>NC_133659.1:147247784-148621951 GCF_037893015.1 Macrotis lagotis | reverse complement strand
CTTCAGTACAGCATGACAAAGTTTTGTCTAAAGAGATGGGTGACTGAAGGGGGCAAAGATTACCCCTTAATCCCAGGTCCTTTCTTGGAAAGAGTACCCTGAGTTAAAGAATGCTTCCCAGGAAACTGATTCCAGGCCTAAGGTTCTCATAAAGATCCTCAAAAAGGAATAGTCAGGTTTACTGGTGTTTCTAGTCTAAGTACAAATGAACTTTATGAGGAGGAGGAGGAAAGATTTCTTACCAAGGCTCAACCCAAGTGTCACTTCCTTTAAAGGACTTTTTCTAATTTCCCATTATTATTGCCCCCTCCCTTCATTGTATATTTATTTTATATAAATCTTTTATTTATTTCTCTATGAGTCTGTTTCTGCCAGTAAAATAAACATTACTGGAAGGCAGGGACTGTCTTACATTTGCCTCTATTTCCTTAACCATATCACAGTGTTTAGAACATAGTAGCTGCTTAATAAATGCTTGTTGATTGACTGATTGAGCACCCACATATACTAGACCAGTATCTACTAGGTATCAGTGAGGAATTACAAGTAAAGTAATCATTTTGACCTAGGCCCTTGTCAAGAATGTTTACTAATAAATGAAGTTTGTTTTTCTGCATTTCATATTAATAACAGGATCTGGGAAATGTAGCCAACAATCCCTTCCTATGATATGCGTTAAGTTCCAGTTGGTATCATTCCCTGTCAAAGAGCCTAATACATCAATGTTATGCTATATATGTATTCCAAACTCAGTGGGAAATTGCTGAAAATATCTCTGCCTAGGATCACTTTCTGCTCATTAAATGAGCAAGACTGATCAAGCCCTACTGTTACCCTAGATCACAAACAAAGTACTTAAAGATAAGCCTGTTTGGAAGAGTGCTTTCTTGTCTTCAATTTTCGATTTTAAAAATTGGATTACTCTTTTTCAACGTATTGATGATTTTTTCCCTTTGTTTCCCATAGTCCTCTCCACCCCTAGCTACTTTGTTTTTATAATAAAGAAATGCAATCAGGAGGTAGCTATTTGGCAAAGTGGAGAGATCACTGACCTTGGAGTCAAGAAGACCCAAGTTCAGATTCTGTGTCAGATGATTAATAGCCATATAATTCTATGCAAATCACTTAATCTTTCTTAGCTATAGATTTTTCAACTGTAAAATGGGGATTATGATAATATCTATTTCACAAGGTTGCTATGAGGAGGTACTAAATCCTAAGGCATTATATAAATGCTACCTATTATTATTATTATCATCCTTATTTAGAAATGACTGATAATAGAGACCTCATTTGGCACCTTTTGCTAAGAAGAAGGGGATCTATGCCTCATCATTAGTCAGGAAGATGCTTTCCATGGTTTATCTTTCTGCAAGAGATGAGGGACCATGGTTAAATTAAAATGTACCATACTGGGAAAAGAAAAAAATATTAAGCACTTATTATGTGCCAATTATGGTTCTAAGAACTAAGAAAACAAATATAAAAATGAGACAGTCTATGTCTTCAAGAATCTTATATTCTAGTGGATGAAAACAACAAATCGAAGGAGAATGTTGACCAGGAAAAGGAATTTGAGTCTGGAGAGTCATAGATATGGTGAGTTGATGTAAAGAGTAACCAAAAGACTATGTCAATCCAATGATTCTGTTTCCATGACTCCAGAACAAGTCAGAAGGAAAGACTCTTGCTCCCATATGATCTGATTGTGGTCCTAAAAGCCATTTATCCAAAAAACAGAATTGGGAGTCAAGAATTTTGAATTGTCTTTTTCGTTTTTCACACTGTTTTAATGTGAGAATGTGTGGCTGTGCTTATCAACTACAAACCTCAGTCTTTAACAAAAATAATATTACTGGCACTGAAAGCAATATCTATCTATCCATCCATCCATCCATCATCTATCTATCTATCTATCTATCTATCTATCTATCTATCTATCTATCTATCTACTCATCTGTCTGTCCATGCACATATGTATACATATGCATGTATATAGATTAGTTGTTACAGAGATAGTTGATAGGAAGACAGATGATGATGATGATGATGATGTTGATGAAGGTAGATAGATAGACAACACCGAAGCAATAAAGTTGGCCTAAGATTTGGAAAAGTTGAAGTATTCTGCCACTGATACATACTAATTATGTGACCCTAGAAAAGTCACTTAACCTCTCAGTGGATGACCTGTCAACTTTATTTTTTTTCTTTTTTCTAAATTTCCTTTTAGAATGTCAGAGTACCAGGAGAAATACCTCATTTGAAGTCTTAAAAGCTTAACTACCTCCATAGTTTTGTACAAATGGACTTTGGAAACTAACTTTAGAAGGGAAGCAGATTTGCCCATACACCCTCCATGGAGGAACTGTATGAGTATGCTTCTATCACAGAAGGTTATCCTTTTTGACTAAGAGGATATCTTTGACAACTGCACATGAAACAATGAGGGAGCAAGTCTGGCCAGCCAGATCAGTCAAATGAACACTGGTGATGGATGGAATTTTTTTCATCTATTGTTTCCAATAGTAAATAGACTTTTTCATCCAATGTTTCAAATAGTAAACGGACTTTCAGCCCCCTTCCGCTCCCCTTTCTAAGACTAAATTTCAGAAAAGTTGCTAATCTGAATTGATAGAGGGAGTTTTCTCACTGAAAGTTTCTTATACCAATGAAACCTCAGTCTCAGCCTAGGCAGATGTGTAGAGCATAGAATTTCTAATAGAGAAGACCAGAACATTTAAATCCTTCATAAAAGCTCACTAGTTCTGTGACCTTAGGCCAATCACTTAATATCTGTGTGCCTCATTTTCTTTATCTGTAATGTGAGAATAAAATGAGATAACATATAAATTGCAGTATGATAGCTAGTATAAAACAGTATATACAATATATAATTTTATGTTTCATATCATGTAATATAATAACTATCCTCATTCAATAGAATGAGGTAGCAAATGGTAGCAAATTACAATTAAATTTATCTATCTTTGTCTCTATCTAGAGCCCTGGAGGGGATCCCACTATCAAAAAAAATACCACCCAGGTATTTAATATCTGTCCTTACAAGCAATTCTTGGGTATCTTTGAAGGTGGCATTTCTTTCTTCATTGGAAGAAATAGGTGATGCCCCTAAACAATTCTCCACATCCTGTTCATCCTGTGTAACTCCTGAGCACTGAAGCTCAGGTTAGGGAGGTGGAAGGAACTCCCTTGCTGCCTCTAAGCATGAAGACTGTTTGGCAGACAGTGCTTAACCAACAACAAGCTTTCCTCGTTGTGGGGTTCCTAAGTGCTTATAAGCCACTCAGAGCTGAGTGCTGGATATCCGGGCCTCACTGAGACAATGAGGGAGCAGAGCAGCTTTCCTTCTCAGCTGGATCCAAAACGATGCATATGGAGTTAAAAGCAAGCTGCTTTTAATTAGAACAGCCTTTTTCCTGTTTTCTGTTGTCATTTATATTCTGTTTCCTTTACCCTCTGTGACTACCCCAAAATAATTATTTAAAATAAATCTGAATTTTGTTGAAAAAGAAAGAAAAAAAACTATCATTGAAAGAAAGGTACAACATAATGAAGTCAGAACTTGTTGTGGGTGTTACATGTATAATTTTGGCCACCCAAGGTCAAACAAATGCCATATTAATTCTTCAAGAGATCCTATGGAGAGATGCTTTTTCCTTCCCATTTCACCAGATCTTAGTTCTGCCCCAGAGGTTGCTCCTACGCTTGTCTCATTCTGTAGATTTCCCAGCTTAGTGGTACACTGTTCATCATCTTGATTTTTGGGGGAAAACATTTTGTCAGAGGCAGTGGGGATAAAGTTAATCCTATGCCATAAACCAAGAAGATGATGTCTCCAGAAAAATGAGAAAATATAATCTGAGGGTAAGCTTGAAATTGGGGAAGGGGAAGGGAGATGGAGAAACATGGAGAAGATAGAAAGAAGGAAGGGATAAAAGAGATTTTTCTAAAACAGCTATCAATAACATAATAAGATGAATAAAAAGGAATATGAAGAATGAAAACAACTATAAATAGCACCTGTCAGAGGTAGGACATACATACATAAACACATTTATGCTTATATATACACATATTTATATAACATTTATATATAAATCACATAGTATGTAATTAATTTCACTTGAAAATGGTTGGAGAATTTTATTAACTGCCCTCTTGAGATCATGAGAGCCCCCATGGGATGCCACAAACCAGGAATTGGAGCCCCTGGTTGAGATGGAACCACTTTCAAGAAAGAAGATGGTATGAACTGAGAAGCCTTCTGGCACAGCAGGTCCTCTTGATGGAGGAATGGACCAATTACTCAAGAATGGTGCCAGAAGAGTTCATGGGACTATAGATTTCAAGTTAAAAGAAATTTTAGAAGTCAGCTAGTTGAAACTTTATTTTGTAGATGAGGACACTGAGGGAAGGAAAGGGGGAATGATTTGCCTAAGATAACAGAGGTATTTCAGCATACTTTACACTTCAAAGAATAGTGCCAAGGTAAGGGATGAGTTCAGGGCATGATGACAAATTCCTGCAAAAGGCCAGAGGGATTAAAAAATTGTCTCCAACTCCCTAATCATCTCTTCCCCTCCCAAAACTGGGGTAGTCTTCTTAGATTCCAACTCTGATAAGTGAACTTTCTTTTTATGTAGATGTCTAGAACTTTGTGTCCATTTCTGGTGAGTTCCTCTGGCAATATCCCTATTAGGGTACCTTTCTCCCTCTCCCCCCCCGCCCCACACACATCCCTTTATGTCGTCTTTCCTCACAAGAATGGAAGTTTTTTATGGGCAGGTACAGTGTTGCTTATATTTCTTGAATTTGTACTGTGCCTTAAAACATGTTCTATAATCTATCTAATCTAATATAATATAATCTATCTAGCAATCTAGCTATCTAACTATCATCTATCTATACATCTACTTTTCTGGTCATCCATGTACATTTGTAGGTATGTACGTATGTATGCATGCATGCATATATGTATGTGACTGTGTCTTTTTTGTAACAGCCACAGTGAAGCGACTCAAATTTCTATCCTCTCAACTAACTACTCCAGGGTCCAAGGTCTCCCACTGGATCCATTGAGTCCCTTTGGCTGCCCCCGTTTATGTTGATACTATTTAAATGGGAGAATTTCACCTCCTCATGTAAATTATACTAAACAGACTCAGGGCTGACATGTTTCTGAAACCAGATCTAATCTTGTTTCCCCCATTTTAAAACACCTTTTATTTAAAATTTTGAGTTCCAAATTCTATCCCTCCCCATGCCCTGATATGGTAAACAACCAGATATAAGCTACACATGTGCAAATTATGTAAAACACTTCCATATCAGCCATTTGTACCAAAAGACTCAGGAAAAAAAAATGAAAATGAAAAAGGGCATACTCCAATCTGTATTCAATCAATATCAATTCTTTCTCTGGAGATGGGTAGTATGCTCCATCATTAGTCCTTGGGGATTGTCTTGGAATATTGTATTACTGAGAGTACTAAGTCAATAACAATTCCTCAACAAACAATATTGATGTTATTGTGTACAATATTCTCTTGGTTCTGTTCACTTCACTATGAATCAGTTCCTGCAAGTCTTTCTAGGTTTTTCTGAAATCATCCTGTCATTTCTTATAGCACAGTAATATTCCAATACAATCATATATCACAACTTGTTCAGTCATTCCCCAATTGATGGGCATCTCTCTTTCATTTCCAATCCTTGGCCATCACAAAAAGAACTACCATAAATATTTTTGTACAAATAGCATCCTTTCTCTTTTTTGGATGTCTTTGAGATAGAGTAAGCCTGATATCTTAAATGCCCTCCATTCACCAAGCCCTATTTAATGGCTTTCTCTTTGTTCTTTCCATTTTCCCTTCTCACCAGGAAAGATTCCAGGTATTATACAGGGAAGTGCCATTTTGGCAACAAGAAGAATCTCTCTCTCTCTCTCTCTCTCTCTCTCTCTCTCTCTCTCTCTCTCTCTCTCTCTCTCTCTCCAGAGCTGTAGTTTCATCTTGGATATCAATTATTGGCTTTTATATAAGACGGCTAATGCATTTTCAAAGCAGGCCTCCCATATTTTGACAGTTTAGTTTTAGTCGAAATATAATTAAACTTAGGAAACGAAACAAAACAAAAACTAAGGGCTTTGAAACTCAATCTCCTCACTGTTTACATGGTGTTTTTTTTTTAATTTTTAATGCTTAAGGGTAAGCATTCTGCTTTTACTTGCTGCTGCTACACAATTAATTTGTCCTTCACTTGCTGCACTCCAAACAAACACTGGGTTTGAAGGATTCAGCTTTTATAGCACTGCATGGCTGAGAGTGGAAAAAATAACATCTGAAACAGAATGAGCTTTTGATGCTACCTCCTTATGACAGACACATTTTAAAAACCACCGCTTGGTGAGTCACTTACATTCTGTGCATACCCTCTCTGAAGAACAGGAAGTGTGGGCATGTGTTGTATTTTAAACCCCGAGGCAAAGAGAAGTTTTCAAATAAGTTCTGAAGGCACTCTCCCACCGCTCCCCACTAGCGCACCACATCCCATACTAATTGTGGTCTCAGCACATCTGCAACCCTGAAGCGACGGGCCTTAGAAATAATCTGCTTGGCTTTCTCTGAGCATTCTTTGTTTTCCTGACTTGCTTTGGCTTTACTTTCATATCAACAAGTGGAATTTCTAAAATACCAAGCTAGCAGATTTATTTAAACACACACACACACACACACACACACACACACACACACACACACACAAAACACCCCTATGCAAGCATGAAACATCAAGCACTTTTCTAAGAGCTATGAGATACAGGCCAGGTAGGGGATGCACTGAAATCTCCCTACTCAGCTGAGTCCCCAACTGAAATTTGTGGCAAGGACCAAAACCCCCAGCTGGGACAGGCACTTTCACTTTTCACCTCAGTTCTGAGAGGTAAGTGAGGAGGACTTTCAACTCTTGGTCAGATAGGACGCCTCATCAGCCTTACTCCCTAATCTCTTCCTCTTTCAATCCCCTCACCACCATCCCCCCCCCCCCCCAGGAATTAAAATGAAACCACTATGACTTTATATGAAAGACCCAAAACAAGGGCTTCCGTGAAATGAGCCAGATGTTGTTGTGAAAGAAGAGAATAAATCCTACCCTTGTTTGGTTAAAGAAGGACTCCCAGGAAGGAATGCAACTACTTTGCTGAGTGTATTGTGTTTGGTACCTAGGGAGATTAGGAGGTTAGCAAACTAAGGCTTGTCCTATTAACCCCAGAAGCAAAACCTGGAGCCAAATGAGGGAAAAAAACAGCTTCCTTTATTTCTAGGGGAGCCATTCCAGAAGGTCAATCTCAAATAAACCTGGAGGGTAAAGTGTTGGAAGCAGGAGGACCCAGACAAGCTTTGAAATCAACCCATTACTTTTTGGTTTTGTTGACATTAATCTTAAACAAATCAATTTAAGTTAAAAAAAATGGAAGTTTTATATAGTTTTATATAATGTAAGCTCTTTGAGGGAAGAGGTGCCCTCATACCCTCAATACTCAATATTGTGTCTGGTGTATACTAAGCCTTTACTAAAGAGTTGTTGAGTTATTGACTGAGGCAGTAAAACATGGTAACATGCTTGGAGGTGGTATGAGATCCTTCCAAACCCATCTAACATTATAAGCACTGGACTTCCAGGACAAGAAACTCATTGGGGGGGGGGGCGGATCTAGCATTAAAAAAATAAGATGGTCCCAAACTTAGTTCATGGCTAGCAATTGGTTCTATAGGTATATTGCCACAAAGGAAACAGATTGCCTTGGGAATCGGACACCATGATTTCAGAAAAATAATGATTAAAAATAAATCAAAGAACAATGAAGTATATTGGGTGTGGGTGAGCTGTATTGGATTTTGTTGTTTTTTTCCTGATGATGACTTGTATATTTTGTTCAATCATTTCAGTTATGCTCATTTGTATTCTTACAAGAACTTGTAATCTTCCAAGAAGCTTGAAATATCCATTTATTTTTCTTCATAGGATATTTAATTAGACATTTTGATGATAAAATAGCAGCTCTGTAAAAACAGCTAAAATAAAGTATTGTTAGCTCCATGATTCAAAATAGATATAAAAGAAAATTGTTGCCCCAATTCCTACATCAACATCTGAGTCTTAGACCAAGGTTTTATTCCTTAGACCCTGGAAACTTGTATGTGTTTTCTTGAGCAAGACTGCTGGTGATCATAGATCATGGGATCAAATGTCATAGTATTAGATCTTTAGATTTAGAAAGAGCCTTTGAAAACATCTAGTCCAGGTCCCTTTTTGACATATGAGGCAACTTAAGCATATAAAAATCAAATGACTTGTCCACCGTCATATAGTTAGTGCCAGAGTCATAATCTGAAGGAAAGTCCTCTTGCACCAAGTCTAGCACCTTTTGACTGTACATGGTAAGGGGTTAGCTTCTCGTGAGAAGGAGCTAGTTTGCTTTTGGCTTCAAACATCTGGTTCCATGCACATGGTACATACATAATTAGGATCTATTGAGTGCATCTTTGAAGAGTATGTAAATATCCTGTATTCTTGTCATTTCTTTATAAAATCAAGATTTTTTCTGGGTTTTGGATGGACCCCCAAGTATAGTCAACTACCCACTTCACAGGTCATTTAAGAGGAAATAGCCTTGTGGATTGAAACATTGAGCTGAGGTAGGCATGATGTGACATCTAGAGCCAAAACCCATTGAGCAAGATGTTGATCAGCTTTACTCTTATTTGCACTGAGCTAAAAGAATATTGGCCCAAGGAAGGGGAAGATAACAAATAGGAGCATAATCTCATGACTAGGGTAAGTCTGGAGGCCATTTGGTTAAAGGAGAAAAGAGTAAATTCAATTTTTAAAAATATTTCCAGAATACTAGGAAGAAATACAAGAAGCCAGATTTATGATTTCTTACTTCTCTAACTGGGGTGCAAGAGGTGGGAAAGTTGGTAAAAAAACTAATCCCAAACATTTGTTATTAGAGATGAACCCACTAAGTCACAATACCATTTAGCTAAATTACCAAAGACAATGGAATAAAGAGCAGGAAAAGAAAAATCCTGGATTTCTGACTTAAAACACCTGGTTATGGGGACTAGCTATCCATTTATTCCAAAACAACTGGGTTCTGTGGTCAAAATAATCTTAAGTAGAAGAAAACAATAGCTAACTTGAAGCTCTTTATGGCCTCAGGGAAGTAGGAGTGAGAGAACCCTAACCCTCAAGTTCCTCAAATTTCACAAGTGTCATTAGAAACCCCAGAAGTGTTGTTTGGTTGCTTAAAAACGATTTATTTTTTGCAATCCCTCAAAAGAAGCTGACATTCCAAGTAAATTTGATATTAGAAATACAGCATATACTCAGAAAATGAAAGGTGGCTCTATACAAAGGCAAGGCATTGAGGAAGTAGGAGAACCAAGTGTGGGAAGGTTTTAGGATTGTCCCCCTTGCCAAGGGAATAAGTAGTTGTTCATTGTGTTGGGGGGGGCAGGTAATGTTTATTTTCATAATAAACTGGATAGATTTTGTACCTGTTTGGAATTCTTCTGAATAGTTTAATCTTTATGCTTCTAGTGACACCTTGAGAAAGTGTGGGAGCATGGATGTGTCCTTGAATCTGTAGCCTTTGGGGCTGCCATAGCTACATTTGTCCAATTAGGTACACTGGGAAATCATAGGATCTGGAACTGGAAAAGTAGAGGCCATTTAGTCAACCCCCTAATTTTACAGGCAATTAAAGGGTATTTTGGACCTAGGGTTAGGAAGACCCAAGTTCAAATTTTTTCTCAGACACTTACCAACTGTGTGACACTGTACAAGGGTCACACATCTAGTGACTTCATTTCTCTTTGCCTCTGTTTCCTCATCTATAAGATGGTAGTAAAAATAACATTTACCTCAAAGATCAATTAGATAATATATGTAAAGAATTTTGTGAATCTTAAAATATTATATAAATTATTAGCTGCTGCTGCTACTGCTGCTACTGCTGCTTGCTACTTCTACTATTTTATAGGTGAGGAAGTTATTATTTTACAGGTGAAGCTGTTATTTGTCCAAGGTTAAATCTATATGAGGTGTCATCAGAGATGGGATTTGAACCAAAGTCCTCTAACTGGGGATCCAATGTTAGAACATGAAGTCCAAGAGTCCTAGCTTTCTGTTCAAGTTCCTCATCATAGGTCTTTCATTAAAAACCTCCTGGGGAATCAATTCAGAAGTTAAGATAAGGGGTGGCTAGGTGGCAAAGTGGATAAAGCACCAGCCCTGGAATCAGGAGTACCTGGGTTCAAATCTGGTTTCAGACACTTAATAATGACCTAGCTGTGTGGCCTTGGGCAATTCACTTAACCCCATTTGCCCTTGCAAAAAACCTAAAAAAAAATAGAAGTTAAGTAAGATTGACCAGCCTGCTAGTAATAGGATGACCGACATGCCTACAACAAAATCACAAATTGACTATAACATCATAAGACAAGGATCATCTCCAAATTTCAGTCTCTTCTCTACATTATGGCACGAGAGGCCCATTGAAGAGTATTAAGTATATAGATCCATGAAGACACTTTGCAGCCTACCTACAAATATGGCACAGTAAGACAGTGGTAGATAGAATGCTAGACTTGGTATCAGTTAAACCTGGATTTAGATCCCGCTAAAACTCTTACTATATAACCAGATAAGTCACAACGTCTCTGAGCTTTGATTTCTTCATATGTAAATTAGATATAATAATACCTTTAGTGCCTACTTCATGAGGGCAGCTAGGTGGCACAATGGATAGAATGTTGGACCTGAAGTTAGGAAGGGTCATCTTCCTGAGTTTGAATCTGATCTCAAACACTTACTTACAAGTCACTTGACTCAGTTTCCTTGTCTGTTAATTGTGCAGGAAAAGGAAATGGCAAACTACTCCAATATCTTTACCAAGAAAACTTCAAATGAGGTCCCAAGGAAGCTGACACCACCCACCAAAGAAGAGCAACAAGCCTACCTCAGAGAGTTGTGAGGCTCAAATGAGATTATGCAAAGCGCTTGGTAAACTTTAAAGCCCAATAGGACAGAGAGCTACTATCATTATTATTCTATAATAGAATTTGATGCTTGAATAGCTTTGCCCAGCAAAGATATGGAAGTGGAAGGAATCCACCTGCATTTTTCATGATGAAAAGATCTAGATTCAGACTATATAAATATTTATTTGTAAAAGAAATAATAATATTTGACATTGGAAAATGCCCAGGACAGAAAAGGTTGATCACCGTCCCAGTAAGAATGGCAAAAAAAATGGCAAGTTAATGATGTGCTATTCTGATAGTCTGGCTACTTCTGACCATGACCAAGGACACCCCAGGAAGGCACATGAGAAAGCAATTCTTTTTCAACCCATTTTGTTTGAATAAAATGGTCACGGCACAAGGCCTGGGCTTAAATGTTATAGCTTTAACACTGGTTGCCTTGTGTTGACCGAGCTATTTTCTGACGAGTTTCAAGAACTCTTTCTGCCTAACATCATTCACATCACCTCTGCTTCCCCTGAACTCATGAGTCTGGTATCAGGCCTGCACACATAGGTTCCATTATTTATATGGGGATGGCCCATGTTGATCTGGAAAAATCATCAGAGTTTCCTGAGAGTGCTCAATGGACTGGCTGCAGGGCAGCCTGCCCTTAGTCTTGGGTGAGGGGGAAAAGAAAAGACAAAGAGAGCAGAGTGTGTGCATTCAAAATACTTGCCCACCTGGGAGGGCCTAGAACATATAACATTTCCCCAAAGCAGCAGGAGCGACAGCTGAAAGGAATTATGATTTTGATGTGCAATAAACAGGTCTATAACTAGCAATTTTGGCAACCAATTAAGGGCAAATCATTTGAGGAAGAAATGGAGGTTCAGTAGACATTCTTACCTGGAGGGTACCTGCTGGGAGGAAGCCCAGCAGTCATAGAAGGGACTCCAGAGGCCACCTCTCCCAAATCTACTAAATTCCCATTTTGGCTAATCATTTAAACCAATTACATAATTAAAAACACAGTTCTTTTAACATTGTTCAAGAAGTGAAAGTACTGTGACATCCCTCCAAATTTTAGTATCCTAGGAAAAATCTCCAATTGCCCACCCTAGTTGTAAATCTGGCTATAAATCACTAACAGCAACCAGAACTCCTGTAAGGGATGATAAAATGTGGCTGATAATAATGATCTGTTTGATGAGCTCCTTATTACAAATGCATTGGTTCTAGCACCCTGTTAACACCTGTTGCAGAAAACCTTGGTAGAGGCCAATGATTCAGACCAAGAAAAAAAAATGTACAACAGACACAAATCAGAGGGGAATGGGCCTGGTGGAACATAGAAAGCATGAAAATCCTTTGAAATCTCTTCCAGTGACTGTGTAAAACAGAGAAGGGCAGACACAGAGAGCTGAAGCAGATCCATAAATATGGAATATCTGATTAAGCAGGAAGAGGGCAGAGAGTTCAAAGAAACTTCATTAAGCACAGAGGCTTTAGAAACAGTGTTGAGAGCAGATTCCTAAGGCCCTAAGCAGCAAAAGCAAAATTAGAAAGGGCAGACACATGGCCCATATCACTCCCAGATGTTTTCTTTCCACCAACTTTGTGAAAGCTTGTTATGACTTTCTAACCCACCTACATGAATTCCGCAAGGGGTGGAAAAACAGCCACCATTCCTGTTCCCCAAAATACAATTACCAACTCCATTATGCAAGTGGCTATTACAGTCAGTGGTGGAAATAGTTTAAGTGGACGTGGTGGTAACTAAAAATAGAACAAACTGTCTTAGTCAGTGGGGAAACTTATTTTACCAATGCCACATCCAAGGACCCAGGTGACCCATATATTGTGGAAGAGAGAGAGCTAGGAAGACCTTGGAATGTTTGCAAATGGCAGGACTGGCTCTGGACAACACATTGGTCTTGCCTCTAATCTAAGTTTAGGTCTGAGGAGTGAGTCTGAGGAAAGAAATGAAAGGAGGTTGAGGAGCATAAAAATGACTCTGAGGTAGGATAAAAAATGGGGGGAGGGAGAGGAAGAGGACAGCTGTCCCTCAAACACCTAGGGTAATACCCTGTATAGAGTACTGTAATTGCTTCACAAATATTTGTTGACATGCATTGGATTGAGTTAAATTTAATTTAATTCAATCTATACACACTCTGAAAAATACTGTAGAGTAATGAAAGAAATTAAAACAATGTAAGAGAGCCAGATGTATAAAGCCTAATTCTATTAACTAGAGCCCTATGAAGAAATCCCCTTGGTCATTTCCATATTACCATTAATACTGCTCTGCCAATTTTATGGGTAGCTAGGTGGTACAGTGGACAGAGCAATGGGCCAGGAGTCAGGAAAAACTTAGCTTCCTGAGTTTAAATCACTTACTAGCTGTACAATACTGAGTAAATCCTTTTACCCTGTTTTCCCCAGTATCTTTGTCAAGAAAACGCCCCAATTTGGGAAGGGGGAAGGGGGAGGGGAGTGGTGAGATGGATAGAACATTGTACTTGAAAACAGAAAGTCTCATCTTGTTGTGTTTGAAATTAGCCTCAGACATTTACTAGCTGTGGGGAAATGTTGCCTGTAGAAGATGGTATTTTGCTTGGGAATTAAAGGAAGCCAGTAAGTGAACATGAGAGGGGAAAACATTAAACAGCTAGAGAAACTACCTGAGCTGAGAGATAGAATTCTTATTTGTGGAACAATAGCCAGGAGGCCAGTGTCACTGGATTAAAGTAGACACATTGAGAAGTAACGTATAAGAAGACTGGAAAGGTAGGAGGAGGCTAGGTTATGAACGATTTTTAATGTCAAATGGAGGATTTTGTGTTTGATCCAGGAAGTGATGGGGAGCCACTGAAACTTATTGATTAGGGAAATGACATGGATGATCTGAATTTGGAAAAATCACTATGGTGACTGAATGTGGGATGGATTAAAATGGGGAGACACACCAGCAAGTTACTGTGCTAGGTCAGGCATGAGGTGATAAAAGATTACAACAGAATGATTGAAAGGTTAGAGGAGAGAAGGTTCTTATAAATATGGAAAGTTAAAATTAATAAGCCTTGGCACCAGATTGGAAATATGGAGGAGAGGGGGAGAGGAAGCTGGTAAGAGATTCTGAGAAGTTAAGGATGAGTCCTTCCTTTGCAAGCCTAAGAGACTAGAAAGATGTTCACTACAATACTAGGGAAGATAGGAGAGAATTTGAGTTTAGGGAGAAAGAAAATGATTTTTGTTTTGGACATGTTGAGTTTAAGATGTCTATTGGATAGCCAATTCAAGATGTCTGAAAGGCAGTTGGAGATGCAGATGAAAGGTTGGGGAAGTATAGGCAGATTTGAGAATCATTGGCATAGAGATAGTAAATAAATTCATGGGATCACCAAGTGAAGTGGTATAGAGGGAAAAGAGAAGAGAGTCTAGGACATAACCCTAAAGGATACTTGGGGTTTGTGATGTAAAGGGGATGATCTGGAAAAGATCATCAAAGGAGACTAAGAAGAATCAGTAAGATAGGTTGGAGGTCAGGAGACAGTGGTGTACTGAAAAACTAAAGAGAAAAGAGTATCAAGGAGGAAAGAGTGATCAGCAACATCAGAGGCCATAGAACAGACAAGGAGAATGAGGATTAAGAAAAAATCAGTGAATTTGGCAATCATTGGTAACTTTGGAGAGAGCAATTCTGGTGAAATGTGAAGGTCAAAAGCCAAATTGTAAAGGGCTGAGAGGAGAAAAAGTGGAGGCACTTTTCAAGGAGTTTAACTACAAAGGGAAGAAGACCTATAGGATGATAGAGGGGATGGAAAAATCAAGTGAGAGTTTTTTCCAAGATGGAAGAGACATAAGCATTCTTTTGTATATAGTAGAGAATGAATCAATAGGCAAGGAGAGATTGAAAATTATTGAAAGAGGGAGGATGATGGGGCGGCCAGGTGGTGCAGTGGATAAAGCACCGACCTGGAGTCAGTAGTACCTGGGTTCAAATCCGACCTCAGACACTTAATAATTACCTAGCTGTGTGGCCTTGGGCAAGCCACTTAATCCCATTTGCCTTGCAAAAACCTAAAAAAAAAAGAGGGAGGATGACAGAGGAGGAATCTGTTGAAGGAGACTGAATGGGATCTCTAGAGCAGGTTTGGTAAGGAGTAAGGCCAACTCACCATGTGAGACAGGGGTGAAGAAGGAAATAGTGGCATTAGTGATGTGATGTGGGGTGAGGAAAAGAAAAGAAGAGGGAGTTTATGGGGAAGAATCTTATTAATTTTTTTCTGAAAATTATGAGGCAAATTTCTACACTAGTACTCTGACAGTATGGTAGCATATTTAAAAAATAACAAACTCCTTTTTAGTTTCTCTAGAAATATCAATAAAAAACATTTCTCTATAATTTCCTTTTGGAGAGGAAGAAAAACAAAGGCTTGGAAACAGAGGAAGAGCAATAAACCAAACAAGCTTTGTCTAGGTGGGATGGATGCCTTTCCACCTACCTGAAGTGACAAGAGTCATGATTCACCTAAGGATAGTGTCTTCTCTTTTGAAATTTAAGGTTAAGATGGTGAATATAGGAAGTAAGTCTTAAGAGGAAGCAGTCCAGGCCTTCAGGAACTACAAGGAGACTATTCCAAATGTTAACCACAAATGTATGTTAAAATAATTTTGAACATTTTTTTAAAGTTTTGATTTCCAAATTTTATTCCCCTCTCCCTCCCCTCTCTAATCCCTCCTTCCCCTCCCACTTGCCTGAGATGATATAAATTATCCAGATTAACAGAAGAAAAAATAAAATACTTAAGCCAATGTTAGAAAAAAGAAATTAAACACATCATCAACGATCTTCTTCGACTGAAGAAGGAAATGGCAAACCATTCCAGTACTTGTGCCAAGAAAACTTCAAATGGGGTCATGTAGAATTGGACATAACTGAAACAAGCGAATTCTACTAAACATTTAAAGAACAATTAATCCCAAAATGTGTTTTTTTAACATATTATGATTTTTGGTTTGCTCAAGAGTCTTATAAATGTTATCCAAAACCTTCTTGGGACAGAGAGAGTCATAATGAAAGGCATCTGGGACTATGCCAATATGGACATCTCTTTGTCTTAAAGGGGAATCAAATGAGATAATATATGTAAATCACTTAAAATTTTTTAAAGCACCATAGAAATGCTACTACTATTATATTATTACTATCGTCATTATCTTTGCATAGCATTGATCATATCTATAGGGCACTGGACAATAACTTATTTCCCCTCTGAGATTTAATTTCCTCATCTCTAAACTAAAAGTAATGACATGTGGCCTGTCTTGCCATCTTCATTGGGTGAGACTGAAATGAGACAGTGTGTGCTGGCATTCTATAAATTACCATTATGATCATTGTCCCAGGAAACTTGTCTGCATTCTTGAAGTCAGCTAATAGTCAACTTTCTGCCAATAGCCAACCTGTATCATCTGCTCTTAAGATTATATAGAGAATAATTCCCTTCAAAACAGCACCCAAATTAGCCATTATGAAGCCAAGGAACAAATACAGCTCCATCTAGCTTACTGTGCAATTTAGCACCTGTTCCACCAACCTCCCCTGCCAGCTCAGATGAGGCTCCTGCCCAGAACTGATCCATTCCCAATATGGGCCTCTGGCATTAGGTCAAGCAGTTCTGCAGAGCCAGATCAAGTGTCTTTCTTAGTGTCCCAAGCTACACTTTGCCAGGTTGTCCCTTCAACAAAAGCATGGGTCATCCAAAAATCAATCTCAGCAGAGGTGAAAATGGATCAGAACCTTTCTCCTTCATCCAAGTATCACCTCAGAGCTTGCCACCACATCAAACACAAAGTTGAACTTGGAGAAAAGACAGGTCATTTTTCAGAAATGTTTATGAACATACCCCAGGGCAATTTCCTAAGAGGTGGGGTATTGGGTCCAATCCTAGAGGGACAGATGGGGAGCTCTCTGATCGAGCTCTCAGGACACGTCCCTGCACCTTGTATCCTGGCTCCCAAGGGACAAAGCCTTGAATTTTGGAAAATACATGGCAGGAACAAACTACATAAGTTACAGCCACCAGAGTCATATCAAGCCAATAGCCAATCCATTGACAAACCCTTTTTCACTGCCTTCTAGATGCCAGCCTCCAGATAAAAGCTGTAGATACTAACACAAAGGATCCCTATTTACAAGGAACTCATCATCTAATAAAAGACAACAAAGACATATACAAATACATACAATATAAAAATAAAAACTAGAGAGCAGGTGAATTTGGTGAGCTTGTTTCTGGAAGTGTCTGATGATGCAAAATGAAGGGGCTGCATCTCAAGGTCTATAATTCTGTATGAAGTTTCTCCTAATTCCTCCCAATAGCTAGTACCCTGTTTTCCAAACTATTCATCTGGGGAGGGGGCAGGGGTTGGACTTGACTATTTCAAAACATCTCAGGAGTTCTAGCCCATTATTCTTGTGATAAAGAAATAGACTTTTAGTTGACTATTGAACCAGAAGTGGCTATGAATTTAAGAGACACTGTCTGTCTTTATCTGTGTCTCTGTCTGTCTCTCTCATGCTACTTCCATCTGTCTCTGTCTCTATGTTTTTGTTTCTGCCTCTCTGTTTCTTTGTCTTTCTATCTCTGCCTCTCTTTTTTGTGTCTATGTCTTACTGTCTGCGCCTGTCTTTCTGTCTCTATTTCTGTCTGTTTCTCTCTGTCTCTATTTCTCTCTGTCTCTATTTCTCTTAGTCTCTCTTTCTCTGTCTCTCTGTCTCTCTGTCTCTCTCTGTCTGTCTGTCTCTTTCTCTCTCTGTTTCTCTTATGACTGTGTTCAGGTGAGGAGATAAGGACCAAAACTTTGGATGGGGACTCTCTCTACTTGGATCAACAGGAAGCCATTATTGTTGTTTCCATCCTGATGTGTCCATTCTTTCTTGTCTTAAGTGAAGAAGTCCTGGGTATAGAATCGACCAGGCTGAAACCTTGGAACTTCTTTAAAAGGTCACCCCCTTTCCCCAGAGAATGCTCTACACAGAAGAAATCAGACTGGGATCCCAAAGAAGATTGGAGGAGGGGGAGTAAGAGGGTACAGAATGACTTCGTAAATTTAGTTAACTAATTTTTCATAGAAATTTTTGTAGCTTCCATTTCAATTCCACAAATGTTACTGAGCATCAGAAAGCACAGAATAAGAGGACCTAGGGTCAGATCTTGCTTCAGATACTTATTATTCATATAACCTTGGGCAAGTCACTTAACTGTCCTAGCCTCAGTTCATCTATAAAATGGATGGGAAGATGGGGCCAGTTGTCAGAGGTCCAGTACTAGGAGTACATGACAGAGTTTGTGGGCAACCAAGCCAAGAAACATCATGTTCACAGATAAGTTCAAAATATATACAAAGTTAATATGAAGTAATTGTGAAAGGAGGACATGAGCAACCAAGGAGATCAAACAGTTCTCATATAGAAGGTAACTCTTGAGCTGACTCTTGAAAAAAGATAGAGAAGGTAAAGAGAAAGGAGAGAAAGAGACAGAGAGAGAGAGACAGAGAAAGACATAGAGACAGAGAAAGACAAAGAGAGACAGAGAGAGAAACAGAGAAAGACAGAGAGAGAGAAGGAACATTCTAGGCACAGGAGATAATTTGTACAAAGGCATAAGCAGGAAATGGAATGTTGTATATGGGAAACATCAAGGAAGATTGTTTGGAAGGAATGTAGAATGAGAGATTGAGAATAAGATGAAATCAATCTAAAAAGATGGGTGAGAGCCAGTCTGTGAAGTACTTTAATGATAAACAGAGGGGTTTGTTTTTATCCTGGAAGCCATAGGGAGCCACTGGACAAGCAGGGTACAATTACATTCAATCTAGAGCATGAATTGTCTAAGCAGAATTGCATCACACTGCTTTTGATGAGTTCAGTCATAAGCAAATACCTGGCCCAATCCTGTTGCAGTGATGCAGCATAGCATATAGGAATTATATTCATTCTTGATTGATCCTTTCCAGTTGATGGTTGGCTTGAGAGTGGTATATCATTGTGGGAGATACCCAGAAATTTGTCTCAATCTGAAATCCCCTATTTAATAATATCGGTTTCAGGATCACACAACTAATTTATTATCATTTTTTTGGAAAGCAGAAAAATGTTTGGGATGTAAAAGTCAACTTTGGAAACTTAGTCGGGTGTACATTCATAAGGTGTGATGCAAAATAACCAGGAGAAAAGTGTATATAGCAATAGAAATATTATATGATAATTAATTATGAATGACTTGATTATTCTCAACAATGATCCAAGACAAAACAATGATCCAAAACAATTCTTAAGGATTTATGATGGAAAATGCTATCCACCTCCAGAGACTGATGGAGTCTGAATGAAGATTGAAGTACATTTTAAAAAAAAACACTTTATTTTTTCTTATTTTTTAATGGTTTATGTTTTCTTTCATAACATTAACTAATATGGAAATGTTTTGCATGACTACAAATGTATAACCTAAATCAGTCTGCTTCTCTTCTCAAAAAGAGAGGAAGGGAGAGAATTTGGAAATTAACACTTTTTAAAAATGAATGTTAAAATTGCTTTTACGAGAAATTGGAAAAAAAGATTTTTTTTAAAAAAGAAAAGAATGTAAGTAGAGGAAATTCAGGCAATGAATGCACTCTTAGAAAGATAAAGGGCTTCCTCTTCATCTGAGATGGGGTGAAGGAGGAGAAGATGGTAGAATAAGACAAATCAATGATATGAGTTGAGGACTGAAGAAAAGGAGTTCTAGGCAAAGGATCTCATTTTTTTTCCAGAGATATATAAAGCAAAGTCTTCAGCTTATTCACATGCAGTAAATTCACATGAAGCAAATTTTTGCTTCAAAGAAAGGTTGTGAGGGCTTGATGACATTCTCTGGAATTCAGCTACACCATACCCTGAAATGTTTCACCATTCCCCTCACTTCCAGGAACAATACAGGTAGTGAAATGTATAGAGTTAGCATTCTTAATTGAACTTGCATAAAGGTTAGAGTAAAAAGTTGTATAACATCATTATGTTAGATAGAGAGATCAGGAAGACCTAGCTCAGTATTATCCATTGACTCATACTAATTTCATGACCATGAAAGCATCATTTAAATTCTCAGTGCCCACAGGTCTTAGACTTAGAGTTTATGTAATTTGGGAGCATCCCCTCCCTCTCCCCAGAGAATGCTCTACACAGAAGAAATCATAGACTGGGGTTCCCAAAGAAGACTTGGGGAGGGGGAGTAAGGGGGAACAGAATCCCTATTCATAAATTTAGTTAATCTTTCATATAAAATTTTGTAGCTTCCATTTCAATTCCACAAACGTTTACTGAGTATCAGACTGTTTCTGGAGTAAGAAGACCTAGGTTCAGATTTTGCTTCAGATACTTATTATTCATATAACCTTAGGCAAGTCATTTAACCTTCTTAGCCTCAGTTTCTTCATCTGTAAAATGGATGGGAAGATAGACTAGATGGCCTTTGAGTTTCCTTCCAGTTCTAGATGTGTAATCTATGATGCTAACTCTGCACAAAGCACAACAGATGTTGTAAAGCTGGTTCCTTCCCTAAAGAATCTTACAATCTAATAAAGGAGATAAATATAATATTAAGTAGGTGGCATTATGGATAGAGTACCAGAGTATAGAATTAGAAAGACCTAAGTTCATATCCAACCTCAGAGACTAACTAGCTGGGTGACCCTGAACAAATCACTTAAACCAATTTGCCTCAGGTTCTCATCTATAAAATTAGTTAGAGAAGGAAATGGTGATCGATTATAGTATTTTTGCTATGAAAATCCTAGATGAGGTCATGCAGAGAATGAGAAATTACATGAAAAGTTTGAAGAAAGGAAAGTGAATGAATGAGAGAGAGAGAGAGAGAATGAACTTTTTTGAGCATGTGAATCAGAAAAGACTTCAGGGATGAGATGGAGCTAGAACTTAAAGGATGAATAGAATTTCAACTGGGAGAAATATTGGAAGAAAGCATTCCAGGCATAAGACATACTGTAAGGAAAGTCAAAGATACAGAAGAGCAGAGAAGAGGTTTGTAGAATGACAAATAATTCATTTTAACAGGCATGTAGGATATGGGAAGAAAGACAGAAATTCTAGGTTTGAATCAGAACTTGGAAGGGCTTTCAAAACCAGACTTAAGGAACTTGGATTTTATTTGACAGGCAATAGGAAACCCCTAAAGTTTTGTCTTTCTTTCTTTCTTTCTTTCTTTCTTTCTTTCTTTCTTTCTTTCTTTCTTTCTTTCTTTCTCTTTCTTTCTTTCCTTCCTTTCCCTTTTTTTCCCTTTCTTTCCTCTCTCTTATTTTTTATTTCTTTCAAAGCAAAGTACTGATATGATCAGAGATCTACAGTGGAAAGATCATCTGGTAGTGGTACTGTGCAGAATGGATAGGAAGAGGGGAAGAAAGACTACTTAAGAGGTCATTACAGTGATCTATCAAGAAGGATGATTAAGGGTCACTAGGCAGCTAGGGGGTTCAATAGATGAAAAGAGGGCTGATCTGGATGTCAGGAGACCTAGTTTAAAACCAGCCTCAGATATTTAACAACTCTGTGACCTTGGGAAAGTCACTTAACCTCTCACTGGAGAACGATATGGCAAGGTACTCCACTATCATATCTTTGCCAAGAAAAGTCCAGGGACAAAATGGTCCATGGAGCCTTGAAGAGTCAGACACAACTAAACAAATGAAAAACAAAAGTAGTTAGATTGAAAATGGAGAAGAAAAACTCAAAATGCTTTCTCAGGAAATTCATTAACATGGGCAAGATGTAAGAATAGATATCAAACCCCAGGTCTATACCTCTGACTTGGCACTTGGTAGCAGTTATTTCATCCTCTATCTCTTCATCAGAGTCTGCAGTAGTAATTAGAATAATTTTGAGGGCTGCAAAAATTTGCTCTGTGAATCTGAGGGCTGCAGAATTTGCTTAGTATGCATTAGAACAGCATGTGACTATGACTTATCTGTGACTTATCCTTGGCCCCCAGACTCAGAGCCTGAAAGAGAAATGCCAAGGCCTAAAAGGAATTGGGTTGTGGCCAACTGAAGTTTCAATATCAATAGAAAATATGATCCACTGCATTAGTGCTATATTACTTCAGGTTATTGATGCTCACTACTGTCCAAAATTGGGCTGGGTAGTAAAGATTTAATGGGCTGGTCATTTTTGGCAGCTTGGAAGAATTTGTAAGTCAATGTGCCAGGCTGCATTAGGAAATTTGCTACTGAGTGATTTGTTCTACTGAAGAAGGACTTCAAGAAAATGAGTAATCTCTTTCCCCACCTTCAGGCCTCTCAGTTCTCTGGTGAGTAGTCCATATGGGCACTGGGACCTGGCAAATATCAGAAAACAGCAACAACAGGTAAAATGGATCTTGCTGGTATAGACTTTGGATTTTTAAATTGCCCATTGACAAGGGCGTGTTCCAAGAGAACCCGACATCTGCCCTCCACATTGGAAATACAGATTACAGAGCATCTGGTGCACTTAAAAGAGAGACTTCACCAACCAAACTGCACAAATGATTCTGGTCTTCTAGAAGAAAAGTCACCATAGCTAATGAATTAGTCCAGTGGTTTTCCTGATGTCTGGAAGCTATGGAAGCTTCTTGCCATATTATTTTTCAACCACAGAATGAACCCTTGTTTTTTGGGTAAGGCATAGTGATGGCAGACTAGATACAAATTAAGTTTGTACCTAATAACCACAATAATGTAAAGGAAAAACAACATTGAAAGACTTTGTAAAGTGGATCAATGCAGAAACCAATTATGACCTCAGAGGGCTAATGATGAAGCATGCCTCCTGCCTCTGGACAGGAAGGCAGTGAATTATAGGTGTAGAATGAGGCATGACCTTGTATTGATTTGTTTTGCTTAACTGTGTTTATTTGTTACAAGGGAAGATTATATTGGAAAAGATGAGAGTTGTTGGGTAGTGACGGTAATGTTAAAAAAAGGAGTACTAATATAACATTTTAAAAATTAACTGTGTACCCCATTGCCAACACATTTTCCAAGATCTCCCCCCCGAACCTCTGGCTTATCGATGTTGAATGAATGGATGGATGGAAAAACATTTATTATGAATTTGTTAAGGGCCAAACACTATGCTAGCACTAGGGATATAGCAAAAGCAAAGATAGTCCCTTCCATCAAGGAGCTTTTACTCTAATAGGGTAGAACCACACTAAAGAGTAGTGCTATGGAATAGGTCCTTTGGCTTAGTAGTTGCAAGAATAAGATGTGGGGCAGAGCTAAGATGGCTGCAGGAGAAGAGCTTCTCTTAGGTGCTCTCTCCAAAATATTTCAAAAACCTTAAAATTATGACTCTAACTAAATTTTTGAGAGACAGAACCCACAGAAAGATCCACGGGGGCAATTCTCCAGTCTAAGGTAACCTGGAAAATAGTGGAAAAACTCTGTTCCACAGAATTGGAGGGGTGACTGCACCAGAGCGAAGGAAGTTCAGCCTCCCAGGAACAGTCCCAGGGTTCCTGGGAGCACAGCTCCTGGCAGCAGAAGCAGTTTTCTGACCTGCACCTCAGGGAACACCACGCACAACTTGGAAGATCAGCAGGGAGACTTCTGCTAGAGCAAGCGCAAAGCCCAGGCCTTCAGAGTGGTCATAGCACTCAGCTTGGTAGCCAGAGTGGCAGCAGTAGCCCAGATCCAAGCAAGAGAAATATGCCCGTGGAGTTACCCAGCAGGGGCTTCCAGGCAGTTGCCCCCTGAATGCTCAGCCCACCAAAGGTAAGGGAGTGGAGGGAGACTGCTGAGGTCTGTCCTCTGTCCCTGGAACAGGACTCTGGGGCTCTGACTACATTCAGACTCTGGTCACAGTCTAGGCCCCCCATAGAGCAGGGACCTCTCCCCCTCCCCAACACAGCATTGGTGGTCATTCATAGACCAGAAGAACAGTCAGAGTCTTACACACTGAAGTCCTTGTGGGGATGTTCCAATAATACTCAAAAGCTCAGGAAGCACCCCCAAACCAGGTACAGTCTAGGGAAATGAGTAAACAGAAAAAAAGGAACCTGACTATAGACAATTACTTTGGTCACATGGAGAACCAAAATACTCAATCTGAAGATGAGAAAGTCCAAACTTCTGCATCTAAAGACTCCAAGAAATATAGAAGTTGGGCTCAGGTGATGACAGAGTTCAAAAAAGATTTTGAAAATCAAGTAAGGGAAATAGAAGAAAAATTGGGAAAATAAATGAGAGAGATGTAGGAAAAACATGAAAACAAAGTCAGCAACTTAGTCAAGGAGATCCAAAAAAATGCTGAAGAAAATAACATGTTTAAAACCAGCTTAGGTCAAATGGATAAAGCAGTTCAAAAAGTTATTGAGGAGAAGAATGCTTTAAAAAACAGAATTGGCCAGATGGAAAAGGAGATAAAAAAAACTTTCTGAGGAAAACAAATCCTTCAGATGTAGAATGGAGATAAAGGAAGCTGATGACTTTGTGAGAAATCAAGTCACAATAGTTCAACACCAAAAGAATGAAAAATTAGAAGAAAGTGTGAAATATCTCATTGAAAAAACAACTGATCTGGAAAACAGATTCAGAAAAGATAATTTAAAAATTATTGGGATATCTGAAAGTCATCATCAGGAAAAGAGCCTTGATCTCATTTTTAAAAAATTCCTACAGGAAAATTACCCAGATATCCTAGAAGCAGAGGGTAAAATAGAAATTGAGAGAATCTACTGGTCTCCCCCCGAAAGAGATCCAAAAAACAACTCCCAGGAATATTATAGCCAAATTCCAGAACTCCCAAGTCAAAGAGAAAATATTACAAGCAGCCAGAAGGACACAATTCAAATATCATGGAGCTTCAGTCAGGATCACACAGGACTTAGCAGCAACTACAGTGGAAGCTCGTAGGGCTTGGAATATAATATTCTGGAAGGCAAAAGAGCTTGGAATGCAACTGAGAATCAACTACCCAGCAAAATTGAACATCTTCTTCCAGGGGAAAAGATGGACTTTCAGTGAACCAGGGGAATTTCAAATGTTCCTGTTGAAATGATCAGAGCTGCACAGAAAATTTGACCTTCAAGTACAGGACTCAGGTGAAGCATAGAGAGTAAAGGAGAAGGGTAAATTATGAGGGATTTAATGATGATGAACTGTATGTATTCCTGCATGGAAAGATGATACTGATAATCCTCATATGAACTTTCTCATTTAATAGAGCAGGTAGAAGGAGCTTTTATACATGAAGCACAGAAGAGAGTTGAATTTGAAGATATATTGTAAAAATGGAGTCAATGGGTGAAAGGGAAATGTACTGGGAGTAAGAGGAAGGAGAGGTAGAATAGGCTAAGAAATTTCATATAAAAGATATTTCATGTAGCTTTTGCAATGATATGGAAGGGGGAAGGCAAGGGGGAATGAAGGAACCTTCATTCTCATCAGAAATGGCTCAGAGAGGAAACAGCATACACATTCAATAGTGTATAGACATCTAAAGGAAAAAGGAGAGAAGGGGAACAGGGGGAGGGGAGGGGGGATGTGGGTGATAGAGAAGAGGGTAGATCATAGGAGAAGGTAGTCAGTTATAACACATTTTCTTTTTTTACTTTTTTCATGGTGCTGGGATTAGGTGACCTGTCTGGGACCATGAGGCCAGGTAGTTGCTGGGTCTCTGGGGTGGGATGTGGGCTTGGGGACTCCTGGCCCCAGGGCTGTGCTCTGTTCGCTTCGTCACTCAGCTGCCCCACAGCACATTTTTGAAGAGGGACAGAGTGAAAGGAGAGAGAAAATATAATAGATGGTAATGGGGAGGAATGGATGGAGGGAGTTACAATCAGCAACAGCAACTGTGGAAAAATATGGAAGCGACTTCTATGATGGACTTATGATAAAGAATGTGATCCACTGGAGACAGAGCTGATGGTATCAAAACACAGACTGAAACACATTTTTTTCTCTTTCTTTTACTTTATTTCTTATGAGGTTTTATATTTTTATGGGGGGGTGGTATTATGTTTACTCTTAAACAAGAATAATTTAGTAATATGTAAATACAAAAATAAATAAAATCTTAAAAAATAAAAATAAATAAAAAATTTAAAAAGAATAAGATGTGGGATCTTAAGATTTGGCATACACTTTTCAACAAAAATGATCTGGGTTCTAGAAGTGGGGTGGAGGTCTGCGGGGAGGAAGAGCCCTTGGAGTCAAAATTACTGACAAAACTATTGATAAGGTAATGGCAGAAAAGAAGTGAAGCTTTACTGGACCCTGACTGATATTATAGGCTTGATGAGTTAGCCACTGATTAGAACAATGACCCTCATTCTTCATTCATTTATTCAGTTCATTTAATTCAACAGACAGTTATTGAGCACTTCCTCTGTGTCTCATGCTAAACAGGTCCTGCCCTCAGGAAGCTTATATTCTAGTAGGAGGATAAGAAAATCACAATGTATGTACAAAGTATGACCAAATGGGAGAGGGTGCCAATATCAGAAAGACCTTTTGTACTCCAACAGTTGAATTTTGAAAGAAGCTAATGATTGTAACAGAGAAAGAGCAGGAAAGAGGTCATTCCAGCATTTCAGACATGGACTCCAAGTGTGCAAAGATATGAAGACAAGTAGTGGATGTTGTACACCAGGAACACTAGTGGGTCAGTTTGACTAGAAAAGAGTATGTTTAATGGCAATTTATTAATTGTAGAAAGGTTCTAGGGCACAACACTAGGCATAAGATCTCTTTTACCCCAAATGATAGAAAAAATTAAATATCTTTACACAGTTAATAGTAGTTACACATAGGTAAGTAGCATGCACAGTCAGAAATCCCATATATCATGTATTTGAAATTATGCCCTACCAAGCAGCTTCACTGGCAGTGCCATTTTGGGGGGGCTACTAGTCTGGGTTAAGAGAGTGGGTGTTGTGTTATTGAATTCTCTCAGTTACAAAATGAGGAATAGGATAATCTATTTCTTTTTTAATTAATAATTTTTTGTATTCATTTTAAACAAATACAAAACAAAAAAAGAAAAATAAAGAACAGTGCTATGTAGACAGCAAAATATGAGAGGATTCAAAATGAAACAATAAATTCTCATTTCCAGAAAACTTATAAAATAAATACATTATTTTCCAAGCTACCCAGCTTTACTTTGCTTCCTTTTGGGTTTTCTTTTGTTCTCTGCTGTATATTTTTTACTTTATTTTTGGAGGAGAATCCACTTCAAAGTAATTGTTATTTAACTCTTGGTGAATTCAGATGTCCATGCAGAAAGGTACTTGGCCAAAAGCAACTGTTTGGCTGATGAGAAGGTGTGTGAGAATATTGGTGTGTCCCAAACCCTTCTTTCCACATCAGCTCTGAAGGGAGTAACTCAACCACAGGTTTTGAAAAGCTTTCATTCCATATAATTGCATGCTTCCTGTAAGACCCCATTCAGTGAGGCTTCAGCGAAGAACACTTGGCCAAAGGGAATTCAGTCTTTAACCAAAACCTTTCACTTCCTTTCTTTCCCTATATACCACATATACTCCATGATTTCCCCTCCTAAGATAAGATTACACCTGCCCTAGGTAACAGAGATTGCCTCAGCTCCATTGATTACCTATTTATAGTAATGCCATGAATTCCTTATAAGAGGGGTGCTAATATCTTAGCTTGTCACTGTAGACCAATGGATTTGACAGTTAGAGGATCTAGGTTCAAATCTGAGTCCCTATCACTGGCTGTGTGGCATCAGACAAGTTGTTTCCCCTCTAAATGACCTCCAAAGTCTCAGTTATAAATTGATATGGCTAAAATTTGCTTCTCATTGAAGTAACTTTGCCGATATCCAGTAGTTATTATTCACACACAATCCCTACAGTTCAAAGTCACCTTCCACTCATACCAAGGGAAATGCTTGAGCAAAGTCTGAGCCACCTGATTCTTGACCCTCCACTCATAAACATCATATATTTGCATAATCCAAGTATTTGCAGGGTCTTTTACAATTTTAACAATTGGGGAAATTAGCCTTCCTAGTCTAGAGAAGATAGCTGACTGCCTGATCTATCTGTAATGTCTTGGTCTAAGTATTTAAAGCTTCTAGACATTGATTTCTCCATCAAAGTGCATCAATCCAGTCACATTGCATCCAGACTTGATAAGGTGTAGCCCAGTTTTTCCACGATGAGGCCACACAAGGAACAGAGACTTGTATTTATCTTTTCTCTCCAAGACTTTGCACAAGACTATGCTTGGAATTCACTCTCTCCTCACCTTTGTGCCTTAGAGTTACTTACTTTCCTTGAAACTACTTTTACATGTCATTTCTACCAAAGCATTTCTTTTCTTTTCTTTTTTTAGATTTTATTTTCCTTATTTTTCCAACTACATGTAATGGTAGTTTTCAACAATCTTTTTTTACATTTTTTCTCCCTCCCCCTCCCCCCTTCCTTCCTCCCTCCCCCCCCCAATAGAAAGCAATGTAATATAGGTTCTATATCTATTACCATGATCAACATAGATCCATATTTATCACGTTGTGAAATAAGAATCATATCCAAACAGAGGAGAAAAAAATTCAAGAAATAATGACATAATTCACAAGACAATATTTCTTTTAAATTGAAGCTAGTAAACTTAAGTCTGCATTTAAACTTCCCAGTTTCTTCTCTGGATTTGCTCGATATTCTTCATCACAAGTATTTTAATAGTGTTTTTGGTTATTGTGCTGCAGAAAGGATCACATCCATCATAGTTGATCCCACCCCATGTTGCTATTAGTGTGAATAATGCTCTGGTTCTGCTCACTTCAATCAGCATCAATTCATGCAAGTCTTTCCAGGCTTTTCTGAAATCCCATCCCTTATGATTTCTTTTAGAAGAATAGTTTTCCATCATATTCATACACCACAATTTATTCAGTCATTCCTCAATTGATAGGCATCCATTCAATTTCCCAATCTTTGGCACTACAATAAGAGCTGCTATAAATATTTTTTGTACATGGAGATTTTTTTATACTTTTTTGTGATCTCTTTGGGATACAGACCTAGTAGGGTTATTGTTGGATCAAAGGATATGCATAGTTTTATTGCCCTTTGGGAATAATTCCAAATTGCTCTCCAGAAAGGTTGTTCCAGTTCACAATTCCACCAATAATGCATTAGTGTCCCAGTTTTCTCACATCCCCTCCAACATTGATCATTTCCTTTTTATTCATATTGGTCAGTCTGTGAGGTAGTACCTCAGTTGTTTTAACTTGCATTTCTCTAATCAATAATGATTTATAGCATTTTAATATGACTATAGATAGCTTTAAATTCATTTGATAATTAAAAGATATTTATTTTCTGCTAACTACTAGTGATCTTCTCCCAAAATAATCTTACATTTATTTTGTATATACTTTTATATTCAAAGGAATATAAACTCCCCCCAAAAGCATAAACTCCTGGAAGGCCATGAATCATTTTTATCTTTGCATTCCTAGAGTCTAACTAGCACATCATAGATACGTAATAGTTGCTTGTTGATTGATAAAATATCTGATGAATAAGAACAGTAATAATATATTTTCTAAGACATTTTCAAGTTTCTAAAGGATGTCCAGTGAAAAATTCCCAAGCTCAAGGCACTACGTATTCTGGGAGTTTCATCTAATAATAATTCCTTAAAACTATAGGGTAACAAAGAACTTGGCAGCCAATACTTTGGGCAAATCATTTGATCGCCTTGGACCTTCCCCATCTGTAAAATAAGTCTAAATGAGCTAGGTGGTCCCTGAGGTTCCTTAACAGCTCTAAGCCTAGGATTCTCCATCCAGAAGAGGATGACCAGGAACATAATATGATTGGGGACATCTTTTTTGATTCACTCAACAACCTTGAGAGCTAGGACCACTATTAATACACCAATATAGCAAATGACTTCTCTGAGGTATAGGGTGGTTAATCAATTGCCCCAGGGTTATTGGTAAGTAATCAAGCTAGACTATGGCTTCAGATTTGCAGATTCCTTGACTCTGATCTTCTCATTAAACCTTTATATTATGGTGAAAACTATTCTTTCTTTTTCCCTTTTGTTTTTCTTTCATAAACCTCAGAAACTAAGTGGATGCAGTTCTATCTGAGCAGTCTCTGTAAAACTGACTCCTCCTTGGGCTGAGGTTGCCACACACACACCCACCCACCCACACACACACACACACACACAGAATCTCTCTCTCTCTCTCTCTCTCTCTCTCTCTCTCTCTCTCTCTCTCTCTCTCTCTCTCTCAGACTTCCTGCCTTTCGACTCTCTCCTGGGGAGTCAGCTGAATTGCCACCTGCAACTGGGTCATCTCTTACTTATCACTTATGCTCAGGAGAAGAAATAAAATGATAGTGTTAATTGAGGACTGGGTTAGTCAGCACTCCTGCTCTTTCTGCTGTGCTTTATTACAGTGTAAGCTAATATAACCTTAACACCCGGGTTTAGATGTAACGGAGAGTTTCCAGGGCTTGCTGGCAGCGATCACATTTATTCCAGACAAAGCATAATGAACTTTAATCTTGCATTACCTAATCACATGTAGGCAGGTCCTGCAATAACAATGCAGTATTTGGTGTTTCTCTAGGGCCTTCTATCCAAGGAGCTCAAAAGGCTTAATTAAAATAAAAAGAAAGAAAGAAAGAAAGAAAGAAGGCAAGCAAAGGACACCTTTATTTGGGAAGTATTATTATCTGGGTTTTATAGAGATATGCATGGGTGAAGTGACCTGCTGGAGACCACACAGTGAGGGGAATGTGGGGGGGGGGAGATCGAAGAAAAGAACTCAGTCAGCTGATTCCCAGGTCCCTGGGTGAGCTCACCTTGCCAGAGACAGAGGTACACAGGGCAGAATTCAAGCATGCCCAGACACTGTTTGGCTCTGTGAAGTCTTCACCAAGAAAAGGGAATTAAATCCAATGACAAAACAAGAAGTTTCGGTGAAATTAAAAGGAATAAGCCTCAAGAAAAATAGGTAATTTAAACAATAAGATGGATGAAGACCTTGTCTGATCCCAGAAGGAGAGGGCCACCAGTGATGAGAAATACATAGTCTACAACCAAGGACTAGGGACTCATTGCTTGTTTGGAAGGCTTTCGCTAACATCCTGCAAAAAACATTCACCAGTTCTCCTTACAAGCACACAAGTTCAAAAGGTTCAAAGCATTAATAGTTTTATTCAAAATTAATGGAATCAATGAAGATGAGAAAGTCCTGGATTGATGTAATTGGGTACAACCCAGTGACACTGGCCTCCTTGATGTCTCTTGAAAGATACTCTATCTCTGAACTCCAATCACTTTTTTTCTTTTTCTTTTCAATTGGTATTTCACTTTATTTTTTCCAAATACATGTTATTAAAGTTTTTCAACTTTCATCCACATGCATATGCATATTTTTAAGTTACTTAATTTCCTTCCACCTTTCCTTCCCACACCCCTCCCTTCATCTGCGAACAGTCTGGTGAATATTGGACATACACATTTGTGTTCAACTTGTTTGCAGATAGTTATTTTCTATATGAGGAATTAGGATTAAGGGAAAAGAAAGAAAACAATGAGATGAAAGAAATAATAAGAGAAATCTTTAAAAAGTAAATGTAGTATTCATTCAGATTCTGTAGGGTTTGGTTTGATTTGGTTTTTCTTCCTCTAGATGGAAATAGCATTGCCTATAGCCAGTCTTCTAATATTGTCCTAGTTCTCTGAACTGCTGAGAGTGGCTGCATCCACTCCAACCATTTCCAGTGGCTATTCCCTATACTTGAAGCTCTTTCTATCCTCATCTCTGACTCCTAAATTCCCTGGCTTCTTTCAAATATCAGCTAAACTCCTTTTGTCTCCAAGAAGACTTTCCCAGTCCTGTTTAATATTAGTTCATTTTCTCTGAGACAAACTGAAATTTGTCCTGTATATGGTATTTGTACTTTACACTCCTCAACCAAACTGAGACCTAGGAAAGACCTTAATTTTAAAAGACCAAGGGCTCCAACTGCATCCAGGGCCATCTTCAGTCTTCCTGATCTATATTGGCCACTGGACCCAAATGACTCTGGAGGAGAAAGTGAAGCTGGTGACTTAGCGCAGCACCGCCCCCCATCCAATTTTACACACTTACCATGGCATCACCTTCCTGATGTCATGGTCCTCCCAAAGAATGAAGGACACACATACTAGGTGTTTACATCTTCTCTTCTCTTCTCTTCTCTTCTCTTCTCTTCTCTTCTCTTCTCTTCTCTTCTCTTCTCTTCTCTTCTCTTCCCTTCTCTTCTCTTCTCTCTCACTCTTTCTCTTTTACTTTTTTCTCTCTGTCTCTCCCTCCCATCCTCTCTCCCTCCCTTTTTGTCTCTGGTCCTGCCTTTTTCTCTGTTTCTCTCTCTCTCTCTCTCTCTCTCTCTCTCTCTCTCTCTTTCTCTCTCGTCTCCATCTATCTATCTATCTATCTATCGATCGATCGATCTTAGACTATGAATTCTTTGAGAGCAGAGCCTGGATTTTTTACAATATTTAACACAATATCTAGCATATGCAGTAGTAGATATTTCCTAAATGCTTGTTGATCGATTCTTGAAGACCACTTCAGCTCAAAAATACTGTTAATCATTCTATCAAACTGTCTTCTTCAGGCCTTCTTGCTGAAGATTATTTGTTGTTCTTCACCCCATTCCTGAACTTCTCAGCTCTCAGAAAACTCACTAGTGGTTCTACCATTGCCCTTGGGCTCTAAGAGACAGCTTATAGATTCCCAGAAGACTAAATCTCTAATGTTGACCCTAAACCTTCCATGTTTATAGCTCAAAATTCTGTTGCTGTTGTTTTTGAGCCTTCCTGTGTATATCTTCCCTGCAACCTCAGCACACACAGAGATGACCTTTCTGAGGTTTCTTGGAATTCTCCATCCTTGTACTCTGACAGCCAACCTTTATAATCTACTCCATGCACACTCATTATCACTGGTCTCCTCTCTACCCGGGCATCTGTGTAGCATGTTCATTATTCATTTTATTTCTTGTTTTATTGTGAGAGGGGGAAAATCTCATTTTATTCCCCATTGGGAATAAATTTCCATTCCCCTGGGGCAGCTAAGTCAAGTTTTTAAATTAGCTGGGGCTGCTTTCCAAAAAGGGAGATGTGACACTACCTTTTCCTGGCTCAGGTGTCCCTATAGTCCCTGTAGCATGTATGTATGTATATATATATATATATATATATATATATAATTTATATGTGTGTTTGTATATATATATATACATACACAGAGAAGAGTCTTCATTATATTTTGAGGCAATAATTATGATTTTGCTACATGAGGAACTCCTATTTCTTAATAATATCTATCTCATAAAGTTTTTGTGAGGATCAAATGAGGAAAAACTTGTAAAGCATCTGGCAGATGCTTAATGAATATTTGCCTCCTTCTATCCTTATCATTCCAGATGTGCCAGCTAGTATCAAAGCAACTTCTTGAGATACCTTGTGTATAGACCCATCCTGTCTAACATATGTATGGACAATTGTAACACCCAATAATTCTAAGACATGGATGCTGTACAGGAAATCTTTCACTCATTCAATTATTTTTTTCAGTTGTGTCCATCTCTTTATGACCCCACTTGGGGTTTTCTAATTCTCATCAAATGAGATAATACAGATAAGTATTGAGCAGCTGTGTGGCATAGTGGATAAAGAATTAGACCTGAGTCTTGAAGTCTCCTCTTCCTGAATTCACATTTGACCTCAGACACCCACAAATTGAGTCACTTAACCCCATTTGCCTCTGTTTCTTCATCTATAAAATGAGCTAAAGGAGGAAATGACAAACCACTCCAGTATCTTTGCCAAGAAAAGTTGTCATGAAAAGTTGAATATAACTGAAAAACAGTAGGCACTTAATAAATACCTGCTTCTTTTCCAATCATTTCAGGATTCTTTCAAGTATATAACTTAAGAGTTCTTTAAAAGTTCTTTACACTATATCTAAAATCTTGATACTAACCCTAACCAACTGTGTGACCTTGAGCAATTCATTTTCCTTCATTTCCTTACATGTAAAGTGGGTTGGAGCAGAATGGAATATCCCTTAGCTTAGACTTCCATGCTTTCAGGACTACAGGAGGTATACAGTAATGAGATTCAGAGAAAGTCCACAAAGGCAACAGTTTTAAGAAAAAAAAATGATGATGTTTGTCTTTCGTTCTTGAAGAAGACCAGGACATCAGAGAAAGTGGTGCCTTGATAAGCACATGAATTGGATTTTAGTGAGGGGTTTCTATGCTAAGTCACCAACCTCATCTTCTCCTCCAGAGCCAACAGGATCAGTGACCAAATATAAATCAGGCCAACTGAAGATGGCCCTGGATGTGAAGCAATCAGGGTTAAGAGACTTGCTCAAGGTGCCAAGTGTATGAGGATGCATTCCAACTCAGATCCTCCTGACTCCAAAGTCAGTGCTCTATCCATTGTGCCACCTAGCTGTCCCTTTAAGGGAAACCAAGCAACTAGTCCTGCAGTCTGTCAGACCTAAGAAGAGACAGATCTAAGGGAAACCAGAGTCTGGGATGGGGAAGTTTACAGTAACTGGAATGCCTAGCTAATACAAAAACTGTTTGGAAACTAATCATACACTGGCTACATTTGTGCCATGGACGAGTCTGGGTGAGGGTTGTAGATTTAGCTGCTTCCTGGAAGTCATAAAAATTAAATACCCATCCCATCCCCACAGCCCCACAAACACCTTTGGGAACCAAGCCATATACTTTAAAAAGTTTCATGTTATTTCTTGTCCTTTTTTTGGTCTAAAAACAGCTTCCTTAAGTCTAAGTTTTGGAATTAACATAGTCACACTTTGAGAGAGAGAATTTTTCTGACAGTGATTTCTCCCCATCTCCTTAGGTCAGCTTTTGGCAGGTAATTAAATTCTTAAGACTCCATTTTAATTATTTTTAATCCAGTAGATGATAGATTGGCTCATAGTTGGTAGTTTTGGGGAGTTAAGAGGACCTGAATTCAAATCCCTCTTCAAATACTCTATCCTGGGCAAATCGGTTACATTCTCTGAATCGCAATTTCTTTCTCTATAAAATGGTGACAATAATACCCTCCATTTCACAGAGTTGTAGTAATGATCAAATGAGAAAATATATGTAAGGCACTTTAAAACCTTAAAGGGATATATAAATTATTATTATTTTCTATATCCAGTGTTTTCTTATTTGTATGTCTCTTTTCTTATGTCTATCCCTAAATAATCATTGACCTCACTCTTTTTTCTGGGCAAGTTATAACCAGGACTTTTGAAGATAGAACAGCTTAACAACATCTGTTGGATTTGGAGACAGATTTTTGACTTTGCAAAATCACACCTGAAAAAAATAACAAAAAGCACCTACCATATGACTTTTTAAAATTAAAATTAATTTTCTTTTGGTAATTTTGCCTTAGCTGGAAACACCCTGGAATGTCTCAGCCTCAGAGGTAAGAATCTCTACCCTGGATGTTCTTTCTATCTAGCCAGTATTTTTAAGTATTTTTAAAAATACCCATGAAAACTCCCCAGATCCTTTTCCCTCTATAACAATAACTGGCATTTATAGGGCACTTTTTAAGGCTTGCCAGGTGCTTTACATACAGTACCTCATTTGTCTCACAACTTCCCTCTAATACAGGTATTATTATTATTTCCATTTTACACATAAGAGAACTTGAGTTCAGACAGTCCAAGTGACTTTAACTTGGGTATCTCACTAGTAGTTGCAGGAAGGAAGATTTGGATTCAAGTCTTCCTCTTTTCAAGTCTTTTCACCCTACCACAATGCCTTTCCTGTGCCAAGCAAGGGTTTTTTTTTCTTAGTCTATTCTCATGAAACAGTTACTGAGCTAATGGGAAGTTTTCAAGTCAAGGAGTCAGGAAAACTGACTTATAATCCCATCCCTAACCATCTATGAAGCCAAGGCTAAATCAACTCATTTCTCTATGAATCAGTTTCCCTGTAAGGTTATGCTGTTCTGTTATGCTGTTTACAGCCTATTGCTGCTCTGAATGATAGCCTAAATCTAAGGATGCTTTAAATAGTTGAAAAGAATTTTATGATGAATACCAAAACCAAAGGGACTCTGTGTCTCAACTATATGCAACTAGAAGGAAACAACCCTAGATCCTCCAAGACTTTGGGCCAGTTTAGAGAGTGATAAACAGGAAGATCTCTCTGACTTCCCATTGACCCTCCCTATCAGTTCTTTGCTTTGAATGATTTTCTGACTTCATTTGAGTTTCTGCTTTCTTTGTCTATCAGCACATTGTTGGACAATGGGTTGCCAGATAGCAGAATTAGTTGACAGCTTTCAGATTTGATTTGCCAATGAAAATGTTTGGCTGGGTGTAGACTTTCCCTGGTGCATTTGGCAAAAGAACTCAGATTTCCTCAGGTTTTCAGGAGTCCTACAGAGCTTTACAATTAGTTCATGGCTTCTTACAAATTTCTTGTGATCTCACATGTGTACCTGTGAATGCTTAAATGGAAAGCTATAATCCTCAACATACCTAGGTTCATGGCATGCCTATTTGAAGGCACTTAGATCGTCCTTAACCTAAAAAAAAAAGTGATAAGCTTCTTGAGGGCAAAGATTGTTTTATCTTTTGTCTTTTTATTTTCAGCATCTAACACAGAGATTGACACATATTAAGTTATCAAAAAATGTTTGCTGAATAAATCATCATCTTCAAATTCATCTCGGACAATATTTATGAGCATGGCACTATCCTAGATAACATGGAAGAATATAACTATGTATGAAACAGTCCTGTCTCTCCAGGGCTTTACAATCTCCCTGAGGAGATAAAACATATACGAGTGGAAAAAATTATCACAGTAAATAAGGTATCTCAACAATAAGGTTGGAGGAATGGAATGGAAGGTATGAGAAGTTCAAGCTGGGACACTCATTGAAGGCATCATCAGGGTTATGAAAATTCATCTTGAAAGATGAATAGAAATTGGACAACTGTAGAGGAGGAATGAAGATACTTCAAATTGGGCAATTTCCAAAAGTACAAAAGAGAAAGAAAATGATTTTATCTCATTTAGTTGAAAAATTTTTCTAAAAGATTATTAATTTATACTTACTAATAAACACCAAAATTATTTATTATATATATGCTTATACTGAGATTTACAAAACACTTTCCATAAATCTTTTGAGGGAGGAAGTTCAAGTATCACTATTCACATTTGACAAATGAAGAAACTGAGGTTCAGAGATTTGCCTGTCATCCAACAGCTATTAAAATCTGCATCTTTGGACTCAAAGCAAATTGTTCTTTACACTATGCCACTTTTTAAAGAAAAGATTTCTTATTGAAATCTATAATATGTCTGCATAAAATAGAAAATGCTTTGCAGAAGGAAGGGGAGATTGGGAAGGACAGTGTTCTGCTGGTAATTGGTTAACATCATGGAATCAGAAAAGTAGCCTTAGGTGAAGGCTTGAGGATATTCCAGTTGTAGTGTTGGATTGTAGGTAAATAAAGTAAGATAATTTATTCAAAGTACTTTGGAAACTGTGTAGAGTTATATAAAGGTGAAGTTAAATCAGCTTTGGGCAGCTCAGTGGCATATTGAATAGAGGGCCAGGCCTGAAGTCAGGAAGACTCATCTTTGTGAGTTCAAATCCAACTTCAGACACTAGCTGTGTGACCCTGGGCAAGTCACTTGACCATATTTGCCCAATTTTCTCAACTGTCAAATGAGCTGGAGAAGGAAATAACAAACCATTCTAGTATCTTTGCCAAGAAAACCCCAAATGGGGTCAAAAAGGGTCAGATACAACAGAACTAAAACAACAAGATCACCATTAATGGTATTGTCACTTGGCTCAGAAGAATAATCTAGTACCTTCCCAGACACAAATCCAAATGTCAGTTGTAGCTGACAGCAGTAAACATCCCGAATAAGAAAGTTCAAGTGTCATATGGAGAGACTGATAAAATAAATGACTGCCTTGTAAAGCCTTTTCTTTGGGGAAAAAATAGGAACAAAAATGTGTGTTCACTGGACTGGGAAATCAGAAAACTTGGGTTCTAGTTGTAACTCAGCTAATAAATTATGTTAATATTCCCATCTGTGAAATGGGTAAAGATGAGTATTCATTATCATCTTTTTTAAAAAATAACATTTTGTTTTATTATAAAAGATATACTTCACCAATCAAAGATAAACTCCTTACAAAGTCATTTCAACAGACAGACAACAAGCATTTACTATGGTTACAGTGCATTTGTTCAATAATTTCCCAATCATTGAACATTTATTTTTTTCCAGGTTTTTGTTATCTAAATAGTACTATTCTAGCTATTTTTGGACACAGAGATTTTTTTTCTGCTTTTTTCTTGTTGTCAGTAATCCTTTTTTGGGATAGTATTCCAGTAGTAGAATTTCTGAGTCAAAAGGTACTATCAATTTAATTGTTTTTCTCGCAGAATTAATTTAATAGAATTAAATTATTTAACAGAGATGGTTTAACATTTCACATGCATTTATCTCAAAACTTGTCCATCAGTGGGTTTTCCTGGCATAAATCCAACCTGGCAATAGTGAATTTAAATATATATATATATATATTCATATATGTGTGAATCTATACACATAAACAGTAGTTATTTCATATTTTATTTATGATTTTTGCATTTATATTGCATATATATTTATAATTATGATTTTTACATTTATAATTTTACCTACAGTTTTTGTTCTCTATTTTTCCATTTCTGTGATTCAGGTATTAGGATCATACTGGTCTCATAAAAGGATATTTGAAAAGTTCTCTCTTTAATTTTATAAATGGTAAGCCATATGCAAATTACTATTGCCTAGGAAATTTTAGTACATAGTGTTTAATAGAATTCATTTATAAATCTATTTGGATCAAGGAATTTTTTCTTTGATGGTTCATATATGACTTGTTCAATCTCTCCTGAAATCAGATTGTTTAGATTTCTTATCTTAAATTTTGTTAAACTGGGTGTTTTGTATTTTGGTAAATATCAGCCTATTTCATTTAAGCTTTCTTTTTGGTGAAATATTGTTTTTATACTACATTGTGATAATTCTCTTGATTTCCTCTGTATTTTAAATTTTTTTCTCTCTTTTTTATTTTAGTGAGCTGCCTTTCTCATAGAATTAGCTAACAATTTAAATAGTTATCATGCTGTTTTAAAAAAAATAGCAATTTCATTTATCAGATCAATTGCCTTTTGTTTTTCATTTTGTTGACCTTTGATTTTCAATATTTTTATTTGTGCTTTTTGAATATTATTTTTTATTTCATGCTCAATTTATTAATCTTCTTTCTTTCTTCTGAACATTGTGCTCATGTTTTTCCTCAAAGAATAACTACAACCAAAAAGATATAAATGATTTTTTATTATTGTAGTTTTTCAAAGTAATTATTTGTCTATATTATGTGTCCTTTGACCCATTCATTATTCAAGAACACAGTAGTCTCCATTGTTCTATATATCCAATTCATATTTCCCTTATGAATTGCAATTTTATTGCATTGTAGCTCCATTCCACTTTCAACCTAGTCACCCCTCCTCCCCCATTTATACCTGTATTCTTCTTGTACTCATCTTTTTGAGTTTCCCTTGCCAGCTCCTGAAAGAGATATGATTCATGATATTCCCTCTGCTTCTTCTTTTTTGCCTTTTAAGTTATAGATGACTATACGTTATAGATGCATGATGATATGTTTAGTAAAAGGAGTGTTCATACCCACAGACTGACAGGCCATTGCCATGTTGACATTTCTTATCTGGCTGCACTTTTCTGGGACTTTTCTACTTCAAGTTCTAAAACTCTGATCCAGTGACCTTCACCTAGGATATCCCAGTTCTAAGAAATTTGTGCCTTTTCCTGCCTTTTCTCTCTTCTTCTCTAGGGTATTTCTTTCATTCAACTTTCTTTTCATCTTCCATAACACTGTCACACTAATGTTGCTAGAGCACAGATTTGACCCTGTCATTCTGCTCAAGAAGTTTCTTTGGCTTCCCATTGATCCTAGGAAAAAACACAAACTTCCTTTTTTGACATTAGAACCCATCACAATTTGGATCCAGCCTTGCTTCCAGGGCTGATTACATATTCCTACCCCTCATACACTCTACTCTGGACAAACTAATCTACCAGTTGTTCCTCATTCTTGATACCTCATCTCCTGCTTCTCTGCCTTTGCCTTGACTTCTCACCATTGTTTCCTGGAACATGGAGTGGTTGAGTTCATTCTTCAAAATACCTTTCAAGATTTCTCCAGTTGTTAGTGCCTTTCCCCACACTATATATTTATTACTGTATCTATGAATATGTTGTTCCAACAACTCCTTCCTAATAAAATATAAGTTCCTTGAGGGCAGGTACTAGTTCACTTTTGTTTTTGTACACCCAAAACCCAGAACACAATATCTGGCAGGTATTCACTATAATAGGTATTCAATAAATAATGTTAGAGTTGTAGTAGCAGTAGTAATATTAATAATAGCAGTAAATAATACTAGTAAAATATTGATATATAATAATGTAAATAATAATAGTGTTGAATAGATTTGAAATGAATTCTTCATTATTCTAAGAACTTGCTTTCCATGCTCTTTTTCAGATCACTGATTTTTTGTGAATAATTCATCATAAATTTTCCCTTCTAACTTTTAATTTATTTACCACATTTCTAGTTGTTCTGATAAGCTCTGACTTGCCTACATTGTTGGAACTACTTTATACTCTTCTTTTAAGTCCTACACTTAATATAATAATAACGATAATGATAATGATAATAATAGTAGCTGGCATTTACATAGCATCTACTTTGTGACAAGCATTATAAAGTGATATTATTTAATCCTCAAAATAACCCAAGAAGATATTTGTTTTTTCTTATTTCCATTTTACAGTTGAGAAAACTGAGGCACTTTATTTTTATATTGTTTTATATATATATATATATATATATATATGTTCATATTATATACACTATAAGCTATAGGTTATGACTATAGACAAGTCACTTAGTCTTACCTATAAAAGGATGATAATATTTGGATGACCTCAATCACATGGTTATTATGAAGCACTAACTAGTCATTAGTCAATAAAAAATTTATTAAGTACCTGCTGTATACACTGTGCTAAGCATTGAGGAAACAAATGCAAAAAAAAAAATTTAAATCAGTCTCTGCCCTTAAAGAGTTTATAATCTAATGAATGAAGATGACACATAAAAAAGCAGATAAAAGGTGAGGAAAGGTACAGGGTGGTGAAGCCAAGGAATTCCCAGAAGAGTGATATTTGTCTTTCATTCTGGAAGAAGAATAGGAAATCAGGGAGGTGATGATCACTAGCCTCACTTTCTCCTCTGGAATCATCTGGGTCTAGTGGCCAGATTTCGATCAGGACAACTTGGATTTGGCCCTGGATTCGAGGCAATCAGGGTTAAGGAACTTGTCCAAGGTCATACAGCTAGTGAAGGTCAAGTGAGTGAAACTGAATTCAAACCCCCTTCTACCTGACTTCAAGGCGAATGCATTCATCTGGGAAATGGCAATATGTCAAAGAACTGTGATTCCATGAGTGGGAGCATTCCCTGTACCTAAACATAGCACAAAAAAATAGCTTATAGTTAGAGAACTACCTAAAGGTAAAAAAAAAGGTAAATGGCAATATTATGTTCATGAAGATAGTGTCAGAGACAGTATTTGAAACCAGGCCTTCCTGACTCCGAGTCCAACATTTGATACACTATACCCCATGACCTCTTAATGCACTGTGTAATTATGATTATGATTGTTGTTATCACTTTTATCACCCTGGGTTCACTGGTGTGTTTATATCCTTCAAACTTGACTTTTTTGGACTATTTTTTATGGAATTCTGAGAGAGAAAAACTTATAAGGGAGAGTCCATGTTCCATTCCATGCTGCACAGAAGTGATATATATTCTTTCCCCAGATGTTTGCTCTCCAGACTCCTCCTTCTGAAGCTGGTGAGCTCTGTGAGGTACATAAGAGCTTTCTCAGAATTAATTTCTGAGAGTCATTTGGCAAGACAATGCAATATTTTTCCTGGACAATTCCCTATCTCCCTCTTTCAAATGTATGTGAAGGAGTATCTCCCCCTTTTAACTATCTTTTTTTAATTCCCAATTGAAATTTAATTTTATTTTTCCAATTACATGCTATGAAAGTTTTTCAACATGCATATGTGTATTTATAAGTTACACAATTTCCTTCCACCCTTCCTTCCCACCGCCCTCCCCTTAGCAGTGAACAGTCTGGTGAACATTGTATATGTACCTTTGTGTTTGACATGTTTACAATTTTCTGTAAGAAGAATTAGGACTAAGGGAAAAGAAAGGAACCTTAGGAAGGAAAAGCATAAGAGAAATTTTTTAAAAGTGAACATAGTGTTCATTCAGATTCTGTAGGGATTTGTTTTGTTTTGTTTTTCTTCCTCTGGATGTGGATAGCATTGTCCCTAATAGGTCTCCCAGGGTTGTTCTAGCTCTCTAAACTGCTAAGAGAAACTACATCCATCAAAATTGATCAACTCACAATGTTATTGTTAATGTGTATGATCTCTCGGTTCTGTTGCCTTCACTCAGCATCAGTTTCTATAATTTATTCCATGCTTCTCTATTTTAGCCATTCATGGTTTCTTATAGAATAATAGTACCATAGCATTCATGTACCATAACCTGCTCAGACATTTCCCCAACTGACGGGCATTCCCTCAATTTCTAATTCTTTGCCACTATAAAAAGGGCTGCTGTGAATATTTGAGAATATGCAACTTTTCCCAATTTTTATGATTTCTTCTGGAATTAGGTCTAGTATTGATATTCCTGGATCAAAGGGTATGATAGGTTTTATTGCTCTTTGGACATAGTTACATATTGCTCTCCAGAATGATTGGATTAGTTCACAACTCCACCAACAATGCATTAATATCCCAAACATCCCACAAGTTCTTCAACATTGATCATTTTCCATTTTTGTCATCTTAGCCAATCTGATAGATGTGAGGTGGTACCTCACAGTTGTTTTAATTTGCTTTTCTCAAATCTGTAATGATTTGGAGCATTTTATATGATTATACATAACTTTAATTTCTTCATTTGAAAACTGCCTTTTCATAGTCTTTGACCATTTATTAGTTGAAGAATGATTTTTAACCTTATAAATTTGATTCAATTTTCTATATATTTTAGAAATGAGGGGAGGTTAGGTGGCGCCGTAGATAGAGCACCAACCCTGGAGTCAGGAGTACCTGAGTTCAAATCTGGCCTTAGACACTTAGTAATTACCTAGTGTGGCCTTGGGCAAGCCACTTAGCCCCATTTGCCTTGCAAAAACCTAAAAAAAATTGAGATCTCCAGAACCCCTACCCCTTATCAAATTAATCATAGTTCTATCTTTTCTTTCTTCTCATAATTTGATAGTTCAATCATTTTTCTATCATGCCCAAATCTTCCTGACCTTATTTGGAGTTTTCTTGGTAAAGATACAGGAGAGGTTTATCATTTCCTTCTCCCATTTATTTTACAAGTAAAGAAACTAAGGCAAGCAGAGTTGTGACTTACCCAGGGTTACACAATAAGTATCTGAGGCCATATTTGAACTCAAGAAGAGGAGTCTTCCTGACTCCAGGCCCAGTACACTATCCATTGAGCAAATGGAGAGAAGTTAAGATGAAGAGATTCTAATTTAGTCTCTTTAGAAGGTAAGTAAGATGAGTTACTAACTTCTTCTAGCCAACAAACTCACCCCATTGTCCACTATTCTTTGATATCCTTTTATTCCCCTTTATGTAGGAAAAAAATTCAAAAGTCTGTTCAAATGAATGTCATCATAGATAGAACTTAGGGGAGAGGTCTGAATTTTATAAAGGAACAGGAGACTCATCCCTGCTGAGGAATAAGACAAGAAAAAGTAGATACTAACTCCATTTGGAAGCTTCAATGCAATGGAGGCATATTGACAAACAGTCCTAGGCAAGCACACATTTTCATTGACAAGAGAGCCTATATATTCAGAGAATACACACTAACATACACACACACTCCTAGATACCAAGTAGCACATTCTATTTTGAAATAACTATCATTGTTAGAAAATTTTTCCTTATATTGAATGTAAAGTTTTTTCCCCATCTACCAATTGTTCTTAATTCTAATCTCTAGGGAAAATAAAACAAGTCTGGAGAAGGAAATGGTATATCAACCCAAAATCTTTGCCAAGAAACCCCAAATGAGCTCACAAAGAGTCAGACACAATGGAAACAACTGAACAACAAAAACTTAGCATTCACATGACAAGGTGAATATAATAATAATAATGAAGATAGCTATCAAGCTTTCCTTAGATTTTCTCTTCTCAAAGCTAAAGATCATTACTGCCTTCAAATGATTTTTGAATGACAGGGTGAATGACATCTTTGGTCACTTGCAACTGAAGATATCACCTACCTCATTGGTCCTCTTCAAAACCATCACCACCATTCCCTCTTCACCATCACATACACACAATGGGTTAAATGAACTCCCCCCACCTCAATTTGCTCAGAGCACTTTGCCTACAACCCTCCTCAGTAATGAATATATTTTACCATTTTATTAAGCTTTAATTCTTTGGAAGTAGGAGTTATATTTCTTCTGTTATTGAAAGCTTCAAGTCAAACACAAGACGTCTGTATATTGAAGGAACTTAGGAAATTTTGTTGATTGAATAGAACAAACTTTGCCTAGTTAGGCCTAAGGGGATTTTGATGATAAAATAAAAATATCTGGGAAAGTACTTTCAACATATTCAAAGTGCCACACAAATAGAGAATATTATTGTTATTATAATAACAATTTATCATGTAAATGTAATAATAAATGCTAATAATATAGAATCATCTTGCATATATATATATATATATATATATATATATATATATACAAAGTGCTTTGAAAAACAAAGTTCTGTATAAATCCTACCTATTATTATGTTGCAAGGTAGCTTACTGTATACAGTGCCAAGCCTGGAGTCAGGAAGATCTGAGTTCATATGGGGGCCTCACTCATTTATTAGCTGTGTTATCCTAAGCAAGTCACTTAATCCTGGTTACCTTAGTTTCCTCATCTGCAAAATGAACTAGAAAGGAAGTGACAAAATACTCCAGTATCTTTGTCAGGAAAACCTCAAATGGAGTCACAAAGAGTCAGACTGAAATGATTGAACAATTACACAACTGAAATCTGGAAGCCTGAGATGCTTACTAGCTGTGTGACCTTGGGCAAATTACTTACTACTCTCTGACTCAGTTCTCTTCTGTAAAATGGGATAGCAATAACTCCTACCTCCCAAAGTTGCTGTGAAAAATCTAAGCTCTAAATAAATGCTAAATATTATTATTAAAATAACAATACTTTAATAAACCATATATTAAAATTATCAAACACAATACTCACTAATTATAATTGTTATATAATTATACCATAGTATTAATAATTATTGATAATATTACATTAGTATTAATAATGTATTATTAACAATAATACTTTAAAGCATCATATAAATGCTAGCTATTGGTATAAATTGTATTTCACATAAATGTTAACTAAAAGTAATAGTATATAAAATTATTAACAGTATTTAAAATATCATATAATGCTAGCTAAAATTAATAATAATAATGGATAGTGCATTTTTATAATGCTTTAAGCTTTACAAAGTAGCTTACAAAATAATCTCATTGTAGTCTCACACCACTCCTGGGAGGTAGGTGCTATTGTTGTCTGTTTTTGTAGACAGGAAACTAAAGCAGAGAGAGAATAAGGGACTTTATGAGGATCACACAGCTAGTATGCATCTGAGGCAGGATTTGAACTCAAACCTTCCTGATTTTAAATTCAACCTAATAATAGGTAATATTTATATAAAAATTTAAAGTTTGTATAGCACATCATATTTTATCTCATTTGATCCTAACAACTCTATAAAGTATTATTATTATGATGATTTACAGTTGGAAAAAACTGAGGCTCAGAGATAGTAAATGACTTGCTTATAGTTTAGTTGGAGTATTTGAACTCAGTTTTTCTTAGGCCCAATAATATATTATATATATACATATATATATTATATATATTGTTATTATTATAACAATTTTCACTCATTTCTTGTTCCTTAGGTGGGGATATTGTCTAGCCTGGTAGCTTAACCTACAAAACTGGACTAGCCATGTGCTTCTGAAAAAAAACCAATCACTTCAATGCAAAGGAACCATTTAAACAAAAGGATTCCCAGACCAGCACAGAGGTGATAAATCTTTGCAACTGATTAGTTTTTTTAAAAAAGAGCTTTGGTAATAAATCCCTATTTATTATCTTTGTAAATCACAATTCTACAGCCTCCTTCTAAACTTATGAAAATCATCAAAATCATTGAAAGGACCTCTGGGTTGTAATTTAGCTGAATTGTCACTCTAGGACAAGGTGATGCTAAAGGGCACCACATCTGGCCATGGGAAACAACTGAGATATGTTACAGATGTTTAGAGTGATAGGCATTTTTTCCTTTTTCTCAAAGAACCAAAAAACTCTCCCATATCCCCTGCTTATTTAAAAGGCTTTATTCACAGTATTCTTCCTTCATGGCCTACTTAGTTCAATTGTCTAACATGGGGATTCCCAATATCCGGACAGCTGCAACACACCATCTTACCATTACCAACTTCACCCAGAATGCAGCCTGCAACTGATTTGATCTTTTAAAAATTTAAGGGAATTGAAATTAATTTTGTTTTGAAAATTTTACAACATACCCTCTGGAGATGGAAACCCTCCTGAGGCCTATAAAACTAAGGTCAGGAGCTGCTGTGCATAAGTACTAATGAGGCTAAGGTCAAAGGTTTAGTCCCTCTGTGGGGTACTTCATTTCAGTCTGTTCCCTGGCCATAGACTGCACCCTGAACTCTGGCCAGCTGTCTTGAAAATATGTGCTATTAGGTCCAAGAAGAAGAAAAAAGTGTGGGAGTAGATCAGGAAAAATCCATTGAAAGCTACTGGACAGACCATTCAAATTATGTCCTACTGATAATATATTATGGAAGAATAGGAGCTGAGAAATGCAAAGGGTTGTCAGAGGTCACCTTCTTCAAGTCCTACTGGGATACTTCTCTGCAATGCAACTCAGATTTCATGTCCTTATGCTGATTGGGGATTCATAACCACCAACGGGAATCTGTTCCACCTTTGGACCACTTAAATTGTTGAGAGATTTTTCATTGCATAACTACACATTTCTGAAATTTAAACCCATTGCTCTTAGTTCGGCCTTCAAGGGACACAGTGGTTAGAGCCCTGGCCCTAGAGTTAAGACGACCTGAATTCAAATTTGACCTCAGACACAACACTTATCGAGTCATCCTGGGCAAGTCACTTTATCATCTTTGCCTTGGTTTCCTCATCTGTAAAATAAGGTGGAGAAGGAAATGGCAAACCACTACAATATCTTTGCCAAGAAAAATGTCAAATATGGTCATGAAGAGTTGGATGCTACTGAGAAGACAACATCTAGGGTTGAGCTTGTTGAAAACATCTTCAGTGGAAGAGCTCTTCAAATACTTGAAGACAATTGTCTATCTCCCTGAGTTAGTCTTTCTTTGTCCAAAACAAATATCCCTATTTTTTTCACTCAGTTCTCACAAGGCATGAACTCCAGTCTCTTTATCATCCTGGTCATTCCCCCTGGACAGATTTCAGCTTGTGACACACAGAATAGAGCACAATAATCTAGATAAGGTCAGATCAAGTCAGAGTATAGGGAATTATCACTGCCCTCTTTCTGAATATGGTGCTTCTATTTTTGTTGTTCATTCACTTTAGTTGTACCCAACTCTTCATGACTCCATTTGGAGTGGCTTGTCATTTCTTGTTCCAGCTCATTTTACAGATGAGGAAACTGTGGCAAACAAGGTAAAGTGACTTGCCAGGGTTATAGACCTAGTCACAGAGCTAGTGATATCTTTGACTCAATTTGAACTCAGAAAGATGAGTCTTCCTGACTCCAGGTTCAGTCCTCTATCCACTGCATCACCTAGCTTCCCATGTTTCTGTTAATGCAGCTTAAAAACTTTTTGACTATTGCATCATACTGCTGACTCATTAAACTTGTAGTCCAACAATAACCCCAGGTCTTGCATACCTCTTCTGGGGTCAGTAGAACTTATCAGTAGATAGAATGTACAGTTACATGTACCTTGCTACTCATGGTTAGAGTTATACTATGTTTTATCTGGGAAAGAGTTGAAGAAAAACAGGTTTGGAACAGTGATTTTATCACAACATGATGTTAGCAAGTGGAGCAATTAATTGGTCCAGATGATAGAGCTCTGGGCCTGAAATCAGGAAGATCAAAGATAAAATTCTGCCTTGGAGACTTACTAGTGATATGACCTTGGACAAGGCATTTAATCTCTGCTTGCCTCAATTTTCTCTTCTGTAAAATGGAGATAATAATAGCCCCTCCCTCCCAGTGTTGTTATGAAACAAAATTAGATAGAAATTTAAAATATGGCACATAATAAGAGCTATATGAATGTTATCCATTATTAAAATTTGTATTTGGGGGAAGTTATCTGTCCATAATTGAGTGTAAATAGTAAATTGCCTCAAGCACTGAGAGGTTGTGATTTGCCCAGATTCACATAGCAAGTATCAATTAATAAAACAATAATAATGAATCAATAATCAATCAGCATTTATTAAGGACCTGCAAGGAGCACCAGGCACTGTGTTAAGTACTAGGGCTACAAAAAGAAGAAAAGGCAGTCCTTGCCATCAAGGGGCTTACAATCTAATGAGGGAAACAACAAACAAATATATATTTACTAAGCTATATACAGGATAAATAAGAGGTAATTATAAGAGGGAAGACATTGGAATTAAAAATGGTTAGAGAATACTTCCTGTAGAATGTGGAATTTTAGTTGTATTAATGGAAATCAAGGAATTCAGCAAAGGCATAAGATCACTTCATCATATGATAGGTATTGCAAAGGGCACAGTGGAAAGGCTGAGTGGATTTAGGATGAAACTTTGGAGTGGAGGTAGGTGGCAAAGTGGATAGAGCAATATATGTCAAGAAGATTCATTTTCAGGAGTTTAAATCCAGCCTTTGACACTTACTAGCTGCAGTGACTCTGGGCACATCACTTAATCCTATTTGCCTCAGTTTCCTCATCTGTCAAATGAGCTAGAGAAAGAAATGGCAAGCCATTTCAGTATCTTTGCCAAGAAAACTCCAAATGGGGCCAAGAAGAGTCAGACACAACTAAAACAACTAAGTATCAACAAGAAGAGGTGGGAGGATTGAGGGAGATAGCAATAAGGATTCAATGAATTTTGGATGATCATTCACAGAAATTTGAGAGCAATAGTATATATCCATGAGGAGGACTTGAAACAAAATCTTCCCTGAATCCCAGGCTAGCTTTCTATCCACTACCACATACTACCTCTCAGATCAGAATAAACCTAGAAAAACATCGAATCCAGTGAATCAGATAATCACTGGTTCTAAGGCTTTAGTGTCTTTGCTCTCAGCTCACTGGAGTTTAGTTAACTAGCCTTATGTGTACCTAATGATTAATGTCCTCAAGAATATGACTATATTGTCAATTCTCCTTTATACTAAGGGAAGAGAGTTGGGTTGTGAATAAGCCAAAGAGCAGATGCCAAACATCACTTATATTTGCCTTGGAATACATAATATGATTTTGGGCAGTAGATTTCCCACTTTAATTATGCTTTTCTTGGGCTAATAATAAGTTAGGTCTATATTTCCTAAGCACACACATAATCATGATGGGAGGAAAGGCTGAGAAGCTTTATGAATGATAGGAAAGTCAACTTAAGAAGTTAAATTTGCCCTAGAAGTAGATAATCCATGAACTAGGACAATCCACCTGAAAAAAAACAAGAATAAAATATCTAATTTATAATCTAGTCACTATTAATCCCAGAAATTTTCACTAGCTGCCCCTCCCATGCCTGAAATTCTCTTCTACTTGTTTCCTCTTGGATTCCTAAATTTCCTTCAATATTTAGCTAAAATTCCCCTTCTATAAGGAGTCTTTGCTGGCCCCCTTAAAGCTAGTACCTTCCCCTGGGGTGGTCTCTAATTTACCCTGCAAAGATCTGTATATAGTTGTTTCCATGATATTTCCTCTATTAGAGTATGAGTTCATTGAGGGCATAGATTGCTTTTCTTTGCCTTTCTTTGTATCCCTAGCACTTAGCACAGTATATGACTCATAAAAGGAACTTGATAAATACTTGTTGACTTGTCAGAAGATGTAATTTCTGTAACTTCCTATACTACCACCACCTTTACCCATTCTTCTCTAAATCCTAGCCCTTCTTTAAGGATAGTTTCAATCTCACATCCTCCTTGAAGCCTTCTACTCCAGTCTCATTGATTTATTTTTCCTCTGAATGCCTATAATTTCAATCAATGAAAAACAAGTCTAAGTTCCTCCTACCTACAAGACCCCATGCCAAGCATAGAAGATGAAAAACCAACAAACAAATAATACCTGCCTTCAAGGAGTTTATATTTTTCTGGGGGATGTGAAATTTGCTGAAGTAAACAAATAAATGAATGAATAAAATAAATACAAGATACTTTGTGGAGGGAGAGATATGTCACATACCAGAGTTTAAGCCTTGAAGGAAAAGAAGAATTCTATTAGGAGGTAATGAGGAGTAAGTGTGTTCCAGGCAAGTGAGACAGCTATTCCAAGGAATTCAGAGGAACAACAATAGGTCAGTTTGACTGGAATGCAGCATGCATGAAGGGAAATAAATGTAAAATAATTCTGGAAAGGTGGACTGAGTCCAAGTGAAGGATTTTAAAAGTCAAGCTGAAGAGTTTGCATTTTATCAGTAGACATGGAAGATTCTTGAGCAAAGATGAGTTCACAGGAACACAAATAGGTCATTTTGACTGAAATGCAGGAAGCATGAAGGGAAATAATGTAAAATAAATGTAAAATGAAAAAGATGGGGTTGGTTCAAATGGTGAAGGATTTTTAAAGGTCAAGCTGAATAGTCTGAATTTTACCAAATGAGATGAAAGATTCTTGAGCAAAGGAATAATATGATCAGACCTGATAATAATAATAGCTAACATTTATATAGTGCCTGCTATTTGTCAGGTAATATGTTAAGTGCTTCACAAATATTTTCTTATTTGATGTTCACAATAATTCTTGGAGTTGAGTTATTATTATTTCCATGTTACAAATAGTCATATGTAACAAACTGAGACAAACTGTTTGTAACATGTAACTCTTCATATGTCTTAATGAATTGTCCAGGGTTATATAGCTATTGAGCATCTGAGGCTAAATTTGAATTCAAGTCTTTCTGAGCACCCTACTTTTAAGGAAATTTTTGGGGAAAGATGGGAAGATGGGAAGAGTTCAAAGACATGCATGCACAGCTACCTCTCCCCAGTATGAATTCCCAATCTGTGTTTTACTCACTAGATGAGAAATAGAAATTCTGGAAGGACTCTGATCCTGGTGACTCATGGATTAGAGTAAGGATCCAGGTGGCCTCAGAATGTTGGCTCAGTCTGAGGTGGAGATCTTTTCATTGGCAGGAAGTGCCAACCACTTCTGGCTGCATTATGGAGTGAGAGAAGGACTTGACAGTCAGTTCCCAAAAGAAGGAGCCTGTTCCTTAACTTCCTTGATCCTTGACTTTCATGCTGGAATTTCTCTGCCTCAGTTGCATTTCTCCCTACTTCCAATCAGTACCCCTAACCAATTTCTACTGAATTATATAGTAAGGTGAGGAAAGGGTAGATAGAGAGAATCAAGAAGGCAACAATCATTCAATAAGAGCTTGCTATATATATGGAGCATTATTTTAAGTTCATGGAATAAAAATGCCAACAAAAAAGAAAGCCAAAACCTGCCCTCAAAGAGCTTGCATTCTAACAGGGGAAGATGACTCAAGGAAAAGGAGCTGAAAAGGAGAAGATACTCTTACAGAGCATGGTGAATTCCAGACAGAAGTATAACTAGAAAGGGAATGAAACATGGCTGGCCTGAATAGTCCCTTGAAAGGATCTCACCAGTGGGAAAAGGGCAATGGCAAGGTAGAGGGATATTCCAGAGTGAGAAGGCAACTGAGTCATGGTGACGAAGTCCAGAGAGACAAAAGGTCATTCATATAGGATGGGAATGAAATTTTTTCCATATATCAACATTCAAGCCAATTCATGCTACTCTATGTAGCAAGGTAGGGAATGGCAAATAGAGGAAAAGAGATGCTACATCTAAATACCATGAAAGTTGGGGGAGGGAGAAGCAGTATTTTAGTAAAGCCATGAAACAAATAACTCCCAGAGATAAGGACAAAACAGATAACTGAGTGGATGAGAACCAGGACACCAAATTAAGAAAACAAAGTGAAATAAATTGTCTGAAGTATGGGCAGACAATTAGGAGTCAGAAGATAGAATTGGGCTAGAGAACTAGACTAGAAATGCATACAAACAGCAATGTGATTTGTAGATAAAGTGCTAATTCAGGAGCTTTTTTAAATACTTTCTGATGGGATAGGAATCAGTCCTGAGTATGGGCAGTCCAGAATACCCAAATGAAAGCAAGAAAGTAAAAGATACTTGAAAAGGGGTGTGACAGAAAGGGACCCTAGAACTGAAGATTTGCCTGGATCTGAATTCAAATTCTTTTATTCTAAATCCAGTGTCCTTTCCATTATGTCAGATACTGTCACAGAAGCACCTTAGGCCTGGTACTTTTCATTCAAATGTCAGACACCATTAAAAATTATATTCTACTGATTCAAATTTAAAAGAATGGGTCATCCCCAACTGACAAATGACCAAAGGAAACATCTAAAATATCAATAATCATATATTTTTAAAAAGAATGCTCCAAATCACCAATTATTAGAGAAATGAAAATTAAAGCAACTTTGAGGCTCTACCTTGCACTCAATTCACAAACTTGACAGGAAAAAAAAGCAAAATGACAACTATTGGCAGACCTGTTCGAAAGAAGGCATATAAATGCCATAAACTGGTACACTTGTTATAGAAAGAAATTTGGAATTGTACTCAAAAAGTTGCTAAGCTATGTATGACCTGGTGATGTATATTCTCCCCCTCCCCAAGAACTCATGTGTTCAAAAATATTTAAAGCAATTATTTTTGTAGTGCCAAAATCCTAGAAAATAAAATTACTGTAATCTGGGGAATAGTAGAACAAATTATGGTATATGAAAGTAATTGAAAACTACTGTGTAATAAGAAATGGTGAATGAGATGGTTTCAAAGACATCTGGGAAAATTTGTAGGAAATGATGTGAGCAAAGTGAGTAGAAAAAAGAGAACAATTTATACCATAACAACAACTCTGAAAATGAGCAGACTTAAAAGGCTTAAGAACTCTGATCAACACAATAATTATCCATGATTCCACAGGATCAGTGATGTAGTGTACTGTCCACCTTCTTAAAGAGAGGAGATGGACTAAATATGCAAAATATTTTGCTTAACTATGCATATTTGTTACATGAGTTTTATTTTTTTATTGATGTTGAGGGAAGGAGGAAGACCTAAGGAATATGGAAGGGAGAGAAAATGAATTTTTGTTAGTTGAGAAAAATTAATTTAAAAAATAAATTATATGCTGTTTGACCCTAGAGGGCAGAACTAGGAGCAATGAGTAAAAACTGAAAGGAGATGATTTATGTTTAAATGTCAGGAAGCTGTGGTTCGGTCATCTCTGATTCTTTGTGACCCCATTTGGGGTTTTGGATATCGAAGTTGTTTGCCTTCTATCTCCATCTTATTTTATAGATGAAGAACTCAGGCAAACAGGTTTGAAGTGACTTGTCCAAGGCCACACAGCTAGGTAATTATTAAGTGTCTAAGGTCGGATTTGAACTCAGGTAGTTCTGACTCCAGGGCTGGTGTTCTATACACTGCGCCACCTAGTCACCCTGGAAATAAGTCTTCTTGCTTTCAAGCCTGGAACATTAAAGAATATCCACAAGAAAAGAGAAGGAAATTCAGAAAGGGACACAGTCAAGCACCAAAATGCTGGAACTACCATATCAAATTTAAAATATAATTTAAAAAAAAAGAGGACAGAAAATCCCTAGCTTAATGATGCTATCCACCAAAACCCACAAATTTCTTTCTTGCCACCTCTCAAAAAGTCTGTGATGATATTAATAACACCTCTGCATCCTTGGGTGAAGGTATGGTAGAAAAACTCCATAGAAGTTCTTCATTGGAAATCAGCATAGATGCAAAGATCATTTCATTTTATATTTTCCATAGGAATCCTAACCTATTTTCATCTACAAGAAGAAAGGGAATATAGTGACCCTCTCAAAATGTGCTAGTTTCCCCCAAGGCCATTCCCTATCTTAAATCTATTTTCTGATGTATTCATGTATAATATATTAAAAAAATCATACTTTACATTCACATAGTCCTTTTAACTTTCCAAAGTGCTTTCATATCTATTCTCTATAATAATTATATCAATTGAAAGAATGGGGAATGTTTACCCTGGGGAAAGGAAGACACAATTACAGTCTTCAAGCATTTGAAGGGCAGTCATTTGGAGGAGATAGTAGGTTTGTTCTGAGGACAATAGATAAAAGTTACAAACAGGCAAATTAAGGTTTAATGTAAGGATAAATTTCCTAATAATAGGAGCTATCCAAAAGTGGAATCAGTTTCTGAAGGAGGTAGTGTTCACTCACATTGATAGTCTTCAAGCAAAGGTTGAAAGATCATTTGTTGGGTATGTGATAGGGATGTATATTGAGATACAGAATAACTACATGACCACTGAGATCTTTTACAACTCTAATATTCTATGAGGGTGGGGATGAGGGTGAGACCACCTTTTGTCCTCACAAGTGTCTTTCCCCTTCAAAGGACTAGAATTTAAGAATATTTCAAAAGGAGCAACTTGTTTCTATTGACACAGTACAGTTGCTCATACTAGAGATAGTAAGCTATAAAAAATTATTTCAGAGTAAAATTATAATTTCTGCTCTTTATTTCAAAGTGAAATTATAATAACCATTTGTAATTAATTTTTGTTGTAAGTTTGTTAGTACAGGGGCAGCTAGGTGGCACAGTGGATAGAGCACCAGCCCTGGAGTCAGGAGTACCTGAGTTCAAATGCAGTCTCAGACACTTAATAATTACCTAGCTGTGTGGCCTTGGGCAAGCCCCTTAACCCCATTGCCTTACACAAAACAAAAACTAAAAAAGAAAGTATGTTAGTACAACAGAACCAAGAGAACACTGTACACATTAATAGAGCCATTGCATGATAATAAAATATGATGGACTTAGCTCTCCTATGTTGTACAATAATCAAAGACAGTTCTAAAGGACTTGTGATGGAAAATAAAAATCCATGTCCAGAGAAAGAATTATGGAGTCTTAATGTACACCAAAGTATATTATTTTCCATTTTTAAATTTGCTTGTTTTTAACTCTTTTTTGTTCTAATTGTCTTTCACAATAAGACTAATATATATAAATTTTTTAAAGTATATTAGTGCAGAGGGAGAAATTAAGTGTAGTGAAATTACTTAAAATAATAAATATTATATTAGTCCATGCTAGTACCTTCCCTCTGTTGATTATTTTCAGTTTATCCTGCATATATCTTGTTTGTATATAGTTATTTGTAGATTGTCCCATTAGACTGTAAGCTCTGTGAGAGCTTGGCTGTTTTTTTCTTTTCCTTTTATTCTTTCTTTTTTGTTGTTGTTCTTTCTTTTTACCCCCCCGGCTTTTAGCACAGTGCCTAGCACATAGCAGGATATTTATTAAGTATGTGTTGACTTGACATGATCAGACAGCAATCATGTGAAGTCCATCTTAATGTCTCCCAAATCCAGTGCCCTTTTCACTGAAGTATACTATGTCTCTTCCCTAATGATATCTCACCTATTTTCTAAAAACTAAATTAAATGCTACCTTCTACTGATCAGCTTAGTCAGTCATGTGATTTATTTCACCTTTTGTTATCACACGGAACTTTGTGCCTCATTTATTTTTTTCTTATATATCTATAATGTATTTTATTATAGTTTTTTTCAAATCATATCCATCTGCTAATATGTCAGCTATATTAAGGCAGGAGTCATGTCTTATTTAATCTTTGTATCTCTCCCAGTAAGAGGCAAAATGTTGTACTGGAGGAAAAAACTGGCCTTGAAACCAGAAAGTTCTAGTTTAAAGTCCTGCCTCTGACATATACTAATTGGTAGATGAAGTGCAGGTCACTTGGACTCTAATTGTCCTCCTAGGCATTTTTCTAAGGCTATAACTTGCAGAAAAAAATGTTTCTCTATACTGATGGAAGCCTCAATTCCCACAAAATCACAGAGCCAATTCAAAAAGAAAAAAAATTCCCTCCTAGAACTTTGCAACTTGCTTCTGCACACTGTGATTAATAAATATTTATTGAATGATTAAAACAAGAAAACATCAAAAAAGCTTAAGAGAAAGTCATGGAAATGTTTATCTGGATTCCTATAAATCAAAGCCAACTTTGGACAAGTATCCTAAAAAATTCCCTCTTTGCCTCATGTTCAAGTGAGATTGCTCACCCAAGCTTTTTTCAGAGCAGCTCCAGATGTTGGTGAAAAGGAACTTTAGTTCTAGAAAAAGGTTGTTGAAGATAATAATAAAGATTTTGTTTTGTTTTGTTATACTTTCATTTGGTTTTTAGAGCAAGAAGGAACCCCATAGAGGCCATCCATCTACTCTAATTCATGAGTATTACAGAAGAGGACTGATATCCAGACAAGTTGAGTGGTTTGCTTAAAATCACGGTGCTAATATGTGGCAAAACTGGAACAAGAACCCAGATGTTCTGTTTGCCTGACAATTTTCCTGCTATACCACATTCACTGCCCCTGTCCTAATATGGGCAGCAAATTGGGTGTTCCACCCCCATACTCCCTCTTATAACCTTTGGCCCTAACCAAGATAATCTACCCTTTCATTTCTCAGATGCCAGCTTACCTGTGGGACCCAGGTCTTCCCTTAGATGGATTCCTGAGGGCAGCTAATTGATTGAAAAGATCTGAGAGGGCCTCAGATAGGAGGGGGTTTTGACTCTTTTGATGCATTAGCATCATAAATATAGAATTGAATGGGACCTCAAAAATCATCCACTTTAACCTTTCCATTTCACAAGCAAGAAAAGAGATGGAATGCTCAATATTATATAGTATTTGAATGGAATTCAAGTTTTCTGATTCCAAAGCCAACATTCTTTCTACTGTACGCCACCAACTTTTATTCTGACTTTCCTTCCAAGGAGACTCATAACATAGATACACTATGACCCTCAACTTAGGACTTTAGAGCATAATAGGGCATATCCTCTATAACCTCTAAGCAGAGAAAAATTCCTTCTACAATTTCCCCAAATTCCTTCCCCCCTCTTTGGTCATCTGCATGACTCATGGCTTTAATACTTTTTAAAATAAAATCTTTGAAAATGGAATATGGAGGCAGAGAAGCAGGGACTGCAGTTGTCCATCCAGGAGAATACCCATAGTGTTCCCAGCTCCTATCTTCACATTTCCTTTTCTCCATTCTAATCCATGCACTCACCCAGGATATATAGCCTAAAGACAGAAATAAGCAGAATTAAGACACTATCCCCTCATGTGTATATGTATAGGGGTTTTTTTTTGGGGGGGGGGGGGTTCTATACCTTTCTACATACTCATAGAAAAACAGAAAAATGCAACTCCCCAACTTCCTATAAAATCAAGAAAGCAGTTAAATTTACACAATCTATGTGCCACTTATCCATTGAAGTTGAATGTGTAGATACTAGGGATGATAATTTACCTCATCTGTGTTATTTGCCTCCAAACTTGCCCAGTCTGGAAAAGGGAGCTTAAGTCACTCAGGTTAAAATCCAATTACCCCTTATGCTAACAGGAGTCAAGCTACAAGGAAGCATTGAATTAGTAAAACATCTAAACCAAACCAAAATAAATTAGGAAAATAAAACAGGGGAAACTTACTCACACATTCCATCTCTTTCCTTTCCCTTCCGAGGATTTAGGAAACTTTTCTCCAAATTTGGTTTGGAGAAGAGTTTAGATCAACAGTACAAATAGCCTTACTGTCACTCCTCAGAAATTGCTTTTGCTAGTACTTGTCTCTTCCTCTTTTATTCTGTATCTTTATACAGTTGTATATAAAGCATGTACTGGTCTCAGTCTCATTCTGGAATTAAAAGTGAACTAATCTCCATGAAGCACAGCTAAGATTTTTTTGGTTGAGGTCACTCAGCCAGCAACAATCACTAACTTTCTTATCCCACTTAGTCTCACAGTAATCAAAGCCTGGAGAACTTCAATCAGTCAATCCTCAAGACCAGGAGCTTACTGGCAAATGTAGTCTTATTTAAAGAGCCATCCCCCAACAGGTAAACAGCCAAAGAACATGAACTTTTTTCAAAATAAAATATATACAGTATCAATAATCAAAAGAAAAGTACTCAAAGTCACTAATAATAATACAGTAAATACAATTGAAAACCACTACAAAGTTTCATCTAAACAAATTAATAAAGAAGTTAGTAGAAATAATCAGTATTGGTTGGACTTAGAGAAGACACACACAGCTTCTACCAGTGCAGATTGGCCCCTTCTCTGCAAGTCCTAATCATGAAGAACTACCTAGAATACTGAGTGATTAAGTGACATCCAAAGTCACACAATGTAAGTATCAGAGGCAGGACTTGAACCCAATTTTCATGGCTCTTTGGAAATAATCAATGTTGATTGGACTAAGAAAAGACAAGCACAAATACATTGTTATTAGAGTTAAAATTGTTCCAACTACTCTGGAAAACAATTGGAAATTGTGTGAGAAAAGTAACTAAAATTTTCATATTCTTTGCCATGCCACTATAGATTATATATACCAAGAAGGTTAAAAGTAGAAAGTTTCCATATATGCCAAATAATTCAAAACAGCACGTTACATTAGTAAAAAATTACAAAGTGAGTTCCCAGTCAATTAACCACTAAACAAATTGTAACATATGAATGAAAGGAAATACTTTTGATCCCTAACAAATGAAGAATGTGAAAAGGTAGAGAATCTTGGAATTCTTATGTGAAAATGATGTTTGTCCTTCATTCTCAAAGAAGACCATGTTTGTCCTTCATTCTCAAAGAAGACTTGAAGAAGTCACCAGCCTCACTTTCTTCTCCACAGCCATCTGGGTCCAGTGGCCAGATATGAATCAAGATGACTGGAGATGGGCCTGGCAATTGAGGGAACTTGCCAAGGTCACACAGTTAGTAATTGTCAAGTATCTGAGACCGAATTTGAAATCAGGATCTCCTGACTACAAGTATAGTACCCTATCCACTGTGCCACCTGGCTGCCTCAGGGAAGACTTCATGAACTTTATGAACAGAATGAAGAGAGCAGAACAAAAAAATATATACACAATAACAAAATAAAAGAAAATAACACCAAAAGACATCAGAAATAGATAACTATAATAACCAGTTAATTCCAGAGGACTGACATAGGCCATTTCCTGTTAATAGTGGAGGAAAGGCAGAATAGTATAGAGGATAGAGCTGTCCAAAGAGCCATGAAAACTGGGTTGTAGTTCTGTCTCTGATATTTACAGATTGTGTGACTTTGGATGTCACTTAATCCCTCACTATTCTAGGTAGTTCTTCATGATTAGGACTTGCAGAGAAGGGGCCAATCTGCATGGGTAGAAGGTGTCTCCTTTCCTTCTATATCACAGATATCACATGTCTAGTAACTAATCACTAGCCATTAGAAAGTCAATGGACTATGGATACGGAATATTGTATATGCTATCAGGCATGATTGATATGTTGATATGATACTTTATTTCTCTTTGTTACAAGAGAAAGTTATATGGTAGAAAGGATTCCTAGAAAATATTACTTTTAAAAGCATAAATAAGCCATTTTTATAAACATCTTCCCATTACATATGTCTCTGTTATGCTTAAATCTAAGAATTTCATGGAAGAGACAAATAGAAGAGGGTTCTTTGTTCTCTATAGATTAGGCCAAGCACTAACTGGAGTCTTGGGTTTTGGGGGGGGGTTAGGGGGTTTTTTTTGGTTGCTCCATATATCAAGAAGTCAAGTAATGTGTTGCTTAGAGCATCAGTCGTGAGAATCTTGATGATTCAGTCCAGTTCTATGACCCAGCATGGATCTCAGCAGATGAGCCCATATTATCACTATGACACTCTGAAAAGGCTAGGAGTGTTTCAGTGACTATTGATAGTAATTTATATCTCATATCTACATATATATATATGTATGTATGTATTGTCCCTCCTCCATAGCTGTAGTAGCTAGATGAGATTATCATTCCCTAACTGGAGAATGCCACAGAAGGTGGTAAAGTAATTTATGCACAGCGTAGGCACTTAAATATTTGTTGAATTGAATTGAATTAGAATCACTTACTAAACTAATGAGAGAACTAAAATGAAAATGTTATAAAATATTCACCCTGCCAAATCTAGTCTTAGCCCACACAAAATATTCTTTCTGCAAGCACAGAGTAGGATTTCAAGCCTTTGCCCAGACTATGCCCATTGGGAGACCTTAAGTTATCCCACTATGCTAGAATTTCCAATTTGTGAGATGAAGCTATTAAGATGTTTTTCATCTATCAACCCACTGAGGGTGTGCAAATTTTCAAAAGTCTAATCCTTATTCTACAAGATTCTTAGAAGATTCTACCTAGTGTTATTTCTTTCCTGGTCTGTGAGATTTTCCAAATCATTAACCATATAAAAGAGAAGACATCTCTTTCTGTTATTCATTCAGCAAATGCTAATTAAAAATCTACTCTATGGAAGGCACTGGGAGTGCCCTCTTTCAATGAGGATACATCACTTGTTGTTCCTGCTCCCAGCAGCTATGATTTCCCAAGCCATGGCCTCAAGCTTCACAGTTTGCAGACCCTGGGCAATGAAACTTATAGTTGGTAAAGACCCAATTACTTTCTCCTAGTTCAGAAGACTCTTGCCAGACAGATTCAAAGTCACCACTGTGAATTCAGTTTTCTCCTTGTTTCTTGGAAAGCGCCACTCAGTCCCATGTCAAGAAAAACAAACTGTGAGGTTTGCTTAGGCTCTATTTAAAGCGACTCATCAGCACTAGTTCCAATAACAAACCAAGGACTTGTCTTCATCTTTAGGACAAGACTGGGGCTACTGTGAGCCAGTGTATGAGTAACTGCAGGTCAAAAATGCTACAGGTCTTCAGCACTAATGTCGCCTCCTGTACCCTCCTTGTTAATTCAGAAATTTAACATTTGCCATTTCCCCACCCACACCTTCTTCTCCGCTTGTTAAAACACAGCTGTGACTTGGTCAGAAAACAAAAATTTTCAAATAGGGACTATGTTTGCCCTAGCAATAGTAATCTGTGCCAAAGAACTCCCTTTCCCCCAGGAATTTAAAATCATTTCAGTTGTAAACCAACCTGAAATGTATAAAGCATTCAACTAGAGTTCAAGGCACTCTAAAATCATTAAGGTCAAGGATCAGGCCAGACTAAGATTCTAGCAGAAATCTATGCAAGTTGTCCTTCCATTGGTAAGTCTCTATAAATTATCAATATAGATGACACAGAATTAGGGACAGAAATGGAAAGACATTGCTTTGTCATACAACAGAGAAGCTAAGCCACTGAATTCTTTGTGTTTTTATGTACTATCCATATCCCCTCAGAGCTAGAGATACCATTTTTGACAATTATGATAAGGATGACTTCTAGCCACTGGGGAAATTGTCTTATAACCACAAAGGAAGTGGACTCTATTGGTTCAATGTGGTGCTTGGATATATTGATACTGATCCATCATCAAATACATTGAATATCATAACTTGGTGGTCTACTTTGGACAGTTCAGCCACAGTTTTTAATTTTGTATTGCCAATGAAAATATTTAGTTGAATGTTGTATTTTCCCCACTTTGAATTGGAGTGTGACTTCAAGGCTGACTCTATAAAAAGGTCCACCTATTACATGTTTTCATCTATTGCCACTCTCAAGAGTTGACAGTATGCAGGAATCTCTCACAATGAGTTGTTTCCTTAGTTCTAAATGTAGTGCCTTAACAGGCTTACCATATATTTATTTAAGCATGACTCTTTAGAGTGAATTGAATACAATTGATCCTATTTTCGTGCTGTTTTCCTCCATTGATGACTGGGAATGATTTGAATGGCATAATATTTCATTTGCAACTATTTACACTGCTGTCTTGAAGTAACCTTAGCATTTTCACAAGCTTCTCTGAATAAAGAGCTTACACCTACGAAGTTCTTTATAATTACAAAATATTTGTATACACTATCATCTTTGATACTTAAAACAGTATTATAAAGTCGATAGAGAACTGGCTAACTGACTGGATTCAGTAAGACCAGAGTTCAAATCCCATCTGAGACCCGGGCCTGTATAATTACAGGTCACTTCATCTTTCTGGACCAGGGTAGAGAAAGTTCAGGCTGTATAAGGCCTTCCAAGTCATTTGGTCCAGTGCTGCCAAGTAACCATAGGCAAGTCTTGAAATTCAATAAAGATAGAAGCTTTTAGGGGTTTATTGTTTGACCAATTATAGCAAACCAGGTTTTAAGTTGATAATTATGTATGGTCCATGAATGATGTTATAAATATCCAGATGGCCCTTGGCAAAAAAAAAAGGTTCCCCACTCCTGCTCTAGACCTATAAATTGAGAAGGTTGGATGATCTCTAAGTTGCCTTCCTATTTAGAATCTATGATCCTGTGAGCAATCTTTTGACAGAAGTTGTACGAATATTAATATTATCCCTATTTTACAGATAAGGAAAATAAGCATCAGAAAGATTAAATGACCTGTCCAGGGTCACAAGAAATAAATTCTGGAATTAGGACTTGAACTCAGAGTTTTTGACCAGTGATCTTTCCAGTGTAAAGGAGGGATTACCTCAACTTCCCCTGATGATGTAATCATAGAAGCCCTAGAATTTAATCACAAATGTTGATAATGTTTTAAACTAATTATAGAGATATAAAACTAATGATCATTTTATGGAGTGCAAGCAACTCTCTAAATGGGTCAAGAAGGGGAATATAACTCATGTGACTGAACAAATAAATTAGTCACACCTCTGAGAGCTCAAAATTGCTAAGACCAGGGTGAATTTCAACAGTTCCAGAATGGGAGAGGTTGCAGGCTGGGAGACCCTGTGAAAGATACCTTGTGAAGAAGAATTTTTCTCCCCTCACTCTCCTCTTTGCCCTTCCACAGCAAGCATGTAACTTTAAAAGGGAGCCATTTGATATTGCATTCAGAAGAAAACAGAGAGGCACAACTCAGGTAAAGGATAGAGAAAGATAGTAACCTGATAGAAGATGCAACTTCAAGGAAGATGACTCCCAGCTGAGGAGAAGAGAGTCAGTCAGAGGAGGAAATCCCAGGAACCAAACTGAGCAAACTGCCTAAGAGAGCCACTGAGCTCAAGGGGAGCTGGGTGAGGATCACACAAGGAAAAATGGATTTCTAATCTCATCCTGGACTATCAGGAGATGACAGTTGTGTCATATATATGTGTTGTCCATGGGTGTCTCATGACCAATGCACTCAAGTTTGAGTCCCTTCTTCCTTATGAACGTTATGTGTTCTTCTGGGAGGTTTAGGTATGTTGGAATGAACGGAAGGTTTTGTAGCCACTGTTCTTCCATCTAAGCAAATACTAAGAGCTAGATGACTACATGACTGTTGAGAAGCACATGAGAAACACTGGTTACTAGTAATGAGAAGGTGGTTCATCAACTTCAATATTAGGAGTATATTGTTAGAAGTACTTAGCAGTCACCCTCTAGGGAATATAAGGCTGTTAGGGGAGAATCTCAGGAGAAAATGTTAACATTAGTTAACATCATGGGACAAAGACATCTAAGTTGCTACTCTCACTGAGGTTAAAATCTATCTGGGAAACCAGAAATACATACAAAAAGATAACTAACAACATAAGACATTATTGAACCATAGTTTAATGGAAAGCATAATAGATTTTTAGTTAGAAAACCTGAGTTCAAATACCACCTCTGAAATTTATTATATGGGGAGGGTTGTTTGTTTTCATTTTTGTTTAACCTTGGGCAAGTTACAACCTCTCCCACCCTCATTTATCTCCTTAGTATAATGAGATTTAAACAGATGGCCTATAAGGTTCTTCCCAACTCTAAATCTTTGATCCTATGATAGAATCATAATGAAGATGTCTCACACTAAATAGTGTAATTTCACATAATATTTTTATGTGAAATATCAAGTTAGACCTCTGACATTCTAAACTTTCATTCTAGGAGATTTAAATCAAAGACTTTCAAATCTATATTTCAATTTCATTTGGCTTGCTCTTCTGTTACATGATGGCTAAGTATTTTCTTTCAACCCTCTATAAATGTTTATCCCCTTGAATGGATTATACTTCAAGATATTAAAGCATTTGAAAACCTCTATAATACTAAAAATGAATGAGCATCATCTCATTTTCTTTTTTGCCCATGAAGAAAATTCTTTTGTTTCTCTGACCTGAAAACCTCTTTAAGTACCAGAGTCCAAGTGTAGTTCTTGAGTTACTAAGAGTTACATAAAGTTTTATAATTCTACAATTCAACATTTTATAGACCTACCATTTGCTAGACACTGTGCTAAAGTTCATAGACTACTGAGGGTGGAGAAGTGATGATGTTATTGCTGTTGTTCAGTTGTTTTCACTTATGTCCTACTCTTTGTGATTCCATTTGGGGTTTTCTTTGTGGAGATACAGGAGAGATTGGCCATTTCCTTCTCTAGTTCATTTGGCAGATGAAAATACTGAGGCAAATAGGTTTAAGGATAAGATAAAGGATAGAGAAAGATAGTAACCTGATAGAAAATGCAACTTCAAGGAAGATGACTCCCAGCTGTGGAGAAGATAGTCAGTCAGAGGCAGAAATCCCAGGAACCAAACTGAGCAAACTGCCTAAGAGAGCTACTGAGCTCAAGGGGAGCTAGGTGAGGACCACACAAGGAAAAATGGATTTGGTTAGGGTCACACAGCTAGTAGGTGACTAAAAAGCAGATTTGAACTCAGGTCTTCCTGTCTCCAGGCCAGAAATTCTATTTACTGTGCTACCTATCTACTCAGAAGAGTGATGAATCAAATGCAAATAATTATTGTTCAAAGTATACAATCATAATCGGTGAGGACAAAGGTGAGATGCAGATATAATCATCAGATGGCATTGGTTCTACTCATTGCAGTAGCTCATTCACCCTTGCAGTTTGTGCATGCACTACCAGGATGGAAGTGCTAGGTAAGCTTGGAGCATGCTATACTTTTAACAGAATTAAAGACTTTCTACTCCTGCTGCATCTTTCTCTATAGGGAAGTGTTATTCATAGTTTAGGAACCTGAAGATTTTTGGATCTAACCATAAAAGCTAGTTCTGAGCCTCCACTCACTGGTTAAGCTGTCTCCTTTTGAATGTACTGTTTTAATAAATTCTAGTCACTTCAAATTGATAGAAGTGAATTGATTCCCCACAGAAAACATCCATGCTAGAATGTTAAATGCAGGATTTTTATTTAGAATAGAATCAGTTAAGGGAAAAAAAACAGTTACTAACTAGAGAGCATAATATAAAATGAGACTTATCAATGATTGGAAGAATAGATAGAAAGATAGAAAAATGAAAAAGCATTTATTAAAGCCTTCCTATTGACAAGTTTTATGCTATGATCTGAGGATCCAAATCCTTAAGGAATACATAAGAGATGATGTACTTACAGAGGGGAATGATGGCCAGGGAGGGGTACAGAGATGGTGAGTGCAGCCATAGGAGAGTAGATTGATTCATCCCTTGAAAAACAGTGGTAAAGTTGATTTGATCATGGTACCAGAATGAGGAGTGGGAGGATCAGGGGTCAGAGCAGTAGAGAGGCTGGTGCAAAGACAGTCAGGGAGTAGGTAGTAAAGTTTAACTGGGGTCCATTTGAAAGAGTGGGTCAGATGAGATATTCATCAGCCATGACAGTGGTGTTTCAGGACAAAATTCAGGAGAAAAAGTGTAAAAATGCCCCAAGTTCTGATTCAGACATTAAGGCAAGAAGTTAACCAGAAAGTAGATAAAATATATATACAAGATAGCTTAAAAGTCACCACTCTCAGGGCAGCTAAGTGGCATAGTGGATAAAACACCGACCCTGGAGTCAGGAGTACCTGAGTTCAAATCCGCCCTCGGATATGTATATATATATATATATATATATATATATATATATATATATATATATATATATATATATATATGTAGCCTGAGATTTCTCTTAAGCAGGCAAAATAATAAAATCTCACAGTTCACACATGGCATTTGACTTTCCTTAAAATTGTCCATCAAGCATAGACACGGGGACTTTGAATTAAGGTTATTGTTTCACTTACAGCATGAGAGAATGGACTATGGGATTCAATATAAATTAGAACACAGGGGTTTAATCCCCCTTCTAAGATGCTCCTACAGGCAGGAGCCTATTCTTGCCAGCTCCTGAAAGCATTTACACCTTGGAAATGAGTAATACACTACAAATCAGGGCTTGATTTATTTTTTTTGTTGGTGATAGTCTAAATTTAATAAAGTGATAGATAAAATGTTGATAACATATTAAAATTGTGATGTAGGTTTTATTTTTCTGGAAGATCCAGTTGTTAAATATTAACCATAGTGACATTGTCCACTCTACCTTGAAATTATTATGTCTTAGGAGAACATAAGCTTTTTAAAGTTAAGGGCTGTTTTGTTTTTGTCTTTGTATTATCAATTCTTGGTATGGTTCTTTGTATGCAGTAGGCAGATAGGTGGCCCAGTGAATAGTGTGCAAGGCCTCACTCAGGTCAGAAAGACCTGAGTTTAAATTCAGCCCAGAACATACTAGTATGTGACCCTGGGACAAGACACAAAATGCTGTTTGCCTTAATTTTCTTAACTGTAAAAGAGGGATAATAATAGAATCTACCTCCTAGGGTTGTGGTAAGGATAAAAATGAGATGATATTTATAAAATGTCTTTTGTATAGTAAGAACTATATAGATGCTAGCTATTATTAAGCACTTAAATTATTATTGAATTATTATAGATTTATAATCCCTTTAAGTGTTTTATATATATACACATATAAAATATGTATATACTTCACAACCCATCTACATCTTCTTCTTTCCTTTAACTCTTATCCACAAATTCTCTGCAGAATATCTACTAATATCATCAAGGCCTTCATCTGAGTATTCCTAAGGAAAAAATATTAAAATTCAATTTTAATCATTTTTTGCCTATTCTTAATGTTTATACCAATGACTTCTTACTCTAATTATGATGTTCCTCCAAGTCTTGAGTAGAATATTTCTTTCAACTCACCCTGAATTTTTATATAGTTCTTTGAGTCAAAAACTCTTCCCAGGGTGAATTCCTGGCTTTGGAACATTAAGGCTTTGGGCCAGTTTGGCTCAAAACCCCTTGTCTTTGTTCATCTCTCTAGTGAGAAAGCTCTAACTACCTGTTAACAGTAAATCTAGGGCAGGTATAAGCTTACCTTTATACATGGTTGCTCCTCTCAAAGACTTACTGCCAGTTCATTCAGCCTTTTTCCCCCCTACTTACCTTCCATGGAGAATCTTTTCATTTGCCAACACAATGTGGTATTACTCTTTCCCAGTCAGATGACTTTCTAATTGATACTACTCATCTTTACTTAAAAAAAAAAACTAGGATTCATAGTCTTTAATTAGATTTTAACATGTTTCATTTGGCCTAAGTAAAATAATAATAGTAGATAGCAGATCTACTATTTAGATAATAAAAGTATGTCATGAACAGAGAGATATCCTAGAAGCCAGAAGGATCTGGGTTCAAGACCTGCCTTTAACATTTACACTGGGCAAGCCACTGAACCTCAAAGTGTTTAGGGCAACTCTATTGCAGAAAAGGTACTAATCTCTTTGGAAGATGGAAGTTCTTGATCTGGGAGTTCAACCATACTGATGAAATTGAGGTACAGTCCCATGGATTGATGAATTTTTGTAGGGGTCAAATGGGAATATATAAGGACAGTACTTTGTAAACCTTGGAGCAGTAATGTCAGCTATTATTATTATTATTATTATTATTACTATTATTGTTACTTTATTAAGGTCATCTTTCCACCAATGCAGATTGAAATCCATGTCTTCATGTTTGTTTGTTTGTTGTTTTTTGTTTTACTTTTGTCTTATTTAATTCTTCACATCCTTCCCTATAGAGGATTTGCCTAGTGTGATGGAAATCTTTCTCTGAGATTTGGAAATTTTCATGAATCCTAATGCAACATCTGTACTATCCATCTGTGATTTCTTGCTCTCATATCTGCTCCCACCTCCTTTTCTGGTCATAATTATTTGTGAAGTTTCTTGAAGGCAAGTCATTGTTATTAATATGTTAAAGCTAGAGGCGGTGGCTTTGGAGCAATGAGAAAGTGGATTGAGCACCAGCCCTGGAATCAGGAGGATCTGAGTTCAAATATAGCCTTGGTACTTGATACTTACTAGCTGTGGGACCTTGGGCAAGTCACTTAACCCCATTGTCTCACAAAACACACACACACCAAAACAAACAATCAAATATGTTAAAGCCTATTTAATCCTCACCATAAATTTATTTCCATTTCCCTTTGGCTTACCTGCCACTTGAGAGTTTTGTTTTTTGTTTTGTTCTGTTTCTTTAAAAAAGCAAAGCAGCACACTAAGACATTTTCATAGTTACTATATAAAAATAGTATAAGCTGAGAACAGAATCAAGTCTTGAATGGCAACAAGAAGACCTTGTGTTTTCAATGGCATGTTAGTGAAGCTCAGAGCCCCTGGTAGTGGTTAGGGTGGGTTGTTTGTTCTTAGTTCAAATAAGTAAATATCTTCTCTCTGAAGCTAACAGCAGTACCCCACACATGGCTGTTCCAGTTTGTTTACTGTATTTTGGCCCTCTCAGAAACACATCTCATAGACTATTTTTTTTTTTTTTGCAGTTCCCCACCTTGAAAAGCACAGATTTGCAAGTGTGAGCATCTTCCCAGGGAAACTAATTCAGCAGGCATTCAAGACAGGCAAGAAAAAGAAATGCATCTCATTGGAAATTTTCCATTGCCAGCACATTTTTTTTAAATTCCTGAGATAAATGACTTTTTCTACTTACAAGACTAAGGGTTTCATTATTTTCAAAATACTCAACTTCCAAGAGGCCATGAAAGTTGGCGATGTATCTGACCACCTGATCCAACTAAAAGCCATCTGACCTCAATGCAAAGGCTTTCATTTTTCCACCCGTTTAATAAATGTTTGAGGGATTCCCCCCCCTTTTTTCCACAGCAGTCAGTTTACATTTATTATGTGGGATGGGCAGAGGGCAGGGTTTATGAAAATAAGCAAGAGCACCTGATTCATCAGGAAATCTTTCACCTTCACCCATCCTAGGAAACACAGCAGAACTAACATCTTCCCTTTTTCTCTCTCTCTGATACAAAATTATATAGAAGTGTGGCCAGATCCCACACTCAAGTCATTCAGACTCAAAAAGGTGCTTATGTGTTTTTGTCAAAAGAATAAATATATGCTTGTCAACTTATGTATGTATCAGTGCCTTTAAATGAAACTATAGTTTCAATCCCCATTCCAATTTCTTTGTCTCTAAAGCTCACACAAGTAAATTATCTAAAAAGGCAAGTTGATAAACTAGATTCAAGGTTTGTTAAATTCACTAAACTGATATCTTTCACTCCAGTTCAATTTAGTTCAATTCAACACATATTTTAGGGCCTACTCTGTGCAAACAAAATAATGTGGTCCATGCTAGGAAGTCCATTAAGTCCTTATAATTTAGTAAGGGTTTTGAGATATTCTCACTCTTAAACACATGTGTAGCTATATGGCCCAGTAGATAGAATGCCAGGTCTGGTGTCAGGAAGACCTAAATTCAAATCCAGCTGCAGACACTAACTAAAGCTGTGGGATCCTGGATAAGTCACTCAACATCATTTGCCTCAGTTTCCTCATCTATAAAATGAGCTGGAGAAGGAAATGACAAATCACTCCAGCATCTTTGCCTGAATGAGGTCAAGAAGAATTGAACATGACTGAACAACAACAACAGCCTCTCTGCAGCCTTCTCAACCTGGCACATCCCTCTAAGATCCATGTCTTTTTTTCTGTCTGAATCCTTCCTGGGTTAGGTCTTAATTCTCCTTCTGGCTCTATCCTGGCTCCTGAACTTCAAAATCAAGCCCCCAGTTCTAGGTAACCTCATACCTCTTCAGTTCCCTTTAATGTGTTGTCTTCTTAAGTACAGAAAGACTTTTTTTCCTTGCTTGTATAAATAAATAAAGGTTTGTTTCCTCCCTTCTTCAGGGTATATGACATATACACAGAGTATATTAAACAATATTACACAATGAGTATCAAAGGAGAGCAAAACCAGACAGATATGAAATCTAAGGGAACGACTTGATCACTTTTAATAAAACATTACCTAAAAGAAGTGATGAGATGTGAAAACTTTCATAGGTAGAATAGTACAACCATAAGACTTATAAGTTTGAAATTAAGGGATCTGGATTCAAATCTCAGTTCTGTCACTACCTCTATGTCCTTGGATACTTGATCAATATTCACACCTATAAAATAAGGAAGTTGGACTAGATGAACTTTAACATTTTCCTATCTCTTTGTTATTCTATGAACTTAGAAAATGCAAGATTTTGTTCTCTTAGATGGAAAATAACAGATCATAAATAGTGCAATGAAAGGATTGAAATCACAAGCATGTCCTGTCATTTTCCCATTGAATCCAATTCTTTTTGATCCTATTTGAGATTTTCTTGAAAGAGATACTGGAGTGGTTTTCTATTTCCTTCTCTAACTCATTTTACAGATGATGAAACTAAGCAAACAGGGTCATACAACTGAGTGTCTGAGACCTGATTTGAACTCAGGCAGTTGAGTCTTCCTGACTGCAGGTCCTGCATTCTATCCACTGCTGTCCAAATATGTAGATGTAACTTTTATACTACAAAGTCCTAACGAACTTGGGTGGGGGGGAGGTGTGCCTTCAAGAGTGCTTAGCAGAGGTAACACGCTCCATTCCACCATAAAGTTGGAAGACCTGGATTTTAAATCTTGGCTCTATATGGTTCATTAACTAACTGTGTGACCATGGAAGGTGAGAAGAAAGAAAATAAACATTTATTAAGAGCCTAAACTGTACCAGCCACTCTGCTAAGCACTATAAAATCATCACCTCATTTGATCCTTATGGCAATGCTGAGAGGTAGGTACTATTATGATCCTTATTTGACAGTAAAAGGAACTGAGACAGGCAGGACTTGCCCATGATAACAAAATTTTTAAGTATCTGAGATCAGATTTTAATTCAGACTTTAATGATTTCAGGTCTAGTACTTATTCCACTGTGCCACCTAGCTGCCCCATCATAGGGAACATACTGAGGTCCATTTCTAGACCTCAGTTTCCTAATTGGTAAACTGAGGGGGTAGAAGGAGAGGATCTCTCAGATCCCTTTTAATCCTTTGTGATCTTCTGACTATAAGCCTTTGAATTTTTTTAATTTTTATTATTTTTTACCTTGGGATCTAGTGTTGAACCTTTTACTGTTGAACATGTTTTCTGATGGGACTGGGGCCCTAGAAGAAGCAATAAGATCTTAATAAATGGTCCTAAGTCTGGTTGAAATGAACTTATACTTAGAACACTTCAAATTCTCTAAGCTCCTTCAATTACAGTGACTCTCATCCAAATTTTATCATAAATCCTCCATATAGGCTCTGTCTACCCAGAAGACTAAGGCTTGCCTTCTGGGCTTTTTTATATTTTATAGATAACAGCAAACTCTTAAAATTGTCAAACTGTTCTCCCTCATTCTCTTTCCAAAGACTCCTTTTCTGGTATACTTATCATCATGTCTCACTCCATTTCTTAATATCATCAACTGTTAACATGTAATAGCTTGCCTACGCCTACCATGCTTCTTTTATCACTAAGTAAGTTACTTATAATGTGAAATGTTGAAAAAATACTATAGACAAATATCAAATACATAATCATACATGTTAACTTTCTATAAATATAAATTAGATTTTTAAAAAGTGGTTCTTTAGTTATGAATACTCATGTCTTTAAGTGAAGTTTTTTACCTCTTAGTCTAGCCATTGGTGATGATAAAGAAGAAGGTTTTAATTTCACAAGTGTTCGTCATCTCTTTTATCTCACAGTTAGTCAGCACTTTCCTAAACCTTTAGCATGGTGACTTAACTGACAAATTATTGATTCATAATGGAAATGCAAACAAAAATTGTTTACTCAGTTTTTTAACTGTTCTCTTCTATGCACATTAGTCAATGTTTAATCTTTAACCTAAATACATAATATCTATACAGTATATATACATAATATATACTGTGTGTGTGTATATATATACATATATAGAGAAAGCAAAAAAGAAGAGACAAAGAAAGAGAAAGAGATAAGAGAAAAAAAGACAAAAGGAGGGAAGGAGAGAGAGAGAAGAGAGAGAGAGAGAAAGAGATTTAAACTTAGGAAACAGGTTTTAAGACTAGCTTAAAAGAAAATTTGTAATTAATTTTGTAATTAATATTTTGTTTCTTTTCTTTATATTTAAAAAACTAAATTTTTATGAAAATATGTCTTGATAAAAAGAATACTGAATGCTAATTGCTGATTGTAAACAAAAATAAATATATTATGTTCAAGGAAGAGAAAGGAAAGAGAAAGATGAGAAAATTATGGCATCTTTTCCCCAAAGTGGACATTAACTTATTAATTTATCATTGTATTATCTGATAGCACTCAGAAGGCTAAGTTCTCACTTGCAGGGTTTCAGTTGGAATAATAGCTCACTGTGAGAATTACATGTCACATCTAGACATTGAAAGAAATGTTATAGTCACAGTAGTAGTAAATTAACAGTTTAGGCCTGGTTAGGATGCCCAAATTTCTTTTCAAAGCTCTAATATGAGGTAAAAAAGAAATAACGTATTGCTGAAGGGAGAATCAATATTCAGTTCTGAGACAATGAGGAAGGTGATCAGACTAGTAAGGGAATTGGGTACTATGATTTTATGCCATATACCTATTGAAATAACTGGGAATTTAGCTTAGAGAAGAGGAGATTCAGAGGGAATATGATAACTGATCTCATTTATTTGAAGCACTACCACAGAGAAATAATCAAATTTACTTCATTTAAATATAGATGATAAATAAGACAGTGTAGTGTAATAGATATCTAATCATTAAGTCAGGAAGATATGGGTTCAAGTTCACTCTCTAACACACAGCTGGACAAATTCTTAACCTCTAAGTAATACTGGGTAACTCAAGTTTCCTGATTCAGGAGCAATGAAATCACAGGTTCACTCTCTATCCCAGAAAAAGTTTAAATGGAGAAAGATTTTAGTTCAATAGAAGAAATTTCATTTAGAAGATTGGAGTGGTGAGTTGTGAGCTCCCTATCATTCAAAGTATTTAGATAGACTGTATGGTCATGTCTCAGTGATATTACAAATAGGATTCAAGCTTTAGGGTTAGACTATCTGATAAAGTTTACTTCAATTCAAGAAAGAGTATAGAAGTCGATATAAGGGTAATAAGGGACTATTGAAAATGCTGATTTGAAAAATTACATATAAAATGAATACTAAAAACAAGTGTGACATACTTCCCATGAATTGTACCAAGTTCAAGGACATTCTCATGCAAGGTTAACCTGGAAAGAAATGTATGTGATGATGGGTGGAAGTGTAGATCTTTTTGTCAGGCACTATATAGAAGGCTGTTCTTGAAGATCACCCAAGGTCACTTAAAGAAACGTGTCCATTTTCCATTGAGAGAACAAAGAAAAAAGAACTGGTTTGGTTTTTCCATGTTGGAAGGGACCTTAGAAGCTCTCTTAATACAACCTGAACAGAAATAAATTCCCTTTTTAATATCCCTGACAAGTGGTCATCTAGCATCTATTTAAACACTTCCTCTGATGACTCACAACCTATAAAGGCTGCTCATTTCCCTTTTTGGCAGTGCCCCCTCTCCGGATCTTCCCTTCTCCAATTTACACATCCCAGTTTCTCCAAATGATCATCATATCACTGGATCACCTAATCAATAATGTGATGGAACAGATTCCTGTTCAGAAAGTGGTTGGACAGTTATGAGTTACCTTCCAAAAACTCTGATATTCTAGGATTTCTTATGGCACAGATTCTACTGCCCTGCCATTGTGAAAAAACTGATGTGAGCTGCACAAGGGTGGAGGAGACTAAGAATGCCTAATGTGGAAATGTTTGTATCTGGGGCAGTAAATATGTAGTCACAATGGACTCCCTGCATGCAAATGTAAGAGGCCAAGGAGTGGTGGGCCCACAGTCCACTGGTGCTACACTTGACAGTAACCAGATTCACTAGGAACAAATGTGCCAGTGCTTCAACCCTGACTTGCCAAGACCTCAGCAAGATCTTTCCTAATAAGTCTGGTGCTGCAGGATTTCTCTCTGAAGAAGTCTCTCCCTCCTCCCTCTCTTTCCCACCCTACCGCATCCCTTCGCCCTAGCAGAAGTGGGAGGAGGGGGGGAGAGGGAAGAGTGACCAACACTTTTTCCTTTGCTCCTTCTCATCTTGACCCTTCCCCTTGCAAAACATCTGCTTTGTGAATGAACTTGTTTTCCACGGTCATTCTTTAACCTTTAGACCACATGTTTTGGGTGCTGTGCAGAGCCCCGGACGCAGCCGGGGTCTCCCCATGCTGGACCCTGAAGCTTAACCTCCCTCATCTGCTGAGATGTGTAACCTGCTCATCTCTTAACCCCTTAAACCCTCTTCTCTTTTCAGCCCCCTTCTCTCTCTCTCTCTCTCTCCCCCGCCCCGGCTCTGATTGGTAGTCCTGCCTCCTCTCTGATTTAGAGTTTGCATCACCTCACCAGGGTCTATCTCCTCCTCTCAACCCTGCCCCGCCCCCATCCCCACCCCCCAACACTGTATCTCAGGGCAAAATGACCCGAAGGAGCTCCCCCACCTCCTCCACCCCCACCGCCCTGTTTAATGTTCTAGCCTTATACAAAGGGATCCCCGCAAACCGCCTCTAGATTACAACACACGTTGGGGGGGGCCGGGAGAAGGGGGTGCAGGGAGGGGCCCAGTTGAACTGCAGCTCGGAAGGAGGAACAGGCTGTACTGCCTACATCATGTTTCCCAGCAACAAAGAAAGTACAATAGATTAGCCCTAACTTGCAAAACAGTTGAAGTGGAGAGGTTTGGGAGAGGGGGTGGGGAAGGGAAGGGGAGGGGAGGGGAGGGGAGGGGAGGGCTGGCCGAGACGCACACCAAACCTGTGCTGATCTCTTTAGGGGGAACTTGAAGAAGCTGTGTCTAGATTGGAAAGAGACCCGGCTGTTTGGACAACAGAACATAAGCCACACCTGGCTGGTTCATAACCCCCTCCCCCCGCCCTCTCCATTTATCCCTTTATGACCTTGAGTTACTAATGAGCTTCTTGTTCCAGGTGTTGGTGAAGGTCAGTCCTGGGGAAAGAGGGGGCGCTCCCCCAGCCCCCACCTATCCGTTGGGGGAAGGGGTTACAAAGGATAATTCCCGCGCCCTGGCCTTGTGGTAGATGATTAACAATTTTCTTTCCGTTAACCAGGGAGTTAATAGTTATTCAAAGCACTCTGATAATGGGGGGTGGAGGTGGAGAGAGGATGGATGCGTTAACCATTAATCCGGGGATATGTCATAAAAAAATTAGAATGGAGCGCCTAATGCAAGACAGAATAAGCCATTCCCCAAAGAAGGGCAGAAGGATGGAGGCTAGGCCGGGCAGACCTTGTGGGATGGAGGGGGAGGGAGTGGGGTGCGGGAGCTGTTTGAAGCTTTTTAAGTGCATGTACACCGAGAACCCATGCACTTGTCTTTGTTGAAGCCTTCCTTTTCAGCTTTCCATTTGCAAACCACTTCCTCCCAAAATTGCTTTGTCCTTTACATTGCTAATCCCCAAAGTCTCTGAAATGTGGGATGATTTTTTGGTCCCACTCCCTGTCTCAGTCTCTGTGTGTGTCTTCCATCCCTTATTCTCATTCTCCTCTTCCCCCCCATGCCTCTCTCCGCTCTTTTCCTCTCTCTCTCTTCTTCACCTCTCTCCTTTCCTATCCTCCACCTCCTCTTCTCTCCCTTCCTTCCACCCTGTCTGTCTCTCTGTCTGTCTCTCCTCTCCCCTTCATTGGAGGGTTGTTGGGAGGAAGAGCTTGGGCAGTGATTTCATGGTGCTTACGAAAATGAGAGGCTTCTGAAGGCCAGCCAAAGGCAGACAGAGGCTAAGCAGGCTCCCAGCCAACCTCTCCTTCACATGCCTCCTCCTGCCAATGCACTTGCCCTGCCTGACCCCCTAGCAATCTTTCTCCTTCTGGGCACTGCCTGTTATGTTCCCTCATCTGAAATGGCCACATGACTAGAGCAATAGGCAATTCCTTCTTGCTTCTAAGGGGCATAAGGTGGCAGAGTAAATCCTTTCCATGGGACTGGGAAGACGCCTTGCTGTAGAGCTGCCAAAACTGGGGCTGGGAGAAGGGGAAGGAGGAGCAGTTTTCACCAAGCAGTTTCTAGATACCAGCCTTTTGAACCGGGGCATGAATATTCACCACTAGCCATAAGGGAAGGGAAGTTTTCTCAATTCACTGCTATGATAAAACTAGCATAATCTACCAAGCAATTTGATGGATATTTATTCACAATACCTACATAGTCCTGTGAGGCTTGATTCCAATCCAACTCCTCAAATTCATCATGACAAGAACAGAGTTCCTGACCTCTAGCTCTAAATCTGCCCCTCCCCCTTCCTTTCTATATTTCTCTGAATGGTATCATCGTCCACCCTGTTGCTTTGTCTCAAAACTTCAGACAATTATCTGCCTGTTTCCTCTTTTGGTCTGCTTTCTCCCTTTGACAAAGAATTGATCAACCTTGAGGATTTTATCTCAGGATTTTACTTAGCTCTCTCCTAGCTGTTCTCTCCTCTTCACTCACATTGCCATTAAAGTAGTTTTAAGCCCTCTTCTGATCTCCTAACTTAGACTGTTGTAATCATCTCATAACTGTTCTTCTGGCCTCCATGTTATCACATACTTTTTCCCCTGAGTAATCTTCCTAATGCCCTAATTTTCACTCCTCAACAAAAAAAAACCTTCACTGGCTCCCTATTACTTATGGAAACTAAAAACTCCTGGTTGTGATTTCAGGGCCTTTCAAAATGTGGTTCCAAGCTGTCTTTTCAACTTTATTTCATACCACTCTTCTCTACATACTCTACATCTCACACAAACTGGTCTGTCCAATGCAATCACCATGAATGTGTTGTTAGATAATAAACATTTGTTGCCAATGACAGATTTGTCATCTATTCTATAAATATATCTGCAGAAAAGCCACCTAAGCCTAAGCTCCTCTCTTCCCTGTTTGTATGTACACACGGAGTGTGTATGTACATACATAGACACATACCTACATGTATACTACACATATACATGCACAGATGTGTATGTGTTTCCCAGAAAGGGTCCAAAATGATCTCTCAGATATGAGGTAGCTGGTGTCACAGTAGCACTAGACCTGGAGTCAGAAAATCTAAAGTTCAAATCTGGTCTCAGACATTGGCTAAGTATATGACCCTGGGCAACAGTTTCTTCAATTGTAAAATGAATATAACAATATCTACTTTGTAGGATCATTGCAAAGATCAAATAAGAATATTTATATAAAGCATCTTACACAGTGCCTGGAACATAGTTGAGAGTGATACAAATGCTTATTCCTCTCCCCCTCCCCTTGGTAATCTGGCTCTAGTCTATCTGTTTAGCCTTACCCTGGCCTGTACCTTTAGTACTCTATTCCTTAAACACAAGCCTTCCTAATTCCATGTATTTTCGTTTCATCTACATGGGATGGTTTCCATCAACATCTGTACCTGTTGAAATTTACCTGTCCTTTAAAGTTCAATTCAAGTCAATTTGCCCATGAATCCTCCTTTGCTTCTCCTGCTTAGAAATGATTTCTCTCTCCTCAACTCCCTTATAACACATTAGTTGGACCACTCCTATATAGTCAGGTTCAATTGGAATAATGGTGTATATGTCAAATATCCCCAAATGGATTATTCCTTTCTTGAGACTAAGGGGTCTGCCTTATTTCACCTTCATATCTCTCTAACTACTTAATAAGTGCTTATTATTGACTGATAGACTAACTCAGATAGTCTTGGCATAATGCCTTGACTTAAGTAGATGCTTAATAAGTGTTTGTAGATGGAAAGTTTAAATAAATACATGTATAGTTCTTTGTATTAGATAAAAATTGTTGACTATATTCACATGACAAAAGCTTTGATATGTTAAACACAGCCTTGGGAAGACTTATTTGATTCTGCAGAATTTAAGGCATTTTCTTTATTTTATGCAAGGAGTAAAATTCTGAAATGGTGGTAAAGGTGTCAAAGATTAGCATCTTAACCATGAGGATGCCTCTCTCTTAGTAACTGAGCAACATATCTTGATGGAGATGATGGAGTATGTGATGGAGATGAGTTTGGACAAATGATGAAAGAGGTATTTATCTTTGCTAGGTACACAGACTTCAGATGATAAGGGTCCATAGCATGACTCTTCTCATCATCTGGTAGGTAACTTCCTTTGTGTGCACCATGAAGAATAAATCATCAAGTTGTGGGTAAGGCTGGAAGACCAGAATATACTACAAAGTTTCCAGCTGGAGCCCCCACCATGGCTCCTCAAAGTTGTGTTCCAGCTTCTGAAAGAGATACCCAGGGGATCAAACTGTCTATCTGACAACCACAAGTTGCAGGTCAAAAAAAGTAAGGAAACCAATAGGAATTACATCCAAGGTCTGCAGTTGTTTCTTGAATTTTTAAATTAGGTTTGGGTTTTCCTTTTTCCTTTTTTTTTTTTTTTTTTGAGGAAAATACAGGTATCTGTTACTAATACTTGCTGTGTTACCTTGGGTAAGTTCATGGTCTCTCTGAGCCATTTTTACCTCATGGTAAAAAGGAATTGACTTAAAATGGGTTGTCCTAAAACCTTTTTGGTATCATAGATCCCTTTTGCCATCTGGTGAAGGCCTAGATGGGATAATTTTTGTAACTGTCTAATAAAATTATTAAGAAAATTAATTATATTAGAATATGATTATCAAAATATTTTTAAAAATTTCCTAGGTCCCTTGAAATCTTTTGAACTCTGGATAGAAGATCTTTATGGCCCCTTCCAACTCTGACAATTCATGATTCTCTGACCTATTAGCTGTTCTCTGAGTGTTATCATCTTTATGCAGGAAAAGGAAATAAGGTTTAAATATCTTGGAGACCTAGAGAGAGTGTGAAAGTACAGAATGGGAGTGGCACCATGAACTGACCTATGTGGAATATATTGTGCCTATATTGATTAACTAGGTAAATATGTACCCACAGACAGCCTTTAGCTAGCACAGCTGAACTAACCTGATCAAAAGAGAGTCAATGGAAGCTAGAAATCCAGAGATATGTGATGATTCTTCTTTTAAAAAATCTCCTCCATAATATCACTTATCACATAGAAGAAAAAGCTTTTGGACTAAATTCAACCTAATATATTTTGAATGGTCAAAAGAAATGAAGTTGAAGTTGTATCTAGTAAAACACTTAAATAAGAAAATTAAGTAATCTCCACTGTTTGTCATTGTGCACTAAAATACCCAATTGTTCTATTGGCTCATATCCATCCCCTAACTGTAGGTGTATCCTTGAACCATTTTCTATTTCTGCTTTCTACTATCATATTTGTTCATTATATATATATATATATATATATATATATATTTATGCATATATATATATATATATATATATATATATATATATATATATGCAGCCCTAATCTTGAGCTCCTGTCCTTCATCACCAACTGCCTATTGGACATTTCAAACTGGATTATCCCACCTATATCTCATTGCCCAAAAAAGAACCTGGTATCTTAATCCCCATTAAAAAAAGATACTTTTCTGAGCTTCTCTATTAATTACAAGACCACTACTATCCTTCTAGTCACATGAGTTCACAACTTGTGTCATTCTCTCCTCACTCCCTCACCTCACATGTATAAGCAGTTGTCATACTGCCATATCTCTTGCGTGAGTCCAAAGTCAATACCTTAGTTCAAGGCCTCATCTAGGTTATTGGAGCAGTCTCCTAACTGGTCTCCTGGCCCCAAGGCTATCCCCCCCCCCCAATATATCCTCTGTACATTTTCCAAAGTAATTTTCCTAAAGTACAGGTTTAACTATTCACTCCCCTTCTCAATAAATTCCAGTAGTTCCCAATTACCAAGATAAAATATAAACTCCTTTTTATGGCAATTAAAGCTTTTCATAACCTGGCCCCAACTTATCTTTACAGCTTGATTATAAGATGACTCCCTTTTATGCATTAGCATTCCATTTCCGCCTCTGTTCCTTTGTACTCACTTCCCCACCCCCTCCTCCTCTGAATTTTTATTATACTCCCCTCTCACCTTCATATGTTAGAATATCTAATCTCCCTCAACTTAATTTTAAGTCCTATTTCCTAATGAGACCTTCTTGATGACCCTCTCCCCCACCCCCCCAGTTCCTAATGTCCTTCCCTCCAAAATCACCTCAAATCTATATTGTATGTATTTAAATATGTACATGTTATATACCCAATTAAAATTTAAGTTTCTTGAGGATGGGATATTTTGTTTTTGCCTTTGTATCTTCAGTATCTGACATAGCACCTGACCTTAATAACTACTTTTTGATTGATTGTAAAATATTTCACTTTACAGCACATAGTTTTTCCTCTGTGTATATACATTTCATTAAATGTAAGCTCATATTTAGAGATATGCAAATGAAAGCAATACTAAGGTTTTTCCTCACACCCATCAGACTGGCAAAGATGACAAAAAAAGGATAATGATAAATGTTGGAAGGGCAGTAGGAGAATAAACACATTAATGCATTCTGGGTGGAGTTGTGAATAGGAATGGCCATTCTGGAAAGCAATTTAGAACTATATCCAAAAATCATTTGACTGCATATCTTTTAAGCCAGCAATATCGCTAGTAGACCTACAGCCCCCAAAGTAAAAGAACTTATATGTACAAAAAATATTAACTTTTTTATAATGGCAAGGCACTAGAAATTAAGGTGATTCCAAACAACATGTGGAATACATGAACAAATTATCATACTGTTGTATCATGTAAAATAACAAAAGGAAGAATTATGGGAATTGATGCAGTCAAGTGAGCTGACCCCAAGAAAATAACTTTGAAAGACTTAAGAACTTTTAAGAACTCTGATCAAGGCAACAACTATGATTTCAGAGGACTAATGATGAAATATGTTGCCTACCTCCAGATAGAGAGGAACATAGACTAAATCTTCAGAATGAGACGTAATTTTATACAGCCAGTATGGGAATTTGTTTTCCTTGACCATGCATATTTGTTACAGGGGTTTTATACTATCTCATTTTTGTCTTTGTATCCCCAGTATCCCTGGCCGATGGTAGGAACTTAGTAAATGATTGTTAAATGGAACCTGAGTTTCAAAAGAGTTGTAAACTCTTTCACTAAGGAAGTTGTAACATATATTACACTTTTGCTCTGTAGGGTAAAAGTTTTAATACATTTGAATTCACTTTAATACAATGTATAAATTTATATATACATATATCTGTATTGCACACAAATATATTTGTGTGTATTATATATATTTATGAATGTATACATATATGCATAAACGTATATTAGTTTCTTATATAAATGTGGGATCACATCAGTATTTCCTTGCTCATAAATTTGTTTTGAGGAAAGTACTTTGAAAAGTTTAAAGTGCTATGTTGTTGTTGTTGGTGGTGGTGGTGGTGAAATTATATTATGAATGCCTCTTTAGACTATGAACTTATTGAAAACAGTGTCTTTTGCATGTTTGTACACACATATGTGGACATGTGTCATATATGTGTATACAATATGAATATATTCTCAATTAATTGGCATTGTGCTTATTTCATAGTGTAGGAGAACTAAAAATTGCTTAGGGATGTCATAGAGCTGAGAACATCTTTATATCCATAAACTAGAATATGACTAGTAATATCATAATGACATAGTATGAATAGCAATAATCAAAATGGCAACAGCTTATATTTACTTAGTCATTAAGCATTGAATAAGCCCTGCTCTGTTACTGGGCCCTGTGCTAAGTGCTAAAGATTCAAAGAAAGACAAAAGACAGTACCTACCTAAACTAAACTCAGGGACACCAAGTGAGTTGCCCAAGTCCTGGTCACCAGTAAGTATAAGAGCTAAGGACTGAACTCAGTTCTTCTACCTGGATACTAGTGCCCGAGGTCCTACACCAATTTGTTTCACATTGCTACATGGGAAAGTTTAGATGACCATATTCATTATTCATTTTTATTAAGCTTTCCTGCCAGGACAATTTATGGTTTCTAATAAGTGTGTTCACCAGGGGGTAAGGAAAGAAATACTGAAAATTACCAAACTAATTTTGATTAGGATGAGTTAGTCTACATGAAAGAAATGGAGTGATTTGCCCTTATAATAGTTAAAGTATTCAAGATCTATGTGCATAGCCAACTTGACCCTCCTCCAGTCAATTGGAGGCTATTACTGGCCAGTCAATTCAATAATTTTGCTAAGGCTCCAAAATACATCTTCTTATGACCAAAAAGACTTTCTTCCTTCCATGTCATCTTCCACCTTGGAGTGAGAGAAACCAAGATCTTTATTTGGAATTCTTTTCTCTCTCACATTTAATCCTCATATCATTCCTGGGAGAAAAGGATAGAGTTGGTAGCATTTTCCCATTTTAAAAACTGCTCTTGATATAAGGGAAGAAAATAAGCATTATATTCAATCTCAAGACTAAATGGGTGAATTTGGTTTGGTCTATGACTAAACAAGGAAAGTTCTTCTTTGTCCATAAGCTATTATTCATGGTAAGATTAGACAAAAAAAAAAAGATTAGACAAAAAAAAAGATTAGACAAAAAAAAAAAGATTAGACAGTCAGGCTTCCTGACTTCATATATTTAGAGTGGGAAGAGACCTTTGAAATCAATAAATCTGAACCTGTTCTTTTACAGATGAGAAATCTAAGGCCCTTGATGAAAGTTGCACAGGAATTTGCAAACTGTTCTCTTAACTCCAATGGCCATATCCTTACCTATGCAACAGATTGTTGAAAGGAGAGATAAAAACTCAGTTGAGTTTTCCAGATGATTTTTCCTCTTCTACCATGCTAAAAAGTGAGACCACCCCTTGCACAATTACCCCAAACTTTTGTCCAAACCTTTTCCTTTACCCCTAGTGTTTTCTTTCCTTTTCTATACATTTCCTTCCAGGAATCTTGGACATATTATGAGAGGAAAACAATAAAACAAAAATGGGATGTTTCTTTTACTAATACAATAAATTTTTGATAATGAAGATAATAGTCTAAGCTCATATATGCAGTCTCTTGGATCCCAAGATTCTACAGGGGAGAAATATTCTGTGCAGACTACCTTGGAAATAGTTGAATAAATATACAATTTGGAAGTTTAGAAGAGGGAAAAATTTATTTGGTTTGTGAGGAATGTCTCCATTCTCTTTCCCCAACAAAAAACCCACAAAAATAACTTCCATGAGGGCAGCTAGGTGGCACAGTGGATAGAGCACCAGCCCTGGAGTCAGGAGTACCTGAGTTCAAGTCCGCCCTCAGACACTTAATAATTACCTAGCTGTGTGGCCTTGGGCAAGCCACTTAACCCCATTTGCCTTGCAAAAAAAAAAATCTAAAACAAAATAACCTTGAGTGAACTAGAATGATAGGATCAGAGATTTAAGACTGAATGAGAAGAGATCCTAGATCCTTCATTTTACAGATGGAGAAACTGAGGCCTAGAAGGACTAAGTGACTTGATCAAGGTCTAAATGACCTTTAAGGTCCCATCCCCTTAGATTTTCTATGGTTCTGTAATTCTGTGACGAGATGAGCCTATCTTTCATTTTTGCAACACTAATGACTTTGCTGTTGGCTTTTTCCCCACAGTGGTCACGAAAAGTAAATGACATGTAGCAGAATGTTCCTTCCAACATATACATATATATATATATATATATATATGTATAGATATAGATATAGATATATAGATAAACTGCATTGGAGGCCCTTTCAAATGAGACACATTTAAACTAAGACAGAACACAATGAATTAAGAGGATTTTTTTTGAGAAGGAGAGGAGAGGTCTGAATCTAGGATTTCATTAGAATAATGAGCTGAGGGGGAGGCTAGGTGGCCCAGTGGATAGAGCACCAGCCCTGGAGTCAGGAATATCTGAGTTCAAATCTGACCTCAGATACATAATAATTACCTAGCTGTGTGGCCTTGGGTAAGTCACTTAACGCCATTTGCCTTGCAAAAACCTTTAAAATAATAGTGAACTGCTAGTTTAAAAGTCTCCCCTCTTCCCAAATAGGTAGGAAACTTCTGGGTCCTAAAGGTTGAGATCATTACTGAGAGTACTAGGAGATTAAATAGTTATTTGAGGTCATATAGATAAGATGTCTCAAAAGTGGCTAACTATACTATACTGAAAATATATAGGTAAACCTAGTCACATATAATGACAGCTAGGTGGCATAGTTGGAAAAAGTCATTTATTAGCTATGTGACCCTGGGCAAGTCACTTAACCCTGTTTGCTGTAGTTTCCAAATCGGTAAAATGTGCTGAAGAAGGATATGGCTAACTGCTCCACCTGCCCAGAAAACACTCATGAAGAGTTGGTCATGAATGAGCAACAAAATTCATAGTTAAATAAATCCAACTTCCAAATAATGATTACTAAGTAGGAATTCCTCTCTCCCATAAAAATAATTCAACTCCGACAAAATGTTTAATAAATGCTCATTAGAGATTTAGAATAGCTCTTTGAGCTCAAAATTATAATCCCCTTTTTACAGGTGAGGAAACTGAGTCACAGAGGTTGAAAGAGCTGCCTAAAGCCATGCCACAAGCAAGAAGCAGAACCAGAGTTAAAACTCAGACTTGTTGGCTCCTCATCTGGTATGTGGAATTTGCTGGGATTGCTCATGGTTCCCAGTGAGTTATCCCACAACTTAACCTTCCAGGGACCTAAAAAAAAAACTCCACTGTCCCAAAGCTAATTACTGTTCCCACTTCCAAATCTGCAGCCTGGGGTTGAATCTGGTTCTCTGGTTCATGCAGCACCATGACAGGAAGATGAAGATCAAGGCTTTGACAGGAAAAAAATGAGCAAACCCAGATCAGTTTGCATCATTTCTACTTTCCCTGTTTATGGAAGTTGTCTCCTCAACTACTCAATAGTAAACTACACATCACTGTAGATGGATTAACAGGGAGGGTCAGGGAGGTTTTGGATTTGCTGTTTCCACTTCAAGTTCAACAAACATTTGTTAAACACATGATAATACTTGACATTTTATCTTGACATTTTGTAATGACCAAAATCAGCTTGGGACTGGGGGCAGCTTTCACTACCTTCTGCTTTTATTTTATATAAAGAAGGAGAAGGAATAGGGACCCTGTATGAACCAGGAGAATAAAATATAAAATTGAAGGGGTTCCCTAGATAGTGTTGCCTGAACAGAACAATCTCTGTATTCATCAAGTACCCTTGAAGAAGTGTGGACTAGCTATATAACAATAGATTATTGTTGCTCTCCTCACCATGAATGTTAACACTGCCTGTGCCATTATCACCACAAAGGCAGTAGTTTTGGGCTTCTAAGGAGACATGGAACCATTTTTCTAATTATAACGCTCTCTTGGAGAGTGTTGTCTAGGGGCCAGAGGAGTTAAATGGGATGTTAAAGAGGTGGGTTTCTATCCCTAGACAGTGACTCATAATGTAGATCTACAGTGATTAATAAAGTCTCTCCAAGTGTTTACTGTTGAGTCATTTTTTCAGTCATGCCCAACTCTTCATGACCCCTTTTCTGGTTTTCTTGGCAAAGATACTGGAGTGGTTTGCCATTTCTTTCTCCAATCATTATTGTTGTTGTTTATCCTTCATTCTTGAAGAAGACCATGACATCAGGGAAGTGATGCCATGATATTACATGAATTGGATTTGAGTGAGGAGGTGCTGTGCAATGTCACTAGCCTCACTTTCTCCTCCAGAGTCATCTGGGTCCAGTGGCCAGATATGAATCAAGATTCTGAAGATGGCCCTGGAAGTGAGGCAAACAAGATGGAGGGATTTGCCCAAGGTCACCCAGTAATCCAGATTTGAATTTAGGATGATGAGTCTCCCCTGCTGCTCCACCCACTTCTTCTACTAATCCAGAATAATAACTTACCACTGACTATATAGGAATGAAGAGTAGTTCTGTTTTTAAAATAACTTGCTCTCTGTAAAAGATTATGGTAGCCACCAAGAAAGCATAGTTAATGTTGCAAAATCCATGAAGAATGCTAGTTCACTCAATTCAATTGTTTCAACAAATGTTTTCAAGTACCTATTGTGTGCCAAGCATTTCAATAGGTACTAGGGATGATACAAAATGTAGGTAATTATCAGCCCATACATGAGATAGTCTGCTATAATGGTAAGGTATAGGTCTAATTTAATGTGTTTAAACCCCACCTCAGGTTCCTTCTAGTTGTGTGACCTTGGTAAAGTCATTTTACAGCTGTGGGCCATATGTAAAAATTGAAGATTGGATTCTACTGTCTCATCTCTAAACCTGTTATCTTTATTGTCATGAAGCTCACACTTTGGCAATACAAGTACAAATAGCTATAATACAAAATCACATATAGCTGCATTCAAAAAATGCAAGCAAAGTCAAGTCTGAAAGGAAATCAGGAAAGCAATCACAGAGAAAGTGATATCTGAGTTGGGTACTAAAGAATGACTAAAAATTTGCTGGTAACAAATGGGAGGAAAAATATTTTAGACAAAAGAAATAACTTAAGCAAAGGCAAGGAGGCAGGAAAATATGAGTAAGATTGGGAGACAACTAGTTCAGTTTGGCAAGAAATCTAAATAAGAGGGGACTAGGATGGAATAAGGTTCAAAAAGTAGAGTAGCGCCAGATTCTGGAAAGCCTTGAATATTAAACAAGGAGAGTGATTTAAGTAGTAGGGAACAGTTCCACAGCCAGTATTGAGGAAAAAGAAGGACATGTGCTTTGCATAAGGAAGATTAGTTTAGCACTTAAATGAAGGAATTATTATTATTATTATTATTATTATTATTATTATTATTATTATTATGTGTTATTACTATTGCCTTTGATAATGGCAAGAACTCAGAAATAACTTTATAGTTTACCAAGCATTCTCCTCAAAAATCCCCTTTAAAATAGGTAGTGAAAGCACTATAATATCGATTGTGAAGAACATTTTTTTTATGGAGTGAAGTGACTTGTGGAAATTCATACGCCTGACTGTTGTCAGGGCATGGGGAGAGAAGGGAGGCAGGAAGACTTGTTAGGAAGCTCTTGCAAGTAGGTGGTTGGTCATGAGGACTTGCAGTAGGTTGATTTCAGTGGGGACAGAGAAGAGTGCAAAGAGGAAAGTATTGGGGAATATCCTCATTCAGGGATTGGGAAGAGGCCACACAGATAGACAGGGAAAGGAAGTTATAAGAAGAATCTTAGGAGAGTTTTATGTCTGAAACCAAAGGAAGAGATAGAATCCTAAAAGAGGAGGTAGTTGACAATGTCAGAAGTAAAGAAGTCATGGTGGATGAGTATTGAATAAAGGCCATTAGATCTAGCCAGAGAGAGAGAGAGAGAGAGATGCCATTAGAGACTAATGAGAGACTAATGTCAGTAGAGTGATACATATAGAAGCAGATTACCAAAATTGAGGAGAGAGTGGGGGAATGAGGAAGTAGAAGCAGTGGGTGTAGGTATTTTTTCCAAGAAATCTGGCAGTAAAGGGAAGATAAGAGAATTGAGTAAAAGGGTGAAGTTGTCCCAACTCTAATCTGGCAACAACTGAGTTATTCTCAAGATTAAACAAACAAAAACCAGATTAAACAAAAATTGCTATGTTTTCTCATAAATAGGATGCTAAAATTTTCAGTATTTTCAATAGTTAAAAATTGGGTATACATACTATATGAAGCAGAAAAATATTTCAATTCTTTTTAATCTCTTGAACAATTGTATGTAACTTCACATCTTAATTCAGTGTTTCCATAGGATTCTTGTTTAGTTACCCCCTTGTTCCTGTCAACAGTCTGTTGGTGACTCCAAATTCAGGATTTTCTTAGGAATCAAGGGAGAGTTCTCTTGAGTAGATTTCTGTCTTGCTGCAGTATATTATCTACTGAAATTAATAACAGAAGCATTTATTTAAATGCTGGAATACTAAGTAAAATCTGCAAAACTGATTTTCCCAAAGTGTAATTCTGACCATGGAGTCCAGTGGTTCCCTATTACCTCCACAGCAGATAGACGCACCATTGTTTGGAAATTAAAGTCCTTCCCAACTTGATCTCAACCGACCATTTTTTCCTTATTGCCTACTATTGCCCCTCATGTATACTGTGTTCTAGTCAGATTGATCTTCTCAAGCTTCCTCATACCTAGGACTTCATCTCCTACCTTCATGCCTTTGCATTGACTTTCCCCCTTGTCTTGAAATTATTCCCCCATCACCTTCATTTCTCAGAATCTTTAGCCTTCAAGATTTAATTCATGTACTACCATCTACATGAGACCTTATGTCTATTTGAAATGTATTTTATATAAATGTATTTTATATAAACTTGTATATATATAATATATATATGTATATATATATATATATATATATATATATATATATATATATATTGTGCTCTTTGGGCTATACTGAAAACTCCTTAAAGGCAAAGACTAGTTTCCCTTTTATCTTCTTGCCCCTAGCAACTAGCATAATGCATAATACTTGTTGATTGATTGGTTGATATCAGAAGGACCAACTTACCTTTGTGTCAACTCAGAACAGAAAGGTGAATGAGAAAGATCAATTAGGACTTCACTGACAATCTCTGAAAGAGCAATTTAATTAATGTGGTCCAGATAGTATCCAGAATACAAAGGGTTGAGAATGGAAAAGACATATATCCTTCCATAGGTCCTCACCATGCCAGTAACACCTGCATACTATTTATGTCAATGCTTAAGTGTACACAAATCCAGGCTACAGAAGGGGAAAAAGACTGAGCATTAAACTATCCTCAGTTAGCAGTCTTACATCTAATACAAGTTCTTTGAGTATTTGGAATCCCCAGATTTCTCACTAGACCCAGTAAAAACAACCTGTCTAGTCAAGTCATCTCACTTTTCCCCCCACTGATACAACAAAGATAATACTATGATTCTTAACTTGTTTATATAAAGTAATTGGGGAGCTCAGGATTAAAGGTATTATTTAGTATGAGTTCAAAGCATTATATAACTTTTTATTACTCTGTATTCCTGAGACTTTTTTTTTCTGTTTGCTTGGCTTGCAAATCCAAGTCAGAGCCATAAAATATCTTTTATACTAGGACCTTTCACCCAGGTTGTTTCTCAACTTCACTTTTTAATCATACATTGAAAAAGTGAAGATGGAGAAAGGTAAAAAAGAATAAGACAATGAGACTATTATATGACCATTGTAGAACCCAGATAAAGTTTTTCCACTGTGAGTTCTGGTTTGGAGTAAAATCCTTTTTTTTCCTGCCACTTTAATGACAGGTAGGTGAAGAAATGGATAGAATGCCTGGAGTCAGAAAGACTCTTCAAGAGTTCAAATCTGGTCTCCCTGGGCAAGTCACTTAACCCTGTTTGCCTCAGCTTTCTCATTTGTCAAATGAGCTAGAGAAGGAAATGGCAAACCATTAATTTTGCCAAGAAAACATCAAAGGGGGGGGGGGTCTCAAAGACTTGGATATGACTGATAAACAACCCAGGAACAATGAACGACTTCTAAATGAATGTTTGGAGTTCAGTTTATCTGTCTAGGCTTCACTTTCTCCAATTGTAAAATGAGAGATTCAGAAGATAGAGCCTCCCTGCATCTGGGTCATTGCTGGATTTGGAACAAGAGGAATCAGTCAACTCTGTCACTTTGAACCTATGTGATCTTGGGCAATTCATTTAACCTCTTTGGGTTCTCTTCCTCATCTGCAAAACAAGGAGGTTTGGACTAATTGACATTTGAAGTCCCTTTAAATTCTAAACCTATGATAGTACAATGCTATGTACCTAAGATAATCCTAAAATTCAGAAATTAAGATGGGTTAGAGTACTAAGTCAGCCCATTATTTGATCTGGTTTTCTAGGTTGAAGTCAGAGATGATTTCACCAACCATCTGAGCTCTCTACTATCACTTTTCCTAAAATCTCCACTATCTCAAAACATAGAATTATAAAAGTTTAGCACTAGAAAAAAGATTTTCTAGTCCAGTTCTTCACCTAGAAAATGAAATTCTTCTATGACATTCCTAACAAATCTAATAAGTCTCACAATATAATATGAGGTATTCAAGGACAGGGATGGTTTCCTTTTTGTCTTTGTTTCTCCAGTCTTACACATTTATATTTTATTCAGATATGTGATTTCATCAGTTTTAGAAACTCTCCACGTGGAAACTCCCTATAACCATGATGTAAATTAGTAATTCATTTGTGGTTTCTTGTTGCTTAAAGTGCACTTAAAGCACTGGGCAGTTAAGTGTTTTGTCTGTGGTCATAAAACAAATATGTATCAGGAACAGGACTGGAACCCATGTTTTCCTGACTTGAAGGCAGGACATTGATCCACTATGTCCTCTTAACCTTAAATATGGGAGTTGTTTAATAATTATTGAGTTGAATTGAATTGATCATTCAACCTATTGTGAACATTTCTAGTGATAGGGAATTGGATGATTTTCTGTACTGAACCTCATCGCAGAGTTCAGATTTCTTGGTATCACCCAACCTAGTTTAAAAAATGCCAGCAATTAGATACCTTAGTTACTGACTAGATGTCTGCCTTTGTTCTGAGAATTTTCCTTTAAGCCTATTGGAATTCTAGTTTGAAAGAGATCTCAGCAAACATCTAGACCAGCTAAGACCCCCAAAAGAGCATACTAGAAAAGTTATCATCTATTGTCTGTGTGAAGACTTCTAATGAGAGAGAACCCACTACCTCCTGAGCAACCCCATTTTGAACATTTCTAAGTATTAATGAACATTTCCTGACATTCAACCAAAATTGATTAGTTTGCAACTTTGCTAGTAGTTCTAACTAGTTGTTCAATTCATTACTACTAGTTCTTCCTCTGGGATCAAAGAGAAAAAAAGTCTAATACTTCTTCCATATGACTAAGCTTCAAACCCTCAACAGTTTTCATGTTTCCCTTGGGTCTTTTCTCTAGGTTAAATATCACTAGTATCCTCAACCAATCTTCTTATTCATGAACGAAAGGTCCTTCACCATCATGATTGCCTTTCTCTAGAGAGATTTTCCTAAACTATAACTTGGAACCAATCTTCCTGATGAGGCCCAACCAAAATCACAGAGTAGAACTATTACCTATTTAGCCCTAGAAGCTATAGCTCTCTTAATGAAACCTAAGACTCCATTTGCCTTTTTTTGCCTGCCATTTTAGATTGTTGACATTTTAAGCTAGGTTGAACTGCTGTCTTGCTTCAGCTTCCCAAGCTTCAGCTAGAGAAATTGATTTGTTTGGGCACAAGTGTAATATTATTTAATATAACCCTTTCACATTTTGTCTTATTAAATTCAAACTGATATTCTAAGCCTGTCAAGTTATTTTTAAATCCTCCCTTTGTCATCAAGGTATTAGTTACTTCTCACAGATTTGTGTTATTTGCAAATCTGATGAGGGAACCATCTATGGATTTTACCCAAATCACTGATTAAAATGTTAAGACAATAAGACCAAGCATAGATCCCTATGGTACTCAACTAGAGACTCGAATCCAAGTTGACCTTGAACCCATAATGACTACTAATTACATACATAATAATAATTCAGCCATCAAACCCTTTAGTAAAAATGGAACCTATCATCTGTTCTTGACACACACACACACACACACACACACACACACACACACACACAAATTTTGCCCAGAAAACTTTTCCTTGGCCTTATTTCTTCCTTTCATCTTCAACCTTCTCAGAAAAGTAGAATGATTATTCTTTAATTGATGATTCTATGTCCTCATTACCTATTTTATCCTTAACCCTTTATAATCTGATTTCAACCCCTAGCCTTCTAAAATTATTCTTTCAAAGGTCACTAATCCCTGAATCATTGAACCTTATTCTCTTTTCCCCATGATCATCCTCCTTGACCTCCCCTTCACCTTTGTATATTCGAACAGGCTCAAAATTCCAGACTCATAGTCATAGAATTTCCAATAGATTGAGAAATGCTGATGCCAAAATTGAATTGTCAGTAACAAAGAGGATTTATGAATGGTTCTCTCCTCCAGTAATTTGACATGCTTTTGGTAAATGTGATTAATTTGTTCAAGGTTCAAATTAAAGCAGAAACCCCAAATGCCCTTGCTCTGGAAGAATAGAAATACATGTTTTTATCTTAGAGTCATTTGGAGCAGGTCCTAGACTTCTGAAATGAATGCAGATCCTACTCACAGACCTGAAGAAGCCTTTATACCAATTGATATTGGACCCAAGGCTTGGATGCCCATATAGATGAGCTGGCCATGACTGCTTGTTTTCTACTCTCACATTAGATATTGCTCAGCTTTCCAAGATCAGATTTTCAGCAGAAACCAGAAGAATCTGGGATAAATTTTATACTAATCATTCACAGAATAACTGGTTAACTTGTGTTGACACTAACACAGATTTAGAACTGAAAGGAACCTTAAAAGTCATCTAGTTCAACTACTTTATTCTTCAGATAGAGAGACTGAGGCTTAGTGAGGTGAAGTGACCTGGGGAGCATCACATAGCTAGTAACTGGAGACTCAACATAGTCATCCAAAAGGAACTTTTTGTATAAATTGTTTGGGAAATGTTGCAAATGATCCAAGGTAGTAGAGATCTGTTCTCTGTGGGGGCAGAATGGGGCATGTCTTATTCCTTCCTTGGTCTTACTCCATTACTGGCTCACCTTCTTGTCCCGTTAAACCTTTTTTGTTGACATCTTTTCTCAGACTTTTCTCTTAAAATTCATTGTGGATGATATGCATAATTATATTTCCATGAGTTTGTTGTACTTTGGGCAATCTATAATTCTGATTCTCCATAGATGGGTGGGAGTCCATGATTAGCAGCCATTTAAAAACACTGGAAGAGTCTAATGGTGACTATAAATAAAAAATTTTGTATCAAGAAATAACTTGGACCCCTGGAAGTATAATGCAATTTTCAAACTACAATTCAGTCTGTAAGTAAACCCTAGCCCATCCCCACCACCAAAATTATTTTGATTTGAATGAATGGAAAAGGATCAAATACACATTATGTGCATGTGAATATGCTAAAATTTAGGGTCACAAATATAAAAAGAATGACAGTCTCTTTCCTAAAGGAGTTTACATTCTAATTAAGAAGATAAAACATACAAAAATGGTCCCCAAGGAAAGATGTTTCATTCTGAGAAATCACAGGGATGGTAAGTGGAATTATAGGAGAATTTATTGAATTGTCTTCTCCAAGAATGCTAGTGTTGATTTGGTCACTGTTCCAGGAGCAAGGGGAAGTAAGCAGGAAGTTGGGGAGTGGGGTGGAGTACACTTATGATTACACAACATGAAGATGGCCAAAGTACAGCATGGTGGGTCTGAAGCTGCTTAGATATAGTGAGCTGTCAACAATTAGGAGAATACAGCCCTCGAAGACATTTATGAATTTTACTTTTTTCCCCATGGAAAGTACTGTATTTTAGGAGTGGCTAGGTGGTGCAGTGGATAGAGCACCGGCCCTGGAGTCAGGAGTACCTGAGTTCAAATCCAACCTCAGACACTTAATAATTACCTAGCCATGTGGCCTTGGGCAAGTCACTTAACCCCATTGCCTTGAAAAATCTAAAAAAAAAGGTACTGTATTTTGCTTAGATTAATGTTAAAATTCAGTTAAATTCTTTGAACACTTCATCTGATAGAGGCACAAGATGACTCAGAGTTATTTTGAGTGGTAAAGGGAAGCCAGCCTCAAATGAAGAATCTGTTTCATTAGATAACCCACAAAGTTGGTCATATTGTGGTTAAATCTAAACAATGGAATTCATAAGTTTCTGATTTGGGAATATAAGACAAATTTCAGTTAAGCAAATGATAATCAGTTAAGAAAGCCAAAGGTCTCCCAGTTCAAAATTATACAAGGGCCTGGGAAAAAAAATTATATACTCTGCAATTGATTTTCCTGAGTTAATTATTTAACCTTTGCAAGTTTCAGTTTCATTCTTTCAAATATGAAGACAATAGCAATTCTTTGTCATCAATCAGTTAATTGGGTGTGACATAGATAGTTAATATTCATATACATATATATAAATTCCTCATATTTTATATTGGAGTATATTATTATTTCCACCCAGTGTTTGGCAAGGTTAAATGAGCTGATCCAAGGTTTCATATGCAGCTAAAGAGGAAAAAAAGGGAAAAAACAAGCATCTTATAAAGGAAATGTTCTTGAATTTAAGATAAACATATGAAACCCCAAGTCCTTACATTCTCAAGCATAAGGTGGGACCAATAGAAAGAGTATTCATTCAGTGGAACATTAGAACAATGAAACTCCTGGATGCATTAATATGCAATAGAAATTCCTCCAAATGATATCCATTAATCTGGTTTTCACTCCACACCACTGAAATAACAGGTATGATCATCTGTATAGAATTGAATGCACAAGAGCCAAGGCCTCTGAATCTCAAATGCAATAACCAAGGACTCTGAATTTTAAACTTATAGGAACCACAGTGAAGCTGTTTGGAACAATTTAAAGTTTAAATGTCACTAAAGATCATTTTCTAAAATTTCATAATGTTTTAGAAGGAGTTTCATTAAGAAGACATTTGAGGTATTTTTTGCACAGGTCTGAAATGTCATAGAAAGGAATCAATTATAGAAACATCTATAGTTCATTAATATGATCAGAAGAAGCTAAAGCTACCAAGTCTACCAGAGTCTAAAACCCGAAGTAATGTGAGGTTATCCCAATGTATTTTAGGAGGCTCTTGAATCTTCCTGTGATTACAATCAAGATCCCCGCCCCCCCCCCCTCCCAGTCCTTACTACTAATCATCAAAGGTGATTGTAAGTGAAGGGGTTGGTTTAATCCAAAAAAGGGGAAAAAACTTTCTTTGGGGCATCATTGTGGCCAAAAAGACCAGTCTGTCCAAATATAAGGAAATGAATAATGATAGCAATCTGGTAAAGTAAGCCATGAACCCATATTTCAAGTCTAAGTTATACTGGTTGTGGAAGGAAGATTTTTCTCCCCTTTGGGGACAATATAATTATTACTAGGGCTTCAATCAAATATGATCCAAAAGATCTTAATTTGAGCATATAGCCAATGTAATCTTGTCCTTAAACAACCATTTGTCTCACCTATAATAACCTCAGTCACCTAATTTTAGCCCAAAGAATGTCCAAGCATTATAATACAATAGGGACTCTCTTGATGTAAATGTACACAACACCAGAGACTCAGCAGAATCTCTAGAGTTCCCTATTTTGTTTCCCAAAGGTCATAAAGATCATAGCACAGACTCCTGTGAAGCAATATTGGAAATTTCTTTGCTATTTTCATTTAGTTTGGTGATTCCTTCCATGCTGTGATTAAACCTATCACCTCCACCATCATGAGCCAGTACAGAATAGGCTCAGTGAATAGAGAGCTGGATCTGAATACTTCTTCTGACACCCATTCTGGAAGTGACAATAGAGAACAAGGAGTAGTCCAACTCCCACTTCAGGACTAGACTCTCCCTTTACCTCTTTCACTCCATAAATATTTCTCCTTTGAAGACCACTCAATTAAAATTTTATACCAAATCAAAATTATATTAGTATATATATATATATATATGTATATATATATATATATACATACATATATATATGTATACATATATATATATATATATATATACATATATATATATATATATATATACTATCATCATTTTGATTCTCCTTCCTTTCTCTAGGAGTTTGATTCCTGGTTTACCGTCTTTTCCTCCCCAACTCCTACTCTAAAGGACTTTAAAATCTAAATAAATGCTCCCTTAAACACTCTGACCTTCCCATTTTCTCAATCTCCATAAGTCCTATGACTCTTCCTCATCCACACATAGGAATAATCACACACACCAGAACCAGCAATTATCTACAAATGATCAACTTCCCTAATCAGAACTCAGACATGCATCCATTTAATCATATTCTCTAATGATTTCACTTCTCCCTTTGTCCCAGTCCCTCTACAGTTCTTCACTGTCATGAACTCATGACACAATTAAAGACAAAAGTTTATGCCCCCTATCTTCTGTACTTTTCTTCTGACATCACTTTTCCTCCTTCTCCAATCTCAGTTCTGTAGTCAGGCATTTTTACTCAACACTCTCAAAAATCCTTTGTCCTCTGTCTGATAACTACTTAACCACCGACCCCCCCCCCCCCCTCAGTTTTGGATTATTCCTTCTATCAGCCTCTTCAGCTTCCAAGCTGCTAAAGGGAAGGGAAGGAAATCTCACAATGGCACCAATAGGGTACATTGCAAATCCCTGTTATACCCCATCAACTCAGCTCTCTTTTCTCATTGACATTCTCTTCCCTTCTCAAGCCCTGCACACCTCCTTCTCCTCATACTTTCTCAGTTGAAAAATCTTACCTCTTAGTTTGCTGAGAAGATTGCCTGAGCTCCCTTTCCCCCTATTCTCTTCATATCAGACACCTTTGACATCATCTCCCACTCTCTCCTGCTTTCCTTCAGACTCAAGACAGGAGATGGTCTTTTTTTCTTGCCAAAGCCAACCACTATATGTGCATTTAACATTTAAACTCAATCACTTTTCTCTACTCCAGGAGACTACTGTATCCTTGCCTTCTCTCTCTCTCTCTCTCTCTCTCTCTCTCTCTCTCTCTCTCTCTCTCTCTCTCTCTCTCTCTCTCTCTCTCTCTCTCTCAACAACAAAAACCAGAAGAGAAGCTTGATAAATCAAGCTTATTGTGGAATTCACCAATCAAAAGTAAAAAACAGATAAAAAAAGAATATACTGGTGTGATATGTTTAGAAGGAAGTTTCTTTATAACATTTCCTGGGACACTTAAGTTTGGGGGATTTTTTGTTTTGTTTTCATTACTATGCACAGACCAGTATTAAACAGGGAACTTTTAACAGAGGTCTGCTGCATAAATATTACTCCAATCTTCAGGGATATTCATGTCTATTCCCCTTCCTGTATCACTGCCTTGTTTCATGGAAGAGGAACTTTCACAGCTCAATGAAAATATGAACTTGCTGTGCAGAGTTACCACAAGAGAGATCATAGTAGAGAGTTCTAACAAAAGATGATCCACTGGTGAAGGAAATGGCAAACAACTCCAATAACTTTGCCTAGAAAGCCCCTTGGGTGGTACTGTATAGTCCATGGGAATCTGAAGAATTGGACACAAATGAACAGCAACCTTCACAACTATCAGTCATGGAAAATTCACAAATCAGATATGGAAAACCAGATTATCTTCTCTGTATTCACATAATGGTCTTCCACTGGTATATCTCTCAAAGACTATTCAAAATTTAAAAGTTTAGGGAGAATGTACCAACTCAAGAATGTTCATTTAAAAGAAAAAGCCACCAAAGTGAATCCCTAATTTTATTTTTTCCATATTATTATTTCTTTTTTAAGAAAGACTTTATTTATTTTGAGTTTTACAATTTTCCCCCCATTCTTGCTTCCCTCCCCCCACCCCCCCACAGAAGGCATTCTGCTAGTCTTTACATTGCTTCCATGGTATACATTGATCTCAGTTGAATGTGATGAGAGAGAAATCATATCCTTAAGGAAGAAAAATAAAATATAAGAGATAGCAAAATTACATAATAAGATAACATGTTTTTTCCTAAGTTAAAGGTAATAGTCTTTGATCTTTGTTCAACTCCATAATTCTTTCTCTGGATACAGATGGTATTCTCCATTGCAGACAGCCCAAAATAGCCCTGGTTGTTGCACTGATGGAATGAGCAAGTCCATCAAGGTTGATCATCACCCCCATGTTGCTGTTAGGGTATACAGTGTTTTTCTGGTTCTGTTCATCTTTCTCAGCATCAGTTCATGCAAATCCTTCCAGACTTCCCTGAATTCCCATCCCTCCTGACTTCTAATACAACAATAATGTTCCATGATATACATATACCACAGTTTGCTAAGCCATTCCCCAATTGAAGGACATTCACTTAATTTCCAATTCTTTGCCACCACAAACAGGGCTGCTATGAATATTTTTGTACAAGTGATGTTTTTACCGTTTTTCATGATCTCTTCAGGGTATAGAGCCAGTAGTGGTATTGAATTCCTAATTTTAAATAAATTTTACTGCTTGCTTTTCCTTTCATATAATTTAAATATTCCAGTGTATCTCTCCTCTAACTCAAGAGCCATCCCTTCTAATATTTTTAAAAAGAAGAAAAAAACAGCTCAGCAAAACTAAACTACATATTGAAAAACGTCTGATACTGTATGAAATATTTTTTCACCTATATTCTCTCACCCCTACGAAGAGGCCAGAATTGGACATTATAATTTCATAGCATTTGACTTCAATTCTTTTGTTGTTTCTGTCTTTTCTGTTTATATCATTGTAGTTGTTTATATTTTTCCTCTGGTTCTTCTTATTTCACTTTGTATCTGTCCATATATGTGTTTCCAGCTTCTTTGTATTCATCATATTCATTGTTCTTTTAGCACATGAATGTACCATTACCTTTTTGTACCACTGTTTCCAATTGTTTCCAACCCTATGAAAAGGTTGCTAGTATAAATATTTTGGTATATATATATAGATATAGATATAGATATAGATATAGATATAGATATAGATATAGATATAGATATAATGTATATAACCTTTCATCTTCTCTTTGGCAATTATTTTTTTAAGGAAAAGGAGAATAAGCACAAATATATCCTTTTATTTAATAATAATAATATCCAGCATTCTACAGTTCCTATCATATATAGCAGTTCTTTTACCCAAAAAGTTCAGAAACTTAAATGTCCCAAAAATTTTTCCTCCTTTGGGAGTACAGTTAAGGGAGTTGCTTCCATTGGGGGTGGGGTTGAGACATTTATAGGAAAAAGTGACAGGATTAGGAATAAAATCTAGTGATCCTTCAAGAGATCATAGTCTGTTCTTTCTACCTATAAGTATAATGTTTTTGTTCTAGTGTCTATATATCTTAGAGGGATAGTAGGAAACTGGGGCCAGCTCACATAACCCAGTTGTTTCTCTAACCCTGGTGATAGAGGCCAAAAGTTTCACCTCTTGACAGAGTACAGATGTCAAATATGAGATGGGCATCCCAGAAGAAATTGTTTCTAAAATATCACGATTGCAGTGTGTGTCTGCTTTTGTCCCAGAGGTAGATTTTAGACAGTTGGTGTCAAAGCGCATGGCTGAAGCCCAGTCCTTTGAGTCTGCATTTCTGCCAGGGCCTGGAGTGATAGGGGAATAGCTGGTCTCTCTACGTGCTCAAACATGAAACTCTGCAAAATATGCAGCCTGAGAAAGCCAGCTTGGGCTTCACACTGAGGATCAAGTACAACTTAGAAGCCTGCCCATCATATAAAGATATTTAGTATGTTTTTGCTATTAGGTGAGTAAATGGGAGATTCAAGGTTATTGCTTTATGGAGCATTGAGCTCTTTAGAGAAAGAAACTAATTATAAATTTAAGCTAATATTGATATATTCTAAGTGGCCTCATTTTAGAGATGAGGAGACTGTGGGCAAGAAAGGTTGACTATCTCACTCAATAGATTGGTCGTGCCAGAGACAGCTTAATGTTATAACTCTTAGGCAGAAAAGATATGGAAGTTTAAAAGCAAACATGATTATGAGCAAATCATCGTAGTCTCAACAAGCTCTGTCTGTGTGTGTGTGTGTGTGTGTGTTTGTGTGTGTGTATGTATCTGTCTCTATCTGTCTGTCTGTCCGTGTCTGCATTAACTGATAAATCAAGTGAGAAAGGAAAGAATGAGCATTTAAGTATCTACTATGTATCAGACACTGTGGTAAGTGTTTTACAAATATTAATTCATTTGCTCCTCACAACAACCCAAGGAGGTAGTTGCTATTATTATCTCCATTTTGCCCTTGAGGAAACCGAGGAAGACAGAAGTCAAATGATTGTACGGGGTCACAACTAATAAGTTCTGAGAATTTGAATTCAGATTTTCAAGACTAGTTCAAATCTGGCCTCAGACACTCACCAGACGTGTTACTCTGGGCAAGTCACTTAATCCTGTGTCCTCATCTGTAAAATGAGCTGGAGGAAGAAAATGGCAAAGCACTCCAGAACCTTTATCATAAAAACCCTAAATGGGGTCACAAAGAGTCAGATGTGATTGAAATACTGAACAACAGCAATAAGGAAAACTTTCTAACTCTAGGCCTAGAGCTCTATCCATCTAACATAACTATCTGTAAAAGTTAAGTGACTTTCCCAGGGTCACTTAGCAAAGTGTGTACATGATAAGTCAGCTCTCTATCTACCACATAATGCTGCCATTTGTATTAAGATCTGAAATTTCATTGATATAAGGAACTTCCAATGAAGAAATCTTTATCAATGCGAAACAGTGCCAGTTTTACAATTTATAGCCATAGAGGAGTTACTTGGAATATTTCAAGGTCACAGCTATTCCTGATGCCAAGAATATTTTTCTATAAAATGTCATTATTGTTATTACTATTATTATTATTTTATTATTTTATTATTTTATGCTACTGGGTAGTACAGTGAATAGGGCACTGGCCTTGGAGTCAGGAAGACAGGAGTTCGAATCCAGCCTCAGACACTTGACTCTTACTAATTGTATGACCTTGGGTAAGTCACTTAACCCTGACTGCCTCACGTCCAGGGTCATCTCCAGCTGTCCTGATTCATCTCTGGCCATTGGACTCAGATGATTCTGGAGGATAAAGTGAAGTGGTAATTTAGCATAGCACCCCTTACTCTAATTCAAATTCACATGCTTGTCATGGCATCATCTCCCTGATGTTGTGGTCTTCTTTGAACGAAAGACAAAAAACATTATTGTTATTGAATATGTAGTTAATAAGGTACTATTTTTGCTGGATCATTTTCGGTTGTATCTGACTCCTTGTGACCCCAATTAGGGTTTTTATGGCAAAGATACTGAAGTGGTTTGAGATTTCCATCCTTCACCAGCTCATTTTATAGATGAAGCAAACATAGTCACACAGATTTGAGCTCAGAAAGATGATGACTCTCTCTGACTCCAGGTCCAATACCTACCGAGCTACTATTGGAATTAAGAGGACCTAAATTCAATCCAGAGTCAGTCACCTTAGATAAGTCATTTAATTTTTCCCAGCCTCAGTTTCCAGCTGTAAAATAGAAATAAAAATAGCATGTACCTCGTACAATTGTTTTGAAGATCAAATGAGATAATATAAGTAAAGCACTTTGTCAAACTGGAAATGCTATAGAAATGCTAAACTAGCTATGTCAGGCTTCCTGTTTATCATTTGTAAAATGATGAATTTTTTCTCTTTTTTCTTAGTGTATTTATGATCTTTTTTCTTTCTTTTTATTTTAAAATTTAATTTAATTTATTTAATCAAAATTTATTTTCCAAAGATCATTTTCAACATTCTTCCTTTGGTAATCTTTTGAGTTCCATATTTTCCTACTATCCCTTTCCTCCCTGTCCCCATGGCAGCAAACAATTTGATATAGGTTGTAGATATACAATCATGTTTAACATATTTTATGTCATTTTATGAAAGAAGAATTAGCACTGAGGGAGGGGAGTAAAACCAACTCATTATTATTTTTAAAAGATCTTAATAAAATGGAAAGATTTTATTGCTGTACATGCAACTCATTTTAATTATGTAAAATACCTATTTGTGCTCAGTCTAGCAAGCCGGCTGAATGTGCACTATGATATAATCAAGTCTTGTAGTGACATGCCTAGGATCACACAGCAATTAAGTGTCTGAGGTTAGATTTGAACTCCAGTCTTCCCTCTACAGGCCCAGCATTCTATCCACCATGCCATATATGTAAAATTATCATTATTAGAAATGAGAACATTTAGCCTGAACTTTTTTAGTATATGAAAATGGAATTGCGAGGCCTGACCATCAGAGGCACTCTGATGAAAACCATTAGATACATATCCCCTTTAAGCCCCAGGTAAGTTTCTGAGAAGAAAGTCTTGGCTATACCTTTCATAAGTTACATTTCTCTACCTCTTTGGTATAAGAAAGGACATGATTCCTATCATCTCTGCTGCCTTAACTGTCAAGTCTTTTACAAGCATCTAACTTAATCTCTCTAGAATTTGCTGGTAAATGTATACCTTCTAAGGATATAGAACACAATAGCATAAGTGGGAAAACTAGGAGTCAGAATAACCAGCTACAAGTATTAGTACTACTTCTAAGAGTATATGTGTAGAAAGGACTTGAAGGTTTACATAACCTTTCCATAGATGATCTCATTTGATCTTTTCAATGGCCGTAAGGTAAGTGCTATTATTAAGGAGAAAGTTCTATTAATGAGAAAGCTGAGGCTCAGAGAAAAGTTGAATGACTTGTCCAAGGTCACACAGATAGTATGTATCTGAATGGGAGCTTGAGTCTAAGTTATCCCCTTAGCAGGGCAACTAGGTGGAACAGTGGATAGAACAATTGGACCTGGAGTAAGGAAAACCTGAGTTCAAATCCAACCTCAAACACTTCCTAGCTGTGTGATCCTAAGCAAGTCACTTAACTCTGTTTGTCCTAAGTTTCATCATCTGTAAAATGAGCCCAAGAAGGAAATGGCAGTATATTTCCTAAGAAAGCCACAATTGTTATTGCAAAAAGTCAGACATGACTGAACACTCTATTCCATCCCTGCCTCTAGATCTAATTGTGTGATATTAGACAAATCACTTACCTTCTCTTTGACTCAGTCTTCTTCTCCATAAAATAAAGGGGTGGGATTAGATATTTTCTATGTTCCCTTCCAACTCAAACAACCTTTTTTCTCTAAGAGAAACAGGTTCAAGTAAGGAATAAAATCAAAGCCTCACGAAGAATTGAAAATTGAGGGAATGCCATCAACTGAACACGTTGTGGTATTTGAATATAATGGAATGCTATTCTTCTATAAGAAATAGTGGATTTCAGGAAAAACCTGCAAAGACTTTTGTTTTGATGAAAAGTGAAGTGAGTAGAACCATGAAAATATTATGTATAGTAATAACTATATTGTGCAATGATTAACTATGATTGACTTAACTCTTCTCAGTAATACAATGATCTGAGACAATTTCAAAAGACTCATGTTGGAAAATGATTTCTATATCCAGAGAAATAACTGATGGAACCTGCATGCAGATCAAAGCATACTATTTTCACTTTTTTCCTAGTTATTTCCTTTTATTATATCTCTTCTTTCACAACATGACTAATATGGAAATATGTTTTACGTGATTGCAAGTATGCTTACCATTACAGGGAGGGGAGAGAAGAAAAGAGAAATTTGGAACTCAAAATTTTATTTAAAAATTAGTGTTAAAAATTGTCTTTATTTGTATTGGAAAAGATAAAATAATATTTAAAGGAAAATTAAATAAATAATAACAAAAATCCCCTAAAACTTCTCTAAATAATTATGTGTAACATAAGGAAAAAGGCAAGGTCTATTTAATTAAGTTAGAAGTGCAGTAACAATAGAATTGCTTTACTAGTATTCCCTTGTGGATGGGAAAATATGTTGGGATGCATAAGCATGGGAAAAGGAATCTTTTAAGACCCCAAAACAATAACTTAATATTTATCTAGGGTTTTAGGTTTACAAAGAATTTTACACATACCATTTGAGCCTCACAAAAACCTTATGAAGTAGATGCTATATAACTCCCATTTTACAAAGAAGGAAATTGATAGACATGAAGACTAACTTGTCCAGTGTCGTGCCAATAATTGAGACAGGATTTGAACCCAAGTCTTCTTGAAATCAATTAATGGGCAGCATGATTCAGACTTTAGCCTTTCCTAAATTGATGCTAAATCTCTCTGTAGCTCATGTTTGAACACAATTATTTTTAAAAATCATGTATAGATTTTTCTGCAAACCTGGTTCTGGCCAGCAAAACAAAACCATATTCCACATAGTGAAGCTGCCGGAGCCTGTGTTTCTGTAGATGAGAAGATATTGGTATTGCTAAATCTAGTGCTTGTAGCTTGAAAGAAGCTCATAAACATACATAGGGTTTATACCCCTTGGGGCCACATACTCCTTTTGCTATAATTCTCAGAGTCCCTTGGGCATAGAAATGGGAGGGGCAAAGTATCTTGGCAAGGGAAGTCTAGGGAAATGGGACTGACATCCTGGCTAGAGACCCATGGTACATGTTTGGACTGGACCAAGAGAAGGGAGACTTGTTTTCCATTAGTAACTTTCCTATCTCAAATGCCTGAAGACTTCCTTGAAAATGTGTTTGAATGACAACATGAGGGCATTAATGTAGATAAAATGATTTCCTCTCCATGAGAGTTAGTCAGCACTTCAAAGAGTGTGAGATGTCCTTCATTGGAGCTCATTCAAAATGCCACAGGACCTCATTTGCTCTAAGACAGTAATTCTCCAACTACTGATCCTGACTTCAGGGAATGGAGTAAAGCGAATAAGTATATTGAAACTGTTCTGAGAAGGCTGCTTTATTTGTCAACCCTTAAGCAATCCCTCAACCTATTCCCTCAACAGGAATTTATTAAACACTTAATATGAGCCAGGTACTCTGCTAAGTATTGAAGAGCAAACAAAAGCAAAAGCTGTCCCTGACTTTAAGGAGCTTACATGCTACTTGGGTGCAACTATTTTATCATTTTTCTGATCTTGACTGAAGGGAGCAGAATTGGCCATGATTCTGACCTATGATTCTCTGAAGCTCATTCTTCAGGATCTGGTGACAAACTTCCATACTTTGCTCTTCTTCTAGCCTTGTTATGGCATACTGAGTAAATGATGAAACTTCCATCCAGGCTATTAACATCACAGTGACTACTTCTGAGTGTATTCTGGGAATTGAAGCCTTGCAGAAATTTTTTTTTTAAAAAAAAGAGGATCTAATTTTTATAGTCATTTCTTGGCAAGAAACCTGAAAGCAAAGGTCTTTGTTTCTTGAAAGGATTTTTACCATGTGCCATGGATAAGGTGTATGATGTTTCTTCTTTCTCTCTTTTAGTCCAGGCTCTTTTTTTAGAAGGGTATATGACACATTTTTTACTGCAACTTGAGGCTGATTTAACAAATACTAAGTGAACAGTAGAATGAGAATGAAAAGAGAAAAGAAAATAACTTACATCTGAAATAGTTATTCTACTATTCCAAAGTGCTTTGATATATAGCATCTTATTTCATCTTGCCACTAATTCTGTAAGTTTAGTAAGGCAAGTACCACTTCCCAATCTACAGACAAGAAACTTGAGAATTCTATGACTTGTTCAAAGTAATGTAGCTTAGAAGTGGTTAAACTGAGACCCAAACCCAAGTCTTCTGACTTACTTTGCCCCCCCCCCCATTTTGTCCCTAGCACAGGAACCAATACCAAAGACAGTGCCCTGGACAATTGAACTTCCCATCCTGGCGCCCCCATTGTCCACATTCTTTGGCCACATTCTTTCTAGTAGCCTACTGTCCATGTGCTCCAACCCTTTTTTCCAGTTCTAGAGCTATAGTCATATCAGTTCTACCATTGCTACTGGAAATCTACTCCCCTTTTCCTCCATTCACCAAACCCATAACTTTTCTGAACCAAAATACCCTTCCCTGGCCCCATTTCTCTATTTATACTATCTCTCCATACAGAATATAAACTTCTTGACTGTTTTTGATTTTGTTATCTCTGTGATGAGAGATTAATAAATGTAATGTAATAAGAAATTAATAAATTCTTTTCCAATCATTCCAGTCCTATGTTCTTTCTGCCGCATACTATACTGAAAAAAGCCAGTGTAAGAGAGAATTAATACACTAAGTACTAAGTGACATTAGGAATTTTATATGAAAATAGTGCTGAAATTAATCAGAAGTCTTATGTCCACATTCTATATCTAGCATTTACTACCTGTGTGAAAATAGAAAAATCATCAAATATCTCCGCATCTCAGTTTCCCCATTTATAAAATGAGGAGACTTGAACTAGGTGACCTCTAGGATCCATTCCAGCTGTAACATTCATTGATCCCAAGTACTGAAATAAACCAGGGCCGCTAGGTGGTACAATGGATGGAGTGCCAGACCTGCAGTTAAGAAGAGTTTTCCTGAGTTCAACCAGCCTCAGACACTCACTAGCTTTGTAACCATAGGCAAGTCACTTAACCCTGTTTGCCTCACTTTCCTCATCTGCAAAATGAGCCAGAGAAGGAAATGGCAAGCCACTCCAGTTTTTTTGGTAAGAAAATTCCAAATTGGGCCAGACTTGAATGAAAACTGGAATAAATTATGCTCCTAACAGAATAGGAATTAGACCTAATATTTATACTATATTATTTGATACAGAAAAGAATAAATTTGGGGCAGCTAGGTGGTGTATTGGATAAAGCACCAGCCTTGGGGTCAGGAGTTCAAATCAGGGTTCAAATCTGGTCTCAGACACTTAATAATTACCTAGCTGTGTGGCCTTGGGCAAGCCACTTAACCCCATTTGCCTTGCAAAAACCTTAAAAAAAGAATAAATTTAAGGTTATCCAATCCAATCCCCTTCATTTTATAGATGAAGAACTCAAAAGTCCAAGAGGTGATCTTGCCTGAGATCATATAGGTCTTACGTGACAGAAGCAGGGTTCAAACCCAGAGTTGTTGACTTCAAATCCATTGTTCTTTTTCAAAGTGTCACACTGGTAGTCTCCCTTCACATACAGGCTTCATTAAGGAAAATTAGCTTACAGGAAGATATGTACAGTTGTTGAGGGATGGGGGGGGTAGGGAGTGATCAAACACTCATAATCATTCAGGAAGTGACATATTTGAAAAAAGACTGAGAAATTTCTTTACCTACCATGCAGTTTCCCAGGAGGTACTGATTCACATTCAATGTAATCTAGTTGCCTGTGGAGTGAATCAGAAAGCAATTTCCTCTCTTGTTTATTGTTTATTTTTATTTATCATCTTTATTGCATGTTCCTATTGCATAATAGCCTACAGACATGTTTGCAAATAGAGCAATAATAAAAATGCAAACCCCTACCATTAGGGCTTACAATCTCTCTAGTCAGAGAATGCTATACCACTGGCTAGCTATTTTAAGAGGATAATGTCATATGGCTGCTTATTTTTCCTATCCTCAAAAGCCTCAGGTAGCTACATGGCTCTTCGATTTGAAAGAAGGATTCTTGTCAGTAGTTACTTTAATAACTTGCTCCTGGATGATAAACCATATGTGTGTATATATATATGTATATATATAGATAGATAGATATAAAATATATGTTACATATTATAAATAATAGCCCCATTAGTGAAAATTCCTCTATTCTAGATGCACAGAGAATGTTTACCGTATCCTTATCTTTCAAGGGAAAAAAATAGACTTCATCAATATAATTTTTTAAGCTAGGAATCAGCTCTTTAAAGAACAATTTCATGACTAAAGTTAAAAAAAAAATCAGAACATGAGAAATGAGCAATGCCTAAAGGAAAGTGGGATTGACCCAACACACTCATGCTTAACCCCACTCTATCTGATTGAAGGGTGTCTAGTCTCAGCTTAGAGTCATAATTTCCAAGGAAGATGAATCACAACTCTCTTGGCACATGCTTCCTTGCCTAAATCTTATTGTTTTGCTTCCCTCCCCCTTTTTGTTCTTTAGCAGAAAAGAGTAGAAAGACATGAACAGAAGGACAAAAGCTTAAGGTCACTTAAGGTCATACAAGAGATATCAACTGTGTGCTTACCAAACTGAATTCTGATAGATGTCAGTCATTCCTCCTGGGTGGCTAGGTGGCGAAGTGGATAAAGCACTGGCCCTGGAGTCAGGTGTACCTGGGTTCAAATGCGGTCTCAGACACTTAATAATTACCTAGCTGTGTGGCCTTGGGCAAGTCACTTAACCCCGTTTGCCTTACAAAAATCTAAAAAAAAAGTCATTCCTCCTTTCCCTTTGTCTCTAGAAGACTTAAGTTTATATGAGGTTTTGAAAGATAGAGAGGTATCAGGAATAGGGCCAGAGTCTGGTCCAGGGGGAAAGAAGGATCAATTTGAAATCAAAGAACCTTGATTCAAATCCTTACTTTGCTGCTTATTAATTTTGTGAATGTGAATTTCTTGGGGCGGCTAGGTGGCGTAGTGGATAAAGCACCGGCCCTGGAGTCAGGAGTACCTGGGTTCAAATCTGGTCTCAGACACTTAATAATTACCTAGCTGTGTGACCTTGGGCAAGCCACTTAACCCCGTTTGCCTTGCAAAAACCTAAAAAAAAAAAAAGAAATTTAATTTCTCTGGGCTTCAGTTTCTTTATCTGTAAAATGAGAGGATTGGACTAGATGACCTCCAAGGACCCTTCTGTCAATAAGTTGATAATCCCATAATATGGACTGCTCAGGCTATTAAGATTCAAGAACATGATTTAAAAGGATACTTCAAGTTCGGTTTTTCTTGGCCTGGTATAATCCCTTTAAGACTTCATCAAATCTGATTTTCTTTACCATTTGTCAACATATTTTAAACTCCTTCCATTTTTGTCAAGATCTCTTCCAGGTCTAAATTCAATATTCCACATAAATCTTTTAGGACATGATCATATCTCATCAGATACATACACCTACAACATACTCCACAAAGTTGAGAATTAATTATGGTAGACATTGAAGGAGAGTATTTAGTGCTACATATAGTCTGGGCTCCCAGGCTATAACTAAGGCATAGCAAATGGGGCTTTCTCCCAGGGTGCCAAAATTTTCTAAAACTGAAAGCACTTGTAGTTCACCAGCAATGTAGAAACAATTGAACTAAATACTTAGGTAGCAAGAATAATTTGTTAAAATAAAAGTTATCAGATGTTTGCCTGAACCCCAACACCCCAGGTAGAGTTCTTCTGAGTCATATATCCTGCACTCTCTTGTAGACAGTGACCTTGACATGTCTTGATAGACTATCATCATTAATTGAATTTGTATTTAAAAGTTAACTGAAGATAAAATTTTTGATTCAGGAAAAACATGTTTGTTACACTCCTACTATGAGGATACGAATCTAAAATCAATTCAATAAATTAATATTTATACAAAAATCAGATATGTCTCTTTTTTTAGTTTTATTTTTGCAAGGCAAACGGGGTTAAGTGGCTTGCCCAAGGCCACACAGCTAGGTAATTATTAAGTGTCTGAGATGGGATTTGAACCCAGGTACTCCTGACTCCAGGGCTGGTGCTTTATCCTCTGCGCCACCTAGCTGCCCTAGACATGTCTCTTAAATCCCTCTTCTGAAATCCCCACTAGAAACTATAGAAACTAGGAAGATAATAACCTTAGACATATCACCAAAAATTGTATTAGCTCTTTTTGTGGAGTATTCTCATATTCTCATACTGGTTAAAGTTGAAGGTAAGATACAAACCTGTGTGTGTGTGTGTGTGTGTGTGTGTGTGTGTGTGTGTATATATGGCACCTAATTTACATTTACCTTCTTAATAATGGTCTGGAAATATCCCATAGATTTCCCTAGAACATCAAGAGTTTGTGAATTCTTCTAAGCAAAGGCATGTGATACACAGCAAGCCAGATTCAACCTCCAAAGCAAAAAAAAAGTCAGTGTTTTCATGCAGAAATCCCTGCATGATAATCCCTGACTTTTGAACATTTGATTTGTGAATGACACATTCATACCAAAGGGTAGAGGGAGGAAAACTAATTAGAATCAATGGGGAGTAATTTACCTAGAGAAGTACTTTCTCTTGAGCATTTCAATCCAATCAATTCAGTCAGTATTTATTAAGTACCTAGTATATAAGGCACTATGCTGCGCATGTGAAAATAAAAATGAATTGACCTTTGCTCTCAAAGTAGAGATGTCCAAAAGGTAGTGGGCAAAGTAGAAGTGTAGCAGAGGAGTGATATTATTGAGTACATAGATTTCAGAATCATTTGTGTAGAGATGATAGTTGAACCCATAGCATCTAATAAGTTCACTGAGAGAGAAAAAAGAAGAGATAACCCAGTGCAGATCCCTGAAAAATATATAAGGGTAGGGATCAAGAGATGCATGATGATCCAGCCGAGGAAAATAAAGAGGGGTCAGCCAGGCAGAAACTGAACCAGGAGAGATTAGTATTACAGAAGCTAAAGGAAAAGAGAAAATTCAGGAAGGGAAGTGTGATCAGAAAAATCAATAGCTGTAAGATAGTCAAGTAGAAAGAAGACTAAGCAAAAAGTAATAAGATTTAGTTAAGACCATTGGAAACCTTGAAAAGAACAGTTTCAGTGAAGTGTTGCCATAAAAGGTCAGATTTTAAAAGGTTAAAAAGTAACACTGTTTTGTTGTAGCATTTGAATTGTATGAAGAGGGGAGATGAAGGCAACAAGTATAGATGACTCTTCCTTGGCTATGAAAGGGAAAAGAGGTATTGTTGCTCAATCTCTTAATGAAGTGGTAGAGTCAAGTGAGTATATTTTCAGGACAAGGGAAACCTGACATGTTTGTAGTTTGATAGGGAAGGAGATAGTAGATAAGAATAGATGTGAAATGAGAGAAAGGGAATAATAGAGGGGCCAAACTTCTTTTAGAGAAAGTCGAGAATAAGAATAAGGACACAATAAAGAGGACAACATTAGCAAGGAAAAAGATCGACTCTTCCTCAGAGGAGCATGTAAAGAATGGTAGATGATGTAAAAAAATTTTGAGGAACATAATTGAGTAGAAGAGGGTACTGCCCACGGCTCTATTTCTCCCTAAATGAGTTAGTAATATCCTCTGTTTAGAGGAAATTGGGAGGAGATCCTGTGGGTAGATTATCCACAAAACTGCCAAATTGATATTCCCAATGCACAAATTGACCAAATTATTCCATGCTCAAGAAACTCTAATGTTTTCCTATTAAAGGGTTCTTAATTGGGGGTCCATGAACTTATTTTTTGTAAATAGGTGCTTAAGAAATGTTTAATAATTTATTGGTTAACAGATTTAGATAGCTGTATTTCAATATAATTGGTTGAATGAACCTTCAAAGCAGGATAAGTTGCTCTGTGATGTTAGCAAAGAGATGATCTAGAAGTGTCAGTAAAAAATGAAGAGATTGTCTCCTTTTGGATTGAGCTCAAAACAAATTTTAGGGGCAAATTTATATTTCTAAATACTTTCATCAACATGAAGAACAAATCCATGATTTGATCATGCAACTAAAGCAAAACTTGAAAACAAATTCATCCAATTGAAGAACCAAATAGAAATTCTGAAAAATCAAATAATATTAATCAATTTGAAAGGAAAACATTCAGTGAATAAATAAAACTAGAGTTGTGTTATTTAAAAAAATAACAAAACAGATATTCCAGTAACAAATTTGATTTTAAGAAGAGAACACCAAATTGCCAGTATTAAGAAATGAAAAGAAAAAAATTCAAAACAAATAAAGAAAGGAAATTATTAGAAATTATTTTGGTCATTACACATCAATAAAACTGACAATATAAATTAAAAGAATAGATAGTCACAAAAATGTAAAAATGCTCAGAGTATTACAGAAAGCTAAAGGAGAAGAGAAATAATAACTCTACAATGGCCTTTAAATGTTCAAATGGAAGAAATGAAAGAAAAAGCCAATTGATGTGGCAAATTAAATTTTTTGTTATCTTATTTTAAGAAATTGCCACAGCCTCCCCAAATTTCAACAATCACCACCCTGATCAGTCAACAGCCATCAACATCAAGGCAAGACCCTCCACCAGTAAAGCGATTACAACACAGATGATGGTTAGCATTTTTTTGGCAAAAAATTATGTTTAAATTAAGGTATGCATATTGGTTATTCAAATATAATACTATCTCACCCTTAATAAACTAGAAGATAAACATGACTTTTACATGCATTGGAAAACCAAAAGAATTTGTAGCTCACTTTATTGTGATATTGGCTTTATCCAGTGGTCTGGAACTGAACCTGAAATTTCTTGAGTTAAACCTGTATGTTATACAGGAACTAGATGATTATAACCTCACAGCAGTTTTTTAAAAATTGTTTTTATTTAAGGCAATGGAGTTAAGTGACTTCCCCAAGGTCACACAGCTAAGCAATTATTAAGTGTCTGCGGCTGGATTTGAACTCAGGTCCTCCTGACTCCAGGACTGGTACTCTATCTACCTAACTGCCCCCTACACAGCAGTTTTTATGTGAATAAGGACAGAACTAAATAATAAAAGAAATATTCTTTGCCTTTGGGTCAAGTGAATCAGCATAATAAAAATGATAATAAATTAATTTACTTATTCAGTGCCATTCTACTTTGAAACTACCAATAGATTTCTTTGTAGAACTAGAAAAAATAATAATAAAATTCATCTGGAGGAATAAAAATCAAGAATCTCAAAAAATAGTGGGGAAAGGAGAACAAAGCAATATCAGATCTCAAATTGTACTACAGATCAGTGATCATCAAAACAATTTGGTACTGATTAAAAAACGGAAATGTTGGTCAATGGAACAAGTTAGGTATACAAAATACAGAAACAAGCTAACGTAGAAATTGAGTGTTCAATAAATCCAAAGAACCCAGATATTGGGTTAATGACTTACTGTTTGACAATAACTACTGAGAAAATTGGACAGCAGTGTGGTCGAACTTAGGTTTAGAAAAACATTTCACTATATATACCAAGGTAAGCTCCAAATAGATTACATGATCTGGATAGAAAAGTCACATCATTGACAAGTTAGAAGAATAAAGAAAAAAAAAATCACTTTTCAGATCTATAAATCTGTGAATGCTTCCTGAACAAACTTGAGATAGAAAGATTCACAGAAGGGAAAACAAGGTTATTATGATTATTAAAAGTTAATTTTTTACATAACTAATTCAACTAAAATTATAAAGAAATTATAAGGAAATGAGGAACTAGAAATTTCTATGATAAAAGTTTAAGATATTAAAAATATAATTTGAATTTATAAGATTAAAAGTCATTACTCAATTGATAAATGGTCAAAGTATATGAAAAGGCAATTTTCTAAGGAAGAAATTCAAGTTACAAATAGCTATTTGAAAAACAATATTACATATCACTAATAATTAGAGAAAGGCAAATTAAAGTAACTCTGAATTTCCACCTCATACTTATCAGTTTGGAAAAGTCCACAAAAGTAGAAAATGAAAAATGTTGGAGGAGCTATAGGAAAACTAGATCAAGAATGCATAGTTGGTAGAGTTGTGCATTAGTCCAGTCATTCTAGAAAACAATTTGGAACTATGCCCAAAATACTGTTAACTGTTCATAGCCTTTGACCTAGCAGTTCCACTGTTAGACTGATAACCCAAAGGGATCATAAAAAGAGGATATGAAACTATTTTTAACACCTCTTTTTGTGTGGCAAGACAATGGGAAATAGGGGGAGTTTATTAACTGGGCACTGCCTGAACAAATGATGATATATGTAATGTAAAGGAATTGTATTGTATTTAAGAAATTATAAAAAGGACAGCTTTAGAGAACCCCATGAAGATTTGTGAGAACTGATGCATAGCAAAGTGAACAGATATTGCGCAGTTTATATAGTAATAATAGCATTGTAAAGATAAGCAACTTTGATTTAAGAACATTGATTAAAGCAATGACCCAGTATGATTACAGAAAATCAATGATGACACAAGTTACTTATTTCTGGGCATAGAAGTAATGAATGTAATGTGCAAAAGATGGTATATGTTGGCTAATACAGGAATCTCTTTAACTTGATTATAAGTATTTGTTGTTTCTGAATGCATAACTTCTGCCACATCATTCTTTATGTGTTCATGTTGCATTTGTTGTTTCAGCCTTTTGGAGGGTTGTTATTTGATTGCTTTTCATAGGGGAGATTAGAAGGAGAAAAAAATAGATTTTTTTCATTGAAAATTCAAAAAAATGGGAATAACAATATCACTTACTTCTCATGATCATTATGAGGATCAAATGATATGTTTAAAGTACTATGTTTAAAAATGAAAACTCTCAAAGCATTTTTAAAATAAAAATTATATTTATTTTATTGTTTTTCTTTGTAGTGAGGCTAAAGTTCTATCTTCTTTTTATTATAAAATGATCACCAAACCATTTCCAATCATCTACTCCTTCCTTTATCCAGGAACTTTAACTTTAGTCATTTTTATATTCAACCAACACATCTTATTAGAAATTCTTATTCCCAGGAGTCCTGTTGGATGATTTTCTACATTAGTAGGAATAACCTAACTTCACCCCAGTACAGACTCACCTTTATCATTGCTCTGGAAAAGAGAAACAAAATAGAAACTGTTTTTTTATAGACCTCAAATATTGATGCTAAATGCAACAAGATCCCATGGAAGGTAAAATTCCCTGACACCTAATATTGACTTCCTTTTAGTGGAAAGAAAGCCTGCTCTGCTTATAGAGAAGTCATTTTCATCAAAACTAGGAAAAAAGTATCATGTTTAATATTGGTTTCAGAATGAGTAAAGATAGCAATTGCTTCTGTTCTGGCCAGAAAAAGCTGAGGCTCTTCCCTTCCCTGACTGATTCTAGAGCATCTTTTACCTCCATTCTTACCTAACCTTTAACTACTGAATGGGTGTTGCCTCAAACAAACTGGAAAAGACTTTAGCTTTAGAAGGTGTACTACTGCATCCTTGTCCATCTCCAGTAGACCTATGTCTCGCTATTGGACTCTGACCTTGGAGAGTGGCACTAGTGACTTTGCACAGTCCCACCCTACTTAAATCCAGTTCGTTTGGAAGTCAAGACATTTCCTTCCTGATGTCATTGGTTCTCTTCAAGCACCAACAACAAATGCCTTGTGGGTACCTCCACCAGATTATATTAGAAAGGAGCTGTTGTAAAAGTCAGGGGACCTGATAAAGTGTAAAGAATGCCATAATAGAGTAACAAAGATTGGACTGAATACATAACGGCTGGAAGAAGGCAGACTATGTAACCTCTCAGAGACACAATCTTCTTACCTATAACAATATTCTCTCTAACAACCTAATAGAATTTTGTAAAGTGGAGAAGTAGTTTAGAGTTCTACCTCAGTGTGTTTATGTGACTAGGGAGAAGGGCACTAGAAATGCTACAGCTGGCCCACTCTGCCTGCTGATTCTTCCTTTCCTTTCACTCACCAAAGGAAGATCAGCTTCCGAGTTTCCCAAGTGGTGATTATTCATTCTTTTCACACAGATCACAGGGACACAGAGTCAGCTGACTTTGTGTTATTCTGCTACTGGATTTTGATGAATGACCTGATAAACATGGACAACAGCACAATCTTTTCCCATTGTTAAAATCTAGGAATAGCCAGCATACATACCCAGCTTTACTTGATTCTGTTTATGTGGCAATCTCTACATCCAATGAGAACTTTGAACAAAATCAGCATTTACCCTCTTCCCTAGGTTTAGTTCAGTGAAAAGAGTACTAAATACATTGCTTTAGTATATACCATTTATATGACTTTGAGCAAGCTAAGTAAATTTCCCCAGGCCTCAGTTTCCTTTTCTGTAAAATTGGGGGGGTGGGGATAGTGACTTCCAGATATCCATTTCATCTCTAAAAAGCTATAATCATATGATTTTATCCTGTGAAACCTGTTGCAAACTATTTGCCAAGTGGCCATTTGACCATTTCTCCTTTTCTTATAACTCACACAAAGCGGATTTACGATACTAAGTTTTGATCCCCATTTTCTTCCATGATAGAGGATTCTTGAAGCACAAAAGCTATTTTTTTACTTTTCCTTTCTACTCATATATCCCAAAATATGGCTCTGCCAAAATTTTGGTCTATATCCTCATAGCTCATACATCATATGTTCAGAGCTAGAAGGAAGGTGACCTAATTCATGAGGAAACAGAAGCCCAGGGAAAAGTATATTACTTGCCCAAGGTCACACAGGTAGTAACTAGCAGAACTAGAATTTACATCCCAGTACTCTGACCCTGACTCTGACACTGTGTCTGAATACAGTGCCTTTTCCATTAAGGTAATAAACGTGCTTTTCCGGAAGTTTTCCAAAGTCCTCTCTTCATCCAGGCAAAGACATCACCAGTTTTTCCTCTTGGTTTCTCAGATACACCCTACACCTATGATTTTTTCCCTTGCCCTGAACAGTCTTCACAGCACAAATTCTAGCCTGGAAGTTGAAGAAAAACTGGGTTTGATTTGAGATGGAGTGGTCTTCCCATAAGATTTCTCAATTTTTTTCCAGTAAATATTTGTTAAAGGGGACCCAGAATCAGAAGGAATATGAATATTCCAGAAGGTTTAAATAACCATAAGGGATTGGGAATACCTCTTGGTTACCCCACATTTGGTATAGACCTTTGGGACCAATTGGCAGCTCTTTTGTAGGAAGTGAGTTCTAGGAGTATCTGCAAGTAATCAGATGGAAGCAATTGTCAAAGGCATGCCAATTGGACTGGCCTTTTGAAAGAAGTTGAACAAATGCTGGGCCCCCAAAACCTCCATTTTCTTGAAGGTAGAGACAGAATCTTTATAAACCATTCTGTCTCCCCGAACAACTAGGACAATGCATTGTACTTAGCAGACCTTTACTGGCCTTCTTGGCAGTGCAATTTTAGGAGCTCTAACCTAGCCAAGCAAAGGAATGGATAAAACAACTGTTTGAGGGCAAACCACTTCACCTTAGTTTTCTCATCTGGTCTCTTCTACATCTAATATTTTATGATTCTATAGTTAATAATGATGGAGTCTAGGGTCAGTGGAACAATTTAGCATAGCCCCTGTCCTAAATTCTCAATCCCCTTAATTCTCTTGTCTAGTTCTCCAAGTCCTAGCACTGACAGGGTTGCCCAGACCCTCAATCCTGCAGGGCTGGTTTATTGACTTATGATTTGCATACTCATTTCACTGAGCTCAACTTTGATTTTTGAGAAGCATCCTCTGACCTCAAAACTTGTGTTGTTGATATATATTTATATATTTATATTTATATATTTATATATTATATATTTTTATATATGTTGAATAAATGAATGAATGAAAAGCTACAGAATGTTACCCTTCTGGTCTGTCAATCTCAAAAGCTTGGCCCTTATCAAATCAGACTCCCTCCTCCCCCAGTTGAATATATAGCTTTCCCTTAGTTTATAGATGAGCAGAGTTTCTTTAATCTTTGGTTCAAGTGATCCAGAGAACTCATAGAGCTCTAGGGACCCCCAGGCTCCTTGGAGAGCTTTAAATATTCTTCCCCAGCCTGAAGGCCCCCTGGTCATGGTTTACTTTAGCTGCTTTTGAGGAAGAGCAGGGGCCAGAGGAGAAGGAAGGAGCTGAAAGATGAGATAGGCCTATCTAACACATACCAAAGGGGAAAAAAGAACCAAAATCTCCAAAGTTGTGGCTCCCTCAGGACCTCTGAAAAGCTTGCAACCTCTCTCTTTGATTTCTCGGATTTTACAAGCTCTGAGCACAGAGTGTTGGAAGTTAACAGAGCAGCTGCCCCAGGAAATGGTGCACTCATCCCACTGAGGGAGACTTCAAGGAAAATCACTGGGAGGGGTGAAGCAATGGGAGGTGGGGGGGGCTGGGGTGGAGAAGCCAAAATTCTCCACTAAATATTCAGTTTCCCACCAGTCTGAACAGTCTTTAAGCACATGAGTTGTTTTGACTTGATGTTTCTCCAGTTCTGGTGCTTTTTTGTAGAAGATTTTGGAGAATGCATTTGCTCTGTTGCTAACCAAGGGAACAGATTTATCCCACAGTCCTGGCTCTGCCTGGAGCTGAATGATTATACAGGCCTGGAGGGAGTCTTAAAGCATAAACATTTACTTCACAGAAGTTCTGCAGACTGGAGGCTAGAGACAGTTGATTCTCTGGGTATACTTCATTGGGCTCGTTAAAAGCCAAGTCTCCCTCCACCATCTCCCCCTCCCCAATTTCTGTCCCTCTCAATTCCAGTACTCCAGAGCTGAGGTACCCAGAGTTTTACAAGGGTATTTCTTTTCCCCCATCTGAGAGGAACTCATGAAAGGGAGATTTGAGGGAAACACAGAAAATACGAATATACAAAAAGCACCAGGTGGATGAGCAAGTGAGTTATGACAAGGTCATATGCTGTCCACAAAGCAGGACAAATGAGTGCTTGTGATGCCAGGCCGAGCTCCACAACCATGCCGGGGGGGGGGGGGGGGGGGGAACAGACCACTCTGCTTGCTACTCCTGCTCTCAAAAAAATTGTAGATTATTTAAGAAGTTAACCCCATAAAGTCACTCCATCAGCAAATGTTCAGTTGCCTATAACCATATTTCTATCCTAAAAACTACACTGATGATGTTTATGTATAACAACATGCAATACTTTTCCTTCTAGTCAACCCAGGTTGACCTTGTTTGTTTCACTTGACATCATTTCTTTATTTTTTCAAATAAACTGAAAATTAGATACATTTCAAACAGTCAAGATAAAATAAACCACTAAAAACTAAAAAAGTTAATTCAGTAAATATGAACAGGGATCATGAATAATTTCTACCATACTTCCAAAACACACACAGATATCATATTTTTCCTCATTCCCAGATTTTCTGGCCTTATTATCAACCTCAACTTCTCACTTTGATTTGACTATAGAAGACAACCCAGATTTCAAAAAGATTGTCTTACTGACAAAAAAGGTAGCAGGACTACTGCTCTTTAAATCAATTCAGGTGAATCTAATGGATTATAAATGATCCAATGTGATCTGGTCCTTTGTGCTCAGATAGATTTTGGAAATCCAGTGCCCCTAAGTCCTACAAAAGGACTTTACCAGTTAAGAAGTGGTTTTTCCACTTTTGTGGGACGCATTCATGCTGCTTGCAAAGTAATCCTTCAAAACTTAGATGCTGTCTCTTACAAAGAATTATTCCTGATTTCCCCAATTATCATTGCTTCCTCCTTCCTCAAATTATCTTGCATTACTAATCTGTGCAAATATTACATCTCTACCTCCACTACCCTGTCATAAGAAAATAAAAGTTTCTTAAGGATAGTGTTTCTTTTTATTTATTTATTTGTTTGTTTGTTTGTTTATTTAATTTAGGTTTTTGCAAGGCAATGGGGTTAAGTGGTTTTCCCAAAGCCACACAGCTGGGTAATTATTGTCTGATTCAAATTTGAACTCAGGTCCTCCTAACTCCAGGACTGGTACTCTATCCACTGCACCACCTGGCTGCCCTGTTTCTTCACAGTCAACACTTAAAAGTTTGTAAAAATTGAATTGAAAATGGTGAACCAGAGGGAAAGAGGTAGTTGGGAGCAAATGCAGAATAGTGCCCTCGAAGCTGATATCTTGGGCACATGAATAGACTTATAAAACCCTTTAATTTCACTAAATGGTTTAATTTTTTTTAAAAAGCTTGTGTGTGTGTGTGTGTGTGTGTGTGTGTGTGTGTGTGTGTGTTTGTGTATGGGTAAACCAAGGAAGTATGAACCACTACACAGGAGTAGTAAAGTAAAAGCAGTCTTAGGAATGATCACCTAAGGGCAGTTACCTAGACTCCTAGAAAGAGTGTTAATAAACATGGAACTAGGTTAATGTTTCACTAGGGCGTGTACAAGACTACCTTCTACCCTACATGCCAATAGAGGCAAAGGAAGGATGTAATGGAAACTAGAGAACTGGCAAAGGGAAGGAGTGGAATTGGCTGATAAATAGTAATAAAGCATGAGGAAAATATGAATTGTTGAATGCAGGGAAAGTCACAAGATCCTGTGTACCTACCATAGGTGAATGTTGTCAAAGATAACTATTATCAGAAAGATTCTGTCAAAGCAGCCTCAAACTTAAGGTTGTATACACATGAATGTGAATTAACCCTTTACAAGGCTCCTTTTGCTAAGGTCACCTTTGGGTCAAATGAACAATGTTCAAAATAGGCAAGACTTTTGATCAAACTTTAATTATTTTCATAAATAAAGAGGAGCATTAGAACAAACCATACAGAATAGCAGGTGATCAAAATGGACCAAGCATTATTTCTTGTCCCCAAAGCAGTAGTAGTTGAGTTCCAGAGCCCAAAGGATCAAACTGAGAGGCAAGGAACTAACAAGGTCTTTAGGATTGTTGATCCAAGTCCTTCTCTTCCACTTTTGATAGATATCTTCTAAAGGACCCTCTCAGTTTTTAAGTTACATCAGTTTGGTTTTTGTAGTTTTTTAATGGAAATTTTTTATATATATATAAGGATGTAAGAAGAGGCTGACTGACTTGCCTCCCATGTGTTTGCTTTTTACCTTGGGCAAAATGTTATCCATTCAATAACTGGACAAAAAGCAGTTATTGTGAAAAAAGATTGGGAGGTTTTAGTGGACTTTACAAGCTTAATATAGGACTATAGAATGCTGCTACAGCCCCCCCAAAATACCCCAAATTGTGATCTTGACTTTTAACAAGAAGGGAGTGTCTTCTAGGAATAGGGAGGTGATTGTCTATCTTATTTGGAATAACTTGTTTCAGTTTGGGGGTACCACAGTTTAAGAAAGAAATCAAGAAGTTATAGAGTATTCAGAGTAAGACAATCAGATTGGTGAAATGTCTTGGTTCATGTCATATGAGGCATGTTTCAGGAAACTGGTCATGCTTAGTCAGGGAAGAGATAATTCAAGGGAAACATAATGTTTTCTTCAAGTATTTGAAAGGCTATCTTGGAGGAGAGAAGGATTCGATGTGATCTGTTTGACTGAAGAGGACAGAATCAAGAAATAAACCAGGTTAGAGGTAATGAGGACTTGAATTAGGATGGTGAGGGAATGAATAAAGAGCAGAGGATGTATAGGAGAGATGTATAGGAGAAACTGCAAGATTTGGCAATAGACTGGATAAATTGGGAAAGTGAGATTGAGTAGTCAAGGATGACATGGAATTAAGAGCCTGGGTGCCTGGAAAGATGGTGGTTTTCTCAATAATAACTTAAGAAGAAGGAAAAGTTTGAGGAAGAAAATATCAATTTCTGAATTAGAATGCTAAGTTTGTAGCTTAGAATATAGAAATGGATATAGAAATCTAAAAATCATCTGATTGGAGATGATACTGAATCTGTGAAACTCCCAGGTGAGATATTAGGAAGCAAAAGAGAGAAAAGGGCCCATAATTGAGCCCCATAGATATCCAGGGTTAGCAGGTTTGATGGGGAAGCTAGATGGTTCAGTAGATAGAGTTGTGGACCTAGAATCAGGAAGACTTACATTCAACTTCAGACATTTAACTAGATATGTGGCCCTTAAGTATTAACAAGTCACTTAACTCTGTTTGTCTCAGTTTTCTCATCTGTAAAATGAGCTGGAGGAATGAAATGGCAAACCACTCCAATATCTTTGCCAAGAAAATCCCAAATGGAGTTATGAAGAGTCAAACACGACTGAAACCACCAAACAATAACAACTGTTTTGACATGGATGAAGAATTAGCAAAAGGAGACTTCAAAAAAGTGGTCAAACCGGTAGGAGAACCAATAGAGAATGGTATCAAGAAAAACCTAGAAAGGGGACAATATCCAGGAGTAAACAATGATCAGCAGTGTCTTCAGAGTAGTCTAGAAGGATAAGGATTGAGACAAGGAAATTAGATGTGGCAATTAGCAGATTATTGGTAATTCAGTAGCAGCTAGTTCTAGTTGAATGATGAAGTCAGAAACCAGATTTGCAAGGGTTTAGAAGACCACAAAAGGAAGAAGGAAGTGAAGGCAGTTTTTTTTCAAGGAATTAAACCAGAAAGAAGAGATAAGATAGGTATCAATCATAGACTGGCTCACCACTCATTGGAAGTTACATAGTGGGGATTACTCTAATGTAGGGATTAAACTAGATGGTTGCTGACATACCTTCCAACTCTCAACTTCACCTTCTCAAATTCTATGATTTATTAAGTCCCAACTACTGGCAAGGTACTCAATGTAGCTCTTGCTAGAGGCCATATTCCCATGAATTCCAAATGACCCACACTGAAGGGTTGGAGGAATGCCCAGGTAAACCAAAGTCCTCTTTGATCTCACTTCAGCCTTAGCTCTCCTCTTGGCCACATCTCTGTACTGCAGCTTAGTAGCAGATTTATTTTGACCTAAGACACTAGAGAACAGATCAGTAAATGGTACAGAAGAGGAAGAAATGTCAGTTCCATCAGAGAAAAGAAGGGCCTAGGCAGAAAAAGTTACAAAAGTGAAGCAACAGAAAGGAGGAAAAAGGAAATATATGGAAAACTCAAAGGGGAAAATAAGGTGGACAATATAAGGTTACAGAAAAGGAAATGGCCACTAAAGCACACAACTAACATATAATTATGATATTTGATAATTGATTATGATATACTATGACTTGAATCCTCTATTGTAATTAGTATCCAGAGAGAGACTTCTGGGGCATTCAACTCTATTAATTCCATTCTATTCCTTAGATTCATCAACAACCAAAAACATCTCCTCTGATGCATAGGCAATATCAGGAAGAGGAAATGAACATAAAATCTCAACAAGTTCCACATCTTTGGGGAAAAATAAAGTGAGAAAGCCTGGAATAAGCTACATTTTCCTGGCAGTAGGGCTGAGAGTATAATGGTCTTATTCAGTGATTCTGAACTGATTCTGTAACATTCTAGATTTTCTTCAATTAACTGACAAGGCAACTAGATGATAAAATAGATAGAGTACTGGGTTTGGAATTAGGAAGACTCATCTTAGGAGTTCAAATCTTGCCTCAGATACTTCCTAATTGTGAGATCCTGGGAAAGTTACTTAACCCTGTTTGTCTCAGTTCCCTCTTCTGTAAAATGAACTGGAGAAGGAAATGGCAAACCACTCCAGTATCTTTGCCAAGAAAACCCCAAAATCAAGTCATGGAGAGTTTTAGCCATAGACATTAACTGAAGATGACTGGATAACAACAAACTGATAGGATTACAATATTTTTTTTTCTAAATTTACAACACCCTGAATAAATTTCAATTTATTTAAATATTAAAATCAATAGGGACTACACTGACTATAGTTATTACTAAATCAAAGAAACAGTATTGCTTTAGTTATAAAATCACAGATGTACAGCCTGCAAATAATGATAGCTTACCCTCCTGGGATTCCTAAATTAGAATCACAGAGCATTTTAGAAAGGTGAAAATTATGGAATTTCAGAGCTAGAAGGGACCTCTAAGATTATCTTCAATATTTTAAAGATGAGACTTAGAGAAGTGGCTATTTATTTGTTCAGTAATACATTTAGTTATTTAGTGGTGCCAGAAACTTGATCCAAGTCTCCAGATTCCTAGGCCAGGCATCTTTATATTATGCCATACAATATTATACCATACCATTCTCAAACCAAATCAATATAAATTTTATATATTCAAAATTAAATTTTTATATTCAAAATTTTACACTTCAATGGACAGGACAGTAGTTGATAGCCCTACTTCATTATTCACAAGTAACCCATTTTTCCATGGATATCTGAATTTTGGTAAGGGAAAAAGCCATTTCAGCTATATATCATTGAGGAAAACATTTTTTAAAAATAGAAATCATCTCTACATGTAAACTAATCTCTGTAACTGGAATGCCCATTACTCTGCTGCCAATTCTATCTTTCATTCTCTTTTCCTACTTCCACTGATTATTTTCCTTAATAGAATGAAGTTCTTCAAGGGTCATGACTTTTTGTTTTTGTTTTTTTGATTTTTTTGTCATTGTTTCCCCAGTGTAGCAGAGTATCTCGAATATAGTAGGTACTTAATAAATGTTTATTGAATAGTGTATCAAACTTCTGATGCAAAAGGTCTATATTTTGGGGTTTTTTCCCATTTCTTCATCACCCATGTGTAATGGGAAAAAGTGTTGGTTTTTGGAATCAGAGGTTCTGATTTAAATTCTAGCCTTGCTATCTCTGGGAACTTGGACAAGTCATTTAATATTAATTTACTCATTTGGAAAATAAGGGGAAGGGCTCGAATAGTAGTATCAAATATGTGACTTCTAGATTGAATGCATCTACAACACTTGAGTGCTGCCCAAATCAGATTAAAATGTACTTGGAAAATTAAAGTATAATAAAATGTAAACAATATTATATTTTAAAAAGATAACATGCCACTGTAGGGATTCTTATGCATGGATTAATAGAAATGGGAGGCCCCATTTTGATACCACTGGCTAGAAAACATATATTTCAGTAAGAATTTCATGATTCATAATGACCAAGGTCCATCATTTTATTGAAATAACGCTTTTTAATGTCACCAAAATGACTTTTACATTATGCAATTGTTGTTGTTCAGTCATTTTACATTCATCATTCATGTCCAACTCTTTTATGACACCATTTGGGGTTTTCTTGGCAAAGATAATGTAGTGGTTTGTCATTTCTTTCTCCAGCTAATTTTACAGATGAGAAAACTAAGGCCAACAGCATTAACATCTTGCCTAAGTTCATCCAGCTAGGAAATATCTAAGGCAGAATTTGAACTCAAACCTGCCTAACTCCTGGCCCAGTGCTCTATCCCCTAGCTGTATTTAATACAATGACCTTTTCCCAGTCCTCACTCTTCTTTATCTGTCTGCTTCATTTAATGATCCCTATTAAACACCTTTTTTCTTTGTCCTTTGTGACTACATTCAGATTTTTCTCCAACCTCTCTTCCTACTCCATTGTTGTCTTCTCTGATTCTCCTTCCTTTTCCCAAACTGAGGGCATTTACCAAGGCTTCCTCAAGATTTTTTTCATATATATATCACAATCTTGGTCTTATTATCACCCCAATGCAGATGAATAATCAAATTTATATCTCTAACTTTCTCTAAAGTTTCAGTCCTATATCTCCAACTATCATCTAAACACTTTCTCTTCACATCCTTAAAGAACAGATTTAAAATCAACCTCATCATCTCTCTCCCACCAAAACCAACTCTTTTCCTTGAGCTCTTCATATCTTATGATGTCTTCATTTACATACAATTGAAAGTTCAGAATTGTCCTTTATTCTTTTATCTCTCCTACATTTAATCAGTCACATGGTCTTTTTTATTCCTCTTTTATGTCTTTTAAATTCATTCATTCTTTTCTATTTCCACTTTGTGTTGTCATTTTCAGTTGTGTTTGACTCTCATGATTTTATTTGAGGTTTTCTTGAAAAGAAAGTGAAGTTGTTTGCCATTTTCCTCTCCAGTTCATTTTGCAGATGAGGAAACTGAGGCAAACTAGCTGAAGTAACTTTTCCAGAGTCATAAAGTTGGTAAGAGTCTGAAGCTAGATTTAAATTGCCCTCTAGGCCAATCTTACTGACTTCAGTCCTCTGGGAAATATTCATTTTACCAATTAGTTCCCTCATTCCCAACACTTGATTAATTCAGAACTTTGTTAACTTACAACTAGGCAACGGAACAACCCTTCAAAATAGGATTTCCTGCTTCTGTCTCTCTGCTTGTTTCTCTTCAGTATGAAAAGGCACACCAATTAACGATATCAATAAATATTTATCCATTTTTGGAGAGATAGGGGGTTATGGATATGCAACATTGCATGTGATGCCAGACATTTTTCAATGTGTTGCTTGGTTGAACTGAACTCTTAAATTCCTTATAATTATAAGGGGTAGCTTTCTAGAAGGATAAGCAGAGGACACATTGGGATTACAGTGATGTAAAAACAGAGTCAATAAAAATTTATTCTAAAATAATAAAATGTTTCCCTTCATGTCCTTTAATTAGGGAATGGATTACATTGCCTACAATATTGTCTCAATTGTCCATAAAAAAAACCAACATCTAAACACTTGAGGCAAGTATTTAGCTCTCTCTATAATATTAATCAGGACAGAAAGAGCAGTGGATTTAGAATCAGGAAGACTAATTTTCATGAGTTCACATCCAGCCTCAGACAACTACTAGCTATATGACTTCTTCATATAATGACCTTTTCCCAGTCCTCACTCTTCTTTATCTGTCTGCTCCATTTAATGATCCCTTTTAAACATTTTTTCTTTATCCTTTGTGACATTACATCTTGGTTTTCCTCCAACCTCTCTTCATCCTGTTTGACTCCGTTTTCTTATCTATCAAATGAGCTGGAGTAGAAAACAACAAACCACTCCAGTCTCTTTGCCAAGAAAATGCCAAATGTGGTCACAAAGAGTTAGACACTACTAAAATGACTGAACAATAATAACAACAATAGCATTTATTGTCTGAAGAACTCTTGGCATTTCCATGCTCCCTGTTAATTGCTATTTTGCCAGGTATTTATATCTCACTTGCAAAGTTCAATTCAACAAAAATTTATTGAGCATCTATTATATCTGGTGCACTAGGCTAGCCCCAGAAGGAAATGTAAAGAAGAAACAAGATAGTTCTTGAGTTCCTTTATCCACTAGGTATTTCTGAGTGTTTTGTAATCAACATGTGTTAAATATTTATATAAATATAAATATAAATTTATATAAATATATAATATACAAATATATGAATATAAATTTTTTATTAATTAATTGAACAGGTACTCCTAAGGGGCTCACATTTACAAATAAAGAAAGAGAAATGTATCTTTTTGAGTGAACTATTTTAGCACTAATCAAAATTAATATTTTTCTAAGAAATACAGTGGTGGCTCAATGGAATAGGTTAGGAACATAGTACACAGCAGTAAATGATCATAGTAATCTACTATTTATAAACCCCCAAATCAATCTTCTCAATAAGTACTCAACATTTGAAAAAAATGCTGAGAAAACTGGAAAGCAGTTTGGAAGAAACTAGACAGACCAAAATTCCATACCATATACCAAGATAAAGTCAAAATGGATAAATGATTTAAATATTAATGATGATATCATAAGTAAATTATGGAGGCATAAACTATTCCTGTGAGATTCATGGACAATGGAAGTAAAATAATTTGGATTACATGAAATTAAAAAGTTTTTATAGAAAGAAAACTAATGCAGCCCAAATTAGAAGGAAAACAGGAAATGGGAGGAGAGGGGATTTTTGCAGAAAATGTCTTTGCTAAAAGTCTCATTTCTCAAATATATAGGAAACAGCAAAATTTATAAAAATAAGAGCCATTTCCCAATTGATAAATGTTCAAAGGATATGAACAGGCAGTTTTCAGAAGAAGAAATTAAAGCTATCAAGTCACATAAAAAATGTTCTGAATCACTATTAATTAGAGGAATGCAAATTAAAACAACTCTGAGATACTACTTCACATTGATCAGATTGGCTAAAAACAAAAAAAATAAATGCGAGTAGAGATATGGAAAAATTGGAACATTAATGGATTATTAGTGGAGTCATGAACTGATCCAACCATTCTGGTGAAAATTTGGAATTATGTGCAAAGGGCAATAAGACTGCAAATCTTTTGATCCAGCATCCAGATCTGATTCCTAAGAGATCAAAGAAAAGGAGAAAGGACCTGATTGTGGGGACAAAGAACTGGGAATTGAGGGGGTGCCCATCTGTTGGTTTAATAGTTGAATGAGTTGTAATATATGACTGTAATTTACTAAAAGAAATGACAAACAGAATAGTTTCCGAAAAACCTGGGAAGATCTATGAACTGATGTAAATTGAAATCAGCAGAACCAGCAGAACATTGTACATAGTTGCAGCAAGTTACAACTGTGAAAGACTTAGCTACTTTGATCCAGACAATGATCCAAGACAATTCCAAAGGACTTATAATGAAAAATTCTATCCACCTCCAGAGAGAGAACTGATGAACACTAAATGCAGATTGAAGCATATTTTTATTTTCTTTATTTTTGTTATTTTGTTTTGTTTATGTTTATGGAAATATAGAAATATGTTTGACATGATTTCACATATATAATCTACACCAGTGCTTACCATCTCAAGAAGAAGTGAGGAGCAGAAGGGAGTAAGAAAATTTGGAACTTAAATTTTTTTAAGTGATTGTTAAAAAATTTACATGCAGTTGAGAAAGAGTTAATGAAATAAATAAAAATAATTTTTTAAAATTAATACTGTTTTCTATTAACTTTATTCTATAGCAAGTATTCTCCATCTGACCTTCAGGGCCTAGAGGAAGAGCATGAAACATTAAGCTATCCCATCATTAAAATTAAATTCAATAATGCCTAATAGAATGTCACCTTTGAAATAGCCATTAAAGTCATCCTGCCTCATAATTTGATATAGTCTGAAGTATATGACTTCTACTTTGTCCACCTAACAGCCCATTGCCCAAAAGGAGAGAAGTCCATTACTCAATGTTCCCTTACAACTTCTGCTCAACTCACTTTACCTTATAGAAAGAGATGTCATGAAAACTATAGAAATATGTTGCTTAATTTCCCAGGCTGATCATTACTATCCTATACCACTTGGAACCTGAATAAATAAAAGCTCAGGAGGATAAAATCTACAAATCTCAATAATAGAAAATTTATTCCTTCCATTTTTATCTGTATAATCTAGATTTGTTTCTTAGATTATTAAAAGAATAAAACTAGACCCTTTTTAAGAAATAATGTATAAGCACTTTAGAAATATTATCTCATGTGATCTTCACATCAACCCTGGGAGGTAAAGCAAGAAGGATTTGACAAAAGAGTACTATTATTGTCTCCTTACTACAGTTGAGGAAACTGAGTCAAACAGAGTTTAAGTGATTTGCCTAAGGTTCCACAACTAGTATGCTTCAGAGGCTAGATATGAACTCAAGTCTTTCTGCCTCCAACTCCAGAGCTCTAGCCACTGTGTCTTTTAGATGTGTCAAAATAACTCATGTTTATAAAGAACTTTAATGTCTGTCAAGCACTTTACACATTTTGCTAAGTCAGCTAATTCTTACAACAATTTTGTGAGGTAGTTGCTATCATTATCCTCATTTTACTGGTGAGGAAACTGAGGCCCAGAGAAGTTTAGTGACTTGCCCAGGGTCACACTAACTAGCAAGTATGTTAAGGCAGAATTCAAACTCAGGACTTTCTGAGTTCAAGTTCAATATTCTATCCATTATACCATCTAACTGAAATTACATGAGAAACTGCATAATTATTTCTTATTTTTGAACTATTATAGCTATTTTATTTTTGAAATAAGTTTTATTGACCGAGTGTAGAGACATATAGCTGTAGTTCCTGCTGTTATGGAGGCAAAGGCTAGTGGATAATTTTGAGCTCAAAATTTTGAGCTGCAATGGAGCTAAAGTCAGTCAGGTTCACACTAATTTTGTCCAAATATGGTAAAATTATGGGAGCAGGAGAGGCATAAGATTGTGAGGTTATGAGAACAGGCTGCCTAAGATGGTGTTTCCCAGGTCAGATCATAAACAGATAAGATCATAATCTCTATGAATATAAGAGATTCTACTATATAAGAAGGAAGGAAGGAAGGAAGGAAGGAAGGAAGGAAGGAAGGAAGGAAGGAAGGAAGGAAGGAAGGAAAGAAGGGAGGGAGGGAGGGAGGGAGGAAGGAAGGAAGGAAGGAAGGAAGGAAGGAAGGAAGGAAGGAAGGAAGGAAGGAAGGAAGGAAGGAGGATTAAATTACTTACCTGACATAACATAGCTAGTATCTGAGATTAGATAGGAACTCAGATCTTCTTGACTGTAGACCCAATACTATCCAATGAGTCACCTAGCTGATGTTACTCAATTCACTCTTAAGAAGTACATCCAGGGGCAGCTAGGTGGCACAGTGGATAGAGCACCGGCCCTGGAGTCAGGAGTATCTGAGTTCAAATGTGGCCTCAGACAATAATTACCTAGCTGTGTGGCCTTGGGCAAGCCACTTAATCCTATTTGCCTTGAAAAAACCTAAAAAAACCTTAAAAAAAAGAAGTATCTCCAATGGCCAAGTGCTAGTCCATGAGAAAGACAGAGATACTGAGGTACAGGAAAGTGAATACCTGAGGCAGAATTTGAACTTAGATCTCCCTATGGAAAATATCAAATGGATGACAAATGTGTGTTGTGCAGATGATGAGACAAAATTTGATTTTTCCTATGTGAGTAGGAAATTTTTCCTAAGTGAAGAGGCAGTTAGATTGCAGTCAATTGGATTTAGGGAGATCTAAGTTCAAATTCTGCCTCAAAGTATTCACTAGCTATGTGACCCTGGGCAAGTCACTGAACTTTCCTGTACCTCAATTTCCACATCTGTCAAATGGGTTAAAGATAACACCTATTTTACAGGGTTGCTATGAAGATCAATAGAGATAACTTGGAAAGTACTTAACTACATATTATTATACTACTATTATCATTTTTATCCTTATTGAATAATAGATTAAATAATTAGATTGAACTAAAAACAGGAACATCCAGAGCATCTCACACCCCAGATAGATTCTATGGAGAAACTCTTTTCCATTTGGAATGCATGCTGGATGGCCTCCATGATAGCAGCAAACACCTTGGGTGAACATATGTTTCCACATTTTATGCCTCATTTGATATTAATTATGAGAGGGCAGTAGAATAGTTATATCTCTGGTTGTATTTTTCAAGGAATCTTGTCTGATTTGAACATGTGAATGAGAGATGCTTCACTAGAAGTGTCTTTCAAGAACCATTAAAATTTAGCTCTACCACATCAAATGCTTTTTTAGAGTCAAAAATATTAAAACCAGTGAGATCTTGTATTTATATGTCTTTTGATTAACTGCATAACTGTTGTAATGGGGGTCTGGCATATGCTCAGATCACCTATGAATAGAATCTATCTCATGGGAGACTTCATCTCAGGTCATCAGAGCATGCAGCAAACCCCTCTTACACCATAAAAGTGTATTTTTTCTATAGAATATCACTAGCAAAGCCCTTCTGGTTTCCTTCTCATACTTTTACCACAGGTATCCTCAATATACACAGATTAGTCTCATAAAGATTTTATAGAGATGGGGAAAATAATTTAGTGGTTGGTTCTTGCTGAGTTTTTCTCAATTTTTCTTTTTAGGTACAAGATTTTTTTCAAGTTTTTCCTATTCTATTTTTCAGATATCTGGAAGGTTTTATCATCTCAAACATTGACCTCCTTGTGTGTACTTGAGCAGATACTCTTTCTATCTCAAAGTTTCTTGAGGGCTTTTTTTCTAATTCCTAATGAAGCATACTCAGATTGAGGACCGCAATGTTAGAGTCCAAATATGATAATAGCAATAATAATAATAATAATAATAACAACAAATACAACAACAACAGCTAGCATTTACATAGTTCTTTAAGGTTTGTGAAGCCTTTATCCTCACATCAACCATGGAAAATTGATGCTATTATCAATTACATTTGACAGATTAGGAAACTGAGGCAGATTGCAGTTAAATAACTTGCTCAGAGTAAATCTCTAAGATGAATTGAATTCAATTTTGTCATTAATGAAGAAAATTATGTTAAAATCTATAAAAATCTTGTTTTTATTTTTCATCTTTTCCTTCTAGTCCCATATTCCTGAATGACTGGACTTTTTTAATGTTCCTATATGTTTTGTCATTCATCTTTTCAGTCATGCCCTTCTCTTCATGTCTGCATTTTGAGTTTTCTTGGCAAAGATACTAGAGTGATTTGATATTTCATTAGCTTATTTTATAGATGAGGAAACTGAAGCAAACAGAGTTAAATGATTTGCTAGTACCATATTTCAGATGTACACTTTTTCAGAAAATTTGGGTTCTAAAAACTGGGAGCATCTTGTACAGTGTTGTAGATTTTTTTACTTGCATTTCCCAATTTTTTGCACTTGTCTTTGTACTTATTGTCTCACATTTGTTACCAGTATATTAGGTCACATTTTACCATATTCTACCCAGAATTGGCTCAGAAAAGATTTTCATACAGTGCTGAATTCAAGTTCAAAGTAATACAATTTGCAAAAGCGAATGGAAATCCTGCTTCTGAACGTCAGTTTGGTCCTCCTCCAACTGAGAAAACGATCTGAGACTAGCTACTGGAAGAGGAAACCTGACTGAAAACACCAGGACAGGAGAAGGCCATGAGAGGCAAGACAGCCAAATGGCCTGAGTTAGAGAGGGAATTGAAGAGATGGATTGAAGAGCAAAGGGCCATTGAAATTCCTGTGTTCACAAAAATGGTTCAGCAGGAGGCCAGAAGAATTGCTGATGAAAACAAGTGACTGATTTCCAAGGAGGACACAACTGGTGCTTTAGGTTCATCAAACAGAATGGACCAAGCATGCATCCATGTACCAGACCTGCCCAGGGAGTATTTGTGGTCAACCAGGCCAGAACACAGGCAGGAGAGCAGGCAGAGCCTATCCTGAGACAGGGATTCACCATCAAACACAGGTGAAGACAAGCTCATGGATGGAAGTTTTGACAGTGATGAGGAGTTATATGAATTTTATGATGAATAAAACTTGAATTCAATAACTTTGTATAATACATTTTTTTTCAAATTTAGGCCCACAAATTAAGGCACATCTCATACATGGGGACATATAGTAAGTGTCCAAAACCAGATTTGAATTCAAGAAGATGAATCTTCCTGACTCTAAACCCATATTATTTGTTCATACCCTTCAGAGACTGATTAATCTTTTCAGGAGTCAGATCTTGACAAAAATAATAGGAAAAAGAATGGATCACAAATTAATTATTGATTATACATAGTATAATATTAATTTCCCTCATTCCCTAATTTGATCCACTGAGAAATAAGTAGAAGACAAATATAATGGGTCACTATTGGAAATCACATTGTGTTTCAGTGTCCCAAGCTTATTTCCAAAACAAAAGTCTATCTTTTCCAAATTTTATCCATGTAAGAGCAAGAAATAGGGGAACGAGAGTGCCATGACAAGTACCCAGTCTTATTCAGAAGTCAGATGAATGATAGCTAGGTAGATAGATAGTGTTATTTTTGTCCTTTCTTCTCAAAGAAAACCATAATGTCAAGGAGGTGATGCCATGGCAAGCATGTGAATTTAATCTGAATGCAGAGGTGCTGTGCTAAATCATCAGTCTCATTTTCTCCTCCAGAGTCATCCAGTAGTCCAGTGGTCAGATAGGAATCATGATGACTAGAGATAGCCCTAGATGCAAATCAATTAGGGTTAAATGACTTGCCCAAGGTCACACAGCTAGTAAATATCTAAGGACAGATTTGAACTCAGTCCTCCTGACTGATAGATTGATATGGATAGATAGATAGATAGATAGATAGATAGATAGATAGATAGATAGATAGACAGATAGAGACAGAGATAGATGGAGACAGAGATAAAAAGAAATAGGCAGAGATAGATGAGAGAGAGAGATGATAGGTAGGTGGGTAGAAAAATAGAGCATTTATTAAACAATTGCTATGTGCCAGACACTTTGCTAAGTTATACTAATACAAGCAAGCAAGATGGCCCCTGCCCTCAAGGAGCTTCTATTATAATGTAGGAAAACCACACATAGATGAGAGATAGAATGGGGGAGGGCAAGAGCATGGTAAAAGTGTTTTGGAAGTGGAATAGAGGTTAAGGCCCTAGAAAAAGAAGACAAAAGCTTACCTATCAGAACTAGAGATATCAGGGCTGTGTTCAAGTTACTGGTACAGAGGTGGGGATAATCATTTTGAGTAGAGGTTGCATGGAATGATAAAATAAGAATTCTGGGTCTATGACTGTCAAATAGAAACAGGTCCATCAGAATTCACCCAGATACCAGAGTGTAATCTAAAGCAACTTCCTGTCTCTTACCCTATTTCAATCCCATTGAATATAGTATCTGCTTCTATCTGGGCTATGAGCTGGTGTTTCTACCAATTAAATCACTGTCCTCATGCCTCCATCACCTCTCATTCAACAAGTGTCCTTCTTTGTCTTTTTTATGCCATTGAATTTTCTTTATGGTACTATCAAAGTCATAACTGCTTAGAATTTAATAAGAATAGGAGACACTAACCAAATCTAGATTTGAATTCATGAAGATAAGTTCTAAGACCAGTGCACTATCCACCACCCACCTCTGTCTATTATGAGATGTCTCCAAGTAGGCAGATTAAAAGCCTGGATATTCAGTCTTACCTCCCACTATGAGTAGTGAGTAGGCAAAGGCATTCAACCAGTGGTTTCTACTCATGACAGAGGTTCTTCAAATCAGAATCTTTTGAGGTGATATGAAATCCAGAACAATTTATTACTCTCTCCTAAAAATAGTAAGGATTATACAAACAGGGTTATAACCCAAATAGTTTTCTTTCAGTATATTAGGTATCTATTTCCATATCCCTAGTGTTTTCAAAAGCATACTTGAAATATGTTTCTCTCTCCTTGTTGTTGCTAAATGAATCATTTCAGTCATGTTCGACTTTTTGTGAACCTACTTGTAGTTTTTGGTTAAAGATACTAGAGTGGGTTGCCATTTCCTTCCCTAGTTCGTTTTTCAGATGAGGAACTGATGCAAACAGGGTTAGTAATTTGCTCAGTTAGTGTATAAGACTGGATTTGAAATCATGAAGAATTTTCCTAACACCAAACCCAGGGTTCTATCATTGTTGCCAACAGGTAATTCTGAAGAACACAAATCACATAGCTATCATAATCTATCCAAGAAAGTCAGAGAAACCTGTTTCCATAAAGAGGGTCACTCATTTCCCATTCCATTTACCATGTTCCAGTTTATCCCTTTTAAATCCCCTCAGGTTCCTGCATCAATCACAGAAGCTTTCTCTATATTCATATTCTTTTTGACACTGTATGACTGTGAGTCATAGTCTCCAAAGAATGCAAGTGGGGAGTCACCCAAAAGGACAATAGAACGGTGTGTGTAGGTATGAATAAGCTAGAAAATATCAATAAGGAATTATGCAAAATTTGCTACATGGAGAATGTCATAAGAAAAATGTATAAATAGAAAATGAAATGAGTCAGTCATTTAAGGGCTAGTTCATAAGGAACTAACATGGTCCACTAGTTTCTATGAAAATTCAAAGGAGCCAAAGATAGACCATCTAATATGAGATAACATGGATGAGAATTGCATAAAATGTTTTACAGGGAATGACAATTTGCTCCATTGGAGTGAATACTTTCATTGATGGTATCAGAGATCCATCATAGTGCTGAAGTGTTGTTCAGAAATTTCAGTCATGTCTGACTCTGTGATTTCATATGGGGATTTTATTGGCAAAGATACCGAAGTACTTTGCCATTTCCTTTTCCAATATTTTACATATGAGGAAATTGAGGCAAATAGGATTAAAAGACTCACCCAAGGGGGTGGCTAGGTGGTGCAGTGGATAGAGCACCGGCCCTGGAGTCAGGAGTACTTGAGTTCAAATCCCGCCTCAGACACTTAATAATTACCTAGCTGTGTGGCCTTGGGCAAGCCACTTAACCCCACTGCCTAGCAAAAACCTAACAGAAAAAAGAAGAGAGACTCACCCAAGGTCACATAGCTGGTAAGTATCTGAGGCTGGATTTGAACTCATGAAGATGAGTTCTAAGACCAGTGCTTTATCCATTGCATTATGTAGCTGAAGTCTATTATGGGACATCTTTCTTTAAGCCAAGAAGTTTTTACAGAATCTTAAAGTTCAAAAGAGATTTAAAACAGGCAGTGTTCTAGATATAATGGAAAGAGCATTGTTGACCCATCTTAGCCTTAGTTTACTCATCTGCAAAATTAAAGGTTGTACTCAATGACCTTTAAGGTCCCTCTGATCCCATGATTCTATTACCTGAATTCATATTCTGACTTCCCTGGGATTCAATTTCCTCATCTTTAAATGAAAGAGTTGGACTAGATGATGGTTTTGTCAGTTAGTAAACATTTATCAAGTACCTGCTATGTTCTAAGCATTGTGCTATGTGCTGGCTAGTTCTAAATTTATAATCCTAGTCAAACATCTGCCTGAACAAAATCTTTCTATAGTACCCCCCCTAAGTGATAACCCAGCCTCCACTTAAAGACCTTCAATGATCTGACACCCAATAGTAACCCATTTCACTCTTGGATATTGCTATCTATTGAAAATTTTGCTGTAGTTTAAATCATAATCTGTCCAATACTTTTGGCTTGCCCTCTGGAGCCAACTTAAGCCTCTGCTTCAAAACAATCCTTCAAATATTTCTCTTCCTTCATAAAATATTATATCTCCCTGAAATCATTCCTAATCCAAACTAAACACCCCCCATTCTATCCACTGACCATCAAATGAGACGTCCTCTACTTCCACCGCCATCCTTTTTTATATGTTTTCTGTTTTGTCAAAATCCTACCTAAAACATGGTGATTAGAGTTCAGAACCTCAAATGTGATCAGATCAAAGTAGATGGTGGAAGGTGGTAGAGGGAGGAGATCTCCTTCTTCAATCTGCTTAGTATGTTTCTTTTTATATAGTACAAGATCCCTTTGGCTCTTTTAGCTACCACATCCCACTGTGGACTCATATTGAGCTTCTAGTACCTTAAAAACATCAGGTCATTTGTTACAAAAACTAGCTATACCTCTCCCATCTATTCTTGTGCAATTGATTTTTGAACCCAAATGTAAGACTTTCAATAGTCCTATAAGACTTCATCTCATTGGTTTTTTAGCCTACTGAAATCTCACACACTGCTATATAGAACACTGGGACTGGAGTCAGGAAGACTTGAGGCCAAACCAAGTCTCAGAAACTCACTAGCTATGTGACTCTAGGCAAATCACAACTACAAACTGCCTCAGTTTCCTCTACTGTAAAATGGGAATGATAATAGCAGTCATTTTGGTTGGGTCAGACTCTTCATGACCCCATTTGGGGTTTTCTTGGCAAAAATACTGGAATGGTTTGTCATCACCTTCTCCACTCATTTGACAGATAAGGAAAGTGAGACATACAGAGTTAAGTGACTTGCCCAGGTCACACAACTAGTAAGTGTCTGAGGCTGGACTTGAACTTAGAAAGATGAGTCTTCCCAACTCCAAACCCAGAGCTCTATCCACTTCATCTCCTAGTTTCCTTAATAAAACCTCCCTCCATGTAATAATAAGTACCAAATAAGATAATAATTGTAAAGTACTTAGCACAGTGCTTAACAAATTTTGGTCTTCTTCAGTAGCAAAGGACAAGAAGCAGCCTAACAAAATCTAAGAACTCTCTAAATGTTAACTCATAATTATTGTGCAACAAAATGCTAATACGGAGAGAGTGCTAGACTTGGAGTCAAAAAGATTCAAATCTAGCCTCATTTACTCACTAACTATGTGACCCTGGGCAAATCATTGAACCCTGTTTGCCTCAGTGTCCTTATCTGTAAAATCAGCTGGAGAAGGAAATGGCAAACCATTCTAGTATCTTTGCCAAGGGAAAAAAAACTCAAATGTGGTCACAATGAGTTGGACATGACTGAAATAACTCAATAATAATAATAATAATTTTATTATTATTATTATCTTTTTAGACTTTGCCTTCCATGATGTTAGCTACTCTCAACTTTGGCACACAGGAATAACAGACCATCTCTGTTTTCATATGTCATTGATAAAATTGTTGAACAGAGCAGGGCCAAAAACAGATCCCTATGGCCCTCCACTAAATTTCTTACAAGTCAAGTAAGAAGCTACTACTCACATCATTGCTTTCCTATCTAAAACTTAAGGGTCAAATGTTTTTAAAAATAGCTCATGAAATTATTCGATAGGACTGCTTCTAATCTGCTTAAAACATTCTCATATCTTTTAATTTGGAAACAAAAAAGAAATCTTCCAGGCTCCCTTGAGATTACTTGTAGCTTTAACTATGTTTAATATTAGTGTAGGGCTTTAAATCCTTAAATCATCTGATCTGGCAGTGATTCTAGCCTTTCTAGAACGTTCACATAAATGAGCCAACATAGGAGGCTCACGTTTACTTCCGGGAGAGAAATTTTTTTTTATTCCAGTCTCCAGAACAGTTTGTCATCCTGCATGTCACAATCTCATTTAAGGTCACAAAAGTTGCAAAGTGAGGCTGGATTGTGTATTCTAGACACTTGTAGCCCTGCCAGAAAACTGCCCTCCCTGACTGATGATCAAATGCTTTCAGCCTGTGTTCTCTGAGCTCTACCTCATTCCTTAAGTGGTATGAAGGCCAGTCTCTTCTCCTTCATCCTAAGGATTAATGAATATATGGTATGGAACTAGAGACACAATATTGCTCTAAGAGTTCAACAGCAATGTGGAAACTCTAGGACCAGGGGTTTTAATTCTAATACCTATTTAGCCCAGTGAATGGACAGCTGGCCTCACATATAGGAAGTCCTTGGTGCAAATTCTGCCTCTGACCTATGCTGGCAATATGACACCAAGCACGTCATTTAACCTTGAAGTACTCTAGTCTAGGCTACAAGTTGCAAGAAAGATGCCTACTTGCATTGTAGAGAGAGTTTCTTCACCACATAGTTTCCTGCACCAAAGAAATCATAGGTCTGGTTTCTATACCTCTCCTATCCTTCAGAAAAAGTGTTTAAACTCCCTAGCTCTAATTTTCCCTCACTTGTAGAGTATAGCTGACAATACAAATATCCTTCAATTTATATGAATTTCAAAAAGTTGACTGCAAAGCAGAATTCCATCTGTCAAATGCTACAATAATGAAAATCATTTTAGAGGCTGTAAGTAAGGTCAGTGAAGTGAGGTTGAGGGAGCTGGGTAAGGGAAACCAGGCTAGGATTAATAGCCTGCCCAATTCTGCTTAAGTCCACACCATTTGGCAAATTTTCACAAGATAGTAAAGAGAGCCTGTTTTTAACCATCAAGAATGGAGTGATAGTGCTAGGCACTTTGCTTTTACTCTTCACAGAGCAATTCAGGGGGTCAAATTCTACTGCTAGACAATGAATTAAATCTCAAAACAAAATCCATCAGTGTTAATAGCCACACCCATGATTCAATTTTTTAATTTTAATTTTTAGATGATAGAATTAAAATTCAACTTCTCCCTGTCCCCTCATTTTCAATGAAATTTGTTCCACAAATAACTATGACCCACTGTGTACCAAATTTGGTTGGGTAGGCATGGGATATATAAATGTGAATGCTGTAATATAGATCCTCAAGGAACTTACAATTTAGTAACAGATATACAGGTCCATAAACTAATACAGTAGTTTCAGAATGCAAGAGTAAGATAAGCTAAAATCTAGCTCATGGCTGAGAATCCCACCCCACTCCCCCAAAATAAAACTCATTCTTTATAACAGAAAGAATCCATAGATATCAGGGTAAAGATTTCAGTTTTGATTTTGAATCTTCTCTGACCTTACAACAAATCCTAGCTCTGACTATTAACTCCCACTTAATATATCCTTAACTTTATTAACCCAAACTGCCTTGTGGGTATTTGATTAGATCTTTTTCCCCACAAAATGTCTACCTGGACAACAGGGATGCATAAGTAGGAAAAAACTCAACCCAGGGTGCTTTTGGAAAATTACATATAATGAATATCAGCTATAATTAAATTCATTTGCCTATTTACCCACAAAATTACCCTGTTCCAAATATTAAGCTGTATAAATTCATCCTTTAAATTACTGTCCAGTTTTCAGTTGCATTCAACTCTCCATGATCCCATTTGGAGTTTTTTTGGGAAAGATATTAGAGTGGTTTATCATTTCATTTTCCAGTACATCTGCTAGATGAGGAAACTGAGGCAAACAGAGTTAAGTGATTTTATCTAGGGTCATATAGCTAGTGTCTGAGACTGTATTTGAACTCAGTGGGTCTTTGTGACTCCTTGCCTACACTCTATCCACTGTACCACCTAGATGCCTCTTATAAATAAATAATTTCATTTCTTTTTCCTTTTCTAAATTTTTTTGCTTTGTTTTCTTTTTTCATATTTTATTTAACAAACAAGTAATGCTCACTTATCACAGTGTCTGGTAATGAGTAAAGGCTTAATAAATGCTTTTTTTCATTCATTCAAACTAAGCTCTAGTAATCATGCTCTCAGTGCTAAAAGGTTATCTTCCTTCATTCTAATTTCAATAAAATTATATTTTATAATCCTTTCATTTGCTTTTGCCAACTTGAGTGGCCTTAAATTTTCCAATGGGCAGCATAGTAACAGCTAGCATTTCTATAACATTTTAAGAGTTTGCAAAACATTTTACATGCTGTCTCATTTGATCCATACAAAAACTCTGAGAAGGTTGTCTTATTATTTCCATTTTACAGATGAGGAAACAGAATTGAGTGACTTATCTTAATTAATACTTAATATGTGTAATCTTAATTCTGATTTTAATAGCTTTAATTTAACTTTTTTTATTAAAGATTTTATTTATTTTGAGTTTTACAATTTTTCTCCCAATCTTAATTTAACTTTCCCAAATGTCTTTTAGGGTTTTACTTGATTCAGGTTTCCAAAATGACCTGCAAAGTTAGTGACTAAATTCAATAAATCAAAATTAATAGAGTGTGCATGGAGCATAAGACTCCTAAAAGGAAACATTGCAAAACATTGCTTGATATATAATGAGAAAGAAGTGTGTCTTCTGTTTTTGAATTTCATTTTATGTTTCCAAATAATACATACTACAAAAGTAGTTTTCTACATTAATCCTTTTGCAAACTCTTTGACTTCCATATTTTTCTACATTCTCCCTTCCCTCTTCCCCTCCCTATGGCAGTGAACAATCTTAATACAAGTAGTACACATATAATCATGCTTAACATATTTTTATAATTATCATGTTGTAAAAGAGGAATTAGAACAAAGTTGGGGGAACCATAAGAAAGAAAAAAATTTAAATGAACATAGTATATTTTGCTCTGCCTTCAGAATCCATAATATTTTTCCTCTAGATGTGGATAGCATTTTCTATAACAGGACTGACCTATTTCTTAAGAATGTTGTTAGCAGTAGTCAACAATCAAGGTGTCTAGTAAAGTCTCTTGCAAAGTCCTCTGAGCCCTAAATGCAACCTAAGGATAAGTCCATTAGAACATTTTAGAAAAGAGTTTCTTGGTTTTGTTTTTCTTTAACAACTTTCTCACCCAAACTTTGGCATATTCAATCAATCACTGACTCCTCCTTGCTGATTCTACTGCCTGGCTTGATCAGTGCTAATTATAGAGGAAAGTTGTAACCTTCATAAAAGATCGATTGCTTCATTGTCTTAAGGACTCGTGGTCCTCTCAACCTTTGCCAAACAGACAGACAAACACAGACCCTGTTGTCTCCTTCTCCTCTGCACCAGCTTGAGTCCTCTGAGCAAAGCAGACCTGATAGAAGTAACACAACAGTTTGTGAGGCCATCTGCCCAGTGGAAGATCCACCTGCCTCATCTTCTTGGCTCCCCTCTCTGTCTCTCTTTGGAGACCCTCCTCACCTGGCATTGTTTCTGGAAATAAATGGGCTCCCTGTTGGGGCGCTCAATCTGTCACTCTTAGAGTTGACAAGGCTTTAACAGACTACCCTTTCGAAGAGCAAGTCTGTCTCGGTCAGTCTCTCCATATTACTGGCTCTCAGTCCTAGGGAGTTGCCTTATGGTCCAAATAGCACCCCCGTCCCCACTAATTACACCCTCACCCTGCAACATCCAAAATACAAACAGTCAAGGAAGATTTTAAATGCAGAACAATTTAAAGTTAATGAGTTTGTGCAAGGATTTCAAGATTCAAATCTCTCAGTCCCACTTTAGATGTATTTATGTAGCCTGGAGCTGCCTTGGTCTGTCCTCCTCCTTCTCAGTTACATGCTGAATCTCAGTGGAGCTGTCATCTATTCGAATTCACAGCTCCAACCAAGCCCCTGCTAAAGTCTTTCTCTACCAGACCAAGTCAGAGGATGCAAAGATGGAGAATGGACTAGTGTACAGAAAGCCTTTTTGTTGTTGAATTGTTGTATCTGACTCTTCATGATCCCATTTGGGGATTTCTTGCTAGAGTTATTGGAGTTGTTTGTCATTTCCTTCTCATTTGACAGATGAGGAAACTGAGGCAAACGGGAGTAAGTAACTTGCCCAGAGTCATGACGCTAGTGAGTAACTGAGATTGGATTTGAACTCAGATCTGCCTGACTTCAGTCCAGGGTTCTATCCACTTGCCATCTGGCTGCCCTGTAGTCTGGAAGAACTAGGTTCAAACCCCAGCTCACTTACTAGTTGTATCACACTGGAAAAATCCTCATCCTCAAATTAAAATTTGGTATTATGCCTGATAACCTCTAATTCATTCTAGCTTTAAATCAACTATATCACCTTGTTATAGAACTGCAAGATGAAAATAAGGAATTGAATCAGGGATTAATTACTTCCAGCACCAATTCCCATATGACTTCCATCCCCAGCATATCTCTTGAGAACATTAGTCAGTTCCAAATTAACCCCTCTGTTTCATATGCATTTACAATACATATTAATTTATTTATTTACAAAAAGATTATAAGGATACTGAAAACTGAACTCTAGGGTACATTGGCTTTTATTGGTACTATAGCATTTCAATCATCCTCATTAGCCCCAGCAAGATCTAGACATGCTTAACATTTATCTCCATCTCTCTCATCTTCTTCCACTCTTTCTTAATGAGACTCCCCAATTTTTTTCTTTAATTGTGTGCAACAGAAGCACCAATTTGAGAAACTATGCACCATGCAGCTAGTATAACCCATGCAACTGCCCTGTGGCAGCAATAAACCAAAAAGGATTGATTCCAATAAATGGAACTCTTGATCTCAAACATTTTGGAAACATGACATCTCCATATATACACACAATCACTCCTTTATCTATGTGTTCATCAGGATCTAAGTCAGGATTTCTTAACCTTTTCTGAGCCATAGATTGCTTTGGAAATCTAGTGGAGTCTTATCAAAATAATGTTTCTAAATGTATAAAATAATCATAACAAAATAAAATATAAAACAATATAATATAATATAATGTAATGTAACATGACAAGATAAGGACAGAGAGGTAGTACAGTGAATACAGCACAAGGTCGGTAGTCAAGGCAACCTAAATTCAAATCCATCCTCAGATATTTACTAACTGTGTGATCCTGGGCAAGACACTTAATCCTATTTGCCTCAGATTCCTCATCTATAAAATGAACTAGAGAAGGAAATGGCAAATCACTCCAGTATCTCTGCCAAGAAAACCCCAAATGGGGTCATGAAGAATCTGACACAATAGAAAAACCCAACAACAAAAATGATATAATATATGATATGACAAGATATAACATAATCTAATATATTATAATGTAAATATTCCATACAAGAAATCATTATTGAAATAGTCATTTAAAAATTTAACCAAATACACAGATCCCAGGTTAAGAACTCCTGATCTAAGTTATATTGTAAGAATTACCTTTCTCTAAAGAGAAATAGTTTAGTTAGCAAATGGCAGTTTGGTAGAGTTTGCTTTCACTGAACTTGGAGTCAGAAGACATAAGCTTGTACAATCGTTCTGCTATTATATCTATTCCAACACTCCCATCACCTCCTTATTTCTCTCGGGTCACTTGGTTCTTCTGAGGACCTACTTCAGAGCTTTTAGTTAATGACAGGTAGCAAAGCAGATAGTGCCAGACTTGGAATCAGATTCATCTTCCTGAGTTCAAATCCAGCCTCAGACATATACTAGCTGTGTGACCTTAGGCAAGTCAATCTTTTTTGTCTCATTTTCCTCATCTGAAAATGAACTAGAGAAGGAAATAGCAAGCTACTTTAGTATCTTTGCCTTGAAAATCCCAAATGGAGTTAAGAAGAGTCAGACACAATTTAACATCAATAACAGCAGTATTGCTTTACTTTTATATCATAAGCATTTTGATGTAGAGGACAGAATACTGGACTAGGAGTCAGAAAACTATGGGTTCAAATATCACCTCAGATATTTATTAGCTGTATTACCCTGGACATTAATATTTCTGTGCCTTCATTTCCCCACCTGTAAAATGGGGCTAAGAATATGTGTCATAGCTACCTCATAGGTTATTGTGCAGCTTAAATTAGATGTTGATAAATTTAAACATATGTGTCTATCTATGTCTGTATGTATAATATACAGTGTAGTAGACAGCAAGCTGAGATTAAAGTCAGGAAGAACTGAGTTCAAAACATCCCCTGACATATTCTGGCTATGTGATCCTCCCTGAGCATATTCCTTAACCTCTTAGTGATTAAATCAACTCTCTAAGCCTCTAAGTAACAGACTAGGTTCCCCCAATATATGTTAATCTATGTATGTATGCACACATTTATATATCATACATGTATACACCCATCTATACCTATATGTGTTTGTATGTATATATACTGTGTATATACACACACACACACACATATATATATATATATATATATATATACACACAGTTTGCATATATATTGATTATCCTGGTAATTATTCAAAAATCTCTAAATATCTCACAGATACCACAGATGGCAGATATATTCCCCATTTTAATTCAGAAACACATGGAAAGCTGTGTTCAAGGTTATGCAGTGAGAATTTAAGCAGAGGGACAGAAACTTGACCCCCCCCTCCCCCATCCTCTGAGACAGTCTCAGAGTTACATTTTCATTTTGTTGAGTATTTTTCTCCTGCCTTGCCCAATTTTTCATCCCAAAGTTTACCTCTGTCAGAGATAGTAGGAAGGGGCCACTGCCTGACAGGAGGTGCTGCCCTTCAGTCTCTCATCCAGAGCCATCTCTTAATGTTGCTCCCAAGGCCACCACGTTTGATTCCATCTGGGGGAGAGCATCATGTAAAAGCCAAGGACATTCTGTGCTGAGCAGGCTTGAAGGTCCTTCTCGCCCTGATTGTTTTCTGTTATCACACTCTGACAAAGAAACTTTAGGGAGGCTCCTGGTGCCACAATTTCTTGAACTGCCAATGTTTTGATTTTTTTCCTCCCTTTTCAGTCATCCACCCTATGGTCCTCCCTGGTGGGATAGAAAAAGAAAGCCTTCCAAAGCACTTTATACTTGGAAAGACTTTTACAGTTGCAGATTCCTTCTTGATTCTGAAACTCTTAGGAGTGATCAAGGACCAGCCCCAACCTCTATATACAAATAGAGATTCCAAGACATAGAAATAAATTATCTTTGGCTTTGAACTTAAGCTGGAACCTTCTAAGATAACACTACTGCTATCATGAGAATTTATTTGACCTAGCTGATTTAATTTTGCCAACAAAACTTGCTTATTTCAGAAATATCAAGGTCACATATGACTCCTTGGTTCACTCCAGCCAGAAAGAGAAACTCAAAAGGAATTGGTCAGAGTCATAGAGTAAGGAGAGCACTGATGAGGGAAGTAATCATAGAAAGTAAATGTAGAAAGCAAAGATTATATGTTTTTACTATCTTTAGCATTACACAAAGTTGGCACAACTATAATGACCAACTTGACCATGGAAAAGAGTTGAAAAAATGTGCCTCTTTTCCTTCATTATAAAAGTGAAAGACAGGTTAGGGGCAGTTAGGTGGTGCAGTGGATAGAGCACCAAGCCCTGGAGTCAAGAGTACCTGAATTCAAATCTGGCCTCAGATACTTAATAATTGCCTAGCTGAGTGACCCTGGGCAAGTCACTTAACCCCATTGCCTTAAATAAAAAAAAATTTTTAAAAAACAGAGGACAATGAGAGCAGAGTATTACACATGCTATCAGACATGTTCAATATGTCTATTGATCTTGATGCATTTTTCCTTTAAAATTTTTGTTTCACCTTAAGGCTTATTGATTAGAGGTAGATTCTGTATTTGGAAATGAATTGGATAAGGCATCAGCAACATATATTTTATATATACATACAAAGGTACAATATACACATATATGTATGTGAATGCATTTGCAAATATTTCCATAGCTGGGGTTGTATGCTCTGTGATGTTCTGACATAATTGCATCCTCATGTGCATATATGAATATGTGTACACAGATAGTATATACATATCTGCACACATGTGCACACATTTGTATGCATGCATACACTTACATAGCCTATTCCCCAAAGCTGGCATTTTATGTTCTGTGATGATCCAAAATATTTTTGAGCATTTTTTAGGAGTTCTTTTAATAATCACAATAGAGGAGGGGGAAGGGAAAGAGGGGAAACTTCAGACCCTACCATCAGAAAAGCAGAAATCCTTGTTAAAGTGAATCCTTAGTCTGAACAAGGGATTGGCTCTTCCTAAACCGCCTCAACAGTAACAGTCAATGGCATACCAAACTAGGTTTTTCATCTAGCTGTTCAAATATATATTGTTTAGAGATCTTTTCCTCTGGCCTGATACTGCCTTTCATTTTGTCCATTTTCCATCATTCTCGGATGAATTCTTTTCTAAGACTTCTTCAATTTTATATGACTTTTCCTGAATCCTTGATGCTAGCTAACTATATGTGACTTTATCTAAGACATTAAAGAGCTCCAAGCCTCAATTTCCTCTTCCATAAAATAAGAGAGTAGAATGGATTTGATTCAATTAACATTTACTAAGTGCTTACTATGTCCATAAAATTGTGCTAGATGCTAGATATAGGAAAACAAAATGAAACAGTCCCGCTTTCAAAAAGTTTACAATCTGTGTCATGGATACAGCCAGAGATGTGCTAGTAAATGTTTAACAACCAACTCTCGGGGTGGGGGGGGGGTGACGCAAATATACTCATGGCATAGTTTGAAGTTTTAACTTTATTATTAACATTTTTTTCCATCACTTTCTGAAGTATAGACAATTCAAACAATAAATCAAGCTCTGAGTTGTAGTATTTGCTGTTTTCCAAAATACTTGCCCTGAAAATTTAACAATCATCTCTCACAAACTAGTTCAAGCTAGCTTCAACACACATCCCTAGAAATGACACAGAAGAATAGTATTTCATGTCTTAAGACTTGTATGAACTAAATTCCATGAACTATGTGTCTCAGAAGGCTTTCAGGAAAAAAAGCACAAGAATCTTGAAATTTTGTGTGAATTTATGAAAACCACTGCATACATATATATATATATATATATATATATATATATATATATATATATATATATATTAGAAAGACAAAAGAACAGACGGAGGAAACAGAAATTGACCACTTATAATCATTTCTAATAAAGGCAGAAAAGTGCAAAGAGTAGTCCTTCCAGAATCTTCCATGCCAATGCAAATAAAAACAGAACCCTAGCTTAAGAACCAATGTTCTTGGGCCTGAGCTAACAATATCGATAGATAGCCAACAGGTGGGAGGACTAGGTTTCTGCAGCCACTCAAACCAGAGGGAGAATTTGGAGCTAATTGATGCCCAGTAGGAGTCAGGAAGTTTTCATTAAACCAATTAAATTTTTGTTTCTTTTACCCCTTCAGAAGGAACCAGGGAGACTGAGATTACTCCCTGTGGGAAAGCAAGAAATTAAGATGGTTGCAGCTTCTAGGAAATAGGCTGCTATTTGTTTTTTATTCAACTTTTATCTAATCCAATTAAACTGCTTACTAAGGTTATAATCCTTTGCACAGATGTTTGATCGACATAGTCCACTGGGAAGGAATGGAATAAGAAAAGACCAACATGATGCAAGCAAATGGATTCATCAATCAAATTCCAAGATGAGAAAGACCCAGGGTTGCCGTGACAATGCGTGCTAGATATGAGAGAAATTGACAACCATCCCCAGTCATCATGGTCTTGACTCTTGATAGAAGATCAGATATATTAATATATATATATATGTATGTATGTATGTATGTATGTATATATATATATATATATATATAAACTGCTGCAACATATTAAATGAACATATCAGTAATTTCAAGGTCATTTGAAAAATCAAGAACACTAACAACTGAGGATCAAGGAGAGATGACACTTGAAATAAGCCTTGAAGGAAGAAAATGGTTCTGAAAAATGGGGTGGGGAGGGAATTGGACATTGTGAACTTAAAGGGCAGCTAGGTTGCTGGGGGGGTCAGAATTGAGGCCTGAAGTCAGAAAGAATCATCTTCCTGAGTTCAAATCTGATCTCAGACACTTATTAGGCATGTGATCCTAGGCAAGTTACTTATCCTTTTAATCTCCATTTCCAGTAATCTGTAAAATGAGCTGGAGAAGAAAATGGAAAATCGCTCCACTATCTTTACTAAGAAAATTCCAGATGGGGACATGAAGAGTTGAACATAGCTAAAATGGCTGAACAACAAAGGGTTCTTCAAAGGCAAAGATTTTATATTACTTATAGGTAAACATGATTTCAAACTTCCCAAGACACTTTTATAATATCTGAGTCTTAAATTCAAAGAGGGTTCAGACCACATTAAGTTTTTTAATTTGTTCAGATAAAAGAAGAGTCACAGTCCCTTCAGACAACATAATAAGAAAGATTCATTTGTTTTTTCAGGTCTGCCAATTTCCCTGTCTTTGACTTTTCCCTCATTTCCAGCTCTTTTTCCCCACTCATAAACTTAAAATAATAGTTCTTTTTCCAACTCTGTAATGCTGAGATATCATCTAGTTCATTCACTTAGCTTTGGGTGAGGTCTTGCTTTAAGCCATTCCAGTCAGCAGCTGCCTTGGTCATGAATCCCAATGTTTTATTAGCCTTCCCTGTCAAGAAATGCTTCTTTCTATTCAAACTTCTACCTCCTTCTAAGGTTCTAATTCGTATATTCTTGTTAGAGCTTCAGTTAAACTGGAGAAGACTGAGAAGGGTTTTATTGGAAAAGATATTGGTTTGTCATTATCCCCTCCAGCTCCTTTGAGGTGACAGGATTAAGTGATTTGTCCAGTGTCACAAAGCTAGGGTCTGAGTCTAGATTTGAACTCAAGGAGATGAGTCTTCCTGACTCTAGATCTGGCACTCTATCCACTGTGCCATCTAGCTGCCATTGCACTGACAACCCTAAAGTAGGTCCTCAGAGGTATCAACTGACCAGAAGAAATAAGGAGGTGGCACTTTACAGATGAGGAAACTGTGACATATAGAATTATGACTCAAACATAGTAAAAATGTAGTAAGTGCTTCCTGATTTGACTTCTCCAAGATCACATAGATAAGCAAATGGCAGAATCACTATTTGAACCCAGGTGTCCTACCTTCAAATCTGTCTCCTATTCCCTCTATTACTGGTATTAATGTTGTTCAGTTATGTCTGACACTTTATGACACCATTTGGGGTTTTCTTGGTCAAGATATTGGAATGGTCTGCCATTTTCTTTTCTGGTTCATTTTATAGAGTAAGAAACTGAGATAAACAGGGTAGGGTGAAGTGACTTGTCTAGGGTCACATAACTAGTAAGCTTTTGATGCTAAATTCCAACTTAGATCTTCCTGTCTCTATATATTTGCTGCCACACTCTTAGATTCCTAGGACAAATGACACAAGGGTAGAATTTCTAAGAGCAGCAGATAACTACTGCCTCTTCTTTTCCCACTGGAAATGGACAGAAGGATTCAAGATTCCCAGAATGTCTTGGAATAAATGCTTCGTTTATTTTTAGGCTACTCCAATCCATATTCTTTCTCAAACTTTTCATTAACTTTGGATTTCCTGTCCAGGCTATCTCTAAGCTCTTTGTGTGTGTCTCTAGTTATAGCACTCATACATACTCTAGACACTACCTGGAGTCTGACCAGGGTCTATGTTAATGGGGGAAAGGTCTCTTCCAACTGTAGCAATCTGATCCTATTTATCCTCCCAGTTCTACCATATTCTACTCAAATCTATACACATATCTATCCCACTGTCAGATTCACTTGGCTTCCATCCTTCCAACAGGAGACAGATGCCTATGGCAAGAATGATTCTGATGATTCCAACTATATGATATAAATCCTGAAGAAGCACAGACTTCATTACTTTGGGTGTTCATCTTACAGGAATCATTGTTTTGGTTTTTGTTCTGCTCCTGTGTCACTAAGTAACTGGATGTCGCTGTGACAGTCACCATAGAAATGCCCAGATGGGCTTAGCTGCCCTCTTCTATTTTTCACTAGTGGTTAAATCCCTCCAGTGAATACCAGGAGGCCATGTGCCTTGTCAGCTATGGAAGTAAGTACAGGCTCCTCTCCCACTCCCTATGGAGTGCTAGGGATAGAAAAGGAGGTTGGGGGCAGGGGATGTGTTTCGTTTTTTTCCCTTAAAAGCTAGTTAAATTATTTTTTCTTTACCATTTGAGGAATAGTTCTCAGCTTTTAAATTTGGTGCTCAGGTCTCTGCATGTTTTCTGTAAGATTACTCTTATTAAGTGGCATCCACGGCAATCAGTTGACATCACTGGGAGGTGACTGTTCTAGCCAGGAGCTTGGTGGGCAGCCCGTGCCTGGAATCCAGGACCTGAGTATTAGCTCCCTTTTGGATGCTGAGAGTATCAACGAGGAAGGACATAGTCCAGTGGTGATAACTGGGGATGTGCCTGATCAGAGGGGGGAAAAATTAGGAGGTTAACAGATTTTCAGTTCCTTTCCTTCTCTTCCCCTCAAGCAGTTGACTACTTCATTTTACCTTTTTTCTTAAAGTTTTTCAATTTAAAATAGTTATGATTACAACCACTTAATTTTACTTTTTCTTAAAGCTTTTCGATTTAAAAGAGCTATGATTCTTATTGAAAAGAGTGTTTGGATTTCTTTGAGCCTTTTCCAACCAAATAAAGATAATTAGGAAGCTAGTTCCAAAATCTTGCTTTCAAGGATCTTAACACCTAAAAGAAAAAAACAAATCATAGCTCCCTTTCATATAGATCACTACAACTACTATCTTTGCTGTACCATAATTGTCATCATTTACAAAATGAGCAGAACCAAAATATTCTATATAGTAACAGCAATACTGTAATAATGATGATCAATTGCAAAAGATTGTATTACAGGGGGCAGCTAGGTGGCACAGTGGATAAAGCACAGCCCTGGAGTCATGAGTACCTGGGTTCAAATCCAGTCTCAGACACTTAATAATTACTTATCTGTGTGGCCTTGGGCAAGTCACTTAACCCCATTGCCTTGCAAAAACCTAAAAAAAAAAAGATTGTATTACTCTGATTAATACAATGATCCAAGACAAAGGACTCATGATGAAAGATGCTATCTACCGAGAGAGAGAGAGAGAGAGAGAGAGAGAGAGAGAGAGAGAGAGTGCAGACTGAAGCATATTATTTTTTGCTTTATTTTTCTTGCTTTTTTTGGCAATACGACTAATATAGAAATATGTTTTACATGACTTTTCATTTAAAAAATTATCATCTTCATCAGTTTTCCCCTTGGGAGTTGAGAAGTGGTCTTAAGTGTTCAGGGAAGATGTTATTTCCTTTGTCCCCCAAAATACAATGATCAAAAGGATCAATTCCTAGAGGAGCACTTAGTAACCACTCACCTTGTTAATGCATCAAACTCTTCTCTGCTAAACCTGTATAGTCTTCATTTGCCCTTATGCAACCCAGTAAATAACCAAGTTCAAGAACAAGGATCCTTTCAGTATTGCTATGCAGTGAGGGAAAGGTGAGCTTGGTATAATCAAAAGAATATTATTTTTCAAAGTCAGAGAATTGAGATCCAAGTCTTGTAGCTTGTAGATCCCTTAAGGAGACCTCTAAGGGTCTCTCTCAGCTAAAATGAATTTAGATTTAGAACAGATTTAGAGCTGAAAGGGACCTCTAAAGTTATCTCATTTTCCAGATGAAGAAATTATGTACAAAACTGCTGTGACTTTTCCAAGGCAATTTGATGGAGAATACTACCCTTCTCCTGACAGAGAAATATGAAATTAGACTTACATTTCAGAGCAAGGTCAATGTGTGGATACATTTTATATAACATGCATAAGGGTTGGTTTTTTCCCCTCCCTGGAATGGTGGAGGGAGGAGGAAAAAGTGGGAGATAAAATAAATGCCTATTCATTGAAAGAAGGTTTTAAAGTTATTTCCCCAAGTTTTCATAGGAAATGATAGGCTAAGGGTTCAAACTCAAGTAATGTGATTCCAAATTCATCCCTTGCACCATCCCTGATGGCCTTTAAAAATCTTTTTCTAATTTCATAATTATGATCATATGATCTCTATCCCTTCCTGTTAAAGGGCATAGAATGTGTCCAGGACATATTGACTTGCCTTTATCCTGGTTTCCATGCCCTTAGAGAACTGGGACTGCTTAATTCAATAAACATTTACCCAGAGCCTATTTAAAATAAAGTACAGTTGTATACATGGGAAGGGGAAAGAGGAATAACCTTTATTAAGCACTGGCTATAGGCCTAGCACTTTGTTTACTTTGTTTACACTTTACAATTATTGTCTCTTTTGTTCCTCACAAGAACCCTAGGAAGTAGGAACTATTATTTCTCTTGAGGAAACTGAAGCAAACCAACATTAGGTGACTTTCCCAGGGTCCACAGGTAGGATAAATGCTTTGTCCAAGGTCTCACACAGGTAGTAAGAATGAGAGGTGAAATTTGAACTTAGGACTTTGATTCCAGAGCCATGCTTTTTCCCACTGTTATCCTTTAGGGCTTCAAAGGAAGATAAATAAAGGAAGCATCATGGTAGAACAGAAAGGGCACTGACTTTGGATGTGGGGTGCAGGACCTGGATTTAAATCTTGCCTCTGGCATTTATTATCTGTGGATTTTGAGAAATTTACTTAAACTCCCTGATCCTCAGTGTCCTCATTTGTAATATAGGGCAATGGACAAGATGACCCTTGAGGTCTCTTCCAGTTCTAGATTTATAATGCCATGTAAAAAGAGATGACTCATGGAATAACATTAAAAACATTTCTATACTGCTTTATACTTTTCAACATGCTTTCCTCATCACAGCCCTATGAGAGAGGTAGTAAAATATTATTGCCCCCATTTTACAGAAGAAGAAATTGAAGTCCCTGGATAATAGATAATAAATATTGAATCTGGGGAATGACAAAACAAATTGTAGTATATGTTCATGAAGAAATATTACTCTAACTATAAGAAATGATGAACTTGATTTTAGTAAAGTATGGAAAGACATGCCTAAATAATGAAGAGCAGAAGCTTCAGAAACAGCAATATTGTTTTAAAAACAACTTTGAACAACCAAGTCATTATGACTGTACCCAAATTCACACACACACACACACACACACACACACACACACACATTTTAACCATTAGAGGTAGCCACCTCTAGAGTAAGGGGTGATAACTTTACTGTGTATTTAAAAGGAATGGTAAGTTGTACATAATAGATCTATAGTTTTCAGGTATAATCCTCTTTTCTATTCCATCTTGTTATGAAAATGTTCTTTTTATTTTATTTTTTTATTTCTTAAGTTCAGAATAAAAAATAATAAAAGTTGAAAAAATATTGAAAGAGGTTAAAACTCAGATCTCCTAATTAATTTCTAGGATTATAGATTTAAATTAGATTTTGATTTATAGAATACTGCTTACAGAATTCAGAGCTGAAAGGGTCTTTTAGGGTCATACAACTACCTAGTGACAAATCCAGTATTAGACCCTGGATCTCTTGTATATGATTTCAATGCTCCTTCCAAAAGTGTACTATGTCACCTTATTTCCTGTCTGTATATTTTCAGTTAGTTTCAGGAAGTTGTTTTTAGTCTAACTGGGAATGTATAATGTTGGTGCTGATTACAGCCCTTCAAGGAATTCAGTAATATATTTGCTATTCATGATACTGGTGCCTTAATTTCAGCAAAAAGACAGTTTCAGACCCCTGTTCCCATCCTCCTTACCCAAATCTGAGTTTATTTCATGGAATATGTGATTAGGGCTTTCATCTGTGACTTCATTGCTAATAAAGTTTTTTTGTACCCAGCTATCCCCCAACAAGGAATCTTGAGGTTATCATTAACTAAGAAAAAGATTTTCCTTTTTCTTTTGGTCATGTTTTGATCCTTAATTTCAAAGACTAGAAATGGAATGACACAACAAAATGACAAGATCCAAGTCCTTATTATCCATGAACCCATTGTACACCCAACCAGATGTTACAGAGATTAAGTCATCCATAGAAGAATTATTGAGAAGGATATCACCCACTGTAAAATCAGTACAACTTCTCCCACAGGAGTAGGCACAGTAAGCTGAAATGAAGCGAGGGTTGACATTTCGATTTAAAGCTCCAGTAATCTGCAGGTAATGTTTCAAGGATGTACAGAGCAAGAGAAGCACAAGGATGGATTATAACTGACACCTTCACTGTATCCTTGGCTTTGGTTTTGTGAAGGTGATTGGGTTATCTCAATTTGTCACATCTATTTGACCTCTTGGTATATAGACTGAGAGTCAGAAGGAACCCTGGAGATCTTAAGTTCAGTCCCCTCATTTTACAGATGAATAAACTGAAATCCAAAGGCGTAACTTGCTTTATTCACTTTTATCTGTATACCCCCAGCACCACACATAGTACTTGGCATATGATAAATACTCAAAAAATGCCAGTTGATTGATTTGTTGATTTCTGGATCCTCCTTCACCTAGAATTCTCATTGTTCTCTTCAACAAAAGCCAGGTCTCAATGACATCAGTGAAGAATTTAGGAGGGACTTTGCATAAACCAAAGAGTATGACTACTCAAACCAGATCTGAAAGGAAGGTCATCTTAAATCTGTTTCTCTTTGCAAGTTACATCTTATGTTCTGTGGAGATCTAATTTAGTAAAAAGAGTGGGCCTACCTCATCTGGTGCAGATAAATATTAAGGATCTTGGGCATCGGGTTGTCATTTTAAGTTTTAACAAACAACGCTAGTGGCCCAGAAGGAAAGTCCATGTCTGGACAAGTTACAGCCAGCTAGGGAAGGGAAGCTAGATAATTCAATGGACAGAACATTGAACTCAGAATGAAAAAGATTGGAGTTCAAGTTCTTCCTTAGAAGAAAAGTGATAATAGTGAACCCGTAACTCACAAAATTGTTGCCAGGATCAAATGAGATAATATGTAAAGTGCTTTGCAAATCTTAAAGAGCTATAGAAATGCTAGTTATTCAGTTTAACAAATTTTTCTTAAGCACCTACCACATGCTAGCTTCTAGGAAATTAAAGATTCAAAAATAAAACAGGTCTTGCCTTCAAGGGGCTTTCCTAAAAGGTTACAATTTGGACATAGATGAGTAAATATGAAGTGAGCATTAGTAAATTAAAGAGCATTAACAACTGGGAAAATCAGGAAAGGCCTCTGGTAGAAGGTAGCCCTGCTTTTAATGATAGTGTCCATGAATCCCCTCAGGGCTCAGGTTCTGAGAGGGAATGGATGTGACCTAAGGGAACTTGAAGAATATATGAATCACATTATCATGGGTGCAATAGGGAACCAAAGTATTACTTTTCTAGCACCAAAGATATTTGCATACTCATGATATTTGCCTAGGAGGACAAGGCTGACAATGACATTATGGTGGGTATAGGGTAATGGATCAGGCACTGGACAAGGTACAAGAGGACCTGGGCTCAAATTTTATCTCAAACAATAGTTATGTGATCTTAGGCAAGACACAATCTCTCTGAGCCTCAATTTCTTCACTTTCACAATGAAGAAATGGGGAAAGGGGAAGTTTGGCCTACAAATTTCCTATCACCTCTAGACTATGATGCTATGAACTCTGGAGTAACTGGGAGTTGAGCCATAAGAATAGTACTAGAGACAGAAAAGGGAACAGAACACCACTGGCTTAACTTCAAGAAGACTTTAACTTCAAAAAAGCAGATTTCCCAAGAATCATCAGAAACAAGAATGAGCAAGGAAAATCATGTGGGACTCATGGTGATATCCCATAGGACCCCAAAAGGAACTGTTTAATGAGAGATAAAATCTACCTAGAGAAATTGTTTCTTCAATCACAATGGTAGCAAAAGGACTATATTATTATGATTTTAGTATATAACATTATAATGGTTTATATTATTATATAATTATATTATGTTGCTGTATTACATTATGGTTTTATGTTCTGTTATACTCTAATAGCTTATGTTTCCATTGCATTTTAAGGTCATACAAAGTACTCAAGTACTAGAACAGTCTTTAATCAGCCCAAGGTTCAGATTTGGACTCATAGGGCATAGTTTCTGGGATATTCTAAAAATAGAAACCAATTTATCTGTTTACTTGCCAAACCCATTTTGTAGGTTGGGGCTAGGTGGTCCTAAAACTGACCTCATTATCATAGGATATCCACTTTTTACTCCTTGCTTATGCTATGGGGGTTCTTGTTCAGACAGCTAATGGTAAAGTGCTCAGGCTGTCTATAATATCAACAGAAGCCTTCAGCCTAACAGTGAGAGTTCTCTACAGGAATCAGCCGTAGCTGGATCATTTCCAACTAAAGAGCTGTCAATGGATCACAGGCTCATTGGCTCACAGATTTAATGCTTGAAGGGACCTTAGAAGCTATCTCATTTTACATTTGAAGAACTGAGGTCTAGAAGTTTTAAATTTCTTGCTCAAAGTCTCATAGGTAAGAAACAAAACTGAGATTTGGAATCTTTTGATTCCAAATTCAGGACTCTTTCCATTGTACTCACTGTCTCACTGACCTCACTGACCTCACTGACCTCACAGTTGCAGAAGGTCAAAGTAATAAGAGACTTTTGCACAAGATCTGAATTATACTATAACTAGATTTTCATGCATTAGGGTATGGGGGCAGAGAGATAGTGGTAGTCATCTCCAAATGGCCTAGTTCAGCCTTGACCAAGTCAAAACATTCTTTTATAAGCTGATTTGTGAGTGTTTTTTTAAATGATGATTTTGTACATGTGTCTATGGTTGATAAATGACTTTTGGGCTTGAAGGAGTCCCCTAATACCTCCATTCATGTTTTCAGCCTGAAATGAGGAAGAGCATCAAAAGCCTTCTCTGTTATTTATTGAAGACTTTCTAGTGCCTACCTGCTGGTTGGTTCATCCATATACAACATGACTCAGATACTAAATTTGCAAACCATTAAACTCAAATCCTACCTTGATCCAATGAGTAGAAAAACCATAGGTCAAAGTTCGGAACTAATATAATAAATAAAGTAACTCATTTGTATGGCCTGAATATTTGGAGCTAAGTAATATAATATAGGACACAACACTATAAATTGCTAAACTGGATAGAATCCAGGTACTAGGAATAAGTGATAATGAATACAAGAACAACTCTAAAGAATAGATAGTAAGATTTGGGAAGATAGATATAAATTTTAGAGGTCATTCCAAGCAAAGGAAACAATGAGAGCAAAGGTTCAAGGGATGGAATAAAATTCATATGTGACAACAAAAGAGGTTTGATCTGATTAGAGAAGGAAATAATTGACAAATACTGAAAGAAATTTGGATAAGTCAAATAGAGTCAGATTTTAGGTAGTTTTGAATGACAGAATGTGGAGTTTGAATAAATCTCTACAAAAATTAATTTTTATTGATATTTTATTTTTCAAGTTACAGGCCATGGTAGTTTTTTTCAACATTTATCCATTTGCAAATTTATAAGTCATACATTTTTCTACCATTTCCTTTCCTCTCTCTTCTCCTTGATGGTGAACAGTCTGGTAAAAGTTGTATATGTACATATTTATGTATTTGTCATTTTAGGTAAGAGGAAGTAAGACTAGGGGAAAGAAAGAAAACCAAGAGATAGGAAGGGAAAACAAGGGAAGTTTTAAAAAAGTGAACACAGTGGTTGTTGTTTCTTATCTCTGTATGGCATTGTCCATAACAGGTCTCCCAGGGTTGTCTTAGATCTCTGAATTGCTGAGAGGAGCTGAAACCATCAAGGATGATCAACTCACAATGTTGTTGTTAAAGTGTACACTGTTCTCTTGGTTCTGCTCCCTTCACTCAGCATCAGTTCCCGTAATTCATTCCATGCTTCTCTAAAGTCCAACTACTCATGATTTCTTACAGAACCATACTAAGCCATAATATTCATACATCATAACTTGTTCAGTTATATACCATAACTCAATTTCCTATTCTTTGCCACTATAAAGAGAACTGCTATCTTTTTGAACCATTACATCAGAAAATCTTAACATTTTAAAAAATATTTTGGCAACTATATTTCAATTTAATTGGTTTCTTTAATAACCCTATGTACTTTATTTTGCATATTTCAAAACCTTTTTTCTGAAAAGGGGTCCAGAGACTTTGGACAGCTAGGTGGTGCAGTTAGATAGAGCTCCAGGCCAAGAGTCAGCAAGAGGACCTGAATTCAAATTTGACCTCAGATTCTTACTAATTGTATGACCCTGAGCAAGTCACTTAATCCTGTGTGTCTCAATTTCCTCGTTTGTAAAATGAGTTAAAGGAATTTTGCAAACCACTCCAGTATCTTTGGCAAGAAAACTGCAAATAGGGTCACAGAAAATCAGACACAATTAAAATGACTCAACAATAATTATAGGTTTCACCAGATTGCTAAAAGAACCCATAACCCAAAAATATAGTTAAGAAGCCCTGCTATATGTTGTTTGATAGATTATAGGGAAAGATCCCTGAGACTCTTTTTGTTTTTGTTTTTCTCCACAATGTACAGTGATTTACCTTAGATACAGTACATACTTAATGATTGTTTGAAATTAAAATACAGTGCCAGAGAAAGGAAACTAGGTAAAATGCAAGAGTTAGCAAAAAATAATTGTCAAGGCCTTAGTTTGGAGAAGATTGTTTTGGACCTTATAAGTTTCCCTTGGAAAGGAAAATTTCCTATACACAGAGAGAGGCAATCCTCCATGGGGGGAAATGGCTTGTCCAAAGAGGCTAAGTTGAAAAACTGAAAGAAAAACTGAAGTAAAAGAAAAGTTGGTACAGAGACTTGATCAAATATTAAACTAGAAAGTATAAAGAACCTTATCAATAGCCCAATAACTTTTTTCTACTGAATAGTGCTAAAGATATTTTAAAATACTCTATATGATATTTTTTAGTTTTCATATTTTCTTCAATTACTTTCACATAATTTCTCACTGAGCTGATCCTATATACAAGGCTAAGACAAACAACATTACCCCCATTTTTTAGACTAGGAATTCAGACTCATAGAGATTGAGTGACTTGCCCAAGATTGTTCAGCAGAGTCAGAATTTTTCATTTAGTTTCCTGGCTTCTAATACGATGCTATTTCCACTTCATGACACTGTCTTCCATCCTAAACTCCCCAATCTGAGAACCACTTTCAACTGGATCTGAATCTATAAATTTTCTAACAGTATTAAACTGTGCTATTAAAAAACTCTACAGAACAAACTTCTGTTTCATTTGAGCCCCTGTTTTACAGAGGGGAAGTCAAAATGAGCCTGTTCTCAGAGACCCAAGGAGAACTAGAGCCTGAGATCAGCACTGAGAAAGGCAATTTGGCAACCATGGCAGGGTCTGTCTTCAAGGAGTTTATATTCTACTTGGGGTGATAACCTAATTTAGTACATTAAATAATTAGGTACATACAGGCTATTTACAAGGTTAGTGGAAGAGAACTGCATAATGGAAAATTTGCAACATCTGGGGCAGGTGTAGGAGGAAAGAGAGAAGGGAGAGACTTTCCCAAGCATTCTACAGAATTTGATCTATCTTCCTTTAAATCAGGGATTCAAAAGGCAGTAGTAAAGAAAGGGCAGAGAAGGGGGACAGTCCAGCACATCAAGACAGACAGGAGCTGGAGTGTCATTTGTGAAGAGTAGCCAGAATAGCAATATGTCAGAATCACAGATTTTGTGGAAAGGACTACTGTGTAGGTAGATTAGAATGATAGAAATGGGCCGGATTAGGAAGGGCTATAGACAACTTTATATTTGATCCTGGAGGTAATAGGGAGCCTCTGAAATTTATTAAAATAAGGGATAGTGATATGATCAAACCTATGCTTTGGGGAATAAGGAGAGGAGGGAAGAAAAAAACAGTTACATCATAACTCATATTTAAAAGGAATAGTCAGTTGTACACATTAGATTTGCAGTTTTTTGTGCAATCATCTTTTGTTCCTCTTCCACAGGTATAGAAATGGTTTTTATTTATTAAGTTCAGAATAAGATAAGTGAATGAAATAAAATTTTAAAAAATTGGTGGAATATGGATTAAAGTGGGGAGAAACAAGGTAGAGAAACCAATTAGAAGGCAATTACTCGCTTCACTCTGTACCAGTTCATACAAATTTTCTAAAGGTCTCTCTGAAACTGCCCCCTTTGTTATTTCTTATGGTACAATAGTATTTCATTATATTTATATGTTATAATTTTTTCTGGCATGCCCCATAATGGACCCCCCTCCTTAGTTCTTTGCCACTATAAGAAGAGTTGTAAATATTTGATAAATTTAATTCCTTTTCTCTTTCTTTCCTTTTTATAGAAGGTATTATTATAGAAGGTATTACTGAGATAGAACTAGAACAATTTATACTATATTTCCTTTCCTCTTGCTCTCTTCTTAACTCCATGTAGTCTGGTTTGTGACCTCATTTAATCAAGACAATCTCTCCAAAATTACCAATGATCTTTTAACTGACAAATCTAATGATCTTTTCTCAATCCTCATTCTTGACTTCTTTGTAGATCAGTCTTTTTAACACTGTTGAACACCTTCTTAATACTGGCCTCTCGGAGTTTTTTGACACTGTTCTCTCCTGTTTCTCCTTCTGTCTGGCCACTCCTCTCTGTCTCCTTACTTTATTTCCTTCAAAGTCATACCTACTAACCACAGAGATCCCTAAAGCTCTTTTTTCCCTCCCTCTGTACTATTTCATTTAGTGATCTCATCAGTTACTATGGATTCACTTACCATCTCTATACAGATAATTCTCAACTCTATTTGTCTGGCCCTAATCTCTATGCTGATGTCCAGGCTTACATCTCCAGCTGCTGCTTGGAGATCTAGAATTGGTGCCCCATAGATTTTTTTAACTCATCATTTCTAAAACTGAACTCATTACCTTTCCACAAAATCTCCCCTTCTCCTTACTGACCTTCTGAAGGCACCACCATCTTCCCAGACTCAAAACCTAGGTCTCATCCATGACCCCTTCCTGGCTCTCACTGCCATATCCATTCTGTTGCTAAATCCTGTCAATTCAACCATCACAACCTCTCTCACACATGCTGTACTCTGACACCACCACCACCCTTCTATCCTTCTACCCTTCTCATTACTTTATTCCTAAACTATTTCAATAGTCTGCTCATTGGTTTCAGACTCTACCTCATGTCTTTCCCCACTCCAGTCCAAATTTCAATCGGTTATCAAATTGACCCCTCCAAAGGAAAAAAAGTTCAAGGAAGATCATATTCAAAATTCAGAGATTTCACATCAGATTTCACATCACTTTCAAGTACCAAGAAACCAAGATCACACAAGACCTGGAAGCTTCTTAATATGAGAGGAGAACTTGGAATACAATATTCCAAAGGTAAAAGATATTGGCTAACAACCATGCATAACTTAATTCATGAAATTGAATGCAATCCTACTGGGGAAAAGTAGAGTTTTAATGGAATCAAGGACTTTAAAGCATTTTTGATGAAAAGACCAGAACTGAGTAAGGACTTTGAAAGAGAAATCTAAAAAAGAAAAAAAATTGTGAGGAATTAGAAGGAAATGTATGGATTTTCATTATTTGGTATGTGAAAATAAAAACATGAAAGAGGAGGTGAGGCAAGTGGTATGAATCTCATCTGAAACAAAGGATTAAACAAAAACCTACACATAAATATTTTTAATTTAAAAAATATAACAAACTCAATAGTGAAAAAAAATGAGGTTTGAGGGCAATTAGAGAGAAGACAATTATGAAAGGGAATAAACACAAGTTCAAAACAATCTTTCTGATCCCAAAGGGGGAAGAGAGATTAAAAGATGAGAAAAAAACTATAATTTAAAGGGATGACTTATACAGCCTCTTGGATAACTGGAGAAGAGCTGAACAAATTATAGTATATAAATATAATGGAATAATTTTTTACATTCCTTGAGGAATGACAAAAAAGATATCAGAGAGTCCTAGGCTGTATGAACTGATGCAAAGTAAAGAAAGCAGAATCAGGAGAACAATTTAAAAACGGAAAGAAACATCATAAAGGAAAAATTTAAGAGTTCTGATCAATGCAAAGACCAACCACAACTCTAATAGATTTTTTAATCATATTTTTATTTCTTCTAATTACAAATAAAGACAATTTTTAACATTCACTTTTTAAATTTTGAGTTCCAAATTTTCTCACTCCCCTTTTTCACCCCATCACTAAAAAGGTAATAATTTTAAATGGGTTATATATGTACAATCTGGAGTCAGGAGAACCTAAATCCAAATCTGGCTTAGTCATTTGACATTTGTAAGACTCTCTATTTCTTGTTTGGTCACAAATTCTTCCCATCTTTCCTCCATAATATGACAGATAAATTATTCCTTTCTCTATCAATTTGCTTGTGGTATCACCCTGTATTTCTAAATCATGTACCCATTTTGATCTTATCTTGGTATTTGTTGAAAGACATCATACTGTTTTCCAGTTTTCCCAACACTGTTTATCAAATAATGAGCTCTTGTGCCAGAAGCTGGAGTCATTGGATTTAACAAACACAAAATTACTAAAATCATTTACTGCTATGTCTTATGTACCCAATCTTTTTCATTGATCCCCCACTCTGTTTCTCAACCAGTACCAGATAGTTTTGAGGTTGCTGCTTTATAATATAGTTTGATATCTGATATAACTAGGATAACATCTTTTGCAATTTTTTAAAATTAATCCTTTGAAATTCTTGACCTTTTGTTCTTCGAAATGAATTTTGATATTTTTAGCTCTATAAAATAAGTGTTTTGATAGTTTGATTATTATGACAATGAAAAAGTAAATTATTAAGATAGAATTATCATTTTATTATTAATTTTATTAATAAATATAAATGTTCTATTAAAAATATTATCATATTTATTATATTGTCTAGTAGGTTTTGTTAAGAAACATGTTACCCATCTCTTGACAGAGCAGTGATGGATATAAGGTATAAAAACATACATTGTTAGATATGATCAGTATTTAGATTCTTTTCTGCTTGACCATACATATTTATCCCAAGAATTGTTTTTTACTCTCTCTAACTCTTGGTTTTTAATTGGAGGATAGATTAGGGGTAATCTAGTAAGTAGAGATGCCAAAAATTTTAAACATATAGCAAAGAAGAGAAGGAAGCTCAGAGGAAATCACAAACAGAACAGATTAGAAAGTAAGTAAAACTTATATGCTTTTGAAAAGCAAATAGCATGAAAAAGAGATCAATGTTTTCATTTTTGTGTTGGTATATGTATGGAAATTTATTTTTATTATTATTATTTATTATTTATTATTAAATTCATAATAATATTTTTATAATTGGACTTGATGTCCTCATGGTCTCCTCTAATGCTATGATCACTTATGATATCAAAAGTGGGGTCACCCTTGTCATTTTCAAAGCATGGGAACATTTTTATCAGTTGGGTAACTCAGGGACCACCTATCTTCTTATATTTATCATGGGTGGTATAGTCACAATGATATATATATATATATATATATATATATATATATATATATATATATATATATATATATATATATATATAAACAAATTACTCCATTTCATTACTGAAAATTATAAGAGTGGGTAATTTCTAAGATCCCTTCCAATTCAAACAGACTCTAAGCCTGGGAGACCACCACTTTACACATCATCATTTTTTGCTCTAGTCTAGCAGATAGTTAAAGGTGCACCACAGGAACAGATCATGTGTATTTAATTAAAGTGACTGAACCTATGCCATGCTTCTCTGTCAAGCCCAAATGGGGGGTGGGTAGGGATAAAAAGAAATCATAGGACTTAAATCTGAAGGGGCTATTAAAGATCATGTAGTTCAACTCTTTTGTTTTAGGTAAGGAAATTGAGATCAAGAAAAAAGCAACTTGCCCAAGGTCACACTAGCAGTCAATATTAAAGTCAGGATTTTAGCCCAGATTCTCTGACCCATAACTAAGTAATTTTGAAGATCACATTCATTGTTGTAACATTCCTTTGGGAAAAAATTTCTAAGTACAAATCGAATCTAACATTACTTCTGTAATTGAGGTCAAAAAGTATACTATATAAGGAGATATAGCTTATTTGACCAACTCAATTGATAGAATTCTTTTTTAAAGAAATTCTATTTGTTATTTTTAATTTTTGAAATAAAATAAGCATTTCTATATCAAAGTATAATAAAAATGATGATTGCACATGAAACTGGCAAATCTATTATGTACAACTTGCTATTCCTTTTAAGTATATAATAATTATCAAGCAAATTTCTCTTTTTTTTCTTCCCAAAAGAATTCTTTATCCTAGCATCATAGAATTCCAGAATGTTACTTGAGAGATCATCCAAGCTGAGACCTGAGCTACTGTTCATACAGCCTACTATCAAATTCATTATGTTTTTGGTAGCAGTCACATTATTGGCTCATATAAGGTCCCAGACCACTAAGATCACCATCTCTTTTGTGAGGCAGTATGGAATTGTAGAAAGACCTTGGCAAGTTGCTTTTTCTTGATCTCAATTTCCTTATCTAATAATAGGCAGATATTTTCATATCTAAAAATCAAATACTTGCCTTGGTAAGTCACTTAAACTTTTTGAATCTTAATTTCTTCATCTATGATATAAGGGGATTAGACTAAATGGTCTCTAAAGTATCTATCTTCCAGCTCAGAATAGATAATCTAATGTGTTACCTACACACCACCCTCAATTTATCTGTCCACAATTGATTTTTTTTAACTGATTGCAGGACATTAGCAATCATTCTTATAAAATTTCATCTTCTTTTTGTCTACTATTTTATTCTTTGGGGTTTTTTTAGGTTTTTTTTTTGCAAGGCAAACAGGGTTAAGTGGCTTGCCCAAGGCCACACAGCTAGGTAATTATTAAGTGTCTGAGACCGGATTTGAACCCAGGTACTCCTCCTGACTCCAAGGCTGGTGCTTTATCCACTACACCACCTAGCTGCCCCTACTATTTTATTCTTTCCAAACCTTTTTGGAACCCATTTTTGTCCTTTAATGTTTACTATCATTCCAAACTTTGAACATGGTATTAGTCAGATGTCATATATACTTTATAAGAGATTTTGATTTTTTAATGTTGAACAAAACAGTATTATGCATAGAGTATAATCCAGTGACCTTTTTTCCAGTTTGAACTAACTCTGTTAATCATCACTCTTTGGGTATGATTATTAATCTACTTTCTGTACTACCATTCATTCCACCCATCTTTCTATAATGTCCACAAGGATATTGTGAGAGATTTTTGTCAAATGTTTTATTGAAATCTGCATATATTAATATATCCTCCATTGCCTTGTTCTCCCATTCTACTAATCTTGTTTTTAAAAAAAAAAAAGAAATGGTTAGTATAGAAGACATGTTCCTGTTAGCTTAGCTTTTCAAGTATAAAAACCATCCTTTTAATAATTCATTCTAAAATTTTGTCAGAAATTGAAGTCAAATTTATCAGCCTCTAGTTTGAAGAATCCATCTTCTCTTTCTTTGAAAATTGTTGCATTTACTTGTCTCCTGTGCTGTGGTAAATCTCGTGTTCCCCAATAAGTTTTCAGAGATCATTGAGAGTGATTTAGCAATTACATTTCAAGTTTTCATTACCCAGAGGTGTAGTTTGTCTGAGCCTAATGACTTGAACTCATTGAGGGTAATTAGGTACTCTTTTTATCATCTCCTCAAAACATTCTCAGGTTTCACTTGTCTGTTAGCAATTTTACACCATTTTTCCCAGTCTGGAGATAATTTCCTTGGCTCAGAAAACAAGCAAAAATAGGAGGTGAGTAGTTTGGTCTACTCTTGATCATCCAATATTATTGGCAATTCAATTCCATCCTTTCCTTGACTTTCTTCTTATTTCAACACCACTCACATCTCAGCTCATTTGAGGCTTTTTCTGACATCCTTACAGGACTTTGCCACTCTTAGGTATACATCTTCGAGTACCTGATCTGGCTTCCATCTCCTGTGCATTTCCACTTAAAATCTGAGTTGGTCAATCACAGTTTCCCTTTAATTCTTCACTGGCATAATTGTTTGTGACACAATAATTTCATTTTTAAAGCATTCCAATCCTCCTAAATATATTTCCCTTGTAGAATTCAGAGGTCAAATTTCTATATATTTGGGGATTTCTTAAAGCTATTTGTTAATTTGATAACAATAGAGAGGTCATTTATCTTCTTGGGGCATGTACCCAAGGTATAACAAAGAACCTTCCAAAGACTTATCAAAGCAGATGAAAACTATCTACTTTAATAATCATTAATGGAACTAATGTAAGGAATCTAAAAAAGTATTGCCAATGATTAAAAAGTTTAGGGCAAGAAAGTGAAGAACAATAGTGAAGGCAACAGATGTAGAAAAGAAAAAATTATATATTTTGGAGGTAAACAGATGACTAAGAAGGTTGTATATGGGAATATGGTTTGTATTTCTGGATCACAATTCACAACATAGAGTTGATAGATTCCTGGCACAGATACTGAATTAATTTGTCATTTTCTTCTCCAGATCATTTTATAGATGAGAAAACTAAGTCAAACAGGCTTAAATGACTTGCCCAGTGTCACACAGCTATTTGAACTCAGGTCCTCCTGAATCTAGGGATGGAACTATATCCACTGTAGCACCTAGCTGCTTTAGGTTGTTTCATTTTGTTTTTTTCATAAATAAAAAGCATGTCTGTTCTGAGTTTTTAATTACTTGTTTGTCTTAAAGATAAAATTTACTAGTTTCACAACCTAATGAAATGTTCTGCGTCATGTTTATGATACAGGTCTTCCTTGCCAGGCACCTGAACTCCATTACAAAGGTATGGTAAAAATTTTAAAATTGGCTCACTCTTTTGCGTTTATTCTATTATCATTACTTTCTTCATCATTTTCTTAAATCTAACCAATTAAAAAGCAGTAAGTCAAGCCTTAATTTGAGGTATTTGCGGATTTCCCATGTATAAATGTTCGCACTGAAAATTTAACAATATTTTCATGTTCATGAGTCAGTCTGAACTAGCAAATCCTTGTTCCATCTCATTAATTAACTACCTCATTGGACATGCCCTTCTCCATTGACATCCTTTCCTCTTTCATACCTCCCCTTTTGGATTTTCTACTTCAGAAACCATAATGTAGTCAGATGAGCTTTGTCACTGTGTTCTGACCAGGAGTGGAATATTGCCCCAGGTCACAGAAGTGGCAAAAATTGAAAGATTCATCAAAAGAGCTAGAGGTCTTCCTCTAGAATTCTCTTCCCATTGTGTGAATACCAATGGAGAAATTTTTCATTGGTAAAAGTCAACTAATTCCACCTTTTTATTATTCTTTGGATGACCTGCAACTTTATTTCTTTAGAGTCTATCATATTCTATAAATTATCAACAAAATATTAAAGAGATTAATTAAAGAGATAAATCATAATTTCTGGGAGAAAATTAGGGATTGTAGAAGTGTTATAAGCAATCCATTCTGCTTTCTTAATCTTATTCATTTCTATGCCCAGTTCATTATCTAATCACAGTACCTATATAAGAGATATACATACATGGTCCAATTCTATGAGTTGTATAATCAACCTCAAATCATAGTCTAAGCAGTGTCTGACACATAATAAGTATTTAATAATTGCCTGTGGAATGACTGATTGAACAAAAATTATTTTTTGGTCACTTCATTCTTTTCTGTGTAGCTAGTTAGGGTCAACCTTTTTCAAGTGATGATGAATCTCATATAGATCTGCAGCTTACCACTCATAGGCAGGACCTTAGGATGTTCTTCAAGAGCTGGAATCTTCTTCAGTAGATGCTGTTCTTCTGAGGGTCAGAGTCTTTTCTAATTCTGTCAAAAACTTGATAAGAAGCCCAGACACTTGGAAATCAACCTATTTCTTACAACATACAAGTGAAGAAGATAACTCTGAAGCTTACACAGCCAAAAATCTTTTCTAAATGAATGCTGCCCCAATTGTATAATTATCTGGCACGGATGTGACTGTAGTCAAAACAGATCATGAAGAAAAAGCCAAGAAGTTTGCTAGAATTAATGGAAAACACAGGGTCAATGCCATCAACACAATGTCATCTGCAAACAGGAGCATCTGGAGGATCTTGTCATTTATAGAGTATCCTTCTTCCATTTCAATTGTTCGCTGGATATTCTCCAGAACAGTACCAAGCACATTTGGCAAGAATATATGTCCCTTAGATTGAGTGTTGGCTGGTGTGTTCATTCACTAAATGGGGTGAGGTCAGTTTCTAAGGAAGTTACCCTTGTTCTTCTCAGAATGAGAGTTTTTGACTCCTCATGACCCAGTTGCTTTCTGGGATAGGGGTTGTAGTTGGGAGTACTTACAACCTAACACAATCAAGAGTTATCTCTTTTGCACTTTTCAAGAAATCTTGTGTAACTAATACATGCCCTTGAGATGTCTTGTTGGAAAGAACTGGTAAGGCAGTATTTTGTTCATCTTCTAATCTTCATACACATACATATGCATACACACACACACACACACACACACACACACACACACACACTCCCCCAGGGGAATCAAAAACTGTGAATCACTCTAGTCTCAACTCCTGCCTAGGTAAACTGGTCACCTTAGGGTAGCAACTTGTTGAACACAGGAACATTTTTCATGCATGGGGGAGAGGTTTGATGAGGGACTGGAAAGGATGGACCTCATCAAGTCTGCCAACTAAGCATGAATAAAATGAGCTATGAGATACAACAATCCCTACCCACCATCCCAGCTGAAGAGGAAGGGAGAAATTTCAGTCTCAAAGTCTCTACTTCTACCCCTTTGTCCCATAACTCTGTAAGAGGATATGGTAGGTCACATTATTTTTTCTCGCCTACTTGTCCATCTCAAGTCAGGAAAACTTGACTCCAGTATGACCTCAGATTATTCTGGACAAGTCACTTAACCATGCTTATCCTTGATATTCTGATTTAATAAGTGGGGTAATACTAGCAACTACTCATAAAGTTGTAGTGAGGTTCAAATGAGATAATATGTATAATGCTTGCAACCTTAATGTGTTAAATGTGTATATTAGCTATTATTTAAGGAGAGAGGAGAGAATTGAATTTGCAGAGCAGCCAACACAATGGTGTCTCATTCGTCCTGACTACTTGCTTAAATCCATTATGCCTGTCTCTGTTCCTCGAGTTGGGCTGGCATAGGTGAGCAGCTGATTGATATTCTCAAAGTAACAACTCTTGGCTCCCTAACAGTCATCTTCTGCTTCCTCCACTCTAGACTAAATCCTTGCTGTTTCTTTCATCTTTCTTCATATTTCCTACTTGCTAGTCCTTTCAACATTTGTATGAACGTCTTCTGAACCCTAAGTCTTTCTGATCCCTTTTGAGTTACAAAACTCCAACTTAGACTGAATAGTCAAATGGGAGTTTGACTACTGCTGAATTTTAGTGACAGGGTTATCACATTCTGTCTCAATGTAATATTTTTATTGTTATCTCAGCAGCATGATCGTCTGCATTATAATAAGCCTTTTCATCTCCAACCTTCTCATTCCTAATGTGGTACAGTGGAGAGAAAATAGGCTTGGGAGTTAGTGGATCTGAGTTTAAATTCTACCTCTGATGGTACTATTGTGTGACCCTAGCAAATCACTTTACCTCTGTGGGTCTCAGTTTAGGCATTGTCAAAGGATGGGATTGTACTGATAATATATCAGACTGCTTCTAGCTCTAAGCCTCTAAACAGCAGGATTTTTCTCCCATACTGTACTTCTGTCTTCCCCTGTAGATTTCATCTTGCTGTCATTATTGTTGTTAGCACTGTCTTTGCTGTTTCTGATTTCTTTCTGCCTTGTCAAGGTCATTTATAATTTTAAGAATGTCCTGTAATGTGTGACCATCTTCATCCACTTAAGCATGATCTGAAAAGTCAGTGGTGATGCTCTCAAATTCATTAAATCACCCAGTAGTGAAAATACTCCCTCCCCAAATAAATACCAAGCCAGGGAGAAATCTTTCTGTCAAGGATGAGGAAGGACATTCACAGGATCTCTAGCACCATGTGTCTGCAGGGTTTATAGGACCCACTCCATAAAAAGGAATGTGTTCCCAGGTATTTCAGGAAAGTGTTTATGAGGCCACCCTTGAAAGCCCTTGATTTTAAGAGCTCAAACTCATCTGCTCTTCTCTGTATTCTAACATAGACTACATACTGTTTTAAAATAGCCCATGGTCTCAGGAATAACTTTCCTAATCAAACAGTGATCATACTCTCAACTCCTTTCTCCAGGATATCAAAAACATTATTAAATAACACTGTTTTTACTGGGGGGATAGTCTACTAACAACTAGGGAATAATAAGACAATGCCACTTTCTTCTGGACAGTTTGATGTTCCCTATTCCAAGAATCTCTACTTCCAAACTTACTGTTAAAAGACCAGTAGAGAAAGAACTTTACAGCATACCTGGAAATTAGAAAACCACTCACCTATCTTCTGACATATATCCCCTGAGAAAGAGACTTGGAGGCAAAAGTACATAAAAAAGAGTAAGAATTCAGTCTAAGTGAAAGAAATTCGTTCTGATCAATTTACATATAGAATAATCACACCAGAAATGGGATGGGATAGTTTGGGTTAGTAAGGGTTATCATTGCCAAGACTCTGAGCAACTGAAGTCACAATCATAATCTAATATTTTTGTTTGGGTTTTTTTGATATGTTAAGAAGTCTTCTCTGAAACATCACAAGTTAAGTAGCTGGTTTCTAAGAAGGATACAGTAAACCAATATTCTCAAAGTGTTTTCTGGCAACCCCCAGAGACATTTTCAGGGGGATCTAAGAGGTCAAAATTATTTTCATAATTTATTAAGATGTTTTGGATTTGCAGAGCAGCCAACACAATGGTGTCTCATTCATCCTTACTGCTTGCTTAAATACATATATGTGTGTGTGTATATATATATATATACATATATTATATATATGTATTACAAATGATCTTTGGAGGGGATCCTGAATAATTTTTAAGAGTATGAGGGGCCGTGGCTAGGTGGTGCAGTGGATAGAGCATCGGCCCCAGAGTCAGAGTACCTGAGTTCAAATCCAGCCTCAGACGCTTAATAATTACCAGTTGTGTGGCCTTGGGCAAGCCACTTAACCCCATTGCCTTGCATAAAAACCTAATAAAAAAAGAGTAAAAGGGGGTCCTGAGATTTTTTTTTAAGGTTTTTGCAAGGCAAACAGGGTTAAGTGACTTGCCCAAGGCCACACAGCTAGGTAATTATTAAGCATCTGAGATCGGATTTGAACCCAGGTACTCCTGACTCCAGGGCCAGTGCTTTATCCACTACGCCCCCTAGCCGCCTCCTATGCCACCTAGCCACCCCAGGTCCTGTGATTTTTAAAAGTTATTTTGAAAACCACTATTCTAAACCAATGTTCATAAAGTGTGGGCATTTCCATACTTGGGTGAGTATAATCTCAAGCACATATTTAGGTAACCACAGGAAGTAAATTAGCACATTCAGATTGAGCATCTGGGGGTTGAGGAGTGGTTTAGCAATGGAAAGCGCTGATAAAAATAGAGTTACTCAGGTGTTTCTGACTCACCTATTAACAGATTTTCATATTGTACAGGCAATCAGAATTTATGTACAGAGATTGGCTGTTTTAATGGATCAAAAATCCAAGCAGAAATACAAAAGTACATGTGGATTCATGAATATCAGTTAGAAGTTGATCAAAAGTATCCTGGATTATTTTATCAGTGACAGTGCCAAACCTTTAAATTTGCTCAAAAAAAAGTAAATAAAACAGCAATTAAGGAAATAATAAGATTAACCAATGTCTCATGGGAAAAACTAGGTGGCACAGAGGATAGAGTACCTGGCCTTGTGTCAGGAAGTCTCATTTTTCAAATTCAAATCCAGTCTCAGACACTGACTAGCTGAGTGACCCGGGGCAAGTCATGTAACCTTATTTACCTGTTCCTTCATCTGTAAAGTAAGCTGGAGAAGGAAATTGCAAACCACTCTAATATCTTTGCCAAGAAAACCCAAATGAGTTCACAAAGAGTAAGACAAGACTAAAAAATGACTGGGAAAAAACTATCCCATTAGTATACTCCAAACTGACTGGAATAAAACAACCTGATTAAATTCTTTATGTGCCTTTAACATTAACAAATGCTTGTTCATATTAAACTATAGAGAGAAATCTGATGATATGACTCCTACTTTCAAGGAACTTACGATCAATCTGTGTCAAAGATGTATATACCCATGAACTAATAAATAGTTATGCAAGAGTTGAATAATAGAATAATATTACCTATTCATAAGATGGCATCTGATGAATTTTATTTATAACAGACAAAGGATTTCCTGAATGGAAGTGTTTTCAAGGTGCATCATAAAATCTTCCCTAGATAAGATGACAAATTTAAATCAGGAATGGAAAAAAAACAGGATACCTAAAAGTTGTACCCATGAATCAAATAATCAATCAACAAGCATTTCTTAAGGACCTCCTTGCCAATCATTATGCTAGGTGCTGGAGATACAAAGACATTAAAAATTTACATCCTAATTAGGAAGACAACTAGTAGGCAAATATAGCATAAAAGTATAATCAAAAGAAACAAATCCAGAAGAAGGTAATCCTCAGGAGAAAGATACTAATCAATAAGGTAGGGGTACAAGGAAAAACTTCAAACAGAAAGTGGAAATATGGAGCTTGAGCTAAATCTTCAAGGAAATCTGAGATTCTAAGGGAAAGACTGGAATGGATTTCATGCATGAGGCAGGTGAAATGGCCAGGTTGCATAGATAATCTAGATAATCAGGATACCTAGGAATTTGGATTGAACTTTCTGAATTTCGGGAACTTTCAGTATGACCCAAAGTTCAAGCCTGATATATTTGTCTAAGTTCATCCACATATCAGTTGCTTCCCAAAGTCTTCTTTGCAAACTCCAGGAGAATCTCCTTTGAAAGGAGCCTGGAACCCTATGTGTAGGGGCTGAAAATGGAAATCAGAAGGTCTTTTCTATTCCAAGTTCTCAACAGCTCTGGTCCTCTTGAAATACTGAGTAAAATCATTGTTTCCACAACTAAGATGCCTTTGCAACTTCATCACATTTGGACTCTGGGTTATACAAGTAAAAGCTGGGGTTCCACTCATTGACTGGTCCTTGTTTTATCGGGGAAAGAGGGAAGATTATTAAATCTACCATTTTGTTTTGGGAATGAGAAATTCCCTGTAGAGTCACTGATCTTTTCCCCCCAGATGAAAGACACTCAATATTTATTCATGAAGCCTTTATTAAGTATTTAGTCTGTTCTTTGCAAAATACAAGCTGCTAGGTATACAAAACAGAAAATGTAAGTCTCTCCTCACAAGGAGTCTACTTTCTGTTGGGGAGAAGGAACTTATATGATGAAAATTCAAAAAAAATTATAGAGAAAGTAGAAATCAAGTCATTTTCCACGTAGGGCACTGGGAGATTGGGATATGAGATTGGGATAAGAGGAGACACCAGTTAAGTTTTTAAAGGAAACTAGGGATTCTATGAGGACAGGTTGAAAAAGAGGTGGTACATTCTAGGCAAGGGAAAGGGGGAGGAAAAGGATGGGAAGCAATAAACTACGTGAAGACATAGAGAAAGGTGATTAAATGTTGTATGGGGAGCTACAAAAAAGGCCAGCTTAAGTAAAATTTAGAGTGCATGTTGGAGAATGATGTTCAGTAAGCTAGAAAACAGATCAACTTTTTCCATGCTCCAGATACTAAACAGTAAGCCCACCCCATTGCCTGCTGGTTACTGCACACTCTCTAGGTATCTTAAGTTTTCTTCTCAACTTCCCACCTTCTACCTAGTTCCAGGACTGAATATAATAGGTAGGTGACCTGAAGACCAGGAAAATGGCAACCTTCCCTCCCCCCACAAGGGACTAGATGGGAAGTATCAAATGAGGCTGAGAAAGATCATCATTTATGGAATAGAACTTGCATAACATTTCATTTTAAGACTAGGAAATGGATAACTTGAATGCTTATCCATCTCTATTCACCTTCAACAAATAATTATTGAATTCCTACTAAGGGAGTAGCACTGTTCAAGTCCTTTTGAGGAGTTTGCACTCCAGCTGGTGATCTTGTTAGGAAGACAAAATGCACACATATACACAGAAAAAGTTAAACAATAACACATGGAGGCAATGTGAGAGCTACCATGAGGCATAATATAATCTAAGTGCCAAGCACATTGTGCCTGCAGCAATTGCTATGAATTCAGAGGGAGATTGATTACATGAAATACACAATAAATACCGGACAGGAGAAAGATCCCTAAGCAAAGACTGTGACAGAAAGGAAAAAGAACTTGAAAATTTTTTTTCATCCTCAAAAATATATGTCTCTAGTTATACAAGTATAATCTATATTAGATTGCTTTCTATCTGGGGGGGGGAAGGAATGGAGGAAGGGAGAAAAATGTAAAACTCAAAACCTTGCAAAAAACTATTGTTGAAAACTATCATTGTATGTAGATGGAAAATGAATAAATAAGATGTGTCTCTTCTGAATATAATGTGTTTTTAATAATGATTTGTATATGTGAATTATATTTAGTATTTTTCTAAGTTACCCTTGATTAAATGATATTTGATCCTCACACTCAAGTAGATAAGTAGAATAATAATGTTATCATTATTTATCTTAATTTCTCATTGTTTTCTATGAAGATCAGATATAAACAGGAACAAGTCTCTACCCTGCTACTATTCTTTCATGATTAATGTTCTGTACACTGTTGTACAGGTAGATAAGAAAAACTGTTTTGTGTAATTAAAGAATTTCATCTTCTATAGGCTCCCCTGAAAGTAGCTTTAAGATAACTTTAGTAGAAGAGAGGTACCTGGTCCTGTTCTCACATGGTTTTCATTGCTTTTTCTACGTCCCTGGATTTTGAAAGCTCTTCATTCACTGAAATTTGGAGATGGTAAAAATGTTGCAAAAAAACATTGTTCTCAAAATTTTGTGGATTAATGATATATCTGAGGTGGGGATAAGGAGTGTTATGGGCAACAGTTCCATCTGTGATAATTTTCTGTTTTCAAATCAGTTTATTTATCAAATTCTTAAAGATATTTTGAACTTGAGCTTCCAATATATAATTCTAAACTTCAGTGAAATGTGCAATTTCTAACACTTGATTACATAATCTGTATTGATTAACAAATCTAGGCAATTTAAGGATAATCATTTTATAATTTCTGGTAGAATGACCTAATTCTGAATCACTATCATAAACCCCCACTATTTTTATAAAGAAAACTGTATGGTTCAAACATTTGTTCAATGTTTCTTTGTCAGCAAATTATTGTTGAGTTCATGTGGATGTCTCCCAGGGAAACTTTTGATTCCACTCTTGAATCTTAGCCTATTCAAAGGCTTTGAATGGAGATAAAACATCTTAGTGTCATTCAACAAACTCATTGGTAGACATCTGTTGTCAGCTTTTACTGTTGCTTTGTGAAATGAAATCTATTTATTTCAAAAGCATCTCTGTAAACTTTTAAACTATTTATCTAAGAATATTAAGGGGGGCGGCTAGGTGGCATAGTGGATAAAGCACCAGCCTTGGAGTCAGGAGTACCTGGGTTCAAATCCGGTCTCAGACACTTAATAATTACCTAGCTGTGTGGGCTTGGGCAAGCCACTTAACCCCATTTGCCTTGCAAAAACCTAAAAAAAAAGAATATTAATCAATCTTACAGAAGAAATGAAAATCATTTGGAAATAGGTTGAGATATATACTATCCTTTTCATCCTGAATGCTACTGGAATCGTTCCAAAGATATCTTCAATGAGTCTATGGAAGATAAACTTCCAACCCAATGCTCTTTTTCAATGACTAAATAGCCATCATGTAATTTACCTATACAGTCGATTGTAAAAACACTAAACAAGGAAGAAAATAAGTTATTAAGCTCCTAGTATGCTAAGCACTTTACAAATATTATCTCCTTTAATCCTTACAACAATTGTGGATGAGAGACACTATAGTTATTCAGACTTTACAGTTGAAGAAACTGAGGCAAGTAGAAGTCATTTCCCCAGGATTATCAAGATAGTAAGTATCTGGGACCAGATTTGAATTTACATCTAGACTTCCAAATCAGTTATCTAACCACTGAACCAACAGCTGCCTTCCATCTGCACTGTACATATCTTGCAGGGACAATTTCTTTTCCTCCATTAGAATATAAGTTTCCTATTTTTTTTCGTATTTTTAACTTTCTCTGCCTCAGTAAAGAGCGTAGTAAGGACTTAATAAAAACATGTCTATTAACCAAGTCCTATTTTAGTCTTCTATTATGTTATTCTGCCTTTAAAATAAAAAATCACCCCAAATAACCAACCATCCTTCCTGAAAAAATCTTTGACCGATCCTCTTGGTGGATGGGTAGGGTGCATATTCTTCTAGCTTTCTGATTCATAATGGACAAATTTCCATTGAAGACCACATACTAGTTCCCACAGTTCCCTTCAGTTTCTGACAAAGATAAAAATACTAATGACTTGCTGAATCTCTTTGAGAGTAAATTCTTTGTCTTATTGAAAACCATTGTCCCCAATTAAAAAAAATAAACAGTAATATCAGGAAATATGGCAACATGACCTGGAAATATTTGTCTCCAAGTGAATGGAAAAAATTCTAAATTCAGGATACACAGCAGACCCTACCACAGTTGCATTAACAATAGCTATGGGGGGCAGGGTGGAGGGGTCAAGACAGTATAGGAAAACTTTGGCTACAGAATCAAGGTACCTGAATCAGCCAGGGTTTGGAATGAAGTCACTTCAATGTGTTAATGCTTATACAATGCCACAATATTCCTTAATTTCCACTAAGACTTTTCACTTGAAGAGCAGCTGTAGGCAATTTATAGGAACACAGGGGTTTGAGCCATGTCCTTTTTTGAAAGCATCCTTTTAGAAATGTCATGCTGCCCTTTGCTTTGAGGGCACAATAAAGGAATGCATCATACTTTAAAAAGGCCAATTTAGATATACTTATGTTTTCATATTACTGCAATTCCAAATGATTGGGAAAAAAAGTTATAATAGAGACAGAAAATATGCTTTTTGGGGGATTAATGTAAGGGGATAGAGAAAAGAGACATCTCAAAAAGAGAACAAGAGGTGAACTAAAATTTTTAAGTCTAAAAGTATCTAAAAGGTTTGTGAGTTTACTATGCCAAAAAAAATGCACCTTCCTGTTTAACATATGAATCACCCATTAGGTTACCTCAATGACTCAATCTGAGTGAAAAATGCTTAAATAATGTGTCATTAACCATACTTTTTGGACCACTTTTGTGCCTGGTTCCTTTAGCACCCACAGTAGTAAACTAACCAGATTAATTTAGCTTATCTATTTGCCATTCACAGACTACAAGTGAGTTACTGATTATAATAATGTGTTTAAATATTCCTTGCTTAGGGAATCTCATCAACTCCCATGGATTCAATTATCCTCTATATGCAGATGACTTCCAAATCTACATTCCCAACCCATATATCTCTCTTGAGCTCTAATTTTTTTTAATTTACTTATCTATGAGTATTGGTGTCTGGCATAGGGCATTTGACTAAAGTTATACCACTGTGGAAGAGGCTGAGAAATAAATTTCTACAAAGGCATGATGAATTGTACCTACCATGTCCATGTTTTTGCAAAGACTGAATGGATCCCATGCCTAGAATACACTCTCTCCTCTCTTCCAATCACTTAGAAACTTTAGTTTCCTTCAAAACCCATTTCAAATGCAACTTATTATATGATACCTTTCTTGATTCCCCTAGCTTCTAGAGTCAACCATATAAATTATCTTGTGTTTATTTTGCATATAATTCTATCAATATCTATGTAGATGTACATATATATACATATATATATATATATATATATATATATGTACGCACACACAGAGTATTAGCTTTGGACTCCACAGAGCTTTAAATTATACCAATATCAAACTTTTAAGTTTGACCTTTCCTCCCCCAGTTAAAGGACGGAATTATAAATGGTTATTCTGAAATAATATGGTGCTCTATCCACAGTATCATTGTGAGGGTCATAAGAGACAATATATCTGTAAATTGTTTTGTGAACTTTAGCTATTGTTATTACCTAGGTTTTCTTTCATAGTTCTTTATAATGTGTGCCTTACTCTGATTTCTGAGTGATACTTGTTTAATGAAATAGTTAGATGGACATCCTACAGAACATGTCCATTAGACAGATGACAGATTAAACACACACACACACACACACACACACTCAGGTTCAGATTCAGTTGTTTCAATCATGTCCAACTCCTTGTGACTCCATTTGGGGTTTTCTTGGCAAAGATACTGGAATGGTTTGTCATTTCCTTTTCTAGCTCATTTTACAGATAGGGATTCTAAGGCAAACAGGGTTAAATGACTTGTCCTGGGTCATACAGTCCGTAAAGTATCTGATCAACTCAAGCAGATGTGTCTTCCTAACCCCAGCCCAGCACTCTAGCCACTGGGCCACCTCATTGCCTACATGGGTACAATAGATAGATATAAAGAGATATCTCAGATAAACACTACAAATGAATAATAAGACCCAGAATAAAACAGAAAGAAAGGAGACTGGATTAATTGTGTAAATGTTTACCCAAACTTCACCCTGAAAAAAGGATCATTTTTAAAATATCAGAATTCTACCAGTATTGTTGTATGACTGTGATTCAGAATGCAGGAATCTCTGAAGAAATAAAAATGAGATCATTCAGAGGTCCTTGCACATACTAGACACTAAATAAATGATTATTTAAGTAGATTGAACTGGTTTACCACTCCCAGTTGACTTGCCTTCCACTTTCTATCTAAGCTTCTTCTTCTATAATCTTCTGTCATCAGTTTTGACTCAATAATCTTTTGGATTTGGATTTGATCCAGAATGATCAAATAAAAGTAATCTACTGTAGTAGAAAGTATGATTGAGCAAAGTCTAGGAATCAATTCAGAAAACTCCAAGAAATAATACCAAATTAGCATTCTCTTTGTTGACCTGGCCAAAGTCTTTGAAAATGTTGATAAAAATAGATTTCTGCCAAATATTTATAGATTGTTTTCCTTGTCATGGAATAGATACTAATATCATGTGGCCTATCCATTGTCTTATTCTCCCTGTTACTACAAGACTAGCACAACTTATTTTATGTACATATATCCTTTTTCTACTTCATTAGTGTAATTCTTTATTCATAATGAATTCTGTACTCATAATATACCTCTCCATTGCTCAGTGTATGATTATCAAATTCAATTCTTTAGAGACTAGAAATCTATGAGATGTAGTCAAACTACAGCATTGGAAGAATATTAGTGACAAGAAGATGGACCTTTTATTTCACAAAGTTAGGGTTGCTAGACAATATAGCCCAATCTCTTTCTCCTATTCAAATCTGGATAGACATAATTCAATGTTTATTGCAGTATCTGCCCAAGATATACATATATATATATATATATATATACATATATATATATAAATACAAAAGTTATGGATAGTCCTTGCAACTGTAAATCATAGCATAAAAAACAATCCTTCATCCACTTGGTTCTTCCTAAATGGCTAGTTAGATCAAACTTTTTTTGAATGAAGAGGGATCTTGTCCAAGAGATGCTACAATAATCTGGGGACCATTTAAATAGTATAATATAATCTATGGAAAAGACTTTATCTTCAATAAAGCATGATCCTTCCATATGGACTTTGTCCTCCTTCAGAGTGTCCTTTTGGTTAAAGGTTCACCTTTGATGAACATGTTTTATGCCTTACTTGGTATTAAAATTAGCTATCAGGAAAAACTTCCTGACAACTAGAATTATACAAAACTGGTAAAGAACTACCTTGAAATGGAATGACCTCTCCCTCCATGGAAATCATTATACAAAGACTGGATGACCACTTATTGAGTATGTTATAGTGACTATAGTCCTTTTTGATTCTGGACTGGTCTAGAAAGATGGCTCTGGAGGTTCTATTTGATGCTAACATTCTGTGTTCTGTAATAACTAGAAGTCACCAAAGTTATCTCTGTTGTTACATTTTTCTTGAAATATTATATGATACTGCATGGATTTTACATACAGATTCATGGGAGATGTCTTGTTGAGAGAAAGACTTTAAGGAAACTTTTTATTTTGACAAATTACAACCAGAAGAGTATAGACATAGAAGGTAAGAAAGATTAAAATGTCCTGGAGGAGGAGATGGTCCACAATGTCAAAAGCTGCAGAAAGATAAAAAGGAATGAGGATTGAGAAAAGAACATTATTAACACACTCATAAAGCCAGAAGATACTAAATAAAGTCTAAGAACATCACAAAAATGAAATTAATTTTATCTTATCAGTCAATTAATTCACATTTATTGAGCACCAATTAGACACCAAGAACAGCAGACACCAGCCCGATGTCTGATTGCAGCATAGGTTGTTATTGTTTGTCCTTCAATCTCAAAGAGAACCTTGAGAGCAACTTGTCAAAGTGTGAAACATATTCTTCTAGCAAACAAGTCAGGATTAATACTGACTCTTTATATAAAGATAATGACTTCCTATACCTATATCACTACTACCTAACTTAAAGAGGTAAATATGTTCTGGCTCCATGACACACTAGCTCTTTTGGGAAAAGGCCCTTTGGGATTCTGATGTGGGCCACATCACTGGTGGAACTGGGAAGACATGGGTTAACCCTACACACTCTAACACACTGATACTGTTGTGAGAAACAAAACAGTCATGAAGACCTGGGGAAGCTGAGGTTCTTTTGCCTCAAGGTGAATTGATTGAGGACCCAGCTATGGATCCTTTGAGTAAGTAGAATATAAAAGTAATATTTTAGGACTGACTGGAAGCTCCTAAGACCCCAGGGCTTTTCTTTACAACTATTTCTTAATCTCCTTGCCAGAGACTTTTATCATTCCGAGGTGTCTCTACTCACCTTGAGAACTTTTTCTACCTGGGAGTACTGGAATATATTTTTAATAATAGGTCTATTTACTTGATTCTTCAGGCTCTGAGTCATCCAATGTACATAAAATTGAACCACAACTGGAACAAATGCTAAGCTGAACAAGTTGTAGATCCAAACATATTGCCATGGCAGGTAAAATCCATTCGCATGTCCAAGATCCAGGAATTCCTGTGGAAATCAGATAACCAGTCCTGTGAGCTCACCCAGATTTATGAAAATGAGAGGGCTGTGACCAAAGACAGTAACCTCTTCGGCAAATCTGAGTTCACAGACACTCCCCTGCCCCAACCACTGTGGTATCTCGTAGAATGAAATGCCCCTTGACACTGACACAAATGATATATTCCATGTCTCTGCCTTGGGTAAGAGTGCAGGCCTTCCCAGGCTATGATCACCATCACCAGTGAAGTGGACCATTCTAAGCAAAGAAATCTTAGTTGCTATTTTTGTGGTGGCAAAGAATCGGAAATTGAGAAGATGCTCATCAGTTGAAAAATGGCTAAGCAAATTATGGTGTATGAATATAATGGAATACTATTGTGCTATAAGAAGTAATGAAAGGGGTGATTTCAGAAAAACCTAAGTTGGACTGTTGCAACTTGTTATGAGCAGAACCAAGACAACAATTTATATAGTAGCAGCAATATATTAAATATAATCAACTTTGAAAGATTCAGTAACTTTGGTCACTAAAATGACCAACCACAACTCCAAAGGAGTCAAGATGAAACATGCTATCCCTTTTCCTTTTAGAGGACTGATGAACTCAGTACAAATTGAAACATATTTTATTATCTTCCTTCCTTCTTCCTTCCCTCTCTCCTTTCCTCTCTCTCTCTCTCTCTCTCCCCTCCCCTTCCTTCATTCCTTTCTTTTTTCTGTAATGTTTTTGGATGGTAATGCAGTAACTTGTTTTGACTTGACAATATGTATTTGAAATGTGGTTTGCTTTCCTCATCTTCAATAGGGAGGGGATGAAGAGAAAGGAAGGAGAAAATTTGAAATTTAAATTAAATTAAATTTAAAAATAAATTAATATAAGGCTGAAGATAAGAAATTAAGAGATGAGATATCTTCCAAAAATTCATTTAAGTCAAATGCTTTCATATAGGTAAATGAGAAATTCAAACTGGTAATAAAAAAAAATCTTTGATGAATGCAATAAAATCATGAACTGGTTAGAAAAGTATATTTTGAAGAGGGAGTTTTGTTCAGGTCCTGTTGAACATTGATATTTTTTGTTTCTATATAACTACATTGCATTAATATCAGGGCCAGCCAAGTAGGCCAAGTGTGATTTCAGGATACCCAAATAATCCCTCTTCTTAAATCATTTCCCTGTTAACAAAGGAACTACCTTTCATTCCACAGAAATAAATAGCTTAAAATACAAATTCTTGGTTGGAGTAATGCTTTAGGATGAATGCATATCAGTTTCAATGTCTGCAGTTCATCAATCAACAAATGTAAATAGCTGATATCAGACCCTTCTGGATTTGGACAAAGAGAGCCTGGGCTCAGGAGAATAGGAAGGCATTCAGTGCCTAAATAGGGGAGAGGGGTTATGACTAAGATGGTAAAGAATGTTAAAGAAGTTGGACACAGAGGATAAATTCTAGTATCACAGAAGTGGAAAATCCCTTAAAAACAATCTTATCCAACTCCTTCTTAAAAACTTCCTAAATGTCACAGATTTGTCCAGGGTGGGCCCTGTTTACCCTCAAATAGGTGGAGACAAATAGAAGTTGTTCACTAAGGTATTTTTGTCATACAGTTGCAAACATAGGTAACCCTGCTTCCTGAAGGTTTAGGGTTTTGTTTGAGGAATTTATTATTATTTTAAAAATTCAATTGACTTTGTGTAAAGGAATTTTTATTCTGTGGGATTTGTTCATTGAGGCGTCTGTACATTGTAAAAAAACTAGTGTTATGTATGTCTTCCTAGAAAAAAATGATTTTGGTATTTGAAAATAGTAAAAAAGATAATTTAATCTATTCACCTATCTCTTCTCCTTTCGCCTCCTCTCTCTCTCTCTCTCTCTCTCTCTCTCTCTCTCTCTCTCTCTCTCTCTCAACCAAGTTCTGTGATTTCATTGATGAAGAAACATTTGTACCTTCCATTCTAAGAGAAATGCCAAGAACTTTGGGAGGTTAAGTAACTTGCCCAAGATCATTTGTCAGAGGCAAGCCTGGAACCCAAGTATTCCTGACCCTGAATTCAATTGGTTACTCCCCTTTACTTGATTTTGGTGTAAATGTGTTTTTATACTAAAATGAATTTTGGTATAACCATGTTGCTGTTCCTTAGCCTAATAAAGAATGTACATCTACATGTAACAATGCAGCTCGGTTATTTTTTTAACTTAGATTGTCATATTGCTTTCTATCTATGCTTTTGAAATCCTTTCGTTGTGAAGTGTCTACCACCTAACAGCTGGGTATTGCACAATGTGCCTTTGTTCCCTTGCTAAACAATGAGAAAGCTTTGTAACCTTGGTACCTCTGGTTCATGCCATTTAAAAGATGCCATATGATCATTTTGGTCCCCGTGTCTTCAGAGATGGGCCCACGTGTTTCTGACTGGTTAGTAATGGTAGTAGTTTCATAATGGCTGTTAAAGTGTGACATATGAATGAAATACAAGTTGACAATTCCTCTCGGGGAATTTACAGCTGTTGGTGTAACCATCCAAGTTTTATTCACAATCTGTTGGGCTTTTAGATTATTCTCTTCCCACGTGTAATGAGTGAAGTATAAGAAACACAAAATACTGTCTCTGAAGTGGAAATTATGGGACAAATTTCTAAAGAAATCCCATGTAAGAAAATCATTATTGTCTTGCTTCTTAACTGAAAACAAGTTTTTTCTTTCTTTCTTTTTTCCTTCCTTTCTTTTCTTTCTGGATTCTTTTTTCCTCTCTTTATTTTAAAGGTTTTGTTTGATTAATCATAACATGAGCCAAAGGCAATTATAGCAAATGAAAGAGGAAGGCAATTTACAATTATCTAAAGAAGCAGGTCTATTTAAAGAATAATCTAGCATAATATCTACTTTGTGTGTGTATGTGTGTGTGTGTGTGTGTGTGTGTGTGTGTGTACCTGTGATATTTATATTCAGATTCTTTCACTCACATATTCACTTCAGCAGAGCAAGTATCTAATGAAGTCCTCCAATAATCCTGGATAACTACATCTATTGAACCTCTTTTGGCTGGCTCATTCCATCTAGGGCAACTGTATGACTATTGGTTAGGACTAAGCCCTTGGATTAGTCAAGACTTTGAGTTTGGGCCAGAGTGAATTTTCAGTGATGTTAGGAGTGATTAGGTCCCAGGACTATTCAGATCTACTGGGGAATTCTTTTGTCTGTGAATAACCCAAGCCTGAGACTCTATAGGATTAACCAGAATGGACCAGAACTTCCAATTTACCTAGGCTGGAATAGGACAAATAAATAATAGTATTTACCCACTCTATTTTAACAGTGGCATTTAGAGGCAGACTGATCAATTATGGCTTCATAGAATATTTTCATCTGTATTTTTGCTTGTTTCAGGGTTATATTTCAATGTGATAGAGTATTTGGAAGGGGAATAGGTTCTGTACAGTTAAACATACAAAAAAATTTACCTTTATCATAAAGTATTTTAAATATTTTTCTGGTTCTAAAATTCCATGATGGTACTAGAACACATTTGTTGCTGTTGTTTTTAGTTGTGTGCTACATTAGCAGATACTAAAGTAGTTTGCCATTTCTTTTTCCAGGTCATTTTCTAGAATAGGCAATTGAGGCAATTAAGGTCACATAGTTAGCAAGTCTCTGAGACCAGATTTGAACTCAAGAAGATATTTTCCTAACTCCAGCTCCAGCACTCTATCCACTGTACCATCTAGTTGCCCCATCTATTGTGTCAAACTGTTGTTCTAGATGCATGAGATGCAGATACCTGACAGAATCCTACCACTCATTCAATTCACAAGCATTTATGAAGAGCTTAGTATATGCCAGATACTGGAATAAGTATTGAAGATACTAAGAAAGTCCTCCCCCTCAAAAAAAAAATCATCCCTGCCCTTAAAGGAGCTTACAGTTATCCTTTCCACATAGCAACTCTCTCCATCATGGTTTCACTATATTGCAAATGGACCTAAGAAGTTAAATGAGAATGGGGGAGGGGGAGTAGTTTTGCAAAAGCTACTGATGATATGAAGGCAAGCAGACAATACAGAGCATATGATCAAACACTTAACCAAAATTTTACAATAAGATAGGAAAAGAAGAAATCCAAACTTTTTCTCTAGTACAAAAGGAGGGACAATTTTTTTTGCATGAATTTTTCCAGGTCACAGTTATATCTTTCACTATTCTGAGGCACTCTAATTCCTGCAGTAGGAAAGGGATAACTATATTTTAATGAGGAGTGGAGACAACATAGCAGCAGCTAAGTACTTAGAAGATTTATACAGATTATCTGGAAGGTGATATAAAAGAGGATTAGCATTAGCAGTTAAGAGAACCAAAGTAAAGAGTGAGATTTCCAAATCCAGGCTGGCAGGATGAGATTAAGTAGTCAAATCTTCTAGCGAGACTTGTTGGTTAAAAAGTTCTCCCTAATTCTGAAAAAGAATCCAAGATACCCATAGGGAATGGTAGAGCAGTAATGAAATCCATTCTTGCTTTATTTACTGATCTGTGTATTAGGACATGACCTCCCACTGTAAATTGGGCTCAACTAGCAATATTCAGGATCTGTCCTTTAGTAAAGGACAATTAAAGATCCCTTGTATCCCTGATTTTATTCTTTTGGGCTGGATTTTATTCTTAAGCCTTCTCAACCACAAATATCTTCTTTTCAGAAACTGCAACCTCATTCTCATTCAGTGTTTTACTTTGGACAATTGACTTTAATTCACCTCTCTATCCTGGGATTTATTTTCCCCAGGAAATACATGCTTATCTCCCATCAGTGTCAATGGGAGCCACTGCAGACATATTGAGGCCAAAGGGAGAGCAGACCCCTTTTAACATGGATCCTGTGGTAGTTAGTATCACAGAATCCAAAGCTGGTAAGTGCTAAACAGTCCTAAGTAGTGCCTTGCCAACCATATGTTGTCTTAAATTATATTTACATTTAGACACACCACATCTTGTTATCAAATGAAACAAGACCTAACATAAGCAGGAGGCAGATAGATACCATGACAAGTGTCAGCATCTGCCTGTGATATATGTGAGCATTGTTACATGAGTGTTTAGTCTGGCAGAAATTCAGGCTGTAAGGTCACTGGGGAGAAAGAGAGTGTCATATTCCTGGGGCAGATGGGTTGTTTCAGAGAAGGGGAAAGGAGGCTTTCTGTATCAGAGACAGGAAAAAAAATATTTTGCATTGTGATATTTAATGAAAACAGTCCAACAGGCCCTGGTTTAAGGACCCCAGAAAGGTCTAAAGATATCATTTCTTCTCTTATACTTCCTACTCCAATGTACCCCCCTCAAGAGGACAAGTCTTTCAGAATAAAAACTTGTGTGGCAGCTTTGATGAACCAGGTTTGATAAGATCTCTCTGAGACATCTTATCAAGGAAGCAGGATTGGAAACAGGACTTGCATTTGCCCAGGTGACTGTCTGCCTGTCTTTTCCCAGAAAGGGGCTAGGTAGTCTAGCAAGGTCACCTGGCAACCTAATGAGCATGAATGTTGGGCGTCTCTGGAAGAGAGGAATGAATGTTCACATTGTTGCTCAGTCTGAATTGGTGTTTTGTAACTTGGAGAGTCTTTATCCTGGTACAAGCTATGTTGATCTGTTGTTTGAGCTCAAGTTACTCAAAGGCACATATGTGTTCTGGAAATTAGCCTCTCCTGGTTTTTACTACAGCTGCTTCATGGGGGAGAGGTCCCTCCACTCCTGAGCCATAGAATAAACAAAAAGACTTGCAAAATGAAAAAGGGTCGCAGGGAAGAACATATTTGCTTTGCAGGTCATTGGAGTGGGACTTTGTGTTCACCTCCTTATCTCATCTCTTGTATAGCATGGAAGGACTTGTTTCTTACCTCTCCATATGATCTGATTTTTTCTTGTCACAATAAAAGGGAGTTAGGGTTGTAATGATTTAGGCACCACAGGTATATTTTCATTTTGAAAAGAAGCAATTGGAAGAAAGAGCTATTTTCAACACCAAGGAAAATGGAATATTAGGCATGAGGGAGAGATCTATAGGGAAGCAGAGGGTGGCCTTCATGAGATTCCCAAGCAAAGTAATAGGTAGCATGGTAAAGTGAAGAGAACACTAAATTTGTATTTAGGTCCTGGTTTTGAGTTCTGGCTTTGACACTAACTACATGTGTGACCTCAGGTAAGCAACTTGGTCCCACTGAGACTCAGTTTCCTTATTTGTAAAATAAAGTAGTTAGGCTAAATGATCTTCAAGGTTCTTTGTGGCTCTAAATATATGAGCCTATAAAACACCTCCTTTTAAAACTTGCCCTATTTCATTTAAGTGCATTCTGTGACCAGAGAGGAACAGAGATGGTTCTTTGAACTTAAATCCCTTCCATCTCTGAGATTCTATGACAGTTCTTTTTTGGTTTGTTTATTTTTTTGTCTCAAGAACCAATGAAAAGTAGAAATTTTGTTCTGCAACCTATTATCTTAGAGTTACCAGGAAATACCAAGAGTTTAACTTGACTTAGGTCTAGTCAGTATGTCTCATAAATAGGGCTTGAACTTTTGTCTTCCTTATTCTGAGACTTCTCTTTATTCAGTATAACCATGATGGTGCTCTATTATGATTAATGACAATATCACAATTACCCAGTGAGAATAATATTACTTCTTAGGTAAGTAAAGAGTAGTTAAATTGTTCACAATTCTTCTCTCTCTCCCCTTTTCTTACTCTGTATAGCATGGAAGGACTTGTTTCTTCCTAATTCTCTGCCTCTGCCTCTGTCTCTCTCTTTCTGAGTGGGTGTATCTCTCTCAATTTAATATTCCTGTGACTTTTCTGACCCATGGTTTAACATCATCAACGAGCATCTTTTCTGAACAATCTGTGCTTTTCATTACTATGGAAACATCACTCTGTGCCAATTAAAAGTATTGAGAGATGTGGTTTCTGAGTAATTTAATAATATTATTAATAAGATCTGTAGATTATTCATAAAAGGATGGTCATTTGGTCATCTCCCTTAGAACAAAGACTCCTAATGGCAGTGGAGTCACAGTTTATATGCTTCTCTCTCCAAGTCATTCCTCTTCCCAAAGAGTACCTGCCTACTGAACTCCAATTGGTTATGGGTTATCTTGGGATATATGACTTAGTCACTCAAATCTTGGGCAGAAACATCAATTTCCATATCACCTGATTTAATAAAATAGCGAGAATCAACATTTTCCCAGGATCTGTCTAAGCAAACAATGAGCATGAACACACCTATTAGCCCAAATTTAAAATTTCTTTTACTTTCTAATTAGATCTCTCTTTAAGAGAGATTTTCTGGTTGATTTTTAGATAAAGAAGTAAGAAAGGGGGGGGGGAACCTTGATCCTAATAAAATTATTAGTTATTAAATATAAGAAAGAAATTTTCATTTCTCACACCAACCCTTTGTGACCAATGGGTCATTCTCAGTCATCCCTATTCTAAAGTTTCTTTATGTTTCTCTTGTACCAAATCATTCCCAACAGTGCTGAGAACATGATAGGTATTCAGAAAATCATTGAACCTCTCAGGGTAGGCCTGAGATTCTTTTTTAGTTTGCTCCAGAGAAGAATTTGGGCCCCTGGGTAGCCCTCTTTAGTCCTTCCATAGCCTTCGCCACCAGTTTCACTTTTCCCAGGAGTATGTCCAAGCTAGAACTTCAATGTTAAAGACATAGCACTGCTTATAGATATTGAATGTGAACAGATAGGTGATGCTGATGGGACATGGGCAGCAGATGAATGACTCCAGATGTAAATCTTAAACATGTTCTGACATCTAGATAACATTATTTTAGCAGGATATTTGATAACTTCTGATTGTCATATACTGCCTATCCTTCTCCCAGAGGACATGTTCGGGTTTTTTTTTGGGGGGGGGGTTAAATGTTGTATGTTATTTTTATTCACTGAAGAATTAAATAGGATTTAGGGAAAGGAGTGGCTAACTAAAATAACATGACTTTAGGAGAACGTTTAAGTTCTGGGATTGGGACCATATGATTTAGACTATCCAGGGGAAGGCAAAGGAAAATATTTCAGCTCAATACTCAGATATTTGGTTTCACAATAGAAACATTCTGATTGTGGTTTGCCCTGAGTGAGTCCTTTGTCCTTTCTCTTTTTCAGTGTTGCAAACCACTGTGCTTATTTGGGAAAATAATTTGTGCTGAGTACACCTTTAAGAACTATATTGGGTAAGGTCTCTCTCTCTCTCTCTCTCTCTCTCTCTCTCTCTCTCTCTCTCTCTCTCTCTCACACACACACACACACACACACACACACACACAGAGGATAACAGCTGACAGTGTGTCTGCAAGAAAACAACTGTGTCTTAGAATCTGTACTAGTCTACCTGGTTCCTCTTTCTATATTTTACTTATCTTGATTTGGACAATAGAGCAGCTTTTCTTGACCTTGGTCTCAGCTCACCCCCAGGTACCCTTGCTTATCTCAGACCCCGCTTTCTCATCTATCCATGTCTGGATACCACCACCAGACTATTAGCCTCTCTCAGACTACAGATTATTAGATTCTCTCCGACCTCTATGACTTGCCTCACTTCTTTTATTCCATTGCCCAAATTTCTCCTAAAATGTCACCCCAATGAGCTCTGTCAGTAGCTAGCTCATGGTTATGTCCCAACCATTCCAGTTCATCTATCCCCTTTATGGACCCCAGGACTCCCTTGACTTCTTTAGTTTTAATCATCTGGGAGTAATAAAACTATCAATTGGGAGGTTAAATTAATTTTTAAAAACTAACAAGCATTTTTTTTTCTCCCCCTTTCAGACCTTTCCCTCCACAAGAAAGAAAGAAAAAATGAAAACGCAAACCCTAGTAACAAATAGGCATAATGAGTTCAAACAAATTTCTATATTGACCATGTCCAAAAATGTCCCTCATTCTGCATATTTCATTCATTAACCCTTTGTCCAGAGGTAGGGAGCATGCTTTATCATTGATCTTGTGGAATTGTGGAAGAATTATCTCTTATGTGGCTTATGTTTCCAAACCATTTCAAATGATTATTTCAGAGATTTCATGGAGATTCATGAAAGACTACAAGATTACTGCAACTTACATATTTAGACTTTGGTATAGCAGAGTGTGGAAAAGCTAGTGGGCTCCACTTGGGATGCTATCTGAACACCATTTGTGATAAAGAATGGGATCCAATAAGGCTCTATATGTGTATCTCACCTGCTTTCAATTATATCACAATATTGGTGCCCTTTCATAAAAATAATACAAATATCATGACCGGTAATATCATTACAAGGTTTACAAGTACAAGTATGAGTACAAAACAAGACCTGTGTTTTGATATGGTATGAAGGCACATTCCCAGTCACTGTGTTCTGAAAAATGCCCTTACTATGTACTTTTGTTTTGCCATCACCTCTTGTCTTCTCATCATGGAATCTCCAAACATACTTGAGAGTAGATGAGCACATTCATAATAAAGGCTTATGTTTATGTATCATTTTAAGGTCTGCAACATGCTTTATATATTTCAAAATTTTACCCATTTTCCAGATAAGGAAGCTGAGAGTTTAAGTGAATTGCCCAAAGTCACAGAGGTACTATATGTCTGAGGCAACATTTGAATTCAGATCTTATTAAGCCAAATTCAATGCTCCATCTACTCTATCAAACTACTTTCTCTAGATGAAGCATGTAATCAGAATTTCCTGACAGAAGAGACTTGTTAGCAAAGCCTGTTTTTATATAGCATTGTGAGGTTTTCAAAGCACTTTACAAATATCATTTGATCTTCCCAAAAATTCTGAGAGAGAAGCACTATCATTACATTAAAGCTTAGAGAAGGTTAAGTGACTTGTCCACAATCACACAACTAGTGAGTTGTGTTGAATAATAGACAGAATTCAGTCCTAGGGCTCTCCTGACTTCAAGCTCAATACTGTTTGCATCAATGTCCCTTGTCCCAGTAGGGTCATCACTTTCATTTGTACAAATTAGGCAATTACACAGGGATTTGTGATGCTGAGATCCAATGAAATTCCAATCATTTTCTGTTTCTGAGCTAAAGTATAAAAGAAGTAACTCAGAATTAAATTGTTATGCATTCCAATAATAACTCTCATTAATTTAGTACTTTACAATCCTTTAAAATAATTTTGGCAAAAAAGAGGATTATCTTCTCTGTTTTCCAGATAAGGAAGCTGAGAGACTGACCTGCCCAAATGCATAGTAAATAGCAGAACCAAGACTTGAACTCAGATCTTTTGACTTTAAGCTCAGTATTCTTTCCACTCTTCCAAGTTTTCCCTTTCTAAGGTCTTATACGAAATCAGAACTGTGGCTGACCTATATAGGAAAGTTCAAGAAAGATTTCCTTACTGAAATATTTCCTCATTGATCAGTCACAGAATCATGAAATCAGAGAGTTGCAAAGGAACTAGTGGTTATCTATGTATACACAAAAGAAATTCCCATTGTAACATAGCATCAAGTTATTCAGCTTCTTGATGATTTCCAAGGATAGAGAGCTTACCTCTTTCTAAGGTTATCCCTTTCACTTTTGGATAGCTCCCATTTTTAGAATGTTTTCCCTGAAACAACAACTAAATTTGCCTCATCACAACTTCCACCCATTAATGTACTGATAATGATACTAATACACACCCATATACTGATCAATCAATAAGTATTAAGTGCCTTCTATGGACACTTTAAATTTAAAAAAGATGAAAATGAAACAGTTCCTGGTTTCAAGAATTTACCATCTCTCTGTAGAGACAGCATAAGCACATATCAATGAAAAACAAAATACTTTATATGCAAAATATCTGGAAGGGTACTAGCATCATGGGTGAGGGTCAGGAAAGATATGTTGTTCTTCATCCTTTGTTTTTGAAAAGGATCAATGACATATTGTGTTGATGTCTTGACTTGTACATGAATTGGATTTCAGTGATGCAGAATTGTACACTCATCATCCTCATACTCTCCCAGACTCATTGAAGTTCAATGGCAAGATAAAAATCAGGATGACTGGAAGTGACCCAGGATGAAGTGGATGACCTTAGTATCTTTGGTGTCTGACCAAGCTCTAAGCACTCCACAATGCCTGTTTCAACTGCCTTCATGATCAATGGAGCAAATTGTTCATATCTGCTCATTCTGCTGGGGGAAGTCTTCACATGCATGGGGTAGACATCCCCCTAATTCACCGATGAGTTTGAAGTCTATCAGTTAAACACAACCTAGTTTAGTCAGTCTGCCAAGACAGTTTTACCAGGGTATGGCCATTGTGCATGATCTAGCTTCTTGGAGTCATAGGTAAGAGTTATATAAAAAGTGGACACCAAAGATGAATGAGCAACTCCAAAAGAGCTTAGGAAACCCTCACACCAGAAGTGCTAGTACTCCCTGAACACCCCATAAGGCAACTTCTTTAAGAGATAAAACTTCTATAAGAGCACTTAGACTAAGCTTTAAAGGGAAGAAATAATTCTAAGTTGCAGGAGAAATCACATTCAATACCCAAGTAATAATTTATACAAAGTTTTTACAGAAAGGCAAGATAAGGCTAGAATGGTTGAGGGCCAGTTCAGCTATACCATAGTATAGTAAAGGGGAATAACACATGTTCAAATTGTGAAGGACTTTAAATGTCAATTTATGCATTTATCCTAAATGCAACAGTTTTACCTCATAATTTTTTTTTAATTTATTTAAGGCATTGGGATTAAGTGACTTGCCCAAGGTCACACAGCTAGGCAATCATTAAATGTCTGAGCCCAGATTTGAACTCAGGTGCTCCTTCCTGAATCCAGGGCCAGTGCTCTATGCACTGCACCACCTAGATGCCCATCCTATAGATTTTTGATCAAAGATCAGCTTTGTTCTTTAGGAATATGACTTTGTCAGCCAGGTGGACAACAAATTAGGGAGGAGAGAGACTTAAGGTAGAGAAGTAAATTAGAAACTTATTGCAATAGTTCAGGTGAGAGGTAATAAAGGAATTAGGGTGGTACAGTCAGAGAAGCAGTAATATGATAGATACAATAGAATTGACAAGATTTGAAACCTAGTTTAAATATGAGACATGGAAGAAGATGAGGAGTTGAGAAAAGGGAGTGTGATGAATGTAGTATGATGGTACTACTGATAAAGAAGGGGATATAGGACAGATCTTAAAGTACATATGATTTTGGGTTACCATTTGATAAAGAAGACTGAGAATGAGAAGTCAGACAGGTAGAAGGGGAATCACTGATTCCTAAAAATCCCACATTTAGTATTTCTCTGAATTTTTTTCTTAAAATGAAAATATTCCTAGAAAAAAATTATAGAGAAAAATCCAAACAGTTAAAAAACCAAATCATTAATAACTGGAGAAATTTGGATTAAAGAAATTCTGAGGTTCCAAATCACATCTATCAGATTGCCAAAGTTGACACAAAGGGAAAATCACAAATGTTTGACAGACTATAAGAAAACAGGGACACTAATACATTGTTGGTGAAGCTGTGAACTGTTTTAGCCATTCTGGAAAGTAATTTAGAACTATGTCCTAAAATGCATTAAACTGAGCATAGCTTTTGACCAAGCAATGCTACTAGGAGAGAACAGAGCATGCATTTATTAAGGTCCACTTTTTGCTAGACATTGTGCTGAGTTACTATGAGTCATTATCTCATTTGATCCTCCCAACAATCCTGTGAGATGGGAGTCATTATTAACCCTATTTTGCAGTTGAGGAAACTGAGGGAGACAAAGATCTAGTGACTTGTCCAGAGTCATACAGTAAGAAAAAGTCTCACTTTGAATTTGAAGGTTCTATCCACTGTGCCACCTTAAAGCTACTACTACTTGGTCTCTACTCCTAAAAGATCAAAGAAAGATGGGAAAGACCCATATGTACAACAATATTTATAGCAGTTATTTTCATAGTAGCAAAAAATGAAAAACTAACATTGGGGAATGGCTAATTAAATTACAGAATATCAATGTAAAGAAATAATATTATACCATAAGAAATTATGAAATAGACAATTTCAGAACTAACTCAGAAAAAATATATGAACTGATACAATAAAGACAAAACCAAGAGAACAGTTTATATAATAGCAATATTATAAAGAAAAACCACTTTTGGAGGATTTTAGAATTCTGAAGAGTATAATGACAAACTATAATTCCCAATAGATAGACAGATGGACAGACATAAATGTATTTTATGTTTTATAGTTATATTAGTGTATATTTTATATATGTTTGTATATGTACACCTACACATATATTTTCATATTTATGTAAAAATTAAAGAACTTTAATGAAGATTTTCTTTTTCTTTCTTTTCCTCAATGGGAGAAAATGCTGGTCAACTGAATTTTTTTAAGCCCTTCATAATCTAGTCCCAATTCCATTCCCCCCCAAAAAGGAGGAAATTTCAACTAGTAGTTTACTTTAATTGATTTTGCTTGAGTAAATGATGTCATCTCTCCAAGCCTCAGTTTCCTCCTATGTAAAATGAAGAGATTCAATTAGATGAAAACTAAGGTCCCTTCTAGCACTCTATGTTGCTATCAATATGAATATAGTGAGCTTGTGTCCTTTTTAAATGTCCATTTAGATAAATGTCCATTTAGATAAATGTTTAGCTACAAGCTGGAAAGGAGAAAAAAATGGAATTTTATCTAATTATATGCATGCTTCTTGAGAATTCATTTTCCCCAAAAGACATAGCTTTGTCCCTGAGTTTGGCAGGCATTTGTTCACTATCCTGAGTGTGATGTTTTCAGGCAGTATGTTGGTCCTGAACTAATACATTTGTTTTATCATCTGATTTTGCTCAAACTAAGAGCTACCTCCTGAAGGATATGGCATCTCCTTTGATGCATACTTGCATAATTTTGCAAAAATTTTCTTGACCAAAAAGACACTCATATTCCCCATAACAATAATTTGGCCCTTGGTTTCACTTCCACCAAGTCTATTCCAGTGATTAGAGCCAAAATCTTTCAGGGACCAGAACTGTTCATCATTCTAAAACCTGTTCATTAAGATGTGCCTGAACTTAGAAACTAGGTATGCCCCAACATCTCACCCCATATACCAAGATATGGTAAAAATGGATTTGTAATTCAGACATAAAATGTGATAACAGAAGGAAAATTAGGGGAACCTGGAAAAATTTTAGCTAATGAAATGAAAGAGAGAGAGAAAGGAGAAAGGGAATGTAAAATAGATAATTTTGACTACATTAATTTAAAAATTTTTGCACAAACAACTACTGTAGAATTAGAAGGAAAACAGGAAATTGGGAGGGGGGATTTACAACAGGTTTCTTTCATAAAGGCTTCATCTCTCAAACATACAGAAAACTGAGTCAAATTTATAACAATATGAGTCATTCCCCAACTGATAAATGGTCAAAGGCTCTAAGCAGGCACTTTTCAGATGAAGAAATCAAAGCAATCTATAGTCATATGAAAAAAATATAAATCACTATTGATTAGAGAAATGAAAATTAAAGCAACTCTTGAGATACCACATTACACCTATCAGATTGGTTAATATGATAGAAAAGGAAAATGACAAACACTAGAGAGGATGTGGAAAAATAGGGTCACATGCACTGTTGATGGAATTATGAACTGATTCAACCATTTTGAAGAAAGTTTTGGAGCTATACCCAAAGGACTATAAAACTGCTACTATATCTTTATCCCAAAGAGAGCAGAGGAAAAGGAAAAATATTTATAGCAGATCTTTTTGTGGTGGCAAAGAATTAGAAATTGTGGAGGTGCCTATCAATTGGGGATATGACTGAACAAGTTGTGGTATATGTTTGTGATGGAATACTATTTTGCTATAAGAAATGAGGAGCAGGATGCTTTCAGGAAAACTTGAAAAGGTTTATGTGAATCGATGCAAAGTGAACTGAGCAGAATTAGAACATTGTGTATAGTAACAGCAATATTGTGTGATAAATATCTATGACTAATTTAGCTATTTTTAGCAATATATTTAGCAATAATTTAGCTATATTTAGCAATATAATAATGCAAGACAATTCTGAAAGACATGTGATGAAAAAAAATGTTATCTACCCCAGAGAAATAACTAATGGAGTCTGAATGCATATTGATGCATTGGTTTTTTAACTTTATTTATTTTATACTTTGTTTTTACTTTATTTATTTGTCTGTATTGTCTTTTATAACATCGCTAATATGAAAATATTTTACATGATTGTAAATATATAATCTCTATCAAATTGTTTGCCTTCTCAAGGAGGAGAAAGGAGAGGAAAGGGGAAGAGAATTCAGAACTCAAAATTTATGAAAAATAAATGTTAAAAAATTTACATGTATTTAAGAAAAAAATCAAAAATTAAATGCTAAAAAGGATGTGCCTGAACTGATGCTGAGTGAAGTAAGCAAAACCTAAGGAATAATAATGCTTGGTTTCTACAATAATATAAATGAAGAACACTAAAAAGAAACTAAATTCAAGGTAATTATAAAAATCCCAGAAAACAAAACACAAAGGAAATCTCCTATTTCTACTTGTGTGATTGAGGGCAAGTCCCCTAACTTCTCTGGTCCTCAGTTTCCCCATCTGTCAAATTAGGGAGTTTAGAGGATAGATGAACCCTTAGGTCCTTTCCAACAATAGTTCTATGATACCAAATTTCTGATCCTCCCCCCTCTTAGTGGAGACTAAGCAGACAATAGGGTTAAGATATTATCGAATGTAATCATTATATCAGTTTTTTCTTGACTCATTTTATTTATTACAAGAAAGAATTACGTCCTGGTGGTAGTAGGACAAGGACCTAGTCTAGAAAAGACTACGATGTAAAAACAAAAAAGCATCCTTAAATCACAAACATTAAAATCATTTGTATTAAATGTTGCTAAATAGTAACAAAAATATTATTAAAATAAATATTTTAAAAATCTTGTATATATTTTTGCTAGTATTGACCTTGGCAATTGATTTGCCAACATTTTTAACTATCTCCTCTCAGTGAAAGTGAAACAGAAAACTAAGGCCATTCTCAATATGACCAGAAATGACAATGATCAATGTTGGAAGGGATGCAGGAAATCTGGGACACTAATACATTGTTGGTGAAACTGTGAACTCATCCAATGTTTCTGGAGAGCAATTGTTGGGGGCGGGGGGAAGAGGCTTGGCGGTCGCTTAGAGGGGGAAACATAATCACCTTATAAGGGAATGTTACAGAACTCGGCCCCTCATTGAGTAAGAGTTCATGGGAGGGAGGACAGAGGGGATAAAAGGGTCTGCTGAGAGGTGGGGGGGAGCGGGAATGTGATCACAGAAGAATAAAGACTCATGACCCACCTCAGGCGCTCTGTCTGGTTCTTCCCCCATCAAAGAGTGGGGGCCGGAGGTACCCCGAAGACTCACCACGCGTTGGACTGGTGAGTAAGAGGACGGACTAGCATTAAGAAGCCGGCGTTGTAAATAAAAACCCGGCAAGTGGTGCCGAAACCCGGGACCTGATTTTGCTAGGGAACGTCTGAATCCGCTGGTCGGATTCTCCAGACAGCCTCGGTCGTTTCTGACCGGGAGGAAGGAGAGGGCGTTTACTCTCAGATATTGCCTGAGGGACATATCCCTATTGTGTTGACTATGCTTTCTTTCTCTCCCCTTTCTCCTTCTGCTCTAATCACGCTCCTTGCCGTGCTGGCCTGTCTGATTGTGCCCTGCTGCCTCCTTCTCTTTTGCCGAACGGGAACTTTCCAGTTCTGCCACCTGTTAGGATTGCAGCCTCGGCTAGTAGACAGCATGGGGGGCCGGAATAGTATTCCCGCCTTTGAGCCGGAGGAAAAAGAGGCCGTTGCAGGGCAGCTTTATAAACTCTGCGCTAAGCATGGCCGTAAATTACCTATCAAGACGTGCCGTGCTTTTGTTGAGAATATCTGGAACATCTGCCCTTGGGTGCAACATAGTGGGATCCAACCAGATAAATGGAAGGTGGTAGGGCAGCAGATGGCCTCCTATAATGACACCTGCCCGGGAAAACTGACCCCCAAGGATTTTACAGTGTATAAGATAGTGGATGCAGCCCTGCATCCCCAGAAGGTGACTTTGGCACGAACAATCAGCACTCAGGTGGGTAGCTCGTTGGTGGGATCGGATTCAGAGAGCTCAGAGGAAGAGGGAAGGCCACTCCCTCCCCTGTATCCGTGGGAGGAACTTAGAAGAAACAATGGGGGAACAAGGGGCCCCCAGGGAGAAGATTCAGGGCCGGAAGTTTCCGAGCGCGGGAAGGGAGGGGTGCAAACAGCCCTCAGGGGTGGCAGGAAGAGGAGCGTGAGTAGGTGGGACCGGGAGGCTGCTGACGAGGAGGGAGAAGTCCGCGCTGATTGGACAGCTGCCGCGCCCCAGGCTTGGCGGCCCAGCCAGGAAACAGAGGCGAAAAATCCCCCGTGTTCCTTGTCCGCCCTTCAGAGATCCCCTCAAGGGCTCCGCCCATCCGGCCTACTTGCCACCAGTGCCTCCATAGCAATAGAGAAAGGGGAGGAGGTGGACTGGGATGACTGGGGCCTCTACCCGGTATTTACGGACCCCCTTACCGGAGCCCGAGACTACCGCCCTGTCCCTTTTAAGATGCTTAAGGAACTTAAGGAGGCCGTGACTAAATACGGCCCAAGCTCCCCTTATGTAAAAAGACTGATGCAAAACCTCTTTGCTACGCACCCTTGGACCCCTGCTGACTTTGACGAAATTGCAGCCGCGTGCCTAGATGCCTCCTTATATTTAGCTTTTAAGGCTCAGGCCCGCAGAGAGGCCTCTAAGCTGGCAAAATCCCGGGGTTATACTCCCCTGGATTTAGCCATTGACCTCCTGTGTGGAACTGGAGCCTATACTGACCCTGCTGTTCAGGCCCAGTATGGCCAGTTTGAGCTAGAGACTGTTAAAGAAACACATGTTGCAGCTTGGGATAAGATTGGAGCCATGAAAGGGGGGAGAGCCACACAGAAGTTGGTTGGGCTGAAGCAGAGAGCAGATCAGACACCCCTCTCATTTGTGAACGAGGTTAAAGAGACAGTGACTCGTATAATGGGAGACACTCCGGGATCTGATCTACTTATGAGACAATTGATTAAAGAGGGTCTTCGCCCCAAAGGGATCGCAGCCATTAGCAGCCTTCCCCCCGACGCTTCATTAGAAGAAATTGTTGACAAATTGCTGGACATGCCCAGCGAGGATTCAATTCAAGCCTTAGTGACTTCCATGGAGAACCGGGAGGATAGCCTCCTGACCGCCCTTCACGGTATGCAGGTGAGACCCACCTGTTTTGGGTGCGGAAAGCCAGGGCACCTCAAAGCACAGTGCAGGCAGCGGCCCCCCTCCACTTCAGTTCCGACCTGTTATTCCTGTGGAAAACCAGGTCACATAGCCAGGTTCTGCCGATCCAAAGGGAAGTTGGGAAAAGGGAAAGGGAGGGGCCCGGCCGCGGGGCCCCCCCCCCCCGTGCTCGAAGACAGCGGCCCCATTACTGTGACTATCCCCGTGAGGGTTGACTATAGAGAAGGGACACAGCAGAGAGAGATCGGGCCTTGGGAAACCTCGATGATTCCCATTGAGCTAAATATTTTCCCAGCGCTCATCACAGGGGCTGAGAGATGTGTGGACTTAGTCACCCATACCCAGGTCATTTTTGGTCCCGGAAGTCCCACATCCGTAAGGGTCACAAACCCCCACCCCTTTCCCACCTTGGTAAAACAGGGCCAAGAGGTAGGAAAGGCGCTGCCCTTGCGGACCCCTCCCGCTCATGTGAACTGGGTCCACCCGGTCAGCTCTGGGCGACCACTGTTAACCGTCACGGTGGAAAATCAGAAGCTCGAAGGGATAATTGACACTGGAGCCGATTGCTCTGTCATAAATAGGGGACAGTGGAGGCGCGAGTGGCCACTCCTACAGAGCCCTCAAGCAGTGACGGGGGTGGGGGGCAATAGATCTGCCATGAAAGCAGCACACGCCCTACGGTGGTCAGCTTTGGAAGAATCTGGACTCTTCACCCCACTGTGCCTACCCGACCTCCCTTATGCATTATGGGGTAGAGATATCTTGAGCCAGCTTAACCTGACACTTGCCACCCCTGATAGCCTGCGGGGAAATTAATTGGGGCCACTCTAGAGATGAGCTTTTCCCCCAGAATAACATGGATTAATAAGAAACCTATTTGGGTTGAGCAGTGGCCCCTGACAAAAGAAAAGCTCATCGCCCTCACAGACATAGTAATGACCCTCCTGCACGAGAACAAAGTGGAACCGTCCCTTAGCCCGTATAACTCCCCCGTCTTTGTCATAAAAAAGAAAGGGGGGAGTTGGAGAATGTTGATTGATCTTCGGGCAGTAAATGCCAACATGGTACCCATGGGGACCCTCCAACCTGGTCTCCCTATGCCCACTGCAGTCCCGCAAGGGTGGACTATTATAGTGATTGATGTTAAAGACTGCTTCTATAGCATTCCCCTCCACCCGGAGGACAAAGAAAAATTTGCCTTTTCCCTCCCTGCGATCAATTTCCAAGCCCCCAGTAAACGTTATCAGTTCACCGTCCTACCGCAGGGAATGGCCAATAGCCCCACCCTGTGCCAGCTTTACATGGATACTCTGCTACATCCTATCTTTTTAAACAGAAAGGGGGAGTTGGCAGGTCACTGACCCATTCAGACCTGTCTCAGGTACTATTTACCATGAATTTCCTACAAGTCAGGGATGACGGCACTACAGCCGCCCAGAGATTTTTCTCCCCAAAAGGACATGCTAAGAAAGAACCAACGCTCCTGCCCTCTCCCACCAAGGCCCTACCAGGCTCTAAAGTCATGTGGAGAGATGAAGAGGGAGGTTGGCATGGCCCTGTAACGGTAAAGAACAGAAGACAGGGCCACCTGTCATTTATAGAAGAGCCAGAAAGATGGCTCCCTGTTTACAAGATAAGAGACCTTGATTAATGCCCAACCCTACGGGGTGAGAGGAATTTCTTTCTTTTTCAGGCCTTCTGATCATCGTAGGGATCCTTGGAGGTGCTCCATCTGAAAGAAATCCGACATGGGGAATACTCCGAGTTATTCCCTCTCCCCTTCCGGTAGCACGGAACTCCCCGATCTACCCTCGCCTGCTAGTGACCAATACATCAATGGGGCTCCCTTCTGCCTCGGTGGGGCCCCTCATGTGTGGCCACAGGGGAAAACATCGAGGATCCCATACCATGGAGGGATTGCCAGATGGCGGGAGGATACCCCCTTGAGGGTGAACAAGGACGCTGATTCTGGGAATCACCCTACTTGTTGTCTGTTTCTGCCGCCTAGCTAGGCGACAGAGGGGCTATATGCCTCTTACTCAGAAAGACACCTAGGGGTAAGACGAGGTAAACCCCAAGACGGGCAACTTCTCCTGACCCAGCCACCTAAGACGGGCAAGGTCCTGGGTTGAAGGAGATGACCTAAGACAGGGTTCCTCGCCCCCAGCGGATCCCCAAGTCTGGCTAGCCGCCATGCATGACATGTGACACCTAGGGGTAAGACGAGGTAAACCCCAAGACGGGCAACCTCTCCTAACCCAGCCACCTAAGACAGGCCCTGAGGGTGTCGGGCGCCTAGGACGGGCAAGGTCCTGGGTTGAAGGAGATGACCTAAGACAGGGTTCCTCGCCCCCGGCTATCAGAGGCCAGTAGAAATGACACCGCTTAAGGCTAACCTCAGCACCGCTTAAGGTCACACCAAGTGATAACCTTGTAAAACAGAAAGGGGGAGATGTTGGGGGCGGGGGGAAGAGGCTTGGCGGTCGCTTAGAGGGGGAAACATAATCACCTTATAAGGGAATGTTACAGAACTCGGCCCCTCATTGAGTAAGAGTTCATGGGAGGGAGGACAGAGGGGATAAAAGGGTCTGCTGAGAGGTGGGGGGGAGCGGGAATGTGATCACAGAAGAATAAAGACTCATGACCCACCTCAGGCGCTCTGTCTGGTTCTTCCCCCATCAAAGAGTGGGGGCCGGAGGTACCCCGAAGACTCACCACGCGTTGGACTGGTGAGTAAGAGGACGGACTAGCATTAAGAAGCCGGCGTTGTAAATAAAAACCCGGCAAGCAATTTGGAATTACGCCAAAGGGGCAACAAAAATGTGATCCAGAAATACCACTACTGAGTCTATACCCTGAAAAGATGATGAAAAAGGGTAAAAACATCACTTGTACAAAAATATTTATAGCAGCCCTGTTTGTGGTGGCAAAGAATTGGAAATTAAGTGAATGTCCTTCAATTGGGGAATGACTTAGCAAACTGTGGTATATGTATGTGATGGAACACTATTGTTCTATTAGAAACCAAGAGAGTTGGGAATTCAGGGAAGCCTGGAAGAATTTGCATAAACTGATGTTGAGCAAGATGAGCAGAACCAGAAAAACATTGTACTCCCTAACAACAACATGGTTGGGGGGGGGGGGGGGGAATGATCAACCTTGATGGACTTGCTCATTCCATCAGTGCAACAACCAGGGACAATTTTGGGCTGTCTGCAATGGAAAATACCATCTGTATCCAGAGAAAGAATTATGGACTTTGAACAAAGACCAAAGACTATTACCTTCAATTTAGGAAAAAACTCATTATCTTATTATGTAATTTTTACTATCTCATACTTTATTTTTCTTCCTTAAGGATATGATTTCTCTGTCATCACATTGAACTGAGATCAATATATAACATGAAAACAATGTAAAGACTAACAGATTGCCTTCTGTGGGGGATGGGGAGGGAAGCAAGAATGAGGGGGGTTGTGAAACTCAAAATAAATAAAATCTTTCTTAAAAGAAATACTAAGGCCATTCCCTGGATAAAGGTAGGTCTCGTCATTTGAAAGACTGGAAAATAGAGGTCAAAAAAGTGTTCTTAGGGAATTATTTTGTTTATTTTCTATCAGACAGTTTACAAGCATTTATCAAGCTCTTACTATTGCCAGACATGTGCTAAGAGGTGGGAATACAAAGAAAAGAGTTCCTGATATTAAGGATCATAAATTACCTAAGGGGAGTTAGGGAGCTCAGTGAATAGAGATCTGGACCTGGAGTCAGTATAACCCAAGGTCAAATCTTGCCTCAGACACTTACTAGCTTATGTAACACTGAGCAAAATACCTAATCACTTTTTGCCTCAGTTTCCTCATCTGTAAAAGGAGGAATTAATAATAGCACCTAACTGGGCTCTTTACTACTTCCTTAAGACTGAAGGTCAGGAATAGAGTCTCCAAAGCAGACATAGAATCTGACTCATCTCACAATTCTTTAGAAAATATGGAGAGAGGAATTCATACTTTACCAGCAAAGACCAGAAAGACTTAATACTGAAACATTTATACTAGAAGAGGACATGATCAGGAGAAAAACATTAACTTCTTATGGAGTGAGGCAAAGGCATCCTAGAATGGAAAAAGGTCATCCTTAGGTGACTGGATGGAGGGATCCAGATCAGGAAATCCCTGTATAACTTGTTTTCTAAGCTGGCCAGAGCTGGATCACTCTCTGGTCCAAGTTCAAATCTTGCCTCGGATACTTACTAGCTGTGTCCTATCTGGAACAATCCCAATCCCAATATGGTCTCACCAGCTATAGTAAAGTAGATTTTATTGTACTCCAAAAAAGAAAAAAGAAAGAAAAAGAAAAGACAAGAAAGAAATGACCTGAGAGAAGCTTGTTGTCATGACAACATTAGGAGGAGGATTACAGCAGAAAGAGAGGAAAAATCCATGCCAAAAAAGGAGCCACAAGAAAGAAACCTAAACCCTTTCTGATGATGGCAACAGAACTGTGACCTTCCCTGACTCATGTTGATCTACATGTAAATAGCATCCCTTTTTTAAAACCCAAACATGCTTGGGATGCAACACTGACCAGGGATGAAGTAACAGGTCTGGGGTTTCTGGAGAAAACCAGGGAAGCTGAGAGTAGAATTCTCAAAGCCAAAACTAGAATGGAGTAACAGACTTTGACCCAGGGTATCATTATGCAGAGGGGCACACTTCCTCTCAAAAAGGACAATCATCCCCATCCCTTATCTCATGCTGCATAGTGTAACTAAAACCAGATCTCATTTTCAGGATATTAGAGGTGACACCCCTTCCCCAAGATCTGCTCTCCCTATGCCCTGACACCTCTAGGAGCAAGTACCAAACTTCTCCCCTTGAATGACTACATCAGGAACTAAACTGTCTCTACCATCCACTTAAAAGCTTTTTCCAAAAAATAAAAAATAAAAATAATTCCCATTACTTTTTTTGACAATCCTCTTTCATAAGACTGTGTAAGGGGAGGATGATTTATCATAGGAAGAATAAAGCAGACTTAGTTTATATTTGGTGGAATTCAAAACAAATGAGGAAGATAAAAAAATAGTTTGCCATTTGACTATTCACCACTGTCTTTAGAAATTGTTTATTAATACAGGATGACAACACACAGGAAATTTAGGCAAGCCAAATCCATTTTAGGAAGGTCATGAAAAATACAAGGCTATGTATGATAAACTAGAGACTGAGAACACCATTCCAATATCATAAGACTTTGAGGTTCAGGGCTTTGGAAATGAATGAACAAAAGAAAGGATAGATGGCTGTTTGGACAAATGGATGAAAGCACATTTTTAACTGCTGTCTACATATCAGACACTGGGGATATAAATACAGTGGGACTATTTCTCTCCTTAAAGAGCTTGTATTCTAATTTTGTTGTTCAGTCATTTTCAGATATATCCAACTCTTCATGACCAAATTTGGTGTTTTCTTAGTAGTTTGCCATTTCCTTCTCCAGCACATTTTATAGATGAGGAAACTGAGGCAAACAGGATTAAGTAACTTATCTAAAGTCACATAGCTTGGAAGTATCTGAGGTCAGATTTTCTTTAATTTAGTTTATTCTGAACTTAAGAAATAAAGTAAACATTTCTTACATAGTTGAAGGGGGTGGGGGAAGCTGAGTGTATATAAAACTAGACATCTAGTAATGTACAACTTGCTAGGCCAGATTTGAATTCAGGAAGATGAGTCTTCCTGATCTCAGGCCTAGCTGCCTTTATATTCTAATAGGAGGAAACATTACATATACGAGATTAATAGCCAGAAAATGGAGTTTTGTTCTAAAATATCAGAGATGCTGAGTAGAACCATACATAGCATCCTATTCAGAAATGATGGTTTTGATTCAGTAACTATTCCCAGAGCAAGAGAGGGAAAGGAAAAGAGAAGTCTATTGGAATGGCAAGACAGTGGATGGCTGAATGGATGGGATATGAAGCATGAACTGAGTCAACCAGATGTAGCAGGTTAATGAAATTTGTACTCACCATCCAGGATTTCTTAATCCCAAGAAAAGATGCTATAAGGGAATACCTCTACTTCTCAGAAAATATTGTGCAAAAAGGGAGTAGGTAGAGAGAACCCCAAACCCTCTTGAATCTTAAAAATTAAGAGAATTCCAAAATTGCTTTATGGGCATTTAGCAAGAAGGCAAATCAAAGCCCTATTGAATAGGAATAGTGTCATCCTAGTATTTGGAGCTGGTGAATAAATTTGCCACAGTATGTTTGAGCAGCTGGAATAAGAGATGGGAGGAGAAGTATCCACCAGCCAAGGAAAAACTCTTGTGGTTGGTAAATAATGCAAGATCTTTCTGGTGGTTTCCAGAGAGAATTGAAGACTTGATTTATGCCAATGCATTTTTTCTTATTAAAAAAAAAAGTTAGAGTCAAAAGCCAGACTGTCTAATCATGGTGACTTGGTAACACATTTCATGCTGACATCTGGAGATAGTTTACAGTATTACAAACAAATAGTTAAGAAGTTTACCCAGATAATCAAATACAAATTTGACTGTAACCCAAATTCATAGTCCCCACGTCAAAAGCAAGCTTGTATTAAGGCCTTGATGACTATTTCCTCTGGAAAAAAACAAGTGATAGCTTAGAATATTGGACTGTTGAGAAGTTCTCTAGATTTTATTCCTTCATCCCTTAAGCAACAGTCAGTGCATGATCTTTATAAAGAGTTTTCAGATCTCAGAGGAAATATGACATAAAACTACAGGTAAAGGGGCCCTAAGCTACTACCTGGTTATCCTGGAATCACAGAAGCTCAGAATTTGGAAGGTTCTCATTGAGTTCAATGCATACCTGAAGCAGGAAATCTTCCTATGACAGAACTTGGATTTAAATCCTGGCTCTGCCTTTTGCTATCATTTATGACTTTGAACAAGTCACTTATACTTTTTAGTCCTCAGTTTCTTTATCCATAAAAATGAGGACCGGCCTCTCAATCTTCCAGCTCCAACCCTAAGATCCTGTGATCCCTAAGAAATGGCTATCTAGTTTCCAACTGAACACTTCCAGTGATGATGAACTCATTACTGCATGAAACAGCCCATTCCATTTTTAGAAAGCCCTAATTGTTAGGATGATTTTTTTTGATCCTGAACCAAAATCTCATTTGCTGTAATTTCCACCCATTGATATTAATTCCTATCCTTTGGAACCAACTAGAAGTCTAATCTTCCTCCCATATGACATCTCTTTAAATATTTAAAGATAATGGTCAACTAGATGATACACTCTCCTCTTCCTGAGTTCAAATCTAGCTTTAGACCCTTACTAAGCTTGAGGAAGCCATTTAACTCTATTTGTCTCAGTTTCCTCATCTGTAAAATGAGCTGGAAAAGGAAAATGCCAAACCAATAGCTTTGCCAAAAAAAAAGCCCAAATGGGGTCACAAAGAATCAGACACAGCCATACAATGAATCGTTTCTTTATTTTATAACTAATCATTTCCTAGTCTTCTCTTCACTGTGACCAGACATAGTTCCTCCAACTTGGTGTTGTTTCAAAGCATCTTCATTTCCTTTATTGCCATCCTCCAGGCAGACTCCAACTTGTCGATGTTCTTCCTAAGATGCAGGGGTCTGAACTAAACACAAATCCAACAAAAGCAGATCTGATCAGGGCAGAGGAGAGCAGCACAACCTCTCCTCCCCCTCTTCTGAATGTTGTTTCTATTAATCCAGCCCAGGAGAGAGTATTGACTGCTGGCAATGCTGCACCCCACCACTGAGGCCACCTGGAGAGGTAGCTATTAATTGAGTTGCTTTTAGTGTTCCCCTGTCAGTTTTACAATAGTGAATAGAAGCAGAGCCTCAAAGAAATGCAGCAGAAGGAACCCCAAGCTGCTGTATAGTGAAAACCTCCTCACAAGGGATTCCCAACAGCCACTGCTTCACCTAAGAGAAAGAGGGGGGTGAAGCTAACGCCATCATCCACATTAGAACATTATCCATGGCAACTGTCTGTCTCCATAGTTACGGCAGCAACAAGATTTTCAGAGACTCCTTCAGTTGCTCTCATAACCTGAGTCGAGGGTCTGAGTGATGTTCCTAGTCTCCCTTACTCAGCCCCTGGAGATCCCAGTTGGCTGAGGGAATAGTCAGAGGAAATCACAATCTTTCAGCTAATTTATTTGATTCTTACAATTGCCAGCATGATGTAGTGAATAAAGAGCTAGCATTGGAAGCAGGAGGATCAGAAATCAAGTCTTGTTTCTGATGTAGTCTGGTTGTGTGACCCTGGACATTTATTGAATCTCTCAACATTCTCTCTCCAAGACTATAGATTGTAGAAAAAGTACCAAAACTACATTGGCAGACAGAGTTTCTAACCCAGTGCTCCAGACCTATGAAATCATTGGTCTAGTTCTTGTCCCTGTCTTTAATAACTCTCTGATTATAACAAAGGAATGAATATCTAATAACAGGACAAGAATCCCAGTATGTCCAGGTTTACAGATGCCAATGATATTCATAGAAGGGCACTTACTACCTCTATATTGAAATCCCAGGTGCTTCTGTGCCCAAAGGAAAAAAAAGAGAATTTTGCTGATCTTTTTGAATTCGCATAAGAACATATTCAAGTAAATTGTTTGGTTTCTTTTTTGTCCTTCCAACAGAACAGTCTTGATAGAATTGCATTTCTCCATTCATTCAGCCATTGGAGCTTTGAGATTGTAAGGCTAGGATATCTACTTAGTATCAAGAGACAAGTATTTTCTTCATAGCCTAGACATTTGAGAAAGATGCTTCAGAAGAAAACTAGATTGTAATGTTTCACCTATTTAAGATATTTTTTTCAGTTTTATGTAAATATGATTCTGAGAAAAATTCATAATATCAATTCCAAGTTCAGCATGATGATTTTCAATCTTTTTTTCAGTCATGACCCTAATTGGAGTTTTCTTGGCAAAGCTACTGGAAGTCGTTTTTCCTTTACTTCTCCAATTTATTTGCTAGATGAGGAAATTGAGGCAGACAGGGTTAAATGACTCACCCAGAGTCACACAGAAGAAAGAAAGAAGGAAAGAAAGAAGATTCCAATGAACATAATGTTGCACTTTGTATGAAATATTTTGACCAACTGCTCTGATGGTAGGACACTGAAAACTTCAAATTGTTATCATCTGTTCTGCAATGTTGTAATTGTGCAAGTAAATGATCAAATTAGCAAGATATTTCTTGAAATGTAATTCATCCTTCAAGTGAAACTAGTGAAATAATTGCTTTGGTTATAACTAAAAAAAAATTATGTTTTCATTTTTTTTTAAAAAAAGAGTTCAATGATGGTCTATGTGTGTTTTCTCTATAACAGTACAAAAAAACATACAACATAGATTTTGTGAATCCCTGATTTCATTGATGCAGAAGATTCCTTCCCTGATGGGCTCATCCTTTTTTCTACTTCTCATCTTACAATTGCAATCAGGTTTATATCTGTCTTACCATAAATCCTCTATATTAGAGCCTATATAATATTTTAGAGACTTTCTGGGGGCAATTTTTATTCCACACACTTCCATTTATCAGGGTGAAAAACATTACCTCATTAATGGATAAAATTAAAATTGCTTTGGATGAAGCATCAATAAAAGAAAAACTTTTTCTATTTATTCAATCTACAAGTACATATTGAGTAAATACTAGATACTAGTATGCTAAATATTGGTATATTGATACCAAGCAATGTGCTGTCTCTAGGACGAGTAGAACAAACATTTAAAAGGTAATCTTTGCTGCCTATTCCCCCAGCTTCACCAAAGCAGCAGGGCAAAGTAGAGTCTCAGTCCAGTTGTGGGCCACAGACCAATTTTGTTTTTAGAAATACCCAGTGGAATTTCCCCCTTTTAATTTCCAACTGTCTTCTTTGACCTTGAGATGTCTGAGAAGTTAAAAATTATAAATTCTCGTAAATTATTTCCCGAAAAGGCATTGTTTCATAATATTGCAATAATAAAGTGTTTGTTTTTGTCTTTGGTGGGAGAAAGAAAAAAAGGAAAAAGTTAAATAAAATTAATATAATAATAATATTAATATATGTCCTTAATATTGACATTTTGATCAAATATATGAATATGTGTAAAAACTTATATAACCTTTAATCTTTGAAAACTTTAAAATAAGTGCTAGTTATCATAATTAATTATTATTGTTCTTAACATTCTTGCAAGTCATTAGAGTAACACAAGCAATAATAATGGCTAATATTTATTTAGCACTTACCATATATCAGGCACTATATAAAGCACTTTAAAATATTATTTCATTTATCCTCACAACAATCTTGGAGATGGGTTCTATTCTTATCCCCATTTTACAGTTGAAGACACTGAGGTAGAGAGGGGTTAAGTGACTTGTCCAGAGTGACAAAGCTAGCATCTAAGGGTAGATTTGAACTCAGGGCTCCTGACTTTGCAATGTTGTTTCATTATTTGTATTTAGATTCTTGCCTAGCACAGTAGACATTTAATTAATTGATTAACAGGTTGATGATTGAGCAAGGCCGTTGGGGACCGCCTACAACTTGGATAAAGGGGAAAAAGCTTTGAGTAGACTGAGACATACCAGTCATTTCTCTGATGCTCTTGGCTAATCGATTCCCCATAATCTCTGGACAGAACCCCCTTAGTTTGAAGCTCCTTCTCTAACTTGACTCTCTGCTCCAGTTTCAGTCCCCTGCATTTAACATTTCTGAGATATTCAGTTTCTTGGTCCAGTCTGAACTATGATTTATTCCCCTGCTTTTGACCCTGCCTCTCTTAGGGCCCCAAGAGGACAAGGACATACCTTAATGCAAATGACTGCCCTCTTTACCAAAGAGCTCCACCTCCAAATCTCATTCGAAGAATAAAACTGCATATGTGAAATAATCGGAAAATAACAACTGGGAAACTAAGGAGCATTGATTCTTAATACAGTAGAACATCATTGATTAGAAAATCATAGCAAGGTTTTAAGAAAAAAGAGATCACAAGATAGTAAGAGATTATTAAATCTAACCTAAGATAAAATATAGTTATTATGATAATGTAAGCATAATGTTCATGAGATACCAATAGCATTCTCCTACCTAATTACCCCTTAAGCCAAATACTCTGTCTTTGACTTCACTGAAGACTCAGTTCAAGGGCCATCATCTCATAGGTTTCCCTTATCTCCATAAGCTCCATAGTGCTTTCCTCTCTAAGAGGAAAAAATCTACTCTGTATTTATCTGGTATGAATGAATTTATGCACATTATCTCTCCCCCATTAGAATATAAGCTTCTTGAGGGCAAGAACCAGTCTTTTGGATTTTTCTTTGTACCCCCAGAATCTAGTCTCTAGAAATGCATCAATAAACATTTCTTTAGCCTGGGACTGCGCTAAGCTCTGAGAAGGACAAAAGACAGTTTCTGCTTTCAAGAAACTCAGTCTGATGGGGGAGACATCATGCAAACAACTGAATAAAATCATAATAAAAGTTAAATTGATTGATGGAATTATCAATGTCCCTTTTCCATGCTTCAATAACTACTGCCACCAAGCATTTAGCTTTAGCAAAAATAGCATTCTTATTTCCTGTTCTCTGGTTCCTGGGGTTTCCTATGTCCCAAACTATACATCTGAGGTTCATTCTATTAGATAGAAACCTAGCCTTGGAGTCAGGAGGATAAGTATTTGAATCCAGCCTCAGATACTTGACTCTTACTAGCTATGTTTTCTTGAGCAAGTCACTTAACCCTGATTGCCTCGCATCCAGGGCCATCTCCAATCTTCCTGATTCATATCTGTCCTGGACCCAGATGGCTCCAGAGGAGAAAGCAAGGCTGGCCACTTAGCATAGCACTTTTTCATTCAAATCCAATTCACCCACTTGTCATGGTATCAGCTCCCTGATGTTGTGATCTTCTTCGAGAATGAAGGGTAAACATTAATTAATTAATTAACAGTGTTATTGTGGTTGCTGTTATTTGTTGTTGTTATTGTTGTTGTTCATTCTCAGTGGTATCAAGAGGGTGATGTCTTAATGTATGAGTTGGATATCAGTGAGGTAGAGTTGCACGAAGTCATCAACCTCAATCTCTCTTCCAGAATCATCAGAATCCAATGGCAAGACAAAAGTCAAGACTGTTGATGATGACCTAGGGAGCAATGAATAAACTTGACTGATGTAAAGTGAACCAGGAGATCATTGTACACAATAACAGTAATATTGTAATGATGATCAACTGGGAAAGAATTAGTTAACTCATAAATTCATTGACCCAAGACAATTTGAAGGATTCATATTGAAAAATGTTATTCAACTCCAGAGAGAGAACTTATGAACTTTGCATGCAAATTGAAGTATAATTTTTTCATTTTATTTTTCTTGCTTTTTTGCAACATGACTTGCAATTAATTTTCACATGATTTTACATGTATAAAATTATGTTTCTTGCCTTCTGAGTGGGTAAGGGAAGGGCTACTGAAAAAAGGGAGAGAATTTAGAACTCAAATTTTTTTAAATGAATGTTAAAAATCAATAATAGATTTTAAAAACACTGGTTCTCTATCCATTATAATACAGTATGCAAAATATGTGATCTGCCAATATTGAAATAATTATATATATTAAGTTATTATAATACAACTATAACACCTAAATATGTATGTAGATGTTCTCACTCTCCTACATAAGTAAGTACTAGCCCCTCTTATTTCTGGGTTGCTTTTTTTTTTTCTAGTCGGCTCCTACCTCTCTGTCCCTCCCCCTCCCCAATCTCTTATAAAACACAAATACATGCTCACTGCAGGAGGAAGAAGCAAGCTGACTAGGTATTTATTCTTTCTCCAATCTATATTATCTCTACATGTGTTCTGTTTAACCAGTTCATTGATTTGTAGCATCCTTGTGCTTGCCTTGTTTCCCACCTGGAGCGAGCTCCTCAAAATCCATGGATCACTTCTAGCGAAACCATCATGGGCTCTAGCCAATGCAGTGGCAGAATATACACATTTACTAGTATAACATAGGACCTATTGCCTTCAAAGCCTTCTGCTACGTGTTGGGAGACACACAAAGTTTAGAGAAAGCCTCAAGGAGCTTACAATTTAGCAAAGGACTGCACTTTATGATAACAGAACATTGCATGGAAAGCACGTTTGAAGTCCACAAAATAAAATACTTCTTTATAGGTTCCTAGAGCTAGAATTGGAAGGACCTTCAATGGCTAATCTCCTCTTACCATAGAAGAGTAAAATGAAGACCAGGGAAGGTATAGAGGCAAGACATGATTTGAACTGAGGCACCCTGACTCAAAAGTGAAGTTTTATTCCCCCATACCACAGATCTGAAGGAGGAAATTCATGACTAAAAGAAAGATTTCATATGGGGAAGTAGCACCTGAGTTGGACTTTGAAAGAAGAGGAGATGGGGAGGCTAGGTGGCGTAGTGGATAAAGAACCGGCCTTGGAGACACTTAATAATGACTTAGCTGTGTGGCCTTGGGAAAGCCACTTAACCCCATTTGCCTTGCAAAAAAAAACCTAAAAAAAAAAAAAAAAAGAAGAGGAGGTATTCCACAGGTAAAAAGGAAAAGGTGAAAGAGGAAAAAGTAAACAAAGTAATGGATTGAGGCAGGAAAGCATCCTGTGTTTTGGGGATGTAGAGAGCGATCCATGTTAGAAGAAACAAAGTGCATGGAAGGCATATAATGCGATAAGTCTGGAAAGGCAGGATAATGTCAGATTACAAAGAGTCAAGCAGGGGGTAATAGGGAGTCATTGAATATGTCTGACAGTAAGGGGATCTTTTTCTAGCATAGACCCAACTTCACACTGATAGACAAAGCACTGTGATCTTTTTTTCAAATGCTATTTGATCTCTTAGTTTAGAATCTGGAATTTAGGATGATTCTCTTTCATATCCTGAGACTTTCATCCTATCAGAGAGCATTGTCAAAGCAACTATGACTTATACACTGATAAATTCACAGTTACACAGATAAATATAGATGTGTGTGTGTATTGTTGCTATTGTTGCTTGTCCTTCATTCTCAAAGAGGACCATGACATCAGGAAGGTGATGCCATGACACGCAAGTGAATTGGATTTAAGTGAGAGTAGACTGTGCAAAATCACCAACCTCACTCTCTCCTCAAGAATCATTTGAGTTCAATGGCAAGATACAGATCAGGACAACCTAAGATGGTCCCAGGTGCATTGGGAGACCTTGCCCTTTTAAGCCAGGTCCCAGTTTGACTGAGGCAAAACCCTTCAGTGATTAAGGTTAAGAAGTGAGGCACAGAATGGTCTCTTTTACTTAGTCAAAAAAAAAAAAACAATCTGGGTGGAGAAGACATTTATCATGTAAAGTTGTAAGGATGAGTTAAAGACCTTGAGGATGTTCAATCTAAAGAAAACAATATGCGTCTATACATTTATATATGTGTATTATACACACATATATACACAGAGAGATAGATTGACAGACAGAGATTAGATAGATGGACAGATGGATGATGGATGGATAGAGGGATCTATCCTGCTGTCTGGGCAGTGTTCAAAGGAAAATTTACATTCTGGGAGGCCAGTAGCATGAGAACAGGAGGAAATGTTATGTTGGAAATTCTTTATTAAAGACAAAATAAATCCAACTGCAAGGAGTTATGAAAGTGCTCCCTGGGGTTTGAATATTTTTTTAAAACAATGTTCACTGCCTCTAACACAATCCCAGGAGAAGTATATTTTTAAATGAATTTAAAAATTCTCATCCTATAGTAAACACACCCTTTAAAACACATTACAGTAAAATGACCAGATACCCACTTTAATAACCCTATGGCCCTACTGACCAAATTTATATCCCCTCCCTTCCTTCCCTTTCCAGCTTCCTTTAAATGCAACCGCAATTCTCTGGAATTATTTTTTTTTAAGTGTGTTGAAATGCAACATATTCCCAAAAGTCCATTTTTGCTGTTTTTCCTAAGTGCAGTCTGTAGCACCCTATTTATTATAAATAATTTCAACACAATTCACAATTACAGCTTTCTATTCATCTCAGGAAAGATCTTAGGATTTCCAGCCTCACCCTACTGCAGGGCCCAAAGGACAGAACCTAGTAAACTGCCTTTTCTTTCTACCAAGTTAGGGGAAAAGAGGAAGGGAGAAGGAGATGCAAAGCTGTTTAAAAGCTTTAAGAAAATGACAGGAGAGCAAGGAGGGTCACATGGGTAATCCCAAGAGATAACTCTTCTGAGATTAGTTTTTCATGAATTCCAGGAACATCAAATGGCAGAATCTGAAGAGATGGAAAGGAGCAGAGCAGCTGGCTATTCCAACACATGCTACAAGGAGAAAGTCCATTTACTACACGATCATCCAATCTCTGCTTAAAGATTGCTAAGGAGGAGAACTCAATCTCTCTCTAAGCAGTCCATTCTATTTTTTTCTTGTTATTCAATCTAAATTTATCTTTTTTTTGTCTTTTACACATTATTCCCAGTTCTTATCTCCAAGAAATAGAGGCAACTAAAAGTGGTACAGTGGATAGAGAGGTCTGGAGTCAAGAATTTGTACTCAAATCTGACTTTGTACTAGCTCTGTGACCCGGGGCAAATCACTTAAACTCAGTTTCCTCAAGTGTAAAAATGGAACTAATACTGTCATTAACTTCACAGGGTTACAAAATATTTATAAAGTGTTTAGTATACAGTATCATAGTATATAGTAGACACTATATAATTACTTATTCCCTCCTCTCCCTTCTGATATCCAAAAGAAGGTTGTCTCTATGACAATCTTCAACTCCCTGAACACAGCTATCATGGCTCCTCCTTTTTGGACAGATTATAAAATTTATTATCCACATTAATTGCCAAGGACTGTGCTAAATACACAGAAATACAAATAAGCAAGATATTTCCTGCCCTCAAGGAAAGACAACACATAAAGAGAAAATGGAAAGAGAATGGATCAGGAATAGTAGGGTTTGGAGTTGGTAGCCAGGAAATAAGGAGACCTGGTTCCAAACAAGTGAAGTAAAAAGCTCACCAACCAGAGTCCAGATTGGCTCTTAGGAAGAGTCCTTGTGTCCAGTGGGCAAGAGATGAGAAAGGCCCAGGTTAAGCATGTTTTGGAGTTAGTTAAAAGGCCATGAATCCTGACTTTTCCTCTCCAATATAAATATTCCCTTCAGGTCTGATCTATTCAGTTATTATATGTGGTAAAAAAAATTCATCTCACTATCCATGTGGTTTATATCATATACACATAAATTGTACCCAACATATTTTTGGGTCACATGCCTAGTTCACCAATATTGGACAAATCAGCTAAAGACACCATGATTAAACATATAGGGATAAGGGCTTTCTGAGAGGGACTTATAGATAGAAATAGCAGAAAGGACATAGGTCTAGAATAACTTAAAGAGTTACTAAAAGGGGACATTGTTAGAGCAAGATTGTACTCAGATCCGGCTTCATGTGCATATGCCATTTGGTTTTCAGAAGGTTCTAGGCATCAAAGCCCAGTGTTTCAAGATTCTCCCAGCAGGGTGATAACAGCCATCACTCCCTAACTTAGCTGGCCCTTCTATTTACACAAGCCATCGCTTTCCTACATAAAGCCCCAAAATAGAAACGTTAAAAGAGCAGCTGGTGCCTCCCGGGAACCTAATAAAACGTCTGTTTTTCAAACAGGCCTGCTTCGCTCTGTCATAAATATTCTGTATTTCTCACTCCTTCGTTCTTTATTAGCAGACACATTTGCATGAAAACGGGAGTTGGTTTATTAAGAATTCATCTCTTCCTGCTGTTTACAGGCTGCCTAAAGTTCCACTCCCCCACATGTGACATCACTAGGGATGACTAAGTTGCATCAATATTCTTTAAGCTGCAGGTGAAGAAGAGATGGCAAAGAATGCACAATGAAGTTTTAAGGGATGGTGATTGCCTTGGGTTCATATCTATCCATAAGAGTAAAAAATAATTAAAACAAAATTGTGTTGAGGTCAAATGAAAAAGATAAATAACAAAAATAATACAAAACTGAAGAGAAACTATAATTTGAGGACTATGTCTTTAAAATGATTAAATTTTAAAAAAATAAATTTAGGGAAAATTTTATTTCTTGCATCTTATTTCAGATTTTCCTTGGAAGGTGACTCAAAGTACTGTTCATGGAAAACACCAGAGATTTTGTTCTCTTTTGATTAAAGTTGAAAGATCCATCCTTCTCCCTCCTATCAGTTGCTTTTGGTACTGCAGAATAGATCCTGAGCCCAGCCTTGAAGGATCCCTGTAAAGCAGCAAACACACTATAATTTGAGTAAGAGGCAAAGACCATGTGGCAGGTGTGGCAGACTAGCGTTTGTTGGAGTCGCTGGGGTGTTTTCCTCATGACAGCCCCTACTCAAAGATCTGCATGCAGGTGCCTGTTGACTACATAGCAGGCGAGGACATGCATGGGAAGGGCGGCCTCCAGATTCCACAGCTCCACGCTCATACCATCTCTGAGCCTACACCTGGCAATATAGCATGGCGACAAGTGGCAAATCTCCCATACCCCGAACCTCCTACTCTCCAACCATTTGTCTGTTCTGAAATACATGCCTTAATAAGATATTCTTCTTCCATGAATACCATTTGGCTTTTTGTTCTTCATTGCAAACTGAACAATTGGTAATGTTTTATTTGGAATCAGTCTGTAATCCCATCATGCTGCATTTCCTTTGTACAGAACGACTGTTATTTAATGGGGCAGCTTTGATTATTTTGGAGATAGGCTCATATTTGGAAAGAGGAGGGGTATGCGTAAGTTGATTATATTGGCCAGCTTCCCCTATTTTTTCTGGAAGTCCTTCTTCCCATTTGTATAGATAGTAAATCTCAGAGAACTGCATAACAGCTACAGAGACCATTGTCATGGGCATTATAGGGAGGGGTCATAGCCAGCCCTTGAAGCATTTACCCCAAAAAGAAACCAGTGTGTCCTGACTAAAAAGACCCCCAAAACTTGATTTGAACTTGTCTGTCTCCTTTAAATACCAGAGACCAAGGCATATCAAATTCCATATGCAACTGAAAGGGCCTCTTGATTTCCTCCAAGCCAGTGTTTTCTGAGGCCCCTTTCCTTTTCCTAACATTTCCCTTAGCACAATTCACATCAAGAGTTTTCCTTTTCTATGGAATGCTAGTATTCAATGGAAGAATTACTATTGTTCATTCTGAAGGAAGGGAGAAAAAGGACCTCCTTTCTTCCTTTAGTCCTTTCTTTCTTGGGTATCCTTTTCCTGACTTCCAAATCTTATTATAGTGCAAATTCAAAGTGTTCCTACCACCTGCATTACTTACCATTCCAGATTAGTTGTTTCCCTCAAATTCTCACTGCCATTTTTTTGCCTTTCTATTGTTCCAACTCTTTCCTGAGCTATGCTGTCTCCTATCAAATCTTCCCTGCTTCACACTGTAACCGCCCAAAATTTCTCTGGTCAGCTTCTTTCATCTGTCTTTTCTTGTGAGGGTTCTAATATCTGATTTATGTGTGTTTTTACTCATCTTAAGAGTTCTACCAGCCATGAGGTTCATCTATAGATGATAAACTGTGAAAAATCAAAACAGAATGGGTTTACGAAGCAATCTTTTTATATATGTGGTATGTGTATAAATTGTACATGCAGACCCAAATTTTAATGTGAACAGTCTCTTATGCCCAAAATTTTAAAACCACTTGATCATTATCTTATGGATAGTTTCAATTTCTTTGATTTTTTATTAGAATTTTGATTTATTACCAACAAAACCCAGCAGGAAGAGAGAAAAAGAGAAATTCCACCCAAAATAACTTAGATGACCTGCTATGACATACACAAGTACTATATATTTTTTAAAAATTTTTTCCAATTACATATATAGTTTTCAACATTCATTTTTTGAAAGATTTTGAGTTCCACATTTTTCTCCTTCCCTTACTACCTTTCCTTTTCCTCTTCCTCCCCTTGACAGCAAGTAATCTGATGTTACACATACACAACCATGTAAACATATATATATATAAGATTATATATATATATATATATATATATATATGTCATGTTGTGAAAGAAGAATTAGAACAAAAAAGGAAAAATCCTGAGAAATTTTAAAAATAAAAACATTTTTAAAAAAATTAAACTAAGGGCAGATAGGTGGCACAGTGGATAAAGCCCTGGAGTCAGGAGAACCTGAGTTCAAATCTAGCCTCAGATACTTAATAATTGCTTAGCTGTGTGACCTTGGGCAAGTCACTTAATCCCATTGCCTTAAATTTTTAAAAAAGTGAAAATAGTATGCTTTGATCTGCATTCAGATTTCATAGCTCTTTCTCTGGATGTGGATGGCATCTTCTATTACAAGTCTTTTAGAATTATCTTTGAGCACTGTACTACTAAGAAGAGCCAAATCTTTCATAGTTGATCATCACACAATATTGCTCTTAGTGTATACAATGTTCTTCTGGGTCTTCCCACTGCACTCAGCCGTCAGTTCATGCAAATCTTTCCAGGTTTTTCTGCTTATGATTTCTTACAGAAAATAAATTCCATCACATTCACATACCACAATTTGTTCAACCATTCCCCATCTGATGGGCAACCCCTAAATTTCCAATTCTTGGTCAACATGAAAAAGCTGCTCTAAATTTTTTTGTATATATGAATATTTTTCCCTTTTTTCTGATCTCTGTGATACAGTGGCATTTAATTCCCTTTAAAGGAAGCAGGACAGCAAATATTATACAGTCCTAGTTTCTAGATAATGAAACTGAAGGTTAGTGCATGGAAACAAGTGTCCTACTCAATACGGCAGAGCAAGGCAAGAAAAGAGTTCCCCACTCTCCTTCTTTGGTTTCTCCCACCCTTCAGAAAGTATTTATTGCCAGGGTTAAAATTTGTTTCTCATTCTATTTTATTGAGATTAGACATCAAAATTAACATTAGTTTTCCTAAGAACCTGAATCTAAAAAGTTACTGAAACGGCTCCTGGCCACATTTTCAATTCAACCAGTAAACTCAACCACTTCTGTGACCTGAAAGAACCCAAAGGGGTTATTTCTCAGCTGAAAAAAAGGTAAGAACATTGAAGTGTGACAAAAAAACTGAACCAATTAAATCAAAATGAATGAAATAATCGTGAGTTTGGGTTCCTCATGCTCTATGCTTTTCTACAGTATATATATCTCTCCCTAGAAAGGGTTTCTCATACTACCTAGTTCAACTCCCTTGTTTTCTACAAAACAAAACTGAGGTCTATTGAGGCTGAACCTTGTCCTCTCTGATTCTATAATCATGGTTCAATCTGCCATATCATGTGATTCAGTCATTTCAGTCCTGTCCAACTCTTTGTGGTCCCATTTGAGGATTATTTTGGCAAAGATTCTAGAGTAGTTTGCCATTTCCTTCTCCAGTTCATTTGACAGATAAGGAACTGAGACAAGCAGGCTTAAGTGACTTGCCCAGGGACACACAGCTAATAATAATAAATTCATTCTGAAACTGGATTTGAACTTGTGAAAATGAGTCTTTCTGATCCCAAGCTCTATCCAATGTGCCACTCAGTCACCTAATACATACACATAACCACTTCAAGGATTCATAATTTCATTAGTATAGATACTCCTCTGTTGACAATGAACATAGCCTTCTCTATGCCTATATATATATATATATATATGTGTGTGTGTGTGTGTGTGTGTGTGTGTGTATGTGTGTGTATACATATGTATATATATATGCACTATATATATTATATATATGTGTGTGTTACAAAAATCAAAGGAATGAACATTCTGATTAGCTCTCTTAGCTACAATGAATCTCAGAAAACAGAAATACATTCTGTAATTGAGTCTGTACAGACACACACACACACACACACACACACACACTCATATATTTGTTTTAGTTTGATGTGGGGAATTCTTGGCAAGGAAATTTCCCTCACCATTATAGATCAACAACTCATCTACAATTTATAATCTAAGAGACTTATCTGGAAACAATGAGAAGTTAAATGATCTTACCATGGTTGCTTAGCTAGTATATGGTTTGTCAGAGGCAAGACTTGAACCTGTTCTTTCTTACTGCAAGGCCTCTTCTCTGCCATGCCACACTATCTCTTAGTATAAATATCTATAAACACATATGTAACTATATGTACATGTAGATGCATACATGTATGTTTGTATACAAGTAATTTATCTTGAAGATATGGCATCTTCTTTAAATAGTTTTCTGCTTTTCCTTCCACATTTAAAATATATAATGAGGTTATAACATAGATGTAGAAGACCAGTATATAAAAATACATATATTTACATATATATATATTTGCATGTATATATATATATTTATATATATGCATATAAATAATTTTAAATTGGTCATTCGAGTTCAGAAAATGTTTTTGAACAATAGTTTTTTTGTTTTTTAGGTTTTTGCCAGGCAAACGGGTTTAAGTGGCTTGCCCAAGGCCACACAGCTAAGTAATTATTAAATGTCTGAGATCAGATTTGAACCCAGGTACTCCTGACTCCAAGGCCGGTGCTTTATCCACTACGCTACCTAGCCGCCCCTTGAGCAATAATTTTAAACATGACTCTCCTCTCCTCTCCTTTTTGCCACCAAAAAAAATGGGGAAAATACACTATATTTTATGTATTTTCCTTTTTGTTACATGGTTTTTTCTGGGGTTAGAAAATTTCTAAATGCCCCTCTTCTCAGTCTATATTTATGCCAGTAAGCCCTACATACTTTATCCAGTTTCATGAGAAAATGATTAGAGTACCATTTATTGGGATACCTAAAGTAGACCAATTTTACTTTTAACTTTCAAAATAAAAAGATGTGAATATCATATAAATCTATTTTTATTTCACTTCCCATCTGCATCCACTCTCTTTCTTCTCCACCAAGGATCCCCTGCTTTCCAAGTTGCTAGACCCCAGTGGAGAAAGAGCTTCTTCTCAGAATAAACAGGGTGGAGACTGAATAAGTTATGGGAAGGAGACCAGATCCTGAAATGGATAGTGATGATATAATCCATTTTCTACTTTCCTTTAATTTAGTTGCTGATTTGTCCTTGAGAATTCCTCCCCTTCCACTCTGTAACCAAGTAAGAAAGTACTTTGCTAATTCTAGTTCCTGGAAATGGAAGGCCAGTTCATAGGGCCTAGAGAGCACTGGGCTTAGCTAGTTCCCAAGCGATTGCCAATACAGGACATGCAGAACCTCCAGTCTTAAAAATGGTATAACCTGTGATTGAGTTTTCAGGGTTACCAAGAGAAATTGGTCACAGAAAGAGAGAGGGAGAAGGAGAATGAGAGGGAGGAGAGAGAAAGAGAGAGAGTGAGTGAGAGAGAGAGAGAGAGAGAGAGAGAGAGAGAGAATCTTATTTAGAGATTATTGTACTACTATATAGCTATTTCTAACAATTTTGTATAAGCTTGATAATTTTTTATCAATCTGAACTGTTTGCATCATGGCCTTATTTGTTTTGTTTATATGCTCTCTTTTCTCCCTTGAAATCCCACAGAACTAAGTGTTCTCCTTTCTTCAGTCTTGTGTCTTCTCTTGAAAGTTGATCCCTAGGGATTTTCCTTGTCTAAGGCAGATCTGGCTGGAAGCCCTGAGTTACTAGCTAGAAAGAAGGACCTTCCCCACCCCCTCCAGCTTCTCTGGTTGTCTCTACCTCTCAACAACGCTATCTCCTCAATCATCTACCCCTTTACCTTTTGTCCTCACATTTACTATCAGATAATGGATACGCATTTATTAAATGCCAACAGTATGGCAGGCATTGTAATAGGCACTGAATAAACAAAGTACCCTCCAACTCCCCCTAGACTTGAGTTTACCAAGGAAAGCGACCTTTCTCAGCAAAGGGGCTCTTTTACACCTTTACAATTTCTTCTGTTCCCCTTTTCTCCATCATATCCTATAGATACCTGCTAAGATAAGATTCCATGATCCTAAGATTATTCTTCTTTTCCATTTTTTTGCTTCCCTGATTTACCTCAAGGAAACTGGTTGTGATCTAGAGAAAATCATACCTGAATAAAATGTTAATGTCTCACTAGACTATAAGAAAGTGACTACTGTTTCATTCTTTGTATATTGGTCCCAGTACCTATTAGGCATTTAATAAATGCTTGTTGATTGATTGATAGTAAGTGGACATCAGTTTTAATAGTAATGTTTTCTGGAGTCCCTGGTTAATAATCATTTCAGATCAAGAATACCCATATAGACTAACATATATATATATATATATATATATATATATATATATATATAATAGATGTGTGTGTGTGAGTGTGTGTGTAGGTATGCATGTAGATATAGCTATAGATATCTTTACATAAACTCTTCATGTATACATGAAGCCTCAATCAAAATATTTTAATTTTTACCATAGACAAAAGCTTTACCACTAAAGACTAAGTTGACAAATAGTAACATTTGGAATTATCATTTTGTAAATAAATTAATGAGCCTATTCATCCAATTAAAAATGGAAAGGCCAATGAACAAACTATACTAGAAGGCTGAGCAAGGATATACACATTGACTGTGATGCCATAAAATTTCTTCAGAATTCTAAGCTTGAGAATTATAATTAAGGATGGCAGAATAACTGTTGTGTAAATATTGCTTCCAAAGTATAGTTTATAGAACTCATAAAGAATGAAAGCTTCTTGAAGGTAGGGATTATCTCATTGTAGTCTTTGTATTTCCAATACCTAATCCTTAGTATATGGTATGTAGTAGGTGCTTAATAAATGCTTGTTGATTGCCTGATATTAAGGATGATGACTTTGATGAAAGGTAGTAGAATAGATGATTGATACCTAGTGAATCTGTCACATTCTCTTTGGTCTTAAATCACTTACTTAATTTGGTACTTTTATTCCTTCCCCCCACCCCATCCCCCAAAAGAATTATGTAGCTACTTCTACTTATGCCTCCACTTCTCAAAAATGCATAAATGTATATAATTTAATTTTAAATTCATTAAAATGCTATGACTATCCTGATGTCATCAGAAGAAAAACATATTTATTGTACTGATTTTAACTTACTGTAGCTAAACAATCTGCAATCACTCTGAGCAAAAGTTTCTTAAGTATCCATATTATCTGCCTCCTATTTCAGACTTAGAAGTTTAGCTGTGCAGAGGCAAGGTGAGAGATATGGAGCTTTTATAACCTCAGATTTTGATAATACAGAGTGTGTCACATCTCATTTTTATTTGACCTCGGTATGATAACTCAATTTTCCCATTGCCTATCAAAAGATGAAAATTGAACAAAAGCAAATTGATGTAGTTCCAATAAGAAAAGATGGAGCTTAGGTAAAAGTATGTCTGAACATTTAAAAATGGACTTTTTTCACTTCACCTTTGAGTTTTTCATACTTGGGGTATCCTCCAGCTAGAGAAGTCCCAGTATTCTTCCCCTGAAAGGGCTGGTTTCATCATGGATTCCCTCCTCAATCTTTTTTTCCATCTTTCCTTTCTTGTGCTATTGGAGTGTAAGCACATCAAAAGTAGAAACTATCTTGTTTGGATTTTTTTGTTTGTCCCCAACCAGCATCTGATATATTGTAATGTTCCACAAATACCTTAACTATTTAGCATTTTCTGTCATAAATACAGTCTTTCTTCAGCTGGGCACCTTACCACAGTTGGTTGTGTCTCTGGAACCACCCAAATATAAAACCAAACAAGTTCTACATGAATTCAACCTTGACGAACTCCTAGAAATTTCAGTATAAATTGTCCACACCTTCTTAAACCTATTAGTCATAAGGAGAGGATGCTATCGTGGGAGACTAGGGGTAACAACAGGACTCCTTGTCTGAACAAACTTGTTCGACCCCAAGAACAGCTCAAATTCCAAATCTTGTGAATAAACACATAAATACAGAAAGTTCCTCTATAACTTTCTCACTGAACCCCAATTCAAACAAAATCTCAAGGTAAATCTCATCAGTAAATTAAGGAAAATTTCTCTTTTGGGGATGCATTTTCTTGAGGACATTATTTTGGGATTTTTTCCTTATTTTTTAAAAATAATATGAATGTAAATGACTTTTATTCACATACATAACTTTCCTACAGCAATTTAAAGGTCTTTTAAACAGTAAAATTGAGTTATAAAAACATTTCATTCTATATAGACTTAGTGATGCTTAAGGCTAAATCATGTCCCCTGGTATATTTAGTGCATTTATCTTATTATGAGATGAAAAGCTCATAATATGATGTTTTTCCCCTGGAATCTGAAATATTCTGAAATAATAAAAGTCTGACTAGAGAAATAAGGGGCAGCTAGTGGATACTGCACTGGGTCTAGAGTCAGGAAGATCTAAGTTCAAATCTGGCCTCAGACTGTCATCCTGAGTCAGACACTTAATCCCTATTTTTCTCAGTTTCTCATCTATAAAAATGGGGACACACTGGAAAAGGAAATAAATCATTCCAGTATCTTTGCCTAAAAAAATGCATGGAGAGTCTGTAGGATCACCTAGAATTAGACACAACTGAATGACAGTCACAAACTAAAGAAATGTTGATTAACTAAGCAAAGAAGAGGATACTATATTCAGCAATGTCAATGGATAAGAAAATATGAAGATTCAAATGACTAATATATTAACCATTACAGGAATAAATTTTCTATCATCCCTCAAAAAATGGAGAATTGAGATATCAAAAATTCAAAAACAGTATTGAAGAGGAAAAACTTGCAAGGGTACAGTACATATGCTTAATCTCACTATGGTCCTTGAAGGAACATCTTTATATCTCACCCACTTCTTATCTTAGTGCCTTTATTATAATGGATACTTAATTTCAACTTTTTTCCCCATTCAATATATTCATTATTTTCCAGCAGCCCAATCAACTTTTGGAAAGCCCTAATTATTAGGAATTTCTTTCCTTCAATCCAGTCAAAATATGTCTCCATGCAAATCACACCCAGTGTTTCTAATTCTACCTTCTAGCATCAAGCTGAATCATTCTAAGCCACCCCTTCCTACATAAGAGCCTTTCAAATATTTAAATTATTAATAGATCACCATAAATTGGTTCGTCTCCAGGATGAACATGCCCAATACCCTCTATCAATCTTCATATGGTCCCTATCACCTTCACTATCCTGACACTCTTATGAACAATACCTAGTTTTTCAATTAAAGTCTTTCCTACTCAAGGTTGTGATTTTCCAAAACACTGGTGGCTCATTCTGTAATCCAATATATTAGCTACTCCTTCCAGCTTTGTGTGCTAAGAATGCCCTCTATATCTCCAATCGAGGCCCTGATAAAAATTATGAACAGCATAAGAACAAGGATGGATTCCTGGTTCACTTCTATAGAGATCTTTCCCTAAACCAAAATCCTCTTTTTGATTCCTTAAGTTTGGTCATTCAACCAGTTCCAAATTCACCAAACTAGTATCATCTGACCCAAATCTTTCCATCTTGTACTCAAAGAAGTCATGAGAGACATCACTAAATATTATACTGAAATACCAGGAATATAATTGAAATGAATCTTTACCTAGGATGGGATTTAGCAGCCCTTCTGGGCACTTCTCAGGATCCCTGAGGACTATCAGATCTATTTTTATGTACTGTCAGTGCCTGATGCCAGCAGATAAACAAGCTATGTATTACAGTCAATAACCTGGATCCTCCCTCAGATAATGACTGGTCATTTAACCTTTTCCTATTTTGGTGTCCTCATCTATAAAATGAGGATAATGATAACATCTAACTTACTGAGTTTTTGTGAGGAGACACACACACACACACACACACACACACACACACACACACACATATATATATATATATATATATATATCATATCATGTTCAGTAAACCTTAAAATATTATTTAAATGCCAGCTATAATAATTATTATTAATGATAATTGATTATAATTATTATGCTATATAATTATATAATGCATTATTTATTATTATCATCATTATTCGATGAGGTGCATTTTGTTTCAAAATAAGGAGCTTAAATATCAAACTGTCCAAAAATACAAGCTCCTCTATGATGTAGTGAGTTCTCTCTTATTCAAGGTGTTAAAATTCAAGCTAGATAGCCATCTGTCAGCAATTTATTGAGGAGGGAATTCTTATAGATGGTAGGGGGTAGAGAATCTTTAAAATCCCTTTCAACACCAAACTTCAGTGGATTCTTTGATAAAAGTAACCTGGGAAATGGTTGGGGTTATTAGCCAGACTCTGAGGAGATTCATGAATTTGAATAAGAGAATAATTTTTTCTTTATTTCACTATAATTGATTTCCTTTGTAAATATGTATATTTTATTTTATGCATTTCAAAACATTATTCTGAGAAGGGGTCCATAGATTATATCAAACTGCCAATAGGGTCCATAAAATAAAAGAGATCAAGGATGCCTGTATTTGAAGGGAAGTCTCTTTTGTCATTTCATCCTTTCCTAGGGAGTTTGGAAGAATTTCAGTCTGATTAAGCACTGATCATTTTCTTTCAGGAGAGTGATAAATACCTTAACCCAATCTAACATTCTTCGTGAGTTCTGATCAGGTCAAATGATCAGCATTCAAATCAATAGCAGGAAGGTAGAAGGATATGTTTCTCTATGTGACAACAGAGATGGGCTGTTGGGTCTCTTGGGTCTCTTGGACTGTGATTATGACTAATATAGTCAAAGGTGCTATCTTTATGTGGATCAGTCTCAAGAGGAGTTACTTTTGAGAGGATAGTAATTTAGAACACTTTTATAAAAGTTGCCAAAATAACTGATTCTTTCTTAAGACACTATAAGAAAAACATAGTGTCCACCACTAGAGATGTGATTGCCCTGACTGTACTTTCTACTCTCTAGGCATACTCTAGGAAAGCTAATCTTACTGGCATTTTAGCAAAGAAACAGTCAGACAAGCTGGATAATGTTTAAAGGAGGGCAACTTGAATGAAAAAGGGCCTCCAAATAATGCCATAATTGGGATCATATGAGGGTAAAACTACTCTAGAGAACAAAAGACATAGTAGAAAGATTATATCTACCTGCAAGAATCCACAGGGCAGTCTGGTGGAACAGGGATTATTAGACTTTCTTTGATTCCAAAGGGTAAAATTAGGACCAATGGGTAGAAATTGCAAAGAGGTAAATATGAACTTTATATAAGGAAAAACTATCTAACAATTAGAACTATCCAAAGTTGGAATATCCTAACTCAGAAAGTAGTGAGTTCTCTCATTGGAGGTCCTCAAACTAAGATTAGATGACCAAGACAACAAGAATTTATTAAGTCTTCTTAGTGTCAGTAGTAGCTTTGGAGATACAAAGAAAGGCAAAAACAGACCCTGCCTGCAAAAAGTTTAAAAATATAATGTCAAATCTATTTTAGAGGAGATTAAGTTTAGAATAAATTGGACTAGATGACCCCTAAGATCCCTCTGATGCTGTGATTCTATAACTTGGATATAAGAATTTATTTACTATACCAAAGAAGGGAGTTCTCAAACCTTTTTGCAATATGAAGTAGTTCTTATGAATAGATAAAGACACTGAAAAAAACTCAAGAGTTACCACTGAACCAGAGATTTCACCAAAGATTGACCCATAGAGAGACCTAGACCTTGAGATTGAGAATCTATGGACAGAGGTTACTCCAAGAAAGGAAAATGAAGCAAAAATGACTGAAGATAGTCTCACAACTAGAAGAAGGTAAATTGAGAATATAGTTGGATATTTAGAGTTGGAAGGGATTATAGAGGTAATCCAGACCATCTAAAAAATACTAAGTGACTTCCCAAGGTCAAATAGGCATTAAGTAACAAAGCCAAGATTTGAACGTTCTTCCTTTAAGTCTTCAGGTAAGGGGAGACTTAGATTTCTGAGAAAACTTTTGAGATTTTGAATACAGTTCTCTAAGTTTCCAGATGACTCTAAATAAAATGTTATTGCTACAATAATAAGCTTTTTTCCTCTTTGGTACATCTTTACTGGTATTCTCAAGAGGAGAAAAATTAGCGTCAGTCTGTTGGACTACCCAATGTAGTAAACTTCCCAAGTAGCTAGTAAGAATTTGAACCATCAAAGAATAACTCCGCTGAAAGTTATGCTGTTCTATTGTACTAAAAAGCTTTGGAACACAAAGTTTGTATAAACAAGATGGAGAACTTTATCTGAAACAATTTTTTCCATCTTTCATGAAGTGGGGGGCTCTTTCATCCTAAGAGGAAATACATGAAGTTTCATATACTAATGCTGTCTGAGAGGTGATATTGTCCCTGTGACAGGTAAAACAGTTACCATTGCATTCATGGGCTACCCCAGTGCATTTGGAACACAACAATAGTGGTGAATTTATATGTACCACTATACTTAAACCTACAGAGAGTCATCATGCCACTTAGATAAATTATCCAGCAAGGAGATGCAATAGCTGCATTTCCACCAGGTGGCAATCTCCTTGAGTCACCTGCCCTCAGCCCAGTTGCCACCTTACTTCATCTCTGGTTCCATTACAGCCTTCTTAAAGGCTTCAGTGCTTCAGTGTTTCCACTGACCACCAGAGGGCCTGCAAAATCTGATAACTTTCTCAGCATCAAACAGGTCAAATTCAAGTTGACCAGATTTTGTTAATTAGAAAGGGGATTCTTAACCACTTTGTGAACTGATGACACCTGTGGCCATTTAATTAGATCTACAGATCCATTCTCAGAATAATGTTTTTAAAAGATTAAAATAACTACATAAAAGGATTTTTAAAAAGTCAATTACATACATTTGTCCAAAAAAGAAGTGTTTAAATTAAATTAAAAAACAGCCCCCCAGGTTAAAAAATAGTGATTTAAGGAATAAAATAGAATATTATTTAAAATATCAAGAATGTTTCTAGTACTTTTGAAGTCAACTGCTAAAGTTTTGACCTCAGCAATAGCTACAAGCTTTGGCCACCCTAATCACCTCAAGGAAGCCCAGGAGTTTCAACCTCAAGGTCAACTGCCACTCAACTAGTTTTTTGGTGCAAAGTCCTGTGTCATAATTAGGAAGTCTAAAATTCACCGTCATCAGAAGGAAAGGAGAGGCAGTCAATCCTGGATGCCAACAGATCTCATTCCTCATTCTAACCTATAATGAGTCTTTCTGACTCAGAGCCCACTCAGACTACTAAAACTTCCTTTGTTTCACAAATTTTGTTTTTCTTTCAGGGAACATCCAGGGCCCAGAGATGAAATGGTACAGCTGTGTCTACATCATATTACCTAATTTGTTTAAGGTATATTTACTTATGGGGCTCCACATTCACCTTATACAAAAATGACTCACAAGTTGATGGTAAGAAAGAGACCAATATTCTTTCTAGCAAGGAACTATGTGAGCTATTCTTATTTTAAAATCCCTCTTCAATCCTTCTTTAGTCCAAATTCAGATGAGTGTAGATCTGAGTAACAGATACATACTTTATGTTTATATCGAAACTTGCACACAGGTTCCACAGTGCTAAAAGTAAGGTCACTAAACCTCATGATATAACCAGGAGATGACTTTAATGATCTCCATTAAGCAATGGAAACACAAAGGGGGCAAAAGTACTGGGCCAAAAATAGAATCTGCAATAGAACTTAAGGCAGTTTTTAAATTCTTCCAAAAGAAACCATGCACTTTGGGAAAAGAGAGAGAAATAGGGAGAAGTAGATAGGTACCATTGTTTCAGGAGCAGATGGATATTTAGCCAATATAATGACTGCCAATCACACCAGAGTCAACCACCACCTGTTCTGTCGGCCTTGATGAAACTTCATTTAAATCTGTGGTGGAAGGTTAGTATCTGTGTCTAGAAAATTTCAGATATTTTGCTTTCTTATAGACAATTAATGGCAATTTGTTGTTCAGTCATTTCTGGCTTGTCTGATTCTTTGTGACCCTGTTTGGGGTTTTCTTGGCATAGATACTGTAATGGCCATTTCTTCTCCAGTTCATTTTACAGAAGAGGAATTAGAACAAAGTTTTAGGTGAGTTCTCCAGGGTCATTCAGCTAGCTAAGTAAGTGTTTGATTTGGACTCAGGAACATAAGTCTTCTGACTTCAGGCCTTGGTGGCAATTAGCATGTACCAAAAAAAAAAAAAGACAGACAGACAGAAAAAGAACAAATGAAGTTGTACTGGACAGTCTTAATAACTGCTGCGTTAAACACAGTAAAGAATCCTCCCACACACACCCACCCCAGAATTGAAACAAAACGCAATTTGAGACAAGTTGCTATAAAAGAAAAAGTACCTACTCTTGAGTCAGAGGGCCTGAATTCAAATTCCATTCTTCTCCTCCAGTCTCTGTTTTCTCACCTATAAAATGAGATCTTAACTCCTCAATACTTTGACATTTCTACTAGAAAAATGGACATGGCAATATTTGTTGGAAGAACCATTTATCATTCAGATAAAACATTTGCTAAAACAGCATATTGTTCATATTTTGAAAGAGTTTGCCTAGATAGGAAAAAAAATTCTCAAACTGTTAAGAATTTGAACTTTGTTAGTCAACTGAAAAGAAAGTTCTTTTGCCCTTTCTCTTTGTTAGTGCATGTTTGACTGCTTAGTCAGCTACTATAGCAACATGTAAAAAAAAATTTTTTTTTTTTTAGAAAACTGTGGTAAAAAATAAGTGATCAGTAAGTCATAGTGTCAGAGTTGTCTGGGTAAGTGTAGGCACTAACAGGAAAGCAGGAAACCTAGTCTGTAAGTTTAGAGTTTGTGGAAAGGAAACAGAGTTTCCATTCAACACCAAGAGCGCAGAATAACATTGACATGAGGGCTCAGACAAAGCCAAATGTCATTTTCTTTATCCTAATTTAATCATTTCTGCTTGCTCTAGTGTAGCACTCAGGGGAGGAAATGTGCGTTAAGCTACAGTTAATGCCTTTCATTGTTCTTATAATTAGTAATAAAGCTTTGCTGAAGAAGGTAAAAATGTGACTACATTGTGGGCATTTATGTGTAGGAATAATAGGGGAAAAAAGGAAAAGCTAACTAAAGCTAACCAAAAATATTTTCTGGGATTTATCAGACTTCTGGTAATTTTTTTTTAATAAAGTAACCCAATTACCTTATGTTCAATTCAATTCAATCATGAACTAGGTAAATTATGCCATCATCTTTTTTTATTATCCTATGCTATGGAAATGCTTGTTTTATTCCATAAATTAAAAATAAAATTATTTTTTTTAAAAAAAACATAGCTCTGCATCTGGAGTCAGGAAGACTCATCTTCCTGAGTTTAATTAGGTCTTAGATGCTTACTAGCTGTGAGACTCTAAACAAGTATTTAACCCTGGCCTGCTTCAGGTTCCTCATCAAATGAGCTGGAGAAGGAAATGGTAACTCCTCCAGTGTCTCTGCCAAGAAGGTCCAAAAGTCAAACACAATTGAAAAACTACTGAAAATAGTCCTGGCCCTCAAGGAGCTTACAATCCACTGTTTAAGGAGATCCCAGTGTAAAAAAAGATCAAATACTCAATGTATTCATCTATCACTCCCAAACAAGCAACCCAAGTGCTGACTCTAGACATGCTCTAAAAATTGCCACTCTGAGGAGTGGTGAAAAGTGAATTCCAAGATAATATAAATGCAAACCGCTGAACAGATGAATAGATCTCTCTCCACTGACTTTCTGGCCTGTGGGGCTCAAAATAATGGATGTGAAAGATTTTTTTCTGTGTTCTGGAGAGAATATAAAGTAAATTGATTCTTTGGGGTTTTTATTTTCCAGTCAGCAGTTTCAAGAGATTTTTTTGATTTTCATTAGGCCAGTATTTCTCATAACTATCATTATAAAACCAAAACCAACATCACAGACAATGAGAAACCATTACCCCCATGACAGAAATGGAGTTGGTGTGTGGCTATTTCAACACTTTTTTTATTTTTTAATGAGGGTATTTCTGTCTGTGTGTCTATATGTCTATGTCTGTGTGTCTTGTTTCTATGTGTGAATGTGTGAAATCACTGTGGGCTTTCCCATAGGGATTTCCCTAAGGTTCAATTCTTGTCCTTCTGAGCTCACTTTATTCTCTAAGCCCCATTCTTCCATTTTTCAACTGCTACTTCTATGCAAATAACCCCCAAAATTCATACCTATGCCTAATAAAAGTTAGAATTTATTTAGTGTTTTAACAAGTATGATTTCATTGTATCCCCACAACAAACCTGGAAGAAGGCCATATTATTATCCCCATTTTATAAATGAGAAAACTAAAACTTTACAGAAGTGATTTAACCAGGGTTACAAGGATAGTAAGAGTTTAGTTTAGTTTTTTTTTTTTGCAAGGCAATGGGGTTAAGTGGCTTGCCCAAAGCCACACAGCTAGGTAATTATTAATGTATGAGGCTCAATTTGAACTCAGGTACTCCTGACTTCAGGGCCAGTGCTCTATCCACTGCACCACCTAGCTGTCCCCATAGTAAAGTTTAAGTCCAAATTTGAACTCAGCTCTTCCTGGCTGTGGGACTAGTGCTATATCTTTTGCCCATAGTCCTAACTTACTCCTGAACTCCTAACCAATATTTGCAATTGACTGTGGAACCACAATTTGAGGTGTGATTTTGTTCCTCCTCCTGACTTTGCTATTTCAGTAAGAGGTTCCATCATTCTCTTTTTAAAAATTTAACTTGGTGGGGTGGCTAGGTGCCACAGTGGATAGAGCACTGGCCCTGGAGTCAGGAGTACCTGGGTTCAAGTCTGGCCTCAGACACTTAATAATTACCTAGCTGTGTGGCCTTGGGCAAGCCACTTAAACCCATTTGCCTTGCAAAAACCTAAAAAAAAAACTAACTTGTTTTTTATGAACCTAACAAACAATAAAGGGAATCATTTTCTATGCAATCTAGAACACATAAAGGAAATGGTTTAAGAACTGTGAATCTCTTCTTCCATATTGCAACTATCTGGCATAGTGGTTAAAGTACCAAATCTGGAATGAGGAGGACCTGAGTTCAAATCTAGTCTGACTTGTTGCAAGGAAGTTGGATTTGTCCATTTTAGAGCACCAAATCTAAATGCCAGAAATAGTTCGATTATTTTATATAATAAAATCTATCCCACATAATAAATTTAAAATATCACTTCCCAAACTATCCTTTTTATTGCTGCTTTCTTCTGGATTTATTTATGTTCTCCTATATGGACTTTTTTGAAATATTTCAATGATTCCCTTCTTTTTTCATTTTTTCTGATATTTAAATCACTACTAATCCCCTAGCCTTACTCCAACTCTGATTAAAAATAAAAGAAAACTCTTAAAACAGACACACACATAAGGGGACAGCTAGGTTACACAGTGGATAGAGCATCAGCCCTAGAGTCAGGAGGAACTGAGTTCAAATCCAGCGTCAAACACTTAATAATTGCCTAGCTGTGTGATGTGACCTTGGGCAAGTCACTTAACCCCATTGCCTTAAAGAAAAAAATTTTTAAGTGTTTAAAACAGACACACATAATCAAGCAAAAGAAATTCACACTGTGGCACTTTACAAAACTATATTTTGTTCCACACTTTGAGTTGCTCAAACCTCTGTCAGAAGATAGATAACATTCTTTATCATAGGTCCTTTGGAGATTTGGCTGATCATTGTATTGATCAGCATTCTTAAGTCTTTCAAAGTTGGTTTTCTTAACAATGTTGTTGTCTTACAAATTGTTCTCCTGGTTCTTCAATTTTACTTCCTAGCTTTCTCTAAAATAATACCTTTCATCATTTTTTTCCTGGAGCAACAATATTTCATTATTTTTATCAAAATCTGTTCAACAATTTCATAATCAAAGGTCATTCCCTTAGTTTTCAGATCTTTTCCTTTTTTCTTTTCATCTCTTTTTCAGGATCAGGAAATTTGTTTTGCTTCCAACTATTGCCTGCCCAATAATATCCTTCCCTTAAACTGCTCCTCTCCCACTCCTATCTGTTGTCTGTTGAATGTGTTCTATTTCTGCAGTTAACTCTTTATATGTATATAAGTATAATATATATATATATTATATATAATATATATATGGGGACTCATCCCTCTTTTGTCTGGTACTTAAAACTGAGGTTTGTCTGACCACTGTTCCTTCTTCCTTTTTGACTATATTTATATATTCTTCTTCTCATGCTTCTCAATTATCAGGAAATAAGTTCCATCCCTTCTTTCTTTCTTCTAATGTTATCCTTGTCCTTTTTAAACCTCTCTCTACCCGCCCCAACCCAGAACAGAATAAATCCACTTTCAAGTCTTATTTGCAGTTAATGCTGCCTTAATACTCTTTAAATATATTGAAGTTTGGAAAGGGCCCCCATTATCTTCTCTCTTTGGAATATTAGCCCTACACATAATATTTTTCCTTTCAATTTTTTCAAATAACTTTTCTAATATAGGTTTCTCTTGTGTCTTGTCGTTGTTTGTCCTTCTTTCTCAAATATAACCAAGGACATCACAAGGGAAGTGTTTTGCTATGTAGATGATTTGGATTTAAGTGAGGCAGAGTTACACAAACTCAACTTGCTCTCTCCTCCAGAGTCATCAGAGCCCAGTGGCATCACAAACATCAAGATGGTGGTGATCCTGGTGATGGCCCAGGTCTTACAGACAAAGTTTTCTTGATTCTTCTTTCACAGATTATAAGAGTATATCTTTTGCCTTTTGGAATACAGTATTCCAAGATCTCTTATTTATGATAAGAACTAAAAGTTTTATGTGGTCTTGAATGTGATTCCTTGGAGCTTGAACACTTCCATTCTGGCTCTGGCTATATATATATATATGTATATATATGTATATACATATATATATATACACATATATATATGTATGTATATATGTGTGTGTGCGTGTGTGTGTTGGTTTTTTTATGGCAATTTGGGAATTTGGCTATGATATTTCTTGTACTTTTCCTATCGGGGTTTCTTTAAGGAGGTGATCAAGAGATTCTTTTTATATTCGTTGTCCCTCTCATCCTACTAGAATTGGCAATTTTTATGTATGTTTTTTAAAAATATCATATTCAGCAAATTTGTACATCTTATATCCGATTGTTGCTATGGGGAGGGGGGGTTAGAAGGGAGTGTGGTGGAAAAATGCGAAACTCAAAAATTTGCAAAAGGATAGATGTAGATAGCTATCTTTGCATGTAATTGGGGGAAAATGTTTAGTCATTAAAAAATAAAAATAAATGCGTGCAGGCTGTTGTTTTTTGGAGAATTCAAAGCTTTTTAAATTATTTCTCCTTGATTTTGATAACAGGGAGATACTTTAAATTATCTTCTCTTTCTTCAATTAAAAAAGTTCTAATAGGGGCAGCTGGGTGTTGCAGTGGATAGAGCACCGCCCATAGATTCAGGAGTACCCGAGTTCAAATCTCGCCTCAGACACTTAATAATTACCTAGTTGTGTGGCCTTGGACAAGCCACTTAACCCCATTTTCCTAGTAAAGTCCTAAAATAAAAAGTTCTAATATTTCTTGCTGTCTAATGGAGTAATTGGGTTTCTATATGGTTTAAATTATAGGGCATCCTATCAATTGGGGATTAGTTTAAAAAGCTGTGATATATGAATAGAATGGAATATTATGAATAGAATGGAAATGCTGAGCAGACAGATTAGGAAAGACATATGAACTGATGCTAAATGAAGAGAGCAGAATAAGGAAAATATTGTTCACATTAACAGCATCCCTGTACAATGATTCTCTATATTAGACTTAGTTCTTAAGTCTAACAATACAGCATTCAAAGACAGTTCTAAAAGACCTGTGATGGAAAATACCATCCACATACAGAGAAAGAACTATCGAACCTGAATGCAAATCAAAACATAATATTTTTTCACCTTTTTAAATTTGTGTTTTGCTTTTTCTTTCTAGTGGTTTTTTTCCCTTTGTTTTGATTTTTCTTTCACAGCATGACTAATGTGGGAATATGTGTAACACAATTGTAAGTGTATAACCTATATCGGATTACCTGATGTTTTAGAGTGCAGAGGAGGAATGGTGGGAAGGAGAAAACTTTACAAAAATAAATGTTGAAATTTAAAAAAGGAGTGGAGGGAGACTGGAATTCCCAAACTCTAAACTAAATTGCTTAATAACAATTCCTGGCAAAATTCTAGATACTAATCAGGGGTTTTAGACTTTATGGTCATTCAGGTTCCTTTCCACTCTAAATCTGTGATCATATGAAAGTAGTGTTAAATCAATGGTTTGAAAATATTAAAAAATAAAATAAAATAATAAAAATTAAAATAAAAAATAAAATAAATTATGGAGCATGTTTGGGTATTTGTATGGCCTATTTTCTGTTCTATACTATTTATTTTTCTTCCAATTCTTTCCTCTAAAACTTTTATTTCAGTTATATTTGTTGCTTCATTTCTTATAGGTATTTATGTAGTTCTTAGAAAAAAAGCATTTTGGGGGGTGGCTAGGTGGCACAGTGGGTGGGACACTGGCCTTGGAGTCAGGAGTACCTGAGTTCAAATCCAGCCTCAGACACTTAATAATTACCTAGCTATGTGGCCTTGGGCAAGCCACTTAACCCCATTGCCTTGCAAAAACTTTTTTTAAAAAAGCATTTTTCCTTTGCTTCTGTGCTAGAAGTTGTTAAAAAGGTACTCTCTCCTGTTAGATTTTTTTATTTTTAATTTTTATCTTGAAATATACAAAAAAACCTTTATATTGGTTAATGTCTTTTGGTTTACTCATCTCTGAATTTTGAAATTCATTCCTGAATTTGGGGCATTAGTTTAGGACCAGACTCCACCTGCTTTTGTACTGGGTGGTTGTCCCTGCTCTGTTTTGATATGGATCGCCTTAATTTCTACACTAAAGCCCATCTCCTGGTTTCGGCTACCTGTATCTTTGATGTTTGGGAGTCTGTATGTTCAGAGCCCTCTGGGATATTTCTGGTCAGAGTGCTAGAGATCTTGGAGCCCAAGGGTCTGAGGAGTTCCAGATTAACCATTAAGGAGAATATGAGCTTTCTTACTAGTCAATGAAACTTCCAATTAAATCCAAAATTTAAACTGTGAAGTTCTGACTTCTTTGAGGCTTTCTCTAGGAAATCTTTTGTGACATTCACCTCCATATACTTCCTTGCAGAACAAAAAAAAAAAAATACATATACATACACATAAAATATATGTATATGTATTATATATATGTGTGTATATATATATATATATATTTATATTTATATTTATACACACAGCAGATTTCTAGTGCCCTGGATGGCTGCCTGCTTCTTTGACTATACTAATATTAGCTTTTCTGACTGCTCCCTTTACTACTGTCTATGGTCTTCTGGCTAGTCTTTTGTGTGATCCTAAATAGAAAAAGTAACTTCCTTTGGTTGTTCATTAGTTTTCTTGATAATTATTTTATGAGTGATACGGAGGGGTTCTAGAGTAGGGGTATCTGCCTCTATTCAAATAGTCATATTCAAGTCCCACCATTCTCCTGATTACCAGAATTGGAAACCTAAAATCATGTCCCTTTCCCCCTCACATCTGGTATGTCCTGTCCTTTTTTTTTCATTGCAACGCCTCTCCAGTCTTTGCCTTCCTTTTAATTTCTGCTACCATTCTAGATTCTCATCAATTCATGCTTCAACAATTAGAAAAGTTTCCTACCTTGCCACTTGCCCTTCATAGTCCTCTTCCCAATTTTATGCTAAAGAGCTTTTTGGGCCACAGATTGGCTTAGAAAATCACAAATTAATGTTATCTATGTTTTGTTGTATTTTTATTTACTCTGTTAGACTTTTCCCAAATACATTTTAATGTAATAGTTCCTTCTGGTACCATCAGCAAATTTGATATCTGTTCACTACTTCCATGTTAATCTCCCTAAACCACCACTTTCATCATGTCTTTGCTTAACTCTAAAAACTATAAAAGTATTCAAGGCTTTCTCAAATTACCTTTCCAATTGTGTCTCTCACTACTTTCAAAAATAAATGTTCTAGGGGAAACATGCTTTTCAAGGAATGCAAAGTTTCTTATATTATCTCTACTTGATTTGTTTTCCAGATCAATTGTTTGATAGCAGGAAGAGACTTTAAATTTCCTGCTCTTCAGATTTTTTTTTTAATTTTGTTCTAATTTTTCTTACTGTCTCCAGGAGTAAATTATAGGGCATCTACTATTTGTATATAACTTCCTGTCCCATACCATTTGTTCTCCTTCCAAGTCTTTCCTCTGGAAATTTTATTTTACTTATATTTTCAACCAGTTTAATCTGCTCTTTGCCCATATTCTCCAAATAGGGATCCAATAACTTAAAATTATGCAGAATGTTAGCCAAGTGTGACCATGAGTAAGTCATTTAATTTCCCTGAGACTCAATGAACAAGCACTGCATATTTCAATGGATTGTTACAAGAAAAGTGCTTTGTAAGCCTGATATGTATAAGTGATTATAATATAATAAACCACAGTGTAACAGTTATCATTATTATGCTTATAGGGGAAGTTAGCTCAAGAGAATTAGGAAGCTGAAGAATGAAATTCTGATAATTCAGTTAGTTTCTTCCAATGAGGAAGCAAAGGAAGAAATTTCTAAAAAAAATTGATGTTGAAGCATGAGGAACTCAGATTTTAAGATGAAGATGAAGATGAAATCAAGATAGTTACCTGTGGACAAATTTTATAATGGTAAGTTCTTTTTTTAAAAAATCATATTGGGATAATTAAAACTACCATATAAGTTAAGGATTGAGTTAAATCAATAAAACAAAAAAGGAGTTTTGTTTTGTCAATCAGTTGGTGATTGAAATAGGAAGGACAAGAAAGAAATAGGACTGTCACTTAGGGGAAGATAGGGTGTTGCTAATAATAGAGGACAGAAAGGATATAAGATTATAGTTTTAGAACTAAAAGAGTCAGAAGCCATCCTTAGTTAGATGTTTTATAGATGAGAAATAGAGGCCCAGAAAGATTGAGAAATTTGGCCATAGACTCACAGATAATAACTATAAATATGAACTGATTGAGACTATGCCAAGGTAACCTCATTTTCTTTTTTAACAAGGTTAGTAAACTGTTGATCAAGAAAAGTCTATAGATATAGTATGCCTATTAAACATAGAGAAAGGTTTCCATTCATGTCACAGAGCTTTATTCTGAGCTTTGTTCCTCTATTTTATTTTATCAAGGACATAAGAGTTTTAAATAGTATGCTTACCTAATTTATATATGGTACAAGGGTAGACAGAATCAACATTCAATATTCATTTAATATGCAAGGAAGATCTCAATAGGCCAAAATAATGAACTGAATATAACCAGATGAAATATAATAAGGATTAATCTATAGTTCTGTACCCAAACTGAAAAATACAACTCTACAAGGAATGTGGAAAGAAAATAGAGTGTTAGACATTTAGTCAGGAAGTCTTAGGTTCATATTCCACATCAGACACTTGCCATGTGATTCTAGGCAAATTGTCTGTTCTATCCCCAGAACTCACCTGTAAAATGGGTATGGTAACAGTAATGTTGTCTATGAGGGTCAAATGAGAGAATGTGTGTAAAATACTCTATAAATATGATTTGTTTTAAGTACTAGATGGAAAAGGCAAGGATAGATGGCAGTTTATTAGATGCTGCAAAGTTAACTCAGCTGTTCCTAGTTTGGGAAAAGCTAACAGTTCTAGGGCACTTTCCCCTAGCTATGTCTCAGGCTAAAGATCAGTGGAATATAATTTTCTCTAATTGCTAAAGTTAAAAGACCACTGTGGAGTCACTAGTATTTTGCCACAGAGAAATAATGTTGCATTGGTACCCAGAAATAATTTTTAAAAAAAAACCTATAAGGCTTCTAAGACATTGAATCAATCATCTGTGGAGGAACAATGGAAAAATATGGACAAAAAATTGCACAATGAGGCGGCTGGGTGGCACAGTGGATAGAGCACCGGCCCTGGAGTCAGGAGTACCTGAGTTCAAATCTGCCTTCAGACACTTAATAATTACCTAGCTGTTTGGCCTTGGGCAAGCCAATTAACCCCATTTGCCTTGCAAAAAACTAAAAAAAAATTGCACAAAATGAGAAGACATGGATGGGTCTCATTTTGTTTTGGTGAAGAGCATAACCACATTGATGAGATCACAAATCCATTGTACTAATGAAATATAAATTTGTGAAATATTCAACCTTTGTTGGCTTCCAAGAGTACCAGACCCCTTTCTTGACTTTACCCTTTAACCTTAGGATTTACATTTTTCAATATTTTCTAATTTTCTGATCACTGGACTCAACACAAGGTCTTAAATCCAATTGCCTTCTAAGAGTCATTTTACTTTTGGGATTAAGAAACCTATTGTCCTCGATCCCTTACTTTTGTCCCTTCTTCCCATCATCATAGAAAAATAACTAGGTATTCAAGTCTTCATAATTCCCATCTATTCCATTGTATTCACTCTATATATAAGAATAAATTTTCTATGATTTATTGGTAAGGAAAAAGAAACTGTAAATTTAGAAAAACAAAAATATTTTGAAATTTATATAAGAAATAAATCCCTATTTTAGACTATGTACTTAATTTCTAAGTTATTCTACTAGAATTCTCTAACCTTAGTTTAATTTATAAATTTCCTCTGATCTAGAATATCTTATTCCTTCATAGACCTCAAGCAAAAGGAAACTTATCGCAAATGATCAGAATATGGGATTCATGCACCTGAACAAACTGGAATAAGTTCATTTGACCATTCTACAATTCCATCTCTCCTATTCAGTATTAAGCAGCTCTCTGGTTGTTCTATTTGCATTGAGTACTCTGCCTCACTCTTGTTTCTCCTTGATTATTCAGCTAACTAGTCATCTCCCCTTCTTCCAACTAAAGTATGACAGTATGACAACAAAGGTTGTCCTATCAACTAAAAATAAGAATAAATTCACATAAAATTCAGAGACATCAAAACTGTTTAAATATCAGATTCATCATACTTATCTCACTTTAGATGGTTTACCTGTATAGAGAGACAAAAAAATTAAACAAATGGAGATTCTGTTATTGGCAAGTATGTACAATAAAGACAGGAAAGTTGAACAAAGGTATTTGTTATTCAGTTGTTTGGTCATGTCCAACTCTTCTTGACCCCAATAATACATAGTATAGCAATACTGTCTCTAGGTTTTTCTTGACAAAGATACTAGAGTGGTTTGCCATTTCCTTTTCCAGGAACAAAGGTATCGTTCCCTCCAAATTCACCTAACCTTTTTGTTCTTTTCCCTAGATTTTTTGTTTGTTTCTTCTTCTGTGGCAATCAGAGAACACCGTGGGATATTTAGGGTTTAGGATTCATCAACCCAGTTCCTACAATGGTTTCTATGGAGGATTTTTTAAGAGAAATCAGAAAACAAGTTCTGAAGATTATTTAAAATCAAGGATTTAACCTATATTAAAAGGAACTTTCTAATCCCAAATGAGATAGCTGACTAGAATCCTGGATGACTACTACTTGACATTAGGAGAAAGGCAGCAAAAAAAATAGGTTTAATCTTAGAATAGGGACTTTTGCTGGCTTTTCCTTGACTTGCTGTCTGGCTAGGTATAGTAGCTCATAGCTTTAGATCAACATTAAAAGAGCTTTAGACCTCCCATGTCTGAGAGAGATTTACTAGCTGCTTCATCTAGGAAGATGAGAGTAGAAAGCAGCAAATGGTCATAAAGAATCTGAAGAGCTTAAAATCAATAGATGGCTGTAGAGAGTTGCTAAATGTCCACTAGACCAGCTACAATACCCTAAAGAGACAATGCAATGGAGAATGGAGGTGCAGGATATGATTCCCAGGGCAGCATCAGAAGAGAATAGTGATTCAATAGCAACAATCGACAGCAGTGACTCTAGAGTGTTAGCTGTGAGTTGCTCCAAGGGTATGCTCACCTTTCCTATGTGTACCCTGGTCATACATATTTGTGTGTGTCTGTGTGACTGCCCTCCCCCATTAGGGATATGATAATTTATGGGAGAGTGAATCCCACATCTGAAAGAGGGTTTCTTCCTTCTTGTCGCTTAATTTTCTGTTATTTGATTAAATAATAGCACCTACCTTGCAGGTTTGCTGTGAAGAATCAAACGAAATAATAGATCTAAAGAGAAAGGGGGGAAAAGAGGGAAGGAAGGAAGGAAGGAAGGAAGGAAGGAAGGAAGGAAGGAAGGAAGGAAGGAAGGAAGGAAGGAAGGAAGGAAGGGAGGAGAGAGAGGAGGGTGTTATATATCTTAGACCTAGATCTAGTCTTAGATAAAACTGTGAAGTCTGTTTTCTTTTCCGCTCTCTAACCTCCCTACTCCCATTACTCCATGTTTAATCTCAGCATTTGCTGATCCCAGTTAAAATTTTGGTTGATAAAGATTTCAAAATATTACCCTTCCCAGGAGTGTTTTAGATTTAATAGGAGATTCTAGAAGATGAAAATTCTGCAAGACCAAAGGGAATAAATCTGCTCAAGAATAATTTGACAGGTGATCAAGGAGATTTGGTGAAGGTGCAGAGAGCAGGTTGACACTCCTTAAATCATACCCTATCGGTGATCATCTACTCTGCCTATTTTTAGGACAACCCTGCTACATATCAGAGAGTTGTGTGCCTTAAATCTTTTCACAGACCATTTTGTATAGACTGCTATGTGGTCTTTGGGATATCCATCTTGAAGTGGAATTTAAGCTTAGTGTAGATAAATAAGGTGCTGACCATGTGATCAATCAATCCCTCAATTAAGCATTCATTAAGCTCCTACTTTGTGCCAGTAATTGTGCTAGGAGCTAGAGATATAAATACAATCAAGGAGCTTACATTCTAATGGGAGATATAATGCATTCATAGATAAGTAAAAAAAAGGATATATAAGTAAATAAAGGATATATGATGATGTCAGGGATTGAAGCAATAACAATAAAGGGAATCAGAAAGGCCTTTTGAAGGAGGATTCAGTTGAGCTGACCCTTGAAAAAAAAGCAAGGGCTGCTCTACATGTTCAATCTTATGAATAAGAGCTCTGTTTCCACCTGGAAAAGACTGTGCTCACCGTTCATATATTACACACATTGTTAAGGGTTAGATAGAAAAGCAATCACCTCTAACTGAATATCAAGCTACACAGTAATATATATATATATATATATATATATATATATATATATATATATATATACATATTTATATATTCATGCTTGTCCTTTGTTTCTATATATCTCTACTTTCTTTCTATATATCTCTACTTTGTACTGTTTTCTGTACTGTTACCCAATGTCACCCATTCTTGTACTTCAAGAAGTCTGTGATAATAAAATCATATCATATATGGCACATTTACTCCCTTTCTGCCCCCATAGATTCAAATGCATAAAAGTACTGGAAACAATGGCAATTCCTCCCAACTGGAAACAAATTTTTTCCAAATTGTTGGAATTATTAAACAATTGTTGTAAAAAAAAATTATATCTAATGTTGAGCCTAGAAGTAAGTAAGACCTGATTTTAAATCCAGCCTTAGACACTTATTAGCTGTCTGATCCTGGGCAATTCTCTTAACCTCAGTTAAGCCTCAGTTCTTCATCTGTAAAATGAACTGGAGAAGGAAATGGCAAGCCACTCCAGTATCTTTGCCAAGAAAATCTCAAAATGGATTCATAAAAAATTGGAACATGACTGAAATGACTCAACAGCAACAAAACAAACAAAAAAATTAATAAAAAAATCATTGCTCTATGAGAAAATAATAAAAATAGGGGCAGCTAGGTGGCATAGTGGATAAAGCACCAGCCCTGAAGTCAGGGGTACCTGAGTTCAAATCCGACCTCAGACATTTAATAATTACCTAGCTGTGTGGCCTTGGGCAAGCCACTTAATTCCATTTGCCTTGCAAAAACCTAAAAAAATAATAATAAAAAAATAGAAACACAAAATTAAAGAAATAAGGCATGTATAAGATAAAATAAAAATACAAACTAAAAGATGTTATTTTTAAAATACAAAGATTGATATGAACTGATGCAAAATGAGGTGAACAGAAGCAAGGAAATGTTTATTATAACAATGGAAAATGGAAAAATTGACAGTAAGACTATTGAAATTGAATGATGTAAAATTATAATGACCAAGTTTGGTTCCAAAAAGAGATATGAGAAGGTACTATTCCAATTTTCTTTGCAGATGTAGGAGTCTATGGGTGTGAAATATTATATATAATATCACATATATTTATATACATAAATAAATACACCTATATACATATATAAAAAATTAATGTGTTAATATATTGTATATTATGATATAATTTATTTTATATATTATTATATATAAATATATCAAATTGATTTGTTATATATTGTACAATAGTATATTAATATATGATTATGTTTTGTCTATATTATGATAAATAAAACTTGATGAAATAGTATCAGTAATAAAGTAAACATGATTTTATTATAGATGCATTTGGGTTTTTTCAGAGCTTATATCCCCCTTGTTTCATTTTTTATTACAAAAGATGGCTTTCTGGGAGGGCAAAATGGAGAGATAAGTTATAGGTAATATAAAAACAAACTGTATCAATAAAATTTTATTTTTTAAAAGATTCACATGAATATATGTCATGCGGAGGTATTTCCAATTCTACTGGCATTTAAAGTCTTTTACAACCTAACTCCTACCTACCACACCAGGCTTATTTTATGTTGTTACCCTTTAATCACTCTTTAGTCAAGTCAAACTGGCTTTCCTTTTATTCCTCACATTCCACCTCTTATCTCATACCTAGATTTGGAGCAGTGGATAAGCACTGGCCTTGGAGTCAGGAGGTTGGGAGTTCAAATCCAGTTGCAGACATTTGACACTTACTAGGTGTCTGACCTGGGGCAAGTCACTTAACCCTGATCGTCTCACAACCAGGTCTGTCTCCAGTCATCCTGATCCATATCTGGCCACTGGACCCAGATGGCTCTGGAGGAGAAAGTGAGGCTGGTGACTTAGCACAACCTCCCTCACTCAAATCCAATTCATGTGTTTGTCATAGTATCACATCCCTGACTTATGGTACTCTTCAAGAATGAAGGACAAACATGATACCTAGACTGTATGGCACCCTAGACCAAGAAACAAATGGCTTATATAGTTTCTCTCATTAGAGTGTAAGTTCCCTGAGGGCAAGGCTATTTTTTACCTCTTCTAGTATCCCCAGAGCTTAATAATAATAATGTTTGTCTTTCATCATCAAAGAAGACTAAGACATCAGGGAGGTGATGCCATGACAAGCACATGAACTGATTTGAGTAAGGGGTGTTGTGCTAAATCATCAACCTTACTTTCTCCTCCAGAGTCATCTGGGTGCAGTGGCCAATGAATCAGAACAACTTGAGGTGGCCCTGGATGCAATCAGGGTTAAATGACTTGCCCAAGGTCACACAGCCAGTAAACGTCTGAGGCTGGATTCAAATTCCCATCCTCCTGACTCCAAAGCCAGTACTCTACCTATTACTTATTGCCTGGCAGAGTAGGCTCTAAAATTGTTTATTGATTCATTGATTGGTATAATCTCTCTTAGACTCAGTACCCTCAACCATAAAATGAAGATAATAATTCACCTTCCTACCTCCCGGGCTTGTAGGAAGACTAAATGAGATAATACATCAAAAATGCTTTGCAAACTTTAAAGTGCTATATAAATGCTGATGATGATTATTTTGGTATAACAAGCACATCTTAGTAATATTGTGGGTTCAATTCCAGATCACCACAATGAAGTGATTATCTCAATATAGTGAATTACATCAATTTTTTGGTTTCTCATTGGATATAAAAGTTATGTTTATACTCTACCAGTTTATTAAGTGTGCTATAATATTATATCTGATAAAAAATGTACCTAACTTAGTTTAAAAAAACTTTATAAAAAAATGATGGTGATGGCTACTGACTGAGGGTGGTAGATGCTGAAGATTAGGTTGGCTGAGACAATTTCTTAAAACAAGTAAGCAATGAAGATTGCAACATGAACTGACCCTTTCACTTGAACACTTAGTTGACATTGTAGGATTATTAATTGGCCTAATTTCAATATTGTTGTGCCTCAAGGAATAGGGAGGCCCAAGGAGAGGTAGAGAGGTGAGGAAATGGCTAATTGGTGGAACAGCCAAAATGCAAACAATAATCAATTAAGTTCACCCTCATATATGAGTACAATTCATAGTACCCCAAAACAATTAAATTATAACATCAGAGATCACCATAACAGATATTAATAAGAATGGAAAAATTTGAAACATTGAGAGAATTACCAAATTGTGATACAGGGACATGCTATGAGCACATGTTATTGGAAAAAAAATCTGCCAAGAGACTTGCTCAATGCAGGGTTGCCACAAACTTTCAATTTGTAAAATAAAAATGCAGTCTCTGGAAAGTGCAATAAATCATAGCATAATAAAATGAGGTGTGCCTGTAGGTAATACTAGATGGCTGCAAAGATTCCCTTCTACCTACTCAGGAGCCAAAGATTTTAAAATGCTAGTCCTGAAATCAAGAAGACTTGTTCAAATCCCACCTCGGATACTTACTATGTTACCCATTGCAAATTACTTAACCTCCCAAAAAAAAAAAAAAAATAGGGCGGCTAGGTGGCATAGTAGAGTCAGGAGTACCTGGGTTCAAATCCGGTCTCAGACACTTAATAATTACCTAGCTGTGTGGCCTTGGGTAAGCCACTTAACCCCATTTGCCTTGCAAAAACCTAAAAAAGAAAAAAAACAAACAAGCAAATTACTTAACCTCTATTTACCTCAGTTTTCTCATCTGTAAAATGAACTGGAGAAGGAAATAGCAAACCATTCTAGTATTTTTACAAAGAAAACCGCAATGGGGTCATGAAAAGTTAGAAATGACTGAAATGACTGAACAACAACCACAACAACATGTGATCCTGGGCAAATCACTTAATCTCCATTTGCCTCAGTTTCTTCATCTGTAAAATCTGGATAACCTACCCTTCAGGGTTCTTGTAAGGATCAAATAAGATAGTATTTTTAAAATGTTTAGCCCAGTGTCTGGCATATGGCATATAAAAAATTCAGATTTTGTGACTGATTCAGAGAGAAATATCTTCCATAAAAGTTGTATGGTCATCTATAATATCACTTAAATAAATCCATTAAGCATATTTATCAATTGCCAATAAACCACATTAGAGAGAAGGATGTTGGGAAGGAAGAGAAAAATAAGTGAAGTTTTTGAGGATCCTCATACTATTAATCCAACAGATATTGTCATGGATTAACTTATATAAAAGGTGAATAATTAGGTCATTTTGAAACCCCTCAAGTGCTCTAGAATCACTCAAATCAACAAGTCTGTTATGGAGGTATAGAAATTCTTTGAAGGAAGTAGAAACATTACACCATTGCAGAAGTAATGAAGAAGAAAAAAGACCCACTCCACTGATTCATTCATCTAGCATTTCGGAGCCCTCTGCCAGATTTTGGATAGGAAAAAGAAAGTATTATTTCGTTGTGTCTGATTCTTTGTGACTTCATGGGGCATTTTGTCCATGGTATTTTCTTGGCAAAGATGCTGGAGTGATTTGCCATTTCTTTCTCCAAAGTAGTAAGGTGAACTTTCTCAGAATCACACAGCTAGAAAATGTTAGAGGCTTCATTTGAACTCAGGTCTATCTGAATCCAGACACACTAAACCAACTAGCTCTTTTTTTTAAATCATAGATCTAACAAACTAGTAGATGACTGGCATAAATTTAGATAACTATACTCTATAATATTATCCTTGTAAAGCATTAGAGAGTTGTGAAACACAGTGTTTTTTTTCTAAGGGTGGAAGCTTAGATCTGATTACTCCCAAAAAATTCTCCCACCTGTACTGTTCTGTGTGGTATAGAAATGTGGGCTCTACAGATTAAAAAGGAATGAGAGAGCTCAGGAATGTCATGGGAGAATCATAATTTCCATTCATGCTCTCCATTTAGCCCATCCTTCCCCACTCAGAGACTGAAACCTCCAAAGGATATTTGGGGAATAAGTAGACACAGGCAGCAGCTATACAGAAGAGATGTCTAACCTTTTGTAACTTAACCCTATTCTATTTCATCCAAAGTAGAGTTTCATAAATCTGGTTCCCAGTCCAAAGGACTGACTCTGAAAAATGTCCACCTAGCTAGTTGATGTGGACAAAGTAAGGACTGAGGAACTATATAATCATGAAGCAAGACATGATGAGTAGTAAATAGAGTCCTGATTTCGAATTCAAGAAGAACAGGGTTCAAGTCTTCTCTGACTCAAGATAGCTAGATTACCATGAACAAGCTGCCTACCTAACCCCTCAGGGTCCAAGGCTATGCTTTAGGATTTGCTGACTATATCAGTAGAGAGAGTTTCTACACTATGAGTTTCATACGCTGATGAATTCAGTTCTAGACAAAAAAAAATTAGTTTTATTACAAATAGTTCTATTTCCCTGTTGCTCAAAATAAGAATTCCAGATACAATCCCAAAATATGGACATCCTTGCAAAGTGAGAAAATCTATTGACTTTCAGTACATCCTACATTTCTATAGGAACAGTTTTCACCACAAATGCTCTATTGGGCACTTGATAATATATATGGTGCTTGTTTAAACTCTTTCCTCCCATGATTTCAAGGATTTTTCACACATTAACTTATTAACTTCAAAATACCCTGGGATATGGTCAATAAGAACATTTGTCTTGAACATGAAGAAACCGAGACAGAAAAATAGGTAATGACTTCTCACAAAGATAGAATAGACACATGAAAAGACCAGATCAAGAAAAAGATGTCACATCCCTCTAAGTTTTAGCTAGATTCTTGATAAAGAAGATATGACTCTCTTATAGGTAGAATTAGCCCTAGCATCATTAAAATCAGTGTTTTGAAAGGCCTAACCATGTGTCTGACAAGTACCCTCCACCTTGCAATTATTTGTTCTTTCTTTTTCTGACAATCTTCCCCTCTCGTTTTCACTAATTCTTTCTTCTTGTTTTTCTACCTGTGACTTAATCCTGACCCCAGCACCTTCTAATATTCATGGATTCAGAGCTTAAAGAAGTTGCTGAAGCCTAATGAAGTGTTCATGGGTTAGAATGAGAGATTATTGTTGGGGTCAAACAGTACTCAACTTTAGACTCTGCCAGGAGAGGGAGGGATGCTAGTCATGGACTCACTATAACTCTGGTATTGTGGGAACCATCACACCATCTGCCTCTCCTTCCTGTATCAGTTCTATGTCTAGGCCAGAATTGGATGGGAAAGGAGAGTAATCAGGAATGGAGAATAGGGGATGTACTAAATGATTGTAGGATCAGCCTTCAAATTGGCCACCTATACTGAGGCAGAAGCCTAGTCAACTGTCTTCCCCTGAGTTGAGGTCCACTTATGTGGCAGAAAAATATCACCTTCCGAAAATGAACTTAAAAAGAAGCTACAAAAATCAGATGAGATTCATTGACTGGAGAAGCAATTTGCCATAAGAAATATTTCCTAACTCAGTTCCTCAAGAGAGTAGGATATTCTCAGAATCATATCATTTGAGATCACAGAGTGAGGCATAGAAAAACTTGGAATCAAAAGAAATGAAACTAAAGTTAGTCTCTGCTACATTAATCCTTTAAGCTGACTGAGACTCAGTTTCCTCATAAATAAGATAGGAATAATGAAATCTGCACAACCTAATTCACAAGGGTTATGTGAGAAAGCCCTCTCTAAACCTCAAAGATAAATCAACATGAACTCTCATTGTCTCAATAAGAAATCTCCAGTATAAATGGAAACCAATGAAAGAATAATGAGATCATAGATTTAGAGTAGGAAGGAACTTTAAAATTCATCTTGTCCGAACCCCTCATTTACAAATAAGGAATTGAGGCCCAGGGTCACACAACAAGTAAATATCTGGGGCAAGATTTGAATCTAATTTCAAAGTCAAACTATAATCTTGGAAAATATATTCTGATCATGGCAAAAAGAAAAAAGAAAAATGTCCAGTTTGTATAAAATCTAAAACGTCAAGAGAGCAAGAATTTGTCTGCACATCTCTAGTACCTCCTGAGAAGCTACTATTACTAATAAATATTATCTTTTACTAATAATTGTTCCACTTGACAGAAAAAGAATCCTACCAAGTTTCAAAAACTTAATTTGAAAACCCTAGAGCAGAGAAGGAAGAGACATCAAGCTATTTTATTGGCTTGATGTAGATAGCCTCTTAGCAATACTCAATTTCTTTTTCCTAATTCTCTGCTCACTAAGCACTTTTTGATCTGTTAACATGATTTCCTAAATGTACCCATCCAGGAAATACCAGGAAAGGAGTTCCTTATACAAATAGCAGCTCCTGGTTATCTTACTAAGAGATCTCCCTTATGCTATATATTAATAAATTGACATTCTGCTTTATGAAGACCAAGGTTGGACTAGGAACAACACTAAGCTACAGTATTCTGTGAGGCTCACCTGGAGATAACTTTCCAGACTCAGTCTAGATAGGATAGATGGAATATTGGATAGATGGATAGTAGGTTTATAGATAGATGGATAGGTGGATATATGCATAGATAAATGGGTGAATAGATAGAGATACAGAGACAGACATGCAGGATGGTAGATTCAGAAAAGATGGATGAATAGATAGGATGGTGAAGACAGACACAGAGATGGATAAATGGATAGATAAAAGGAGATGGATAAATCATATAGATAATAGATGGACAGATAGATGGATAAAGAGAAAGGAGAAATAGAGGGAAAAAAAGAAAAAGACAGGGAGGAAGAAAGGGAAAGCAGGAAGGAAGAGAATTTATTTAGTGCTAATTTAGCCTTAATGTAATTTACAGAATACCAGCATTGTGCTCAGGGATGGAGATACAAGTAGAAGCAAGCTAGTCAATCCTTGTTTCAAAAACCTTAGATCCAAAATGGGAAAAGTCATCCTCAAAGTGTTATATAAACATCAGGTATTTTACTATGACCTCTTCCACTACCATTAATTTACACTACCCTTGGGAGCCTTCATAGAATGATTCACTCTCCTTTCACTTTCTATTCACTCTCCTTTATACTATGCAGCCCTACCCAAAAAGACATATGTGTGTTGGAGGACTTTAAAAGAAAGGGTTCCAGGGGCTGAATGTACCAGGTCTGGCTCTGACCAGGTGGTCTGTCTCAGCTGAGAGCAGCAAGTGAATTTCCAAATTGCCTGACTACCTGCCAAAAGTATTCAGCTGTATCTGACAGGCCAAGTGGGAAAAGGAGTGCTTGGTTTGTCCATCCACATCAGACAGGTGTGTCTGGCCTAATACACTTTTTGGAAAAAGTCCATCTTCCAGCTTATGCTAGTTTGGCAGATGGGTAACAGCCAATCTTGAACACCTTTGAGAATATGGAAAGACAGTACATGGAAGAGGTTCAGGGATAGAAATATGAGCAAAAAGGATATGGAACAGATGACTGTTTGGGACTTCAAAAATTAAAGAAAGTAAAAATTTGAAGCTACTATTGGTTAATTGAAGGAGGGAAGCTTTGGAATAGGGGGAAAGTTATTTGGTTTAAGATTCAAAGACATGCAACCTAAACTTTAATTTAGTTATCTGGTTAATAGACTAGAGAGCTTCTCAAGTCACTTCACTATTCTCAGGGTCAGTTTCCTCATTATATAAGATAAAGTAACAGAGATTCATGCCTAAAATCACTATACAGTATCATTGTTTGTATGAAGCAAATTTTAGGCATCTTATTGGTCATTTCAGATTGTCATGAAGTCAACCCAAACAATTACATTGAAATCCATTAAAAATATAGACCTGAAGATGCCAACTCAATAGCCAATCCTATGACTAAATATAATTAGTCATTGTTGGCCTTGGCAAAGTATGTCATTTGAAAAAAAAAATTGCGAATAAAGTGTATTCTACACCAGCATGAAGGGTTATTTGAAAAACTGTGCAATGTTCTCCAAGAATAAACATTTCTTTTTATCACCTCTTATCAGCTTGCATTTTTGCTTCAGTTGTTCTGAACTGGACTTTTTTCTTCCCATATTCTGTAGACAAGCAAACAGAAGTGTGAACAAAACAAAGCAACTCTGGTCTTTTTTGTAGAGGGTGCTGATCTGCTAAGGCTGTTTTTAACGCATCAATTTAAATTATGAGTATATTCACCCTTTGCTTTCCAAAAAGGCTAGTCATTAACTTAGACCTAAGTGAGTCAAGGCCACAAGTCCCAAAACTAGTGCTCCGTAGGCCACAGCTTCCTCTGGCTGCCTTCCAGGCAGTGCTGGAACAGCGGAAATAGCAAACAATGTGTAATAAGTGGTCTGCAGTTGGGAACAGCTGGAGAGAGCAAAGCAAGTGAGCAAATATCAGAGTTTGGGAAATAGGATTTTGGCTGAACAAAGTTCACTGTTGTTTTCCAAAAAGGAAGAGGCACTAACTGAGATATCCCAGCCCAGAGAGAGGAACAAATGGATGCTGGACCCAACACTTGGTAACTCAGTTGAGTCCAACTGTGTTCCTCAAATCAAAGATTCGATTCCAGCTTAAAGGAAAAGGGATGAATGTAAGCTTTATACAATAAGCTTAAAGTCTAGAAAAAGATGAAATACAAACAATAAAATGATCTTGTTTATTCATTGAGTTCACTCCCCCCCATCTTGAAAATATTTATTGCTATCCAATGGAATAGATCAATAGTTCCTCATAACTTCAACTATTTAAGCAGAATGGGGGGGGGGGGGCAGGAAGTAAGGAAGAGAACTAGACCTATAATTTCATTAGAATAGGGAACTCCCATTGAGAATCTCATTCCTCTCAACACCTATCAGCATTGCTCTATAACTAAGACTTCAATATTGTTCTGTTACTCAGTCTTAGAGATGCCTGTGACCCTAAATGTTAAACGATTAGTTCAGAATTCATTCTGATTTATTCAGGTTCTGTAGAAGGAATGCAATTTGAACCCAGGTCTTCTTAACTTTGAGGAGAGCCCTATATCCATCACATAACATTGCCTTGCCATATGGGAGTGAGAACTGTAAAATGAATACAGTACTGGTCTTGAAGTCAGAAGATTTGGATCTGAGTCTCACTTTTCCTGTATACTAGCTATCTGTATTTGACCTAATTAATCACTTAAGTTGATTCCTCATCTGGCAAAGATAATAGTATTGTGCTACAGGTATAATAGTAACTAGGTGGTGCAGTGGATTGAGCCTAGAGTCAGAAAGACATGAGTTCAAATCTGATCTTAGATCCTATTTGTGTGACCCTGAGCAAGTCACTTCATCTTTGTCTACCTCAGTTTCCTCAAGTGCTGAAGGTCAAAATAAGGATTGATATTTATAAAGCATTTGTCCAGCATATAAATTAGTGCTGAATAAATGCTTATTGCCTACTCCACAAGACAGTCACAAGGGTCAAATGAAATAATGTATTTAGAGTGCTATCTAAGATATAAAGTCCTATACTAATTATTATATTATTATTGTTATTATTATTATTATTATATGGTTCTAAGTTGGATTTCAAGATTCTTTTCCACACAGATATTAAATATTATGTTTCATTAAACCTCTCAATTATGGAAATTTATGGGCTTGACAGCATTTATTATTCCTATTTTTGGAGATGGGGGATCAAAGGTCAGGAATTTAGTTCAGTTTGTCTAAGCATGAGCTGGAGACGGAGCTGGGGGGGGGTAGGTTCTGGGGTTTCCAATTTCCAATTTCCTGTACAAGTCACTAAGCAGGACTTCTTCCTTTCCGAGGTGTAGTCTACTATAAACACTGTCATATGGAACAAAGAGGGGAATAGAGGGCATGTAAATAATTAGGATAGTTTGCTTTTCTCCTTCTAACTTGGTATTCTTATGTTGCCTGGTACAAACTTGAAGGGAACTAAAGATAAAAACGATGCCCTCTGCATTGGCATCCTTCTAATACAATATCTAAGGTACCCTTGCTTCAGTCTGTCCTCCTCCTCCTTACAATGCACTTGAACTAGACTTGATTGTAATCAGTCATTCAGATGTTCTGCTTTCCCTCTAGATGGCCATATATGTGGGTACACATTGTTGAAAGTCATGCAAAGAGAGGCTACTGTAAATCAGAAGAAGGGAAACTTGGGGCAGGTAGGTGACACAGTAGATAGAACACTGACCCTGAGTCAGAAGTCAAATCCAGCCTCAGATACTAAATTACCTAGCTGTGTGACCTTAGGCAAGTCACTTAACCCCATTGCCTTGCCCCCCCCAAAAAAAAAAACAAAAAACAAGGGAAAATTTGGGTTTTTAGGGCCATGATCAAATTTATTTGATCACTTGTTTACCAAATATCTATTAAGGGTTACTCTGTGTAAAGCTAATCATTAAGGAATATGCAATGGAAAATAAGATAGACTACTTAGCTCCTCAAGGAGATTAAGAGGATAGGCTGGAGTTAGGGGAGGCAAGGCTCTGGAATTTCAGTGTGAATAAGTCCAGGAGCCCCTCTTTCACTGTAGATGAGCAGCTTGTCAGGCACGTATAGTCTTAGCTTGGGACACTTCGAGGTTAAATGACTTGCCCATAGCCACAGAGATAGTTTCAGATTCCTTCTCTGATACTTACTAGCTATGTGGCCACATACAAATCGCCTTGCCTTTTGATCCATTTTCTTTCTCTGTAAAATGAAGGCACCAGACACCATCATAAGCTAGTATCTGTCACTTTACAAAAAAGCACTTTAAATACTATTCTGTTTTATTCTTACATCAAAATTGGAAGGTAAGTGCTATTTTTAAGCCCCAATTTACAGGTGAGGAAACTGAGGCAGGCAAAGGTTAAGTGACTTTCCCAGGGTCTGATGTTAGATTCAGGATTTAAATTTAGATCTTCTAGATTTCTAGATTTCAACCCAGCACTCTGTCCTCTCCACCACCTATGGTCCCTTCCAAGGTTCCTTTCAGGTCTTACTCTATGCATAGAAAGCATAAATATGCCAGGCACCATTAGTACATATTCAAAGATAGACTTAAACTCAGGTCTTCCTAAGGCCCACTTCTCTATCCACTATACTCATAGAGGTAATACTACAACAATTAGTTCCCCTAGGCCCAAGGTCAACATTCAATATATTTTAAACATTGGGTTTGATCCTTCCTGATCTCAAGGTCTGCTCTATATCTGTTATGCTATGAATATTACATTATTAAATTAGAGAACATCTAAGGGAAAGGTGCCAATGGATAGAAGTGACTCAGTGGATAGAGTACTAGACCTGAAGTCAGGAAAACTCATCTCTAAGTTCAAATCTGATCTCAGACACTTACTATCTAAGTGATCCTAGGCAAGTCACTTAAGGCTCTTTGCCTTAGTTTCCCCATCAGTCAACTGAGCTGGAGAAGGAAATGGTAAACTTCTCCAGTATCTTTTTTGCCAAGAAAACCCCAAATGGAGTCAGATATATCTGAACAACAAATTCTGATCAAGGTTACATTCATAGTATAATAGACACAGAGAAGGTTTTGAGGTCAGAAAGACCTGGGTTCAAGTCCAGCCTCTAGCATATATTGGATGTTGACCTTGGCCAAGTCAATAATCAGTGCCCCTAAGAAACTCTTTGTGTTTCAGAACAGTTACTGAACTGCTTTGATAGAGACAATGAAGGTTCCTCACTAAGAATAACCTTTACTGGTGTACAACAAATTTCATGTATATAATTTATGTGTATATTATGTGTTTAGGTAAGGTATATATAATATATGTATGTGTGTGTATATATACACACACATACATATATACATTTAAGGTGGTGTAATGAAAAATAGTCTCATTTTTCAAGCATTTTAAATAGTTCATTCCACCACCAATTTATAGTACGATTTCAGGGCACATTTCTTCTGTCATTTCTATTCTTCCATCTTCATTAAATAAAAAAAAAAAACAAGACTAGTTAAAAGTTCCTCACAAGTTTTCCCACTCACTTAATGAGGTATCCTTGAGTTCCACTGAAAAAAGTATGCACATAAAGTCTCAGACCTCTATCTACCTCAAACATGGAATGAATTGCTTAGACAATACCATAGACGTCATATACAACTAACTGCCAGTAAGTTGTTTTTACAGATTTCTTTAGAATTTTTATGTAGAGGCTCAAAATTATTTACCATTATGATTACTACATTTTTTCAATCTAATTTGGCCTTTAGACTTTTTAATAGGCTGCAGAATTGAATAGTGTCTCAATGTGTCTCATTTGTCTCTCAAAGTTTGTAGGGGTGGGGAGTTTCCTCCTTTTTTGACAAAAAAAAAATATTTCATTTAATCAGGAAATGTTCTTTCTAGTCTAGTTCTTTCTAGAAAGAAAAAAGTTATATTTCTTCATCCTTGACCATCTCAAGAACATAAGTAAGCAGCAGCACAAAAGAATGAGCCTTAGTTTACTGAAACTCTAAAAGGACAGTTTCCTATATTGAGGCCATGGAGACTCTGAGCCAGAAAATCCCACAAACTTGTGAAATAACATTTTCCTTTGAGGCAAACAACTTCCTGGAAAGCCTTCCATAAACATAAAATAGGGTTTCAAAATTATTTGTATTTTATCAGAGCCTACCACAGGGTCTGGCACATAGAAGTAACAATAAATGCTTTTTGATTGATAGAATCACAAGAGAAGAGCTCTCTTAAAGTGTGACTGAATTTTATCAGCATTAAAATTATGCCACCATTAACTTCTTGAAAAAGGATTTCAAATGGTTCCTGAAGTGTCAGTTGTGCCAGGGAATGGTAACTGAATTTTTAATCACAGGGCCAGACTTTGAACCTTAACTCACTACTGTGTCAATCCACAAATATGTATGAAGTGCCTACTATGTGTCTGGCATTGACATTGTGCTGGCTATGGGGATTTACAGAAAAGCCAAGGCACTTAGTATCTCTATCAGAGCTCTAAACTCTAATTCTCTGATCCATTAGTTCTAGTGGATCACTTCTATACTCTAGTTCTCTGATCTACTGAACTTTAAAGCCTAGAAATTGAAGTAATATAAAGCAATGAATTTTCTACTGGAAGCTCAAGACGAATCCAGGGTAAAGCAAAAGTATGTGTATATCCCTTTGATGTACAAAACTATGGTCTTTTCTTCTGTCACTATGCTGCCTCAAATTTTCTCACCCAGTCAAATTTCTCCAGAAATATACCCAGGCTGGTAACTTATTAAAGCACAAAACAAAGCTCACTTTATTGTGAAAAGCAAATAGACGTAACCATATCATGAACCATGGCCTCCAGGAAGAAACTGGAATCAGGGGATCAGGGTCCATTTCTTATTCTATCACTGACTCTTACCCTGTAGACTAAGATGAGATAGTCCCCACTTGGTGTCCCAGTTTCCTTATCTGCAAAATGGGGGTAATATTCCCTATCATTAGTTTTCCCTCATAGGGGTATTGTAAGGATTACTGAGATAACATCAGACAGTCAAATTGTTGAGAGAGAAATAGGAGGTGGGATATAGTACAAAGTTCTGTTAGTTCCATAACATCTGCTTATCCTTGTGTCTTCTTTGATAGCTAAAAAGGAATTGCTTGTGTGTAACCTTGCCCACCAATAAAAAATTTTAAAAAAACTGCAGCTCTTCAGATTTGGACTTACCCTATAATTAGAAAGAGAGAGGTGGGAAGGGCAGCCCTTTGGACTCTCCTGGAAAGGAGGCTAGGCATGGTGTCAACCGGGCCTTGGTATAATGGGTACAATTTTCAGCCCTACAAAGGATAGTGAAGAATGAGTGGGTCAGTAGAGTAGGTTGTCAATGAAAATTAAAAAAAAAACAAGAGATTAGTTAAAAGTTCCTCACACTGTTTTCTGAAATGCAAGTTTCACTTAAGATCTCCAAGGAGGGATGGTGGTAGAAGAGGCATTCATTCTCTTTTCAGGCTGAATTCTAATTTTTCACAGACACACACATGCACACACACACACACACACACACACAAACATACAAACATTTTTAAAAGGACCCTTTGTTGTTCCATTCTTACTCCATCCTCTCAGCTTCAAGACTCTCTCTTCTTTCCTGAGGTTCAAGAGGAGAGACACTTAAAAGAGTTCATTTAAGAGACAGATAGTTGGAGGAAATTTAATATGCACTTTGCCTATTTTCATGCCTTTCTAACTCTTTATTATAATATGTTAGAAGGAAGAAGGCAGCAAAGAGGGTGAAAGACTGCATGATGTTTGAGTGATTTACTTAGTCACATTCAAATTCACTTAAAATATACTCTTTTCTCCCTATTTTCCTTGAATTTAGATAGTGTACTCACCCACCTATGTGTACATGCACACTTACATGCACATTAAACCAGCACCTGTTTTTCTGAAAGCACTATTCTAGTCTGGAGCACCACCATCTATCTTTATATGGTAGGAAAAGAATTGACTCTGGAATTAGAGGACCTGGTTTCACCTCTAATGCTTAATTACTCTGACTTTAAGCAAGTTTGTCACATGGTAGATGTTTTAAAATGTTTGTTGATTGGCCATCTGAGTTCTTTGGGGCTCAGTTTCCTCATCTGTAAAAGAGGGAGTTGTCCTAGCAGGCTTCTGAACTTCATTCCATCTCTAGATATCTGATCTTATTCATCCTCAACTGTTATATCTAATCAATAAGCAAATCCTATTGGTCCTGCCTCCCTAAACTCTTAAATTTGTCCACTTTAATCTTCCCTTGTGTAGTCAGGCCTTCATTACTATCTTTCTGGATTATTGCAATTGTCTCATAAAGTCTTACTATCTCCACTCTTTCCTCTTCAACTCATTTTCAACATCTTGCCCAAAATAATCTTCCTTATGAATAGATCTGATCTCTTCTCTACTCAAAAATTTTCAATAACTCCTTCTTTATTGCCATATTGCCAACCAAGTAAAATTAAAACTACTTTGCTTGGTATTCAACATTTGGTGCTATCCAATCTTTCTAGTTTACCTTATATATTTTTTCCTTCCACATACATTATGCTACAACCCAAAAAGATTACTTTCTGTCCCATGAATATATTCTATTCTTTTATGACTTTTTTTCATGCTGTTCTATTCTGACAATCCCTTTCTTCTTCTATTGAATTCCTAGCTCTCCCTTAAAATACAATTCAAAAATCTTCATCTCTTTCAATGCCTCCAAGCTTTCTCTGATCTCACTGCCCCTTTCAACTTCACTTTGTACTTTGGGGACAACTGTAATCTGTTTATCTTGTGATATTGTATATTACAGTTATCACTGTTTGTATCTTATCTCCCTCTTAGACTAAAAGCTCCATGAGGGGAAGGATAATTTCTTTTCAAAATTTTTCTATTTATCTCAAATCTATGCTTTGCACAGAGTAGTCGTTCAGGCTTTTGTTGAATGAATATAGGGCTCTTTCTCTAATTATAACCCTTTGGTGTGTTTGATAGGATCCAGTTTTCAAAGTGACTTCATAAAAGGGATCTGACATAGAGTATTGGATTTTCCAGGGTAGCAATTATTGCAATGGATAAAGTTCCAGACCTGGATTCAGGAAGACCCATCTTTATGAGTAGAAATCTGAACTTTTCCTAGTTGTATGACCCTAGGCAAGTTACTTATTCCTACTTGTAGCATACATAAAATGAATTGGAGAAGGAAATAACAAGCCACTCCTTTATCTTTGCCAAGAAAATCGAACTTAATGGTCACAACTAAATCAACTCAACCAAAACAACATGGGTTAAAAGCTAATAGAAGGGGCTTCTAGGTGGTGCAGTGGATAGAGCACCGGCCCTGGAGTTAGGAGTACCTGAGTTCAAATGCGGCCTCAGATACATAATAATTACCTAGCTGTGTGGCCTCGTGCAAGCCACTTAACCCCATTGCCTTGCAAAAAAAAAAAAAAAAAACTAATGGAAAATGAGCTTTGATTTGTACAATGTTTGGGGATATTTTGGGTTTTTGTTTTTCCCCCTTAAAAGAATGTCTATACACTATAAATTCACTGGACTAGGAGAAGGAAATGTCAATTAACCTGGTTTAATACGGGTTCCTTCTCTCTCTCTCTCTCTCTCTCTCTCTCTCTCTCTCTCTCTCTCTCTCTCTCACACACACACACACACACACACACACACACACACACACACACATGAATAGAAAGTATTGGTTTCAATGAATGCTGCAGATATATAATAAAAAATAGGATGTTTTCTCTCTAAGACAGCCATTGACAAACTAAGCTGAAGGAATGCTTGTTCCTGCACTCAGTTAGCCAGGGTCACATAGATGTAGTCTGTTTTCATCTTAGTTTCAAAACATCTAGTCCATCCCCCAAAATACATTTTCCCAAGCCAAAGTCTTCTTATTTCCTAAAAAAGGAACACGTTCATAATCTGACTTACCTTTAACATCCAGCTAAGCTTTGATTAGAACAACAATAAGGATAGGCCAAAAAAAATGCATTAACACACTGCACAGAGCGGGATATGATGGTATATATTGGATAGAAAACTGACCTTGGATCCAAGAAGACCTGTGGTCAAGCCCTAACCCATCCTGGCTATGAATCCTGGGCAACCTATGAGAAGCTTGGACAGCTCTCTCAATTACTCTGAAATCACAAGTCCAGACCACTACCCTCCCTATCCCCACCACCCGAAAAAACAGTGTAGGTTGCCTCATGTGAACCCAGTCTCAAAGTATGTTAACCAAATATATACCCCCCTGAAAGGTTAACAAACCCAAATAATATGTTTTTGAGTTAAGGGTAGATGAGAGATGGGGTGGGTAAGAACATGAAGAGATCATAGATTTTGGGGGAGAAGCACAGAAACCAACTTAGCTCTTTTTTAAGTGTTAGCAAAATTCCCTTTTCTGTTACCAGTTTTTTAAAAAAAATTAACAAAGTCACACAAGAGGGGAAATGAAAAGGGAAATTGTTAGATTTCCCATCTGTCCAAAAAGCCCCCTGGCCTGTTTCAGAACCCAGTGAATATAACTGTTAGGGCTGTGGTTACCAATCCCATGAGGCCTTGCACCACCTAACCATTATATCAATAAGGAAGCAAAATCACTAAACCACAAGCCAGTTTCTTTTCTGAGCCCACATGTTGCTTTAGAAGGATTTTTAAACAAGAGGCTTTCCTGTTTTTGAAACCTGTGCATCCGCATGGCTTATAGGTTACTCAAATACTCTTATCACTTGAAGCAACTGCTGGTGTAAATTTCAAAATGCTTACTCTGGCTGTCCCTCCCCTCACTGAATATATATATTTATTTACTTGTTGGAACCAGGACTTACAATATCCTCTTGCCAACTGCTGACAAAGAAAGAGTCCTGGTTACACATTAGGCCCTACGGTTTAAGCATTCACTCTAGACACTGTCCAAACACCATTTAGTCATTGACCTTTAAAGTCAGGATAACCACACAGAGGGGAAAAAAAATCGACAGAAATAGATTCGGAGTGATAGCAGTGTTTCTGAACACACACACATGTGCTGATATCACTCAGGAAATAAATGCATGGAATGTGTGGCCCACTTAATACTGAATTTATTATGGGACTGGTCGGCATCCACACAGCTGGAAAGAAGTTGAAGTACAATCAAGTCTCATGTCCTCCTAAATCTATCAGACACAGTTGATTTTGAGGCTGTTAGTTTGAAAATAGTTACAGAAAATCGCCCATAGACTTTATTGTGGGGACCTGAACATAATGCGACATTTAGACTACCCATACTGAAATCCTGAACAATATACAAGACAGCACTTGACTGGTTTAGGTTTTGGATTGTTGTTTTGTTTCTTCCACAAGGAAATTTTTAAAAAATAATGCTTTGAAGGATCAATCAACTAAATCCACAAATTGACTTCAATCTTTCCTGCTCTGTACAGTGGTTTGGGGGAAGATGTGCCAAACATAATAGGTCCATTTGATAGCCATCTTCTGGTCTGACTCCTGAGCTGGCAAATGGTCATTTCATCCTGTTCAATAAATGTCTGCAAAATTAATCATAGACTCCCCTATTGGGGCTTATGGGGATCAGAATAGATATCTGCAGTTAACAGTGAGCCTCTGGCTAGTGGTTGGGATTCTGTAGTCAGCAATGACCTCATCAGAGTTAGGACAAATAAATGAGGACCTTTACTCCATAGTTAAACTTTTGAAATCTATTAGTTAAAACCCGTTACCTTTAAGTTCACCTCACAGAATCCAAATGGTAAGATTCTAGCAGACACTTATCTAACCTCACACTTCACAGTCTTTAGATGTTAGAATTTACACTTAGCTCATTTAAAAAGAAAAAAGAAAAAAAAAACTTGCATACCAAGAAGAATCTGCTTTCGGTTTGAGCACATTGGTATTTTGTTGATTTTATTCAAATAAACTTGTCATTCTACCAAAATAAGTATCATAAAGATCTCATGCTGAAATGCAATTTTAAAATTTAGATTTTTATGGGACTGGGGGGGGATTGTTTGCTTTTTTAACAAAACTTTAATAATGCCCTTTCCATGAAAGGTTTGATATGAATTGTGACCTTATGAAAAGTGTTAGAAGTAGATCTTTCCTAAGATTTTCATTGTTCTATGCCTTTTTATGCAAGTTATATAATTAAGAGGGGAAAAACCAGCTAGAGAATATCATACTTCCTACACCAGAATAGCAGATTATTTTTGGAGATCTCCTTGCAAATAATCTACCCTGCCAGTACATAGAGCACAATATTGCCCTGACCTTTTCTTTCCAAATAATTTTTGTTTTCCATAATGGAGAAAACTAATGCTATAAGAACCAAAGAAAAGGGAAAGTTTGGCCAATTACCTGATAAAATTGAACTGTGTGATTAAGCAAACTAGAAATCTGTGGCCTAAAACCCTTTTTGTGTATCAGAATGTGTATGGCTATAGAGTTACTAAATTTACTAGATAATTGTTCAATCACTCACTTCTTTTTTTGGTTTTGGTGCCCTCAATCCTGAGGACAAGTATTACCCAATGACAAAAAAAAAAAAAAAAAAAAAACGTCAATTCTTTTTTCATGTTGCTGCTGACACTGCCTCCCAATACTGTGCCACCAGGACTGCTTCCAGGATTGTGGTCTGCATGTTCTGTGCTATCTTAGGGCTCTCAGTTCACATTGCCAATGAGGGCACTAGGTCCTTTCATGACAAAGGGCACTGTCATAGAACCTTCTGACTAATTTCACACAAACTAAAGAAATTCTGCCTTTGGAGTCACTCTTCTCTCCCAGGATAGTCTTCTACCTTGATCAGCTAGGTGGTACACTGAATAGAGCAATGGTCTGGTATTCAGGAAGATGAGAGTTCAAATCTGGCCTTAGACATGTGCCACTTACAAGCTGTGTGATCTTGGACAAGTCACTTAACTTTGATTTCCCCACATCCAGGGCTGTCTTCAGTCATCTGGATTCATATCTGGCCACTGAACCCAGATGGCTCTGGAGGAGAGAGTGGGGTTGGTGATTTAGTACAGCTCCCCTCACTCAAATCCAATTCATGAGTTTGTCACAGTATATTAGTCTTCTACCTAGAACAGCAAATCAAAGGTGAATATTTCTTCAGCCCACTTCCTACCAATTGCTGGAAAACCTATTCTCCCTTTACCTACCTCCTCCAAGAAACCACTTTAGCTTAAAAATATGCCCTGGGAACATGTGACAATGTTGGTTTTCCTGTGAAATGCTTGTATCAAGGGAGGAAAAGGAAAAGAATAAAAAGGCATCTGTGCTACTAAAGGCACACAATCCAGATCTATCCACTTGGGGGTTGAAGCACTTGTTCTCACCATAACTGTCAAGGACAGAAGGATGGATAGAACCTCCCAAATGGTTGATTATATTCAGTTGAGACAATCAAAATGAATGAACAATCTGCAATACAGCTTGGTGAGATCCAAGACATATAGAATGATTCAGCCTTTAATTACAGTCATTGTGTCTAGAAATCGTCTCTATTTGTTGATATAGCATCTTCATTCAGGGTCTCTAACCCAGTTTGATTGAAGTATTATCTTCCACAATATAAATACCCCATAAGATAAGAAACCAGCTTAGTACAAAACTGTACTAGGAATTAAAACTGAAATAAAATAAAAACAAGTAGGGATGCTCATGAGTACTAGCTTTAATTTGGCCTCTATCCTAGACCTCGGGCAAGTCCTTTGGTCTTTCTTTACTATGGCACCTTTATCAATAAGATAGGAGTTACCAGGAATATAGTTTTTAAAAAAAAACCTTCAATGATATTATACAATTAAGGTGAAAAGGACTTTGTTACAGGACCTAGGATAGAAATTAAACAACCACATATGGTTTCATAAAAACCACTCATGTGTATCAGTAAGCCATAAAAACAGTCGGGAGCAGAATTTTTTTTTTTAATTTTTTTTTAACTAAAAGAAACACTCTTTGGGAATGATCTTCAAATTGATAAAACATTGAGTTGCTAACATTGTGTTTATTATTTTTCACTAAGATAAAAAAAATTAACTTTGCAGCCTTGGCTAGCAAGTCGACTGAACTCTGAACTCCACCATCTGGGAAAGGGAATCGGTATTTCTGTAGCTTCGGGTTACAGGTTAAGGCTGCCAGCTTTTGATTATTGGTAAATAGGTTTTGGGTGTCCAGACAACAAAGCTGGGGAGTGCTTCTGGGAAGCCCAAGCACCAAGTGGGGAGGAGGAAGAGGGGAAGAACAAGGGGGCTAGCGGGCTGGGGGGTCACTGATCATGAGAGAGCTTGGGAAATAAGGCCATCCCAATCCCCCTCCTCCTCCTCCTCCTCCTCCTCCTCTAGCTGTCTGCTATTACCCAAGAAAGCTGTTGCGACATGTGCCGGTGGATTTGCCTCACAATGCAAGTCAGCCCAGACAGGAAGGCTGCAGCGGGGCCCCGCCAAGCCGGGAGCAGGCTGCGGCAGGCCGGCGGCCGGGCGGAGCCCCCGGGCCCACACTGCAGCGTGCGGCCCCCTCTGCGGGTGCCCCCTCTGCGGGTGCCCCCTCTGCGGGTGCCCCCGCCCCACTCTTCCCTCGGATCCTCCTGGCAAGCAGCTGGATCCGTTTACTCTAGCCTACGGAGAACACGCTGCAAGCACGGCCTGAGTTATTACTCATGGAAATCCCCTCAGTTTTCAGTCTCTGAACAAGGGAATCAGGTAGCTTTCAAGCGCCCAATAATTAATAGCCCTTTTGGTCAAGGGAGGAACAGGGAAAACATGCTGGAGGCTATGGGTTTCCAAACAGGCTGCCTGGTTTCTAGTAAATTAGAGAGAGTGGGCGGTGGAGGTAGGGAGTTGTTATCCTGGCTGGAGAGTGTGGTCCTCATTGACGTCAGCAAGCTGCCTGGCTCTTCTCCCTCTCTCCTCCCTCCTCTCTCCCCTCTTTCCCCTCTCCTTCCTCCCCCCTCTTTCTTCTCTCCCATTCTCCTCTCTCCTCTATTTCCCTCCTTCTCTCTCCACTTCTTCCCTCTCCTCTATTTGTCGGGCTCCCCCCCGTCTCCCTCCTGTTTCTGCCTCTTCTCTCTCCCTCCTTTGTCCTCTCCTTCTCTCTCTCCCCCTCCTTTGTCTCTATCCTCTATCCTTTTTCTCCCCTTTCTTCTCTCCTTCATTCCTTTCCATGCCTTTCTCCCCCTTCTCCAGTACCCCCCATTTCCCCCTCTCCTTTCTATCAAGAACCCAGCTGAGCAAGGGTTAACTGTCAGGTTTGCAGCCTTAGCTTAGGCAGGGACTTCGAGAACTCCCACATTTGCAGAAATAGGAGCCGCTGGGGGGGGGGGGGCAGGGGGGAACTCAGCCATAGTGTAAATTAGCAAGACAAAAATATATATGAGTCATTTAAGGAAAGGGGGGGAGAGAAGAAAGAGAGAGAGCAGAGAGGAAAAAAAACTGTTGGAAACATTGCAAGTAACCAGGACTGGGTGTACATTTTTCCCTTCATCTCACCCGATGAACAGCTCTGACTCAGGGAACATTCTTCCCGTGGCAAAGAACACATTCTTGTCTCTGAGTCGGCCTGAAATAGGATCCTCCAGCGTGCCCGCCCTCCCCCACTACTACTGTATCTTTGAGACACACAGCCTGTGGGGCTCAGATTTTGGTTTAAATGCTGTGATTTTTCTTCTCATTCCCCCAGGCCCCTTAAACCTAATTTGTTTTCCTCCACCCTCTCTCTCTCACTCCTGCTCGGGTCATCAAAAGCCAGCAGCGACCCAAGATGAAGCAAAACTATCCTTGACAAGTACTTCAAGACTGTGTGTCTGTGAGTCTTCTGGAAAAGGCAATATTTGTGTTTCCTCTATGAAATGGCTTTAGGCCATCAGGTTTAGAAAGGGGCACTGATGGACACTCTCAGACAAGAGAAGGCCTTCCTGGTGGTGGAGGGAGTGTGGGTTTCTGGTTTGTTGTTTTTTTTATTTCTTGTGCCTCTACCAAGACCATTCAGTATTATGGAGTCCCTTGACCCTCTATCATTTGTTGCCAAGGAAGTAAAAATTTACCCCCAACCTCACAGTTGGATTTTTGAAGAAGTGATTGCATAGATATTTGCAAGGCAGAGATGCGGTATAAAATAACACCAGGGATCCAAAGGGGCCTGATTTATAGAGACTGTGATTAGTATGGACTCAAGTCCTCTTTACTTTTTTTTCTCTGATTTTCTGCAAGTGTTTTATCTTGTAATTAATAAATGTTTCTTGACCTGAAGAGAATTGAATTGAATTTGGACCCTAGAAAATTTTCTACTCACTGGGTATCATTTCCTTAGCAATATGAAGCATTTGGCAAGCATAAGATACTGAATACACCCTCTAATCAAGTAATCTTAATATAAGCAAATTCCTATAAGTTAAAAAAAAAAAAGCTTCAAGAGATAACCCAGATATGTAAAGGAAGCTAGAACAGGAACTAGTGAAAGAGCCTCACCAAGTTCATCAGAATTCATTGCAAGCAATTATTTACAAAAGTCTGCAATACCAGCTGGTATTAAGTGACCTGGGCAGGTCACTTAACTTGGTTTGCCTCAGTTTCCTCATGTGTAAAATGAGCTGAAGAAGGAAATGGCAAACCTTTTTATCTCAGTAGATTTTCCAAGAAACATCAAATGGGGTCACAAAGAGTTGTACAGCCTGAAATGTCTCAACAACAACAACATATGCAAGTCATCATCACCATAGGAGCTAGTCACAAAAAAAAGAAAAAAGAAAAACAGGCCCTGCCCTCAAGGAACTGACTTCTTTGGTAGGCATCTACTAATAGGCATCATCTGGCAATAATTAATGCAAGCCACTAGTGAGTAGGTTTTCTGCTCCCCCCCAACATACATACTTAAATATGGAATGTTATTCATAAAGATGTTTGCATATATATATTATGCAGAAATGATGCATTAATATAATTGATGTCATAATTATATTACTATATATTCATGACTATAAAACAGGTATTTGATTGCATATGAACAAGAACAGTGCACCTCACACATTTGCAAGCATTCCTTTATGAGGAAGTCATTTGGTATCATGGATAACATGCTGGACTAGAATTCAAGAAGACCTGAGTTCATCATTTTTGTGATCCCCAAACAAATCACTTATCTCAGTTTCCTTACTGAAAATGGGCTAACAATAGCACCAACCTCACAGGGTAAGACTAGAATGAGATGATGCCAAATGGTTTGCCATCTCTGATCTGCCAATTTAGACTTGTTATGAATGTTAACTGAATCTCTAATTTATGCTATTTCAGCTTAATTGTGTGTGTTTTCTCCTCTTTTAGACAAGTTCTCTGAGAGCAGGAGCTGCTTTTGCCTTATATCTCCTGTGCCTAACACAATGCCTGTCACATAGTTAGTATTTAATAAACAAGAAGGAAGGGAGGGAAGGAAAGAGGGAAGGAAGAAAGAAAAGGAAAAATGGAGGAAGGAAAGGAAGAAAAGAAGGGAGAGAGGGAAAGAGGGAGGAGGGATAGAGAGGGATAGGAAGAAAGGGAAGAAGATAGGAGAGGAAAGAAGGGAGGGAGAAGAGGAAAGAAGGGAATAAGTAAGGGAGTGGATGGAAGAAATAGGAAGGGAGGGGAGGGAAAGAGAAGGGAAGAAGGAAGAGAAGGAAGGAGGAGAAAGTGGGGAAGGAAGGAAGGAAGGAAGGAAGGAAGGAAGGAAGGAAGGAAGGAAGGAAGGAAGGAAGGAAGGAGAAAGTTATCTAAATTTCTGTCTTTGGTCAAGCACCATTCCACCCAAATTTTTATCATTCCACAAAATGTTTACTATCCAAAACCTATAATCATTTTAAAACTAACTCTATTCTATTGTTTACATCATGCTACTACCATCCCATAGTGTCCTCCTTACCATCTGTTTATTCTTCTATTTCATACAGTCATAGAATCTCAAGTCTAGTCAAGAGGCCCTAATTAAACATTTACTCTTTTCAAAGTAGTGGACTAATCATGGAGGATACAGATACAAGCAGAGATAAAGACAATCCTTGCTCTCAAGAAGTTTACATTCTAATGGGGAAAGATAAGACATATTAGGAAAGCTAAAAGGGAAGAGATGGAAGGAGAGAGGGAGGTGAAGATGTCCAGTCTAGGACATGATGGAAAGAACCTGGGAGGCCATCTAGTCCAAGTTGTACCCAGATAAGAATCCCACAAATATCATACCCAACAAAAAGTAATCAAGTCTTAGGATCCTAGCTCTACAATTAGAAAGGATCTTAGAGATGATTTGCTCTAAGCTCTCATATATTTTTAAAGATTTTATTTATTTTGAGTTTTTCAATTTTTCCCCTAATCTTACTTCCCTCCCCCCCACCCCCACAGAAAGCAATTTGCCAGTCTTTGCATTGTTTCCATGGTATACATTGATCCAAATTGAATGTGAGAGAAAAATCATATCCTTAAAGAAGAAACATAAAGTATAAGAGATATCAAGGTCAGGCAATAAGATATCAGGTTTTTTCCCTAAATTAAAGGTAACAGTCGATCTTTGTTCCAATTCCACAGTTCTTTCTCTGGATACAGATGGTATTCTCCATTGGAGACAACCCAAAATTGTCCCTGATTGTTGCACTGATGGAATGAGCAAGTCCATCAAAGTTGGTCATCACTCCCATGTTGCTGTTAGGGTGTACAGTGCTTTTCTGGTTCTGCTCATCTCACTCAGCATTAATCCATGCAAATCCCTCCAGGCTTCCCTGAATTCCCATCCCTCCTGGTTTCTAATAGAACAATAGTGTTCCATGACATACATATACCACAGTTTGCGAAGTCATTCCTCAATTGAAGGATATTTACTTGATTTCCAATTCTTTGCCACCACAAACAGGGTTGCTATGAATATTTTTCTACAAGTGACGTTTTTAACCCTTTTTCATCATCTCTTCAAGGTATAGATCCTTTAGTGGCATTGCTGGATCAAAGGGTATGAACATTTTTGTTGCCCGTCAGGCATAGTTCCAAATTGTTCTCCAGAAAGGTTGGATAAGTTCACAGCTCCAGCAACAATGTATTAGTGTCCCAGATTTCCCACATCCCTTCCAACAATCATCATTATCCTTTCTGGTCATAATTGCCAGTCTGAGAGGTGTGAGGTGAAGCTTTAATTTGCATTTCTCTAATAAATGTAATGATTTAGTGCAATTTTTCATATGACTATGGATTGCTTTGATCTCCTCATCTGTAAATTGCCTTTGCATATGCTTTGACCATTTGTCAATTGGGGAATGGCTTTTTTTAATTTGACTCAGTTCTCTGTATATTTTAGAAATGAATTCTTTGTCAGAAACATTAGTTGTAAAGATTGTTTCCCAGTTTACTGAATTTCTTTTGATCTTGGTTATAGTAGTATTGAAATCATCTAGTTTGTTTTTAGTGTTCTCCATCTCTCCCTTAGTCATAAACTGTTTCCCTTCCCATAGATCTGACAGGTAAACTAGTCCTTGATCTTCTAGTTTGCTTATAGTATTGTTTTTTATGTCTAAATCCTATATCCATTTGGAGCCTCTCATATTTTTGATAAGGAAAGTGAGGGGTAAGAAGGATAAGTGATTTGCCCAAAAATCACAGGGCAAGAATTTGAATTTGGATTCTCTGACTCCAAAGCTAATACTCTTTCTTCTATACTTCATTAAAACCAAACACTACAAAAAAAATTTCAGGAATGAGGCTACAGGGTGTAGAATATTTATGATAGATAATCTGGATATTTTACTGCCATGTGTTATAGTTTGAGTTGAGAAATATTGATTTAATGATGGTACATATATAGCCTATATCAGATTGCTTTGCTGTCTTGGGGGGGGAGGGAAAGAGAAAATTTTACAAAAATGAATATTGAAAACTATCCTTCTACATGCAATTGGAAAAAATAAACAACAGTGGCTTAAAAAAAATACTGGTTTAGAAAACAAAATAGGGCAACGAAAAGAGACTGAAGAAGAAAATGGGGACTTGGTGGGATGGTGGATTTTGAAAAGAATTTAGTCTGGAACAAGAAAAAAACTTTTTCCAGTTAACATAAGAAGTAAACTCAAATAAAGTGATAAAAATTAGTAGTCACACCAAGGGAAATCCACAGCTGCTATCTCCAAAGTTGAACTTTATCTGTCCTAGTTTAACATATAAGTAGTTTGTATAATGACTATCATAGACTCATAAATTTAAATGGGGAAGGAACCTTAGAAGTCCTCTTAGTGACTATATTTTAATCCAACATTTCAAGGATGTGGAAACTAAGGTCAATTAAGGTTATTTGACTTTCCTAAAGACACATAGTGCCAAGATTTAAGGCCAGATCTTCTGACTCTCAATTCAGTGCTTTTTTCCATTAGACCTCAATGGTAGGACCATGAATTTTACAGGGGGAAAGAACCTTGGATCTCAGTACTTTCACCTTAACATACTACAGATAAAGAAACCATGGTCAGAGAGATTGTGACTTGCTCAATTTTTCTTTGATAGTTTATACAAGGGAGCTGTATACAAATTTAAAATTATTTCAAAAGAAGAATCAGGATTAGTCCATAATAACTTCTACTGTAATGTTCTTTCTACTCTACCATATTGTCTCCTCCTCAATTATCCTCAATACCTAAATTAGCTAAATAAGCTAAAATAGCTGTCAAAAAGATAAGTCCATTACCCTCCTAATGACTTATTATTCAGGAAGGACAAGAACAAGACAGAGGGGTACTGGAGTAAGCTCAAACCTGCTCATAAGAACTGAACTGTTCAATTCCAGTATGGGATGAATAAGTTATGGTATATAAATGTGATGATATATTATTATGCTATAAGAAATAAAGAAAGGAATACAGAAAATGGTTTAGTCTACCTTCATATTTATGATGGGTTTTGTATTTCTTGTTTTTTCAGTGGCTAGGGAAGGAGAGAAGAGAGAAAATATCTAGAGTTGAAGGTAAAATAAAGTTGATTTTTTTTTAATGATAGAGATGTGTTCAGAGAAGCCCATCTGTGAGCTGATGCAGAGTGAGCTTAGCATAGCCAAGAATATAGTAAAGACAAACAACTTCAGAGGAATTAGGAATGCTAGCCAATCAATATTCCAAAAAACTAATAATGAAACATGCTTTTGGTTAAAAATAAGTCCTTTTCAGTCATTTCAGACCCCATTTGATTTCTTGGCAAAGAAACTGAAGGGATTTTCCATTTCCATCTCAGGCCATTTTATCTATGAGGAAATTGAGGCAAATTGGGTTAAGTGACTTGTCCAGGGTCACAAGCTAATGAATGTCTGAGTGGGTTGTGAAGAGAATTTAGTTTGGAATAAGAAAATTTGAACTCACAAAGAGGAATTTTCCTGATTTCAGGACCCTGGCACTCTATTTACTACAACATCTAGTTGCCCACCTCCTGATAGAGAGGTGAAGGACTTAGAGTTCAAATTGAGACCAAAACATCTTTTAATATTGTGAGTGAGAAAACTTGTTTTGCTTGCCAATACATGTTTGTAACAAGTTTTGTTTTGCTTTTGTTCTCAAAAATAAAGGTGGGGTAGGAGGGTGGAAAAAATGGATTTTGCTGAGTAATATATATATATATATATATATATATATATTTATTTATAATTTAAAAATAAAATCAAGCTTAAATTTTTTCAATGTAAGCATTTGTACCTTAGAAATTGTCATACACAATAAATTTTCTATACTATAACAGCAAATTTGTTGGTTTCTAGATTTTAAAAAAGTCATGGAGAAAATATTAAAAATGAAGATTATTATTAATCAAAAATGTATCATACAACCTTTTTTGTGTGTGTGTAAAGCCAGATGCTTAACATTTATTAGCACATTTCTGGTACAGAAGACAAGAAGGTCAATGTTCCTGAAGAGAGATACTAATGTCCTTGGAAACTGTAGCAAAGGAGTCATCATGTTGTTCAGTCCTAATCATTTCTAACTCTATTCCTAATTCTTTTTCTTTTTGGGGGGATGGGGGAAAGGAGGGGAGATTTTATTAAGGACATGCAAAACAGAATAAATTGGAACAAACTAACCACATGTACATTTTTTTCAGTTCTATGGAGAAACCTTCACTGTTGGTAATCTTCTTCAGACACTTTGCAGAATATAGTCAGATCATACTGAGAGGTTCAAGGTATTAGAGGCACCTTTAGTTTATACAAACACTTTCTCAGGAAGCCATATCAGGGCACTTCTTCTACCTTTGAAAGTGCAACAAGGTTCATATTTATCACATGAATGAACTATTCTTGTACAGCATCTCCAATGCACTAGATACAAGGTCCACCTTCTAACATTGATCTCACCTATCTTTCCTTTCAATTTCATTTTTCCCCTTTAGGAAACAAATCTTCTTCCTTGTGGTCACTACATGGAAACTGCTTCCATTTGGGACCAGAGAGAGTGGGGGGTAGAGGAATGGTTATGGGGAGACAGGGAGACACTCAGGAGTAGGTGACTTCCCCAGAGTCCCACAGTTAGTGGTCCAAGGGCAGATTTGAACTCAGGTCTTCCTGATTCCAGGGCCAATACTCTATCTACTGTGCCACCGAGCTGCCCCCAAACTGCCTCAATTTAGCTATATTCTGTTGAAGCCCTGTACTTTCTTTCAACCACATCTTAAAGGAATAATGCTGACAGGGTGCATTTTGAATACACCTATTAGCTAATAGGAACTCACACAGGATTAGACAGAGATCTGGCCTTAGAATCAGGAAGGCCTGGGTTCAAGTCTTACCTTCCCCACAAATGGTATCATTCTTTAATACTATAAATTATATAGCAAGTGCTGCCTTTCAGTGATAGATGGATTTTCTTCCTGAGAGTTCTCTATATGAGTGAAATTAAAGCTCTAAATTTCAAAATCTCAGGGCTCCCTTTTTAAATTTCTTGCTTAAAAAAAGTAAGACTAGAGGAAAAGGGTTTTTTTTTTAAGTTCATTTATTTCACCAGAATCTGTTACCAGGAAAATAAATGAAAAGAGAGACTAAGTGTCAGTTCTTAGGTTTTTGTTATAATCCTTCAGTTCAATGTCCTTTACTTTCCCCAAAAACCCTTCATCTCATTTCCCCATATTTTATTAGGCTGCTCCCACTCATCAACATTCCATTAAAATCAGAGATGTCAGAAGGTTCCGGAATACCTCTCCAAAGCATAGCAGGTGTGTAATCTACCTGGACAAAGGAAACAGAACTGCCAGGTGGTTAGGCAAGAGATTTGCAAATCGTTGTGCAGCTAACAGTAAACAAACCAGTCTGTGCGAGTATGTGAGGGCAAAGATGAAGGCAGGTGCCCTAGTTTACTCCCTATCCAGAACATTGTCTCTTTCTTAGGTAGAGATAAGAACCAGGCATTTCAACCCTTCAAATAATCTTTTTTTATGGGTTTGCATGCTGTCTCAAATGATGCAGTTTGCCACCCCTCCATGGCTGAGTAGCTATTTGGGGTATTACTATTGCTGTGGTGTGGAAAATAGATGACAGATGTCACATACAAACATTCATGTATGTATGCATGCATGTATGAATAGGGCCTGGTAGCCAACTTAACTAGGCTGTTCCTTGGACAACAAGACAGAATCTATATCCAAGTTCATACACAAAACATTTCTTTTCTAATATTGCTTCAAAAATCTAATGCTATCTCCATGTCACTGAGGTATCAAAGTAATGAATACCACCTGTAATACAATGTAGTATAAACAACATAAGCAAAATATATTGTGTTTCACAACCTTCAAGGTGAGCAACATAAGATACAAGAAAGTATGAGACGCTTCCCGCTTTCAAAGAGCAGATAGTTGGGGAAATGGAGACCTGTGAATTTATAAAGGGAAGTCCCAGTGAAGAAATTACCTTAAACAATACACAATGTGACCTTATTATCTCAGAAAGTCACCTGGGGAATTGAGAGGTTAAGTGACTTTCCTAGAGTCACCCAGTCAGCGTGTGCCTGAGGTTGTTTTTATAACAGATCTTCTTAAGTCTGTATTTGAAAGTAGAGCAAATGCAAAGAAAGTAATACATATCCATGTCAAATGGTAAAAAACATAAATGCTGTTAGAGTTGAAGTGTAATGTTTTTCACCTAATAGACACTGGCTTCAACCTATCTTTCTAGGTTGATGATACATTTCCCCCTCATTTATTCTATTTCCCAGATAAACTACTCTTATGCATTTTGTATCTCTCATCCACCATCCATTACCCAGTCTGACCCCATGCCTCTAACTCTGCTTCTGCCTCCTAGAAACCCTATCTCCCTTCAAGACTCAGTTTAAATGCCACATCCAGCAAGAGATTTTTCCTTATTCTCCAGGTTATTAAGGTCCCTACACACACACACACACACACACACACACACACACACACACACACACACACAAACACACAATTTTTCTTGCACATGTTTAATTTTTACTTTTCTGTGTACATGTCATTTCTCCCTGGTAGAGTATAGACTCTGGGGGCATAGACTAACTAATTTTTGCCTTTGTATCCTCTGCATCTAATGTAGCAGTGCATTATTAAAAAAAATTTATTGAAGGGGCAGCTAAGTGACTCTGGAGTCAGGAGGAATTGAGTTCAAATATGACCTCAGACATTTAATATTTACTTAGCTATATGACATGGGCAAGTTACTTAAACCCCATTGCCTTGCAAAAAAAAAACAAAAAAATTATTGAATACTTATTGAATTGAATCATGTGAATCAATCAACAAGCTTTTTTTAAGGCTTACTATACATCAGGCATTGTGCTAAGCACTGGAGACAGAAAGGATGGCAAAAAATGTCCCTCCTCTCAAGAAGCTTACATTCTAATTGGCAATACAAAATGTAAATAAAAATGTACATGCAAACCACTACAGAGTAGATAGATGTAAATTTAGAGGAATTTGTCAGGATATATATGAGATGGCACATACATAGGGAACATATATGGCTAGGACAATTCACAGCTCACAACAACCATGCTATGAATGTCCTCTAGGTATGCCATCTCTGATTCTTACTGGGTGAGAGCTAGGTATCTCTCTGATCTTTGTCTCTTTCTGCTCTTTGTCTCCTTCTTTTCCCTGGGAATCTCCACTGAATTCATAGTCACTGAACTGTTCTTTGCTACCATCTGCTGGGCTCTGCTCTGTGGGCAACCTGTTGAGTTCTCTCCTATCTACTGAGGAACAGCAACTAGAAAGCTTCTACATGATCCAAGCAGGATGAGGCACTTTAAGGCTCAGCTGAGCCATCACCACAGTCCAAGGCAATAAGCACAAAATAGCAAGAAGTCCCAAGGGCAACAGAAATGAATAGATGGATAAAAAGCATTTATTAGGTGCTTATTATGAGCCAATATTGTGCTAAGTGCCAAGGATACAAATACAAAATTAAAGACAAATTTAATTAATCTTGGATTAAATTGAAATGTAAAAATGTATATAAATATATTTTTAATAAGACATTCTAAGTTTATAGTTAGCCAATAAACTAACTCAATGTAACCCACATTTTAATGGCCCCTATTTAGAAGTCAACTTGTTAAAAGGTACATCTTTGAATGAACTGTCTAAAGATTTTTCTTTGAATGGATTAAACAGATGTTTAGCCCTAAAAGTCTTAAACCATAGGTATGACTATGACACTCCAATGCTCAAGAAACTCCAATGGCTCCCTCTTACTTCTAGGATCAAATACAAATGCCTCTATTTAGTGTTTAAAGCCTTTACAATCTAACTCCAATCTACTTTTCCAATTTTAGCACATTATATTCCCTATTATATATTCCAAAGTCCAACCATCCAATTCTTGTTGTTATTACTCCCACCTGGCATTCTATGTCCATCTCTATGCTTTTGTACAGACCATTCCTCAAGCCTAGAATGCATTCCTGCCTCATCTCTACATCTTTGAAATTTCCTTCAAAGCTCAGTTCAGATATAACTTTCTCCATGAGGCCGTTCTTGATAACCACAGTTGTGCAACCCCTTCAAAATGACCTTGCATTTTTCTTGTATATATTCTGCATACACTTATATGTGTGTGTGTGTGTTTTCTAGAAAATCAGCTCTTTGAGGATAAAGACAGTTTTAATTTTGTCATATGGTAGGCACTTGGTTTTTCCTCCAAAATTTGCTCACTCAATCTTGTTGATTGATTGAGTGAGCAAATTTTGAAGGAACAACCAAAACCAACTAAAATGTTGACACACTTTGAACAAGGTCCGTTGATGATATAAATTCGAAGTTAACCAGATTAGCCCAATAAACAACACAATGAAATCCATTAGACAGTACAGATGAAACACTTAGGCTTTGAGAATTTAGCTTTGATGACTTAGGAAGGCAGAGAAAGAGATCAAAACCAGTCCCCACTTGGGCAGGGGTTTGTTTGCCTCAACTGTCTCTGAAGTCAGAGCCAATAATCCTAATAATGGTTTTAAGCAGGGCCCTAGATGTTTCTTCACATTTGAGAAGGAGCAAATTACTTATGAGGCATATCCACCCCTTTCTGAACATGGGCTGTGTTGGATGTATGCATTTGGGCATGTGCATGCATGTGCGTTTATTAGACATGCAGAAAATGAAAAGGATTGTGGAATCCTTTATCCCTTCTGTGTCCTCCTTCTCCCTTTGTGATTTAAATTCCCATTCAGCATTTCCTTGTCTACAAAGCCACATGTTAGAAAGATGGTATCATAGAAACCAAGAAGAACTTGGATGAGGTTCTGGTTGCAGCAAACCAAACTTTCCTTGCTGATTCAGGTCCTATACATGAACTGTGAGTCACACACAAGTTAATGAGCTCCTATTAAGGAGATAATGGAGTGAAATTTATCACTGGTCAAATCTTAGCAAGCAAAGAGCATTACCTAATCACTAGTCATATTCATACACATTTCTTTTCAAATCATTGCCTGATAGTTCTTGGGATGGTTTCTGTCAATATTTACAGGAACCAGGCACTTAACAACACCCGGCAAGTGGTTGGGTTGCCTCAGAGGATGAGTCATGCAAAAAAAGAGTCTATTATCCAAGGGTCACTGGTTTGAGTTCTTATTGGTCAGTGGTGACTGGAAGTCATTAGGCTAGTGAAGAACATGTGGATAGTTTGCGGTCTCTGTTCAATTCTCTGGATGTACAAGGATCATGGAATGGAAGTCATCAGCATAACAAGAAGCATGAAGAGAGTCAGTGGATTAACAGACAAAGAATTGACTTCTTTTTTACATGCAAACCAGTTAAGCTATCAATCACTCAATAAACATTAATTAAACTTCTACTGAGTTCCAGGAACTATGCTAGGAGGTAGGGATACAAAGAAAAATATTAAATAGTTTCCATCCTCAAGAAGATTACATTCCTTCAGGGAAAACAACCCTTACACATCTAAGGGAATACAAAATTTATACAAGCTAATTTCAAGGGGATAGTAGTTACTGGAGGAATCATGAAAAACCTTTTCTAGGATGTGGCACTGAACTAATCCATGAAGGGTGATTTAGAAGACACAGGAGTGAGTAGAGAGTGCATCAATTCTGCAAGAAGAGGTATCTTGGGGAGGGGTTGAGGATGACTCTTCCTATTAGTTCTGTGACCTTGGGCAATTCAGTTTCTTGTTCTGTAAAATGAGCTGATTGGATTAAATAACCTCAAAAATCTCTTCCAACTCTAAATCTATATTCCTAACAATGAGAACATTAATATATTTCACTGGATTATCACATTAGATTGTATTTACATATGTCATACCTATACCTATATCTCATTAGATTAATCCAATAAAAACATATACAAACCAAGGGATGCCAGTTAAAAATAGCTAGTTTTGCTGGCCAAAAGACCTTTCAAGTAGATGGAATGGGGTATGCCAATCTATTACAAGATAAACTCCAAAGGGAGTCTTGCTCCTAAGTATCTTTGTAGCCAACTGAAATTCCATCATTACAGATTCGTTAATTGAAGTTGTCAAGGTTTTGAGTCTTCAAGCTTCCTCTGTTAAAATGACAATACCCTTAGGGATATTATTGTGAAGCTGCATCAACTATCACCTCAGAGGGAGTCTTGATAATGAGTTGAAAACAAAACACTAAGGAACAAGATACTGAATGAGGCAAATGAGGAAAATACTGGGGGGGGGGGTACAGAAGGATGAAAGAAGAATGAGAGTTAGAAGAATAGAAATTGAGAAGAGTCAAAGATAAATTTGACCGTGACAGTTTGGGCATGAGTTGGACCTGCAGAGCACTAGTATCCTACAGAGCCTCTAAACCCATATATACACTAAGCTACACTCAGAACTAACAGTGAATATGGTGCCACATTTATCCCAGCCAAGGGGCAAATTCTAAAGACAAGCAGCAGTGTGTAAGTAACTTTTTTAAACATTGCTCTGATATCTTTTGTTTTTGTTTAATATCACCTTAGTTTCCAAATAAATTCTCTCACTTCTCTGCCAAATATAAAAAATTAAAAGGGGGCTAAAAAGGAAATAGGTTAGCAAAAACAATGACAGTATATGTAATATTCTTCACATGTAGACTCCCATTTCTGCCAAGAAGGAAGGGAAATGCACTTTTTCAACTATTACTCAGGACTAATTTTAATTTATAAATTACAAAATTTACAAATTTACAAAATTACAATTTATGTTTAGTTTATTGTTCCACATATCCTTGTATATAGTATATTATACTGGTTCTGCTTTAACTTCATTTTGTATGCATTCTTATAAATCTAATGTTTTTCTATATTCTTCATGTTGTTGATTCTCGTAGTAATATTCTATCACATCCACATATCACAATTTGTTTAGCCATTTTTCAATCAATGGGTATCTATTAACTTTTCAAAACTCCTCTCCCATTCTGGTTGGGATCTTATTAGATGAAGAATACTACTGGCCAAGGTGAAACAATATAATTTTACAATCTTCAAAGCAGGGACAATCATCCAGAGTCATTAAAAATGATAAGCTCCCAGGCCTGATATCAAACTTTAGGGGCGGCTAGGTGGCACAGTGGATAGAGCACTGGCCCTGGAGTCAGGAGTACCTGAGTTCAAATCCAGTCTCAGACACTTAATAGACCTAGCTGTGTGGCCTTGGGCAAGCCACTTAACCCCGTTGGCTTTGCAAAAATCCTAAAAAAAAAAAAAGTCTCTGCTCTGAGATTTCCCCACACCTTTCTTCAGCATATGGAAAGTCACCTTACTTTGATGATCCCCATGAAATGGTGATGATACTCAGATCTGGCAAGAAAGCTGCAATTATATTTGCAAGAGCTTGACCAAAGTTCTTCCTTGACCAGGTACTATGAAGTCTGGTTAACACTCTGTAATCACATTATATCTTTAAACTACAATGTGATACAATTAAAATAATCTTTACTACCAATATGACAGATAACAGAAGTTGAGTCAAAGATAATTAAGAGTCATAAACTCTATTAGCTGGCTTTCCAAAAGGGTTTGGCAAGAATGAAAACTTATAAATAGGGATTTTTCCTTCTTTTTACTTGTACCACCCAAAAACCTAGCACAGTTTCTTGGCATATAAAATAGGTTCTTAACAATTTTTTTAATAATTGACCAATATAACTGCCATCATGGGGCAGTAAAAAAAATTGGATTTGGACTAAAAGGACTTGAGTTTGAATCTTGATCCAGACACTTCAGCTTGAGCAAGAGTCACTTTGCATCCATGGACCTCTGTTTTCTTGTCTATAAAATTGGGAGCTCAGACCAGATGACCTCTAAATCCCTACAGGTTCTAAATCCAAGATCCTATGATTAATAGTGAACGCATTCATATGATCATAGATTTAGAGCTAAAAGAAACCCCAGAGACCTTCTAACCTAAATCCCTCATTTTGCAAAGTATGAAACTTAAGATCTAAAGGGTGATGTGATTTACCAAAGATCATAGAATGGGAAGGCCAGAATTTGAACTCAGTTCCCTACTCTGGTTTAAGACTTTTTTCACTATACCACACAAAGACCCTAATATTATCCTATGATATCATGGATATGTGGCTTATGAAGACAGAAAGATATTGCTCTAACCAGAGAGAAATCCTGCAAGTGCAGATTGACACCATAAATCAAAGGACAGACTTCATATGAATGTGGTATGGAAACAATGACATTGGTCTCACTGTCAAATACAAAAGACAATGAGGATAACTCATGGTTGGAAAACATAAGAGTTTTTATAGGGGCCCTCCCCATCATCAGCTTCAAAACAATGGGGATGGGAAGAACATTTAGGGACATACACTGGACCAGTAACACAACTGGAATTTGTCCATGACACTCTTTTCAGATGGCCCCACTATAGCCCCTTTGAGGACTGCAGAACTCAAGTAGGTAATACACACTCGTATACAAGTGAAGACTAGAGGTGAAAGGAAGAGACTACTTCAGGAAAGGATTTCAGGTTCTATATTGGAGGGCTTGAGCTAACTGCATGGTAGAGAGTATTTCTTCACTTCAGAATATCCTGTAGAGCCTGAATCCCTTTAGAATCATAGAATCCTAATATTAGGGACAGCTAGGTGACACAGTGGATAGAGCACCAGCCCTGGAGTCAGGAGGACCTGAGTTCAAAATTGGGCTCAGACACTTAATAATTGCCTAGCTGTGTGACCATGGGCAAGTCACTTATCCCATTACCTTAAATAAATAAAATTTAAAAAAAAAGAATCTTAGCATTGAAGGAATTTTAGGACCTCAGGTCAAATTCTACCTTGGTCACTAACTACAAGAAGTTAGGCAAGTCATTTAGCATCTCTGGGCCTCAGTTTCCTCATCTGTAAAAAGTGAAGGAGCTGACCTAAATGGCTTCTTATAGTCCCTTCAAGTTCTAAGTCTATGATTAGATATTGCCTATAAGAAACAGAGTGAGATTTAAATTACCTTTGTGAAGCAGGAATTTATCAGATATATATATATACATATATATATATATATATATGTCTGTGTGTATTTATATTATTTATTTTCCAGTTATACACAATAGCAGTTTGCACCCATCATCCCTTTGCAAGGTTTTGAATTTCACAATTTCCCCCCACACTCCTCTTCCCTTTCCCCACCCCCTAGAAGGCAATCTGATAATTTCTACATTGTTTCCATGCTATACATTGATCAAAATTGAATCTGTTGAAAGAAAAATTATACTCTTGAGGAAAAAATATTAGAGACAGTAAAATTATGTAGTACATAAGACAACTTTTTTTTAAAAAAAAATTGAAGGTAATAGTCTTTGGTCTTTGTTTAAACTCCACAGTTTTTTCTCTGGATACAGATGGTATTCTCCATCGAAGATACCCTAAAATTGTCCCTGATTATTGCACTGATGGAATGAGCAAGTCCATTAAGGTTGATCATCGCCCCCATGTTACTGTCACAGTGTACAATGTTCTTCTGGTTAGCAGGAATTTATCTTACAACATTCCCCAAAGCAGTCACCCAATCTCCATTTTAATAGCTCTAGTGATCAGGGATTTGAAAAGAGTTCCTTTTGTTAGGAATTTGAAAGAGGAAGATGACTAATAGGCATTCTTCATTTCATTTCCCTTTTTATTTACCCTTATATTGGGAAGGAGCTGAGTAAGAAGGGGAACCATTCCTGCTCCTTTCTTTCCTCATTTCAAGCCCTAGTTGTTATGACTTCAGGTCTCCCAAAGCCTAAGATAATGCCTTACAGAAAGTTGTTCAGCTAAATTGATTGAACAAATGACTAGCAAAGATATTTCTTACATCTAATGGAATAGAGCTCTCTATCTTCTAGATGAAGTATTACTAACCCAAGTTTCAGTAGCCTGGGAATACAACCAGCTCTCACACTTTCTTAGAGGAATGAGAGAGAGAGAGAGAGAGAGAGAGAGAGAGAGAGAGAGATGAGTAAATGAGTAAAAATCTATCAATTGCTTACTATGTGGCAGAACTGCGCAAATATAAAAAAAATACAGTTCATTCTTTTAAGGAGCTTTCATTATAATAAGAAGAAAAGATAGTAAGAATCGGTATTGGAAAGTCAAGGGGAAGGGAGTGAAATAGGGAAAAGATAACAGGGTAGGGAAAAGGTATGCAATTGCATAGTGTGAAGATGTCTGGGAAATGGCATGGATATTTGATTCTCAACAATATAAAGCTAAAACTCATCTAGTGGAACAAGAATCTAAGATTGGGGAATTGAGGACCATTTGGGGAATAGGACAATGAATAAAGATTTGGCCAAAATGTAGTCAGCAGAGTGAGGAGATGGCCCAGAAGTGAATGTCTGATTCTAGGAAGGCTAAGGAAATTAGGGGGACCCAGGAACAGAGTCTAAGATTGAGGTGGTATTAGATTAGTGGTATTCAATCAAGTCCTGGGGACCATCTCTTCACTTCAACAGACTTATGTCACTGACTATTTTAAAATTTTGTTTTCCCAAAATGCTCATAGTCAAGTCATCAAAGTCAAATGTGCTCAGAGATATAGCCAAATCCTGCACAACTGATCCAAAGGGAGAACAAAGAAGCATGGCTTTATTTCTCTTCCCATCCCCCAAACCCCCACCTTATAAAAATAAAGATGTTTCCACAGATTTATACCAACTCAGCATTCAAGACATGTCTCAAAGAACTGGCCTGCACAGGGTCTTAAAATGGCAACTTTGGGTCTCTAGAGTCTGGAAGGGTAGCTTCAAACCAGTGAATGAGAGCGAAAGTCTCCATGTCTTATCACAAACTCAAACCTTTTTAAATGTCTCCCATGTTCCAAACCACCAAGAAGATAAATTAGAGGAACAGAGAGGCCATGTGTCTGTCAGCTTTATAATCAGAGCATTCTTCTGCAAGCTACAAATAACCCAAACAACATCACCCAATTATTATTATCTGTGCCATTAGTGTTTACTTAATCAATCTTCAAAGAGATTTCAAAACTGGTATTTTTGTGACTAAATAAAGGTCAGAAGTTCCTCGATGATAAATCAGAGCTAGTAAGGGAGTAAATTCAGCTGACAGAGTCATCTGACCTCTGCAGCTGTGCACAAACTTTGAACCAGTTCCTGTCTAGTATCTCTTTCAGGCTAAGCTGGAACTCTAGTGAAATGGTAATTCCTGAATTGCAGCAACACAAAACACATACACACACACACACACACACACACACACACACACACACACACACACTCACACATACAAACACACAAACAAATACACACACACACATTCACTCTCACACATACACACGCCAATGGATTTACTCCATATGCTGACCCTTTTTAAAGTTGTTTTCAGGATACTCTGCATTAAGTCCAAATATCCCTTCACCAGTATGCCCTGTCCTAGAATATTTTCTCTCCTGTTCAGTGTATTCTTGATGGCATTGCCTTGGCCTTTTCCTCTGTCCAATAGGGATTGTTTTTCAAATGTTTTTGCATTTTTCACCATTCTTCATATAGTCATCTCTTTGTTAACCCTCCTAAATCTAATTCTAATTCTCCCTCCTTAGAGAAGGTAAGAAATCAATCAATCATTAAGAATTTGCTAAACACCTACTAAGTGTAAGTATGTACTGTGCTGAGTTAAAGCTACAAATACAAAGAATTAAATAATTCCTACTCACAAGGAACATGCATTCTTTCCAGTGATAACCTGAATTTCATTTATCTCTTGTATTCTTCAAGACATTCTTAAGGAAACAGTCATTTTCCTGTGTCTACTTTTGGATTTTCAGTCAATAAAAATATAGACTCTGGAATAGGGAAGACTCCTAGAAAAAAAAAATGGGTTTTTTTTTTCCCTATTTGAGGTCATAGTCAGGATGCACAACTCTGGGAAAACAGAAATAAATTGATTATGTGGACCTATGACAAGAGCATGTTTGAATAAGAATGGTATCCCACTTCTACCCTATCCTCTACTAACCAGGAAAACACAGCTGATCATCCTGACCAAAGCTATACAGGATGGTTGCTTCACTCTTCACTAGGGGATGGAAGGAAGACAGGAAAGGATAACCAGGGTGACTTTTATAGATGACTAAATATAGGTACTATTTATAATGCCAATAATACTTTCAGCCAAGTGATCTCTGTAGCAGATTTTCAGGTGGGTTCAAAGTCTTTAGGCCCACAGAAAAATTTTCTAACTAGTTCTTTCTATGTTGTATCATTTCCTTGGGGATGAATTAGATAACAGTGAGAACCAATGACCTGAAGAAGTATAGATAGGTTCATCAATTATCAGAGCTAGAAAGAATTTCAGAGATTGTTCAGTCCAACTTGTTTTATAGCTGAGGGAAAATACTAAGGCTGTCACAGGTCATGTTTCTATTTTTAATTAAAATACTTCTGTGCTTGCAGCCTGGTTCTTAGTTGCTGTGTGTGTGTGTGTGTGTGTGTGTGTGTGTGTGTGTGTGTGTGTGTGTCTGTGTGTCTGTGTGTCTGTGTGTCTGTGTGTCTGTGCGTGTGTGTGTGTATGTGTGTTTTAGGTCAGGCTTAACTTTTTAAAGTCAAGGTCTTTTGCTAATTCTGTGTTAGAGAGACACTCATTTATTTAGTAAATGGGGAAAAAGAGCAGTTGTTAAAGGAATTATTTCTTTCCCAAATGAAATGCAGCTATTACTGTAGGTAAAAAAATCCACATTTTACAAGATTTAGTGACTCTAGTTTGGGTTCCAGGTGAAACTAAGGTAGAAAGGATTTAGCTTTCTTTGGGGTGAAACTGGTGAGAATTTGCTTTATGCTATGCATGCTGACATTGCCAAGTACAGTCACCATATACAACACAGGATAAATCAGTAATAAATGCTTAGATAAATTAGCACCCAAATAAGTGAACCTAGAATGTGTGTGACATCAGCATATGACTTATATAATTTCATGATTTCCCCTGACATTCTCAGCCTTCACTAGCAAAAACCTACCCTCTCCTCCATCTCTAAACAATCCTATTCTTTGGACTGGCTGCTGATAACACTTAGAAAAAAGAAACCAGGAGAAGGCCAACCAAGTAACACTGAACCCAGTAATTACGTCAGTTCTCCTCTTCAACATGTACACAGACATAGTCTATTTAATTGAAACTACAGGAAGACCTTAGGTCAAATGTAATTGCTCAACTTCGAATTAGGTCACAAAACCAAGTTTAATCCCCTTACTCATTCAAAAGAGGTTACACAGGGTCCAGTAGTCACAAAGGGTCATGACCTTAGATTTTGCATCAAAGTCAGTAGATGACAGTGACATCCACAAAGTGTTCTCTGGCACAGCCCTAAGAAACTGGACTGGTCTTGAGTCAGAGAGGACAATGGACATTCACTGAATCCCAAGGTACTTCCAACATACTCTTGGTTGAGACCTGTTGCCTCTTCCAAAGAGATCTTATATTAGAGTCGCACACATGTCCCATTAATTAAACATCATCATCTGGTTTTGTATTCTCTGTGTATGTGTGTCTCTCTGTTTTTCTGTCTCTGTATATATATATATATATATATATATATATATATATATATATTTATATATATATATTCACATATACATATATGCATATATATAAATATATGTCTCTGTCTCTTTGTCCTTCTTTATCTCTGTCTTTCTGTTTATGTCTCTGTCACTCTCCATTCTCTCTGTATCTTTCTCTGTTTTTCAGTTTCTCTCTATCTCTCTCTATGCCTCTCTATGTCTCTCTCTCTCTGCCTCTTTCCATCTTTCCCTCCATCTCTCTCTGTATCTCTATGTCTCTCTTTTTCTTTCTAGGTCTCTTTCTCTGTCCCTGTGTACCTTTGTCTCTCTCCATCCCTTTGTCTCTCTCCATCCCTCTGTATCTCTTTTTCTGTCCATCTTTGTCTGATTCTCTCTCTCTCTCTCTCTCCCTCTCCCTCTCCCTCTCCCTCTTTTTGTCACTCTTTCTCTTCTTTTCACTTTTTATTTGTCTGTCTGTCTGTCTCATTTTCCAAAGACATACTGAACAACTCATTACAGCCCCCTTCCTGTCCTCTACTGACCTTGGCTGTGTAATTTTTCACCTCCCTTTTCAGCATACAGCCACACTTTCCAAATGCCATGAATCATCACCAGCACGCAACGGCCATTTGATGAGGCAGGAAACCACAGGGTGCCAAACCTAGAAGGAACAGTGTGGTATACTACTGCAAGCCCCCACCCTTGTAACTAGTCATCGATGTGAACATGTGTGTCAACAGTTAAAACTGAGAACTGAGCCATGCCATGCATTTTCATCTCCTTGGCGTTTCTATTTTTGACTCTTGCCTCCTACCCTTACATTTTGTCATAGGCAGTAATAGGTATCTCTCATTTCCAAACTTTTTCTGCTGGGCTGGCTGACCAAGGGTTTAGTCTTACTTTCCAGTATCAGCAGCCAATGGAAGAGAGAAGAGCTGACAGAACCAATCAAGGTTGAGAGAAATTGGAAGGTCAAATACTTCCAACAATAAATAGGCATGAGGATGCTATCTGATCCTTGAGCTGAAGGGCTTCAACTACCCTCAAAAATATGGTACAAATGTAATCCCTGTCACCCTAACTGCTTTATGACCATAAACCATGTGATTTTCTGAAATGCCATTCAGAGAATTCTTGAGAGTACTCTGAGACGCTATCTAATCCAATATGCAATATAATACAATACATAATAATAACTGACATTAATATAGTATTCTAAATTATGCAATGCATTTTATTTATGCTTACTCCTCTGGGCTTCTAGAATATAGGTTCTAGAGATACTATCATTCAAATTTTTCAGATGAGGAAATTGAGGCTAAGAAAACAAGAGAATGGAAATATTGAAAAATTCATTACTAGACTTCTAGAAACAGGAAAACTGCCTCCTAAGACAATCTATTCCTTTTTTGAGATAACTGTGAAAAAAATTTATCCTTTTATTAAATCTAGGTCTACTATTTTGCCACATTCACCCATTGCTCCTAATTTTAACTAGAACAATTCTTATTTTGCTTCTATAATATAACCATATTTTAAAACTGTTTTCACCTATCTTCCCTCTTTAATACCTTCTGCAATCTAAACACTCCTTTAATCATCCCATTCATCCTGTTCTGAACATTTTACTATTTATTCATGTTCTTCCTAAAATGTGATACCCAGTACTCTACACAATGCCCCAAATATAGTCTGATCAAAGTAGCATACAGTGGGACGATTACCTCCCTAGCCTTGGTCTCTGGTCCTCAGTGCAGTCAAACAGCATGATTTGACCCTGTTTGATTATATTAATCTTGCAGTCCACTAAAATCCTCAGAACTTTTTCAGACAAACTATAAATCATCTTCATTTTTTTTATTTTAGAAGCTATTTTGAACACAAGTAAAAGAATTTGTATTATCTCTCTTCAATTTCCTCTTATCACATTTAACCCAATATTCTAATTTGTGGGTTTCTTTTTGGGATCTGACTGAATCCCCCAACACACCAGTTATCCCTTATAGATTTGCACCATCTGCCTATTTGATAAGCATACTATTTATGACTTTATTCAAATGGAAGATTAAAAAAGTTAAAATGATTTCACAAAGAAAGATTATATATTCATCTTCTGCTTTCTCTCAGACTCTCTCCAGGCATGACAGGAAAACAGTATCTCCCACCACCACCACCACCACCAATTGATACTACAAATACTGTAAATATATCTTTAAGAGTTAAATGAAATGTTTAGTGGATAAAGTACCAGCCCTGGAGTCAGGAGTACCTGGGTTCAAATCCAGTCTCAGACAATAATTACCTAGCTGTGTGGCCTTGGGCAAGCTACTTAATCCCATTTGCCTTGAAAAAAAAAAACTAAAAAAAATGTTTAGAAATGAGAAATGGTTGTTTTTAACTATTAGTTTGAAAAGACTACTTGTAGAGAGAGTGATGGCTTCAAAAAACTGAACAGTTTTTTTCTGTCATAATGCTGGAAAAGAGGGTTAGAAAAATGGAAAAAAGGGAGGTTTTCTTGAAAATGGAATTAGAAAAGTTCTATTCATTTTTGATAGAATTGTTTTAATCTTTATCTTAGGAAGAAAATGAAGAGAATTCTTGAGAAAAATCTTTATTTTGTATCATGGGTAAATTAGATAGTAGAATTATGTTTCCAAAAGTAAGAAGTCATCTGTGGTTATAATAATGATTAGAGGTGACTCTGGCTCTTATCTTTCAAACACATTGTAAATGGTTATTTATTCATTTGTGTTATTATTTATGATAATCTTAATACATTGAAGCAAATAGGTGGCATGACAGACAGCTGGAAGTGCAGTTGAGGAATATCTGGCTCCAGTCAAGTACTTAGTAGCTATGTAATCTTGGACAAGTCATTTAACCTTACTCGGACTCAGTTTTTCTCATCTGAAAAAACAGGAAGAATAATAGTACCTATCTCACAAAGTTATTGTGAAGATCATATGAAACCAAATATGTAAAATACTTTACAATCTCTAAATGCTATATAAATATTAACTAAATTGAATAGCCAGCAACTTCAATATTGCATTGATCCTATAAGATTAGGGGCTTCAATATATTGAAAACTATAAGCAATTCTCTATGGAGAAAGAGGTTGCTTAATTTTATTAAACCTTTATCAAGAACATGCTTAATACTTCTGTCAATTATTCTCATAAAGATTTTCTAAAGATGAAGAAGTAATGATTAATGATTGACATTTTCTCAATCAACTTTTTAAAAGTATATCTTATTTTATTTATATATTTTGATTTAATATTATATTCATTTCTATATATAACTATCTCTTTTTCCCATACCCAGTGAGCTACCCCTTCTGACAAATATTTTTAAAGAAAGAAAAAAATACTAAGTAAACCAACAGGATTATCAACTCTCAAAATACATGCAATATTACATATTTATAGTACTCCCTCTTCTGCTTTGAAAGGAGGAACTTAAGCTTTCTCAACTCTTTACTAAGGTCAAAATTGATTGTTATAATTACACAGAATCTAATTTGTTGGGAGGGTGAGGTTTGGAGGGAAGTTTCTCTCTATTTAAATTGCTTTATTCACTATATATATATATATATATATATATAGTCTTTCTTCATAAGTTTATATATCAATATACTGCTCTGAATTCTTCATGTTTATAATTTCTTACAACATGGCAATAGTAATATGTCATTACATTAATGTACCATACTTTCTTTAGGCTCCCCACGATAGATGGGTACCTACTTTGTTACCATTTCTTTGCTATCATAAAAAGTGCTGCTATGCATATTCAATATATGTATGGAGTTTTTCCTTTCATCTTTGGCCTCTCTGACAATATGTAACTAGCAATGGGATCTCTGAATCAAGGACATTTTTATCATTTTTAGAAACAATACTCTAAATTATTTTCCAGACTAATTGAACCAATTTATAGTATAACCAATAATGTATTAGTCAAGCAGAGCCAAGATGGAAGAGTACAGGACAGGACTCAAATAAAGTCTCTCAACAGTCCCCTCCAAAATCTTTAAATAATGTCTCAAAACAAATTTTGGAGTGGCAGAGCCAACAAAAAGACAAAGGAAGACATTTTTTCTAGCCTAACACAACTCAGGAGGTCTGCAGGAGAGTTCTGTTACAGCAATTTTGGGCTCTCTCAGTCCAGAGATAATGAGGGTAGAACAACTGATTGGAAAGAGACCACAGGGTCCCCATTGCTGACACTGGGTACAGCTAGTGCTGATAGACAACTCTTTTGCCAACTGAGTAACAGTTATGAGGTGAAGAGGAGCATTTGTTACAGCTCACGAGGAAACAGGCGGCCCTAGTCATAGTTTCAGGACCAAGAAGGGTGCTAGCATTTATAGCTGCAGAGGAACAAGGCTCCTTCCTGGGTGAAGACCAGAGCACAGATCAAGAGAGTAATGTCCACACCTCTCCCAGGATAGCACCACCTTGAACTTGCAGACCCTTGGAACTAGCTTTTAAAACAATACCTCAAAAAGACCTGAAACTTGACATAGTGCCACCCCATCACAAGGTATACAGAATCCAACTTTAAAATAAAATTCAAAGTGATGGAAGAGAATGAGAATAATAACAGAAAGAACTAGACCATAAAAAACTATTTGATAGCATGGAAGACCAACCTTAGAAAGAAATAATGTGAAAATAGCTATAACTTAAGCCTAGAAAAATGCTAATCGAAACCAACCCAGCAGGAATTTTTAGAATATTTAAAGAAAGAAATAAGAATAGTAGAGGAAAAAACTGGGGGGGGGGGGGAGAAGGGAAGATGAGGGTGATACAAGAAAATTATTAAAAGAGAATTAAGTGCTTGGCAAAAGAAGCACAAAATTCAATGGAAAAAAAAGGAACTCCTTTAAGAGCATAAATGGTCAAATGGAACAAGAGATACATCTCACTAAAAATAATTCCTTAAAACATGGAATTGGGCAAAAACTTCATGATACTTCAAGAAACAAAGTCAAAAAGAATTTTTTTTAAATGCCTAATTGGAAAAACAACTGGAAAATAGATTGAGGAGAGATAAATTAAGAATTATTGGATTTATTTATTATAAGAACTATAAGCCATGATAAAGGAAAAAAAGCTAGATATCATATTACAAGAAAATATCCTTATGTCTTAGATTCAGAGGATAAAATAGAAATTAAAAGAATCCACTGATCACCTTCTGAAAGAGATCTCAAAATGAAAACTCTGTCAAAATTAAATCTAGTCAAATTCCATAGGTCTGGGTCAAGGAGAAAATATTGCAAGCAGTTAGAAAGAAACAATTCAAATACTGTGTATCCACTGTCAGGATCACACAAAACTTAGCAACTTCCATGTTAAAAGAGAAAAGGATTTGGAATATGATATTCTAGAAAGCAAAGGAGCTCAAATTACAACCAAGCAAAACACTATAATCCTGGGGGGGGGGGGGGGGATATTCATGAAATACACAACTTCCAAGTTTTCCTGATGGAAAGATCAGAGTTGAATAGAAAAATCTGACATTCAAACAGAAGATTCAAGAGATAAAAAAGGTAAACATGAAAGAACAATCATGAGACTCAATAAAATTAAATCATTTACATCCTTATGTGAGAAGTTGAAACTTAACAGAAGCAGAAGAGATTTAAAAAGAGGTGGCAAAAAAATAGAACTAACCATAAAAGAACGTTTTTTAAATCATCAATAATCATAATGCTGTGGTGATTGATCTAGAACCAGACATCCTAGAGAATAGTCATGTGGGCATTAGAAGCATTAATAATGATAAAGTTAGTGGAGATGACAGAATTCTAGCTGAGCTATTTATATTCTAAAATGATACTATTAAAGTACTAAACTCAATATGCCAGTAAATTTGGAAAACTCAATGGTAGCCACTGAAATGGAAAAAAAATAGTTTATGTCCCATTCTAAAGAATGGAAATGTCAAAGAATGTCCAAATTATTAAATAATTGCACTCATGTCACACACCACTAAGGTTATATTTAAGATCCTGCAAGCTAAGCTTAAGCAATATGAAAACACTACATGAACAGACTGGTTTTTGAAGAGGTAGAGGAACTAGAGATAAAATTGCCAATAGAGGAAGCAAGAAAGTTCCAGAAAAAATGTCTGCTTTGACTTCACTGACTGCATCAAAGTTTTTGACAACAAAATGTGACAAGTTCTCATAGAGAAGACAATACCAGATCATCTTATGTGTCTCCTGAAGTTTCTATATGTGGGTCAAGGAGTAATAGTAAGAATGAAAAATGGAATAACTGATAGGTTTAATTTCAGGAAAAGAGTATAAGGCTATATATTGCCACCGTATTTAACTTATATGCAGAATACATCATGTGGAATGGATGAATTTGGATGAATTAAAAGTCAAAATTAAGAAGAACTATTAGCAATCTCAGATATGCAGATCTTACTACCTTAATGGAAGAAAGTGAAAAAGAATTAAGAAGCTTCTTGAGGAAACTGAAAGAGGAAAGTGTAAAAACTGACTTGAAGCCTAACATCAAAAAAACTAAGATAAGGGCAACTGATCTCATCACTTTCTGGAAAACAGAGAATAAATAAAAGCAATATCAGATTTTATATTCTTGGGTTCAAAGATTACTGCAGATGGCAATTATAGCCATGAAATTAAATGAGACTTGCTCCTTGGAAGGAAAGTTATGGCAAAATTGAGCAACATACTAAAAATCAGAGACAACACCCTGCCAACAAAACTTCTTACAGTCAAAGCTATGTTTTTTTTTTCAGTAACAATGTATGATGTGAGAACTGAACTATGAGGAAAGCTGAGAACTTTCAATATTTTCAAACTGTGGTACCAGTGAAGACTTTTGAGTCTCTTGGAGAATCAAAAAAAAAAAAGATCAGTCAATACCTAAAGAAATTAATTCAAACTATTCATTAGAAAATTAAATACTGACATTGAAGCTTAAATACTTTGGACACATAATGAAAAGACTGGACTTCCTGGAAAAAACCCTGATGTTGGGAAAGACTGAAGGCAAAAGGAGAAGAGACAGTAGAGAATAAATCATAGAAGCAATGAACAAGAGCTTGAACAGACTTCAGGAGATAGTGGAAGACAGGAGGAGCTGGCATGCTATGGTTGGACATGACAAAACAATTGAGCAACAATGGAGGGCAGCTAGGTGGCACAGTGGATAAAGCACCAGCCCTGGAGTCAGGAGTACCTGGGTTCAAATCCGATCTCAGACACTTAATAATTACCTAGCTGTGTGGCCTTGGACAAGTCACTTAACCCCATTTGCCTTGCAAAAAAAAAACCCTAAAAAACCTAAAAGAAGAACAACAATGGGAAAATAATACTTGTAATTTCTAAAAATGTTCTCATTTGTAGGGCAGTTAGAAGGAGTCTATATAGACAGAGGACATAAGTATAAGTTGATTATCTTTTGATGATCTTAAAAAAAAGTTTCTGATCAGAAACTATGTCCAAAGGGTATGATCTTGCAATATCAGAACTAAATCTGTACCCCAGAAAGACCAGAGTAAAAAACCTATATGTACAAAAAGAATTATAGCAGCTCTTTTTGTGGTGGCAAAGGACTGGAAATTGAGGGAGTATCTTCAACTGGATAATGGTTGAACAAGTTGTGGCATATGATTGTGATGGAATAATGTTGCACTGAAAGAATTAACAAGCAGTAGATAGAGCACTGGCCCTAGAGTCAGGTGGACCTGAGTTCAAATCCAACCCCAGACACTTAATAATTACCTAACTCTGTGATCTTAGGCAAATTACTTAACCCCATTGCCTTGCAAAAACATAAAAATATGACAGGAAAACGTGGCAAGACCTATATGAACTGATGCAAAGAACTGGGAGATCATTGTGCGTAGAACCAGCAATATTGTAATGATGATCAATTCTGAAAGACTTTGACTACTCCAATAAATAAAATAATATAAGATAATTACAAAGGACTCATGATGAAAAATGCTATCCACTTCCAGGAAAAGATTGGATTATTCTGAATGCAAATTAAAGTATAATTTCCTTGTATAGTTGAGTTTTTTGTTTTTTTTAATATGGCTAATAACGAAATATGTTTTGATATTATGTTGTTTGCCTTCTCAAGGTAGGGAAAGGGTAGGATGGCACAACAGAATTTGGAATTCAAAATTTAAATAGAAAAAAGATATTAATAGATAAATAAATAATGATTTTTTTAAAAAAATAATACATGTAAGACCATGAGTCTGCTGGAGCCAGCTCAAATAACTTGTGAGAGCTGATTATCATATTTCAATGTGAACATCTATATCTCAGAAATCAGCAATTACTATATATCAGGACTTGATTTATTGTTTTGTTGAATGTCTAAATTTAAGCAAGTGATGTATAAAATTTTAACAAAGCTGGTTAATTTTTTTTTAAAAAACAGTATATTAGTGTGCCTATCTTTCTATAGAGCCTTTCCTTTTGTTTTCTGATTGTGAAGTAAAACCTATCCAGTTATTTTTTGATTGAAATAATGCCTTTCCTCCAAACATGTGTTATCTTAACTTTCAAATATCTATAAACTGATCCCTTGATTACTTCAAAATTATGACCCTCCAGTTCAACTCTATTCTGCATATACACAGTCCGAACCAACTGTTTTTCCCATCTTCATCATATTCTTTTTTCATGAGGCACATCTGGGACTTTACAGTTAGAGCTCATATGTGCTGACCCTACTATCATTGATGGAAAAAGTTTTCTATAAAAATCTTTGTAGATCTTTATAGATTTTTTAAATTTTTTATCTGTTCATTATCCATCATTTTGTTTTTTAAGAAAATCAACTTGGGCTTTATTTCCCCCCACCCAGAATATTTGTAATGAACAACAGTAACAATAAGTGAGCATCATGAAGCAACCAGGAAGTCATCCCTTTGCAAATGAGCTCTAAACCCATAACCTGAAGTACTTCATTTGCTTCCTAGGTATATCTGCCTATTACTACTCTAAAAAAGCTTATACGTATTCTAATGGGGGAAATAACACATAAAAGAGAACTGGAAAACATGAGGGAAGATAGTTAGTACCCATACAATGGAAGGTAGAAAAGTCAGTAAAATCAAGAGCAGAACCAGTAGAAAAGGGGCAATGAAGCAGAGGGATCTTCAGGGTGAAAAAGCTGTTAGTAAAATATAAAAGGCTGGAGAATAAGAAGTAGACCGAGGGGAAAAAAAGTGTATTGATTGTATTAACTAAACACTTAGGGAATGGTCATTTAAAATGTATAAACACATATCTGTTCATTTATTGATTTCCCATATTTTGCATCAAAAATCTGCTTAAATATCATTTTGAACTTATAAATTTGGATTCATATATTCTAATTTATATTTTTCTAATCTAGTATTGCTGGCACAATGGATAGAGTGCTAGGTCTGGAGCTAGGAACTCTCATCTTCCCGAGTTCAAATCTGATCTCAGACATTTAATACTTGTGTGACCTTGCCAAGTCACTTAACCCTATTTGTCTCAGTTATCTGTAAAATGAGGAGAAGGAAATGGTGAACCATTTCAATGTCTTTGCCAAGAAAACCCCAAATGGGATCACAGAGTCAGACATGACTGAAATGACTGAACAATAACTGATTTTAATCTTTACTCTAACGAAGTCAGTGATCATACTGTTCACAGTTGATTTAAATGTGACTTCCCTATCAGTATCTAATCATTTCTATTAACAGAATCTGTTACATCTATTACAGTAATGACACAGTCAGATCCATGGCGGGGGGGGGGGGGGGGGGGGGGGGTTAATGCTCACCTTGTCTAGCATCTCTTGACTCTCTTCTTAAGAGAGTATTCATTATATATAGGTACAAGATTTGGTTAGATTTTGGCTACTTTCAATCCTAAATCTTGAAATATAGTTTTCACCATCCTCCATATACCCACTTTTGTAAAGAAGTTATCAAATCTAAATAGATATTGATTTAATGTAAAGGATCTTATTGAATCTTTGTAGGACTCTTCTTCTGTAGGCTTTGCCTTCTGCAGCAGATATTGCTGATAAACTACAGTTTTCTTTTTTCTTTTTATTCTTTTCTTTCTTAAGACTGGTCTCCCTAATTAGCCTAGATTGAAAATGCAAAAGCTATTCACAGACTTGATTCTATTCCCTGCAGTCTTTCAAAGTTTATTTGTAGTAGTTTGGCAATTATATCTTCCACTTCTTTAAGATATCACCACCATATTTTTAAAAAGGATTCTAAACTATTCCACACTGAAATTCATGATTCATGTAATAAAATATGACACAGAACCAATCACAAATTAATGTTGAAGGAGAATGTCAGACACATAATGTCCCATACATAACTACAACTGTATTCCTGGCAAGTTCCATCATGTCCCCAGGTTCTTCCATTGCCCATAGATGAACACAAACCAATAGATACACAACAGGAGAAATTTTACCTTCCATGAGTATAAACAAGATTATCTGCTCCAGCACTCCAACTTTTTGAAAGGAAGTCTCAGGGGAAACATATGAAACCCACCAAACATATAGGCAGATAAAGGAACACAGATGGCTATGATTAGTAGGAATTCCCTTGGGTCACACTCTGAATGATGTTCACAACTACCAAACACACAAGAACCATTCGGTAAATAACTCCTTGGAGTGTGGGGGGGGAGACAGAGACACAGAGAGACACAGAGAGGAGAGGAGAGGGGAGGGGAGGGGAGGGAAAGTGGGGAGAGGGGAGGAAGAAAAGAGAAGAGGAGAGAGGAGGGGAAAATGGGGAGGGGAGGGAAGGGGAGGGGGAGGGAAGAGAAAAAGAGAGAGACCTTATATAACCATAAAACTTATTAGTAAAAACCTGACAGAATTTAATCAATCCATATCCCTCATTTTAAAAATGTAGAAACTGAGGTTCAGAGATTAACTTACCCAATATTACTTTAGGTAGTAAGCAATTGAACTAAAAATTAAACCAGTTCTGACTAAATCAAGGGCTCTTTCTACTTCACCATAATCAACAGATCACCACTTGGCCTTTACAGTCATGAAGAGAAGCTGTGAATGCAAGTACAGCATCCATGTTGCTATGGAGAAGGAATACTCTGCCAAGGTAATTCCTAGATCTGTCTGCAGTGTGTGGGCAAATAGTGAGTGTTTCTCTATATGGTTCTGTTTAGAGCTGTCACTCCTCTATGCCTGCTCCTCAAAAGTACTATTATAACACCAAAACAGTAAAAAACTGATATACATATATATATATGAAGTAAATGTCTTTGCTGTCATACAGAAGCAATATTTATGTATTAGTTCCCCCCTCACATAACAAGTCTATAAATGATATTTTAAAGTTCAGTTCTTCAAATATAAAGATCATACTACTCTATGGCCAATACGACTTGAAATTTGAGTTGTTTTTGTAATAGTAATAGGTATGTGCTAAACTATCCATACCTTCTCACTCTCTTTCTGTGACTGCTTAAATTTTCAGAACAATGGCTCAAATATATTCTATATGGGCGTGGAACCTTATGGGTGTGGAACAGTTTTTCTTTGACTGATGTTAAGTTGACAGTATGAGGATCAAGCCCACAACTTCAGTCACATTACCATAAAGCTCTAACCAAATGAAATAACCAGTCCAGACACATCTGTATGATCTCAGCAAAATTAGATGCCTTTAAATAATTCAATTGGTCTGAATCATTGCAGTATGTCTACACATGGCAGACATTTGGAAATCCTAATGTGACAACTGTGAGACCATCTTAATAAGTTGTAATAAATGTTTCATTCATTCAATCATCCATAATTCCTTCAATTTCTTAAGTATCTACTGAATTGATTATATTATACCAAGTATAAGATCCAAAGAATTAAAAGGCATACCCTTATACTTGTTCTAAGTGGGAGTACAGAAAAAAAAACAGAATCAGAGTGCTCAAATCTTTTGGTTATGTGTGATTCATTTAGCCACAATCCAATTTTAACCTACTATCAGGTGAACTGAACCACAACTAGTTTCCTATCAATGAACTGAGCTTTTAATCTATTTGATGAAAATCATGGTGGTGGATAATGAAGATGATGATAGTTCATGTTTACTATAATGCTTTCCTTACAACAACCTTATGAAATCAGTATTGCAAAGAAACTTATTCCCATTTTACAGATATAAAAGATGAGGGTCAAAGAGGTTAGATTACTTTTCTAAGATCTCGCTTCTACCAAATGGCCAAAAAACAATAAAACTTGTCCTCTGATTCCAAATTCAGTAGAGTTTTTTCCCCATTATACACAATACCTTATAACAGCTATTAAACAAGTAGGGAGACAGAATTTTAGAGTTGGAAGGAATGGCAGCATCTACCTAGTTCAACCTTACCCAAAAGAAGGGATCTTCACCTATAAGACATAAAAGAAGTAATCATCCAGTCTCTCATTAAAAACCTTATGAGAGGGAATTGTATTTGATGATCTATAGGATCGGGATGGAGACAAGATGGCGACAAGAAGGGATCGAGTCTTAGGAGCTCTCTGATAAAATTCATCAGGTAAGGACTCTAACTAAACTTTCCAGAGACAGAACCCACAAAGGGACCCAGTACAGCAGTTCTCCTACTCAAGGTAACCTGGAAAAGAACAGAAAGGCTCTGCTCCCTGGGGCGGAGGGGCGGCCTGCCAGAGGGGTGGCCCGCCAGAGTGAAAGAATTTCAGCCTCCCGGAGGCAGCCCCAGGGCGCTGGGAGTCTCAGCTCACAGCAGTGGGGGAGTCTCCTGAGCTGCACCCCGAGGAGCACCAGGCACAAAGTGGGGGAACAGGGGGGAATCTCTGCCAGAGCGAGCACGTGGAGCCCAGCCCTCAGGGCACACAGAGAGCAGCTTGGTCTTTCAGCAGCACAGATCCAGAAACAGAAGCAGGCAGAGCTGGTAAGCAGGAGCCCCCAGGGCATGAGCCCATTGATCCTAGGGAGGGGAGTGAAGAGAGAGAGAGACTGCCGAGCTCTGTCCTCTGCCCCTGGAACAGGACTCTGGGGCTCTGACCACATTCAGATCCTGATCGCAGTCTAGGCCCCCCAATAGAAGAGCAGGCCCCCCCCACCTCAGCCCTGTGGCAGAGGGAGGTGCTTATGGTCATTCACAGACCAGGAAGGAGGACAGAGCCTCACACACTGAGACCCTTGTGGGAGTGTCCCAAAAGCTCAGGAAGCACCCCCAAACCAGGCCCAGGCTGGGAAAATGAGCAAGCAAAGAAACAAAAGGAAGACTATTGAGAAATATTTTGCAAATGAGCCCAAGAAGGATCAAACCACTCAGTCTGAAGATGAGGAAGCACAAGCTCCTGCATCTAAAGACTCCAAGAAAAACAGAAATTGGGCTCAGGCTATGACAGAGCTCAAAAAAGACTTTGAAAATCAAATGAGGGAGTTGGAAGAAAAACTGGGAAAAGAAAGGAGAGAGATGCAGGAAAAACATGTAAATGAAGTCAGCAGCTTAGTCAAGGAAATCCAAAAAAATGCTGAAGAAAATAGCATGATAAAAACCAGCTTAGGTCAAATGGATAAAACAGTTCAAAAAGTGATTGAGGAGAAGAATGTTTTAAAAAGCAAAATTGGCCAGATGGAAAAAGAGATAAGAAAGCTCTCTGAGGAGAACAAATCCTTCAGACAAAGAATAGAATTCAGGGAGACTGATGAATTTAACAGAAATCAGGAATCAATACATCAAAACCAAAAAAAATGAAAAATTAGAAGAAAATGTGAAATATCTCATTGAAAAAACAACTGATATGGAAAACAGACTTAGGAAAGATAATTTAAAAATTATTGGAATACCTGAAAGTCATGATCAGGAAAAGAGCCTCGACATCATTTTCAAAGAATTACTACAGGAAAATTGCCGTGATATTCTAGAAGCAGAGGGCAAAATAGAAATGGAGAGAATCCACTGATCCCCCAGAGAAAAAGATCCCAAAAAACCAAACCCTAGGAATATTACAGCCAAGTTCCAGAACTCCCAAGTCAAAGAGAAAATATTACAAGCAGCCAGAAGGACACAGTTCAAATATCGTGGAGCTGCAGTCAGGATCACACAGGACTTAGCAGCAGCTACATTGGAAGCTCGTAGGGCTTGGAATACAATATACCAGAAGGCAAAAGAGCTTAGAATGCAGCCAAGAATGAACTACCCAGCAAGGCTGAATGTCCTCTTCCAGGGAAAAAAGATGGACTTTCAATGAACCAGGGGAATTTCAAATGTTCCTTTTGGAATGGCCAGAGCTGAACAGAAGGTTTGATCTTCAGATACAGGACCCAGGTGAAGCATGGAGATTGGAGGAGAGGGGGGAAATATGAGAGACTTAATGAGGATGAACTGCATGTATTCCTGCATAGAAAAATGACACTGATAATACTCATATGAACCTTCCCAGTTAATAGAGCAGGTAGAGAGAGCTTTTATAGTTGAAGCACAGGAGAAAGCTGAATTCGAAGATAAAATATGGTGTAAAAATGGAGTCAATAGAAAAAAAGGGAAATGGAATGGGAGAAAGAAAAAGGAGAGGGGGAATAGTCCAAGATATTTCACATAATAAGATTTTTTTTATTACAATGAGCTATTGCAATGATATGGAAGGGGGGAGGCAAGGGGCAATGAAGGAACCTTTGCTCTCATCAGAGATGGCTAAGAGAGGAAACAGCATATATACTCAATGGGGTATAGACATCTGGAGTAAGAAGGAGCGGGGACCAGGGGGAAGGGGTGGGGATGTGAATAAAGGAGGAGAGGATGGACCATGGGAGGAGAGTGGCCAGATATAACACATTTTCTTTCTTACTTCTTGCAAGAGGCTGGGATTGGAAGGCCTGCCCAGGACCACAGAGCCCAATGGATTCTGAGCCTAAGAGGTGGTATGGGGGCTCAGGGCTTCTTGGCCCCAGGACCAGGGATCTGTCTGCTGCGCCACTCAGCTACCCTACAGCAGAGTCAGAGTGAAAGGAGAGAGAAAATATAGTACAAGGTAGTGGAGGAATAAGAAAGGAGGGAGTTGCGATCAGCAATGGCAAAGGTGGAAAAATATGGAAATAACTTTTGTGATGGACTTATCATAAAGAATGAGATCCACCCGTGACAGAGTTTTTGCTGTTGAAACAAAGACTCAAGCACATTTTTTGTTATTATTATTTGGAGGAGGGTGCAGGGTAAGTGGGGCTGGGTGGCCTGCCTGGGGCCACATAGCAGGATGATCTTTGGGTGTCTGGGGCCGGATTTGGACCCAGGTGCTCCTGGCTCAAGGGCCAATGCTCTGTCTGCCACCCAGCCACCCCTACTATTATTATTATTTTATTTTATTTTGGGTCTTTTTTTCCTTCTTTTTGGTTTTTGCAGGGCAGTGGGGATCGGGTGGCTTGCATGTCACATGGCTGGGTGATTGTTGGGTTTAAGAGGCTGGATATGGGCTCGGGTGCTCATGGCTCCAGGTCTGGTGCTTCATCCATTGCGCCACCTGGCCATACCTACAATTATTACTATTATTTTTTTATTTTAATTTTTTTCTCTCCCCATTACTTTTTTTGCCCAAGCAAATCTATCTATATTCATGGGGGAGGAGGGGTATTTTGTTTACTTGTAAACAAGAATATTTTATTAATGTAAAAAAAATTTGTACAAAATGAGAATAAAAAATAAATTTAAAAAACATAAAAAAAAAAGATGATCTATAGGATCCCTTCCAACTCTATGTTCTTATCATCCATGAACCTCCTAAGGCAGTTCATCCTATTTTTGGATGACTCTAATTGTTAGGAAGTTTTTTCTTACATCAAACCTAAATTTGATATTTTTCAGCTTCATAGGATCATACATATTCTCATGGTTTCCTCTCCCAAATGCCACTCCCACTGGCAGGCTGAGACCCCAGAGGGTGGTTTCTGCTTCTTCCCCCACTCCCATCATTCTAGGTGACATAGTGATGGAGTCAGGAGGATGGGAGTTCAAATCCAGCCTCAAACATTTGACTCTTTCTATGACCTAATTCTAATGACCACTTAATTTTGATTGCCTTGCACCCAGGGCCATCTCCAGCTGTCCTGATTCCTGTCTGGCAACTAGACCCAGATGGCTCTGAAGAAGAAAGTGAGGCTAGTGACTTAACACAACAGCCCCTCACTCAAATCCAATTCATGTGCTTGTCGTGGGTTCACCTCCTTGATGTCAATGGTCTTCTTCAAAAATTGAAGGACAAACATTAAAAAGCCTAAAGTTTTTCTAGTACTATAGCTAATAAGCCTTCACTAGTGTGCTGCTTCCAATGTTTATCTAGTTTAGCTAGATAATGTTTAGCTAGTCAGACCTAACTAACATTCATGAATACCTATTTTTTAAGGTTGAATACTAAAATAGTATAAGATAGCTAGATGGAAAGGTTACTGGGCTTAGAATCAAGAAGACTCATCTTCAGAATTCAAATCCAACCTCAAACTCTATATGACTATATGACTCAAACCTATATGACTCTGGGAAATTCACTTAACCCTATTTGCCTCAGTTTCCTCATCTATAACATGAGTTGGAGAAAGAAATGGCAAACCACTCCAGTAACTCTTCCAAGAAAACCCAAAAATGGGGTCACAAAGAACCAGATACTATTGAATGACTCATTAATAACAACAACAGAGTAGTACCAAAAAATCCTTCCCCAAAACAGGGGAATATTTTCCCACAGATTTGTATCTAGTTCAGGGGAAAGTAGGTCCAAACTTGGACCCTGTGGTATGGCAAAGGAGGTAACTCACAGCCTGGAAGTCCTTTTCTCCCTTTTTGTGGTTCTCATGAAATTCCTCATGAATATAATAAAACTTTCTACCATTCTATTTGTAGAATCTTAGATCTACATTTTCTCAGTGTGCTTAGTTTATCCTGGTCTCCTTTGCTCTGCCCTCAACCACCATTTAGAATGGTAGAGAGGATTACAGGTACTGAAGAAGAGTGAATGGCTAAAGCTGATACAATCTCCAAAGATGATGAGTTAGAAAACTCATCCTGTTGATGATAGAGCCCAGTTCAAGGAATTCAATTGATGGGAAATTGTCTAAGCCCATCACTTCGAATTTAACCTATCAAGGTTAGGTAACTTATCCATGGTCACATGTATATAGTAAGTGACAGAGCCAAGAAGCAAACCCAGGTCCTCAGATGCCAAATCCAACCATTTGACTTCCACACATTCTTCCTAATTCTTCCTTCTAGGAGTAAACAAAACAAGTGTAATCCTGCTTCTCCAAGATAATTACCATGCTCTCTCTGGATTTTCTCTTATGGAAGTTAAACCCATTAAGCTCCTTTAAAATAGGGAGATACCCTGGTTTAAAGAAATATATTGGTGGTGGCTAGGTGGCGCAGTGGATAAAACACTGGCCCTGGAGTCAGGAGTACCTAGGTTCAAATCCAGTCTCAGACCCTTAATAATTACCTAGCTGTGTGGCCTTGGGCAAGCCACTTAACCCCATTGCCTAGCAAAAACCTAAAAAAATATATACTGCATTTAGCCATTAAACAATGAATTCCTTGAGTTTAAAAACTGAAAAATTTTATACATAGAAAGTGATGATTCAGAGAGGCAACGTGATATAATATGAAGAAACCTAGCCTCAGAGTCAAAAAGGCCTGGGTTCCAGTCCTAACTTGCATACAAAGGGGCTCTATGGATCTGGGCAAATCACTTAATCCTGGCAACTCACTAAAACTGTAAGTTATAGAAAATGTAGAAATCATTCCCTTACGCCTTTCAGAAGTTTCTTAAATTAAAAAACTCACAAATCTGACTTTTGTTATTTTTTTTAAAAAGAATGAAATTATTGGAACTAATTTCTGAGCACTACTACTTGTACTTAGTAATTTGAAGAATAAAAAGTAGAGAATGCTGGCCTAAAAAGGTACTAATCTTGATTGTGCCATTTATTAGCTCTGACTCTGGTCAGCCTCTTGACCTTGCTTTCTTACCTGTAAAATGATGGTGTTGAACTAGATGATCTCTAAGGTTTCTACCAATTCTTAATCCTTAACCTTAAGTGATCTCCAGACACTAATACTTATAACGCCATATTTAGTGGGAGAAAAGTGAAGCAAAGAATGAATAAGGGGCTTTATCAAAATCCCAAAGCAAGAAAAATGGGCAGGTAGGAGAAAATACTGACTCTCCCTCACTCAAGCCCCTTGGTTCCCACACCTTCAGTTGTTCACCTTTTCCAGATTCTAATAGGGAATAAAGTTGGGCAGACAAATCTCAAAAGTGAGAGGTGGATCACTTTTCAGGGTTTTAAAAAATAGCTTAAAATGTAGATATCATGCCTATGCATGTGGGGGGAAAATATATACACTTATTTATAAAATATTTAAGGACTGATCAGGGGAATTCCTTGGGTGATTTGATGATGACCTCCTCCAAAATACTTGATGAGAATACAGACCATTCATTGAGCTTTATCTGAAAAGTAGCTCCCAAGTAAGTAGACTTGAGAGACTTGAGCCCTAGTTCCTGCCTGAGAGGACACAGAAAACTTTTCAGAATGATCCCCTGTAACTGGGGCTGCCACCAAGAGGAATAATGACGGAAAACTATTAGGACTTTCCCAGCCCCCCCCCCCCCCCCGGCTACAAAAATGAACAAACTCACTTTTTTTGTACTATCTTCCCTGAAATTCTAGAACAAAGCACAGTTCTGGGGGGGGGGTGGCACTGGAGAGGGGATTTTTCCCTTAACCTCCCACATCAGGAGCAGAATGTGATAATTGGCAAAGGAAGCATGTGGGAAGGTGCCTACACTTGCCCAGGTGGCCTAATATGAAAGTTCAAGGGTTGTGAGAACCTGACTAACTTATTTTTCTGTTTCTTTTTTTGAGTATAGGTTGGTGACTAGAGTTCTTGAAAAGGCTCCTTCCATGTAAAAGATCCCAAGGGATTAAGAATTTATGGGTTCCAACATACCAAGACTAGCTTCCTAGCCAAAGAAACTCTTCAGCAGAGAATTTTCCTGTAGCCAACAGACTAAAGTTATGATATGGGGGATGGAGATAGGGAAGAAATTTAGGGCAAGTGATCTGAACCTTGTCAGTGCTGCTATTGTTGTGAATTGCTAAGGTGGTACAGATCTGGGATGAATGAGAAATATTTGTGTTGTTTTCCCAAGTGTCTTTACCTTCTTGGGAAAACTTTCTTTATTTGTTTTATTTGTGTTTCTGTATTTGTTCACAAGTTCCTGTGAGTACTTTGTGTCTTAGAAGTATTTTAAATTGTTTGTCTATGGGGGAGTTGGTAACCCTCTTATCCTCTTTGGGGGAAACCCAAAAAGATATGAGTCATGTACAAACTTTATTTGGGATATTTTCTCAGAATTTAAGATCAAGGGTTAAAAGGAAGAAGAAGAAAATTACCCTCTTGGGATACAAGGATAATTATTCCAGGATTGAATCTCATCTATGTGAAATTTGGTAGGATCGTGGAAGAAGGGCTGAGCAAGGGAACCTGAGACATGAGTGACATGTGTGTGTGTGTATGTGTGTGTATACTATTAATGACTTGCATGCAGAGTAAAGTTATACCACAAATTGCATCAAATTGTATGATATGGCAGACGACAAATTGGAACTGCACCAGTTAAAAATGTGAGAAAACTTCAGTATTGCTATCTTCCTTAAACTAACTCTCTCTCTCTCTCTCTCTCTCTCTCTCTCTCTCTCTCTCTCTCTCTCTCTCTCTCTTTCTTTCTTTTGGAAAATAGTATTCTCTGAATCTAGACTTCCTGTATTCAAGGGAAAGGAGATGAGAGATTCTCTTTCACTCTACCCCATGAAGTCCAATGAACAATGGAGACTAGGTAATTTTGAGTCTGGGTACCTGATTGCCTTTCCTACTTTGTATTTCCTTTCCTGAGTAGGTGATGGAATAGTGTCTTAATATTCAGACGTAGAGGCACCCCCATGATGAGAGCCACAGATCCTGGGGACAATTATCAGAAATGATAGGTACTACAAACAAGAAGACAAACCCAAGTCTTTGGTTGGGCTTGCCAGAAAACATGATCTTTGAGGGAGACACTGCAGAGCTGAGGTAAACTGCAAAATCTCTTGTCAAAGGTTCTTCACACTATTCCATGTTTATATGATATTTAAATTTCAACCACCTGGAAGACTGAAAGAGTATCTATAAGCTGTAACATAATTCTGCTTTAAGCTGTTCTGTCAATTTGTACTCTCTGGTTTTTGTTTTGGTTTTTTGCCCTTCAGCCTTAAATATGAACCATAAACTAAATTTTAAATAATTTGTTTCCCAGTTCAAGGTTTAATAAGCCAAAGAGTATCCAAAGGAGGGTAGACAGTACTTGGTCCAGACTGTGTCTAGAAAAGAGAGAAGGGGGGCAGCTAGGTGACACAGTGGATAAAGCACTGGCCCTGGAGTCAGAAGTACCTGAGTTCAAATCCGACCTCAGACACTTAATGATTACCTAGCTGTGTGGCCTTGAGCAAGCCACTTAACCCCATTGCCTTGCAAAAATCTAAAGAGAGAGTGAAAGGAGAAAAGAGAGAAGGAAGAAAATGCAGTGTTCCAGTTCTTTAGACCCTTTGTTTCCTTGAGTTTTAGATGAGTATCCCCTAGGTTTCTGAGTTCTTGTTTGTTTATTTTTCTATTTCTACTTTCAGGCAATCAATATCTACTATACTGGTTGCTCTTGTGCCCCAACCCCTAAATAAGACAAGTGTCTGTCAACATCTGTCTGTTTGTCTGCTATCATTAAAGGAGCTGCCTGGAAACTACAGAAACATTACAAATTCCATACCATCTGAAAAAAAAGGAGACATTGAGCATAATCTTCTGAAGCATTCATGGGGAATTCCCCCATAATAAATTTGATAAAAGGGAAAAAAGGTCAGTGGGGAAGAGGAGAAGAGGGAAAATCCATTAAACAAACCAAAAGCACCTAACTACCAAGTTGCAATTAATTAGAGTAGAATTAAGGGCTCTGGGCTGAACATTGTGTGTGTGTGTAAATATAGATTAATTTCTCACTTCAGATGATTTCTAAAATCTCTTCCAGAACTATTGATTTGACTTCTTTGATCTCCACTTACAATTAATTCAATGAATAAGTTAGAGTTAATTTAAAAGTTGACAGACTACCTTAGAGTTAATTAATTACCTTTTCACTAAACATCATTATTTTCAACTAATGCTTAGGTAAATACTTCCTCCACAGACATGCTGACCCAGCATTTATTCTCAACTAAGGGTTATTCAACTTCTTCCTAGGTTGTTCTCAACTACTTACAGTAAAAAGGGGAAAATCCCTTGTTGATTCTGAGTTTCCTTGCTTTAATTATCCATGCCATCTTCAGTGGAGAGGCTTCTATGAATCTTGGGGGGGGGGGGCTCAGTCTATCCCCTTTCCTCCAAAGGGTGAACTCCCAGCTGTTGTTTTGCTAGTCTCATTTCTAGAAGGATTCGAATCCACAAAATGGTGACCAAAAGAGATTTGTTCTGCTAATCCCAATCAGATAACAGCTTATGCCATCTGTTTACTTCATTTGGTTGACAACCAGGATGTACTCTTCTCCCCCAACACCACATACACACATACACACACACACACAGAGGAGGGTTTCACAGGTGTCCTCTACATCTCACCTTCAAACATGATGCTGTCACACATACTGTCTTAGTTCATCTACATTTTATAAGTTGACTCCTTCTGAGGATATTCCTCAATTTCTAACCAATTTTTTTTTTGCAAGGCAAACAGGGTTAAGTGGCTTGATCAAGGCCACACAGCTAGGTAATTATTAAGTGTCTGAGACCGGATTTGAACACAGGTACTTCTGACTCCAGGGCCAGTGCTTTATCTACTACGCCACCTAGCTGCCCCTCTAACCAAATTTTTTGAAAGATCCAAACTTTTCCCCACTACCTGAATATTTTTTAATACCAAAACACACCAGAAGATTTTATAAAAACAATCTAAGGGTTTGTTCATGTTATTAGATTAAGAAATAGTGGATGGGGGCAGCTAGGTTGCACAATGAGTGGAGCACTGGCCTTGGAGCCAGGAGTACCTGAGTTCGAATTCGACCTTAGTAATTACCTAGCCATGTGGCTTGGGCAGGCCACTTAGCCCCATTGTCTTGGAAAAAATCTAAAAAAGAAAGAAAGGAAGGAAGGAAGGAAGGAAGGAAGGAAGGAAGGAAGGAAGAAAGAAAGAAAGAAAGAAAGAAAGAAAGAAAGAAAGAAAGAAAGAAAGAAAGAAAGAAAGAAAGAAAGAAAGAAAGAAAGAAAGAAAGAAAGAGATAGTGGATGAGGAAAATTAATTCCAGATTGAAACAGAAATTTTTCTCTTTAATAAAGAAAACATCTCTCTCACCCCTCTCTATTCTCTACCTCCATCCCCATCCCCACCATGACCACCATCACCCCCTTTACCCCTTGTTGTTCTTGTTGTTCAGTCTCTTCAGTCACATCTGACTCTTTATGAACCCATTTGGGCTATTATTGGCAAAGATACTGAAGCAGTTTGCTTTTTCCTTCTTCAGCTCATTTTACAGACAAGGAAACTGAGGCAAACAGGATTAAGTAACTTACCCAGGATCATATAACTCTCAGTGTCTGAGGTCAGATTTGAATTCAGGAAGATGAGTCTTCTGCCGCCTAACCTGGCTCTCTAACCACTGCACCATCTAGCTGTCCTAATACCACTAAAAAAAACAAATTAAGATTCCTACTTCATGCTAACCCAAGACAAGTAACCACATGATGAAAAGACCAGCCACCTCTTCCTCTTATTCATCTATACAGCTACAACTTAATTCTTTGGACCATGCCTACTTGATAAAAAAAGAAGTATTACTTTGAGGCTGAGTACCTATTGCCAGATTTTAGAAGCATACCATTGAATGAACTGGTTTCTTAAAGGAAATCTAACTCTAACTGTGGAACCAAGGGGAACAATGGGACAGTGAGAGATGGTAACCACATCCCAATGGGAGACCAAAATGAAGCAAAACAAAAAGGGAAAAAAGTCTGGTACCCAAACCCAAATCCCACACACAGGCAATGGTATGAATTGTGTTTTCTGGAAATGCTTTCCCAAAATCCCAGACAAAAACCTCAAGCTGATGAATCAGTTTCCTTTGACATCGAAAGGATGAAGAGGCTGCTGGAAGGACAAATTATGTTTATTCTAGGAATGGATACATCTATGGAATCATGACACTGATGGTGAATGAAGGGGAGAGAGGGAAAGAACAGTAGAGGAAAAACCATCAGGAATTCACTAGTCTAGACTTTGAGTACTGAGAATCACAACATCTAAAAAAAGGGAAGTTTTGGTCTTAGTACAGTCATGAAAAATCTCATTCTGATGCAATAACCAGGTGTCAGTGTTAAATAAGCCATAGTTCCAAGGAACACTTTAGAAATAGAAGAAAAATGGTGAGGTCGTTCAGATGCTGCGGGTGGTGGTGACATCATATTGACTCCATTGAGCCCTTGGATGCTATAGGATTTCCTTGTTGAAATCCACATAAGCAAGGACTCTTCTTTGTGTCCACCGATCTATAAATTCCCTGAGGATAGATTAGATGTGTCCTTTTTGGCTTCAGTCATTATATACATTGTGTCCTAATCATTTTTAAATCAAAAAAGAAAAAACTACCTGGTTTAGAAGCATTAGTATTTAAGATAATTTCTCTAAGTCATTTTCTTCTATGAGTGGGTGGCAGAATTTTAAATACTCTGGAGTCTCAACAGAATGCTACTTTACCTTATAGCAGAAATCTCCTTAGGACAACCTTTTAGTAACCAAATTAGCTTCAATAAGATCCAAGAAAGATTCATATTAATTTTCTCTAAAAAAAACTAATTGCACCATGTTAAGGACATAATTTGTTTGGTTCAACTCTGGGGTTTCATTGGTCTAAAGAACAAATGATTTGGATAAGTCACCTAGAGGTCATACACTATCTATTATTACACGTCACTGAGCAGTGATTCAAAACATGGCAGCTCAGTCACCCATACAACAGTGGAGCAGCTATAATAATAAAATAATAACTGATTATGATCATGATGAAATTTATATAATGCTTTAAGTTTTGCACAGAACTTAATAAAAGTTATCTCATTCACGTCTCACAATAATCCTATTTGATAACTACTACAAGTAAGTTACCGATGAGGAAACTGAGGCTGAGAGAGAGATTCTGTCTTATGAAGCAAAAATAGAGCAATGTTCCTCTGTCAAAGTGCAGCCTGAGAAATTAGAAGTAACTGGACTTGGCTCTCCAGGAAATTGTTGACCAACTCAGACAGAATTGGGAAGGGGGGGGGGGGGGAACCAACAAAGGCTGATTAATAGACTGGATGGGCAAGTGATAGCCTAGAGGAAGAAAGCATTGCCGGAAATGACCTTTGTCTAATTCAGTCAGATAATGACTCAGGGGAGAAATGGCTAGTTATCCATGCATGTTAGGAGAGAGTAGACCTCAAAAAAGAGAGAAGTATTTTTCTGGCCCCCGGAGAGTGTTAGTACCATAGCAGTAATAGGAATGAAATGGAGGGGGGTGGGGAGGGAGGGGGGCAGAAAAACCATTTAAACATTGGAAAAAAAATTTCCCAGTTAAGCTTCCAACAATGTGTGGCAAGTCCCCTGAGGTAAGGGATGGAAGGTTCATTGTTCTGAGTCATAGAAGAGGAGGCTAGACAAAGCACCAAAGACTGTTTTCAGGAAAGCTGTTGATGCTGTTCCATGGCAGCAACACTATGGAAGAAAGGAAAAAAACACTAAAGAGTCTCAGAGAGGCAACATCTGGGTATTAAATGGCCCCAAAAAGAATTAGAATCACGGAGGTGGAGCTGGCTAACGGGCCCAGACGTCAGCAGGCAACTAACCAAGGAGTCCTCATTTGGCATCCAGAGTTTTCATAGGAGCCAGTTTTTCTCAGAGTCTAGCAAACCAATAGAGAGAAAAGCCATGTACAGTCGCTATGATTTATAACATAATAGTTTCTTTAAAACCACTGACTCCTATCTAATATGAGGGCTCTAGTAATAAACCTTCTTTCATTGATAAAATCAAGTAACCTCACCATGGTTTAAAAATGATATGGGTTCAAATCTTCACCCTGTCACTATTACCGATATGGTTTGGGGCAAGTCATTTGACTTCCCTGGGCCTCAGTTTCCTCATGTGTAAAGTGAAGAGATGAGACAAGAAAACGTCTAAGATCCCTTCCAGCTCTAAATTTATGATGCTAGGAATCTCTTGGCAGAGTTGAATGTATTGTTTATTATTTGTTGCTGCCTTAGTCATGGAATGTAGTTTCTACACAACTGAGGATTTTTTTTTTCGGTTTCCTCAGACTATGAAGTTAGAAAGGAAAAAACCCTACATGCAAATCCTATTGCGCAGTCTTTGTTGCTATTGTTCTTGCATACTAATCATTTTCTCGTTACTATTTAATTTTATTCTCTGTGTGGTGAGCTGCCAATGCTGTGACGCTCCTTGCTTTTATGACATTCTTAAATGAAACTGTGGGGGTGAAGATGGGGGTGGTCAAAGTAGGGAAGGCTGGTGGCTTATCTGTAAAAATTACTTGTGGCTGTCAAGCAAGCCAGAATACCAGTTATTTTTGCCATGTGTTATGACCCCAGACTCTTCACCGTCTCCTCTTACCTTCCCCCTCCTCCACATGTACACCTGCCACCACTCTGTCACAGTCACAATCGGAAATGTCTACCCCACACAGGCATCGTGGTCTTGCTTTGTAGCATATCCACGTTCTCCCTCTCAGTCATTCTGTAAGTTCAATCACTCAGTCATTTCCCTAGGTCTATAGAAGATATGTAGAAGGGAATTTCTCATCTAGCCTACACCAGCTCTGAAACCGAAATCTTCTCAAAAGTACCTACCTTTGGAGCAGGGTGCGGGGAGGGGAGGGGGAGGGCTCCTTTGAGGAAAAAAAAATCTCCTAAACAAAGGTTTAGATTTACTCCCCCTACTCGCTGGGGCAATATTTCTTAGAGATTTATCTGCAGCCTAGTGGATTGCGGTCACTAATAGCCTTCTAATCATTGTAACTGTACAGTCATTTTCAATCATATTGATTCTCTGAAACCCCATCTGGGATTTTCTTGACAAAGATCTTGGGATGGTTTGCCATTTCCTTCTTCAGTTCATTTACAGATGAAGAAACTGAGGCAAACAGGATGAAGACTTGCCCAGGGTCACACAATTAACATATATGTCTGAGACCACATTTGAACTCAGATCTCACTGACTATCCACTGTACCACCTGTGTCCTTCTAATCCTTATTTTCCCCCAAAATAATCTGATTAGTAAATTTAACTGGAGCATTTATTCTCTCTGAGTTTCATTTGTTTTCTCTCTCCCTACCCCAATTTGCAGCATCAAGACAGATAAGTAAATATTCAGGTAAGGGAAATATTCAGATCACAGATTTAGGGCTGAAGGAACCTTGGAAGTCATTTAGAAGAGTCTCTTCATTTTAGAGATGAGGAAGTAAAGGTCCAGAGAATATAAGTAATTTGCCCAAAGTCATATGGTTCACATGAACAAGGTCCTCTGACTCCAAATCCATTGCTCTTTCCATTGTATCACACTGCCTCGATGCTATGGTTCTCTCTTACTTCTGTTCATTTAAATAACTAACCTGTACATGGGTCTGCAAAGTGGTGAAGTGGATAGAGCATCAGGCCTAAGTCAGGAGAATCCAAGTTCAAATCTAGCCTTAGACCCTTTCCCTGGGCAAGTCACTTCACTCTGTTTGACTCAGTTTCCTCATCTGTAAAAAATGAGCTGGAGGGGCAGCTAGGTGGCACAGTGGACAGAGCACCAGCCCCTGGAGTCAGGAGTACCTGAGTTCAAATCTGACCTCAGACACTTAATGATTACCTAGCTGTGTGGCCTTGGGCAAACCACTTAACCTCATTTGCCTTGCAAAAACCTAAAAAAAAAAAAAATGAGCTGGAGAGATGAGCAGAATCAGAAGAACATAGTATACCCTGACAGCAACACTGGGGTGTTGATCAACCTTGATGGACTTGCTTATTCCATCAGTGAAACAATCAGGCACAGTTTTGGGATATCTATGATGGAGAATAGCATCTGTATCCAGAGAAAGAATTGTGGAGTTTAAATAAAGACCAAAGACTATTATCTTAATTTTTAAAAAAGTTATCTTATTATGTAATTTTGCTAACTCTTATACTTTTTTTTCCTTAAGGATATGATTTCTCTCTCATCATATTCAACTTAGATCAATGTATACAATGGAAACAATGGAAACAGACTGCCTTCTGTGGGGGGGGGGAAGCGAGATTGGGGGGGAAAATTGTAAAATTCAAAATAAATAATTTTTTTTTTAAAATGAGCTGGAGGGGGTGGCTAGGTGGTGAAGTGGATAGAACACCAGCCCTGGAGTCAGGACTACCGGAGTTTAAATCCGGTCTCAGACACTTAATAATTACCTAGCTGTGTGACCTTGGACGAGCCACTTAACCCCATTGCCTTGAAGAAAAACCTAAAAAAAAAGAGTTGGAAAAGGAAATGGCAAACCACTTTTTCAAGAAAACCCCAAATGGAGGTAGGATTGCTAAAGGAATGAGCAACAAAACAACTATGTGCCATCTATATAGTGCCAACTATCTGTAAAATATATTTACAACTATTATTTCATTGGAGCCTCTAAATAAACTTAGAAGGTTGCTGTTAGCATTATTATTATTTTATAAATAAGAAAACTGAGACTCAGAAAGGTTAAGTGATTTGTCCAGTGGTCACACATAACTAATAAGTATCTGAGACTACATTTGAACTCAGGTCTTTCTGACTCCAGGTGCAACCCTCTATCTGCTGAGCCATCTAAAGGTCTCAAGGCAATAAACAATGTTAACTATTGGTATTCATAATTATAAATGATGAATCTAACTCGGTTTCTCATTCTCTAACTTCCCCCAAAGAGAAGTAGCATAAGAACATAATCTAGAGTCCATCTAATATAATCCTCTCATTTTACAGATAAGGAAAATAAAGCATAGGGAGATTAAGTGACTTAGCCATACCAACACCAAGGCTCTTTCCATCATACTAAGCTAAAGACATTACTCATCTGGGTTTTGCAAATATACTTTACCCTTTTGGCTAAAAAAATAAAGGCCCTTAAAAAAATCCACCAAGTGATAGTTTTCAACTCATAGATTGCTAAAACTAGAAGTGACTTGGACAACCAGGCCCATCTCTTTAGATTACAGGGATTATTTTTGTGGATTGATTTTATGTTGTGCTACTTTGCTATAGCTATTAATTGGCTCAATTAGTTTCTTCACTGATTCTCTGAGATTTTCTAATTGAAACATTATTTCTTCTACTAATAGCAATAGTTTTTGCCTTCCTTTTTCAAAGTTTGTACCTTTGTGTTTTCTGGTCTTCTTCATAAGGTAATGGAAGTCCAACAAGTATAATTATATGACTAGTATCTGCTTAATACTATGCCTCAGTTTCCTGATTTGTGCCTTAAAGCTTCATGAGACTTAAAACAATAATAGGTTTTTTGCATAGGTGTATCAATTAACTGCCTCTGAGGCACTGGTCTGGTACACTTTTTTTTTTCTCATAAATGCAAAGGTCCTTCTGACTTCTATCCCCTAATTGCTCACTGATTCCTAGAATGATTATAACTGGACAGTTATAAAGTATAATTACCCGGATTTATAAGTCTCTCACTCTTTGACAGGAATTCTTAACATTTGGGGGTTCATTGACTCCTATGATGGTCCAGTGAAATCTATGGTCCCCTACTCAGAATAATGTTTTTAAATGTATAAAATAAAATGCATAGGATCACAAGGAAAACCAGTTTATGTTGAAATAAAGATGTAATTGTGTATTCTCATTCAATTCATGGATACCTAAAATCTCTCCAGAGTCCCCAGGGTAAGAAGCTCTGCTCTAAAATATGATATGGCTTGAAATGATCCCTGGGAGAGGAAATACAATAATCAAAAGTCATACTAAGGGAGGACCTTTCCTGAGAACAATTTTTAATTAAGAAAAATAAACTAATAGAGCAAGAGGGGATTTAGCACCTGATCTGAAGGAGAGGAGGGATGAATTGAGGAATAATGAAAAAAAGAAGAGGGTGAAGATACCCAACGCCAACTTTTTTTTCTCAATTTAGCCAAAGGCTTGCTCGGTTGGGTGCCAAGTAGCAGCTGTACAATGTTGTACAAGTTTCTCCTTTGAGGAAAGGGACTGGGTAGCCATAAAGAATTAGTGGGAGGTAAAGCACAATATTTCTCATTCCAAACCCTTTGATTCTATTCAAGAGGAGGGCATTGGGTTATTTCTTCCCTGACCCACTCTGGATGATTTTTCCCAGAATTCAAGATTAAAAAGCAAGGGCAAGGCAGCCCACCCTAGCCATCCCATGAGCCTGGGTCAGCAAACCCCATCCAAAGTTCTCATGGTTTAGTGGTGGGAGCTTCCTGCCTCTCACCAGAGGCAGCTTGTTATTCAATTCTGGGGTAAAATTTCTCTCTCTCTGCCTGCCTTAGAAGACTGAAGACAAAAACAACTCTGAAGGTCTTTGAGCTAAGCAGGAAACTCAGTTTCTCAGATCATGGGAACCTAGGAGGCTACCCCTCACATCATACACAACAGGTATTGTTCAGGACAAAGCTGCTGAGGCCAGAAGGCATTTCTGTCCCCTTGGGGTTTGATAAGAATTTTATTTTACTTTCTGTATTTATTTATATTTGATGTATAAGGTGTTTGAGAACTGGATTCATGACCAATCTACTTGAATCAAGTTCTTTGAGGGTAACTTGTAAACAAGTAGTTAATAGCTTCAACAGCAATGCTACCCCAATTGTTTATTAAGCACCTACTGTGTGAAGATGCTGCTCAAATGTACCAGCTCCCCTATCTCCTACCTTTCAACCCTTCTTTAAAGGCATATAGATCAATAAATTAAGGAAGACTGTGATTTCCTTTGATTTCTTCCATAGCAACCCATCTTTAACTTACAACCTTCCCAATAGGGATTCTTAACCTTTTTTTGTCCTGAATCCTTTCAGCAATAAAGCCATGAACTCTCTCAAAATAATGCTTTCTAAAGTATGAAATAAAACAAATTGGATAACAAAGGCAATCAAAGGTTAGTGAAAACAAAGACATCATTTATTTTTTCTATACAAGGTCATGGACTCCTGAAATCTATCCATGGAGCCCCAAAGACTAAGAACCCCTATTTTAGAAAATTAGTGTTCCTTCGGTGGAGTTAAATTCCTTCACCATGATCACAGAGTTGTTAAAGAACAAGATTTGAACTCAGATTTTGTAAATTCTTAAGTTCATCTTTCTACCAGCATAGTCTAGTGCTTTTCGACATTAGAGGAGAAATTTATGACCTCATTCATCTCTCCTTCATAAACTTCACACACATTAATTAAACCCTTACTACATACCAGGGTCTGGCATGGAAAGACAAAAAATGAAATAACCCCCACCCTCAAGGAATTCACGTTTTACCAAGGGATGGTGCAATGATAGGACTTGCCCAACACCAGTTTTTGTTTGGGGTTCACTAGCAGTGAGGATGATTTTCAAGTCTGGCCTACAAGCACTTGAAAGTACCTTGCAAATTGCCAAAACTCCACAGTTCCCTGCCAGGTCTAGTCCTAAATTCATCCATACTAAACCAGTCAGAGCAGCTGTTAAAATCTCCTTTCAATTCCACATCTTGTCCCCTCACTCAAAACAAATAGGTTCACCATTTGCTTCCCTAGAAGACCAAGGTCATCCAATGTCAGTCTATCAGTTTATTTCTCTTTTTTTTTTTGTTTTTTTGTAAGGCAATGGGGTCAAGTGACTTGCTCAAGGTCACACAGCTAGGTAATTATTAAGTGTCTGAGGTCTAATTTGAACTCAGATCCTCCTGATTCTAGGGCCAGTGCTCTATCCACTGAAACACCTATCTGCACCATCAGCTTATTTCTCTACCCCACTAACCCTCTTTAAAATTAGGAGGGAAAGTAGTCTGGTACTTAGATCATTGAACCTGGAATCAGGAAAACCTATATCAAATCCTACTTTCTTAATAAGCTCCATAAACCTCAATGAATAGATTAAACACATCTGAACTTTAATGGCCTCCTATGTAAAATGGAGGTGATATTTATCCCCCCAAGATCAAATGAGATATGTATACAAAGTGCTCCACAAACCTTAGAGTGCTATTATTATTCTCCATAGTCATAGGAAAAGGGACTTTTCTCTTCTAGCCAAGGCTATCCCTGCACTTCTGTTCTTTATGCCATTTCCTTGTTTCCTTTGCATAGCTCCAAACCTCTCCCTCTAATCTGGCTCCTTGCCCTCTGCCTATAAAACAATCCATAACTCTCCTAGACTAAATAAAACTTTTATTGTCTACCCCCATGGACTCTGGTCTCCTTATCTACCAGAAAAAATTATCTGCAATTACAATTTTTTATCTATTTTGTGTTTATTTGTCTCCTTCAATAGAATCTAGGGTCCTTGAAGATAAGAGATTGTTTCATCTTTGTCTTTCTATCTCCGGTGCCTGGTACACTTTTATTGTTCAGTCATGTCCAACTCCAGGTCTATGTGATTCCATGGACAAGGTCCATGGTTTTCTTGGAAAAAATCCTGAAATTATTTGCCATTTCCTCCTCCAGTGTGTCCTCATTTTACAGATGATTTACCATTTCCTTCTCCAATGTGTCCCCATTTTACAAATCGTTTGTCCTTTACTTCTTCAGTGTGTCCCCATTTTACAGATGAGGAACTGAAGCAAACATTGTCCATGGTTTTCTTGGCAGAGATACTGGAGTGGTTTATCATTTCTTTCTCCAATGTGTCCCCATTTTTACAGAAGGTTTGCCATTTCCTTCTCCAATATATCCCCATTTTTTACAGATAATTTGCCAATTCCTTGTCCAATGAATCCCTATTTTTATAGATGTCTGCCATTTCCTTCTCCAACGTATCCCCCTTTTACAAATGGTTGGCCATTCCTTCTCCAGTATGTCCCCATTTTTTACAGATGGTTTGCCATTTCTTTCTCCAGTGTGTCCCCATTTTACAGATAAGGAACTAAGGCAAACAGGGTTAACCAACTTGCCCAGAATCACACAACTCCTAAGTGTCTGAGGCTAGATTTGAAATAAGGAAGTCGAATCTTCCCAACTCCAGGTCTGGTATTTCATCCACTGTGCTACCGAGTTGCCTTACTTCTCCCAATTAGAATATAACCTCTTAAAGGACAGAGATCGTCTTACTTGTAGTTCTTAACTATATGGTACAGTGGCATTGTGTACTGAAACACATAGTAGGTGACTAATAAAATACTTTTTCATTCACTCATTCCATAAAGAAGAAAACAGGGAAAATGACCAAGAGGCAAAGCAATATGGTTTTTATTTCTGACTGCCAAACATCCTAGAAGAGCAAAGGAGGCTGCTGAAGAAATCCATATGTATTTGCTTAATTCTTTGTTAGCAGGGCTACTATTCTAATTTAACTACCAAAACCACAACTATGTGACAAATGAAAAAATCTGCTGGAGGCTTACCCAGGAGCACATTGTTTAGTTTACTCTCTCCTTCCTTAGGAAGAATGAGAGGTTCTAAGTTCAAGGTCACTTCAGAGCACATTAGATACTTGCAAAATTCAGGTGTGCGGGCCTGACCACCCACAAAGCACTGAAGACAATGCCTCTACAGCATCAGGATCCACTTTGGCCATAAGAACATCCTATTCACATTTTGGTAGTTTTAATTTTTTTTAATAATCTGGCTTTAGCCACCCAGAAGTGTCATTAGTGGCATAAAGAAACAGAACTTCCCTTTAAAATGTTTAGACAAGGAGTAGTTAGATGGCACAGTGGATAGAGCACCAATCCTGTAGTTAGAAGGACCTGAGTTCAAATCCAACCTCAGACACTTAATAATTACCTAGCTGTGTGACCTTAGGCAAGTCACTTAACCTCATTGCCTTGCAAAAAATAAATTAAAATAAAATGTTTAGACAATAACAAAATATCTTGCTTCCTAAAACCCTTTAGCATTTTTTAAGTCCTTTCATCTATTTAGTCTCTTTGGTATGACAGGTATCAAATACGAACTGAAAACTTCAGAGATGTAGCTGCCCCATAGTTAAAGCTTCAAAAGTAAATTTTCATTTTCTGAACCCACCATAAAAACTGCTTGTTGATTTAATTACTTAAGCCCCACCTTGCCAAGAAACACAAAAGAATCATGCACAAGGGAAGGAGAGTGTCCAGAATGCCTTTTACCACAGCAGAGAAGACTCTTCAGGGAAAGAGGCTTGAGAAGGGCCTCTCAACACTATGGAGAAGGAAGCTAGGCTTGCCAAAGACATGGTGTGGGAAGCAGTCAGGAAACGGTATCAGAGGTGTTTGAAGAAAGAAAAGAGAAAATCCATCTAACTGGAGTGGAAGAAGCTGAAAGATGACTATGACATGTCATGGAAAGCAAATGAATTGGATTTAAGTAAGGGAGTGCTGTGCAAAGTCACCAGCCTCACTTTTTTCCTCCATAGGTATTTGGATCCAGTGGTCAGATAGAGATCAGGCAGCCTGGATATGACCCTAGATGCTGTGGGAGACCCAAGTCTTTTTAAGCTACATCTTTCCCTGGTCTCAATTTGACTGAGGCAATTCTCCTTCAGTGATCAAGGTTAGGTAAGGAAGAGATGAGGAAAAGAGGTCAAAAATGACCACTTGCTCCCAGCAAAAAAAATTAAGCTGGGAGGGTAAGACCCTCAGGGTTTCTCAGTGATTAAGATAAATAAGAAGAAAACCCCATATGGAGTCATGTAGAGTAAGTAACACAATAATATATTTACAAATATATTTGTTGTCTCTCATAAGCTCCTTCTCAGCAAGGTTGATTCATTTTTTTCCCCAAGTATTTAACACAGTGCTTACTACTTAGTATAAGCTTAATAAATACTGATTTCCTCGAGTAATTATCTAAATTCAGGAAAGGTTAGCATCTCTTTTAAGTGGGTAGGTCACCATAACTAGGGGGAATGTAAGACATGGGATAATAGTTGTTCATTTCAGTGGATTTATCCTCCTTGTCACCCCAGAGTAAAGCTGAAAATAAAGGTTGGTCATGGAGGTTAAACTGATGAAGTCTGAAAGTGATAATGAAACAGGGGAGATAATAATCTCCTCGAGTATTGAGACTTTTGCCTTTCCCTTTCATATCCTGGGCATCAAGAACAATGCCTTGCAAGTAATAGACAGTGAGTTATTTATTTGAATTGAGTAGCAAAATTTCTCATTTTGCCTCTACCAAATAACTTCTTTGCTTCTTTGAAATCCTATGAAAGTTGCTTGGTTTTGTTGTTGTTGAGTCATTTTCATCTTATCTGACTCTTCATGACACCTCTTGGGGTTTTCTTGGCAAAGATTCTGAAGTAGTTTGCCATTTCTTTCTCTAACTCATTTTACAGTTGAGCAAACCAAGGAAAACAGAATTAAGTGACTAGCCTAGAATCTGGAGACACATTTGAACTCAGGTCTTCCTGACTTCAGTTTCAGTATTCTATCCACCCAGCTTGACTTTAATTTTTATTGATTTCTCCATATGGAAAAAAAATGGAAACAAATTGCTCCTGAACTAATAACCAAGAGATTGAAAGTACAATAAGCAGAAGACATGAGAACTCCCAAATTCAGTTCTCATAGGTAAATCCCTGAAACAAATAGGATTGAAAGTTAACTAAATTATTTAAGAGTTCAGCACTGATATAGTTGGGAGAGTTAGAAATGTGGTTTATATTGTTTAATACTCTCATTTATTGACCCAATAGCCAACAGAAAGGAAAAGGGATAGTTATGGAATGGGATGGGATGGAATGATTAAGGAAGACAAGGTCCAGGGAAGGAATATATCACAATTAAAAATTGTCCAGAACCTTCCCAATCATTCTATTCCATTTTGTTTCTAATTCCTGCCACATGTTTTAAGAGGGAAAAAAATGGGACTATTTTCTTTTTCAAACTAGATCTTCCATTTCTAATTTGTTTACACAAACACCAAACTCTATCATTTGACAACCTGCTCTGGAAATTAGAACAGGAAATTAATAGATAAACCCATAATTAAATCACACTAGAGGAAAATGTGAAGACCAGTGAGAGTGGACTCACAGTGAATAGACTCTGTTTCTCTCCAAGTTTTCATTGCTGTCACAAGAATAAGGAACCACAGATGTGGGCTACTTCCCTCCCCAACATAAACAAAGGATTGTAAGTACAATACTTTGTAAATGTTGGCATAATAGAGAAATGTCAGCTACCAAGTTAGTAAGTGAAAAGTCAAATGTGACCGATGATATTCACTGACTTCCCAATACTAACCCAATCTCTCAGTATAGTTTGAGAGCAGGAAAATCTCCCACTGATTAACCTTTTGTCTCTCTAAATGACCACCAGAGCAGCATCTACACTGATGGATGAAAATTTCTAGAAGGTGAAAAATTTCCATAGAAGGAAGACACATGACCTGCCCCAGGACACACAGAGCAGAGATGGGAATTGAACCCAGATACTCTTATTCCAAAATTCTGTTTTCTCCCCTATATCAAGCTACCTCTCTCAAGTTCTTTTCCTGAAAAAAAATTGTAAAAATTAAGTAAAAATATAAAATAAAGAATAACTAAGGTGTATGTAGAGCTTTCTATGTCCCAAGCATTAGGCTAAGTGTTTTATGGTTATTACTGTTATTGATCCTCACAACGACCCTAGGAAGTAGGTGATATTATTCCCATTTTACAGATAAGGAAACTGAGACAAGCAGAGTTAAATGACTTTCCAGGACTGCACAACTGGAATGTATCTAAGGATGAATCTGATCTCAGATCTTGCTGACCTCACTGTCCCATTGCTCCTATTTCACAAAGCATCCATTCCCAGTCTTCTAAACCAGTACCCAGGGCTCCTGTCATAGAATTGAACAGCCAAGAAGATGGATGTACAAGCACCAGAAAGCAGACACTGCTAAATGCTAATGATTACCTATGCAAATTCTGGCAGCGCCCATCCAGGTCGAACTGAAGGGGAACTGAGTTCCCCCTGAAAGGGAAAAAAATGTAAATTTGTTTCAATATCACTTTCAAACTTTTTTGAGTCTATCACCTCTGTCGAGGATGATTCAGAAGTACAGCAAGTAGCCCAAGCCATCCTGTATCAATGCAACTGCCTTCCCACCTCCCCATCTCTCACTTGGGTACTTTTTTCAGGGAAATTAAATAACCTTAAAACTGGGTCTATAATTCCTAGTCATTTTCAGTCAATTCCTTGGCCATCTTACTATAAAAGCCATTATAGGTATGATCCAGATCTTTCTTTTCTCCTTTCCCTTTTGACAGAAGTGAGCTCTATTCCATATATGCATAGTGCCTGTAATTTTTCAAAGTAACTCTTCACCATCCCATTTATTGTTCAACTTTATCCCCATAGTAGCACCATGAGGGAAATAGGATGGTTATTATTATTGTTATTATTATAATCCAATTTTACAATGAAAACCCCGAAGCCCAGGCAGCTTTTGGTCCCACAAAGAATTAGTAGCAAAGTTGGGATGAGAATTCATTCTTCCTTGACTATTATTTGTATTTTTCCCCTAGGAATCTTTCCAAAACTGTTCATCACTACCAATCAATCAATCAATGAACAAACATTCATTAAGTACTTGCTATGTACTATGTACTAGATACTGCTATGCTCTGAGGATTATAAACACAAAAAATGAAAGGATTCCATACTCTGACATTCTTTAAGGAGGGAAAATACATACATGGGATGTACAGAATAAATACTACATAATTAGAACTGGCACTAAAAAATTTTAAAAATTAAAAAAGAACTGGCACTAATAGCTCGGGGTGGGGGAGGGATTGGGAAGTTTTTATAAAAATTATTACACCATAACCCTATCATCATAATCTAGGAATCAAGTTTTACTCAAGAATTTCATTGTTTGCATATGATATTATATGAGAACCCATACTGCCCAAAGATACTTCTTTAGGAGAACAATTCATTTATTTATTCATTCATTCATTTAGGTTTTTGCAAGGCAAATGGGGTTAAGTGACTTGCCCAAGTCCACACAGCTAGGTAATTATTAAGTGTCTGAGGGTAGATTTGAACTCAGGTACTCCTGACTCCAGGGCCAGTGCTCTATCCACTGCACCACCTAGCTGCCCCAGGAGAACAATTTAAATAACAGCAATAATATTAAATAACAGTAATAATACTTTGGAAGGTTTGAGAATAATAAGCAGCAACATAATGATCAATTCACTCTTCCAAAGGACTGAAGATGAAATATGTTACCCACCTCTAGACAGAGATGATGAACAAAATAAGACATATTTTTTTAACCTGACAAATGCAGGAATTTATTTTGCTTGAATATGCATTTTTGTTGCAAGGTTTTTAATTCTTTTTCCTTCTGCTGGGAGAGGGGTAGAAGAGAAAAAAGATTTTTGCTATTTTTTTTAAAAGACCCTGGTTATATTCTTGAACTTTTTTGTTTTGGTCTTGAGAAAATCCACACCTCTTATCATTTTTTGTTGTTGTTCAATCATTCCTGTCCAACTCTTCATGATACCATTTGAGGTTTTCTTGGCCAAGATTCCTTTCTGCCTCATTTTACAGATGAAGAAACTGAGGTAAATGGGTCATACACCTAGGTCAGATTTGAATTCAGGAGAAAGGGTCTTCTTGATTTCAGGCCTTTCATTATCCACTGAACCATGTAGTTGTCCCTTATTTTAGAGATAAGGAAACAGGACACTGGAAATAAATATCTGTTTACATCTATTTACAAATTCCTGTATATACTGAAATATTTTCAGAGTGTGAATATAATATCAGGCTCAGAGAGACGAAGTGACTTACCTAAAGTTATGTGTATAGTTGGGGCAGAGCCAGACTCTAATGCCAATACCCAGTTCACTTTTCTTTCTTCTAACTATTCAGTGCTATAGGGCATAGTTCTTGAAATGCAAGTCAACAAATTATAGGAAAAAACACCAAGTGCTACATCTCTGAGTTCCTGCTCAAGCACATCCCTTAGATAATTATTATTTTGATCCTTTCTTAAAATGACAAGGCAACAGAACTAAATGAATGTTTTTCCCCCTTTTTTGCCTGGCCTCAGGATACAATGGTTTTCATTCCCTTGGTCAGTGTTTAATCAAGAGACCATTTGTGTGTATGTCTGTATATCTGTGTATAAGTGTGTAAGTGTGTAAGTGTGTGTGTGTGTGTGTGTGGAAAAGCTGATGGGATTATGTATACTTACACATTTTTTTTAGTCTATGCCTGTGAGTTCACTGGCATAAGAAATTGCTTTGAGAAAATTCTTTCTACTAATGCAGATTTGCAACCATTTTGCAAATTACAGTCTTAGAGAGAACCTAAAGCACTGAGAATTGATGTGTTCAGGATTTGAACCCAAGTCTTTCTGATCCTGCTTTCTGATCCTTTATTCCTACATTACCTCTCACATTCTATGCACATACAAGTGTCCACATATGTCTGGATATGTTTAAGTATCCAGAATAGACATTCCTATATGGAAATGTATGTGAACATATGTTGGACATGTAAGTCTACCCTTCAACAACTGATAACATTAGACTAGGTTCTTCATTGAAGGTTCAAGTGACTAGGTTTGTGTCATGAAAGGCAGGCAAGTTGATGCCTCTTAGGACCTGAACAGTCCTCAGATTGTCTCAACATTATCCCCCCACTCAATAGCAATAGATAAGAGCTTTCATTTCCAGATGCCAAAATGGCAAGGCCATTAGCTAGGTAGTAATCTCCTGGAAAGAGAGAAATGATTGACCTTCAATTTATAAAAGGTGAAAAGGGAAATCCCACAAGCCAAAAACAATATTGACCTTTTGTAGGGTGGCTCCTGGACAAGCTATCCCTTTCTATCTGAGTATCTTAGACCCAAATAAGATGGGATAGGAATGAATCTGTCAAGTGTTTATCTAAAGTTTGCTATGTGCCAGTCACTTTAATAGGTACTAGGTATACAAAGACATGAAATGAAAAAAGATAGTCCAAGGCCTTGAGGAATTTCTTCTATTTAATGGTACTCTCCTGAAGTGAGAAGTTTCAGGATAAGGTGATTATGAAAGCTATAAGAGGAAAAGGTACTACTAGGCCTGATCTTATGGGATTGGGGACTCTATAGCCGAAAAATACACTCTGAGATTAGTTCCTGTGTCCCACTCTCTTTAATGGGTACAGATTATTTACATGAAGAATAGAGAATTCTCCTCTCTACCCCTAAACCAGGACTATTCTCACCACAAACCTCAGATACTTATGAAGGAGGGTACAAGATGCTTGCATCAGAAAGAGTGGGTTGAATTTGTTTTGCTCCCCCACATAATAAATGTTCTTTTTTTAAAACATAAGCTATGATAACATTCCTATGAGTTTTAATTTTTCCTTTGTCCTGGGGATCTCCAAAGCATCTTTAAGATCTAATCACCCTTACTCATTGGCAGCTTCCTCAGGAAGTCTTGTAAAGTAGATAGCAGATGAGATTTGGAGAAGAAAAGTCAAGGCTATTTGCCCTAAGCTTCCCAGGCTCAAGGTGTTGGACTTTCCACTGGACAATTCAGTTACTCAATTTAATTCATTTCCCTAATTTGATTCTACTCTATTCAATAAACATTTATTAGATATTTACCATATGTCAAACACTATGCAGTCTACTGGGAACACAAAGAAAAAAATTAAAGTCTTTGTCCTCAAGGAGCTTACAGTCTATTGAATCAAAATGATCACAAAATTGAATGATTTTTAGAAGTAGATGGGAGGGCAGCTAGGTGGCACAGTGGATAAAACACCGGCCCTGGAGTCAGGAGTACCTGGGTTCAAATCCGGTCTCAGACACTTAATAATTACCTAGCTGTGTGGCCTTGGGCAAGCCACTTAATCCCATTTGCCTTGCAAAAAAAAAAAACCTAAAAAAAAGTAGATGGGAATCAAAGTCATCATCATCGTCATCATCATCATCATCATAGCTCATACTTATATGCACTTTAAGGATGGGAAAGGATTTTATGGCCACTGGCTCATTTGATTCTCACAATAATCTTATAAGATCAGTCTATTTTCCTTATTTTTACAGGTAAGGAAACTGAAATTCAAGAGACTGGTTGGCACATTCAAGGTTACACATTTAGCAAGTGTCAGAGCAGGATTTAAATCCAAGTCTTTAAATCCCAAACTCTAGCCATTAAATCATTCTTCATACTCAGAAGTAGTAAAGGAGACACTGGTATACTTGGGGTGGGGAGGGGAGAATATCACCGCTGGAATCAGAGAACTTGAGTACAAATAATGTATCTGTTTACATGTTACCTGTGTGACCTTGGATGATCCATTTAATCTTTGTGGGTATATTTTCCCTCCTCAAAAAGGAGGGGGTTGGACTCGATAGCTTCTGCGGTTCTTTCCAGTTCTAGACATTTCTCAATCCAAAAAGATATTTCTCAAAAGTAGGGATGTCTTTTGACTAACTTATCTACATTCCCTTACCAAACGACCAATGCTATGAATTTGAAAAAACGTCTATCATGGTTGGGAGTGCCATGGTTGCATGGCCATGAACCAGAGAGCTACAGATTCATCTCACACAGGAAACTGACCACTTGACCACAGTTCCCACATAGATGAACTAACTACACCCAAAGCAGGACTGAACCCTATTGACGTCAAGTCAGCAGTCATTGAGTCCCACAGGCAAGGGCCAGGTTGCATGCTAAGCCCCAAAGAAAAATGATAACATATCCACCCACGAGACAACAGGTATAATGTGGTTTTTTTTTTCAATCCTTTCAGTTTTAGTGAAGATTGGGGTTGTGAACGAAGCAAGTGAAATAAGTTTCCTTCTTTTCAAGACTGGGCCTCAGGTCGACCTCTTTGAAGGTCTTTTAAGGTCAAAATGAACTCAGAGACAAAGATAAATACCTATCAAGGCCTCTCTCATGAGCTGGGTAGCTTTGTTGAGGAAGGAAGTAGAGGGAGGATTGGGGTGGTTGGAGAAAGTGAGAGAGGCTTTTTTTTTTAAATCTATCTTTTATTTACAGCTATGAACCTTTAATCAATTATGGATGAAGCATAAGAACTTTTTTTGAAATGCTAATAAAGGCACTTAGGGCAAGTGACCAGAAGAAAGCTTAAGTATTCGATATAGAATGTACTTTGGCTGCTTTTACCAAATAATTACTACCAAGTAGGCATCAACTTGAAAGTCCAGGAGGCCTAAAGAGAGGACCCTGATGAGTTGATGAGTGACCCACAATCACCTTAATGAAATTACAGAACAGGAACCTTTGCCTGAAGGACACATCCAGTACAGGTACTAGTCCCTTGCTGAGAGGATACAAGAAACACCTCTTACTGGAACTAGAACTATTTCCAAGATTATTGTTCACAAAACAGAGGAAAATTTTCTCCTTTATTAAAGGAGATGCTCTTTAATACCCAGGGGATAAGCAAATTGTGAAAAGATTTGTCTATTTCTTTTATTTTTCCACAAATAGACTAAAAAAATACATAGCAGAACACAAAATAAATCTCTAACATCACTTCAAAACTATCCTACTTATCTGCATTTCCTTTTCCATGTCCTTCTATTTTCTAATGGGCATATTAAAGTGTTCCAATGATCTTTTAAGCAGTATCATAATTAATTAACCCCCTACTACTCCTTCATCTTATCCCAATTAAAAACAGAGGAGGCCAAGGATGAGGAGGAAGAGGGAAATTTCTTATAACAAATATAAATAAGAATGGCAAATTTTCAGCAGCCAAGAATATGTCTCTTTCTATTCCTTGGTTCAATCATTGATCTATCAGGAACTGAACAATGTATGCTTCATCATAGGTCCTTGGAGACATAGCCAGTCATTACTTTGATCAGAGTTCTTAATCCTAAGATGATTTCCTTTTATAATTTGCAAGCTTCCCCCCCCCAAGCTTTCTTTCCCTTACACTTCTATATATGAATTAAAAAAAGTGAAGTTGAAGGATTTCTTCTTGCCCCCTAGGAGAAGATATAAACTTGAGTCACCCAAAGTTTTCTCTGGCCCTCTTGACTTCTCCTTTTATACATTTTCAGTTGTAATCTCATTAACTTCCATGGTTGGTTTTCATTTTCATTTCTTGACCTTTTATTTGGTCTCCCTTCCTTATCCCTCCAATCCATCCTCCACTATCAAACTAATCTTCCTAAAGTATATGTCTAAACATGTTATCCCCCTCCTCAACAAACTTTCAGTACCTTCAGGTCAAAATATAAAATCCCCTGTTTGGTTTCCTGGCCCCTCCCTACCTTTCTAGTCTTCTGTACACCTTAACTCCTTCCACATACTCTGGTAATCTAGTGTCACTGACTTCCTTACTATTTTTACTCAGTGACATCCAAGTTTCCTTCAGGTCCCAGCTAAGCTCCCACTTTCCACAAGAAATCTTTTCCAGTCCTCCTTAATCTGAAAACCTTTTCTCTAAGACTACCCCCAATTTATCCTATATAGTTTTTTGCAGATAATCTACCTCACTAGACTGTGAGCTTCCTTGAGAGCATGAACTGTTGATCTTGTTGACAGTTGACTTTCCTGAACTTAAGTTAGAAATCAGCAATACTGAGAATGGTTATTTCCAGCTCTGGTGATTACCATGAAGGTAATTCTGATTGTGAAAGTTCCCAGATTTATGAGAGATAGAGAGTTTCTGATTTTAAGAGCTGAGTGTATCTCTCAGAGATACATTTTCCCACCCTGTGCCCATTAAAGAAGGAAGAGGACTTCCCTGAGTAATGGAGAACAAAAGTCATGTCACTGGGGACCCAAGAGAACCAAACTCTGACATGCTATTGCTATTAGTTGCTTGGACAGTGCAGGTGGAAGATGAATGGGGAATGTTTGTTAAGCTATAATAAAAAGCCTTTGCCTTCCAAGGGAAGGAAAAAGAAAACTAGCCTTCATTATCACCACCATCAATCATATCATTTGATCCTCAGAACAATCCTGGAAGACAAGTGCCATTATTATTAGCTCTATTCTACAGTGTTGGAAACTTGAAACAAACATAGGCTGAGTGACTTGACCAGACTCGCAGAGTCAATAAATATCTAAGGCCAGATTTAAACTCAGATTTTCAATATTCTTTTCTGTTTTTTTGTTGTGAGGCAATGGGGTTGAGTGACTTGCCCAAGGTCACACAGCTGGTAAGTATCAAACCCAAGACTGGATTTGAACTCAGGTCCTTCTGACTCCAGGAGCCATGTTCTGCCCACTTTGTCAACTAGCTGCTCCTAAGTTTTCAATATTGTTAGCATTCTAACAGACTACTCACTTTAAGTTTCTATATTTGTTCAAGGATTATTATGAGTTCTTTGCATCATTTAATTAATAACAGTTGGTGGTAGAGGAAATAAAGGCTGGCCTTCCCCTGATATCTTTGTAAACACCCCCTCTGGGCTCACTCTCCAAACCCATATACATACACATACTGGCAAATTGAGTCCCTAGGAAGGTGGCTATTTTTTCCCCTCAGGATCCATCATTCCTGAGGATTTAGAGTTGGTAATGCTATCACCCATGAGTCAGTATTTCCCATGTCTTCAATATCAATGAGCCAGTTGATAGTTATTAGCTTTTACAAAGAAACATTGAGGAAGAAGAAAAAAAGAAAATAACAGAGTTAAGACTTAAAAAAATGAAAAAGAAACACTGAGAAGATTTAACAAGGATAGAAATTACAAAACCTCCCTCCAAACTAGGACATATACTTTCTCATGGACATACACTTATTTGCTAGGAGATTGGGCTGGAACTTAAAGTGGTTAGTGCAAAACATAACCAACATTCATAGGGATATGTTCTCCCTCCTGCCATGTGAGAGAAGGGTCAAAAGGAAGCACAACCTATAGGGAATGAATAGCTCCCGGCTTTGGGTATCCTTTTCTCCCTTTGATGAGTAAACCCTAGTTCACTTCTGAGTGTTGTGTAGTCAATAGACAAGTCTCTCTTCCTTGCTTTGTTGGCTTAGCTCTTTGCTAAATTCGGTGTCTTAACTGTAGAAACAAACTCTGCTAGGTTGGATCAAGGAGGTCAATCCTGAGGGCTGGGCCTTCTCCAAACTCAGCAGCTACTGCTACCACATCCGGGGGCCTCTTCTTCTTGTATTCCTTGAAACAAAAGATTCATTTCCCTCCACTAGGCCACAAACTATGAGCTCATGGCTTCTAAAATGAGACTGTACCTAAATTATGGCTGCTTCCCATTTGTTTCTTCCTTCCTTTGGTACAGAGTCTTATGAGACCTTGAAAAGCAGCTGGTAGTCTTCCCCTTCCCCAGGCCTTCAGCATCAAGGGGCTAGGGGAATACCTACTGGAGTAGTTGTAGTAGTATCAGCAAGAGAGTGAGGCCAGCTGAGAGGAAAAGAGTTGAGGGGTTTTTTTTTGGCTTTTTTGGCAGAAGGGAAAGAATGAAAGGAGAAAGAAGAGAGTTATGAGAGAGGAAGAGGGGGAAAAGTAAGAGAGAGAGAGATTGGCAAACAGAGAAGAGGCATTAGAAAGATTAGCTTCTATAAATTAGAAAGATCTCACTGATACTGATTCATTGATCAGATATCTTGTATATTGTATCTAATTTTAAATTTGGGTTTTGAGTTTTTCTATATCATCATCTGGCCTTCATATGTTGTCTGTGACTTCCACAAAATTCTCCAAAAATTCCTATTTACAATACTATCTTATGCTAAACTATAATATATTGAAATCATGATAGGAAAAGTTAAGATGTGGAAGGGATAACTGTACTCAATAGAGATCAAATGTAAAATAAGATCCTTTTTGTGAAGGTCTCAATAAGTCTAGAAGGAGCTTCTCAACTGTTTAGAATTGTTCAATGGGAATAAGAGTATGTTCTTTGTACCTGACATGTGTTTGTCCCTTTTTTAATGTCTTCTCTCCTTTTGCTAGGGAGGATCACTCAGACTAGGGACAAAAATAAAATTGCTCATCAGGAATCTGAGGCAGAAACACTGAGGATCCCAGTTCTCCTCTTCAGGAGAAAGGTAATGAATGCCCAGAGCTGTGACTCAAGAACAAGCATATTTGACCAGACTCATATTTTACATCAAGTCTCTAGGCAAATCCACATTTAGGGAAACCTAGACACAAACTTTAAAATAGAAGATTTTCCCAGATTAATCCCAGGCAAGGTCAAAGGACCATAGAGACATTCCATGGATCATCCTTTAGAATATAATCCAGGTTTATTTAAGTTTGTGGTTTTCAGAAATCAAGGGGGTTGATGCTAACTCAATGGTGACAAAAGCAACGCTAATGAATTGGAACCAGGAAAGACAGAAAGGCAATGAAACATAATGACCAGAGCAAACGATTGCTTTCTGGGAGTTTTCCAGTCAAGCTGAAGGTACCAGATCTTCTACGACCCATAGCAGTGCAAGTTCCCAAATACTTTTCCCACATCTGATATCTGGAAGTACTGCCTAGATATTGTATTAAGAGCTGCTTCATTTAAACTCTGGAGATTGCAATGAGAAGAGATGATTTCTCAACAGATTGAGTACTGCTTTTCCAAGAGAGCCTAATGTTTCCACAATGAATCAATCAAATAGAATTCATTAAGCAACTATGTGAGCTATCCTTGGTACCATATAAGCAAGTGAAGGTAGATACTATCTTTTTTCTCCTCTTCCAAAGCTGGAGCTAATCACACCATAAGATCGCACAGGAAAAGGTTCTTTTGGCCAATTTTTCATCATCATTTTGCAAAGATCTGTGAGCTTTGGAAAGTCAGGAAATTTGATCATATATATGACTTCTGTGACAGTATCCATAAATTATGATAGATCAAATTGGCTATGCCTATAGTGCCCTCCTTGCAGAGCTACTGCCCTAACTCAAACTCACAATGTGAATTTCCTGGGGTGTGGACACTTTGAGGCTCCAGGTAGACTATGAGTTTGCACTTCTAAAATTATAATTGTCAAGCCCTTCCCTTATCCAGTGAGTTTCTGGTAATTACTAGTCAGTTGATATAATTAGCCCAAAGCAAAATCATTTTTTGAGATGATACAGTAAGAACAGTAGCTACAAAACTTTTTCCCTATAAGTCTGGGGTATATTTTTCACAATACTCATGTTAACTGTACATAGAGTGAGCACATACACACAATATACCAGTAGAGAGGCACATATGTAGGGAATGTATGTGGTCAAGGCAACTCATACTAGAGGCGCTACAGAGATCCAGTGTCCTCTTTCTTCTCACTGGGTATCATACCTCTGCAAGGCAGAGCATTCAAATGAGCTCCTCTCCATACCTTGATTCCAGACAACCAGGGCCAATTCTCTCTAGAAATCTTATTTACTACTAAGTGTTATACTCCTCAAAACTGTCTTCTCCCTCTCTTAGCTGTGTGCAGTATCTCCTATTGAGTTTGTGGCCCCAAACTCTCCTATTGAGTTTGTGGCCTCTCCCCTTAGATAGGAGAGGAAAGGGATAAACATTTATTTGTATAGCATCTAGGATGGACCAGAACCTGTGCTAAATGCTTTATATTATTCCATTTCATGCTCACAACAACCCTATAAGGGAGGTACTGTTATTATTCCCATTTTACAGTTGAGGAAACTAAGGCAAACAAAGGTTAGGTGATTTGTCCAGGCTTATAAATCTAATAAATTCTAAGGTTGGATTTGAACTCATATCTTGATGATTCTAGTTCTATACACTGCAAATTCTAGCTAGGGGAGAGGAAAGAGAAATAGAGAGGAGAAAAATCTTCTCATCTTGCTTCCTTTTGATGGACTTGCAAGAGGAAAAGAAAAGAGAAATCTCCTTTCAGTAAAGTTTTCATGATTTAACTTACTCCAGAGATGTTAAACTTGCTTCTTTTAAAAGATCTTCAGTCAGTCAATGACAAGCTGCCTTCTAATTTTATCAAGTTTGATCCAAGGAACTTTTTTCTCTCCTTGTAAAGGTGGGGGGGGGGGGAGTAGATCTTTCTTTTTTTTTTACACTTTGTTTAAAATTTTAAAGCCCCATTATTTTGTAACATCTGAGCCAGAATGGAGGAAGGTGATGGAAATCAACTACCCTGAAGAATCATAATCAATTCTTCTCCCCTCTCCCACTATATATATACATACATACATATTTTTTAACCATAAACAGGATAAAAGAGTAACAAAATGAGACCAGCATGATCTAACAGGCAGTACACTGACTTAGAATCAGAAAGTCCTCCATCAAATACCTTGTAATTTGGGACAACACTTCATCTCATTGAAGTTGAGTGTCCCCATTTCCAAAATGGGATTGATTCAGTTCAATGCAACAAGAATTTATTGATTTCATACCTTTGCACTAGTACACAAAGACAAAACATAGGAGCTTACATTCCACTGAGGGGGAACAACTTCTACACAGATAAAAATTTATATAAAACATATACAAATTAAAAACAAAGTATTTTGGGAGAAGTAGAGCATTAACAACTGATGGGAGTCAGAAAATGTGTTTAATGGAAGTTCACTTGAATTGAATCTTGAAATACTTAGCTTCCAAGGGTCGATCAGGGAAATCATTCCAAGTAGGTGGAGATGATCTGTGCAAAGAAATCTCAAGTGTACAATGGGAAGTAACATGAAATCAGTCTTGGTGCCATACAATCTTTCAATGTCAAAACACAAAAAATCTATATTTCATTTAGGAACCACACATAGAAGCTTGTGGAACGGGATTAAACAGGTCAAACTCCAGCTTTAGAAATGCTAATTTAATAGGGGTGGCTAGGTGGCGCAGTGAATAGAGCACCGGCCTTGGAGTCAGGAGTACCTGGGTTCAAATCCGACCTCAGACACTTAATAATTACCTAGCCATGTGGCCTTGGGCAAGCCACTTAACCCCATTGCCTTGAAAAATCTAAAATAAAAAAAATTGCTAATTTAAGCAGCAGTATGGAGGAAGACTGGAGAGGGAAGAAACTGAAAATCAATTTGGAAGCAGTGGTCCTGATAAAATGGGATAAGGACCTAGGGTAATGGGTATGGGAGAGGATGGATGTGAGAGGTGTTTCCCTAATTACCCACAAGGCTATTCTAAGTATGAAATGTGCCAATATATGAAAAAGTTCTTTTAACTGAAAATTATCATAAAAGTGTCAGCTCTTGCTGTAAGAACTTGATGCCACTCTTCACCACCAATGAGGCATGGCAGCAAAGTATATGCTCTGAAGAATAGAAAACTAACTTGGGGCCCATGATTTGGGAAATAGAACAAATTATAGCATATTCATTAAATAAAATATCATTATGTCATAAAAATGACTAGTATGAAGAACTCAGAGGAATTTGGTAAGACTTTCAGGAACAAATGGAGAGCAGAATAAGAAGAACCAGGGGAACAGTTCACACAGTGGTCATAGTTCCATGAAGGAAAACAATGATGAAAGATTTCAGTACTCTAATCTATGCATCAACCAAGAACAACTTCAGGAGATAGAGTTGAGGGATTAAATGTGAGGGATAGATGTGAGATAGAGATAGATCAGATTTCTTGAATGACAGTTCATTAGGTTTTTACCTCATTAGGGTTTCACAAGTTGGACCTGGAAGCAACTAAAGTAGTTTTATCTTTTGCCTTTCTGCAGAGAGGTATGGAATGAAGCATCCATTTTCAGACATAACCAGTGTGTTCATTTTTTTGCTTGACATTTATTTGTTAAAAGACAAACTCCTATTGAAGGAAAGTCAGTTAAAAGCAATAGTAATGTAAGAAGGAAAAAAATAAAGAAAGCATCAAAACATTTTTTAAGATCATTGACTCTAAAATTAAAACTAGAGTTTTTTTTAAATATTATGCTCTCCTAAGAATAAGTCCATAGCATCATCTTCATATCCTCTGTCAATAAAGATTCATAAAGCATTTTTGACTGCCAGGCAATATCATTGATACAGTTTTTAAAAATTTTGTGATTGGTCACATGTTTACTAATTAGTTGGACTTTTTAAGGTCCCTTCAGAGCTCTAAATCCATGATCCTACAGCATAACTTAACTTTTTAGAAGGTACAAGAAATAGCTGGAAGATAATTGCACATCAATAAATTATCAAATCATAGAGTGACAGTTGTAAAGGACCTTAGATCCCACCGAAAACAATCCCCTCATTTAGTATATCAGGAAATGAAAAAACAAAATGAGAAAACGATTTGCTAAAAGTCACAAATCTGGGCAGTATCAAAGATGAGACTGTAAGTAAATTATGACAATAAAATAAAAATTTTATTCATAAGTACTGAAGAAATATGAAACAAAAGCACAAAAGAGAGTGGAGCTAATCAAGGAAAGTTTCTTATGGACATGGATTTGACAATGAATGGGTCAGGAAGAGAGTCCAAGTGGGAGGAAGAGTGAGACAGAGGCATAGAGGTGGCTTCATGTAGTAAGTAAGGTCTTGTTTGTGGAAATTTGCTAATCTGAAATGAATTGAACTGAATGATGGCAATAATGATCAGACCCGAGCCAGGGATGGTCAAACGGCCCCCCTTGTTGCATCAGGATTAAGAATGGGAGGTGAGAACATTGAAAAGTAATTAGAGATCAGCCTTAGTACATATGAGAAGGTCAGTTGACACAGGTTAATTACACTGTTGATTTGCTATTGTTCGAGTTTCTGGATATTTTTGCAACAAAGAAAAATGAAAGATCTGGTCACAAGACTTCTGTTGAGAGAACTTTCTTTCCAGGAAGAATTCTTTTAAAAGCTAAGTAGCAGCACTGAACATATCACCAGGGTCATTAAGCAGTTCCTCCACTTTGAGTTTTACTCCAAAAACATAAGTGGTAAGTCAGCACTACTCAGGGAAATAACCACTGGACTTGGACTCAAGAGGTATGGATTTGGATTCTGGCTCCAAGCAAGTTGCTTAACCTCTCTTATTCTCAGCTCCCTCATCCATGAAACAGGAATGATAATACTGGGAAGTCCTTGCTTCCTAGAGTAGTTGTAGGAAAATCACTTATTAAACCCTAGAGCAGTGATTTTTAAATTTTATGTATGGACCTTTCTCTTTTTCAATTTAGCCATTTTTTCAGTCACATCTGACTCTTTGTAACCTCTTTTGGAGTTTTCTTCTCAAAGAAACTGGAATGGCCTGCCATTTCCTTCTCTAACTCATTTTACAGATGATAAAACTAAGGCAAACAGGGTTAAGTAATTTCCCCAGGGTCACACAGCTAATAACTGTCTGAAACTAGACTTGAACTCAGGTCTTCTTGACTCCGAATGCAGCTTTCTATCCACTGTACTACCTATTTGCCCACAAAAAAAATGTCATACTCTGAATCACTCTTCATGATGCAATCTATGCAACTGATTTTCTTAGCTCATATTATGTTGTACTTGCCAAAAAAAAGGCTGCCAAGAAAGATAATATATTATAACCCTTTTAGCTTCCACACAAAGAGTGACCAGGGTCAAGTACATATACATTATGTATAATATACCCACAAATGGCACAATGATACAGGGTTCATTTGAATCATGAACTGGGGATGCAGAGAATGAAAGTGTTAGAGTTTAGGGATTAGATTTCTTGAATGACAGTTCATTAGGTTTTTACCTCATTAGGGTTTCGAAGACCTGGAAGCAACTAAAGTAGTTTTATCTTTTGCACATAATTGCTATTTTGAAGATTGATGAGATTATGGGGATTGGAGAAGAAATCCAGTCCTCCATTTTATTTGTCACAATACTCAGAAGTCCAGCTCTGTTTTTTAAGTCTACAAATAATACAGTCTAGCATAGCTTCATTTTATAGAATGACTCCTCAAGCTGAGGAGGGGAGAGGGGTCGTCTGCTGCTAAATAAGTTTTTAAAAATCTTCAGAAATGGAAGGGTGAGATATGATCATTTTTTGTTTCTACAGCACTTGTCACCAAGTCCAAATAACCTACTCCAAATATGAAAAAGCTTAAAGAGAAAAAGGGATGGAGGAGAGATTCTTTGTCACCCTAATATCTCAATAAGCATAGCAGCTGAGCGGGGACAGAAGAAAAGTGGGAAGAGATGGGACAGCTGAAGCCCCAGGCTTCCTCCCCTTTGGGAGTTTGGAAACAAATCTGCACAATCTTTTTTGACTGGGTCTCAACCATAGGCTCTTCAGTGCCAGTCATAGGCTCCAAATGGCTCCTGATCTGAATCCAACTTTCTATGAGGAGCCCCAGACATAACTAGAAGCATCGGGCATTCTCAGCTGAGATACATTACAAAAATATTATAAAATACATAAATCAGTATCCTCTATATGCAATCTTCATTTAGAACTAATTTTTTCTCTTTTTTAGTTTATTTTTAAATTTTAAACTTAAATATGAAATAAGAGAAAAAAATTGTCATGTGTATAGTAAAACATGAGAGGGTTCAAAATATAAAGCCATAAATTTCTATTTCAAGTAAGCTTATATAATAAATTCTACATATTGTGTTCAAGATTGTCCATCTTTGTTTCCTTGTAAGTTTCTTTTGTTCTCTGCTGTGTACTTTTTACTTTATTTTCCCCCCTTCCCTCCATGAAGGCTATAATTAATCATACATATAAATTTACATAAATATAGATATAAACATATATATGCTTGCATTCATATATACACTTCCATATACAAACATATATATATATATACACAAAACACATACCCACATATAGAGATAGACACATATACCCATACATATTTATAGATCATATATATACATATATATATATATATATATATATATATATGCCTATATGTTAGACCTTACTAGGGTTTTTTGTATTTATCCTCTGTTTCTCTGAAGATGGATAGCATCTTCATAAGTTAAAAACTTTCCATAATTTTCTAAATCCACCAGCTTCTCATTTTCTCTACCATAGCAATACTTCTACCTTATACTATCTAGTTATTTTAAAGTCTATAACCATTTGATTAAAATTGCTGACATATGGTGTAGTTTCTTTATTTTTCTCTTTTGATTAAATCTGTTTTAAATCTATTTATCTGAGGTCATGATTACTATTCCTGCTTATGTAAAAAAAATTCTACTCCTGATCTTTATTTTGTTTGTGTGAATCTCTCATTTTTATTATATTTCCTGAAAGCAACAACCCTTCTTCACTCCTCTATTTTATGTCTACTTATCTTACCCTCCTATTCCTTAACTATCACTCTTACAAGAGTCCCTCCCTTCCATAGCATTCATTTTTTAAGAAATATTTTATTTATTTTGAGTTTTACAATTTTCCTTCATTCTTGCTTCCCTCCCCCACCCTCCACAGCAGCATTCTGTTAGTCTTTACATTGTTTCCATGGTATACATTGATCTCAGTTAAATGTGATGACAGAGAAATCATATCCTTAAGGAAGAAACATCAAGTATGAGATAGTAAAATTACATAATAAGATAAAGTTTTTTTTTCTGATTAGAAGATAAGAGTCTTTGGTCTTTGTCCAAAGTCCATAATTCTTTCTCTGGGTACAGATGGTATTCTCCATTGCAGACAATGCAAAATTGTCCCTGTTTGTTGCACTGATGGAATGAGCCAGTCCATCAAGGTTGATCATCACTATGTTGCTGTTTAGGGTGTACAGTGTTTTTCTGGTTCTGCTCATCTCACTCAGCATCAGTTCATGCAAATCCTTCCAGGCTTCCCTGAATGCCCATCCCTCCTGGTTTCTGATAGAACAATAGTGTTCCATGACATACATATACCACAATTTACTAAGCTATTCCCCAATTGAAGGACATTCACTTAATTTCCAATTCTCTGCCACCACAAAGGGCTGCCATAAATATTTTTGTACAAGTGATTTTTTTTTACCCTTTTTCATAATGTCTTCAAGGTATAGATCCATTATTGGTATTGCTAGATCAACTGGTATAGCATTCATTTTTAAGCTTCTTTCCCCAATCCATATTGTAGAGTAGTACTAAGAATACGAATATAGAGAATATAACATTCACATTCTAAGGTAAGGGGGGTGAAGATTAACTTTGAAACAGGCCAACTTCAGGGTTAACAGGAAGCTACTACACAGTTGATCATTGGCTATTGTTTTCCCCATCTTATAGGATTCTAAGATCATCAGATGAAAAGTGGGAAGGAAGTATATTGGTTTCTCCTCATCAGATTTCTGTCTCTTTGTAATTAGCTTCATTTAATAGAAGCTTCTTCCCATTTGTAACTTGTTCTGCCTTTGGTCTTTTCCTTTTTCTGTTCTTTGGAAAATGGAACCAGAGAGGTTTTCTAAATGGATGAGGGATTTTTTTCTCCCAGAGAAAGCAAAATTTTGGGGTGGAAATGTGCAAATTGTATGTATCCCCATCCCCAGGTGGGTTTGGAGGCCTGCTGAAGGACATCCCTGCAAGATATATGTAACAAGAATCTGAACTTATTTTTTCTCTTCAATCCTACCCTACCCCAAGCCCCAAAACTTGAGTCAAAGTAGTTATGTAGCATATATAGTGTCTCCTTTGTTATCACAGTTTTAATCACCTTTTGGATATGAATTCACTTTTACTACATGATTCCTCACCCCACAAAAATGTAGCAGGTAAATTTTCCCATTTTTTTATCCCAACTTGTGATTTCATCGAGTGCCCAATGAGGAACCTCCCTCTCTACCAGTGCAGATTAGCAACTATTCTGCAATTAATGAAGGATTTTTCCAGGATAATCTAGTACATATGGGTCAGATAGGGGACCTAAATTCCACATCCGCATTGGCTCTCCTTCCTCATTTTGTTGTTTATGAGTCATTTTCAGTCATGTTTGACTTTTCATTGATCCCATTTGGGGTTTTCTTGGCAAAGATCTTAGAATGGTCTGCCATTTCCTTCTCCAGCTTATTTTATAGATGAGGAAACTGAGGCAAACAGGATTAAGTGATTTGCCCAGGATTCCATAGTTAGCAAGTATCTGAAGTCAGATCTGATTTCAGAGTTGGAATTATAACTACTCTGCCACCTATCTTCATTTAATAGATAGAAAAATGAAAAAACTATACAAATTGGTGACTTGGCCTACTAATCTATTAATCTCTGTTGCTAGAAAACGGATGTCCAGTAAGCAATCTTCCAAACGCGATACTCCTAGAATAAACCTAGAAATTAACTTCTTATCTTCTGAGAGGACAGAGGCCTCTCACTCCCAGAGAAGGAAGTACCTCAAAATGGAATACCCCATGCTAGTATTCATGGTGAAGTAACAACAACCTCTGGAATAAGACCTTTAAATGCAGGCTCCAATTCTGCCCTCTACATTGGCTCAATGATGACCTTGGGTGAATTTTTGGATTTTTCTGCTATGGTTCAAATGTCTTATCTTTGGAAGTATAATAATAGACTGATCTCACCTGTTAACATCCTTAAACATTTTAGTAACTAATTAAAGACATAAAAAAGTACTTAATGCCAGGGTCCAGTCACCCAGAAGAGAGAAAATGGGTTTAAGCTGGAGGTTATGGAGCAAAAGGGATTTTCTTTTTTTTGGTTTTTGCAAGGCAAATGAGGTTAAGTGGTTTGCCCAAGGCCACACAGCTAGGTAATTATTAAGTGTCTGAGACCGGATTTGAACTCAGGTACTCCTGACTCCAGGGCCGGTACTCTATCCACTATGCCACCTAGCTGCCCCTAAAAGGGATTTTCTTTAGTTATCAGAAAACATTTGCTGATAATGAGTTAGCTAGAAGGGATGCCTGAGGAAGGCTATAGTACCCCTCTATAATAATGATGATAATTTCATCATCATCATCATCATCATCATCATTATTTATATAATGCTCTAAGGCATACAAAGGGTTTTAAATATGTTAATTCCTTAATTTTTAGGAGAGAGACACTTCTTCCTTAGATATAAAGGGATAGAATGGATGACCTCTCCAGGTCCATTCCAGTCTTATAATTCTAAAGGATCATATCTGAAAGAGTGAAAGAGTGCTGCCAAGGAAAACAGAGGGCCTAGATTCAAAGGAGCTTAGATTTAGAACTTAAAAGGATTTTTGACCATCTAGAGCAATGAGCTGGCTGCTTTAGAGCTATCTCTACAGAGCACCAGGCCTGAAATCAGAAAGACCTAAATTCAAATTTGGTCTCAGGCACTTTCTCATGTGACACTGGGCAAGTCATTTAACCCTGTTGGTCTCAGTTTGCTCACCTATAAAATGAGCTGGAGAAGGAAATGACAAACCACTCCAGTATTTTTGACAAGAAAACTTCAAATGGGGTCATGAAGTGAGAACAATAGACTAGATCATAATTTTACAGATAAGAAAACTGAAGCCCACAGAGATTAAGTAATTTACCAAAGGTCACCCAAGTAAGAAATGACAGAAACAGGATTTGAAAATGCATGGGAACTAACAGTTGGAACCCCAGCTCTGCTACTTCCTGATGATGATGTTTGTTCTTCATTTTCTAAGAAGGCCATGTAAATTGGATTTGAGTGAGGGAGTGATGTTCCAAGACACCAATCTCTTACTAGATAGAGTCAGCTAGGTGGCACAATGGATATGTGTTCAGTGGTTTTTTTCAATCTTGTTTGATTCTTTGTGACCCCATTTGGGCTTTTCTTGGCCAAGCTACCAGAAGGGTTAGCCATTTCCTTTTCCAGCTCATTTTACAGTTGAGGAAACTGAGGCAAACAAGGTTAAGTGATTTACTCAGAGTCAGACAGCTAGTGTCTGAGGACAGATGTGATCTCAGGTCCTAATGCTTTTATCCACTGCACCACCTAACTGACTAGAGCAAAGAAGACCTGAGTTTAAATCCTACTTCATATACTTCGAAGCTATCTGACCCTAGGCACTTAACCTCACTCAGCCTCAGTTTCCTCATCTGTAAAATGGAAGTAATACTAGTGCCTACCTTAAGAGGTTGTTGTGAGGATCAAAAGATGTAATGTATAAATAGTTCTGCCGACCTTAAAGTGCTAGTTGTTACCACAATCATAATCATCATTATTACATATGACCTCAGGAGAGACACTTCAATTCTCTGGGACGCAGTCTTCTCATCTAGAAATAAGAGGATTGGGTTGGAGAATATATACAATTCAAATTTATGATCCAAAGCCCAAGTGTCTCACCTGAAAAATAAGGAAACTGAGTCCTAGAGAAGAAATTGTCCAAGATAGTATAGTGAATGGTAGTGCTGAAAATAAACACCCACCCCTCCTGACTCTTAATCCTGTCATCTTTTTAGCATGCCATTTCTGCTACCCAAAAGTGAGTCAATTTTCCCTGACTGGCAATTAATTTATGAGATTTTTTATGGTAATGAGTTGGAACCAAAAGCACAATGATAGGCAGTCCAGATCATAGTGAGAGCTGGAAAACTCTCCTCTCATCTGAACATCTTTAACACTGTGCTCTCTAAACTATCCCAGTCAGCCAGCAAGGTTCCTACAGGTTAATTATTGCTGCAAAGGAAATTACCCTGATTTGCATTGCTTTGCATTACCTCACCTGCACACCTCAGTCCTATAGGAATAGACCTGGGTTGACCTTCCAGGAGCCTTTCCATGGTTTGCCTGGAAAATCAACAGCTGGTGTCTGACTCCCCAGCTTAGCCTCCCTTTAGAAGTCTTGGGATTATTACCTGGCATGCTTCAGGACCCTAGCAGGCTTCCTATTTCATGACTAACCTCTCACTTTACACACCTAGCACCCTAAGACCACCCCACCAGCTCCAAACCAGTGGTTGTCCTGGGAATCAAACTTTTCATGCCCTCAGTGTCCTCATCTGTAAAATAAGGGATCAGAGCTGAATAATCTCCAACTTCTAATTCGATGAAACCACAGCTTTTGGAACTGCCATATCCAGTACATCACAGTTTAGCAAATAGCATGTTAATTGGAGTAAGGAGAACCTGAATTTGAATCCCTGAAGACCTGGGAGAGAGGGGAAGGAATAAGCATTGATTTAGCCAGGACCCTGGACTTGGTGCTTTGCAAATTTTATTTCATTTAATCATTACAACAACCCTATGATATAGACACTCTTATGATTCCCATTTCATAGTTGAAGAAATTGAGGCAAAAAGAGGCTAAATGACTTTCCCAGGGTCACACAATTAGTATGCATATGAGAACCCAGGTTTTGCTGACACTAGAGCAAAGTGCTGTCTATATTCATTGTATCTGGGGAAGCTAGGTGGCGCAGTGGATAGAGTACCAGCCCTGGAGTCAGGAGTAACTGAGTTCAAATCTGACCTCAGACACTTAATAATTACCTAGCTGTGTGGCTTTGGGCAAGCCACTTAACCCCATTTGCCTTGCAAAATCCTAAAAAAATAAAATAAAATAACATATATATATATATATATATATATATATATATATATATATATATTCATTGTATCTCCTAACAGTCTTGGTTTCGCCTGAATTAAAAGTACTACTACCACTCAGACACTAACTAGTACTGTGACCAGAAAAAGTTATTTAACTCCTTTGAACTTTAGTTTCCTCATCTGTAAAATGGGGATAATAATTATCTGTAAATTACAGGACTTGATAATAATTTGATAATTGTCCATAAATCATACAAATTAGAGGATCAAGTACATAAAGTACTTTCTAAGACCTTAAGGTACTATATAAAGGCAAGCTGCTTTGATTGGCAAAGTTTTGATAATTAACTTGGCATATTTGATATGTTCCACTACTACACAGATATCTCACTGTTAACTATTAAAGTTATTTTTATTTTTTTTCCTTTTTTTCAGGTACAGCCCCAACTGCATTTCTAAAACTTTTCTGGCTTACACAAAGTACACTCCAGTCTTCCAGATTAGAGTTAAGATAATGTTCTTCAATGATTTTTATTTTTTTAAGTAGTGTAGAATATTGATGATGACCATGACACCAGACTGGTGATGACATGAAAAGCAAGCAAATTGGATTTGAGTGAGGTGGTGCTATCCTAAGCTACCAGCCTCACTTTCTCCTCCAGAGTCATCTGGGTCCAGTGGTCAGACATGAATCTGGATGACTAGAGATGACCCTATGCATTCAGGGTTACATGACTTGCCCAAGGTTACATAGCTAGTAAGTGTCAGAGATCAGATTTGAATTCATCCTCCTGAAATCAGGCTCAGGGCTCTCCCCTCTTCACCATCTAGCTGGTCTTTGGAATTGCAATCTCAAACTCAAATAGAAAGGGCACAGACACTAAAATGTACATAAGGATCCTTGCAGGTTCCAGATTGACTCAGAAAACCCCCTATTAACATTTATATATTTTATAATATTGCTATTTATCTTGTCAACTATATCCCAATTACATTTTAATCTGATTTGGCCCCACTAGGGAGTATTGTGGGTACATGCAGAGCATATGAATTTGTAAGCATATTTGACAATTCTTGTGTAGTGGAATAAACAGTATACTATGGAAGAAAATGATGCTAGAGTAGAACAGCGGTGTTGCATGTCATATTATATTTGCGAGATTTCTATCTAGGCAACTAAGTGGCAAAAGGTCTGAAATCAGGATGACCTGAGTTCAAATTAAGGCTTAGACCCTTCCTAACTGTGTGACCCTGTGCATGTCCACTTAATCTCTAATTACCTCAGTTTCCTCATCTATAAAATGAGGATAATAAATAGCACCTACCTCTCAGGGCTGTCATGAAGATAAAATGAAATAGTGATTAGCACAGTGCCTGGGACATGCTATTGTTGTTGTTCAGTTATTTTTTCAGTTGTGTCAAACTCTTTGTGATACCATTTGGGATTTTCTTGGCAGAGACACTGGAGTGATGGACCATTTCCTTCTCCATCTCATTTTTTCAGATGAGGAAATTGAGGCAAACAGGGTTTAGTGACTTACCCTGGGCTCATACAGCTAGCAAGTATTTGAGGTACAATTCAAACTCAGGAAAATGAATCTTTTTCTACTCCAGACCCAGTTCTATCCACTGCACTACCTAACAGAACAGTAAGCACTATACAAATGTTCTCTGGTATTTCCATTATTATTTTTCTCCCCAGAATTTAGCACATAGTAGGTATACTTAATAAATATCTGAGACTAATTGAATTGCCCTGGTATACAGCTAATGAGACACCTGGAATATAATCTTTCTCTATATTTAACCTTTTTTTCAACTTCTTTGTTTCACTGGGCAGTCCAAGAAAGTAAATAATTGAAATACTCTTCTCTACAGTATGACCTGAGGAAGAGTGCGAGAAAAATGTCCCCGTGCTAGATTTCAGGTGGAGAGATGATATTAACATATTTGGGGAGAGTTGTCAATAAGATGCATTTGATAATGACATAAGCAATTGAACATAACATTTTGTCTTTCATAAATCCTGAGCTAGAAGGAACTTTATAGGCCTGAAAACGTCTTATTTGAAAGATGACAAAATTGAGACATGCAGGCAAAGTAACCAAGGTAACACAAGGACTAATGAGCATTGCCTGGATTTAAATCTGCTTCCAAATTCATCTCTCTTTCTCCTGTTCCACAGGAGCACTTTTTCCTCAGTGTTCATTCTGAATGCAGTCCCTAGTTCATGCACACTTAGTATATCAAACAATTAGGTGGGTAGTAGAGAAAATCAGAGTCAGGAAGATGTGAGTTCAAATTTTGCCTCCAGACATGTTATAGTTATTGTCCAGTAACATCAGACTTGTAAGATCCTGGAGTAGTTTTGCCATTTCTATCTCTAATTCCTTTTACATAAAAGGAAAGTGAGATAAACAAGGTGAAGTGACTTGCCCAGGTTCACACATCTAGCATCTATGGTCAGATTTGAAATCATGAAGATGTGTCTTCCTGACCCTGGCCCAGTGGTCTACCCTAGCTGGCAGACTTATATTCCCTATGCCTCCAAATAAACTATGTGATTTGTGGCAAATCACCAGACCTCTGTCAACCTCAATTTCTTCATCTAGTTCAAATTCTAGTTCATAGGCTAATGGTGATGATAAATCACCATAGCCCATGAAGTTCTTTGCAAACCTTAAAGTCTTTTATAAATGTTAATAATTATTATTTCCTTTGTTGAATTCTGAGAAGGTAGAAAATGATAATCCCTTCTTATGGGTGCTCAACAAATAGATCTGCATTTACCAGCATAAGTCTGCTTCCACGTGAGGAGTTCTTTATCTTTTTGGTATTGGTGATCCTTTCAACAGTCTGGTGAAACCTATACTTCTCTCCTCAGAATAATGCTTTTAAATGCATAAAAGAAAATGCATAAGATTACAACGGAAACTGAGGGTTAGTAAAAAATAAAGTTGCATTTTTTTCCCCATCCAAGTTTATGGACCTCCTGAAATCCACCCACAGACTCCTTAAAGGTCCATAGATCCTAGATTCAGAAGTCAAGTCTAAGCATACTGGGCCAGGTTAATCATTTATGAGGGAACCATGGAAAGAAGAAGGAACATAGCATCCTTTAATGAGGATGAGCAGCAGACAGTGAAGGAGGAATGTTGCTATGTGTCTTTCCACTTTAAAATATAAGGACAAGTAGGCAGAATCTAAGTTTCTGCAAAGGAATTTAACCAAGGTAGAAAAAATCATGTGACATATCCTGCTACTAGTATACAGCTATTTTTTTTAAAAAGTGATGAGAGAGAGACAGAGACAGAGACAGAGAGACAGAGAAACAGAGACAGACATACAGAGATAGAGATGGAGAAACAGAGACAGAGAAAGAAATTCTCTCTGTCAGCAATAAGTTAAAGAAGTTGGCAGTTCAGAAGGGGCTCCAGATCAGCTATAACATGTACCCAACCCTCGATCCACTGAGTCAAGAGGAGTCCCATACTTTTTCAAGATCTTTTACCTAGTGCCACCCTTGTCCAGAGTTCTGAAATAGGGACTTCTTTGATCTATTTTTTTTTCCTTTGGAGCACAGTAAGACTAAAGATCAACTAAAAGTTAACATGACCTCTAGCAAAATACTAGGAAAAAGAAGAAATCCTAGGAAAAGGATAGAAACCTCTCCCCTGAGAAAAGGAGGATTCTAAGTGTGTCCTCAGGAGAGAGATTTAGCCAAGCTGGTGACAAAAGAAATATGAAAAGTTGACTTATTTCCCATTTCCTTAGGATTCTCCAGGCTGTTTATTTCAATGAACATTCATCATAGAACCTAGCCTTTTCTTTCACTTCTCCTCCCACATACTACATAGCACTTTCTAAAGTCATATAAGGAAGAAAATTCTCCAGTGGCTGATCCTACATAGCGTAGGATGCAAATTATCTAACAAGGTTTTACCTGTACAGGTTTATGGATAGAATTGTTAAAGAAAGAGAAAGAGGGAAGAGGGGAAGAGGGAGAGAGAGAAAGGGAGGGAGGAGAGAGAGAAAAAGAGGGGGTGTTATAGAGAATCAGACATGACTGAAAAACTACTTTATTCCCTCTCATTGTCTCTCGATAGATTTATAGATACGTATATGTGTGTTTGCATATTTGTATATTTGTGTGTACCTGCAAAAAGGCTCATCTTTGTGAGTAAAAATTCAGCTTCAGACACGTGACACTTGTCAAAGCACTTAACCCTATCTACCTCAGTTGCCTCGTCTGTAAAATGAGCTGGAGAAGAAAATGACCAACCACTCCAATACCTTTGCCAAGAAAACCCCAAATACAGTTACAAAGGATCAGACACAACAGAAAAACAACTATATATATATATATATATATATATATATATATATATATATAGTTGTATATATATATAAAATTAGAAATAAATACTATAGTTATATATTTGTTACATACTTTATATATTTAATTTATTAATATTTAATAAAGTTCAATATGTTATATTTATAAATATAATCTTTATTAAAAGTTCTTGAAAGCAGGAGCTGGTTTGATTTTGCCTTTCTACTCCAAGGATCTAGCAAACTGTTTATGCCTGTTGGTCAACTTGATACCATCCCCAATGCCAACCAACCATTCCCAACTTATTGGGTTAGAGAACTAAGCTACTTGGGGGCACTGTAGAGATCTCAAAGAGCGTCGCTTATCCACAGGGGTTGTGCAACAGTTTGGGCAAAGCCAAGTTCATATGTATGAGCCATAGCTCCAGTTCCACATGTCTGGCAGCCTCTAAGCACCACTTCCATATATTCCTCTGAAGGGAAGTTCGGGGTGACTCACTTATGATGCATACTCTTTCCAGAGTAGGTTTTTCTGTGTACTTGTGAGTTCAATCGGGGCTGTTCTTTGCTGGCAAAGGCACTAACTAGTCTAAAAGGAAATCAGACTTGCAACATTCACTTCCCTCTTGGCCCCAACATTTCTCTGATTCTATGACTACATTCTATGATCAAATGGGCTAATATTTGTAAAATAAAAAGTTGCCTGGAATTTAATAAATTCTTGTTCTCTTCCCCTTTCCTTCCCTATATTCTAATGCAGAAACAAGTGGTACTTGCTATGTGTCTTTCCACTTTAAAATATAAGGACAAGTAGGCAGAATCTAAGTTTCTGCAAAGGAATTTAACCAAGGTAGAAAAAATCATGTGACATATCCTGCTACTAGTGTACAGCTATTTGGTCCTCTGCACTTCTAGTAAACAAATATAGTCATTACCAAGAAAGTTATAATATACTGTTTTCTACTGACTAGAATTCACAAATGAATTTTAACAAATCTGTGATATATATAGTTTGGTCACATAGAATCATATGCTTAGAGCTACAAAAGATCCCCTTATTTTATAGGTAAGGAAACTAAGACCCAGAAACAATTAGTGACTTTCCCAGGACTACCCAGGTAATAATTTACATAGCTAATATTTATATAGCACCCCCTATGGCTTTACAATTATTATCTCATTTGATCCTCACAACTCTGGAAGCTGGATGCTATTATTTTCACCATTTTACAGATGATAAAACTGAGGCAAACAGAGGTAAAGTGACTTGCCCAGGTTTTATGCAGGTGATGTGTTTCTGAGGCAACATTAAAGCTCAGGTCTTCCTAATTTTAGATCCAGTCCTCTTTCTACTATACTTCCCTGATGTGGGGTTGGGGTGGGGAAAGGGAGCCGTACCTATCACTCATGCATATTCCCAGCCTGAATGTCTCCTTCAGCTTTGCCTCTGAGAATCTTGAGTTTCTTTTGAAGCTCAATTCAAGTAGTGGCTTCTATATGAGACGTTTCCTGATAATCTTAAGCCCCTCAGAGCCCCTGAAAATATTTTATATTTATATATAGATATATGTATGTATTTATAATGGTATAAGTTGTTTCCTCTGATAGAATGTAAAAACTTTGAATGTAGAGACTGTTTCATTTTCAGTACCTAACATCATGCATTAAGTATAGAAGGCAGGATGAGCTTCTCCCAAAACTTCCACGTAAGGAAGGCATCCAGACTAGTCATCTCTTCATTTCCCACCCAGTTGTCCTCTTTTGGACTTTGCCATCATGCCTCTCCCCAGGGTACCTTCTCCTCTCCTTCTTCCCAACACCCTTTTCTCCTATTATATTGTAAACTTTAGGGCAGGGAATAGATTTTTTTTTCTTATTTATCTCTCTAGTATTTAGCAAAGGGCCTAACACGTAGTGGACATTTGATGCTTACTGATTGATAGTCAGTGCTTAATAACTACCTGTTGATTAATTGAAGGTCTGTATGTCTCAGAGTGTGAAAAATAGGGCCAATAATGAGAGTTGTTTCTTTGTGTTTATAAAACCATCAGGTGAAGTAATCATTAGGAAAATGAAGCTGGTCTAATTCTAAATAGAATCTGGTTCCATTTCCCCATATGGAAGGTACTTATTGATTACACACCATAACTGTTATCCTAGATCCAAACGAACTAAGAGATTAATCACCAAGTGCCTGTGGGAAACACAGCCTTTTCAAACTGCACACTGATTGACTTCATTTATTCTTATATGTGGCAACCCTAAATTATTTTGCAGTGATTCATCAAACTCATGAGATTAGGCTTCAAGTGAGCTACATATAGACTGGATCATAGAAATCAGTGTAAGCAGAACACTCATTTGCCACCCATAGAAGGACAGACCTAACCATGGGACCTCCACTCTTATACAAAGGCCATCAAATTCAAGAGTCAAAAAAGAGAAATGTGTTCTATTGAGTTGGGTAAAGTGAAAAAAGGGTATAACCAAAATTTGTTTTTGACAGAGTATACCTCTAAATGGAAGTTCTGCAGATGTATTGCTACCTGGGATGAATTGGAAACTAATCATCCAAATTTACATCTTTGAACTGAATGTTTCTATTATGCCAAATTAATTCTTTTTTTTGGTTTCATCATCTACTTATTTTTTTATTTTTTTTCAATTGAGATTTTATTTTTCCAATTATATAGCATGAAAGTTTTCAACATCTATCCACATGCATATGCATAGGCCGGATTATTTCTTAAAGAGGGATTTGGTACAGTGATCAACTACATGCAGAGTTAGTTGCCATTTGTGAAATGCCTCAAGGAAACTTTTGAGTTGGAAAGGAGTTTGGGGGTCATGTAGGTTACCCCATATGTATACAGGAATCCTCTCTATACAACCCTAGCAAGTAATCTTTCAGTGTCTTCCTAAAAACTCATGATAAGGAACTCATTACTTTGGCATAGATCTGTGCTATCTCTACACAAAGCAAGAGAAACAGACCTCTGATTGCTATGAGATTACAAGATAAGGTGCAATGCTTGAAAAAAACAACTGAGGTTTTTAACCTGATACTCTTCAGAGTAGCATATGTGAGGAAAGACAGAAATAGTCAATATTTGAGAAGCTATGGGAAGACCAACACACTAATACACTGTTAGTGAAGCTGTTAAATTTTATGGAAAATAATAGGAACTATGTAAAATATTTTTTAAATAACCAAATTGTTCAAATCCATGACCCAGAAGTCCTTCTAAAGAACATATTTATGCCAAAGATGTAAATAAAGGGACCATTTATAACATATTATTGATAGCAACATTTCTTGTGGTAGCAAAAACCTGGAAATAGAGTGTATCCCTCACCTAGGGAATGGCTGAACAAATAATAGTATAATATCTATAGGATATTATTGTACCACATGAAAAGATGAATTGAGGAATTCAGAGAAGTATGGGAAGTCTTGTATGAATTGATACAGAATGAAGTGAGGAAAATAACATATACAATTACAAAAATATAAATAAAACAATGGGCAGCTAGGATGTGTAATGGTTAGAGTGCCAGGCTGGTAGTCAGGAAGACTCATCTTCCTGAGTTCAAATTTGGCCTCAGACACTTACTAGCAATATTACCTGGGCAAATCATCTCTTCTTGTTTGCCTCAATTTCCTCATCTATAAAATGAGCTGGGGAAAGAAATGGCAAATCATTTCAGTATCTTTGCTAAGTAAACTTCAAATGGGGTCACAAAGAGTTGAACAAGACTAAAGATGATTGAACAATAAAAATAAAAATGGTTTTTAAAGATAGATGAACCTTGACCAGTTGTAATGTCTGATAAGTTACATCAGTTCCAAAGAAAAAACAATGAACCCCATCTCCATTCTCTCAGTGTAGAGGGGAGGGACTATGGTCATGGATGTAGTTGGCAATCTCAGATTTAGTCATTGTGTTAATTGGTTTTGCTTGGCAGCTTTTTATTAGAAGCCAGGGTTTACTAGGAATGGAGAGAATAGTAAGAAATGACTGCACAAAAACAAGAAAGATTAATAAAATGCAAAAAAAATTGGCAAAAATTGTCATATACGTGTGGGGGTTGGGATGTAATACACATACATATACACATATTTTCATATGTAGTATTTTTCTCATTCAAACATACATCTCTTGGTGGTAGTTAAAAGGTTTGTAACCCCTTCCTAAGGATAGGTTAATTGAAGCAGCAGAATCAGTAAAAATGATTTCATAGAAGTCCAAGAATCAGAAGATAATTACAACTGTAAGGACTCTTAGAAAGTTATCATCTCCCCCTTCCCTGTTCCACCTTCTACTTCCAGATGTTTGTATGCTACCTCTTCTCAAATTACCCTGTACTTACTTATCTATAGCTATTATTTAAGAGAATGTCTATAAATCTATATATCTATATTTGGCATATAAAAAATATAAGCTCATTGAAGGTGGGTATTATTTCATTTTCATCTTTCTATCTTTGAATTGGCAGCATTTAGTACAGGTTCTTGCAAGTAATAGGTGTCTAATAAATTTTTGCTGTGCTGAACTGCATGCAGTCAAACTCCCTTTTTTTACAGATGAAGAAGCAGACCTTAAAAGGTAAAGAAATTTGGCAAGGGATTCATATAGGTGGATAATAGCCATTCCAGTATTAACCAATGGGAGCAATTACGCAGAACAATGGATAGGCCTGGAGGAAGGAAGATTCACCTCCCTGAATTCAAATCCAGCCTCACACACTAGCTGTGTGACACTAGGCAAGTCACTTAACCCTTTTTGTCTCAGTTTTCTCATCAATAAAATGAGCTGGAAAAGGAAATGGCAAAGCACTCCAGTCTAATCTTTGCCAAGAAAATTTCAAATTGTGTCCCAGAGAGTTGGACAAGATCAAAATGAACTCAACAACAAAATACATCAATAGGAGTGTGGCATAATAGACAGCAAACTGGCTTTGAAGTTGGGAAACTCCCCCTGAGCTGGGTTTAAACTCCACCTCAGAGAAACCTGGAAGGATTTGCATGAATTGATGCTGAGATGAGCAGAACCAGAAGAACATTGTGTACCCTAATAGCATCATGGGAGTGATGATCAACCTTGATGGACTTGCTCATTCCATCAATACAACAATCAGGGACAATTTTAGGGTATCTGTGAGAAAGAATACCATTTGTATCTAGAAAAAGAATAGTGGATTTTATACAAAGACCAAAAATTATTACCTTCATTTTTTTAAAAAAAGTTGTCTTATATACTACATAATTTTACTAACTCTAATATTTTATTTCTTCCTCAAGGATATGTTTTTTTTTCCCTCAACACATTCAATTTTTCAATGCATAGCATGAAACAATGTAAAGATTATCAGATTACCTTCTGTGGGGGGATGGGGAGGAAAGGGAGGGTGGGGAGAAAATCACAAAATTCAAAACCTTACAAAAAATAATAGGTAGAAACCACTATTGTATAAAATTGGAAAACAAATAAAATATTTATTAAAAAATAAAAAAATAAATTCTGGGGGTGGCTAGGTGGTGCACCAGCCCTGGAGTCAGGAATACCTGAGTTCAAATCCAGCCTCAGATACTTAATAATTACCTAGCTGTGTGGCCTTGGGCAAGCCACTTAGCCCAATTGCCTTGAAATAATTAATTAGATAGATAGATAGATAGATAGATAGATAGATTCCACTCAGACATATACTACATGGTAATAGCAGCATACCAGGTCTTAATGAGAGAAAAAGAATATTCTAGTGTATGAACCCAGGCAAGGCTTAATATAAGCTCTCTGAGCCTCAGATTCCTCCTCTGTTAAATGGGGATGAAAATATGTATAATAGTATTTCCTTCCAGGGTTATTGTGAGGAACAAATGAGAAAATGTAGGTAAAGTATTTTACAAACTCTACAACTATAAATTAATGTGTATGTATATATATAATATAGTAATTATATATAATAAAATTATTATTATTATTATTATTATTATTATTATTATTATTATACCATTACACTCAAGTAACTTGCCTAATTAAAGGTAGCAATCATATCTCTGCGAAGTTAGGGGCACAATAAATAGAGTAGCAGGAGTCAGGAAGGTTCATCCTTCCTTAGTTCAAATTTGGTCTCAGACTTTACTAACTGTGTGACCCTGGACAAGTCACTTAACCCTATTAGCCTCAGTTTCCTCACCTGTAAAATGAGCTAAAGAAGGAAATGGCAAGTATTTTGCCAGTATTTTGCCAAGAAAACACCATAGAGGGTCAGGAAGAGTCAGACAAGACTGAAAAACAACTGAACAACAAAAGCATATCTCTGGGCTCTTAGTCCAGCATCACATCTACAACATGTGAGAGAAGTCAGTCTGAAATAAAGTCAGCTGAATAAAGGAAGAGTATGGGTTTGCATTCCAATGTTCTCATAATTAGAGGAAGAATAATATAGTGGAAAGAGCAAAGTATATATAGTCAGAGGAGGATATGGATTCAAATCCTGCTGCTGCTTATGACATATTACTTTGGCCAAGTCATTTTAGTGCTCTTAGACCTCAACTTCCTCATTTGTAAAATGAAAGGAGTGGAACAGATGTCCTCTGAGTCCCTTCCAGTGTTAATCATGTTTTCCAAAAGCTACCCTTCTGCCTTCAAACATCCTACAACACCTTTTTCTTATTTTCCTAAGAGTTTCAGCATAAAAAAAACTGCTTGAAAACTAGTCCAAGTGCCCCACGCCTTAGCCCCTGGAATGTATTGCAAAATGAACAATAACAGTCCTTCAATAAAGGAGAAAGAGTAGCAGCATATGGCCCTGTCCCCAAATCTCCAATGACCAAATAGAGCCCTTTACACAAAATGTTGATCTGGAGAGATGAACTGCTCTTGGGTGTTATTACTTTGATGCAGTGATAAAGTCATGGTCTCTGGGCAGGATTTGGTTCTATGCTCCAGCTGCTCAGCTATTAAATTTCCATATCCTCAGAGAAGGATACCTGGGGAGAAGGGGTGGGGATGGGGGAAGGGGAAGGACCAAGTGAATGTGATTCTGACCTTCCTGGAAGAATACAGCTATTGAGTCCACGCCATAGTAATGGAGACAAAACAGAAAGGATCATAGAAATTTTCTGAGTGCTGGCCAGTAAAATGAGGGTCTGAATGAATCTAATACCATGCCCTCCTTTTTTATTTTTTGAAAGGGATTGTGTACATCTCAAATACAGAAGAAAGAATTTAGATACCACAGAAGCTGTTTCCTCCAGAAAGTGAATGCATGTCAGAACAAGCAGGTTGCTGAAGAGCATGGCAGGGAGAAGCATGGAACCATAAGGGAATTTACCGAACACTCCTTAAGCAATGGCAGCACACCAGAAATGCCTCCCAATCCTTAATGAGAAAAGAAAAGCAAACCCTTGTTCTTGATCTCCTCCCCCACCCCTTACAAAATAAGCCATGCATTACTTGCTTCTACTCATGTTGCTAGATCAAGAAGGTGTGGTTCCTTGACAGGAATATACAATAAAGAGAAATAAATTCCTAAATTCCCTAATTCAACAATGATGCATCAGTTTTCTGAGGCCTGAATCACACTTTAACACTCTCTGCCCTTACTCCCACTTTTTCACATTTGGTTCATTCATTCAACAAGTATTAATGATATTAGCTAATGTTTATATAGCACCTACTATATGTTCTACAATTAATACAAATTTATAATTGCTATCTCATTTGATCCTCACAACAACCCTGGGAGAAAGGTTCCTCATTTTACAGATGAGGAAACTGAGGCGAAAAGAGGTTAAATGACTTGCCCAGGTGATACAGTTAGTAAATGTCTGAGGCTCCATTTGAACTCAAATCTTTCTGATTATGGGCCCAGTGTTCTATTCCCTACTCCACCTAGCTGGCTCTATCCTTGTAGCTTAATGTTGAAGGCTAAAAAGAATTTAGGTCTTTGTCTTCCCAGGAGTTTACAATCTATAGAATTGTCCTAAAAATGATTATGCCTCCAAAAGTCATTGATGTTGGCCTTCCTGATCTCTGTCTATGCAGTGTTCTGAAAACAAACAGCTAGCAGCCTGCATTTCTCAGCATTCATATACTTTTGCAAAAAAAGAAAAAATGTTTAATTAAAAAGGGGAATTTTCCATTCAATTCAATAAACATGTTAGTCAGCAAAAGGGGAACTATAGTGGAGATACAATTAGAGATAAAAGACAGTCCCTGCCCACAAGGAGCTTATAATCTAATGGTTCAAACAACATATAAATGAATATATACAAAGCAAGCTATATGCAAAATAAAATTAAAAAGGAAAAACAAAGGCTAAGAGAGTTCCTGAAGGCTTCCTGTAGAAGGTATGATTTTAATTGGGAAAGACAGGGAGGTCAGTTGTCAGATGTTCCTGGCAAGAGGAACAGGCAGGGAAAATACTTGGAGTCAAGATTTGGAATGTCTTATTCATGAAACAGCTAGGAGGCCAGTGTCATTAGATCAAAACTCATGCATCCATTTTTACCAATAAGAAGATTCATAGAAGCCCAAAGCAAATGTTAGAATTTGAAAATTATAAGACACTGTAGAAATCTGGTCAAACCCCCTTGCTTTTAAAGGTGAGAAAACTGAAGGCTAGAGAGTCTAAATGAATTACCCAAGGTCACACAGTAACTTAGTGAAGTCAAGGCTGGAACTTATATCTCCTAGATTTCTAGTCTAGTGCTTTTTATTTTTAATTAAGCCATGCAAAGATCACAAAGATCACAAAGAATTAGAATAGACTTTGGAAATCATCTAAACCAACTATCCTGTCCATTTTACAAATAAGCAAATTAAAGGCAAAAGAGATTAAGTGATGACTTAGCCGTGGTCACAGTGACAGAGTCAAGAAACAGAGTTCTCTGACTCTCAATCCAATATTCTTTCCATTATACCACATTAACTCAAAATGTCAGACATCTGGCGTTTGGCACAGAAATAAATCCCCTAAAATTCAACTCAAGAATGGTCACAGCCATTGCTTCTTCTTCCGAAACAGGCTAAGTTGTTGGTGATGAAAAGTCTTCCCTACCTTCAAGGTCTATTTCAGGTTCCACTTCCTACTTAAAACCTTCCTTGATGAGAATGATCTCTCCCTCCCAACAATAGCATTTTTCTATTCTCCTGAAAATGTTTTTAAATTTATAAAATAAAATACATAGGATTACCAAGAAAATTGGTTATCTAAAAATATAGTTTTCAAAAGGTTTTAAGTGCATGGATCTCTGAATAAGAACTATCTGAAAATTCTTTTTGTGGTGGCAAAGAATTGAAAATTGAAAGGATAACCATCAATTAGGGAATGACTGAACAAGTTGTAGTATATAATTATGATGAAATACTATTGTACTGTAAGAATTGATGAGCAGCATGCTTTCAGAAAAAATTGGGAAGACATATATGAAACGGATGCAAAGTGAACCAGGAGAACACAGTAAAAGCAATATTGTACAATGATCAACTGTGAAAGACTTAGCTACCTGATCAATACAATGATCTAAGACAAAACCAAAGGAATAAAGATGAGAAATGCTATCTCCCTCTAAGAGAGAATTGAGAAGCAATTGAGTGCAGGTTGATGCATACTTTTTTCACTTTATTTTTCTTGCTTTTGTTTGTTTTTGCAATGTGGCTAATATGGAAATATGCTTTGAATGATTTCACATGTATAATTAATATCATATTACTTGTCTTTTCAAGGAGTGGGAGAGGGGAGAAGGAAAGGAGAGAAACTTAAAATTGTTTAAATAAATGTTGAAAATAAATATTTTTTTAAAAAAGAACCATCTGCAAATCTAGATTTTTCCTTTACACACTTTATATTTTCTTTTGTATCTTAATTGTCTATGTTTATATGCACTTTCTCTGTGAGTTTCTCCTTGAGTACATGCCTGAGTGGTATCTATTTTTATTACCTCTGTGCCTACATTTCCAAGAATTCAATGACTATTCAGTGTATTATTGAATTAGTTGCAGCATATTCCATAACAAAGAGGCATGGGATATAGCCTGCTGTTTTAGGAAGCCAACTCAATAAGAGTGGCCCCCATGAGATAAAGTTCATGAGCATCCCAACCATGGCACACAGATGACACTGCTTCAGTAAGACTTTAGTCACAGCATTCTAGAACTCTGAATGGGTTGCTGGAAGCCTGCCCATCAGCTCCTCCCGTTAAGTGATGTCTTCACCTGAGCCCAAAGGAGTGACTCTGGGGAAAGTCACACCCTAAAATAGTATTTGGATTATTTTTTTTCAGGGGAGATGCGGCCAGAGGTCAAAGAGGTATGGCTTCCTGAAGACTGGCCACTTTTACTTCTAGGTGGCCAGAAACTCCTTCTCACTCCCACCCCACAAAGAAAGTGTGCCAAATGCAAGTGCTGGGGTAGGCTTTGGAAACCAAGGTTCATTCCCTTCTGGCTATTGCAGCCCAGCGTGCTTCCTGGTGTGATACATGACCTTGATTAACATTGGTGAAGTAATGACTTTTGATATAAACCCTCTCAGCCTCCAGTTACATTGCAACACTATCCCCAGAGGTATAGGACTGGTTCCCAGCTGCCAGATCAAGGAGGTTTTGACACCTCCCAAGCTGGCTTCACCATTCTGACAGACACAAATCAAGTCTGTTTACAGAAAAAATCTTCAGTACCTGAATGCAACTCTGTAGAACTTCTTGCCACCAAAAAAATGGAGATCATCCACCTCAGAAAAAGATGCTGGGCTAACCTCTAAACGAATACATTAGGTCCCTAGAAAACTGTCCTCAAGATCCTCAACTTGCTTTTTGGATGAAACATCCTTATGATGAAGTTCACTTAGTGCTTCAGCTACTAAATTCCCTTGAATGAGGGTCTAAGATGAACCTCCTCTATATCAAGTTCAAGACTTGATACATAAGGTTTGAATGGGGTTCTAAGCTGTTGTCTAATATAGAAAAATGTAAAAAATGGTCCCTCTAAAAGGAGGGTTTTCTTATGTAGAACATCTTGATCTTCTAATCAATCAATTAACATTTATCAGGATACAAGAACAAGAATGAAGGAATATTTATTCTCAAGGATCTTACCTTCCTTTGGGGGAAGATGACATAAGCACTTTAAAGCATAGTTGTGGTTTCACTTGATAGAGGGAATTCCCAGGTGAGTTCTTACCAATGTAGACTAGCACCTTATTCCATAACTTATAATATTAAAGAGTTACATAGAGTACTAAAAAATTAAGTGGTTTGCTCTAAGTCACATTGTCAGAGATGGGACTTGAACAAATATTAGAATATATAGAATAAACAAAATACACTTAAAAACAAAACATAAGGAAGCCCTTTGCTAAGCATCCACTTCTGAGTGTTGAATTTAAATTTAGATAATTTAGATTGCTACTTATAATGATAATCTATTCTTTAGCTTAGTTGTTACTTATAGCTATAAAGTGGATATTAGCCAAAGATATCACATTATTTGTAGCTAATAGCAGACCTTCTTACTGCCTCAGGTTTACAAATAAATTCATAATAACAGTTTGTGTTTCTAAAGCACTTTAAACCTTACAAAACATATTACTCACAATAACCCTCTCAATTAGGTAGGGTAGGTATAATTATCCCCACTTTATAGATAAAGAAACTGAGGCTCATAGATGAATATCTTGCCCATGACCACACACAGTTATTAAATATCAACACTAGAATTGAAACTTAGCTTTCTTGATTACAACTCCAGGTCTCTTTTCACCTCTCTTCTACAAGAAGAGATGGAACTACCTTAGAGATCATCTGGTCCAAGCCATTCTTTATATAGATGAAGAATTAAGTCTCCAAAGGAACACATTTAATAGCATAATGAAAGTTAAGAACAGAAATGTGCAGGTAAATGTTTACTAATCAGATCACTGGAAGACAGAAAAAAAGTACATATCACATATCTTTAGGTTTAATTTGAATTATTGACATTTTCTCTATCACTTTCCTAAGTATAAATGATCAGTCAAACAATAAATTAAGCCCTAATTTTAGGTTTGCTGATTTCTGAGGCATAAATGCTCACACTGATAATTTAACAATTGACTTTCATGAGCCAATTTGAACTGATTCCAGTACACCCCTGCTTAGGCTCCAGTTCTCCTGATTTCCTTCCATTGCACCACACCAATTGCATCATCACCCAGTGAACAGTCAGGAAAAAATTAGAAACTCTCTCAAAACACACACACCAGGTAACAACTCAGAACCTCGGGACTCCTAAATCCTGAGAGATAGAATGAAAGAGAAAGGAATAAATTTTTATTATGCTCCTACTATGTACAGTGCATTGTGCTAAGTGCTTTTCAGATATTATCTCAGAAGCCCAGAAATGCCTCCCAATGGGATACAATATGCAGTTCTAATTTGTGAAACCAAAGGAATTCTACCAACCCTTGTGTTTAGCCTCATCTAAGTGAATTATGATTGTAATATTCAAAGGTATGGAAGATGTAGTTCCCCCTAACAATGATATACTTGTAAGACACACCATATTACTACTTAAATTACTTTAGAATAAAATTGCACAGAGTATCTGGGTGGCTTAGTGTCTCGAGTACCAAGACAGAAGTCAAAAATACTCATCTTCCTGAGTTCAAATGTGACCTGACACTTACTAGCTGGTTGACCCTGGGAAAGTCATTTAATTGTCTCAGTTCATGTGTTAAAAGAAAGAAAGAAAGAAAGAAAGAAAGAAAGAAAGAAAGAAAGAAAGAAAGAAAGAAAGAAAGAAAGAAAGAAAGAAAGAAAGAAAGAAAAAGAGCTGGAGAAGAAAATGGTAAGCCATTCTAGAATCTTTGCTAAGAAAACCCCAAATGGAGTCACAAAGAGTGGGACAAGACTGAAACAAATTAAGAAAGAAAACTGTACAGCCCCCTAATGGATGAGAGTTACCTGGAACCAATCTATTGTTTTCAGGGGTCAGGAAACTAGGAGATAAAAATTCAGGGCAAGCCTTGTTTCTCAAAACCAGGGAACTCTAGAATGGTGTTTACATTTTTAAATCAAGTGACATTTTTTTTAATGTGATAAGACTTGATTTAAAAATGTAAACACCATTTTTAGTTCCTCGGTTTTGATCCTTGGGTCATCGTTTGTTGATCCAGTGATTTCAATAAAGCTGGTTGCCTAGATTAAAGTTGTAACCATATTTCCCCAAACCAGGTCAATGCACAACCATAAAATGGGATGAGTCTGTCTCCTTACATCCTTCCTGAATGGGTAAGTATAGTCAAGTGGTTTTTGTATGTGATTAATAAGCCCTTTAGACAGATCAATTCAGTGAGAATCTTTAGCCCTTAAAATCTCAGACTTGATTAGCACACAGTACTATTGCAAAATCTTGCCTCTCTACCCCCAAATACCCAGAATCATCAAAGGACCACTAGATCACAGCTATTTACTCTGTTTGTCAATACATCAGAACACATTCAAAGATTCTTTTGGGGATGGAACCCACTCGAGTTTTACATCCAATATTTCCTATTGAGTCAGAACTGAGCCAAACACACACAGGTAACTGAAAATAGGCTATTTTGCCTGCTCAAGCATAGAAAGAAGCATGGTAGATTAAGATATGAATGTGATGGGCTAAAAAGAAAAAAATTCAGAGATCAAGGGACTGTATTTTCAAAGATCAAGGGACTGTACATCTCATAGACCAGGCTTTGCCAGTCCTTTATTCACAGAGGTTTAGCAAACACTAACAAAGCCTTTCTTTAGCTTAGAAAGATCTGCATTGTTGTCTCCACTGGAAGAGATGAGGAGGCTTAAGTAGTGAGAAGACAAGTGACTAACAAGGAATAAGAGCTAAATAGTAACAGACCCTAGTGCTTAGGGCTCCTTTTATCATTGAACACCTTGTATCAGGCTCCTTATTGTTCTCTAGATCTCATTCCTATAGCAAAAAGTCTTACCAAGTATTTTCCTCACAGTAAACAAGGGAAATAGGTTTTTTATATAATATTTATTATCCCCATTTCACAGCTGAAACTAAGTGGTTTGCCCAAGATCATTAAGTTTCAGAGTTAGGACCACAGCAACAGCCCAGGGTTCCAATTCCAAATCCCAGATCTAGCCTCTATATCAGAAGCGGCCGTTATGGCCCATGTGACCCATGATACCCCTGACTGCATCCCAAACTAAATCAAAATAGAATTGGGGGCATCTAAGTGGCACCGTGGATAGAGCACGGGCCCTGGAGTCAGGGGTTTAAATCCATTTCTCAGACATGTAATAATTACCTAGCTATGTGACCTTGGGCAAGTCACTTAACTCCATTGGTTTTCCAAAAAAAATGCAATTGGGAAATATTTGGAGTCAGGAAGACCCAAGTTTAAATCCTTCTTATATTTACTAGCTTTGTAACCCTAGGTTAATTTATGTGAAAACCTCATTCAGCTTCAGTTTTCTCATCTGTAAAATGGGGATGAGAATAATAAAATGAGAGTCAAATGGATGACAAATATTAAAAGACTCTATAAATGCAAGCTATTATTAGTGAATTACATACAAACTAAAGTGGGGGCTCAGGGGACCCAGGAATGCTTCAGATCATAGAATCACAAAATGTTAGCATTAGAATGGATCCTAGACTTCCTCTACTCCAGAGTTTCTTAACCTTTTCACTGTCTCAGACCCCTATGACAGTCTAGCGAAACCTGTAAACCCTTACTCATAATAATATTTTGTTATTATCATATGCTATATGAGATTACAAAGGAAACCAATTATATTGAAATACCATTATAAAACATAGTTCCTGGACTCCAGATTATAAATTTCCATTCTAGTTCAATCCTCTAAGATGGTGATCTGCAGAATATTATTTGTAAATAGAAGTAAGGAAGGAATAATGCAGTCAGCAGAAGTATGAGGGTCTGGGTGATGAGGTCAAGAGTTTCAGAAAACCCCCCTTGGTATCCTCAGTTCCTGTTGTCACTGTGAAGCTGTACTATACCCTGAGGTATATGCATTCCTAAGGCCTCATCATCCACTTGTCCAGGAGCCTGGACCCTAGTGGCCGAGTTCCCAGCTTGCCTCTTTGTCAGGAGGGCAGGATGGAGGGTTACCTGGGGACAACCTATCTGAGCTCATGTGTTGCTAGGCGGATCTGCTGTCTGGGAGCCAACCTGACTCTAGGGAGCTGGGAACAAAGAAAGGCAGCTTCCGTCCCAGCCCAAGGAAAGCAGATCATGGCCTGCAGGTATACAGTCCCCACCCTCCACCCCTCTTGCAGTCAGGCAGAAATCCTTCTGCCTTCCTGTGATATCTGCATTTGGCACCTGTCATTCTTCGAAACAAGAGAGCGCATTTGAACTGACCAATTTTTTTATTTAAGTAGATATAAGTTCCTTGCACTGACTCCTTCTACTCCCTCCTATCAACCGATGCCAGCCCATCGGCCCCCAAGTCCCACCCTTTGTGTCCCTATCCTCCCTTTCTCTATTCTTCTGTTGTTTTCTCTGGACCTCACACCTCAGTACTGCCCTATTCCCCTCTGATTAGCGGGTAGACCTTAAGAACTCTCAAATCTCCACTTAATGAGGGGGCTTAGAACAACCATTTCCTCATTTCTCACCTGATTTCTCTTCTTCACCACCATGACCCAGTCTCAGTACTTCCTGCACCACCCCCAACCCTTCCTTACACATTCACACTTTTCAACTTTCTTTTCGAAGTTGTCTGTCCCATTTGATTATAGGTTCCTTGAGAGAGAGACTTTTTATTTTGTATTTATAGCCCTCAACATTTTACACAGTAACTGGGATATGGTAGTCACTTAATAAATGTTTAGGGACTGCCTAGAATCCCAGTTCTATTGTTAACAAACTACCCTTCATATTAAATAAATGCTTTCCCCACCTTCAAATTACATTGATATAATTACTTATGTGTATAATATTGTTCTACACCAATGAGATATAAATTTCATGAGGGGAGTCACAAATTTCTTTTGTCTTTGAATACTCAGAGTCTAGCACAGTGCTGGCACATACAAGGTAGGACTAAATAAATGCTCATTGAATTGTACTGCCTATACACTCTGTCTAAGACAGTGATCATGGCCATGGCACAAATGGTTCATAAGGATGGTCAGTGTGTTAGCCCCCAAACCAACATTAAGGCATATGATAATGAGCTTTTACCTCTGCTGTTGGTGCTCAAGACCACTTCTATTGATTTGTTTGAGTCTCAGGCTCAGGCCAAGAGATGGTCTCTTCCATTGCGGCAGTAATATGGAAGAGTGGTTTAAACTCTAATGTGTCATCTTAGGGTGACAGCAAGACATTTAGGGGACAATAAACAACAGACAGCTTGTATTTGTAATTATAAATCCCTGATAGGTTGGGATGGCTACCTATAATATATCTGTCTGTTGCCAATTATATTTACTTTTTAAATGAGGAATGGGGGGGTTGCTTTCTGAAGATGAGTCAGAAATAAAAGTTCTCCATTGTTGTGAAAACAGAAGAATGTCTCCTGAGGGTGTATGTAATACACCACTGTCAGGCCAGGACAATGGAAAAACTGACTGCTGAGCCAACCAAACCCCCATAAATACCTAATGATATCTCTTCTGGCCCAGATTTCCTACAAGTCAGTGCCTGAACTGCATACCAAACCACAATCAATAGGAAAGGATCTCTCCCTCTTGGACTAAGCCAGCATTTAAGAGCCTGGCTAAGCATCCTATTCCTGCTAATACAGGAGGATTCGGCATCTGCTGTTACATTAATTGAAAGGCAGTGTTCCAGCTGAAACTCAGAAAAGGTTTTTTTCCCTCATCAAAGGCAAAGAATGTGGACCAGATGGCTTTAAATGAATAGACTTTATCAATAGCTGGATCCCCAATATTATTATCAACAACAATAATACTAACAGTAAGTAATTCTACTGCATAAAATAGTGGTGCACAGAAATAAACAATAATCCTGCTTCCAAGACATAAAATAATCTTCATATTGATGATTTAGGTAACTGATAGTGTGTCCCCACCATTCCCCCAAACTCATCAAGGCTGAGTTTGAACATCTCTATAACACACACCACACATGTAGGTACACACACACACTCTCATCTGTGTGCATTTTTATGCCTATTTAAATTACATTATGAGAGACAGTATTGACATAGTGGATAGAGAGCTGATCTCAAAGTCAGATAATGCTAAATTCAAGCCTGCCCTCTGACACATACTAGCTGTGTGATCCTGGGCAAATCACTGACCTCTCAGTTCTAGGCAACTCTTTGAGGCTCTAATATGCATCTGCAGCCATAGCTTCCTTTCCTAGGAATTCTCTATATCTATAAAATCACAGGTGCAGTCCCTTTCCATGTATATTAAATGCAGGTATTTTGTATGCCTATGCACAAATGTTTGTTTCAAGCTGTCTCGGTTGGTCTGTCTTCCTCCTTATGCTATGAGAGTCAACTCCCAGCAAGACCATATCATTCATCCATCTCCTCCCTCCTCCCAGGATGTGCTGTCATGGAGTTAGAAGCAAAGAGCATGACACAGTTGAGAGTGGGGTATGAGCCAATGAGCAAGAGTTTCAAAGCACTAGTGTTTAGAACTGATTTTCCAAAAGTTCTTTCTTTTTTTAAAACCATACTTGTTTTGTTTTTTTCCAGGAAAGCTGAATTGTTTTTGGAAAAGAGGAGGAAGAGAAAAATATGTATCCATTTCCTGAGTCTTTTAAATAGTTCTCTGCAGACTGAGTATAGATAGTTAGGGAGGTCCTTGGAGGAGGGAGAGCTATCAGGTACACTGCATACTTGGAACGAAGATTGGAGCTGATCCATCACATATGTTTTTTAACAGGACATCTGTAGGAAAACTGGCTTCAACATGAAGGGCTCTAAGGGTGGATTGGCTTTTGTGTTTCCCCAAGAAAATGTTTTGAGGCTGGTTGTTCAGGTTGGCCTTCCTGCTTGTCCCTGCAGGATTCCAAAATGCTGAATTAGGTAATTCATTTGAGAAGGTGTGAAAGAGAGCAGTGTTTTTGGTGATGGGGGTTCCAGGTGGAGCCCTATTCTTAAACCAAGAATACTTTGGAGAATTCCCAAACAGGAAGGGGAAAGAAAGAAGGTAGAGAGGAAAAACAAGATCTCAAAGACCAGACTGTTTGAGACTTGAGATAATGATTGATGTTATCCACCATCAAAGGATGGGGTGGGGGGAGGTGGGAAGGGGAAACACCATTGCCTCGGAGGTCAGCTCTGGGACAATAAATACTGTGTTTGCATTATATCTGTTTCATTGTGAGGTATATAAAGAATACCCACCCACTTGACAGATGGGAAATTGGTGACTAACATGTGAAGTACCTTCTCTAGAATCACCTGACAAGTTCATGGGCTTTGCCTATTAGTCTTCATTGTGAATCCCTCATCATAAAATAAAGCACTAACTTGTTTTCTATGTCCATGATCCAGGCATAGTGGGAGGCCCGGTGCAACCCAAGTCATGTCTTGAGCTAGTCTCACTGCAACTAAGCTTGATTTAAGAAGACAATGAGAGGATGAAAAGGAAGCATGAAAAACAAGTAGAAAAGAAGTAATAGAATGAAAGTTTGCCTTGGAACAAGAATGCTCAAACATTTTTTTTATCATGGACCCCCCCCATTGGCAGTCTGGTAAAGCTTGAATCTCCTCAGAGATAATGTTTTTAAATGCATAAAATAAAATACATAGGGTTATAAAGGAAATCAAAGGTTAGTGAAACAGAAGTAGTTTTTCTCCCATCCAAGCTCTTGAACTCAGTGAAATCTACCCATACACTACTTGAAAGTCCATGGACTACAGATTAAGAACTCTAGTCTAAGTACACCAGGCAGTGCTAATCGCTTTTAAGGGATCTATTGAAAGAAAAAAATCATTTATTCTAATATACAATCATCAGCATTTTTCAAAGCAAACACATAGGGGCAGCGAGGTGGCACAGTGACTAGAACATGGGCCCTGGAGTCAGGAGATCCTCAGTTCAAATCCAGCCTCAGACACTTACTAATTACTTCTGTAACCTTGGGCAAATCACTCAGCCCCATTGCCTTTCAAAAAAAATTTTTAAAGCAAGTACATGGACCCCAAGTTAAGAAACCCTGACTAGACAAGTTGGATTTGAAGTGTTTCTCTGGCTATATCAATAGTCCGCTTCAATATTTCAGATTACAGATGCACTAGGCATTTTTGTTGTATCCTCAGTCAAAGTAGAAAGAATGTTTTAACTAATAACTAGAAATTTGGGTCCAACCCCAGCCATTAATTAAATATGGGACCTCAAGCACATCCCTCTCTTTAAGATTTCAGTTCCTTTACTACCTTCTCCCTGTGTCATGAATTTAAAAAATTGAATCATGATCAATCAATCAATGAAAGAAGCAATCATTAACTAAGCCACTGAGTTTAGGTTCTAGGGATACAAAATCAAAAATGAAACAATCCTTGATCTCAAAGAGTTTACATTTTACTGAGGAAAACAACAGATAAATATTTTACAAGATAAATATGAGATAATTTAGGTATTGAGAGAAATGTTCAGAGGAATTTGTGATGAAGACTGATGGGCCACACTCCTTGACTTTGTCAGGTAACATTGGAAAAAGCAGACTTACCTGTCAAAGGCGTGGGTAAGTCATTTGTAAAATGAAAGGTTTGGACCAGGTGCCACTAATAACCCTTGCAGCTCTAGCAATCCATGATTGGTAGATGCAGTTAGAGATACAGTTGCAAAAATTATCCAGCAGAGATGAATGCATATTGACTCCAGACAGGATCCTGGAATTTGATCTCTTGATAAAAAGAAAAAAATTTCCAGATCAAGCAGGTCAATGTATGTTCAGAAAGACAGTCTCTAAAATAGGTACTTTCTCTTTTGTCACCTCTTTACTCTAATTTTCATAGATCTTGGAGTAGGAGGGCAAAGTGTTCACTGAAGGAAAGCTTGCATGGAGGTGATCAGAGAATCCTCCCAACTAACAGTCTTCTCTTACAGACTGAAATGGAAGTCAGTAAAACTCATCCAAACTACCTCTAATTCTATATTGCCCAAAGAAAATAAAGCGATGTCATCCAATCTGATGAGTATTTATTAGTTCTCTACTACGTAATACTATGAGAATTGATCTCCCAGCCAGGAGGACCTCTGTTGAGTCCAGGTTCTGAAGACAAAACTCACCATGTGACCCTGGACAAGTCATTTCACTTCTCAGTGACCCAGTGACTCTATAAAATTCCTAAGTTGCAAAATAAGTGCAAATCTGCATTAATAGATAGCTTCCTCACTGGGAGTTCCTTAAACCAATGAAATCAAAGGTCTAGTCTTAACGAGTCAAGCATGATGTTAGATTCTGGTGTTACAAAGACAAAAATGAAAATATAAGAACCTTTTATTACAGCAGAGAAAGACATGTACATACATAGAGAGAAAGTATTAGAAATAGTATGGTCATAGAGTACTTAATTTAGAATCACTAATACATGTTCAAATCTGACACTCACTGGGTATGTAGCTCTAAGCAAGTCAATAAATTTCTCTGGGCCTCAGCTTCTTCATTTGTAATATGAGATGATTGGACTCATTTTAGAGATATTAAGATCTGACTCTGAATATATAAGTTTAATTTGTAATGGCACAAAAACACTAATAATTTAGGATTTAAGGGAAAAGTCTTCATGGAGGAGAAGGCAGATGAGCATAGTTTGAATGGAGCCATAGAGTCCAAAAGAAAAGGGGTGAGGAGAGAGAACAGATTAAAAAGATTAACTGTTAAGACCACATCCTGCCCCTAATTTACACTAAATACTTAAAATCTGATCCATCTCCTCTTCCCATTTGGACAACAGAGACCTGTTCATCTCAGCTATAAATAACTACCCCTCTCCCAGAGCCTCAGGGTGCTAAAACAGGACCTGTGATGTAAGCCTGTAGCACACACATAAATGGAGACCCCATGAATAGACAGATAAGCCTAGGCTGCAGAGCTTCACCAAGTGAGGAAAGATTTTCTTCCCATCTCAGCTTCCTCCAAGGACTATTTGACTACAGCAGATCATATGACTTTGTTCTTGGAGTTACATTTTAACTGAAAAAGTTTAACAACAACTATGACTTATGGCCTTCTAAAATTGGCAGCAGAAAAATGAGCTGAGGAAGTAATGGAAAAAAACCACAAGTGAAGCCATTCCATGTTATGCACAATTTCTGAGCACTTTTTTCTTTCCAATCCTCTGTGTGTGTGTGTGTGTGTGTGTGTGTGTGTGTGTGTGTGTGTGTGTGTGTTTCAGATGGTGGAAAATATTTTCCAGATACAGTCCTGGCCTTCCCAAGTACATATTTATGCCAGGTTTATAAAAAGCAGCTGCAGACAGGGTTGACTGAAAGGATTACTCTGCTGTCTGCCTTCCAGAAGGTGCTTCAGTTCACACCCTATCACCAAGACTCAGACTTATTTCTGAAAACCCTGTAACTTTCACAAAGCATACCCCAAAAGGAGGACAAACCTTCAACTCAGTAAATAGAAGTAATGGAGGATCCTTCCTATTCCAAGCCCTCATCTCACAGTTTAGATTTGCAAAGTGCCTTGGTGATATTGATTATTATTCCTAACAAGAGTCACTGAAATGCTCTTTCAGAAAAGAGAAAAGGGTATTTTTGAGATGCATTTCACAGATCCAACCAGCAGCACAGTACAGGAAGGTTTTATATGTGTGCTCACATGCTAAGCTCTTGGGAGCATCCGAATAACTGAATAAGAATCCAAATCAAGTGCATGGACGGCTCTCCCGGCTATGTACTGAAAGATCTACCCTCTCTCCATGCACAAATTCTGAGATTAGCAAATAAGACCTTTGCCATAGGTCCCAAGGTTCTCCATTCCTCCCTCCAAGATCCCATTGCTCCTTTACTTCCTACCCAGAGTCAGGTCTCTGCTTGTGCACTCGCTGGGTTATATCATCACTGCCCAACCTCTGATGTTCTGGGAATTCCCAACCAGCCATAAACGACTGAGGCCTACTGCTGACTCTCTCCTTAGTTTCCTGGCTAGCCTTGGGCTGGGTTTCCACTTATCTTTCTTAGTTTTCCCTCCTTGCCAGAGAATAATTAAAATAATAACAACCTCCCTGGTAGCGCTTTGGGGGTGGGGGTGGGGGTGACTAAGTAGTTAATGCTGGGAAGGTGCTTTGAAGACCAAAAGCCCTGGGTATTACTCATGGAGTTTTAAGGAGCAATGAGTCCCAGTCTGGAATTGAGTCAGCAAAGGAATGACCTCCCACCAACAAACAGGCTGGCACAGCTGAGGTCTCAAATGGGTTAGCTGGTCAAGGCTATTAGTTCAAGTGTACCAAGAGTATCTATCACTGGAAAACCAAAAGGGAGGATTGTTGTAGGAGGACTCTGGTATGTGACAGATTAGGGGTTTTGGAACCACAACTTAAAGCTGTTTCCACAGTCCAAGCCTTAGAGTAACCCTGCCAAGAAGGCGGCCTTACTTTAGGAGTATCAGTCAAGACAATATTTCCTGGCAATTGTTTGGGAAAATGCTTTTCTCACATCTAATTGTTCCCAGGAGACAGAATTCTCTCCATCTTCAGGAAGGAGGGAGGCTGAGAGCTCAGGGAAGCTAGCTTTGAGGAAGGAGGGGAGAGAGAAGTGGGAGGGAAGGACTGAAACATGCGGAGGAGTGAGTGGTGAAGGATCTGTAAGACCCAGGCTCTCTAATTTTCCTCTACTCCTTTACTCTCTAACCTGCAGCCCCTACCTATAGCAGGACTAGCAGTGAGAAAAGATCCAAAGTCGGAGATCCTCAGATAGAAAATAACGGTGTTTGCCTGTTGTTGTTGTTTTGCCACTGGGGTTTTTTTGGGAACTCTACAGCCCCTTGTACCCCTAACCAAAAAGAGGAGAGCTGACAGCAACTGCAGCTGGAGAGGCAGAAATAGAAGGGCAGGATGTCTTTAATCTCCCCCAGCGTGTGGCCAAGATGCCTTTCTTAGAGACCTTGTTTACAGTGCTTCCCCAAGCTCCTTCTTCACATTCCTTCAATTCCTGCTGTGTTGCCCCTTCTCCCACTGACTCCTCTGAATTTTATCCTTTTGCTCTACTTCTCATTCATTTTTCTTCCTGCCTTCCTCATTACTCAAAACAATAACAAAAACAATCTTACAATATCAAAAATGGTGGCATCCCTTGACTTTCCCTTCTAGAAAGAGGCCTTTTTTAGGCCTCATTTAGGCCTGTTTATTACCATTCTGTGGGCCTGGGAACCCCCTGAGAATGATGATCATTAGGGTAGTAACAGAAGCCGAGGGCCAGAATCAAAAGTAGACAGGCAGCAGGGAGAGGAGGGGGTCTGAAACCGGACATGAGTGGCAAAAAGCGTAACAGCTGTACCAGGCTAAGAAATGATTTTGTTCTATTTTGTTTTCAAGAAGGTGGGTGGAATCACTGGTTTGGAGAGGGTTAGAACAGAAGAAGGAAAAGAAGGGGGGGATCTCCAAAAAATAACAGGGGAACAGAGTTCTTCTCTCTCTAGTTATAAGAGTGCCATCTAATGGTGTTGGCCACAGGTGCAGCATCAAGTCCAAAGAGAAAAGACCATCTATGTGAGACTGCAGACAATGATGAGTAGGTAAGGTTGCCACATTCAGTGATCTGCTAACCACAAGCACTGAAGATCTATGGCCTATCTCTGGCAAGTAGACGTATCAGCTTCCTAAGAGTAAGAATAAGGGGGAGGGGGGAGTAAAGAGGGAGTGGAGAGGAATATTTGTTCTCTTCCTCCCTCCCATGCCAGCTATCTCTCTAATTGGCATAGTAGACAGAGCTCAGGGCCTGGAGTCTAGAAGACTTAAACTCAAATCTGGTCTCAGACTCTTATCGAGTATAAGACCCTGAACAAGTCTCTTGACTGCTTTATACCTCTAGTTCTTTAACCAGTAAATAGGAATAATAATAATAACACCTCCCAGGGCTATTGTGAGGGTCAAATGAAATAATAATTGGAAAGAATATAGCACTATGTCTGATACATAGCATATGTTGTATAAATATTAGCTATTTTCTCTATCTAATATAGCACACTTATCTATGCATATATTTATATATATATAGAAAATTTATATCTATATATATACACATATGAATGGATATGTGTCTCCACCCTATCAGAGGACCTGATTCACACAACCTTTTTTTTTATAAAGATTTTTCTACTTATTTATAATGGCATCATAAGTGCTGTTTTTATTTAGTCGTTTCAGTTGCATCTGATTCCTCATTACCCCAATTAGGGTTTTCTTGGCAAAGATACTGGAGTGATTTGTTATCATCTCCTTCTCCCACTCATTTTACAAATGAGGAGACTGAAGCAAATAAAGATAAGTGACTTGTCCAGGGTCCTACAGCTAGCATTGCATCTGAGGTGAAATTTGAACTCAAGATCAGATTTCCTGACTTCATGGACAGCACTCTGTGCGCTATCACGCCATCTGGTGGCACCCCAAGGAAAAGTTACAGATGAGAGGAAGCAACGAACCACACTCTCAGTTGAAAATCTAACCACACTCTCAGTCAAATCCTCCTGTTAGCACCTGTGTATCAGGTAGTCCCACATGCTGAGGGGTAATTCATTTGTAGTTGTCAGATCTATGCTTGCTTCGACTTTATATGTAGGCTGGTGGAAAAACTTGCCATTCCACCCACTATTGAAAGATCTGGTTGTAAAAATTTTTTGATTTTAATTCTCAAAGACATTATTTAATTATTTGTACTTATTATTTTAACTAGGTCTTTTATACTGCTTAAAATAAGATGCTCAATCACTTTAGAAAAGCTAAAGTCAAAGGGAAGCAAGGTCATATTTCTCTAAGGAGGATATGATAAAGAAAAATAGAGGTGATACAATGCTCCAAGAATGCACAGATATTTTTGTGGACATAGCTAATATGGGAATTTGTTTTTCTTGACTGTGCAGATTTGATCTTACACGTTTTTTTCCTTCTTTTCTGGAGGGGGAAATGGGAGAAAGGAAAATAAATGTTTGATAATTGAAAATATACAATTATATAAATGTATATATAGATAGAGATGGATAGATAGATAGATAGATAGATAGATAGACAGATATAATAGTTTCTCCCCCCCCCCATTCCCACAAAGTTTCTATCCTAGATTGCCTGTTGAGAGGAAGTGAGGTCAACAGTATCATGGGGAATCTGTATTTGGTTTGGGGGGGGGAGAAGAGTGAGGTACTTTTAGGTGATGAAATAAAAATGACCACAAGCAAACAGACTAATTAAGTCATCAGAATCAGAAGTTCCTGCAAAAGAATTCCTACTAATGCAGGTCAAGAACTACTCTGTAGTTTGTAGTTTTAGAGTGTTCTAGGGCCACCAAGAAGTTCAGTGACTTGTCCAGTATCACAAAGTCATTCTATGTCAGAAGTAGGACTTGAATCCAGGTCTTCTCAACTCTTAAGGTCATCTCTCTATCCACTCTGCTACACCACCTCACTAAAGGAGAATTTACCTAAGCTACTGGTCAGTTGTTGTTTTTTTTTCAGTCATATCTGACTATGTGGCCCCATTTGGGTTTTCTTGTCTAAAATACTGGGATGGTTTGCCACTCCTTGTTAATAAATATCTGAGGTTAGATTTGAACTCAAGATGATTCTCCTGAGTCCAGGCCCAGAACTCTATCCAACTGCGCCACCTAGCTGCCTACGAATCTCCCTATACAAATACCCTCCATCACTCCACAAATACACACCAGCAGCAATGTGGAACTGCCAGGACCTGCCTAGAGCTGATTCATTTATTTCTGTGAATTCTGCCTTTGCAAATGATCAATCTCTGTCGCTCTCAAGTTATACATTTGACAGGAGGTAGGGGTGAGAAAAAGGAAGAAAGGGCTTGACTAGTGAGTATTACAACAAATGTTACCTTTACTCATACAGACTTATCAGAGTTGTTCTAGTAACCTTTGAGATGTATTGTGATCTCTGATTGTATTTGGGCTATGCCATACCTAAGACAATATGTAGCTTAAAAATTGTTGTTTCACATTGGAGTAATGAACAACCTTGATGGACTCACTCATCCCTTCAGTGCAACAATCAGGGACAATTTGAGGCTGTCTGCAATGGAGAATACCATCTGTATCCAGAGAAAGAATTATAGACTTTGAACAAAGACCAAAGACTGTCAAATTAGAAAAAAAATGTTATATTATTATGTAATTTTACTATCTCATACTTTATTTTTCTTCCTTAAGGATATGATTTCTCTGTCATCACATTCAGCTGAGATCAATGTATAACATGGAACTAACAGAATGCCTTCGGGGGGGGGCAAGAATGGGTGAAAAATTATAAAATTCAAAATAAATAAATAAGTAGATAAATAAAATCTTTCTTTTTTTAAGGTTTTTACAAGGCAATGGGGTTAAGTGGCTTGCCCAAGGCCACACAACTAGGTAATTATTAAGTGTTTGAGGCCAGATTTGAACTCAGGTACTCCTGACTCCAGGGCCGATGCTCTATCCACTGCGCCACCTAGCCACCCCTAATAAAATCTTTCTTTAAAAAAAAATTGTTGTTGTAGTTGTTATTTAATCAATTTTGTCTATAAAATACCAAATGATACAACAAGTGATGAAGGAATCAACTAAATTGAATTATTACTTGGATCATTACATGGACAAATCATAATAAGTCTGATTCATTCCTATGTCATCCAATGTAGATCAAGATATGGCATGGCAGAACTAGATAGTAGATAAAAAGAGCAAAGTTTAAACTTGAAGACAGAGGAAACTTGATGACAGGAGAACTGTCCAAATGCAGAATGGGTTGTTTCAAGAGATACCAATATTCCCCATAACTGGAGGTTCTCAAGCAGCATCTAAATGACCACTTGTTGGGAAAATGTTAGAGATGATTCCTGCTAAGGTATAAAGATTGCTTGTGATTCTACAATTCAGAGTTAAGATTTTAGTTATTTCTCTAAATTCATACTGAATAACATGAAAAACAGAAATAATTCAAAAATCAGAAATAATTCATATAAGAGAATTAGGCTCTAGGAAAAGGGGAATTCTAGAGTGTTCATTAAGAATTCAGTCACAAAGGACAAATGCTGAGTGAGTCTAGGCTTGCTAGGTTTGATGTTCATTTCCCTTGTACTAGTCAGATTGGAAGGGAAAATGATATACCAGGCTTTCTGTAAGTACATTTTATGTTCTCAACAAGAAAAATCACTACTTGGCCAAAGTAAACTAGACATGAAATTCTTATGAAAACAGGACTAACATTTATGCCATATCACATAACAAGGAGTAGAGCAAAGCAATTTTTACAGCCAAAGGCAAACTTTTTCCAGTTTTGTTCTTTAAATCTTTTCTATTTAAGGTCTCTGACCTAAAAATCTCAAGTCTCATTTTTGAATACCTATAAGATAAAAGGTGAAAAAAATAAGGAATTGGTAAATGGGAATTATTTGCCCAAGAAAATGAATATAACAATGAGTGTAAGGAAAGAGCAGTGAATTTGAAATCAGAAAATAACAGAGCATGTTCAAAAGATGGTAACCAGAATGATAATGTCTTGGGTACCATACCATTGCTTAAGGAATTGGGGATGTTTAGCTAAATAGAAGACTGGAGGGAGATAAGAGAGGACAAGATGGACATGATCAATGCCTTCAAGTATTTAAAGAGTTGTCAGAAGGAAAAGAGAATGCATTTGTTTTTGTTGGTCCCTGATGACAAAACCAAGGGCAAATTTTCCGAACAATTAGTTCTGTACAAAAAAAGAAAAATGCTATGTGAGGAAATAATAGGTTCTTCATTACTGGAGATCTTCAGATGGACAGTCACTCCACAGAAATGGTGTAGAGACAATTCCTGTCAGGGATTGGTTAGATCAGATGAATTTAGGTCTCTTCCAAATCTAATAGTCTAAAGTGCATTTTAATGAACCTGGGTTCAAAGCTTACCTTTACCTCTCTGGTAAATGGATGAGAAGTGTTAGGTCATGGATCCTTCCAGCCTTAAAACCTAGAAAGCATTCACTGTGATGACTTTAAGTTAAACTTCATGTTATTTGGGAGTAGGGTGGAAATGGAGGGAAAGGGGAAGAGAGGTGTGGAAAGAGAAAGAGGGAGAGATCAGAGCAAGACCAGAATCAAGATGATTCCCCAGTGTGTAGTTGAAGAGGAAATAAATTGAGGGGCAGCAATTCCTCCAATCCACATTCTCAGCACATGACTTAGGAGCTTAGCCTTAGTCTTTATAGGAAACTTCCTTCCAAAGGTATGGGGTACCTCTCTGATCCCTTCTGAGGCAAGTCCTCCCTTCCTCCACATCATGGGATTCTCTACATTCCAAAGCCAGGCAAACAACAAAGGCAGTGTTTGTGTCATCTGAGAACAAACTTGGAAACTTTTAAATGTCAAAATGAATGATGTGGAAAGACTTGTGGGAAAGCCAAGGAAGCAGCAACATAGCTGAGAAAATGGAAAGGCAAGGGTTGAAACCCAAGGGCCTGCTGGTTAACAAGTCTGTGGGACTCAAAGTCTTTTAATATAAGGGATCCTCAGAAGCAGAAAGACATCTTGAGCTGTCACAAAAATCAGTGATGCAGCAAAAATGTGAAGATTAATGTGGTCCCAGCGGGGAAAGCTAGGGCTCATGCTATTGATTTTATTGAGAATCTACAGTGGGAAGAAGGACCATCTGATATGCAGCAGAATGTCACAGGGTACTAAATATTATTATCCTATTCTAATGAAATTTCCTGAGGCCCTGCTGCTAAAGGGGTCATCAAGTATCATATTAGAAGAGAGTCTCAATCACACCAACAGCAAAGTGTCCCTAAAGAATTGGGAAATGATTCATCTAAAACCCCAAATTGCCATTTTCTTACCAGTTTAATGTATTGTTTTCTCCATACAATGAGTAGAATGAACATTCTGGTAGCTCAGATTTGGAATATTGTATTACAGAATACCCTGAACTGGGGAGCCAAGAAATCTTGGGTTCTAATCCATAATCTGCCACTAAATTACCATGTGATTTGGGCAAGTCAGTTTTCTCACAGGTATGGGCAGCTAGGTGGCACAGTGGGATAAAGCACCAACCCTGGAGTCAGGAGGACCTGAGCTCAAATTTGACCCCAGACACTTGATAATTGCCTAGCTGTGTGACTTTGTGCAAGTCATTTAACCCCACTGCCTTAAGTAAATTTTTTTTAAAAGAGTTTTTTCATGGACAATAAAGGAGTTGGATTGGGTAGTTTCTAAGGTAGCTTTTAAATACTACATTCTTAAAAAATAAATTTCATATACTACTCCAGGCTCTCTAAACCACTACATGGAGCCATAATTAACAGTTTTTGTATTCATGACAAGCAGCATAAAATGCACTCTTAAATCAGCTTTTTAAAGACAAATTCACTTGATGATACTGGTACATTTAGATAAACCTGACATCTGGTAGCTTGCTATTTTGACTAATTAAGTCTTGCTCATGAAGGTTAAACTCTATTGTTTCTCTGTTGCTGAAGAACTATTAGTGCTGTCAATCACTCCCTAAGTTTTAATAATTTGAGACAAAGTTTCTGTTGCTCCACTATTAATACTTCCCTGCTAGTGGGTACATCCATGCTTACTTCTAGAACCCTGAAACCTCAAGTGACAATTACAGTCCAGGAAGGTCATTCATTCATGCTAATATTGTCTGAATTGCTACTTATTTTAAAATATGCCTCAAGTGTACATGATATATTTATATATGTGCATGTAAAATATCTACTTCTATAACTTCTTGAAGCATGGCAACAGCTGGAACTGCAACCAAATTTGGAGATAAATTGGGAAGTTCAGTTATGAAGCTGGTTAGTGTCAGTCTATTCCAAGGATAAATCCCTGGAGAGTAAGTGATATATGTGGCATATTCAGCACTGCCAGGCTTTTAATCTGGAATTCTTGATCTTATGCTCATCAGAGTTATTGCATATCACCACAGCAAGGTAATATTTAATTAAATTGACTTCATTCACAACTCCCTTATAGGGTATAAGATCTTGATTTCTCTGAAGTATTATCCCACAGGCTCAAGCATACACACACAAAAAAATAAAAGTAGTTTAATATAGAACACTGATATTCCTTTTAGATGCAGCTGAGCACAGAAATGATGCTCAAACAATAATAGTGTATACGTGAGTAAGAACATAGCTAAAGAGCCAACCACAGCTCTACAGTGGTCACTATACTCACAGTTGCCTGGTAAACTAATGAAATAGGGCAGCTTGCAAGAGTCCAACCAATCCTAATAATTATACCATTCAGATGTGGTCAAAAGAAGCTCCCAGTTCTGTGGAAAACACAATCACAGTCATATGCCTAAGAGTGCTATAAAGCAGACATTGTGCAATCAGCAACTACTAAAAAATAGCTATCTGGGAAGACCAGAGTTCTCTGGTGAAAGTGGTCCTAGAGACCAAATGCTTTGAAGAGGAGGGAGATAATGGCAGAGCAATCACTAGCAATTCTGGCACCTAGGACAAGTAATACAAAAGACACCCCCCAAGTCAAGTTTTTAAGATAAATTGAGTTTGGAAGAAGGGAAACTGGAGACCTCAAGAGACTTGGATCACCACGATGCTACAGTTACAAAAGCCACCTCTAGGAGAAAGAGCAGCGTGGGACCAGATCAAGGAGTTCACTTAGGGAATAAGTTTCTAGAGGAAGAAGTATCCTTTTCATAGTTTCTTCTTTTAATTAATTATTCACTCAATCACATTTATTAAGTACCTTCCTAATAAATAAAATATTTATTAAGCTGAACTCAGTTATTTCTCCTTGCTGAAGTCATACATGTCCTCTACATTCTGGTAGCCAAGTCAACGTTCTAGTCATACCATGAAACTCCTGGTACTGGATCATGACTTATTCCAATCCATCCTGTCTGTCAACCAGGAAAGAAGAAAGAAGAGGAGAGCAGTCTATGGGTTAAAACATTTAGATGGAAGCAGAAAGAACTCAGCTCAACCTTCCCTCTTCCAAATGACAGTGACAGTTCACAGCCAGGACCCACATCAGAGGCTCATCAGTTACCAAGAAAATGATTTCACAAATAACAAATAAACTTCAAATCCACAATTCAAGTTCCTCATGGAAATAATTTGTTCTTATTGCCTATTTATCCTCCATGTCTCCCCATAGTAGAGAAGAAAATAAAGGTTGGTGAAAGGTTAAACTGATGAAGTTTGAAAGTGATAATGAAACAAGGGAGACAGTAATCCCTTTGAATATTGGAATTGTCACCTCTCCCTTTCTTATCCTCAGCAACTAGGAACAGTGCATTACAGGGAGTAGACACTTGGTTATCAGTCTGAATTGAGTAGTAAACTCCTCATTATGGCTCCACCAGCTTCTCTGTTCCTTTGAAATTAATTCTGTAGAAGTTGCTTGACTTAGTTGTTGTTGAGTCATTTTCAGTCACATCCAACTCTTTTGGGTTTTCTTGGCAGAGTTACTGGAGTGATTTGCCATTTCCTTCTCCAGCTCATTTTATAGATGAAGAAACTGAGGGAAACAGGATTAATGACTTGCCCTGGGTCACATAACTAGTGTCTGAGGCTGGATTTGAACTCAGATATTCCTGACTCCAGATTTAGTGCTCTATTCACCCAGCCTGCCCACAGGTCAGATTAGAAGGAAAGATAAATCCAAGGGGGCAACTAGACACTTGGTTTGCAGGGCTGTTGGGAGGATCAAATGAGATCATATTTGTTAAAAAAAAAAAAAAAACAGGAGTTGGTTCATAGAAGGTGGTATATTAATGCTTATTCCCTTCCCTTTTTCCCCCTCTCTTCCCCCTTAAAATACCTCCTTTTAGCTGTTCACCAATGCCCAGAACTCCAGTAAGAGTTTCTTTCCTTTTACTTATGACCTTGTCCTCTGATAAAAATTAAAATATTTTTGGAAGAAGTAATATATTAGCTTCATTAGTCATTTATACCTCTGCATGAGTAAATTTCTTGGATCCTTCTCTCAGAACAGGGTTGGTGAGGTAGAAGATGGGAAAAATTTATGAGTATTGGTAAACTGGAGTTGAATAATGGGAAGATTTCAGGATTAGAGAATAAATCATTGCTAGGAACCCCTTAGCCAAACTGCTTACTTTTCAAACTTTCCTTGGGCCAGGCAGTCCTAACGAAGATGAAGAAGGGGATGAAAACCTAAATTCATTGGTAAAGGGAAATTCTCATGTGAGATCAAACAGCCTCAAAAAACAAAAACTGACTTATCCAGGGTCACACAACCTATTCTTCTGAAGAATAACATAAACCCAAGTCTTCCTAACTCAGATACCAGTTCTTGATCCACCATGGCATGATTGCCTCTAAAGAGTCAAATACTATGAATCAGTTATTATTTATTAAGAATTTAAGAGGTGAGGGTACAACGACAAAATGAAACAGTTCCTACCTTCAAGAAGCTTGCATTTTATAAGAATTCAGGCAAATCTGAGATCAGAATTACTCTGCCAAATAGAGTAGGGAAGAAGAAAGAAAGAAAGAAAGAAAGAAAGAAAGAAAGAAAGAAAGAAAGAAAGAAAGAAAGAAAGAAAGAAAGAAAGAAAGAAAGAAAGAGAAAGAGAAAGAGAAAGAGAAGAGAAAGAAAAGAGAAAGAAAGGAAGGAAGGAAGGAAGGAAGGAAGGAAGGAAGGAAGGAAGGAAGGAGGGAAGGAAGGAAGGAGGGAAGGAAGGAAGGAGGGAAGGAAGTATAGGAGGGAAGAAGGGAAAGAAGGAAGGATGAAAGGAAGGAAGGAAAAAAGAAGAAAGAGGGGGGAAGGGTGTAGTGGGAGAAGGTGGGGTAAGAATCAAGGTCAGTGATTCTACTTAGCCCTGGTCAGTGTCCTCTCTCCCAATAAGGTTGGGTCTCATTGAATAAAGGACCAGAAGAATTGCTGCTGAATCTCTAGCTAGTGATTTAGAAGCTGCTCAGTTATAAAACCGAGCTGGGCCCGATCTTTAAAGAACCAGTGCCACACACTGGCAAACTCTAGAAAATAAAACTATTCTATTCTAATCCATTATTCTTGCCACCACATATCTAGGGGATACCTCATCAATCTAAGTGACTTATCACCTAAATCACCCATTACAAGTATACATAGAAAGGCCCCTATCTCCCTCAGGATTGGTCACCTTATAGGATTTCATAAAACACCAAATCTAAACATACCTAAAGTTGTCTTTCACAGACATAAACCTTGAAAAGACCTTAGAGATTTTAGTTAAGGACACTGAGGCAAAGAGTGGTTAAGTAATAGCCCAAAGTTACCCAGGGTAAGGTAAGAGGCAGAGCCAGGATTTGAAGCTAGGTCATCCAAGGAGTGCTTGGTGGCATATTGGACAGAGTATGAGACCTGGAATCAGGAAGACTCATATTTCTGAGTTCAAATATGGCTTCAAAGAGTCACCAGCTGTGGGATCCTGGGTAAGTAACAATATTATTTGCCTCAGTTTCCTCATCTATAAATGAGTTGGAGAAGGAAATGCCAAACCATTGCAGTATATCTGCCAAGAAAAACCCAAAGGGAGTCATAATGAGTGGGACACAAGTGAAAAATGGCTCAACAACAACAAAACAACCTCTGACTTCAGATCTAACAACTCTGCACTATGCTACTCTGCTTTTCTATCATCACCCATGTTCTATAAATTCTGTCACAAATCAATTAGGGAGGTAGTCGATGGACAAGCATTTCATAAACTCCTTTTATGGCTCTAAGAACTGGAAATATAAAGACAGATATGCAATTAGAGTTTATTGTCTGTATCATCTATGGTAATTTCAACCATTTCTTGTTTTGTCCAGGAGGATGGAAATAGAGAGCTGTAACGAGGGAAGGATAATCAGAAATTTATCCCTAAGCATCAAAATTTAAATGGTTAAAAAAACTCAACAACATATTGCTTCTGATATTTTGAGGATACTAAAGCTATTTATTCCCCCTTCCATTCAACTGATTTTGTCTTAATTCTTGCATTCAATTCAGTAAACATTTATTAAGTATTTACTATGTGCAAACACTGTGCTAAGTACAGGGGATGCAAAAAGAGATGAGAGTCCCTGTCTACAAAGAACTTAAAATCTAATGGATTTTATTATTTTACAGTCTAATAGAATATATTATTTTCACATCAAGAATTATGAAATTGATCTGAGGATATATTTTATGTTGTCTGCTCTAGGTTTACATTTCTTGCTGCTCATTCCAATGACCAAAATTGCTTATTTTTTGTCTAGACTGATATGGATAAGAACTGAAAAGGCTGGCTGAATAGAATTGGGAGAAGATGAAATAGATACTGATATTCAAGGAAACATTTTCTGATGATCAGGGCATTAGGATTTGATGGTCCCTTGTCTGATGACTGATCTAAACAATCATGTCATGACCTCATGATATAGTTGAACAAAGCAAGATAACATAGTGACATGTCAGTGAACTGGGAAGTAAGAGACATGGATTCTCTTCCTAGCAATGTCATTAATGAGTCAAGTGAACATGGCAAGTCATATTACCTCTGGGTTCCCTCATCTCTTGAATTAAAAATTAAAACTCAAATATCGTATGGTCCTACAATGTCACTAAATTCTCATTTTCTGTTTCAATTCAGAAAATGACACCAAGGTGGAGCCACTCAGGGAAAAGGAAGGCAAATGAAGAGATTAGATCAGATCTAGTGCATGCATATCTCTGCCCTTCCTGCTAGCTTTCAATGGTTTCTTTCCCCAAGGCAACTTTCTCCCCTAGCTCTCCATATATTATTCCATGAGAGAAAATAGACTATGGTCATACTAGCATAGCAAAACCCAAGTCAAAGACTGGCTGCCTAGAATGAATATCCCAAGAACTGGAAAATAAAAGTGTACCCATAAGTTGGGAAGTGGCTGGACAAATGATGGCATATAAATATAATGTAATATGATGATTTTTCCATTTGAAATGACAAAAAGAAATAGTTTCAAAGAAACCTGAGATGATATGTATGACCTAATGTGAGCAGATGACAGAAGAATCAAAACAATTCATTCAATAATAAAAAAACAAACTTGGAGAAACTTAACATTTCTAATCAATGAACTGACTAGCACAATTCCAGAGGATCAATGATGAAGTGTGATACCCATCTCCTAGAAGTTTGCTGAAACATAACTAATGGAACCCTTGCCAGGAAAATGTTTCTAAATGCATTTACTAAAACACATAGGATTATAAAGAAATCAATTATACTGAAAAACAGTTATCAAGAAAAAAATTTTTAAGCAACATTCATAGACTACAGGTTAAGAACCCTGATCTAAAAGTACTGAACTAAATATAATAATTAAATCCACATAGAAATCAAATTATACAAGTATCATTTATCACACAACAACCAGAGGTGAAGAATTTCCATAGTGTGATGTTGATCAAGGGGGAAGGATTTCTCTATATTTTATGGCTGTAAAATTTTGAGGTCTCCTGAGTTTTTCCTCTGTGCTATCTTGTTGATTTTACACATAGATGGTAGAGGTGATGGTGGTGGTAGCAGTGGCGGTGGTAGTGGTGGTGGTGATGGTGGGGTTGGTAGTTTTAAACCAAAAGCACTAGAGCAAAGTATTTTGCTGTGAGTACAAGTCATCTCAGATGTGTAAGGTACAAGTCATCCAAGATATTTTAAGGATTTTAGAGTTGATGGAAGCTATAGCCCCTTCAGAATTCTTGCAGGAGGTTTCACCTCCAAAGGACCTCCAGGTTCTTTGTTTTTAAGTAAATCATGTCTCAGGAAGAACTTTGCATTTCTGAAATGTAATCCAATTCAGTTCATGTTTGAAAGTTGGCTGATTGTCACTAAAGACCTGCAAGTTATTTCCAAATAACCTAATGAAGAGTTAAGTGATCCAGGAAAGGAGATGGTGTGTGTTTGAGTCTCTGTGTATATCAGAGTGAACTCCAGCTACTATTAGTAATATCTTTAGTGGCAACTTTTGGTAAGATAGCCATTTCCATGCCTAGAAAACATTGTAGCATAGTGAAATGAACACTGGGCTTGGGTTTTAAAAGACCCAGATTCTAGGGGTGGTTAGGTGGCACAGTGGATAGAGCACCAGCCCTGGAGTCAGGAGTCCCTGAGTTCAAATCCAGCCTCAGACACTTAATAATTATCTGTGTGGCCTTGGGCAAGTCATTTAACCCCATTTGCCTTGAAAAAAAACTTAAAAAATGTTTTTTTTAAAAAGAGAGAGACGGATTTTAGCCCTACCTCTGTCACTAATCCTGTGCCCTTAACCTTGCTGATCTTGTCTAGAAAAACAATCAAGTTGGACTAGACAAGCTCTAAACTCTAAACCTCCCTTCTAGCTCTGAATATCTAAATAAGGGCCATGGTTAGCTGGTTTTAAAAGTTCATTCTATTTCTAACATTTCTTTTTTTTCATTGTTTTTTGTTTTTGCAAGGCGATGGGGTTAAGTGATTTGCCCAAGGTCACACAGCTAGGTAATTACTAAGTGTCTGAGGCTAGATTTGAACTCAGGTCCTCCTGACTCCAGGGCTGGTGCTCTATCCACTGTACCACCTGGCTGTCCCTATTTCTATTATTTCTCTTTCTAAGACTACTATTTTCCCTTGTCATAAATATATTTCAATCAGATTTTCCTGGATTTATAATGTATATACAGCATTGTGCACATGACTATAAACAGATGTATATATTTAGATGACTATAATGCATATGTGTATATACATGCATATGTATGAAAATACAAAACAGCTTGAAGAGGAAAGTAGATTTGTGGTGAAAATCATAGGCAATAATACCAATGGAATGTGGAATGAAGAAGTCAATAGGTCTAAATATGCCTGGCAAATAACAGGATACTCAATGGTGTTCTTGCTGATGAAAAGACTGTGAGGATGGCAACAGATAAAATAAGCATTCACATTTGTTCACATTTATAAAATGCCTTTTCTTAGCATGCAGCTAGAGGGCACTCAAGCACACACTCTTCCAAAGTGGATAACAGGTCAAATGATGTATTAAAGTTCTGAGTTTTTATTTAAATGCCTACTATGTTCTTGGAGGAGGCTAAATGCTAGGGATATAAAGAAAGTTAAAAATAGTCCCCTACTCTCTAGGGGCTGACATGGAAACATAACATCTAAACAGCAAGCAGTAAAGTGGAATGGGGAAAGAATGTCTGCAGAAAGTGGGATTTTTATCTGAGACTAGAAGACAGGGAAGTGGGGGGGATTATGAGGAGGGTGATAATTCAAAGAATGACGAACAGTCAATAAAAATACACAAATTTATTACTATCATGTAAAATGTAATATCATTTAAAAATATTTTTATGAACAGTTCATAGCTTCCTATACAATACTTTTTTGCTCTTTATTTTAATGTGCATATTTGTTTTTTTAATTCTAATTGAAATGTTTACAAACAATCCTGCAGAGAGAGAGAGAGAGAGAGAGAGAGAGAGAGAGAGAGAGAGAGAATCTGAATGGGAATCTAAACTCAAAATGCCCTGTAGCAGAAGAGCTTCAATGAGTCAAAAGATCCAGTTGATCATGGCTCCCATTTACTCTCTTATACAAGGAGGAAAAAAAATCTAGTCTTTTCTTGCCTAAAAAATTACTCTGACTTCATTTTTAAAAGGTTAATTCCTGTGTTTTTCAATTTAAAGTCAAAGCTGCTAACAAAATAACCCCTTTTCAGCACATGCTTATAAAAACACACTGTGTATGTAAGATCTGCGTTTTTAATCAGTTAAAGGTCTAGAATACCTTCAGTGATCACTTGTAGTCCCAGATAGCATCAAAAATAATTTTCCCTAAAAGACACAGAACCACTGCACTTGTCTCCTGAATTTAAATGCACAAGTTCTGCTGCAGAAAAAAAAAAAGTCATTCTATCATTTAAGCAGTGAGGATGGAGAAGTGCAACTCACACAATAAAGAGAGTGTGAGTCCCATGTCCAGAGAAGGATCTACCTATGGTGAAGAGACTGTCCTGTGTGGCTCAAAAGAAAGCAGAATAGATAACTCAACCTTCTTCTCTAGCCACTCTCCCCCAAAGAAGCAGGCTTGACCTCTTCCATCTTTTTTCTTGACTCAAAGCTAAACTCAAAGTAGACTCCCCTTTGATGAGTCCTGAAAGATACTTCTATTTGAAGAGTCCCAAAAGTGAGACTGGTAAGAGTTGAATCTCTCATCTCTTGATAATTCTGCTCCTCCAAAACACACACACACACACACACACACACACACACACACAAGTAGATCTTCATGTCTACAATTAAAAGAGTCCTGTATCAGTGGACTTTGGGATAGGAGTTACAATCATACACTCAAACATACAAAACTTGTAAGATCACATAAAAGAGAGATATAAATGTACTATAAGAAAGGTCAAAATCACCCTATTTTCAGAATCAAGATGTCCTATTATCCGACTCCTTTCTATGAACTGGAAAATGAAATCACTTGCAAAAAAGCCCAAGGGAGTGGATGTGACAATTCCAAGGAGCTGGGGGGGGGGGGGGGGCTTATCTCTCCAATCTTTTCTCTCTTAAAGTTCAATGCAGGAGGGTCAGAATTTTCTTTCCACAAAACCACTAGGAGAGATTGGCCAAGTCGGTATCTCCCTAAGGGAAATCAGCTGCCTTCCTTCTTGGCCAATTACAGCCGCTGCACAGCTGTCTTGATTCCTTTGGCTCTTATCCCCAAACCCCCAATAAACCAATAAGTAATGTCAGCCTCCCTAACAGAACAAAGATCTGAAAAGATAATAACTAAAAGCCATTTCCACCCCAGCAGATGTGCTTTTTGGGAATGTCATCACAAAAAAGAGAAGGCCCTAAGTTCAGCCAGAAGAACAGTTGAACTGTGGGAGACACTCTCAGAAGGCCTAAGAAACAACTTGGCTGGGGAAACAATACACATTGATCATTTGCTTTGGGTAAAGAGAAACAATAAACTGGCTGTAATGAATTGCCTAGATTGTCCTACCCATCATTTTCCCAGGGCCTCAGTCTGACAGATCATTTCTAGAACCTACTCTGCAAGGAAACTGACCCTTAAACACTATATTTCTTTATGCTAAAATCTAAGTGAAAATTGGTAGTGTCTGGTTTGCTGCAGCTGAACCAATTAAATTTCAAAATCTACATATATGTTCACCTTATACACCAGTGTCTTTACAGTGATCACTTGCTTATCAACTCATGGCAGTCTGGCTTGACATCCTCATTCAATGAAAACTGTTCTCTCCAGGATTACTAATGACCCCTAAAATACCAAATCCATTGTCTTCTTCTCAGACTTTATCTTTCTTGACCTATCAACAGCTCTTCCTGGATGCTCACACTTCCCTGGGTATTGGCTGATCTCTCTTTTCTTCCTGGCAGGACTCTCCTTCAGTCACTTTTACTCAATCCTCATCCATACTTAAACAACCCTGGGCTCTGTCCTGGGTTCCTTTCTCTCTTTGCATTATCTTGCTTGATAACCTCATCAGTTCCATGGATTCAAATGCCATCTCTATGAAAAGCAAACTTCCATAACCATAGGTTCAACCCAAGTCTTTCTTTTGAGTTCCTATCCTGAATCACTAAATACCTATTAGACATTTCCAACTCAATATCCTATAGACATTTCAAACTTGGGACTCATTATCCTTTTCCCCAAAACTTCACCCTCTTCCTAACTTCCTTATTTGGAGATCAACATCCTTTCAATAACATAGCTTTTAAACCTCAGAATCAACTTCTACTCTTCCCTTTCCCTCACTCATCATTTCTAATCAATTAACAAGTCTTATTGATTCTACTATCACAACATCTTTCACATTTATCCCTTCTCTCCAATTACAGAGCCACAACATTAGATTAGGTTTTCATCATACCTCATCTGAACTTTTGCAATAGCTTCCTATTTGATTTCTCTGCTTCCAGTGTCTTCCCTCTCCAATTAATCCTCCATATAGTGAATAAATTACCATTCTTAAAACATAGTTCTGACCATGTCACTTCCCTATTCAAGAAGATTCAGTGACTCCCAACTGCCTCTAGGATAAAATATACCTTTATTTGCTATCTAAAGCAATTGCCAACCTAGCTCCACCTGCATTCCTAGTTTTATTGCATTTTACTCTCCTAGTATCCTTCCCTTCCCTTACCAGACATTGAAGGAGAAATATCTAATTTTTTTAATATTATGAAAATATTATTTGTGCCTGTCTTATATTTTCAGAGGGCTTCCTCTGCAGCATAAACCCCATCAGATGTAAATTCCCTCCAATTGTTCAATGTAACTTCATTGTTAGGTATTAATTCGAAATGGAACTTCAGTGTTAAATATAAATGTGCCAAGATAAGAGCAACCTCAGTCCATCCCTCTATCCCTCTTCCAGCTTCCTGCTTCTCAGTCTTCAAAAGTAGGTAACTGACCCCAATCAAGTAGAGGGAGGTGGATCACCCTTTAACCTGTCTGTTTGGCCCACATTCCTCTCTAGGTCAGACTCACTTGGGTCAAGCCCAGACATTTCTTATGGCTGTTTTCCTTTCGTTGTTTCCCTCAGGCATTCCTGCCTAGGCCTTTGTTTTTCAGCCTGTTCTTAAGTAATTTACTGTCTCTCCAAATGAATTAAATTTCTGAATTAAAAAAAAAAAGCTGAGCTTTTATACCTCCAGGATCAGTCATGAGTTCTTCACATAAGAATGAGTCCTTTGGGACAACACCACCCAGTTCCCCCATCATCACAAAGAGCCAACCCATAACACAAAAAATTGTTCTTTACATTTACATTGTTGTACTCAGTATGTATATTTTTCCCTTGGATCTGCTTTATTCATCCATTCATTCATTTTGTCATTTTTTGAAAGCAAAATAATATTGTATTATATCCATGATGTACCACAATTTGCTTAGCTCTTTCTCAAATTGTGGGTATCTATTTTGTTTATAATTCTTTGTACCTATAAAAAGTAATGATATAAATATTTTGGTGTATTTGAAGACTTTCATTTTATTAATGATTTCCATAGTATATACATGTATATACATACATATGTATATGCAGATAAATATATACATAGATAAATAGTTCTATCTATATATCTTGGATTATAGGGGCATCTTTAGGTCAAATGATATAGGCATTTTCAATCACTTTATCTGAATAAAGTAGTACTTTCACAAATTGTTTTATTAAATCTCAGATCCACTGAAAATGCATTTATGTGCTTATCTTGCCATAATTATTCCAATACAAGCTATTCCCTTCTTTGTCATCTTTGCCAATTTGCTGAATAGGAAGTGAAACCTGAGGATTGTTTGGATTTGCATTTCTTTTATTTTAATATCAGTATTTTTATTTATTCCATATTTGAAATATTTATAACTATAATATAATATAAAACAAATTGATTTTTTAAATCCATCTTGGAATAATACAGTACATGATGTTTTAAGTACTAATACCAGTCAACTATACTAGTATAATAGTTGTAATGCTTATATTTTAGTATCACTTTTCACATACAAGACAATAAATAAATAAAATAAATAAAAACCTTGAATACTTTTAACACTTATTTACACTATTGGAGAGGATTCTGGGAAGATGTTAGCATAGGTCAGAATATTTCAAGCTCTCCAGATTTCCTCACAAACAAGACAAAATAGCTCTTGAGAGTGAAGAAAGAGTGAACAAAATAAATAGTTGGGGCAGAACAGTGATCTTCCTAGAACAACCAGAGATGATCTGAAGAAAGATCCTAGGACAAAGTTTGGCTCCAATGAAAAGTAAACACTTCCAGGCTAGCTTCCCTGAAACAGCAAGCCAGGAATCCCCGGGGGCAGAGAAGACTGAGGGAACCTCTGCTCTCAAAGGACACCAGACCCAGTGCTACTGCTGAGACTCAGTCCTAGGCAAGAAGGAATCAGCAGAAGTCCACTGAGTGCAGAAGTGGGGGGGGGGGGGGCAGGGAGGATGCTGATAGGGCACATAACAGAAGAGTTGAGTTCCTGGTCTCAGTTCCAGGCCAGAGCGGAGAACTAAAGGTTATAGCCGCTGGATGGTTCTCAGGGAGCAAAATCATTTCTAGTGTAGTGTGCCAGGGGACCTAGTTGTGGCTTGGAGGGGGAAAGGAGTGCAGAGGTTCCACCCAGGACAAAGCTCAAAAGTTAACAGTGAGGACTTGAGTCCAGAGGTACCATCCCCCACACCCCAGGATTAGAGGTGATTATGATAACACACTGTTTAAAAAAAAGAGCAAGCAAAGAAGAAAGAACACAGCCATTGATAGTGACTATGATAGAGAAGACCAGTGTTCATCTTCAGAGGATAGAGAAGAAAAAAAGGCTCTCCTACCCCAAAGAGTAAAGTCTGATGGTCACTTGTGCAAAAAGAATTCATAGAAGAACTCAAGAGAGACATTCAAAATCAGAGAGATTGAGAAAAACTTTTTTAAAAAAATAAGAATAATTCAAGAAAAACGAGATGATTATGTAAAGAAAGGCAACCAACAAGAAAAAGAGATCTAGAATCTTTTTTTAATTTAAATTTATTTTTATTAAAGATATTATTTGAGTTTTACATTTTCCCCCAATATTGCTTCCCTCCCCCCTCCCCCCCCCACAGATAGCACTCTGTCAGTCTTTACTTTGTTTCCATGTTGTAACTTGATCCAAATTGGGTGTGATGAGAGAGAAATCATATCCTTAAAGAGAAGAGAAGTCTAAGAGGTAACAAGATCAGACAATAAGCTATCTGGGTTTTTTTTTCTAAATTAAAGGGAATAGTCCTTGTACTTTGTTCAAACTCCACAGCTCCTTATCTGGATACAGATGCCACTCTTCTTTGCAGACAGCCCAAAATTGTTCCCGATTGTTGCCCTGATGGAACAAGCAAGTCCTTCAAGGTTGAACATCACTCCCATGTTGCTGTTAGGATGTACGGTGTTTTTCTGGTTCTGCTCATCTCACTCAGCATCAGCTCATGAAAATCCCTCTAGGTTTCCCTGAAATCCCATCCCTCCTGGTTTCTAATAGAACAATAGTGTTACATGACATACATATACCACAATTTTCTAAGCCATTCCCCAATTGAAGGACATTTACTGAATTTCCAATTCTTTGCCACCACAAACAGGGCTGCTATAAATATTTTTCTACAAGCAATGTTTTTACCCTTTTTCCTCATCTCTTTACCCTCTTTCCTCATCTACCAGTGGTGGTATTGCTGGGTCAAAGGCTATGCACATTTTTGTTGCCCCTTGGGAATAGTTCCAAATAGCTCTCCAGAAGGGTTGGATGAGTTCACAGCTCCACCAACAGTGTAATAGTGTCCCAGATTTCCCACAACCCTTCCAACAATGATCATTATCCTTCCTGGTCATACTGGCCAATCTGAGAGGTGTAAGGTGGTGGTACCTCAGAGAAGCTTTAATTTGCATTTCTCTAATAATTAATGATTTAGAGCATTTTTTCATATGGCTATAGATTACTTTGATCTCCTCATCTGTAAATTGCCTTTGCATATCCTTTGACCATTTGTCAATTGGGGAATGGCTTTTTGTTTTAAAAATATGACTCAGTTCTCTGTATATTTTAGAAATGAGTCCTTTGTCAGAATCATTAGTTGTAAAGATTGTTTCCCAATTTACTACATTTCTTTTGATCTTGGTTACATTGGTTTTATCTGTGCAAAAACGTTTTAATTTAATGTAATCGAAATCATCTAATTGGATTTTGGTGATGTTCTCCATCTCTTCCTTAGTCATAAACTGCTCCCCTTTCCATAGATCTGACAGGTAGACTAGTCCTTGATCTTCTAATTTGCTTATAGTATTGTTTTTTATGTCTATGTCCTGTAACCATTTGGATCTTATCTTGGTAAAGGGTGTGAGGTGTTGGTCTAATCTAAGTTTCTTCCATACTAACTTCCAATTTTCCCAGCAATTTTTATCAAAGAGGGAGTTTTTATCCCAATGGCCAGACTCTTTGGGTATATCAAACAGCAGCTTACTATAATCATCTCCTGCTTTTACACCTAGTCTATTCTACTGGTCCACCACTCTATTTTTTAGCCAATACCAAACAGTTTTGATGACTGATGCTTTATAATATAATTTTAGATTGGGTAGGGCTAAGCCACCTTCTTTTGCACTTTTTTTCATTAAGCTCCTGGCAATTCTTGACTTTTTATTTCTCCATATGAATTTACTTATAATTTTTTCTAACTCGTTAAAGTAATTTTTGGAATTTTGATTGGTACGGCACTAAACAGATAATTTAGTTTTGGTAGAATTGTCATTTTTATTTTATTAGCTCTACCTATCCATGAGTAGTTGATATTTGCCCAGTTATTTAAATCTAATTTAATTTGTGTGAGTAGTGTTTTATAATTGTTTTCAAAAAAGATTGTGAGTCTGTCTTGGCAAATAGACTCCCAAATATTTTATATTGTCTGAGGTTACTTTGAATGGGATTTCTCTTTTTAGCTCTTCCTGCTGTTTCTTGCTAGACATATATAGAAAAGTTGAGGATTTATGAGGGTTTATTTTATAACCTGCAACTTTGCTAAAATTGCTAATTGTTTCCAGTAGTTTTTTAGATGATTTCTTGGGATTCTCTAGGTAGACCATCATGTCATCTGCAAAGAGTGAGAGTTTTGTCTCTTCCTTCCCAATTCTAATTCCTTTAATTTCTTTTTCTTCTCTAATTGCTGAATCTAACATTTCTAATACAATATTAAATAGTAGTGGTGATAATGGGCACCCTTGTTTCACCCCTGATCTTATTGGGAATGGCTCTAGCCTCTCCCCATTGAATATAATGCTTGTTGATGGTTTCAGATAGATACTGCTAATTATTTTAAGGAACAGTCCATTTATTCCTATACTCTCTAGTGTTTTTAATAGGAATGGATGCTGTATTTTGTCAAAAGCTTTTTCAGCATCTATTGATATGATCATATGACTCCTGATAGGTTTGTTGTTGATATAATTGAGTATACTAACAGTTTTCCTAATATTGAACCAACCCTGCATTCCTGGAATAAATCCTACTTGATCATAATGTATTATCCTAGTGATAACTTGTTGTAATCCTTTTGCTAAGATTTTATTTAGGATTTTTGCATCTATATTCATCAGGGAGATAAGTCTATAATTTTCTTTCTCTATTTTAACTCTTCCTGGTTTAGGTAAATAGTACCATATTGGTTTCGTAGAAAGAGTTACGCAGAGTTCCATCTTTCCCTCTTTTTCAAGATCTAGAATCTTAAGGAAGAAAATGACTTCTTGAAAATTAGAATTGGGCAAGGAGAAGACAGCAAAGTTATAAGAAAACAAGATATTATAAAATAGAATATAAAGAATGAAAAAAGAAGATAATGTGAAACATCTGATAAGAAAACCAATTGATCTGAAGAACAGATCAAAAGAGAAAACAAAAATAATTTGACTTCCTGAAATCTATGATTAAAAAGAAGAATCTTAATTTGACAATACAAGAAATAATTAAAGAAAATTGTCCTGATGTGTTAGAACAAGAGGAGAAAATAGAAATAGAAAACTATCCACCATTCACTACTTCAAAGAAATCCTAGAAGGAAAACCTACAGAAATATCATAACCAAATTCCAAAATCCCCAGATTAACAAGAAAATATGATCAACAAGAAAAAAAAAAGTTCAAATACAGCAGAGCCATAATTTAGATTACACAAAACCTAGTAGTAGCTATATTAAAAGATTGCAAGTCTTGGAATACTGTATACCAAAAAGCAAAATAATGGCCATTGTGGCTGATAATAACATACTCAACAAAGTTAAGTATAATCCTGACTGAAAAAAAAGACATTCAGAATTTTACTGCAAAAAAGACAACCTAATAAAAGATACAAGCGAAATATAAGGTGAACATTAATGACTAATTACAAGGGACTCAATAAGAACAAATTGTTTGCTTTTTAATATGTGGAGATGTAAACTAAATATCTAAGACTGAAATTTGTAAATGGATAGTTGGAAAGAAAGATTGGGGTCAAGATGAGTATGAAATCCTTCTAAAAAACAAAATGATATAGAAAAAGGTAAAAAGTAATTATCTCATACAAATGACATGTAAAAGGAAGAATTGATACAGAGGAATTAGATGGGAAGGAGAGCTGATAGTCCTGGAACCCAACTATTTTTAATTGATATTTTATTTTATTTTATCTTTCCAATTACATGCTATAGTAGCTTCTTTTTTTTGCAAATTTATAAGTTACACATTTTTCTACCACCTTCCCTTCCCTCCCTCCCCTTGGAGGCAGTCTGGTAAAAGTTGTACATGAAAATATATTTACATATCAGTCATATTACACATATCACACATAAGAGGAATTAGGACTAAAGTGAACATAATATAAAGTCAAATTCCATGTTTTTCCCCCCTCTGGATGTGGATGGTGTTGTCCATCACAGATCTTCCCAGGGTTGTCCCTGATCTCTTAAATGTTGAGAGGAGTTGCATTTATCATAATAGAACAACTGACAATGTTGTTGTTAATGTGCACAGTATTCTATTAGTTCTGCTCCATTCGCTCTGGATCAGTTCATGTAATATTTTCCAAGCTTCTCTAAAGTCCAAACATTCATGGTTTATTATAGAATAATTGTACTCCATAACATTCATACACCATAACTTGTTCAGTAATTCCCCAAATGATGAGCATTCCCTCAATTTCTAATTCTTTACCACTACAAAAAGAACTGCTATAAATATTTTTGAACATGTGAGGCTTTTCCTGTTTTTTAATGATATAGGCTTAGGATTGGTATTGTTGGATCAGTTTTATTGTTTTTTGGGCATAGCTCCAGATTGCTCTTCAGAATGTCTGGATCAGTTTACAATTCCACCAATAGTTCATTAATATCCCAATTTCCCCACATCCTTGATCATTTTCCTTTCTTTGTCATCTTAACCAATATGATAGGCATGAGGTGGTACCTCATAGTTATTTTAATTTGCTTTTCTCTAATCAATAACAATTTGGAACATTTTTTTCTACATGGCTATAAATAGCTTTAACTTCTTCATCTGAGAACGGCCTACTGGAAACCTACTCTTATCAGAAAGGGAAGTGGTTGGGGCGGGGGGGGGGGGGCTAGGTTAAGTAATAGAAGGGCAAGGTAGTGGGTAGAAGTTAAGAGGAGGAGTGATAAGGAAAAAGAATAGCATGAGAAAGGTAGTGAGGAAAAATAAAAAGGAGGAAATTAAATAAATATGCTTAGAATGTAAATGCAATCAATTTATCTATAAAATGGAAACAGTAGATTAAAAATTGGAATTCAACATTTTGTTGCTTTCAGGAAATACTATAAAAATGAGAGAAATACATATGCATGAAATAAAGTCCAGGAGTAGAAATTATTATGTAAAAAAAAAGCAGGGGTAATCATTATGATCTCAGACAAAACTAAAGCCAAAATATATTTAATCAAAAGAGAAAACTATGGGGCAGCTAGGTGGCACAGTGGATAGAGCACCAGCCCTGGAGTCAGGAGTACCTGGGTTCAAATCCATCCTCAGACATTTAATAATTACCTAGCTGTGTGGCCTTGGACAAGCCACTTAACCCCATTTCCTTGCAAAAAAATTAAAAGAGAGAGGGAGAGAGAAATATTGTTTTAGACTATTTAAAATAGCCAGATCTTTTAAGGTTGGAACGTTGCTATTGTATAGCAAATGATGAACTGGTGGACTTAGAAAAATATGGAAAGACTTGAACTTGTGAAAAAAGATGCTATTTACCTTCAGAGAACAAGGGAAATAAGTTTATCTTACATATCTGCATATGAATGCAAATTTTCATAATTATAGATATCTGTGTGTATGTCTGTATATGTGTATAAGTATTTATGTGTGTGTGTGTGTGTGTGTGTGTGTGTGTGTGTGTGTGTAGACTTCTTGGGGGATGAGGGAAAAAGAAGGACAAAATAAAGTAAAAAATACACAGCAGAGAACAAAAGAAAACTTATGAAAAACAACCTTAACGGACTTACTCATACCATTGGGCAACAATCAGGCATAATTTGGGGGTATCTGCGACGGAGAATGCCATCTGTACCCTGAGAAAGAATTGCAGAGTTTGAACAAAAACCAAGAATTTCTATGTACCTTTTTAATTTAAAAAAAAATTGTCATATTATGTAATTCTGCTATATCTTGTACTATATGTTTCTTCCTTAAGGAGATTTCTCTCTCATCACATTCAATTTAGATCAATGCATACTATGGGAATGATGTAAAAACTAACAAACTGCCTTCTTTGGGGGGGAAATTGTAAAACAAATAAATTGTAAAACAAATAAATAAAACCTTTCTAAAACTAAAAAAAATAAAAATTTGTTATTTACATCCTTAAAAAGAAAGTAAAGATAGACTGCTTTAAACAAATGTATAATATTTATTATATAGACATTTTTTGAAATGGAAATTTACTGCTTCATTTTGAATTCTCTATTATGTTCTTTTGTGTACATGACATTTTTTTCTTTTCTATTTTCTATTTAAGTTTAAAATAATATTTTAAAAATTAAAAAAGATATAGATTAAAAATCTGTCAAATATCCCCACTTAAAAAAAACATTTTAATTTCAACAAATATGAAAAACACACTAGACTAGCTTATAACATAAAAAATCTAAATCTTATTCACATTTCCAGTTATGACCTTGGATAAATTAAGCATTTCAAAATATCTATTAATCAAAGCAATTTTCCTTTTTATGAGTAGGGGAAAGAAGCGAAAGACTTGCATTTCTTTTACTTTAATAAATTGCAAAATTCTTTCAGGAACATTCATTCATTAATTTAATAAGAATTTATTAGACACCTATTATGTTTGTACTAGATACTTAGGATACAGAGATATCTTTGCCTTCAATTAATTTAAATTCCATAGGAGGGAAACAAAATTAATTCAGAGAAGTAAATGTAAAAGACAAAATAAATAAAAAATAATGTCCAGATAGGTGGCACAGTAACAAGGGGTGAATTAAGAAATTTTTAAGTGATATTTAAATAATTAATATCCTCAACCTCAATATAACTAAGTTAAAATTTTCTTTTGGATTCAACTAAAACAGAATATACTGTTGAAAAGATAATTTTTCATTTCAGTTCATCCCGATTAAGGAGGCAAAACTCAGGAGAAAGAGAATTAAAAGGAGTTTTAAGAATATCAAAGTAGCAACACAGGTTGATCACTAGAGATCAGCTATATAATCAAGGTAGGGCTAGTTTTTATTGCAAAATTTCATAATGAGATAAAGATAATTCGATGGGTCAGCTCCAGCAAAAGAGACTGGGCAATTACACCTCACTTTCTCTCCAAAGTAGCAAAAACAAAACAATTTGCAGTTGGGATTATACATGTCTCAGGTAGGAATACTTGACAAAGAGCAGCTAATGCAAAAAGCTGCAGACTCAGCATCATCTTCCTCAGACAGAGATTCCCTTCAACACTGATTGACAAGCAAGGCTAGGAACAATAGGTTATTGAGTGAATATACCTTTAGAGTAGGTGTGTCCAACCTGTAGCACAGGGATCATAAAGGGCCCTCAAAGCCCAGTTGTGTGGCTTTATTACATTTTATTAATTATACTTATTGGTAATTTGGGCATACTGTAGTCATAAATAAATATTAAATTCTCTATGTGATCCTTGACAAGTCTTTGTTGAGCAATGTGGCTCAGAAGAGCTAAAAGTTGAAAACCCAATGCTTTAGAACTCGGGTGGGAAACTTCAGGCCATAAGTCCGTGAAATCATTTGGCTGCCACAGCTACTGCAGGCAGGACTCAAAATTCAATAAATCTAGGAACCTTTTAGAGGTGAATTAATTAAATGTTTGACCAAACATAGCAGGCTCATTTTTAAGTTGATTATTTTGCATGGGTTATAAATTAAGTTTTATATAAATTAATTTTTATATAAATTAATTTTTAAATTGATTATTTTGCATGACATTATAAATATCCAAATTTTCCTTGGCTAAAAAAAGATTCCCCATCTCTGCTTTAGAGGAAAGACTTTTCTGACTCCTGAGAGCCCCAATACCTGTGTATGCTACCTAATTCAAAATAAGATGAAAAACAGAAGAATACTTAGTAGTGGGTTCAGACTGTAGAGGAGCTAAAGATTCCACTTTATAATAAAAAATGTTCTGAGAGGTTCCATTGCTTCTCATCCAACACCATCTCCTGTCTTCATGCCTTTTCAATGGCTGTCCCCCCATACCTGGATCATTTCCCTTACTCACTTCCACCTCCTCATTTCCTTTAAAGTTTAGTTCAAACATAATCTTCTTGAGCAGAACCAGATTGTATACCATAAACAGCAACATGTGGTTGATGATCAACCTTAATGGACTTGCTCATTCCATCAGTGCAACAATCAAGGACAATTTGGGGCTATCTGCAATGGATAATACCATCTGTATCCAGAGAAAGAATTGTGGAGTTTGAACAAAGCTCAAAGACTACTACCTTTAATTTTAAAAAACCATTATCTTATTATGTAATTTTGCTATCTCATATCATAAGGATATGATTTCTTTCTCAATACATTTAACTTAGATCAATGTATAGCATGGAAATGATGTAAAGTCCAACAGACTGGCTTCTGGGGGTGGGGGGTGGAGAGTGATGGGAGGGAAGCCAGATTAGGGGGAGGAAAATAAAATTCAAAAATAAATAAACATAATCTGATCTTTTCTCTCCTATCCACCCCTACATTTTGTTTGATACTTATATAATGGGGGAACTAGCTTGTAAAGTCTTGGTACTTAGAGTAAATTTGATTTGCCCCTTCTCAGCAGGATTTACAGAGCATACAAAATATTCCCTTTACCTGGTTCCAATCCAATACCTGGAGGCTTGGGGAGGCTACTTCTGGCCATGAATGACTCAGACATCCATTTTGAGGTAACAAAAAGTCTTGTGATTGACTTCTAAGCCAAGGACTGATGACTCAGGAGGCCTGGCACTAGAACAGAGTTCCCATACAAAAAGATCTACACATCACTCTTGCCCTTTGTTTTTTCTTCCTGGCAGCGGGTGGAGACTACTAATTGCTAGTCCATGAAAGATGCTTTTTTCTTTTGTTTATTTGTTCTTGATCTTAGGTAAATTCGTATTCTAAGAGGGTGGTGCTCAGAAAATCCTGAGATCCTTCAGAGTGGTTTCTTTGGAAACCAAAGATGGCAGTAACTCTGGCTCTAGAGGAGCCAGAATGGTATGTACTGACCTGCCTTGCAGTAAATGACCTCAACTGAAACACCTCATTCTACAAGAAGCCAGCCGAGCTAAGCAAAGGAGCACAGGACCTGTCCATCAATAATGATGCTTCACTAGAAAACAAACCTGGAGCACTACTGAAAGGGAAAAAAGGACTCCTTGTAATGTATTTTAAACTAGTCCTTTTCTTAACAGGCCAGAAACTATCCTCAAGTCTTGACTGGCCCAGGAGGCTAAGACTCAAGATACTTCACTGGTAGCTTTCTTCCTGGTGGTCTCAGACTTAATCTACTTGGCTAGTTATAAGACCTTCCCATAAGAATTCTAGGGCTCTTCAGAATTGGTCAAAGGAATCATCACACCCTGCTCTGTGGATCAGATGGTTTCTAAATAGAGAGATTAGTTAAGTCTACTCACACTAAAAGCTGCTGCTTCTGATGTTTATCCTTCCTTCTTGAAAAAGACCGTGACATCAGGAAGGTGATGCTATGACAAGCACATGAATTGATTTGAATGAGGGGTGCTGTACTAAGATATCTATCTCATTTTCTCCTCCAGAGACATCTGGGACCATTGATTAGATATGAAATAAGTCTACTGGAAATGGCCCTGGATGCAAGGCAATCAGGGTTAAGTGACTTAGCCAAGGTCACACAACTAGCTAATAAGTCTCAAGTACCTGAGACCAAATTTAAACTCAGATTCTCCTGACTCCAGGGCTGGTGCTCTGTTTACTATAACTGCCCTCCACTAAGAGCCATAATATCCTTGTTGAATATCCTTTATGTTATGACTAAGTAAACCTCCATCTATGACTGCTGAATGAGTTGCTCCATATCAAACCAAAACTCCCTGTCAGAATCCACCTCACATTCAGTCTACACTAAACCTTAATCATTTCTTACTGCTTCTGCACTCTGGACTTCATTACTTTTACACCCAGTCATTTACCTCCCACCTTTTTTTTCACCTTACTTTTATGAGATATATTCCCCATTAGAATGTAAGCTCCTTATATCTTTCTTTTTGCTTATATTTGTATTCTCAGCTTAGCACATTACTTGGAGCATTTGCTGCTCAGGCATTCAGTTTTGTTCAACTCTCGGTGACCTTGTTGAGCATACTATCCCTGTTCCTAGCAAAGATTCTGGAATAGTTTGCCATTTCCTTCTTCAGTGGATTAAGAGGTTAAGCAGCTTAGGGGCAGCTAGGTGGCACAGTGGGAAAGAGTGGAAGAACTGAAGTCAGGAAGACTCATCTTCCTGAGTTCAAATCTTGCATCAAATATTTACTGGCCATATGACACTAGGTAAGTCCTTAACCCTGTTTGCCTTAATTCCTCATTTGTAAAATGAGCTAGAGAAGGAAATAGAAGACCACTCTGGCATCTCTGTGAAGAAAATTTCAAATGGGTCACAGAAAGTCAGATGCAACTGAAATGACTGAACAAAACAAATAAATGTTTGTTAACTGACTGACCAGTTTTAACTCCAGAATTCTTTGATATCTAATAGAGAAGTACCTCCTGAGATTAATTTCTGTTTGATCACATTTGATGGAGATTTGGGGAACCTCTAATTAACTGAATCATCCCATCTCCTTGCAGGAAGTCCAAGTGAGAAAAAAAACCTGATAAGAATCCTAAAAGAAATTGCTCTCCTTATATAGGGAAAAAAAAGGAGGTTCCTCCATAAGACCCTTCCCTACCCCATGAACTAAGTTATCTTGGCAAATAATTCATCATTAATACAACCTATTGTTAGGGACCAGTCAAGAGTTGTTAAGTCATTCTGGCAAAGCACATGTCCCTCAGCAAAGAATTCCATTGTAGATGCCCATCTCTCACAAAGGTCCACACCCTGTTATCTCATCAAATGGATTGGACTGTGGAGACTCCATTAATTAGAAAATCCCCATCACCCTTGTTCCATTTTTGAAGACGTTATCTGCTGTCAGTTTAATTTAAGCAAGTATAGCTCTCCTTTTCTTTTAGCAAGGCAATAGGGTTAAATGACTTGCCCAAGGTCACATAGCTAGGTAATTATTATGTGTCTGAGGTAGGATTTGAATTCAGGTCATCCTGACTCCAGGCAGGTGCTCTATTCACTCTAGCTATCCTTTTGACACAATTTGGGGCTTTCTCCTTCCTTCCTTTCCAAGAACAAGACAGATAAGCTGCCTTACAACATTGGAAAGTAGCAGATGCTAGATGAGAGGTTAACTCTTATATGCAAAGCTTGGCAAACTATCAGAAGTTAGAGGAGCTGGTTTGGAGAATTGAGCTGAGAGGAAGAGCTGACATTTCCTGTCCATACCCTTTATTAGTCAGGAGCTACTGCAAGAGCCAGAGTCAGAGTTGGAAGCAAAGATTTTCTTCCTTGGTTCCTGAAAATGATTCCTTGTCCATTGGTGATAGGAATCATTAGTTGAATACATCAAAGCAACTGGGTTGTGATCTATAGCAGCTGTCATTCTGGCTTGTTTGATAATTGTGAAGTGACAGGTTGCTTTGGTCCCAGATCACTTGAAAGATCCAGCTATAGTAATATGAACAGTGGAGTTCAGAGTACAGCTGTCACAAATGCTTCTGTTCATGTAAAACAGACTTAAAAGAGAGTGTAAAAGAAAACAATAGGACAGATTAAGTACAGGACATACAGAAACAAATCAGCACAGTTACTTAGTATTTGATAAACCTAAAGATCTCAGCTTTTGGGGCAAGGACTCACTATTTGACAAAAGCTGCTGGAAAAACTAGAAAGCAGACAGGCAGAAACTTGGCAGTATAGATCAACATTCACACCATATACCAAGGTAACCTCAAAATGGATACATAATTTTTACATAAAGAGGAATATCATAAGCAAATTAGTGAAGCATGGAAGAAATTACCTGTCAGGTCTATAGATAAGGGAAGAGTTCATGACCAGGCAAGAAATAGAAGGGTTCATGGGATTTAAAATGCACAAGCAAAACCAATACAGTTAAATTTAAAAGAAAAGCAAGAATCTGGAGAGGAGGGAATCTTTGCAACAAGTTCTTCTGATAAAGGTCTCTTATTTCAAATATATAGAAAGTGACCCAAAATTATAAGAATAAGAACTATTCCTCAATTGTTGATAAATGGTTGGAGGATATGAACAGGCAGTTTTCAGAGGAAGGAATCAAAGATATCAATAGTTTTATAAAATGTCCAAAATGGCTAATAATTAGAGAAATGTGAATTAAAATAACTCTGAGATATTGTGTTATGGCCATCAGACTAGCTAAGAGAAAAGGAAAATAACAAATGTGGGATGTGAGAAATAGGAGTACTAATATATTCTTGGTATAGCTGTGAAATAGTTTATCGATTCCAGGAAGAAACTTGAAATTATGCTCAAGAGACTTTTAAACTGAGTATACCCTTTGACCAGGATACACACCCCAAAAAAGATCAAAGAAAAAGGAAAAAGACCCATATATACAAGAATATTCATAGCAACTCTTTTTTTTTGCAGTGGGGAAAAATGGAAACCAAATGGATGCTCATCAATCTGGGAACGGCAGAAAAAGTTATGCTTTAATAATGTGATGGAATACTATTGTGCTGTAAGAAATGATCAAGGGAATGGTTTCAGAAAAACATGGGCAGACTTATATGAACAAACATAAAGTGAAGTGAGCAGAAAGAAATAGAAGAGAGGATCCATGTTATAAAATACTACCCACTTCCATATAGAAAACTGATGAACTCAAAGTGTTAAAACATTTCCTCTTTTTTTTCGTGTTTTTTCTCCTTTTCAAAGCATTAGCTAATGCATAAATTTGTTTTGCGTGACTTCATATTTGTAATCATTTTTGTATTTCTTGTCTTCTCAATAGATGTGGGATGGGTGGAAGAAGGGAAAGAATCTGGAATTGAAAATAAAATTAAATGGAAAAAATAGTCCATACTTGGAGTCAAAAGACTTGGGTTCAAGTCAGCTCTGAAAATGCTAAGCTGTGTAACTGCTAGGAAGTCACTTTATATATCTGAGCCTCAGTTTCTTCACCTATAAAATGAGAAGAGAACACTTTCACTAATTCAAAGAGTTGCTTTGAAGAAAGCACTTACAAACTATAGTAACCTATAGAAATGTGAGCCTACATCCAAGAAGAAGGAGTGAAAATTGAATATCATTTCAGAATGAATTTATAGCACTCAGAAGATAAAGGAGCAAAGAAAATAAAACTTTGCCAGCACTCCACTTTGTGCTGAGTTTTAAAATGAGGTGGCAAAGTTACAGGTTTTGTTGGTTTTCTGAAGTTTTGAATTTAGCAAGACAATTTTGTTCAGCTACTTTCTCTCATTTGGCATTTTCCCATCTAAAATGCTCATCTTTAAAAATCTCAGCCAAGACTTTATGAAATGATGTCATTCTAACATACCATACTTACTTTGATTCAATAGCAGATCCAAACTAGTTAGACTGAACATTACTCACTTACTTCTGCTATCATGATTCCCTTTTGAGTTTCTTCATTAGAGTGTAAGCTTCTAGAGGGCAGGGACTGTTTTTCCTTTTGCTTGTGTTTGTATTCCCAGGATTTAGTCGGATAAAAAGAAACTGCTTATTAAAATGCTGCCCCAAGAAAATGAGTTCTTCAGAAATAATTATTTCATTGTAATATTAACAATAATCTACATGATTCAAGATTCATATCTCAGCAGTAGTCTTTTCTATAACCTTTCCAAGAAGAGCTTATTCAGTTTCTACTTTTGAAAACCTTGAGTATTGGGGGACTCATTATCTTACTGAGACAGCCCATTCTACCTTCAGATAATTCTAATTGCTAGGAAGAGTTTGGGTTTTTTTTTTAATATTAATTCTAAATTTTCCTCTCTAAAACTTCTGTTTGTTGATTCCAGTTCTGTTCTTTGGGGCTAGGCATGTGCCAGAGTGATTTTCCTAAAGCACAGGTTATAATCATGTTGTCCTCCCCACTCAATAAAGTCCAGTGGCTCTCTATTACCGCTAGTATCAAAATCCTCTGACATTCAAAGTCAAATAGACTAGGTTATGAAATAGCTCAGGTCCTTCCCATCCATTTTTCTAGTCTTCTTGCACCTTACTCCTCACCACTAAGTCTTTGATCCTGTAACAATAGTCTCTTTATTGTTCCATGAACACGATACCCCATTTCTCTACATTGTGCATTTCCTCTGGATATTGTGTTTGGAATGCTCTCCCCTTCCCATCTCTAACTTCTGGTTTTCTGGCTTTCTTCAAGTCCTAAATAAAATCCCATGCAGGGGTAGGGGAACCTTTTTTCTTCCAAAGGTCATTTGAATATTTATAACATCATTTGAGGGCTATATATTTGGTCAAACATTTAATTAATTCATCTCTAAAAATCTCCCATATTTATTGAATTTCAAATCCCTCCAGTTGGAGGTTCCCCATACCTGTACAGAAAGCCTTTCTTAACTCATTTTTATTGTGATATTTTTCCCTTTCTAATCATTTAAGATAATTGTAATTATATTTTAATTAATTTGTTCACTATTTTTTAATTTTCCTGTGTATAGTGTGTTCATATTTGTTCACGTTTTGTCTCCCCCATTCAATTATGAGCTTTCTGAGGGAAATTCATCCCTTTACGCATTACCAGTAAGGGCTTAATAAATGTTTATTGACAGACTTCCTGGTTATATCATTTCAAATATTTGGACCCCCATCTTGGTTCTCTCTACTGCTACATTTTCCCTTCAGGTTAAGCATGTCCATTTTCTGCAATTAATTCTAACATAGTTTTGCATCAAGGCTTCTCATCTTGCTTACTGATCTTCCTTCTCTGAACTTGTTGCAATTTGTTGTTGTCCTTCCTAAGATGAATTATCAAAAACTGATAATCACAACAGTCTGGATATGTTCTAACCAAGGCAGAGTACAGCAAGACTGTCATTACCCTCATTCTGTATAATATCTATTAATGTAGCCTAACATCACTCCACAAAGCCTTTCTCCAAAGTCTGACATCCTGGCAGTGACTGAATTATCCAAGATTTTTCTAGCAAACAGAAAGATCTGGCAGGTTCTACTCCCTTTGAAATTTCCAGTGTAATCCCAATTACAGACTGAGGCTGCTGAAGGCCAGTCTAGCTAAGAACAGAAAGCTCATGACTATTACATAATCCTCAAGATGATGATTTCTTTGATTATGACAACCCATAGATCAAAGAAAACATTTAAATGGTCTTTAGCCCTATATGCACTTCTTTTGCTTTCAGAGTGATAATGATGGAGTGGTGGGCATTTAGTACTAAGAATAATAGTGGTTTTTTTTTAAATTGCAGGTTCTCTATATGTGAGATCTTTATCCAATGACCAATAAGTCTAGAAGGATTAAGGCTGACATCACCATGATAAGCAAAATTAAAAGTCAAAAGAAATCAAAGGTAGAAAGAAAGGTGCAATAAATACCAAAATATTCATAGAATTACATCACATGTAAACACTGGGGAAAAATAGATTTTCATCAGTTGAAGAATAGTTGAGTAAATTTTTGGCAACCATAATTTCTAACCATAACAACAAAGTTAGTTTTATAAATGAAGTTTAATTCTCTGGGATCTAACCAAAACCCACAGGTGGATGACATTCTTTCAAAGGTCAATGTTTTCCCAACATTTGGGGAAATTTTATACAATTTAGACAAAGAGCCATAAAACTTTAGGTGGCCAACCAATGAGATTTCACAAAGATGACATGGTGTTTTTTTGTTTTGTTTTGTTTTGTTTTTAGGTTTTTGCAAGGCAAATGGGGTTAAGTGGCTTGCCCAAGGCCACACAGCTAGGTAATTATTAAGTGTCTGAGACTGGATTTGAACCCAGGTACTCCTGACTCCAAGGCCGGTGCTTTATCCACTACGCCACCTAGCCTCCCCAGATGACATGGTTTTACAAATACAATTCTCTCAACTCTTATATTCACTGAAAATTCCTATGGACAAGAATTCCACTTATGCTGAAAATTAAATGTTCACAAACAATAGGATTTTCTCTCTGCTCATGTCTTTTATCTTAAAGTTTGTTTATCAAGGTAATTGTGATATTTTAACACAGATGGATTTTAGGAGACAGACCTTACATAGCAGACTGCATATTATAACTCTTAGTTAAAGGTTAAGAGACAAACGTCTGATCATAAATATATTGTTAAAGAACTATAAATTCCATCTTAAAGAATATCAGGCTATACATTTGTCATTGATTCAACCAGAGCAGTTTTCTTGTTTTTCAAGAATGACTCTCCATCTAACACACAACTTGTAAGCCATTCTTTGAGATGCCCATTTGAATAGACCTTACAGACAAAACCTTTTCCCTTTGATCTATTTAAATTTTTTTTCCCTTTCATCTATTTAAAAATTTCTCCCCCTGGGGAGAAAGAGATAAACATTTTTGAACCTACTTTCCTTAATTCAAGCTAACAGGAGAATTATTTTCTTTTTTTCAGAACTACAGAGATCAAGAAGTATTAATAAACTATGTAAGGATATGAGAGTACACAGTATGTAATGGAATGCACTTCAAGAAATAAAATACTATAAGGAATTCAGAGAAACATGAAAAGACTTGTATAAGTTGATTCAGAACAAAGAAAGCAGAACTGAGATCAAACAATTCATGAGTAAACATTTATTAATCAACTTTTATTTGCCAAGTCCTGGGAATACAAAGACCAAAATAGAACTGTCCCTGTCCTCAAAGAGTTTACATTTTACTTTTTAACAGGGGGAGGCAACACACACACACACACACACACACACACACTTTTGCAAAATTGATTAAAGATGGGGCAGCTAGGTGGCGTAGTGGATAAAGCACCGGCCTTGGAGTCAGGAGTACCTGGGTTCAAATCCGATCTCAGACACTTAATAATTACCTAGCTGTGTGGCCTTGGGCAAGCCACTTAACCCTGTTTGCCTTGCAAAAACCTAAAAACAAAAAACAAAAACAAACAAAAAAATTGATTAAAAGATGATTTGGAAGAAGGACATTAATATAAATCATATAATTTTAAAAGACTACATAATTCAAACTAAATGCAATGACAAATATTGATTTCAGAGGATTGATGATTAAACACACTTCCTTCTTGTCAGAGAGGTGATAAACTACAGGAGTAGAATTTGCCCAATTTATTAGCTACTTTGATTTGGGAAGAGAAAGAACAACAAATACAGTAATAAGCATAATATGCAGTGGTATCTAGTATTCTTTCTACTTTTTATTCAGTTGTGACTATGAAAATGTGCTCTGCAGTAGAAAATCAGTTTCAAAAGCCTCTATGACTAATAGAACAGGTAGACTGGTGGGAGGGTGGCTTAATGGAGTAGTGGATAAAGCACCAGCCTCAAAGTTAGGAGTACCTAGGTTCAAATCTGGTCTCAGATATTTAATAATTACCTAGTTGTGTAGCCTTGGGCAAGCCACTTAACCCCATCTGCCTTGCAAAAAACCTAAAAAAAAAAAATAGAACAGGAAGATGGGACAGTAAATAGAGGACCCAGCCTAGAGGTGGGAAGATGCCGGTTCAAATTCAGACTTAGATACCTAATAACTGTGTGACTCTGGGCAACCCAGGGTTACTTAACCCTGTTTACTTCAGTTTCTTCATCTGTAAAATGATCTGGAAAAGGAAATGGCAAACCACTCCAGGTTCTTTGCCAAGAAAACCCCAAATAGAGTCACAAAGAGCCAGACATAACTAGAATGACTTACAACAACAAACAAAGCAAACATAGCAAAAGTCAAAAATAGTGATGAAAAGGTAGTGAGAAGATAGGCAAAGAAGTATACTTTTATAGTTATAAAAAGGAACAACAGAAAATAATTTAGGAATTTTTTTAGGTGACTAAGCTATTTCTTTTTTCTCAAGGATACCACTGCAAGGTATATGCAAAGTAAGTCAAAGTCCCATATACATAGAAAAAAATTGGGAACAAATAAAGTGTTCTTTGAAAAGGGAATGGTTAAACAAACTGAAGGATGTGAATGTATTATTCCAAAAGGAATAATAAAAGTGAGAAATTCAGAAAAACATAGGAAAACTTGAGGAAATAATGCTGAGCGAAGTAAATATAGCCAGGAAAACAATATATGCTAAAATTATGCCAATGAAAACAAAAAGGATAAGAAATGAAACTGAATGTTATACAAATATGATGACTAATGGCTCCAAAGAAGAAATAAAGAAATACATCTTCCCCCTTGTCACTGGAGAAGCAGAGGACTATGGGTGTGAAATGTTGTACAGATTTTCAGATGCAATGTGTTGATTGTTCTTGTTTAACACTTTTGTTTTATTTTATTTTCCTCCCTGATTACAAGGAAGGTTCATTGAGTAGGAGAGTGAGAATAATATATTAGGAAATGTGTATGATATTAAAATAAAAGGCATCAATAAAAATTATTTAGTCAGATAACTGGGAGACTCTGTTAATCAAGGGGTCCCCCATATCTGTTGTGGCTTGTTTCACCTTGGGGCCCTATCAGTGATGACCTCCCTCCCAGAGGGGAGCTGAGAATAAGGAGTCAAGCCACACTGCCTTATGCCTCCAGCTTAATTTTATTACTGCTTAGCTTCTACATATATACTGTTAAGTCTTCCAGGGTAGAACAAAGAAAAATGAGGGAATGGGGGATGCAAGCAGGTCTAAGTGCAGCACTTGCGTTACAGCATAAGAGGGTACGTTAGGGGAGAAGTGGTAAAACACAGCTGTGTCCTGTGCCCTTGGGCCATAGGGAAGAAAGACCAGCTCCCAAGGACTCTGGCGCACCTTATCTCTCAGGGCGGCATGCCAGCTCCTGAGACTGTGTCCAGGTGGCGGGGCCATTAGAATAGCTTGTGTTCCAACACATATCCACCCCACAAACAACATGATGAGACAAGATGTGAACCTTTGTCAAAATGGACTTGTGAGCTAGGTATGTTCCCTAGCCCCTTGATAAGAGAACATAGGGAATTCTTATAATTGCTCCTCAGAAACTGAAGCTGCCTCCTGATGACCCATGCCCTGGGAAAGACCTATGTGAAGGAATTCAGACTTCCTTCAGTCTATAAGAATGAGGCTTTCCTTTTTTTTACCCAGAGGATCCATTTCATGGATTCTTGCCTACTTGAACTTTCAAAGGGGAAGGGGGAGGGGAAGAGATTTCTATCTTGTTCCTTTACCTCATGTCACCACCCCACTCCCCATCCAGGACCCAGATAGTACAACAGTATGATTCTTTCCAACTTTGTTCAGCAACAAATGAGTATGAGTGAAGATAGTGGATGGTGACATTAAGGCTGAGGTTTGGCAGGGCAAGATCCTGGAGAGGATGAGAGGGCAAGTGATTTGAGAGAACAAGACAGGAAAACTCTATGGTTGAAATACTGTGATTAAGAGTCCAGAAGATCTGGACTAATACTAAAGCCATATAATGAGGATCTTGGACAGGTCTAAAGGTGAATGAAAAATACTTGCTCAGCTACTCCTAAAGGGGCTTTCCTTTCAAAAGAAATAAAATGAGCTAAAAAGTTTACGTGAGAACTTTATGCATCTTATATTTATATGTTCAGATGTGTGAGTCCTATTTCCCTTAGGTAATTGGTCATTCCATTATATTCCATTCTCCTAGCCTGGAATCCTCCTCACTGCAGAGTACAGAGAACAACACCATTCCATCCTGCTCCCTCTGCCTATCTTTGATCTATACTCTTCTTCCTGCTTGAAAGGAGAGAAACACTTTTTCTTCCTACTCCCACCATTTACCTGGCTAGATTTGGCTTGCCTACATGGAAAAGAAAGAAACACCATGCGATCAATTCTCCCCACTGGTCCCTTGCTGAGCCTATACTCTGACAGGACTACATCCTGAGGTCAAAACCCTAAGGATACCTGCCTGGACCCATTCCTCAATGATGTACAAACTCTCATCTAGTTATCCCCAGCCCAGTGATTCTGAACCCTCAGAGATCATTATTTAAACACTGTTCTCCATCCCTACTGCATGCTCCTTTAATCCCATCTCCCTCAACTCACCCCATTCCCTAATCTCCCCATCTTCTTGCTATGATCTCTGGAATACCAGCGTTGTAGATAACAAAGTTACATTCAACTTAAATCTTTTTTCTTTCCCACTCTTTTTCTCTTCTGGATTCCACTGAGACCTCATTTCTTCCTAGTAACACTACCTTTCTGGTCACTCTTGCCTACACCTGTTTCCCTGACTCACTGATCAAGGTGAGGGAGGGAGTTGGAATAGTCCTTGCTCACTATTGCCATTTCCAAGCTTCCCTTAGTCGACATCACTCAGTAAATTCTTATCCTTCAATCCATATCTACCATCCAATCAAAATCTGGTAGCCGTTATATATTGACCTCAAAAGCATTCCCCTTTTTCCCCTCAATGAGTTCATAACCTCATAATCTTTCTCTCACCCCCCCATCTCCTACCCTCACATTAGGGGTCTTCAACTTTCATATTAACTTTCCTTAAACATCTAATCTTCCACTTCAACTTGCTTGCTCATTTCCCATGACCCACTCTTCCACCCCACCACAACTACACCCAGAGATAGTCTTATTCCTGGTCTTTTCATCCCCCCAAAAAGCACCACTACCATGTTCATGAAAATCTATTATTGTCTGTTGTCATTTTGTCTCTCTGATTTGCAGCCCTGATCTTCCTCCATATCTAGGCCTCCAATCTTTTAATCTCTCAGCTCTTCCCTTGACCACGACTGACTGCACTAGTTACAATCTCCTTCCTTTGTCACCTTGACTACATGGTGAACCAGTTCAGCTTTACAGTCTTCTTCTCTCAAATCTCTTGCCCTCTCATCCTCTCCAGAATCTTGCCCTTCCCAACCTCAGCCTTAATCTCACCATCCACTATCTTCACTCATACTCATTTGTTGCTAAACAAAGCTGTAAAGAATCATATTACTGTATCAACTGGGTCTACTACACATTTATGTAGTTGATATTTCTCCCAGCAACCTTAATTCTGACTTTTGATTCATCCAAGTTGGCATTTTGCATAATGTACTTTACAGAGAAGTAAAATAACTCATAAATATATTTATGTAAATACACATGTATACACACACACATATAAATGGAAATTAAGGTTGTTGGGAGCAGTAATGCAGACATACTACTCTGATAACAGAAAGTGAAGAAGAATAAGGTGTCTTTTGATGAGGGTGAAAGAGAATGTAAAAGCTGACTTGGAACAATATTTAAAAAAAAAACAACTAAAATCTTGACAACTGGTTTCATCACTTCCTGGCAAATAGAGGGAGAAAAAATGAAAGAATTATCAGATTTTATATTCATAGGCTCAAAGATCACTGCAGATGGTTACTACAGTCTTGAAATTAAAAGCTGCTTGCTCCTTGGAAGGAAAGCTATGATAAATCTGACAGCATACTAAAAAGCAGAGATATCACTTTGGTGACAAAGGTCTATATAGTCAAAACTATGGTTTTTCCAAAAGTAATGTATGGCTGTGCACTGCAGAATTGACATTTTCCAATTGTGATACTGGAGACGACTTCTGAAATCCCTTGAACAGCAAGGAGATCAAATCAGTCACTTAAATAAAGTAAATCAGATTACTCATTAGAAGAAATACCGAAGCTGAATATATTGGCTACATAATGAGAAAATAAGACTCATTGGAAAAGTTCCTGATTCCTGAAAGGAAAAGGAGATGGGGGCCAAAGATGAGATGAATAGAGAGTGCCAAGAAAACAATTAATTTGGACAGACTTTGAGAGATAGCAGAGGACAGAAGGACCTGGTGAGCTTTGGTCCAAGGGATCACAAAGAGTTGGACACAACTGAATGCCTGAATAACAATATACAATTATGTTATCTCAACTAGCATTTATGTTACAAAATCTCAACTAGCTCCCCATTGTAGCTAGGTAATCTTACTCTTTCAAACCTTTTCATCCTCTTTAGACCTCTCAAAGTTCCTGGTTCCTTCATCCTCTCTGCTAAGAACAGAACCTTGCCTCATATTTCACTAAAAAAAATTGAAGTCATTCACTGAGATCTCCTTTTCTCCCCTCCTCATCTCACATAACTCAGAAATTCCTTCTACCACTATTTCTGCCTTCACCTGAAGAGGTAGCTCTTTTCTTTGCCAAGGCAAACCACTCTCTATGCATTCCTTCTCATCTTCTCCAGCTATCAGTCCCACTGTCTCACATATTTAATTTCTCCCTGTCTACTATCATCTCCCCCATTTCCCAAAAGCATACTCATCCCCATTTTGTCTATCCATCTCTACTGTCCCACATCTCTCTTTCTTTTTGTGGCTAAACAACTTGAGAAGGTTTTATCCACAATCTGATTCTGCCTCCTCTTACTCTCTTCTGAACCTTCTTCAATCTGGCTTTCAATTGAAACTATTTTCTCTAAAGTTACCAATGAACTCCTAATGCTTAAATCTAGGGACTTTTTCTCAATCATATTACCTGCTCTTTCTATGATCTCTGACACTATCAACCAGTGTCTTCTTGATACTCTTTTCTCTATATATGTTATTGTCTCCTGGTTCTCTTCTTACCTATCTGATCACTCCTTTTTTGTCTCTTTTACTGGAGACAGGTCTTATCCATTACAGATCGGTGTCTCTCCACCCCTCCACCCTCACCGCCACCCCAAAGCTCTCTCCAGGTCCCTTTACCATTCCTCCTCAATTTCCTTGTAAATAATCATTCTTTTTTCCTTAACTGAAATTTTATTTATTTTTCCAATTACGTGTTAAGGTCTTTTTCAACATTTCATCTATTTACAAATTTAGGAGTTCCACATTTTTCTACCACCTTTCCCTCCCCACCTCTCCCCGACAATCTGGTAAAGGTTGTACATGTAAAAACATGATTAACATATTTCCATATTACTCATGGAAAGAGGAATTAGAACTAAGGGGGGAAAACATAAGAAAGGAAAAAATAAAAGAGGTCTGAAAAAGGTTAACGTGTGTTTTGCTCTGCATTCAGACTTCATACTTTTTTCTCAGGATGTGGATAGCATTGTCCATAGCAGGTCTCTCAGGATTGTCCTTCATCTCTGAACTGCTGAGAGGAGTTATAATGTTGTTTTTAATGTGTACAATGTCCTTTTGATTCTGCTCCTTCATTCAGCATCAGTTTATGAAAGTTTTCCATGTTTCTCTAGCTCACGATTTCTTGCAGAACAACAGTAATCCAGAACATTCATATATCATAACTTGTTTAGCCATTTCCCAATTGATGTTGACCCACATATTAAAATATAAACTGCTTGAGTTAAATGATTGTGTTTTTGTATTTCTTTGCTCAGTGGCTTCTAAAACATCCCCAGTCCTTAGCATAGTTTTTGGAAGCTGTTACACAATAATTACTTGTTGTCTTTCATTCAAGCAGCTTACATTGTTTCCTACTAATCCATAAAGTGATACAACTAATAATCTTTTAAGACAAATATTTTATTAATTTTTTTTGCTTCATTCAGACTGATCCTTCCTATTAAGTGCCACTGCCAGATCCTACTCCAACAACCTTACCTTTTAAGAAAACTAAAAAAAAATTAAATCAAACAAACAACCACAGTGTTGGTACATTTAAAATTCCCAAGAAATGAAACGCTAGACATTCAACAAGTTGGATTAAAAAACTATCTGTTCTCAGTAATGAGAGAATTCTATCACTGGAGAAAATGAAACAAGATAAATTGAAAAGAAAAGTTATCAACAGGAAGAAAGAAAATAAAACATCTGAGTAAGGAAAAGGGCTCAATGGGAAATGAAATTCTCAGGCAGGAAGGCAAATCAATAAGAGTAGCAGAATATACATTCCCCCTCCACCACCCTCCCCCAAAAAGAAAGAAAGAAAGAAAGAAAGAAAGAAAGAAAGAAAGAGAGAGAGAGAGAGAGAAAGAAAGAAAGAAAGAAAGAAAGAAAAAGAAAGAAAGAAAGAAAGAAAGAAAGAAAGAAAGAAAGAAAGAAAGAAAGAAAGAAAGAAAGAAAGAAAGAACTAGATTGGATAAATACTAGACAGAAGTAAAAGATATAGGTTAAGGACAAAAAATAAGTCATTAGATTACCAAATAACACCCACTTACCCCCCAAAAAAGTGAAAAAGGAAACAGTCTAAGGATTCTTTTTCAGAAAATTGTTCAAGAAAATATCCAGAAATAGAAAGATCAAGGGAAAGACTAAAGAATAGAATTAACCAAGTACTCTCAGAGAGAAACTAGACTAAATTTATCCAGACACATCATTATCAGACTTCAAAATTTCATCAGTAATGGATTTTTACAATTAAGATAAAAAATATGTCTTATGAAGGAATTATAATTTAAATCACACAGTCTTATTCACCCATCCTGAGAAAACAGCAAAAAGCTGCAATGACTTCTAGAAATTGAAGGCAAATAAATCAATTAAAATGTCCAAATCCATTGACCCAGAGAGTACCACTACTAGATATATACCCCAAAGAGGTCAATTTTTTTTCGTGTTAGCAAAAAATTGGAAACAAAGTTGATGCCCATTGGTTGGAGAATGGTTAAACAAATTATTGTATATAATGGAATATTACTATAATAAAAGAAAAAATATTCATAATAAATACATATCATAGAAATACCTATACACAAAAAGATGACAAAATATTCATAGCAGCTCTTTTATAGTAGCAAAGAATTGAAAACTGGATGCCAAGTGAAGTAAGTAAAGCCAAGAAAATAATATACTCAATGACTCCAACAATATAAATGGAAAGAGCAAGCATCACAAACCAATCGAAAAATGAATTATTAAAAAATTACAAAGGGGCAGATAGGTGGTGCAGTGGATAGAGCACCAGTCCTAGAATCAAGAGTACCTGAGTTCAAATCTGGCCTCAGACACTTAATAATTGCCTAGCTGTGTGATCTTGGGCAAGTCACTTAACCCCATTGCTTTACATAAAAAATTTTAAAAAATTACAAAGAACAAACCTGGCCCCAAAGAAGAATTTTGATAAAGCACCTCCCCTCATTCCTCTGCATTATTAGGAGGTTCATAGGTTGCATATATAACAAATTTTTTTTTAAATTTATTGATAGATTTGGCTGGTTTTCTTTCTCATACTCTTTTTCTTTTTAAAAATAATTCTTTGCTAAAGTAATAAAAATAGGTATACCCTTTGATCCAGTAATTCCACTACTGGATCTGTATCCCAAGGAGATTTTTAAAAAGATGACAAAAATATCCAAAGCAGCACTTTTTATAGTAGCAAAGAATTGAAAATTGAAGGGTTGTCCATCAGTTGGGGAATGGCTGAATAAATTGTGGTATATGCATATAAAGGAACACTATTGTTCTATTAGAAATCAAGAGGGATGCGATTTCAGTGAAGCCTGGAAAGACTTGCATGAATTGATACTGAGTGAGATGAGCAGAACCAGAAGAACATTGTACACCCTAACAGCAACATGGGGTGATGATCAAACTTACTGGACTTGTTCATTTCAGCAGCACAATAAACAAAGACAATTTTAAGGGACTTGTGATGAAAAATCCATATCCAGAGAAGGAACTGTGAGTTTAAATGAAGATCAAAGCTTATCATCTTCAATTTTTAAAAGTTGTCTTATGTATTTTGTTATCTCTAAATTCTTTCTTTCTTCCTTTTTGAATCTGATTCTTTTCTCACAACATGTTCAATATCGATCTATGTTTAGCATGGTTGCAAATATAGAGCCTATATCACATTGCTTTCTGTCGGAGGAGGGGGGAAGGAAGGGCAAGAGGGATAAAAATTGTAAAACTCAAAAACTTTGAAAAAAAAGATTGGTAAAAACTACATTGTATGTAATTGGGATAACAAAAATTTATATTTTTAAAAATTGTTAGATATTAATAAAGAGTTCAACATTTAAAAAAGGGGGGAAAAGAATAAATCTTTGTCATGAGGAATGTTACCTCAGAGGTGGCAGGTGAAAAGAAGACAGGGGAAATTTTTGTTACTATCAAAACAAAATATATCAATAAAATTTCTTTTTTAAAAAGGAAATGAGGGGCAGCTAGGTGGCGCAGTGCATAGAGCACTGGCCCTGGAGTCAGGAGTACCTGGAGTTCAAATCCAGCTTCAGACACTTCATAATTACCTAGCTGTGTGGCCTTGGGCAAGCCACTTAACCCCATTGCCTTGCAAAATAAAAAAAAAACAAAAAAAGGAAATGAAAAGAAATGAAATTAGATAGCACTCTGGAGATTTCACCCAGTGTTAGAGGAATAAAGTATGAACCTACTAGTTGATCGATTCTAGGCAAATCCCTTAACTTCTCTGAGCCTGAGAAAAACTATTAAAATAAAGGGAATGAACTAAATACTAAATAATGGGTGTTAAAAACTCAAACAGAGACAGGAGTCACTAATCCTTATATAAGGATCCCTGCAGATCACATAGATCTACAAACAGATTTTCAAAGCAATATTATTTATGTTTTATTATTTTTTGTTAAATATTTTTCAATTACAATGTAATGTGATTCAGGTAGCAATACTGGGATGCTGTAAGTTATATGCCTCTGATGGTTCCCATAGTTAACACTTATGTTCTAAATGACCTTAAAGGAATCTTTTGCTCTAGATCTATAATCCCATCATAAAAAAGTACATTTCCACAGGAAATATAAAAATCAAAATAAAATAAAATAAATTTGTCATGTTGTAAGAAATGATGAGCAGATTGAGTTTAGAAAAATATGGAAAGATTTGCACAAAATAATAAAGATTGAAATGAGCAGAACCAAGAGAACATTGTATACAGTAACAATAATATTATTTGGAAAATAACTATGAATGATTAATTTATTCTGAGTATTAAAAATACTCAAATCAATTACAAAGGACCTCTGAAAGAAGATGCTATCCACCCTCTGAAAAAAGAACTGATAAATAAATGTATGCATGCATGATATTTGCTTTTTCAGTGTGTGTGTGTGTGTGTTTGTGTGTGTGTGTGTGTGTGTGTGTGTGTGTGTGTGTGTGTGTGTGTATAAAATGATGATCTTCTCTAGTGGAGGGAGAAAGATAGTTAAGAACTTAAAATATAACAAAAAACATTAAGGTAAATTAAAAAAACTTGGCTAAAGCCTTTGATGGATAACCAAATCAATCAAGAAACATACCTCTGAGTAAATACTTAAAGCGACCAAGTCATTTAATCAGAAAAATCAACAGTGATCTCATAATACCATATCAATTACATAATGGATCTTTACAATTAAGATAAAAAACATGTCTTATAAAGGAATTATAATTTAAATCACACAGTCTTATTCACCCATCCTGAGAAAACAGCAAAAAGCTGCAATGACTTCTAGAAATTGAAGGCAAATAAAGCAATTAAAATGTCCAAATCCTTTGACCCAGAGAGCACCACTACTAGATATATACCCCAAAGAGGTCAATTTTTTTTCATTTTAGCAAAAAATTGGAAACAAAGTTGATGCCCCTAAATCACTAGAAGAGAATTTTTCATGTGAAGTAAAAAGAAAGAGAGAGAAAGAAAAAAAAAGTTGGGCTTTTAAGGGCTGAAATTGTTCCAAAGGGTGAGGGTGGGAGGCAGGATTGAGTGGGGAATTCATTATATTATTTAAGAAGGCAAAAATTCAGAAGCATTATTGTCATCTGTGGTGATTTCAAAGGATAGAAGAAGACAGAATGGAGTGGGAGGAGATTACTAGATGGCAAAAACAGGGGCAGGCTGAAGAAAAATGCAGTTGCCTAGTTGGGGAAGTAAATCAGACAAAGGGAAGGAGATCAGACAAGGTGAGGGAGATGGGTCAAGGTGAAAGGGTATAAGTGTTGGTCTGTTTCCCAAATTGGAAGCATCGTAAAAGACTATGAAGGCCACAGAGGGCTCAATTAATAAATGTCCTGCAGCAAGGTTATTTTGTTTGATAACTAAAGGTCACAAATGGACTTTGGAAGTAGGTGAAAAACTAATAAATGAACAAATAGTAAACAAAAAAATAGATAACAAATTCATCAACCAGTCACACAGTTATTACAGGACTCATAGTTGCATTATTAATAATGAAACATTTGAAACATTTCTTCCACTGTTATCTTAGAGATCACTTTGCTCATTACACCACAAGTCTTAGAAGAATCCAGTCTCCTGTATCAGAACCAAAGCCAAACCAAACATTTTGACCCAATTCAATTCAATTCAATTCAACAAGAATTTGTTAGACTCAAGCACCAGCTTTCCCTGAGCCATTCTGCTAGAAGAGATAGTAAAGTAAAAGCCACCTAAGTTCTGGGAATATAGTCTACTGAGAGGAAAAAAATTTGTGCTCAGATAAGTAAATATAAGAAATATGCAAAATAAAGACAAAATATTTAGGAGGGGGGAGCACTAGTAAGTTCAGGAAGAGATTCACTCGTTTCAGATTTTCCCCAAATCTGAAATGACCACCATCCTCAGTTCAGCCCCATAGCTAGCTCTTTTCCAGGCTCAGCTCAAAGGACACCTCCAATTTTTCTGACTACTGCCACCACCTCATCCTCCATCTGCTACTGCCTCTCCCACCTACCTCAAATTACTTTGTAATTAAAATCAAAGATTCAAAGGTAGAAGGACCCTCTCATTTGTTACAGAGAAGAAACTAAGAATCCAAGAGTAAATGAAGTGAATTCCTCAAGAGCTAGTGAATAGAGTGACGCTACACCATGCTGCCTTCGGTATGTGTTGTTTCCCTGGATAAAATAGAATATAATTTCCTTGAGGGCAGGGACATTCCATTCTGATTATTTTTCTTGGAGGTACCACTTTTTCCCAACCTTGAAAAAAGTTTGAGGTTCAAAGAGATGGAATTGCAGAAGAGCATTCCAGGAAAATATACAGACATAAGAGATGGAATATCAGTTATATTCAGGAAACATCCCATAGACTTTGAGGAGCATGAGAAAGAAAAATGTATAGGTGACCTAGAACAATATGCTATAGCCAGAAAGTGCTTTAGATGACAAACAAGGAGTATATATTTTGGTTTTGTATCAACAGGGAGTTACTGACTCACCTTTCACAGAGGAGTGGCATGATTAGACCTCTTGTTTTAGGAATATCAATTTTGACAGCTGTGTGAGAAATGGACTGGAGAAGCAGAAGCTGAAGACAGAGAACAGGTAGGAGACTATGGCAGTAATCCAGATGAGAGAAAATGAAGGGTTGAACCAAGGTGGTGAACCTTTCAGAGGCAGGTAGGGGACAAATCCAAGAGATCTTTTTTTTTTTTGGTTTTTGCAAGGCAAATGGGGTTAAGTGGCTTGCCCAAGGCCACACAGCTAGGTAATTACTAAGTGTCTGAGACTGGATTTGAATCCAGGTATTCCTGACTCCGAGGCCGGTGCTTTATCCACTATGCCACCTAGCCGCCCCTATCCAAGAGATCTTAAGGTGGTAGAACCCACAAGATTTGACACCAATAGTCACCCCTTCCACATCACAAATGTAAGAGGATCAGTTCCCCCCAAGATGTGCAAAATCTTTGTATAATTTTTTGATTTTCCCTTTGTATCAGAGATGAAAACTGGATTCTTTTTCTTTTTCTCTTATTATTGTAAAATTTGGGTTAAGTATTTGGTTATAGGATTTGTGTTGTCCACTGGATTTCATGTCGTCTGTGACTTCTGAAAAATTCCCAAAATATCTCATTTAATTTCCTATGCTGACCCATAATATGTTGAAAGTACAATGGGGAAAGTCAAGATGTGGAAGGAATAACTATATTTGGATATGGGAGATGCGTGAGAGTGAAAACTTGTGGTGACTGAGATATTGAAGACTAAAAGGTAGGGTATTCTGGACAGAAAAAGGGCAGTCAGAGGAGGGGTGGAGTTAAGGGAACTAGAATAAGCTTTATTTTCATTCATTCAACAAATAGTAGGCACCTACTATGTGCCAGACCCTATACAAGGTGCTGGGCTTATAAAGACAAAAAGAAAGTCCCTAAGCTGAAGAAGCCTACCTTCCCCAGGGAGAAACAACAGGTACACAGAAAATGCAAAATTTCTAGCAAGAAGGTAATAGAGATAGAGGGAATCTTCTTTAGGGAACATCATGTAACTTGAGCTTTTAACAAAACTGGATATTTTATGAGGTGGAGGTGACAAAGGTGTTCTTTCTAGGTAAGAGGGACTGCCTTTGAAAGGAAAGAATGGAGTAATAATAATAATAATATTTATATAGCACTTTAAAGTTATCTAAGTGTTATATCTTATTTTATTTCATTTGATCCTCACAATTCTAAGGGCAGTGCCTTATTTCCATTACACAGATGAAGAAACTGAGAATGAAAGAGGCTAAGTGATTTGCTCAGGGTCAAATAGCAAATAAAGTCTCTTTAGTTCTTGCTGCTCAGAATCTGTGCTCTATCCAGTATTTAAATGTATTAAGAGATAGGATGTTGTTGACAGAAAACATCAATTTGGCTAGTTTGTCTGAAATACCAGTTGTGTGAAGAAAATAAGCTTGAAGAGGTAAGTGAGAGCCAGATTGTAAAAAGATTAAAAATCAAAACAGAAGGATTCCTATCTTATCCTGAAGGTTTTTTTCTTTGAGAGAGATATTTTAGTTTCTTCTTCTTGGAAGAAATTGGGGTTAAGTGACTTGTCTAGGGTCACAATCTAGTTCCTGAAGCCAAATTTGAACTCCAAACTTCTTGATTTTAGAGCTGGTGCTATTATATCCACTGTACCATCTTGCTGTCCATTACTTCAACTTCTTAAAAATGGTAGTAACATTGTCAGACTTGAGCTTTAGGATAATCAATGTGGCAACTGTGCAGGGGTGAACTGGAAAAGGAAAAAGTTTGGAGACTGCAAGAGCAATGAAAGGCTTATTACAACCATGTAGATGAGAGGTGAAAAGGGTCTAAATTAGCATGATAAATAGAAGATTCTTTCTGTGAAGGCAGAATTAATAAGACTTAGCAACTGACATGGTTTGCCATTTTGGGGACCTGTTGAGCATTAGAGAGTTGTGGAACATTCAAATAGAAATGTCCAGCAGTCATAACCATCTACACAAGAAAAACCAAGTGGATGAAAAATTCCTCTGTGATATGCTATTGGATGGGTAAGCTATAGAGCTCATTTATCAGTACATATTTTAGATTAAGGAGTATATAGATGTATGTGTGTGTGTGTGTGTGTGTGTGTGTGTGTGTATAACTTCTACAAATGATTATTGAGTTTGGTCTAGAATTATTGAACATGGGGAGAGCAGCCTGGATTGTCTTTGAGAAACTATATCACAAGTGTAAATATACACAAATATATGTATACACATATTTAGTATCCATACACATATGTTACTGTTATATCTTTTGTGACACCAATCAGAATTTTCTTGGTAAAGATTACTAGAATAATTTATCATGTCCTTCTCTAGATCATTTTACAGATGAGGAATTGAGGCAAATAGGCTTAAGTGACTTGTCTAGGATCATGCAGCTAGTAAGTGTCTGAGACCAGATTTGAATTTAGGTCTTCCTGACTCCAGATCTAGGACTCTAGTACTCTGTTCACTGAGCTACCTGGCTGCCTCCTGCACACACACACACACACACACACACATATCATCATCATCATCATCATCATCATCATATTGCAAATACAAATAATTAGTGGAGTGAAATTACTAATCAGGAAACTAGAGGTTGTATTACAACTTAGCCACTAACTAGTCACATGACCTTGGAAAAGATATTTCACTCCTCTCTGCCAATTTTTCAATTTAGAAGATGTGGCTTATGAGCCTTATTTTATCTATCTCATACTACCAATTTGAGAATAAAATGAAAAAAGACTTTTGGTCATTGTTTAGTAAACATTTTTTGAGTTGAGTATAGTGCCTTCTGAGATTATGAAAAATTTGAGAAAAATGGGATCAAAAATCTAACAGCATAAAATGTATAATTTTAGCTATTGTTCATTAATTTCTTTTTGACAAAAGTTTAAGACAAGACTGTAATCCTAAATTTTTTAATTAAATAAAATTTAATTTTACCTGGTTTAGTAGGGGAAAATAGAATATTGTTTTCCCCTATTTCCAGTTATAATAAATTTATTTTTAAAATATGAAGAACTAGGATCTTAAATACAGAGATCATTTCATTTAAGTATATCCAGCTTGACACTTTCTTCAAAGTTTCTAATGCATTTCATAGATCTATCCTGTAGGAATGAAGCATTTTTCTCTCAAATTTCATGAGCCATTTTTCTTCTCCAAGTCTTTTGCAAAGTATTTCTATAAAGTAAATGCAACTTTCCTCTCAATTTTTATCAGTCCATCAACTGATCAATCAAGAGGAATCTTACACATGTTATGCTGTATGCTGCAGGTGATATAAAAAGCATAAAATGCCTCTGATTTCAAGAAACTTCTTATCTCACTGGAAGAGAAGAGATTTTTCACAAAAAAAATCACTGAAGAATAAGTAATCCCTAAAATTAATAAATACAATCAAAATTCAGAAAATGGAGTTTTGTGTGTTAGAGAAGTCTAGCCTCTTGAATGTTGTAAATGAATGAAAAGAAAAACCTGCTAGAGTAAGAGAAAATTGTACATTTTATTCACAAACCTTGCAATTGGTCTTGGAACCTCAGGTAATTTATGGTCTTCAGAAACTCTTTCCCCTCCCTCTTGGATGTTCATAGGTTCTCAGAGTTTGAGTTACAATCTAAGATGTCCACCCATTCCATGACATGCTCCTAATATGATCCCCCCCACAGATCATATGACACATGATATGCTAATGAACCCCAGTCATCACAGGGGGTGTGTGGGTTAATATTCAGTTACCTAATTGTACAAACTCAGTTGCATTAGGTCAAGATCTCTAGGTCACTCTTGACCGGTTGAGAACCAGTTTGGGATTTGCTATCCCTGGAATGGGATTAGGAAAACTATCCCAGTCTTGTGATTGGTTGGACCATTCCCCTTTGTAATGGATTCCCTAAGGGATCCCCTCCACACCCTGTGACGAAGGTGGATTTGGCCTGAGCATTGAAGGATGGGGAGGATTTGGCCAGGGCATCATCTTCATGAAGAGGTGGGACTAAGGATACCATACAACAGTGAGGTTAGCCTCCTGGAAGTGTAGGTTGGAAGGAAGCTGGAGATATTGTGGATTCCTTTCTTTCTATTTCTCACCTAGAGGAGCTACTATAGGACTTCTCTGACTTTTCCACTATACCCCAGTGAACTCATCCCTGGGAAGCCTCTTCATCCTGCATGATTCAGTCAGCTTTGGTACTTCCACCACATAATTATCCTCTGCCCCTCCAGAAGGCTGAGTCAAAACTTCTAAAATCTCCATTTAAGAAAAAGGCTGAGGGGTGGCTAGGTGGTGCGGTGGATAGAGCACCAGCCCTGGAGTCAGGAGTACCTTAGTTCAAATCCAACCTCAGACACTTACTAATTACCTAGCTGTGTGAGCTTGGGCAAGTCACTTAACTCCATTTGCCTTGCAAAAACCTAAAAAAAAAAAAAAGAAGAAGGAGGCTGAGGATGGATAATTCATTTTGCATTTAGCTAAACTATATTGGAATTTCTCTAATGCATTAGGGTACCTTTCCTTGCCCCTTTTCAATTTCCTTTTGTGTGTTGTTTTCCCCCATTAGGCTATAAGTTCCTTAAGGCAAGGGCTGTCTTTTTAAAAATTTTTTATCCTCCAGTGATTAACGTAGTGTCTGACACATAGTGGTGCTTATTAAATACTTACTGCTAACTAAACCCCAGTACTTGATACTTGACACCTTCACCCCTACAACCACCTCCTCCAATTGGTAAATTCGACCATAGAAACTCCATTTGAAAGAACACCCCACCAGTCATGGTGAATTCAGGTGTGGATCACCCCATTGCTCTCTGGTCTATTTCTTCATCTTGTCTCAACAAAAGTATTTTCCTTAACCCCAACAATACCCCTACCTGCTATTTGGCTCCCCTATTAGAAAGCAAGTGACTTCTGGGCAGGGATTGATTATATTTATGAAATGAAAATAATAATATTCCATGGTAAGTGCTTTTATAAAGGATTAATGACTGACTCATTTATAGTTCAAGGTCCAAAATAGGGGGAGGCTTAAAAGTCAGAGAGAGAAATCTGGATTTAATGTTGTAGGAAGCAATTATAAGTTTGTTAACAAAGGAATGAAAAAAATGAAAGTGGTGTTTAGAACAATTAGTTTGACAATGTGTGGGAGAAAGATTGGGAAGAATGAAAGGAAAGTCAGTGAGCTCATTTAGAAAGCTCTTGAAACTAGCCAGGCATGAGATGATGGGGCCTGGATCTGGTTGGGAGCAGTAGGAGTAGGGAAAAAGGGATAAATCTAAGTAACATTTAAAAGGAAGAAACAATAGGACTTGTTGAATGACTGGTTATAAGGAATGAAGGAGAATAAAGGGTCAAATGGAACTCTCTTAACTAATACTTTAATACTACTTTAATATGATAATCAATATGCCTAATAGTGACTCTTAAATACATATGATCCAGAAGTTAATTAAGGATGCTTTTTGACAAGGTTATTATACCAAAGATTGACAAATTCTGCTTAGGATAATAATAAGAGGAATCATTATCATAATATTTAAATAATCCTTTGAGTTTTGAAAAGCTATTTACATATATCATTTCATTGAACTGACTACAGAGAATGAAAAAGATTAAGAAATTAGGATTTACGGCTAAGCTAAACAGCTTAACCAAAGGCAGTGTGGCATATTGTATAGAGGGTCAGCCCTGAAGCCCCAGTGGCCTTCTCATGATGACAACACCTTCACCCTATAGCCCCCTCCTCCAATTGATAAATTCCACCATGGAAGCTCCATTTGAAAGACTACCCAACCAGTCATGATGATTTCATGTGTGGATCACCCCATTTTCTCTATCTTGCCTCAAAAAGAACATTTTCCCTAACCCCAATACTACTCCTACCTGCTTTTCAGCTCCCTTTTATTTACTGTCTTCCACTATTAAAAGTATAGTGTCTTCTGGACAGGGACTGTTTTTCTTTATGTTTATAAAATGAAAATAATAGCAGCTGCCTTCCACAGTTATTATGAGGATCATATGAGATAATATTTGTAAAGCTTTCCATATTAAGCTTTACAGTGCTTTACATATTAAGTATCTAAGAGATATTTTAATATCTTTATCTAATTATCTTAAAATCATAATTAGCTTATTTAATTACTTTGAAATCATAACTACCATATCTAATTACCTTGAACCCACAAGTTCAAGATGGGTTCAAGAACCATCTCTGACATATGCTGGCTCTGTGAGTTGAGAAAGTCATTTGACTTCTCCGTACTCTAGTACTGTGAGTTGCAGAGTAGGGCTATCGACACGACTGTCCCATAGCAATGAAATCATAGACCCAGGCCATAAAAATTCCCAAGAGATTAATGCAAGAGATAGCCAGTGTGCTCTATACTGACAAAAACACAGTAAAACAATAAGATCTCCATAATGTAGATCCCATTAATTCAGAATTTTGAAAACTACAACAAAGGTTAGGCTAAAAAGTATTTTTTTTCACAAGGAAGGAAAGGTTTGCTTTTGCAAATTAATATTCTGGGGTGTACACTCAGGGGCGGAACCAAGATGGCAACAAGAAGGGATCAAGTCTTAGGTGCTCTCTGATAAAACTTGAAACTAAGGACTCTAACTAAACTTCGAGAGACAGAACCCACAAAGAGACCCAGTGAGGCAGTCTCCTACTCAAGGTAACCTGGAAAAGAGCAGAAAGGCTCTGCTCCCGGGGTCGGAGGGGCAGCCCACCAGAGGGAAAGAACTTCAGCCTCCCGGAGGCAGCCCCAGGGCGCTGGGAGCCGGGGCTCACAGCAGCAGGGGAGTCTCCTGAGTTGCACCCCAGGGATCACCGGGAACAAAATGGGGGAACAGTGGGGGACCTCTGCCAGAGTGAGCACATGGAGCCCAGCCCTCAGGGCACACACCAGATCCAAACAGAAGCAGGTGGAGCCAGTAAGCAGGAGCCTCCAGGGCATGAGCCCAATGAGCTGAGGGAGGGGAGTGAAGAGAAACTGCAGAACTCTGTCCTCTGTCCCTGGAACAGGACTCTGGGGCTCTGACCACATTCAGATCCTGATAGCAGTCTAGACCCCACCATAGAACAGCAGGCCCCCCCCACCTCAGCCCCATGGCAGAGGGGGGTGCATATGGTCATTCACAGACCAGGAGGGAGGACAGAGCCTCACACACTGAGACCCTTGTGGGAGTGTCCCAAAAGCTCAGGAAGCACCCCAAAACCAGGCCCAGGTTGGGAAAATGAGCAAGCAGAGAAACAAGAGGAAGACCATTGAGAAATATTTTGCATATGAGCCCAAGAAGGATCAAAATACTCAGTCTGAAGATGAGGAAACACAAGCTCTCGCATCTAAAGACTCCAAAAAAAAAACAGAAATTGGCTATGACAGAGCTCAAAAAAGACTGAAAATCAAATGAGGATCGGGACTTCCGGCCAAGATGGCGGAGAGAAGACAGGCACAGTTCTAAAGTCTCCTGATCTCTTCCCCATCTATCCAGAAAACCCAGAAAGTAAAGCCAGAAGTACAGCTATCTCAGGATTTGTCTCCCGCAGCAGCCTTGGATGAATCCGGGCAGGTGAGTCTGGGCTCCAAGGGAGGATCTGCCCCCATCAGCCACATTAACAGCTGAATTGGAAACTGGGAGTCTGAGGGCCCAAGAGCAGACCTGCTGGATCAGTGGTGGGGCTGGGCAAAAGGGGCTTGGGTCCGCGGGGAAGCAGAGGCGCTGGTGTTGGTGCTGTCCCCCTGGAGCTCTGGGACCAGGCTGGTGCAGGACAACTGCAGACACCATCCCTAGGCTTCTCAGGTCTGAGAACCTCTGAGGAGAATACAATCTGGTCTCCAGCACAGAAAGACTTCCTTGAAGAAATAAGGAAGGAGCTTAAAAATTTGGGGGAGACAATACCTTAGAAAGTACAATTGGACAAACACAAAAGGAGAATAAATCTCTCAGATCATCAATTGGACAATTACAAAATGAGAATAATTCTCTCAGATCCTCAAATGAGCAAATGCAAAAAGAAATTAATTCTCTCAAAACCTCAATTGGTCAAATGGAAAGCTCTTTCAAAAGTAGCATTGACCAACTGGAAAAAGGAGTTGCAAAAGGTTAATGAAGAAAACTCCTCCTCCCAAAAAATAATGGAGTCTACAGAAACTAATGACTCCATGAGACAGCAAGAGTCAGTTAAACAAAATCAAAAAATAGAAAAAATAGAAGCAAATGTAAAATACCTCATAAACAAAACCACTGACCTCAAGAATAGAACGAGGAGGGGCAACCTGAAAATTATAGGACTTCCTGAAAACATTGAAGAGGAAAAAAAGCCTGGACTTAATGTTACAGGATCTAGTGATGGAAAACTGCCCTGATATCATGGAATCAGAGGGCAAAATAGTTATTGAAAGAGTACATCGATCCCCACCAGAAAAAGATCCTAAAATGAAAACACCAAGGAATGTTGTGGTCAAACTGCAGAACTATCAGATAAAAGAGAAAATCCTGCAAGCAGCCAGAAAGAAACAATTAAAATATCAAGGAGCCACAGTAAGGATCACGCAGGACCTGGCTGCATCAACATTAAGGGATCGAAGGGCCTGGAACGAGAAATTTCGAAGAGCATGGGAGCTTGGAATGCAGCCAAGAATCTACTTTCCTGCAAAGCTGAGCCTTCTCTGCCAGGGAAAAAGATGGACATTTAATGAAATGGAAGAATTCCAAAAATTTCTGATGAAAAGACCAGAGCTAAACAGAAAACTTGGACATCAAACAGGAGGTTCAAGAGACACATGAAAAGGTAAAAAAAAAAAATGCAATCCAGTAAGTTATAACTGGCTATATTCCAGAAACTGGCTATATTCCAGCATGGGGGTAAAAAAAATTCCTATAAACTTTGAGAAATGTAACTCTAACAGAGAAAATACACCTAGCCAGAAATGATGGACATTCATGACCTATCCATGAGACTACTATCCAATGGGATGTAACTGGCTTTAACCCCACTTGGGAGAAAGACTCTAATAACTCTCAGGAATTTTGACTCTATTCAATAGAATATACAGAACTAGAAGGGACAGACACTCAGAATTTTCTGACATAGAATGATCTAAAAAAAATCACTACTGCCCTAAAAAGGGGGACAGGAAGGAGATGGGAGGAGGGAGGGGATTGAATGGGGTAAGTCTCATTACACTAAGAGGTACAAAAAACCTATGGCAATAGTGGGGAAGAAGGGAGTGGAGGAGAAACACCTGAATCTTCTTCTCATCAGACTTGGCTTAAAGTCAACCTACACATATTATAAAACATCTAACCTTTCAAGTATTAAAAGGGGAAAAGGGGAGGGGGGATGGAGAAAGGGAAGGGGAGTAGGGGAAATAAGGGGAAATAATAAAAGGAAGGGAAGGGAAAAGGGAAAAAGGGAAAGGGGAAAGAAAGGGCAAACACACTGAAGGGGGTGGTTTTCAGGAACAAAAGACTGGGGAATATGGATAAAAGGGGGAGAAAGGGGGAAAAATACAAACAGAGGGAAGATAGCATGGAGGGCAATAAAGAATTAGTAATCATAACCTTGAATGTAAATGGGATGAACTCTCCCTTAAAACGTAAGCAAATAGCAGAGTGGATTAAAAACCAGAATCCTACAATATGCTGCTTACAAGAAACTCATTTGAATCAGAGAGATACATAAAGAGTAAAGGTAAAAGGTTAAAGCAAAATATATTTTGCTTCAGCTGAAGTAAAAAAAGCAAGGGTAGCAATCCTTATCTCAGACAAAGCAGCAGCAAAAACAGATAGCGTTAAAAGAGATAAGGAAGGAAACTATATCCTCCTAAAAGGTAGCATAGACAATAAAGTCGTTTCAATATTGAATATATATGCACCCAGGGGGACAGCATCCAAATTCTTAGAGGAGAAGCTGAAAGAATTACAGGAAGACATAGACAGTAAAACTCTACTAGTGGGAGACCTCAACCTCCCGCTATCAGATCTAGATAAATCAAATCATAAAACAAACAAGAAAGAAATTAGGGAGGTAAATAGACTTAGAAAAATTAGATATGGTAGACTTATGGAGGAAACTGAATGAGGATAGGAAGGAATATACCTTTTTCTCTGCAGTACATGGAACTTATACAAAAATTGACCATGTACTAGGACATAAAAACCTAATGATCAACTGCAGAAAGGCAGAAATAGTGAATGCATCTTTGTCAGATCACAATGCAATAAAAGTTATATGCAATACAGGGCCAAGGAGATATAGACCCAGAACAAATTGGAAACTGAATAAACTCATTTTAAAAAATGAGTGGACCAAAAAACAAATTATAGAAAGAATTAACCATTTTATCCTAGATAATGATAATAACGAAACAACATACCAAAACCTATGGGATTCATTCAAAGCAACTCTCAGGGGATATATTATAGCTCTAAATGCTTATATGAATAAATTGGAGAAAGAGGAAATCAATGAACTAAACATGCAACTAAAAAAATTAGAGAAAGAACAAATCAAAAATCCCCAATGAAGTGCCCAATTAGAAATTCTAAAAATTAAAGAAGAAATTAATAAAATTGAAAGCAAAAAACTATTAAATTAATTAATAAATAAAACCAAAAGTTGGTATTATGAAAAAAACCAATAAAATTGATAAACCTCTGGTCAATTTGATTAAAAAAAAAAAGAAAGAAGAAAACCAAATTGCTAGTATCATAAATGAAAAGGCTGAAGTCACCACCAATGAGGAGGAAATTAAAGTAATAATTCGAAACTACTTTGCCCAACTCTATCCCAATAAATTTGATAATCTAAGTGAAATGGATGAATATTTACAAAAATATAAGGTGCCCAGGTTAAATGAAAAGGAGATTAAATACTTAAACAACCCTATCACAGAAAAAGAAATTCAGCAAGCCATTACTGAACTCCCTAAAAAAATATCTCCAGGGCCTGATGGATTCAAAAGTGAATTCTACCAAACATTTAAAGAACAATTGGTTCCAATCCTATATAAACTCTTTGGAAAAATAGGGAAAGATGGAACTCTGCCTAACTCTTTCTACGAAACCAATATGGTACTGTTACCTAAACCAGGAAGAGTTAAAACAGAGAAAGAAAATTATAGACCTATTTCCCTGATGAATAAAGATGCAAAAATCCTAAATAAAATCTTAGCAAAACAATTACAAGTCATCACTAGGATAATACATTATGATCAAGTAGGATTTATTCCAGGAATGCAGGGTTGGTTCAATATTAGGAAAACTGTTAGTATACTCAATAATATCAACAACAAACCTATCAGGAATCATATGATCATATCAATAGATGCTGAAAAAGCTTTTGACAAAATACAGCATCCATTTCTATTAAAAACACTAGAGAGTGTAGGAATACATGGACTATTCCTTAAAATCATTAGCAGTATCTATCTGAAACCATCAACAAGCATTATATTCAATGGGGAGAGGCTAGAGCCATTCCCAATAAGATCAGGGGTGAAACAAGGATGCCCATTATCACCACTACTATTTAATATTACATTAGAAATGTTAGCAGCAGTAGTTAGAGAAGAAAAAGAAATTAAAGGAATTAGAATTGGAAAGGAAGAGACAAAACTCTCACTCTTTGAAGATGACATGATGGTCTACCTAAAGAATCCCAAGAAATCATCTAAAAAACTACTGGAAACAATTAGCAATTTTAGCAAAGTTGCAGGTTATAAAATAAACCCTCATAAATCCTCAACTTTTCTATATATGTCTAGCAAGAAACAGCAGGAAGAGCTAGAAAGAGAAATTCCATTCAAAGTAACCTCAGACAATATAAAATATTTGGGAGTCGATTTGCCAAGACAGACTCACAATGTTTTTGAAAACAATTATAAAACACTACTCACACAAATTAAATTAGATTTAAATAACTGGGCAAATATCAACTACTCATGGATAGGTAGAGCTAATATAATAAAAATGACAATTCTACCAAAACTAAACTATCTGTTTAGTGCCCTACCAATCAAAATTCCAAAATATTACTTTAACGAGTTAGAAAAAATTGTAAGTAAATTCATATGGAGAAATAAAAAAGCCAAGAATTGCCAGGAGCTTAATGAAAAAAAGTGCAAAAGAAGGTGGCCTACCCCTACCCGATCTAAAATTATTTTATAAAGCATCAGCCATCAAAACTGTTTGGTATTGGCTAAGAAATAGAGTGATGGACCAGTGGAATAGACTAGGTGTAAAAGCAGGAGATGATTATAGTAAGCTGCTGTTTGATAAACCCAAAGAGTCTGGCCATTGGGATAAAAACTCCCTCTTTGATAAAAATTGCTGGGAAAATTGGAAGTTAGTATGGAAGAAACTTAGATTAGACCAATACTTCACACCCTTTACCAAGATAAGATCCAAATGGTTACAGGACATAGACATAAAAAACAATACTATAAGCAAATTAGAAGACCAAAGACTAGTCTACCTGTCAGATCTATGGAAAGGGGAGCATTCTATGACTAAGGAAGAGTTGGAGAAAATCACCAAAATCCAATTAGATGATTTCAATTACATTAAATTAAAAAGTTTTTGCACAGATAAAACCAATGTAACCAAGATCAAAAGAAATGTAGTAAATTGGGAAACAATCTTTACAACTAATGATTCTGACAAAGGACTCATTTCTAAAATATACAGAGAACTGAGTCATATTTTTAAAACAAAAAGCCACTCCCCAATTGACAAATGGTCAAAGGATATGCAAAGCCAATTTACCGATGAGGAGATCAAAGTAATCTACAGCCATATGAAAAAATACTCTAAATCATTAATTATTAGAGAAATGCAAATTAAAGCTTCTCTGAGGTACCACCTCACACCTCTCAGATTGGCCAGTATGACCAGGAAGGATAATGATCATTGTTGGAAGGGTTGTGGGAAATCTGGGACACTATTACACTGTTGGTGGAGCTGTGAACTCATCCAACCCTTCTGGAGAGCTATTTGGAACTATGCCCAAAGGGCAACAAAAATGTGCATGCCCTTTGACCCAGCAATACCACCACTGGGTCTATACCCTGAAGAGATGAGGAAAAAAGGGTAAAAACATTACTTGTACAAAAATATTTATAGCAGCCCTGTTTGTGGTGGCAAAGAATTGGAAATACAGTAAATGTCCCTCAATTGGGGAATGGTTTAGCAAACTGTGTTATGGAACACTATTGTTCTATTAGAAACCAGGAGGGATGGGATTTCAGGGAAAGCAGGAGGGATTTGCATGAACTGATGCGGAGTGAGATGAGCAGAACCAGAAAAACACCGTACACCCTAACAGCAACATGGGAGTGACGTTCAACCTTGAAGGACTTGCTCATTCCTTCAGAGCAACAATCGGGAACAATTTTGGGCTATCTGCAAAGGAGAGTACCATCTGTATCCAGATAAGGATCTGTGAAGTTTGAACAAAGTGCAAGGACTATTCCCTTTAATTTAGGGAAAAAAAACAGATAGCCTATTGTCTGATCTTGTTACCTCTTAGACTTCTCTTCTCTTCAAGGATATGATTTCTCTCTCATCACACCCAATTTGGATCAAGGTACAACATGGAAACAAAGTAAAGACTGACAGAGTGCTCTCTGAGGGGGGGAGGGGAGAGGGAAGCAAGATTTGGGGAAAATGTAAAACTCAAAAAATATCTTTAATAAAAATAAATTTAAATTAAAAAATCAAATGAGGGAGTTGGAAGAAAAACTGGGAAAAGAAAGAAAAGAGATGCAGGAAAAACATGAAAATGAAGTCAGCAGCCTAGTCAAGGAAATCCAAAAAAATGCTGAAGAAAATAGCATGCTAAAAAAGCAGCTTAGGTCAAATGGATAAAACAGTTCAAAAAGTTACTGAGAAGAAGAATGCCTTAAAAAGCAAAATTGGCCAGATGGAAAAAGAGATAAGAAAACTCTCTGAGGAGAACAAATCCTTCAGACAAAGAATAGAATTCGGGGAGATTGGTGAATTTACCAGAAATCAGGAATCGATACTTCAAAACCAAAAAAAATGAAAAATTAGAAGAAAATGTGAAATATCTCATTGAAAAAACAACTGATATGGAAAACAGACTTAGGAAAGATAATTTAAAAATTGTTGGAATACCTGAAAGTCATGATCAGGAAAAGAGCCTTAACATCATTTTCAAAGAATTACTACAGGAAAATTGCCCTGATATTCTAGAAACAGAGGGCAAAATAGAAATGGAGAGAATCCACCGATCCCCCTGAGAAAGAGATCCCAAAAAACCAACCCCCTAGGAATATTATAGCCAAGTTCCAGAACTCCCAAGTCAAAAAGAAAATATTACAAGCAGCCAGAAGGACACAGTTCAAATATTGTGGAGCTGCAGTCAGGATCACACAGGACTTAGCAGCAACTACATTGGAAGCTTGTAGGACTTGGAATATAATATACTGGAAGGCAAAAGAGCTTAGAATGCAGTCAAGAATGAACTACCCAGCAAGGCTGAATGTCCTCTTCCAGGGAAAAAGATGGACTTTCAATGAACCAGGGGAATTTCAAATGTTCCTTTTGGAATGGCCAGAGCTGAACAGAAGGTTTGATCTTCAGATACAAGTCTCAGATGAAGCATAGAGATTGGAGGAGAAAATATGAGAGACTTAATGATGATGAACTGCATGTATTCCTGCATAGAAAAATGACACTGATAATACTCATATAGACCTTCTCAGTTAATAGAGCAGGTAGAGGGAGCTTTTATAGTTGAAGCACAGGAGAAAGCTGAATTCGAAGATAAAATATGGTATAAAAATGGAGTCAATAGAAAAAAAAGGGAAAGGTAATGGGAGAAAGAAAAAGGAGAGGGGGAACAGGACAAGATATTTCATATAATAAAATTTTTTTTATTATCTATTGCAATGATATGGAAGGGGGAGGCAAGGGGGAATGAGGGAACCTTTGCTCTCATCAGAGGTGTCTAGGAGAAGAAACAGCATATATACTCAATGGGGTATAGGCATTTGGAGTAAGAAGGAGGAGGTAGCAGGGGGAATGGGTGGGGATGTGAATAAAGGAGGAGAGGATGGACTATGGGGGGAGAGTGGTCAGATATAACACATTTTCTTTTTTACTTCTTGCAAGGGGCTTGGATTGGAAGGCCTGTCCAGGACCATAGGGCCAGGTAGAAGCTAGGCCTAAGGGGTGGTATTGGGGTTCAGGGCTTCTTGGCCTCAGGACCAGGGATCTGTCTGCTAAGCCACTCAGTGACCCTACAGCAGAGTCAGAGTGAAAGGAGAGAGAAAATATAGTACATGGTAGTGGAGAAATAAGAAAGGAGGGAGTTGTGATCAGCAATGGCAATGTTGGAAAAATATGGAAGTAACTTTTGCGATGGACTTACCATAAAGAATGTGATCCACTCATGACAGAGTTGTTGGTGTTGGAACAAAGACTAAAGCACATTTTTTATTATTATTATTTGGGGGAGGGTGCAGGGAAAATGGGGCTGGGTGGCCTGCCTGGGGCCACATAGCAGGGTGATCTTTGGGTGTCTGGGGTCAGATTTGGACACAGGTGCTCCTGGCTCAAGGGCCAATGCTCTGTCTGCCACCCAGCCACCCCTACTATTATTACTATTTTATTTTATTTTGGGTCTTTTTTTTTCTTCTTTTTGGTTTTTGCAGGGCAGTGGGGATTGGGTGGCTTGCATGTCACATGGCTGGATGATTGTTGGGTCTACAGGGCTGGATGTGAGTGCTCGTGGCTCCAGGGCTGGTGATTCGTCCATTGTACCACCTGGCCATACTTACAATTCTTACTATTATTTTTTTTTAATTTTAATTTTTTTCTCTCCCCTTTACTTTATCACCCAAGGAAGTCTATATTCATGGGGGGAGAGGTATTTTGTTTACTCTTAAACAAGAATATTTTATTAATGTAAAAAAAAAACATTTGTACAAAATGAGAATTAAAAAATAAAATAAAATAATAAAGAAATAAATAAAGAAATAAAATTAATATTCTGAGGAATACCTGAATAATTTGAAATAAATAAACTCCTTAAGAGAACTATTCAAATAAAATGTCTAAAAAATACAGATAGGATCATACAGAGAAATGAGAATAGGATAGGATAGAAGTGATACATGTATTCTGAGAGGACCCACTTGAAGATAATATCTGCAGGATATTATGGTGTGTTCACTCATTTTAATGTGACTTTTTTTTAGAATTTTGAAGTTTATAACTAACAATCATAAATTAACTCTTTGAACATCATGGGAAGTTTATATAAAGATTGTTGGGTTTGGGGCAGCTAGGTGGCGCAGTGGATAAAGCACTGGGCCTGGAGTCAGGAGTACCTGCGTTCAAATCCGGCCTCAGACACTTAATAATTACCTAGCTGTGTGGCCTTGGGCAAGCCACTTAACCCCATTTGCCTTGCAAAAACCTAAAAAAAAAAAAAAAGATTGTTGGGTTCATAGTTTAGGTTCATGAATTTCCTGAGTTTTATTCAAACTCAGTATAGTGTTGGGATATAGAAGACACTTAAATGTTTATTGACTTTATGTCATAAAGTGAAGATAAGTCATTGACCCCCACAGGATACTCTGACTTGAGGCACGAGTCTAGCCAGCCAGTGCAGGGGATTAGGAATCTTTGAGAAGAGGTAGGAAGGTAAGTTTATCATTAGAGTCACAAGAAGCTGGGGAAAGAAGAGACAGAAATCTTCCCGCTGAGACGGCTATTCTACAGCTGTTTTGATGAGAACTTGCTGATGGTAAGAGCTGTTGCTGATTGCCTGGAGAAAGGATAGAAACAACAACTGGAAGCTCATTGGCTAAGAGCTGAACAAAGGAAACCTCTCAGGGATATCTGGTCAGATGTGGACCCTTCTGGTTGGAAAGGAACAAGAGAGGAAAAAGACAGACTTTGTGTCTGTTTTATTGTCATCTTTGAATTAATGTATGGATAAAAATGACTACTTCACAAAACAAAAGAACAGATAAAGCTGGCCTTTTACAATAACAACCTGAATTTTATATAACATTTCAAAGTTTACAGAAGTCTTTCCTAACAACACACCTGGAAGGTAGGTAGTACCAGTATTATTCCCATTTTATAGTTGGGCAGATGTGGTGTCTGAGGTTCAGAGACATTAAGTAAGTTGCCTGGGATAAAAAGAACTATGATATTTAATTCATTGCAATTTCAAGCTCCATGCTTTTACTACAATAGCATGCTACTTCCTATATATGATTTATATATGTATATATATATATATATTCTTTAAAAAAATGCTTATTAAAGACTTCTTCAGCATTCTCAAATTCTTGACAGTCCTCTTTCCACATCAGATGTAGGAGTAAACAATCAATCAACAAATATTCATTGAGCCCTTACATAAACCAATCACTATGAATACACAGAAATTAGAGTTTCGGCCTCAAGGAGTTTACATTCTATTTGCATAATGTATATAAGCATACATACATGAATGAAGTTTGTATGTACCTATCTATGTACATGCATACATAAAAGTATATATATACATATATATACAAAATAAATAAAGGGTAATAGAGTGGAGTGGTTAAGTACTATCAGCTGCAGGGAATAGGGAAGGTTTCCTAGGGGATGGTCCTTGATTTGAGCTCTGAAGAAAACTAAGGATTTTATGAGGTGGACATAAAGAGGGAATGCATTCCAGGGATGAGAAACAGCCTTTACACAGGCAGAGATAAAGAGAAGTGTTATATGTAAGAAATAGCAAGAAGGTAAGTTTGGCTCATATGAAGGGGAGTGATAGCTAGCAACAGGTTGGGGACATGGGAGAGATGATCATCCAGCAAAGACCACTTTGATTAGTCAGTATTCTTTTGGTTTGACAGCAATCTCAAATGGAATTTTTGAGTAGCTAGATAGTACAGTGAATAGAGTAACTATAATTAGTTCTAAACCCAAGTATAATTTTGGCCTGACACTTTCCTGTGACCCTGGGCAAATCATTTAACCCTATTTGCCTCAGTTTCCTCATCTGTAAGATGAGCTGGAGAAGGAAATGACAAACCACTCTAGTATCACTGCCAAGAAAACTGCACACGGGATCACAATCAGCCAATACCGAAATGACTGAACAACAAAATGGGCTTTAGCTGAGAAAGCGAAGTTCGAAAATAACAAAATCACACTTTTTTTAAATTACTTTATAATGTAGGTTAGTCTTCCCTCCTAAATAGACTATTTAGGAGGGAAGACTAGAAGGATAACTCCAGTTTTTTCTTTACAAAATTTTAATAATTTTGTCTCAAATTTGGTCTTCAAAGTAGTGTGGTAAAGTTGGAAAGCATGCTAGTCTGGAGTTATGAGATCTGAATTTCGATCCCAGCTATCCACACATTAGCTTAGAGATCATTTCCCCTCCTAATACTCTATTTCTTAATGCATAAAATAAGGATAATAATCCCTATATTGTTTACTTCATGCTGTGAGGAAGGTTACTTTGTAAACCTCAGAATTCTAAATAAATATAAATTGTTAGAATGACAAAACATTTTAGGTGTCGTATCTTGCTGTGTTAACGCCCACACCCATAGGAATGGAAGTTATTTTTTTCCAAACTTTATATAAAATAGTTCATAAAAGATAACATCAGAGACCCTCTATTCTGTCAAAGTGAAAAAAGGAATACTGAAGAAAAATGTAAATCTACAATTCAGAAAAGAGATTCAATGTCATGCTATACTACTTATTAATTTTTTTTGAAAATTTAGCTTGTGGAGTCCATGGTATAATGCTCAAGAGCTAGAGAAGATATGGAACAAGTTGTCTTTCATAACTATCAAATATTATTTATTAAGCATCTTTATGCATACGATCCCTTTTCCTGCCATCTTTTGCAAGATTTTAATCTGCTTTTGCGGATGACTAATTTCTAAAGTCACATTTAAATTCGACTATTCATATAAAGTATTTTAAGACCTGTCACCCCACACTGCTTTATATTACGCATCTGGCTGAAGATAAATCTGAAAAGGACAACAGTGTCTTTTTCAAGGAGAATGTGAGGAGGGAAGTAGACTATGTCGAGATTGACCTGCTGAAAAACAGTCTTTCTGTCCCTTAGTCATAATGGAATATATAGTAGCAAAAAATTGTTGTTGCTTTAATTGAAACACCATTTCAGGAACTACCAGACTTCTTTGATCTTTGCATTTTATTAGTTAATAAGCATAGCTTCTTAAGAGGAATGCAGATTGGTGCATTATTTGGGGGTGGTGGTTTTGTTTTGCAAGGCAGGGGGTTAAGTGACTTGCCCAAGGTCACACAACTAGATAATTATATTTCTGAGACAGGATTTTATCCACTTCGCCATCTAGCTGCCCTAATATTGGTGCATTATTGCACTGTGCCTTGAAGCTCCCTGAAATGTGAATCAAGAGGCCCAAGTTCTGAACATTCTTACACAGAAATAAGTCTTGCTCATTTATAACAATGATAGAGCAATAATCAACTCTCAAAAATTATATATGATGTTATTCTAGAATTTGGAGGATGAAAGTACATCATGAATCCTTTGGATTTGTGATTGGTCATTGTGTTCATCAGAGTTGATTTGCCTTTCAAAGTTATATTATATTCACAATATTGTTATTTCTACATACACTTTTGATCCCTTTCCTATTGGTCTTAGGGCCCTGCTCTATGTTCTCCCTTGGTGATTCCATCAGTTCTCCTAAGTTCAATTAGCACCTTTATGAAAAAAATGATTCCCAAATCTACATGTTGTCTCACTCTTTTTGATACCTGGACCTAAATGTTCTACAGATATCCCAAACTTTACATGTTCTAAAAAGAAGAAATAATCTCTCTCCCCAAAATCTTGCCCTAATTCTCAAATTTTTAGTTACTATCAAAGGATTGGCAATCTCCCAGGCATCCAAGCTCATAACCTCAGTATCATCTGGTTCTTCATTTACAATCACCACATATATAGTCAATATTTTATGAAAAAATGTTTTCACCCTTTACAATGTCCCCTTCTGTCCACTTAATCAGTGACTGAATACAAGTTCTCATTTCCACTTTTTTGTATTTTTTCAATTGTGTTCTATTGTCCTTGCTTCAAGATTCTCCAACATAGTGGCTCCTTGTTACCTTAAGGACCAAATGAAAAACCTTCAGCTTGGCACTCAAAGCCCTTCAGAGCCTCCATTTCTTTCCTTTCCAATCTTGTCATACTTTATTCTTATCCATGTTTTACAATTCGGGTAAATGGCCTGTTTGCTACTTCATCTAAAGCCTTTGAACTGTCTACCTCCTTGGCTGAAATTTTTTCCTTCCTTATTCCCATTCCTCTGGTTTCATTCAAAACTAAACTCAAATCTCATCTTCTATGAGATCTTTCCTAGTCATTCCCATTTTTAGTGTCTTTCATCACAGAAAACCTATCAGTATATGTTTTATATACATTGTTTTGTACATGTGGTCTCCATCAGTGGGACAACTAAATGGCAAAAGTGGATAGAGTGGAGGCTTGGAATCAGGAAAACATCCTCCCTAGTTTAATAAGCTATGTGACCCTGGGCAAGTCACTTCACTGTTTGCTTCAGTTTCCTCATCTGTAAAATGAGCCGGAGAAGGAAATAGCAAATCACTCTAGTGTCTCTGCCAAGAAAATCCCAAATGGAAGTTACAAAAAGTTGGATAGAACTGAAAAAATGAACATAAATTCCAATAGTAAATTCTTTGAAAACAAATGCAGTTTTTGCCTTTTTTGTATCTCTAGCCCTTAGGATGATACACAATGCATGGTAAGCTATATTTCCTATATAGGAAATCATGCTTGCTTCTGGAGGAAATAGGAAGACAATGCAGTTTGGATGGGTTAGGGAAGTGAAATAGTGACATGAGCTTTAGGAAAATCACTTTAGCAGATGAGTGGATGGATTGGTATAGGGAGAGATGTAAGGCAGTGATGTCAATTAGTCTTAAGTGGGTAGGATGGTTCTATTCATATCCTGATGGAGCCTACATTTTGGCGGATATCCCTCCAAGTTCTTTTATCTGCAAATTTGATGAACATACTTTTATGCCTTTATCCAAATCAATACTAAATATTATACAGTACATGGACAAACATAGATGACACATTGAATGATTTAGAACCAATCTTTCAGTTCAGTCAACCAATTACTGCTGAATCCATCTGATTGAATTATTTAAGCTCTACCTCTCTATCTCATTCACAATTATAAGATACTTATCAAAAGATTTGTGAAAATCAAGGTAATTATATTTGTAGCTTTGCCCTTGCTTACTTGTTCAGTAATCTAGTTTAAAAAAAGTCATTTCTCAATGCTCCCAAATAAGGCTCTTGTTCCATATCTCCTCTAGTTCTCAAGGGACTCCATGAGATAAATTTTCAAAAAAAAAAATCAATGAATTATGACATTCAATCTTTTTGGAATTATAGATTTATGATTTACAATATTTTACAAATTATCAGCTCTCATAGGTTTAAATATCTCTGTAAATAATTTCCAGATCTATATATCCAAACCTCTTGTCTCTTCTGAGGTCCAGAACTGCATCACCAACTGCCTATTGGACCTTTCAATCCAGTTATCTCATAAAAATCTCAAATTCAACATGTCCAAAACTGATTTAATCATTTTCCCTCTCCAAACTTCCCTACTTTTATTGAGGGCACCAGCAGTCTTAAGGTCTTCTAAGTTCACAATTTTGGCATTATCTAAAACTATTCACCTTGTGGCATGTGGAAAGATCACAGGACTTGGGAGTTAAAAAATTTGAGGTCAAATTTCAACTCCACTCTGTATTGCCTGTGTGACCATGGGCAAATTTAATTTCTCTTGATCTCTTACCTCATTTGTTGACCCCTAAGATCTTTTAGCTCCAAGTCTGATCTGTTATCTCACAACAAATATCCATCAGTTGGTAAGTTTTGCCATTTCTACCCCTCCATTACTTCTCATGACCTCACTCTCTGCTCACCAAACAACTATGCTAATTTAAATCTGTATCATCTCTCGCCAGTCTATGTACTGTCCCTTCCTCACAACTTTTCTCACCTGCATGCTCTGTAATAGATCTAAAATTGATTTTCCTTCAGAACAATTAATTAATCATGCCATTCTCTTGCAGGAACTTTAGTTAAAAAGCATGTATTTTTGCTATTAGAAAAATGCAAATTAAAACAATTCTGAGGTACATCCTTACACCTAACAAATTGGCTATTGTGAAAGAAAAGGAAAATGATAAATGGGGAAAACACTAATGCACCATTGAAGGAATTGTGAATTATTACAAGGATTCTCCAATTTGAGAATAATTTGAAATTATACCCAGTGCTATAAAACTATGCCTTTTCATCCAATAAGACCATTACTAGGTCTGTATCCCAGAGATCATAAAAAAAAAAAGAGAAGGATCCACACAGACAAAAATAGAGAAACTTTTTGTGGTGGCAAAGAATTGGAAAATGAGGGGATGCCTATCAATTAGGAAAATGACTGAACAAATTGTGGTGTATTAATGTGATGGAACACTTTTATTCTGTAAGAAATCCTGAGCACCTTCCGTTTAGTGAACAAAGACAATTCTAAGACTTGATGGAAAATGCCATCCACAGCCAGAGGAAAAACTCTGTGGAGTCTGAATGTAGATCAAAGCACACTTTTTATGTCAAAATCCTGTATCCATTTTGATCTTAACTTGGTATAGAGTGTGAGGTGTTGGTCTAATCTAAATTTCTTCGATACTAACTTCCAATTTTCCCATTAGTTTTTATCAAAGAGAGAGTTTTTATCCCAATAGCAGGACTCTTTGGGTTTATCAAACAGCAGATTACTATAATCTTCTCCTGCTATTGCACCTAGTCTATTCCACTGGTCCACCACTCTATTTCTTAGCAAATACCAGACAGTTTTGATGACTGATGTTTTATAATATAATTCTAGATCAGGTAGGGCTAAGCCACCTTCTTTTGCACTTTTTCATTGAATTCCTGGAAATTCTTGACTTTTTCTTTCTCCGTATGAATTTACTTACAACTTTTTCTAACTTATTAAAGTAATTTTTTTGGAATTTTGATTGGTAGGGCACTAAACAGGTAGTTTAATTTTGGTAAAATTGTCATTTTTATTATATAAGCTTGGTCTATCCATGAGCAGTTGATGTTTGCCCAGTTATTGAAATCTGATTTTATTTGTGTGAGAAGTGTTTTGTTTTCAAAACGTTTCCGAGTCTGCCTTGGCAAATAGACTCTCAGAGCTCTGAGGGGCAAGGGGTGGAGCCAAGATGGCGACAAGAAGGGAGTCTTAGGCACTCTCTGATAAAACTTGAAACTAAGGACTCTAACTAAACTTTCGAGAGACAGAACCCACAAAGGGATCCAGTGAGGCAGTTCTCCTACTCAGGATAACCTGGAAAAGAGCAGAAAGATTCTGTTCCCCAGGTTGGAGGGGCAGCCTGCCAGAGGGGTGGCCCACCAGAGTGAAAGAACTTCAACCTCCCAGAGGCAGCCCCAGGGCACTGGGAGTCATGGCTCACAGCAGCGGGGGAGTTTCCTGAGCTGCACCCCGGGGAGCACCGGGCACAAAGTGGGGGAACAACAGGAGGACATCTGCCAGAGTAAGCACATGGAGCCCAGCCCTCAGGGCACACAGAGAGCAGCTTGGTCTTTCAGCAGCACAGATCCAGAAACAGAAGCAGGCAGAGCTGGTAAGCAGGAGCCCCCAGGGCATGAGCCCATTGATCCTAGGGAGGGGAGTGAAGAGAGAGAGAGACTGCTGAGCTCTGTCCTCTGCCCCTGGAACAGGACTCTGGGGCTCTGACCACATTCAGATCCTGATCGCAGTCTAGGCCCCACCATAGAACAGCAGGCCCCCCCCCACCTCAGCCCCGTGGCAGAGGGGGGCGCTTATGGTCATTCACAGACCAGGAGGGAGGACAGAGCCTCACACACTGAGACCATTGTGGGAGTGTCCCAAAAGCTCAGGAAGCATCCCAAAACCAGGCCCAGGCTAGGAAAACAAGCAAGCAGAGAAACAAAAGGAAGACCATTGAGAAATATTTTGCGTATGAGCCCAAGAAGGATCAAAATACTCAGTCTGAAGATGAGGAAGCACAAGCTCCTGCATCTAAAGACTCCAAGAAAAAACAGAAATTGGGCTCAGGCTATGACAGACTTTGAAAATCAAATGAGGGAGTTGGAAGAAAAATTGGGAAAAGAAAGAAGAGAGATGCAGGAAAAACATGAAAATGAAGTCAGCAGCCTAGTCAAGGAAATCCAAAAAAATGCTGAAGAAAATAGCATGATAAAAACCAGCTTAGGTCAAATGGATAAACAGTTCAAAAAGTTATTGAGAAGAATGCCTTAAAAAGCAAAATTGGCCAGATGGAAAAAGAGATAAGAAAACTCTCTGAGGAGAACAAATCCTTCAGACAAAGAATAGAATTCAGGGAGATTGGTGAATTTACCAGAAATCAGGAATCAATACTTCAAAACCAAAAAAATGAAAAATTAGAAGAAAATGTGAAAAATCTCATTGAAAAAACAACTGATATGGAAAACAGACTTAGGAAAGATAATCTAAAAATTATTGGAATACCTGAAAGACATGATCAGGAAAAGAGCCTTAACATCATTTTCAAAGAATTACTACAGGAAAATTGCCCTGATATTCTAGAAACAGAGGGCAAAATAGAAATGGAGAGAATCCACCAATCCTCCCAAGAAAGAGATCCCAAAAAACCAACACCTAGGAATATTATAGCCAAGTTCCAGAACTCCCAAGTCAAAAAGAAAATATTACAAGCAGCCAGAAGGACACAGTTCAAATATCGTGGAGCTGCAGTCAGGATCACACAAGACTTAGCAGCAACTACATTGGAAGCTCGTAGGACTTGGAATATAATATACTGGAAGGCAAAAGAGCTTAGAATGCAGCCAAGAATGAACTACCCAGCAAGGCTGAATGTCCTCTTCCAGGGAAAAAGATGGATTTTCAATGAACCAGGGGAATTTCAAATGTTCCTTTTGGAATGGCCAGAGCTGAACAAAAGGTTTGATCTTCAGATACAAGTCTCAGATGAAGCATAGAGATTGGAGAAGGGGAAAATATGAGAGACTTAATGATGATGAACTGCATGTATTCCTGCATAGAAAAATGACACTGATAATATTCATATGAACCTTCTCAGTTAATAGAGCAGGTAGAGGGAGCTTTTATAGTTGAAGCACAGGAGAAAGCTGAATTCGAAGATAAAATATGGTATAAAAATGGAGTCAATAGAAAAAAAGGGAAATGTAATGGGAGAAAGAAAAAGGAGAGGGGGAATAGGCCAAGATATTTCATATAATAAGTTTTTTCTTTACTACAATGATCTATTGCAATGATATGGAAGGGGGGAGGCAAGGGGGAATGAGGGAAACTTTGCTCTCGTCAGAGGTGGCTAGGAGAGGAAACAGCATATAAACTCAATGGGGTATAGGCATCTGGAGTAAGAAGGAGGAGGGAGCAGGGGGAAGGGGTGGGGATGTGAATAAAGGAGGAGAGGATGGACCATGGGGGAGAGTGGTAAGATATAATACATTTTCTTTTTTTACTTCTTGCAAGCGGCTGGGATTGGAAGGCCTGCCCAGGACCATGGGGCCAGGTGGATTCTGGGCCTAAGGGGTGGTATAGAGGCTCAGGGCTTCTTGGCCCTAGGACCAGGGATCTGTCTGCGGCGCCACTCAGTGACCCTACAGCAGAGTCAGAGTGAAAGGAGAGAGAAAATATAGTACATGGTAGTGGAGAAATAAGAAAGGAGGGAGTTGCGATCAGCAGTGGCAACGCTGGAAAAATATGGAAGCAACTTTTGTGATGGACTTACCATAAAGAATGCGATCCACCCATGACAGAGGAGTTGGTGTTGGTACAAAGACTGAAGCACATTTATTATTATTATTATTATTTGGGGGAGGGTGCAGGGAAAATGGGGCTGGGTGGCCTGCTTGGGGCTGCATAGCAGGGTGATCTTTGGGTGTTTGAGGCCGGATTTGGACCCGGGTGCTCCTGGCTCAAGGGCCAATGCTCTGTCTGCCACCCAGCCACTCCTACTATGATTACTATTTTTTTTTTTTTATTTTGGGTCTTTTTTCCCCCATTCTTTTTGGTTTTTGCAGGGCACTGGGGATCAGGTGGCTTGCATGTCACACAGCTGGGTGATTGTTGCATCTATGGGGCTGGATGTGGGCTCGGGTGCTCGTGGCTCCAGGGCTGGTGCTTCGTCCATTGTGCCACCTAGCCATACCTACAATTATTACTATTATTTATTTTTTTTTATTTTAATGTTTTTCTCACCCCTTTACTTTATCACCCAAGCAAGTCTATATTCATGGGGGGAAGGGTATTTTGTTTACTCTTAAACAAGAATATTTTATTAATGTAAAAAAAATTTGTACAAAATGAGAATTAAAAAATGAAATAAAATAAAACAAAAAAAAGAAAAAAAATAGACTCTCAGGTATTTTATATTGTCTGAGGTTACTTCGAATGAGATTTCTCTTTCTAGCTCTTCCTGCTATATCTTGCTACTCATAGTTGAAGATTTATGAGTTTATTTTATATCCTGAAACTTTGCTAAAGTTGCTAATTGTTTCCAGTTGTTTTATGGATGATTTCTTGGGATTCTCTAGGTAGACCATCATGTCATCTGCAAAGAGTGAGAGGTTTTTTGTTTTAGTTTGGTTTTTTTAGGATTTTGCAAGGCAAATAGTGTTAAGTGGCATACCCAAGGCCACACAGCTTGGCAATTATTGAGTGTCTGAGGCCGAATTTGAACTCAGGTACTCCTGACTCCAGGGCCGGTGCTCTATCCACTGCACCACCTAGCTGCCTTAAAGAGTAATAGTTTTGTCTCTTCCTTCCCAATTCTAATTCCTTCAATTTCCTTTTTCTTCTCTAATTGCTGAATCTAACATTTCTAATACGATATTGAATAGTAATGGTGATAATGGGCATACTTGTTTCACCCCTAATCTTATTGGGAAGGCCTCTACCCTCTCGCCATTGAATATAATGCTTGATGATGGTTTCAGATAGATACTGCTTATTAATTTAAGGAACAGTCCATTTATGCCTACACACTCTAGTGTTTTTAGGAAGAATGGGTGTTGCATTTTGTCAAAAGCTTTTTCAGCATCTACTGATATAATCACATAATTTCTGATAGGTTTGTTGTTGATATAATTAATTATACCAACATTTTTCCTAACTTTGAACCAACCTTGCATTCCTGGAATAAATCCTACTTGGTCATACTGTATTATCTTAGTGACAACTTGTTGTAATCATTTTGTTAAGATTTTATTTAAAGCTTTTGCATCTATATTCATCAAGGAGATAGGTCTATAATTTTCTTTCTCTTTTAACTCTTCCTGGTTTAGGTTGATACCTAAATGGTGCTGTTGCACCATAATGGTGTTATAGGAAGAGTTAGGCAGAATTCTGTCTTCTCCCATTTTTCCAAAGAGTTTATATAGAATTGCAACCAATTGTTCCTTAAAAGTTTGGTAGAATTCACTTGTGAATTCATCAGGCCCTGGAGATTTTTTTCTTAGGGAGTTCAATGATGGCTTGTTGAATTTATTTTTCAGAGATAGGGTTGGGCAACTTATATTTTAGTAAATATTTGTCCATTTCACTTAGATTGCCAAATTTATTGACATAGAGTTGGGCAAAATAATTCTGAATTATTACTTTAATTTCCTCATTGGTAGTGAGTTCACCTTTATCATTTATGATACTAGCAATTTGGTTTCCCCCTTTTTTTTAATCAAATTGACCAAAGGGTTATCCATTTTATTGGTTTTTTTCATAAAACCAACTCTTGGTTTTATTTATTAATTCAAGTTTTTTTTTGCTTTCAATTTTATTAATTTCTCCTTTACTTTTTAGAATTTCTAATTTGGTATTTAATTGGGGGTTTTAATTTTTCTTTCTCTAATTTTTTTAGCTGCAAATTTAGTACATTGATTTCGTCTTCTCTAATTTATTCATGTAAGCATTTAAAGATATAATATATCCCGATAGCCACTTTGAGCGAATCCCATAGCTTTTGGTATGTTGTTTCATTATTGTCATTACCTAGGATAAAATAATTAATTCGTTTTATAATTTGTTGTTTGATCCACTCATTTTTTAAGAGGTTATTTAGTTTCCAATTAGTTTGACATCTGTATCTCCCTGGTCCAGTATTGCCTATCATATTTATTGCATTATGGATCTGAGAAAGATGTATTCACTATTTCTGCCTTTCTTCAGTTGATTATTAGGTTTTTTTATGAACCAGTACATGATCAATTTTTGTATAAATGTCATGTACTGCAGAGAAAAAGTATATTCCTTTCTATCCCCATTCAATTTCCTCCATAAATCTACCATATCTAGGTTTTCTAATCTTTAACTACTTGTTTATTTTATGATTCGATTATCTACATCTGAGAGAAGGAAGTTGAGGTCTCTCACTAGTAGTTTTGTTGTCTTCCTGTAGTTCTTTCAGCTTCCCCTCTAAGAATTTGGATGCTATTCCATTGGTGTATATGTATTTATTATTGAAATCACTTTATTGTCTATAGCACCTTTTAGGGGAATATAGTTTCCTTCCTTATCTCTTTTAATGCTATTTATTTTTGCAGGAGTTTTGCCTGAGATAAGGATTGCTACCCCTGCTTTTTTCACTTCAGCTGAAGCAAAATATATTTTGCTCCAACCTTTTACCTTTATATGTATCTCTCTGCTTCAATGGAGTTCCTTGTAAGCAGCATATTGTAGGTTTCTGGTTTTTAATCCACTCTGCTATTCACTTACATTTTAAGGAAATGTTCATCCCATTCACATTCAAAGTTATAATTACTAACTCTTTATTGCCCTCCATGCTACCTTCCATTTGCATTTTTGCCCTTTTTCCCCTTTATCCATATACCTCAGTATTTTTTCTGAATAACCACCCCCTTCAGTGTTTGCCCTCCTATATTCACCACCTCCCCTCTTTCCCATTTCCCTTCCCTTCTGTAAGTTCCCCTTTTTCTTCCCCTCCCTGTCTCCTTTTCCCCTTTTAATACTTGAAAGGTAAGATGTCTTTTAAGTTAACTGAGTGTGTGTATAAATTAAGCCAAGTCTGATGAGAGGGAGATTCATGTCATTCTCATCTCCCTTCTTCCCTTCTATTACCATAGGTCTTTTGTACCTCTTAATGTAATGAGATTTACCTCATTCATTCCCCTCCCTCCTCCCATCTCCTTCTCCCTTTTTAAGGAGGAAGTGTTTTTAAATAATTCTGAGTCACAGAAAATCCTGAGTATCCATCACTTCAGGCTAAGTATATTCTCTCTAATAGAGTTATAATTCTTGAGTTATTAGTCTTTCTTCCAAGTAGGGATACAGCCAATGTCATCCCATTGGATAGCAGTCTCATGGATAAGTCATGAGTGTCCATCATTTCTGGCTAAGTATATTCTCTCTGATAGAGTTACAGTTCTTAAGAGTTTTGAGACTTTTTCCCAAGCTGAAATAAAAAGCCAGTTTTATCTTATTGGATAGCAGTTTTTTTCTTTACCCCCCCCTTTTTAAACCTTTTTGTGTGTCTCTTGAACCTCCTGTTGATGTCCAAATTTTCTATTTAGCTCTTATTTTTTTCAACAGCAAGTGTTGGAAGTTTTTCATTTTGTTAAATGTCCATCTTTTCCACTGAAAGAGAAGGCTGTGCTGGATAGTGAATTCTTGGCTGTATTCCAAGCTCCCTTTGCTCTTTGGAATATCTCCTTCCAGGCCCTTCAATCCCTTAATGTTGATACAGCCAGGTTCTGTGTAAACCTTACTGTCTCCTTGGTATCTAAATTATTTCTTTCTGGATGCTTGCAAGATTTTCTCTTTTATTTGATAGCTCTGGAATTTGGCCACAACATTCCTTGGTGTTTTCATTTTAGGTTTGCTTTCCGGCAGGGAGCAATGTATTTTTTCAATAACTATTTTGCCCTCTGGTTCCATATCAGGGCAATTTTCCAATTTTCCATCACTAAATCCTGTAATATTAAGTCTAGGCTTTTTTTTTCCTCTTCAATGTTTTCAGGAAAAATCATAGAATTCTCAGGTTGACCCTCCTCGATCTATTCTCGAGGTTGGTGGTTTGCTGATGAAGTATTTTACATTTTATTTTATTTTTTGGTTTTAATAGGCTCTTGTCTCAAGAAGTCATTAGTTTCCATAGACTTTTTTTCTTATTTTAGGTTTTTTTTTTTGCAAGGCAAATGAGGTTAAGTGGCTTGCCCAAGGCCACACAGCTAGGTAATTATCAAGTGTCTGAGACCGGATTTGAACCCAGGTACTCCTGACTCCAGGGCTAGTGCTTTATCCACTGCACCACTTAGCTGGCCCTCCATTCTTTCTTTAAGAGAAGAATTTCCTTCATTTAGCTTTTGCAACTCATTTTCCAATCGGTCAGTTCTATTTTTGCAAGTTTGCCATTTGACCAATTGAGGTTTTGAGGAAATTATTTCCTTTTTCCATTTGTCCAATTGCATTTTCCAATGATTTGTTCTCTTGTGGAAAGGTGTTAATCTTCTCTTGGGTTTCTTTTCCTAAATTTTTCAATTGATTTTTAAACTCTGTATTTTAAGGTCTTTCTGTGCTGGGGTGCAGATCATATTCTCCTCAGAGGTTCTAAGGTCTCTCTGAGTTAGGGTCTTTTCCTTCCAAGAATTTTTCTATGGACCCTCCTTTTTGCTGGCCTTTCTTCATTTTGCTAAGACTTTGAGTTGGGGAGGGTCTGGTTCACAGAGGTTTGGTGCTGGGATCCCCAGAGGCTTTATTCACTGAGTGTAATATCTCCAGCTGGCCAGTATGAGGTGCTAGAGGATTTACTCACTGAGTTTAATCTCTCCAACTGGCCAGTAGGGGTGTAGTTGCTTTCTCTGGAGCGTCTGTGACCTTGATCGAGGCCCTCTCCTTTGGCCTGGAGGAAGTGATTGGAGCTGTTATATACTTTTGTCTTTGATCCATGGTGGGCTATAACCTAGGATGAGGTGACCACTCTCCCTACCAGCTGAGGTGGTTCTGCTGCTTGGTCCTAGTCTGGAGCAGAGGTAGTGTTTGTTCTGGGAAGAGGCTTCAACTGAAAGGGAGGTGTGGATTTGTAGCTCCTCCAGACCAGAGGAGCCCAGGGATGATGTCTGAAGCTTTCCTACACCAGAGCTCTCCCTCTAGCCCTGCCGGCAAGCTCCAGAGGGTCAGTGTCACCCCCAATCCCTTTGCTCCCTAGTTGACCCAAACCCCCTCAGTCGACCAGGCCCTAGCCCATCTGTCTGATTCTTGGGCCCTCAAGTTCCTGGCCTCCAGCTCCTCCACTAATCAGGCTAATTCAAGGTTGATCCAGGTTACCAGGTTCTCACCTCAGGGGCCTTGATTCAACCAAGCTCTTGGAAGACAGATCCTGAAGTGGATGTTCTTCTGGGTTTTCTGCTTTTGTCAATGACTTCTGTTAAAAGGTCTGCTTATCACATGTGAGGGAAAGTCAGATTTTATAACTATGCCTGTCTTCTCCCCTTCATCTTGGCCAAAAACAAAAGCATACCTTTTTTTTTTAATAAGATTTTCCAAGGCAATGGGGTTAAGTGGCTTGCCCCAAAGCCACACAGCTAGGTAATTATTATTAAGTGTCTGGGGTTGGATTTGAACCCAGGTACTACTGCTTCAGGGCCGGTGCTCTATCCACTGCACCACCTAGCCGCCCCAAAAGTATACTTTTTTAAAAACCTTTTTTATTGGTCTTTTTTCATTTTTTTCCACCCTTTCTTATTTCACAACACGATTATGGAAATGTTGAACTTGATTGTACATGTAGAACCCATATCAGATGCGTTTTTATTTGTTATGGGGAGGGTGGTAAAAGAAATGTGGAATTCAATCTTAAAATAAGATGAATGCTGGAAAAATAAAAAAAAAAACCCAAGACATGGCCTATATCATAAACTGAAAAAAATTCTTATACTTCTTAAACAAAGGGACTGTTACTCAATAGCAAAAACAGATGTGGTCATATGTAGCCAATTATATACCTATTAATAGGAATGGTACATCCTTAAAAGGATCACTCCTGGTTTGTTACCACATCCTTACATGGCAGTTGAACGACTCTTAATTTCTGTGGAACTGAGGTTAAGGAAAATGGATGATACTTTCTGAAATGTTTATGCCCAGGTTAATAATAATGTTTGTCCTTCATTTCCTTTTTTTTATTTAAGGCAATGGGGTTAACTGACTAGCCCAAGTTCACACAGCTAGGCAATTAAGTGTCTGAGGTCAGTTTAAACTCAAGTCCTCCTGACTCCAGGGCTCGTGTGCCTCCCACTGTGCCATCATCTAGCTGCCCCTGTTCATTTTCAAAGATCACCTCAGGGAGGTGGATGATGCCATGACAAGCACATAAATTGGAATTCTGAGTGAGGGAGATGCTGTGTTATGTCACCAGTCTCTCACTTTCTCCTCCAGAGATATCTGGGCCCAGTGGCCAGATATGGCTCTGGATTCAAGTAATGAGGGTTAACTTACTTGCCCAAGGGCACACAGCTATTAAGTGGCAAGTACCTGAGGCCAGATTCAAACTCCTGTGCTCATGAATCCAAGGCTCTAGAGAAAAGATAACAAGGTACTGAATTTAAAATGATAAAAATGTTTGGCCAACTCTTTAGTAATGCTAGTAGGATGTTGCTCCCACATCTTTATTTTCTCCCTAGAGCTAATTAGATATCTTAGAATGTCACATCTCAGTGACAACAGAAAAGCTAAAATTATCCATTTTCAACACCAACTGTTCACCAATGCCTGATAAAAATCAGAAATTTTAACCAAACTTCAAATCTCATAAAGCCTATGAAAATTACCAACATTCTACTATCTAGCAGACTATTTAATGACCAAAAAAACATTTTCTTTTAGATAAAGGTATATTCAAGCTCAGCTATATTGAATTAGAGGTAGTTATTCATTTTGTGATCCTGTCTGACTTCTCAAGATCTCATTTGAAGATACTGGAATGCTTTACCATTCCATCTCTAGCTCACTTTACAGGTGAGGAAACTGAGGCAAATAAGAAAAATTTCTTGCCCAGGGTCACACTGCTAGTGACTGAGGCTAAATTTGAACTTGCAAGTTTTCCTGACTCCAGGTCTGACAGTCTGTCCAATATGCCACCCAGGTGGATCCTAAAGAGGTTTACTGTAATTTAAAATAAATATTTCTAACTAAATACCACATTTATCTTAACCTTGTAAATCTCAATTTACTTCTAAGTTTCTTAAGTCAGACAAACCAAGCACAATGTTTTTGTCTTGAAGTTCTTTCAATAACTGAGCACTACTTTATCATTGTACAATACTGAGATACATCAAATGTAGGACTAGATTAGGGCATATTTAGCTCAATTCAAGGATCTATCATGGAAATTGTTCACAGGTGTTATAATTTCTAATAACCAAATTGCTTTTCTTGTCACCACTTTCTCAGACAAAGTCTAGTCTGGACACCTACAAGCAGGTCACAGCTACCATGCAACACGTGATCCAGGAGGTAACAGGGTGAAAAGCTGAATAACCACCATTTTGATAGGATAAAGTATCCAGGGACTGAGGTTTAAAAACTTCAACATCCAAACCCATTTTATTGATCCAAACCCAAGTTCATTGATAATAAAGAGTCCTCTCTGATACTAGTGCCTTCTTCCCTTAGGAGCCATACAATCTTCAAACTCTGGAAGGGATCCAAAAGCTTCAGCATTAATCAAGTTCTAAATTTTTTTCTCTCAAATTTTAAGCTCCTTTGAAATTTACCTCTTATCTGTGTATTCTATCCTCTAGAACAGACAAAGGCAAATAACATACTTATTTGTTATAGATGAGGAAACCTAAACTAACAGTTAACTTTGACTCCAAGTTACACAGGAAGTCTAGAGTCTTCATATATTCCTATTAGATGACATTTTTTGTAAACATAATGAGGCCCACAAATTTTCTCCAAGCCCTTTAATATTTCGTTTTTAAACAGCCTGAGGCACAAGGAACATTAAAAAATCCGTCTTTTTTTAAGATTGAAAGTTCTATATAGTGCTTATGTAATAAACCAACATTCTTGAAATTTCTGCAACATTTTGCATAATACCCTAGTCCATGGGTTGAATAAATAATATAACAAAAGCAGATATAGAATAACTACCTTCAGGTAAGCACATTCCTGGTGCTTTACACCAAGTATGAAATTATGAAACAGATAAAAAAAACATTTGTCCATAAGAAGAAACTTGTATACCTCTGAAAGCTCATGACTTTCCATTTCCAAAAGTTTTATGCAAATGTTAATGTTCTAGACAATTTGTTCTTTTCTTAGAGCGTAAGATCACATTTGATTCACCTGAACATAATAGGTTTTGACATTATCAAAGTGGACTGGGGTTTCATAAAACAAAATCCTTTAGGAAGAGAACATGAAATTATTCTTCAACAAAGATATTTAAATTTCTGATGCCATATGTACTAGCATTAAATTTTTATATGCCCCCCAAGATACAATTAGAATTTGTTTAAAAAAATTCATTTATCATTCCTAAAATGAATTAACAATGAGGAATTATTCCCATACTAGTTCATGAAAAAAAAAAAAATTTCACAGCAGGGGTCCAATCTCACTCATACCTTTTAGGATCAGATATATTAAGTGCAAAATGGCTATTAATCTTTAAGAGGTCAGTTCCACTGATGCCACATTTCTTTCAAAGAAGCTTGAGCTTTGCTAATTCCTTGTATTAGCTCTCAGTAGCAAACATCTTCCCCTAATTATTTGCAGCCTATTTACAATAGCACTTCTTTAAAATGTGCCCAGATGAGCAAGCTAGGAGCTCCACAAAAGCTTTATTATACTTGGCAGAATGGTCACCACATCTCCCCCCTTCAAAATCATCACTTTAAGGTTCTCATTTCTTAAGACTATAAAACTAGAGGATATTATAGAACAAAACATTTATGATTTTTAAAGGAAATTTTTTTTATAAAGTTTATAGCAAATTATTGGGGTCAATCTGCATTTTAGAATACTTAAGAGTGTGTTTGGTTTAGAATAGCCCAATATATACCAGATGCTAGGCTTTATAAAGTTTTTAAACTTATGTGTTTATAAAAAAGGAGCTTGATCAGCCCAATCGCTCTCATCCATGATATTAAACATTGGTGTTTCAAAGTTTGAGAAAGTAAATAAACCAAAGATTTGAAGGTGTAGAGGAGAAATGATAAGGACCATAGAGATAAGTGCAAGGAAAGAGTTAAGGGGTAAATTAAACTTACTGTGAAATTACACAGTATCAGGGTTGGAAAAGACTTGACTTTAGAAATCATCTAATCCAACACATACCTGAAAAGGAATTCCAAGAAGGTCATATAGTCTCTAATTTAAAGACCACCAATGATAGGGAATTCACAATATCCTGAGATAACCCACTACTCTATCTTTGAAGAGACAACTGCCAACATTTTTTTTCTTTACACCTAATTTTTAGACTAAAAGGAAAAACTCATCAGGGTAATAGGTCAAGAAAACCATTTTGGAATATGTAATATATTTGTGAGTGGTAAGACAAACATACAAAAACCACAGTATAACTAAGTGACTCTGATGTTAAGGAAAATAATCATAGAGCTGAAAAGAACTAAGATTATTTCATACAAATCTCTCATTTTACAGGAATTCTGTGATAAAGAAATCTATCCTACAACTATCATAGTTGTTAGTGGAAGAACAAAACTAGAGCACATGTTTCTTGATTATTACTAGTTTAGTACTCTTTCCAATAACTGAATTGCAGAATAAATATTTCCAAGGGGTTTTTTGGTTGTTTTTGATAGCTGTTGTGCTATACACCAAAAATGGGTCCTAAATAGATCCATGATTATCTTTATGAACAGGAAATACTTCACAGCTTGTTAGCTTTGGTAAATTAAAAAAGTTAACAGTTTTCTAATATACTACAAAATTTATTAGGATTAAACCAAATTCAACCGTTAGTTCTCTAACATGGAGTGTTAATTTTTTTTATTGCCTTAACTTGTTTTTCAAAAATGAGCACTGAGTTTAACATGTAGTAGTATCATATGTATCTTACAACTGCATGTTTTAGTAACAAATGAAATTAATGATATTTAGATAATTCATAGTGTATTTATAAAATACACTTCTCACTAAGATAAATAAATAAAATCCAAGCAAACCTACCTACACAAAGTTAGGATGAACTTTGGTAGATTTCAGTGTAATACATAGTCCATAACTAACATGTTTGCCCTTCCCCCCCCACCCCCCATTGCTGCTCATCTTCTGGGCTAAGATTTATTTAAAATTTTTTTATTAAGATTTTATTACGTTGACATGTTTCTTATTCCACATCATCTTCGGCCAAACTCTGTACACTCACAATTCTCTATGGAGGAAAAAAAAGGAAAAATATATATAGTTTTCAAAAAACAGTAAGCCCATCTATATACAAGAAAAATACATTATTCAACTAAAGATTTACTAGTCAATTCACCATAAGATTTTTTTTAAATGAAGTGATATTTCATAGTTATAACCAAGGAGAAAAATGATCAATCAAATGATTTCTAATTGAAAATGCAAAAGAAAGCCTTTCAATACATGGAGATCTTGTACTTTGTAACCCCAGAATTAGCCTACCAGGGAAGTTAATAATACTGATTAGAACTTTCAGAACAATTCACCTTTCAAGCATACCTACTTCAAAAAGTATAGTCACTATAAAAAGCTCAAACACTGCAGCATGAATTCAAGTATTAACATACAAAAACATTTACAAAGTCTGGGCACCACAGGTTCTAACTTCATCTCCTACACTAAGAAATTTAGTGTCTGCCATAAAGTTAAGTTTTCAATTCTCTACCTTCAACAAAAAATAAAATAAAAATCAACCTCAGATCATTTTTTAATGGGAAGACAAATTTCAGAGGGGAATGATACTGCTAAGCATAAGTAATGCAAAGAACCAAATAAGATAGTATGTTTCCAATATCAAAGAGGTTAAAATTGAGATTAAGAAAATAAAGAACTGGGCGGCTAGAGCACAGGCCCTGGAGTCAGGAGTACATGAGTTCAAATCTGCCCTCAGACAGTTAATAATAACCTGTGTGACCTTGGGCAAGCCACTTAACCATTGCAAAAAAAACTAAAAACTAAAAAAATAACTTTACACCTTTTCCCCTTGACTACTAACATGCAGGCCATAACTTCCTCATGGCAATTTCTAGTGTGGAATCAGTGGGGCCAGGGATAGGGCACAAACACTGAAAAATCAGTTTTCTCTATCCTGAACTTCCATAGGCCAGGTCTACTTTAAAAAAATCTTAATCCTAGTTGTAGGTTCTTAAAAATCCAGGGAATATTTGTTTATTAGATCCAATTTGTTCTCCCCACTAAGTATCATAATCCAGCTAGAGAAGATATAAAGTCATTGAAAGGTTAACTCAAACCATTAAGACTTCATCTTGATGCTCTATTTCCACCCCTCCCATCATATCTTACATCTTAATTATCACATTAAGCTAAGGTTACTTAAGAAACTTAAAAGGGTTGACTTTTATGTTTCCATATATAATCTTCCAAATAACAAATGTGTACTTTCCTTTAAATAAAAAAAAAATTTTAAGTCTTTGCCCCCCCTATCAATTAACCCCATTGCCTTGCAAAAGCCAAACACATAAATTAAAAAAAAAGTCCTTTGGGTTTCTGGAAAAAAAAATAGTGTTGTATCATTAGAGACTAACATATCCATAACTTATACCTCTTTACTATAAAACTTATCATTAATTGCTGGTCATTTAAGTCAAAGGGAATATTCTTTTGCTACAACAAAAGTATGCTAGTTCTTAAAACAGAAGTCATAATTTTCAACATACCACTTGTCAAGACAGGGACATCTTACAGAGACAGCCCAACATAACTTTATCAAAAACCACCCTCCCAAACTACAATCTATGCAATATGAGCATTTATAACAGATAATGATCTTCTAAAATCATTCTTTCATTAACTAAATCGCTCTGTACAGCCAACTCAGTAGGGCAAAATTCAAGTCATCAGGGGTCAAAAATAGTATTTTTTGGATTTTTTCAAGGCAGTGAGGTTAAGTGATTTGCTGAAGGTCACCCAGTTAATTAAGTTTCAAGTGCCTGAGACCGAATTTGAACTCAGTTCCTACTGATCCTAGGGTTGGTGCTTTCTCCACTCCAGCTGCCCAAATGGTTGTTAATATTACATAGTAACAGTTTCACAATACTGTTTATTATGTAGTTTTATATATATATATATATATATATATATATATATATATATATATTTATTTGATAATATTATTCTAATTAATTTGATTTGACAAATATATGCCTATTGTACTATTTCAAATTTATGCTTGAATTTCATTATTTAACTAGGTTTAATAGGAAGGCCTTTAAAAGTTCAATTTTCAAAATGATAAAATTTAATTTTCAGATTCTAAATGACTACATTTTTGCCAATAACTGCAGAAAATTCCATTTTCTTACCTGGCTAATCGTTGGCAGCTTAGTTAGAAGCATCTGAAACACTGGTGTTGGAAGAGTTTGCTGTAAAACTTGCAACAACTGCTGTGGCTGCCCACAGACAGCAATGGCATTTGTCAAGTGATCAACACCTTTGTCATATTCACCTAGAAAGGAAATTTTTATGTAAATGCTTTTATGAAACCTAAAAAGTCTTTTCCTTTCATTATAAACTTCAAATATAAAGCACTTATTGATATACTTGAAATAAAACTATTTTCTAAGAGCCACTCCTTCAAAAAATTCTATTACAATAAACCTCAGGTGATAATACTATCCTAATTCCTTGGACACAGTGAAACTATTAGATAAACTACATTTTGAAATAAGTTGGTAACTGGAAGGGACTGAGAAGCATGTTAATCATCGAGATTGCTATTTGTTGTAATGACATTTTTTTTTGCAAGGTTTTGAGTTTTACATTTTTCTCCCTCCCTCATCCCCTGACAGAACACTGATAAGAGGATCTATATTTATAATTATTTATATATCACATTTAATCTTACTAGATTTAAGTTTATATTCTAGTTTTGGATTTTTAAATCTCATGCATAGTCTTAGCTATTCTCTGCTATCTCTGTTAAATTTATTTTTAGCAAATTGATTCTAAGACTCTAAGGTAGCTATTGATGATGGGTAGAGTCCTAAGCTGTGTAAAAATTATTTGAAAAACTGCCCTATAGGGCAGCTAGGTGGCACAGTGGATAGAGCACTGGCCTTGGAGTCAGGAGTACCTGAGTTCAAATCTGGCTTCAGACAAATAATTACCTAGCCGTGTGGCCTTGGGCAAGCAACTTAACTCCATTGCCTCGCAAAAACTTAAAAAAAAAAAAAAAAAAAAAAACAGAAAAACTGCCCTATAGAATGTATTAAGACTTATTCTTGGTCTCAAAGGGAAAAAATTGTAGCAATGGGTGTAAGCTGCAAATCGATTTAGCATGAAAAAGGAAAAATTTGCTAACCATTTCAACCTATCCCCAAATCTCTGGGATTATAATCTCCAAAAATAGTAAGCACCTATTCTTAAGAGAATGACTACTTATTAAATATTGTTAAAAATATTACAGTTCAAATGAGATAGATAACTTCTAGAATCTCTCTAAACTCCAATTCAATTTTGAATCCAAGTTCTGTCACTTATTATTTCTGTGACTTTAATAATGTCACTTTCTTCAGAAACAAATCAAGATTATTTCCAAAGTCCTTTCAATTCTGAAGTATGAGCCCATGAACCTAACCATTTAAAAACTAGACAGGAATTAAGGAAATAAAATAATTTTATTTACATTTAACCTATTTATTCTACTCTTTTATTATGATTAACTTAAAAATTTTTTTTGCCTGTAAATGTTTCTTCCTAGGCCATTATCCCATCAATTACTATTTTGTATCATATTTAGCCTTAAAAAAATTGAGTTTAAATAAAAAAATCAAAGTTATCTATAGTCATATGAGAAATTGTTCTAAATCAATATTAATTAGAGAAATGAAAATTAAAACCTCTCCAAGGTAAAGCCTCACAACTTATAAGATTGGCCAATATGACCAGAAAGGAAAATGATCAATGTTGGAGGGGATGAGGGATAATAACTAGGACATTAATGTATTGTTGGTACAGTTGTGAACTGATTCAACTTTTCTGGACAGCAACTTAGAATTATGCTCAAGGGCAATAAAAATGTACACAACTTTGATCCAGTAATACCACTACTGCATCTGTATCCTGAGATCATCTTGAAAAATGGTAAAAAATGAACAAAAATACTCAATGCAAATTAAGCTCTTTTTGTTAGTGGGAAAGAATTGGAAACTGTGGGGATTCTCATCAACTGGGGAATGGCTGAACAAATTGCAGTATGTGCATGTGATAGAACACTACTGATCTATAAGAAACCATGAAGGATGAGATTTCAGAAAAGCCTGGAAAAACTTGCATGAATTGATACTGAGAGAAATGAGCAGAACCAGAACATTATACACACTTTAATTATCAACATGATGGACTACTTGTTCATTTCAGCAGTATAATATTCAAAGACAATTTTAAAGGACTTGTGATAGAAAATATCATCCATATCCAGAGAAGGAATAGTGGAGTTTAAATGAAGACCAAAGCTTATTATCTTCAATTTTAATAGGTTGTCTTATGTGTGTCACTTTTTTTTTCTTTAATGTTTTCTTTTTTCCATTTGGATTTGATTCTTCTCTCACAACATGATTCATTATAAGTCTATGTTTGATATGGTTATAAATGTAGAACACCTAAATCAGATTTGCTTTCTGTCAGGGAGGAAGGGAGAAAAATGTAAAACTCAAATACTTGCAAAAAAAAAAAAAAAGACTGGTGAAAATTACTATTGCATGTAGTTGGAAAAACAAACTATTTTTAAAAACTCAGTCTACCACAATATTCCAAGTTTAATAATTAAATTATAGAAATGTCAAAAGTTCTCTCCCAAATATTGTAGAAAAATCAGGTAAGCATAGTAGTAACTTAGCAAAATTTACTTTCAATAGTCATTTTTTAATGTCAATCTAACATCACTATCTAGCTTACTTGATCTTCACAGAGATCTGAATTTTCAGCATCCTTAATGTGTCTCTAAGATTCAACACAGCAATAGTTTGAAGCAATCAAGACAGGCCATAGATGATCATGCTAAAATGCTTCTTTTAGAGACTTATTTTTCTTTTGAATAGAATATAATCATGAAAAAAATCTGATTCTTATAGTGATATTTACCTTGGGCTAGTAATTCCTCACCAAGTTGTATTTCTTCAAGAAAGAATTTCTGAACAGCTTCTGCATCTTTAAGGTCAGGTAACTATAAAGCAAAAAGATCTTAATTTTAAAAACTTTCAAAATGGTTAAACAGCATTTTTAATAAAATTAAAGGTTTTTTCTAAAAAAGAAAAAGAAAAATTTACTTTTGTAGTGTTGCTGATAAGGAAGTTTCCTCAAAAAAGCACCTTTACAAATGAATTCAAAAATATCCATTTATCACAGTTCTAAGAATAGTGGCAAAAAATTTAAGTCTACAAATGTAACGAACCAGTTTTAGATAGGAAAACTCAGGCTTCTTATCAATGTTCATTCAATTTTGCAGAATTAAAAACTAATCTTAGATTTTTCATTTCTTTCAAAGATAAATAGATCATTTGAAACTAGGTAATTAATTTAGGCCTCTCTTTTTTCCATTCTAAAGCTCAGTAACATCATAAATGTATAAAGGGTTTTGCTAAAAGGACTTGTGATAGAAAATACCATCACAAAACTAAATTAATTAGTTCCATTAGAGTTTGAAAATGTCAGCATAATCTAATAAAGTACTGAAGGGCATTTATGAAAATTAAATATTTAAACCCATGTGACCTGAGGCAAATTACAAAGTAACCCTGAATTTGCAATTTCATCTGTAAAAATAAGGTGGTAAGCCTAAATAGTAACAAAGTTGATTCCTACTCTAAAATACTGTGACTTCAATGTAGTCAGCTGAAAACAAAGCCTTTCTGATAGTGCAATTATTTTTGAACAGACATATCAATTCAGCAGAGGGACAATAAGACTACTGGCAAAAATTAAAATATGAAGAGCATTTGAATACTGATGTACTTAATTCAATAATCATTAATTGTCTAGTGTCTAAGGTGAAATACTAAAATTGAGGATAAGTGACACAGTGCTTGAAGGCCTTTTTAAGAGGTCATCCCTGATTTTTCCCATTTTAGTGCCTCCCTAACCCCAGAAATCATCATGTATTTAGTTGGGTTTTTAAAATACATCTTTTATTTACTTTTTATGTGAATCAGTTGCATCACCCAATAGAATATAACCTCCCTCAAAGAATGGTCTCTCAGTACGGAATTTCTGTCTCCCCAAGCATAGTTCATGGTTGACAGAAGGCACTCATCTGCTCACTGACTAACAATCTGTTTGGGATGAAGTAAGCTGAAAGGGAAGTATGGTCAATTTCCATCAGGTACAAAGAAGGTCCTTTGGACACTGCAGTTAAGCAGGGAAGGGGGGCAGCTGTCAGCTGTCACCAATTGACCTTTCCCAGTATTCCACTTCCCTCTAGCCTTCTTCCCTCAGGTTATCTCCTACCTGCTCTGTATGTTTATATCATTGTCTGCAGGTTGTCTTCTCCCATTAGAACATGAGCCCATAAGGATAGACACTTTGATTTTCATAGAGCCTGGCACCCATTAAGCACTTAATACCATGAAATAAGGCTAAAAGGATATGGTGGCAGCCCCCAGATTCTAAGAAGTTTAAATAACAAACTAAGTTTTTAATATAATCCTTGAGGTAACAGGGAGTCAATGAAGATTTTTGAGCAGAGAAATGTCAGGGTCAAACCTAAATCCCATAAAGATTATTTTGTAGCTGTGTAATTGAAAACTAAATCATAGACTATAACAGCTATTTTGCTAATCTGATGACAAGAGAGTTTTGCTATTCCTAAAGCATGTATGTAATTCAAATTATGAGAGAAAAGTTCCAAGACTTGCCAAGCTAGAAGACTATAATTCAACTGCTATTTATTAGAATTTATTACCATTATCATGAAATCTATAAAACATTGCTTAAGGTAAAGAAGTATTAGGCAAGAATCCAAAGGATCATAATGGGTATAGATGATGTTTTCCTAATTGATGCTAATCAAAGTCTCAGGAGAGACAGTTTTGGGGAAGAGAGCAGATGGTAAAGAAGATGGAATCTAAGAACAAGATTTGGATTCTGGACCATAAATTAAAATATAGCAGAATGAACAAAGGCTATATAAACCCATACTTACCTAGAAGTTCAGTAAACTGAATTAAAAAGACTTTTAAAATGAATAAGAGAAAAAAGAAAAAAAAAGAAAATTATTGACTAGGTCCACCAAACTAGATACCAAAAGACAAAAGAGCTAGAGCATGCCTATAAAGTGGAAAACATTGAGTCTACAGCCACCGCTGCAACCCATAACTTCAGATGTCCACCTTTAATTATGAAAGTACTGTTATAGCAAAGTAAAAAGAAAAACCCTCACAAGATAAGAACAAACAGCTGAGTTTAGAAGTATGAAAAATCATGCTAAGATTACGGTTTTAGAAGGATGTAAGTCACTCAAGAAAGTAAAAGTTAGGTTAGAAGAGATTGGGAAACAGTGATGAGAATAGCAGAGGAATGATGTAACAGTGAAAAGGGATTTCAAAATATTCTGAAGCTATTTCTCTACTCAAAGAGTATTAACGAGGGAAAAGTGAATTTAAAAAATGCAATCAGAATGATACCAAAGGATTTATAATTCATGCTGCCCATCTCCTGACAAAAAAGAATACTGGATTCAAGATGTAGATTGAAATATTTATTTTTGGACTTGGACACTGAGGAAACTTGTTTTGTTTACAATATTCATTAGGGCAGTTGTTGGCATTGTGAAGAGTGCCAGGCCTGAAAGTCAGGAAGACACTCATCTTCCTGAGTTCAAATCCAGTCTCAGGTACTTACAAACTGTATGACCCTGGGCAAGTCACTTCAACCCATCTGCCTCAGTTTTTTCACTTGGAGAAGGAAACGGCAAACCACTTCAGTGCCTTTGCCAAGAAAATGCTAAATATGGACCAAAGAATTGGACATGACTGAAAAATGAATGAACAGTAAACAATATTCCTTACAAAAATTTTTATTTTTTTTTAAATTGGGGAAATACTTAACTGTACCCAAATGTCCTTAGACTATGTCAACAGTTCACTTGATAAAACTGCAGCTCTCCAACAAATAAAGATAAGGACAATCTACAGGACCTTATGAAAAAAATGGCAAAGAAAAGGGTAAGGCCTATGGGTCTTCTATACCACCAGACGGAATGGAGTAGAGAATTCTCATCTCATCTAAGCCCTCTAGACACTCAAACCACCCTAATAAGCTCAAAGAGAGGGTCTTTCTGATGTTAACAGTTTTTCATGAATGGATTGAGGGGGGGGGGGGTGATGGAGGATAGGGGACTAGAAAGCAAACGGGAGAAGAGTGTCTAAAGTGGTACTAAGTAACCTTGCCCTCCATCCAAGAACAAAAGAGAATTTACTATTCTAGACCAATCTTTTTTTTTAAGGACTTTGCAAGGCAATGGGGTTAAGTGGCTTGCCTAAAGCCACACAGCTAGGTAATTATTAAGTGTCTGAGACTGGATTTGAACTCAGGTACTCCTGACTCCAGGGCTGATGCTCTATCCACTGCACCACCTAGCCGCCCTTAGACTAATCTTAATAAGGAAGAAGTGCTTTGAAGATGATAATTTGGCTCACCAGTAAGGAATTAATCAATTCCATCTTAAAAATCTGTGATAAAAGAAATTCAGGTATAGTCTAATATGCATCCCTAATTTGGGAAGATCAAATTTCAAAGGGAATGTAGAATCTTAGTACCTAAAATTCTAAAGGAAAAGTTTGCCCAAGAAGAAAAGCTCCCAAGAATACAATTCTGAAGACACAATGAAAAATAATTACTATCAAGATGATAGATTTTAGAATTGGAAATAACCTTACATCATCTTGTCCAACCTCTTCAATTTACAGTTGAGTAGAGAAAAAGATCACGAAGGATAAAAAACTGACCCCAGAACTGATAGGACAGGCTATCAACAAGAGAGTGTGGAGTGGTAAATCAAGATTTGAATCCAGGATTTCTAATTCCAGTTCTGATATAAATATAAAGCCAAAGAGAAGAAGAAGAAAGTACCAATCAGATGTATAAGAGAATCAGGAAACTAAAAAGAACATATTAAGAAATGGTTGATCAATAGCATTAAAACCTACAAAATCAAGAAAGATGTGTATTGAGAAAAGATTTGCAATTAAAGAAACCACTGGTAATTTTGGAGAGAGCAAGTATCCAAAGGGGCTGCTACATGAAACAGGGATTAAATGTGTAAGAACATAAAGAGAAGTAAAGGTCCTGAAAGAACAGCCCTTTAAGAGATGAGGAAAATGAGTCCAGAAATATTACGGGACTTGCCTGAGATCACCCAGGATGAAGTGGCAGGACCAGAGGGCCCAATGACACCAGCACTTTTTCCATTTAAATACTTCTTCTCCCTCTCCCTAGAGAGAATGTTTGGTGTGGAAGAAAAAAACCAGATTTGATATAAAGAAAAACTTGCTAACGGTAAGAGTTATTAAAAAATGAAATTAATGGTCATTCATGAAAGTTATCAAGTTCCTTTTTTCCTGAAGTCTACGATAAAGGCTGGATGACCACCTATTAAGCACATTGCCTAATTCAAATAGAAAAGATCCCTGTCTGTGGCATACTGACTCAGAATACCTCAAATCTAGGTTTTACTGAAATTTTTTTTTTTTGCTTAAACATTTCCCAATTACATTTTAACCTACTTCTGACAAGAACTTTGGCCAGCTTTGCTGCAAGAGTTTGATAACCTCTGTTAAAGAGTATCCTTATTCAGATGTGGACTGAATTCGATGGTCCATTCCAATTTAGATTCTATAATGCACATATTCCACCACAGTGCCTCTCAAGAGTGCTATATATCATTTGCCCATGAAAAAATTCTTTAATCAAAGGACTCAAGGTGATTCCTGTGTCAGTGCAACCCTCAAAAAACATTGTATCCAATGGACAAAAATTCCTTCCACACAGAATGACTGACCTAAACTTGTTAATAAATAAAGTAAAATTTAATGACTTGGATTTAATTTTTCTTTCCAGTCCTCAACATCTGACAAAGAGGCTAATAAAAAGGAGGGGAAAAAAGCAGCATATGACAGGCTATCAACAAAACGACAGGCTATCAACAAAACAGCATGAAGTAGTAAATCTACAAAAGGCTTAAAGGTTCAAGATCTGAGATGTAGATTTTTAACAATTTAAAATCTACTTTAAGGCTTTGGGCCTAAGCTTTTTCACCTATAAAATGAGGCATTAAATAAGCCCAGGAATCAGGCAGATATTCCTGACAATTTGGTCAAAATGCTTTCATTTTGCAAATGAAGAAACTGAAACAAAGGAAAGATGGCTTGCTCAAATCTACAACAAGTAGCATTAAACCTAAGTCTTATGTACAACTCTAATGATATGCCCTCCAAAATGTTGATTGGTGGATCAATGTCAGTCAACCTATGCAACAGTGTTTATAATGATCATTTCCTCAATATTCTTTACTGATGATCAGAAACGCATAGATGGGATGTTTATCAAATGTTTATAAACACAAAACTGAAGTTAACAGAATTAGCATTTATAAAGGGCCTCACAAATCATCAAATCCAAACTCAATTTTTGAGGAGAATATTGACAAATTGAAATGAGGAACCAAAATTGCTGACAGAATTAAATCAGGACAAATCTAAAGTTCTGCTTATTTCAGTACTTTAATCTGGTAATTCATCAGTATAAGTGCTCCCTCCATTAGTGCAAATTGTTAAGATCAGTACTCAAATTAATGACATCATATATCAATGGGATCTGAAGTCTTTCCAGCTTCAGGGACCTTCCAGTGTTTATACAGTTGGTACAGCCTTTGAAGAGTCAGAAGCAGTATCACTGATTTAATATATCAAAGACATCCAAATAAGCAATTTAATGAGGATAAAGTCCCCCACTTAACAGATGATCAAATATAAAAAGAATTGTGGTTTCAATTCAGGCTTGAAATGACTGAAATGACTATTTCTAAATACCAAACTATACTTTGATATTACTATGAAAAATTATATATCTGATAACTTGAAATGTCTATGTTTTTAAAAAATAAATATACTGAAGAAATTTTTAATAGATTTTTATATAACACAATCAATACTAAGTTCAGGTTATCAGCATTACCTTGGAAAGTCCAGCTCTCTCTTTAGCAAGCTTCTGTTTCTTTCTTCCTGCAACAGATTTAATAAACGTTGGTTTTACAATCAATGAAAATAGTGATTAAATAGTAATGGCTGAAATGTTTAAAGGTATAATCTGTTACTTAGAGTCTCAGTTTATTCATTTGGAAAAATAAGGTTAAGATCCACAAAAACCTACCTCCCAGGATTTAAGATCAAAGAGGATAATGTATTTGAAATTGTTCTGAAATAATTTAACTGCTCTACAAATTTGAGGCATTACCTTAACTTGTATGTGCTTTTCAACAAATATTAAAGATCTCATGGAATGTTCTTGAACTGAGATGTCTCTATGACTATATTCTATAGAAGTCTCTTTTTTTCTTTGATCTATATCATAAAAATCAAGAAGCAACCATAGTAAATAGTGAGCTGCATATACCATATACAGCAACATTAACACTGACTCTGTGAAGTCAGGTTTAAGTATCTTTTGATAATACCTGAGGCAATATTAACCTAAGAAAAGTAATTTAATTCTGTTATTATGCAAAGGTTATATTAAGAGATTACCAATGTCACAGTAAGACTGACCCCAAGAAAGAATAGTAAATTGATAAGCTCTTAAGAACTATTATATACTTAAGATATAAGATTTGGTATCTTACAAAAACTAGCATATTTGATGCAATAATCCAGTCAGAGAAGAAGAAATAAACATGATGATTTTTTGTGGAACTATTGAAAAAAATATGTAGATTAACAGACACTACTTGTTAATTGAGAAGACAAGGCAGATATAAATCCCTTTGGCATTTAAAGTCAACAACCTGGCTCCAACCCACTTTTACAACCCTATTATTCATTAATTTCCTTTATGTCCTGGAAAATCCAGCCAAACTAGCCTTGTTTTTCCTCACACACAATACTCCCAATGTCTTTATGTCTTTGCAGTGAATGTTTCTTTATGCCTCCCTTCTTACCTCTGACTTCTAGGATTCCCACTTTTCCTCAGAACTCCCCCCCAAGGATCACTTTCTATGCTGGGGCTCTCCTCCTAAGCCCCACTCTGTGTGTATGTATATCTCTATGTCTTTCCCCTAATGAAATAGAAGCCCTGAGGAGGCAAAGATTATTTCATCTTCTGAATCCCCAGGGTCTAGCACATTAAGGAGGGGCTTATTAAAATAATTTGAAATTGTTAAATTATTTTCAAATATCCTATACTAATGTTTCTAAATGTTAACAAAAGTTAACAAACTACTAAAAAACTAGGAATGACTTACACAAATTACATGCTTAGTTCCTGCAGACAAGATTAAAACTCAGACACAGGAGAGTTAAAAGACAAAGAGCAGTAATCCTGAAGTCAAAGAACTTTCCTCTGAACCTTACAAATTTTATGACCTTAGTCAGGTCACTTAAATCTCCCTGGGCCTCATTGTTAAAATGAGTTGATTTAGATGGCCTCTTACAGCTTTAGACATACAATCATAGAATAATCTTAGTCAAACAGTATTACCCTCATGTATGATTCTACAAAGTTAAAGTATTATAAGAATGTTATATATGAAAATGAAAATTTAAACCCATTGAACAGATAAAACTGGAATTGACCATTCATCTTACAAGTTTTCCTACAGTGTTTTAAGTAGATAAAAAAGTGAAAGCTAACTAAATGGGATGGCTCCAATTAATTTAATAAATAATAGCAATAGCTAACATATACTATATTAAGGCTTGCAAAGTTTTACACATATCATTTCACCTGAACATTAAAACAATGCTGTGAAGTGGTGGCTATTGTCCCCATTTTTTAGAAGAAGAAACTGAAGTTGACTAAGGCTAGTTAATTTACCAAGGGACAAAGAGGAAAAATTGTCAAGTTTTCCTGACCCAAGGTCCAGCAATCTAAAGTTCCCCCTTGGGGTGGTTAGGTGGCCCAGTGGATAAAGCACCAGCCCTGGAGTCAGGAGTACCTGGGTTCAAATCCTGTCTCAGACACTTAAGAATTACCTAGCTGTGTGGCTCTGGGCAAGCCACTTAACCCCACTCCCTAGCAAAAACCTAAAAAAAATAAAAAATAAAAATAAAATAAAGTCCTTCCTTACTCTACAATTACAAAACTTGAAATCTTTCCTCCATTGTTTAAACAAAAGTCTGTATAGTTAACCATCTAATTAGCTCTAAATGAATTAACCTACATACAACTTGAAAACAATGCATTCAATAAAATAAGAAACTCCCATCTAACTATGTTCATAAGCAAGAATTTAAATATGGTCATTAAATAATGATCATTCTAAATAAATTTACTGATAGAATGAATTTGAACAATGTCTAAATTGGAAGCCTAACTAATGAGGTTAAGCTAAATATGACTCATTCAACCTGTAAAAACTCCAACTTCCAATCTCAACTACAACTTTTTAACAACAGAATCTAAAATGACTGATTTGTAGTAGAGCACCTTTGTCTCGATTTTAGGACTATGAATAAACACTCAGGATTTAGAGCTGAAAATAATTTTATTACTTAAATTCAATGTCTTCATTTTACAGATGAGAAAAAGTCCCAGAGATGTCATACCCTAGGGTCAACATAGTAAGCAGCACAGAACTATGAATTAAATAATCCTAGGTCTTTCTTTGACTACAAAAACAAGGAATCTTTCCAATAACTATACTTCTGCCAATAAATGTAAAAATTTGGAGATAAGGCTTACCTATTCTAGTTATGCCTAAAACAAGTTTCATCTTAAAAAATAATGACTGTTCCTAAAATGGCTTTTGCTCATTTTTTACAACTGCCAGTTGATAGTAAAGTTATCTCATAATTAAAACATCTTGGCTATGAAACAGGACTGTTACAAATTTCCAAAAATAGAAGTTTCTTAGATTTAATATTATGGAAATGTTTTTTTTTTCTCTCCCATGGTATATATATATATATATATATATATATATATATATATATATATATCCAAATCCTTTAAAAAAATGAAAAATATAACTCAGAATGTGTAGCACAACCACTAACTCTAAATGCCTTAGATTCTAAGTAAACAGGTGGTGGCAAAATGACTTACAGGACTGAATCTAGAGTCAGGAAGCTCAGAGTTCAAATTCAACCTCATATATCCTGTCACTTAACCTGTTTGCTTCAGTTTCCTCTGATAAAATGGAGCTAACAGTAGAAAGGGTATCAAGAGGATCAAATGAGACAATATTGGTAAAGCATTTAAGTACAGTCCTTAGAACATAGTATGTGATCTATAATTGCTTATTGCCTTTCATTTTCCATCCCCTCTTCTCTGGCCTTTGTTCAGTCCCTCCTTCCTGTCTAGATCTACAAAAAAAAAAAAAATCCTTCCATGTTTCTTTGAGGCACTCACCACTACCCTTCTTAGGGCATTCCCTAAGGAACAGGAGGTGACAGCTTTAAAATGAAAAGGACTTCAAAAGGGGATAAGGGGTAGGAAAATGTTTTATGCCCAGTCTTTTCTCAATTTAGTTTTTATAATCTTTATCTAGGTTATAAACACTTATTTGGATATATATCATTCCCTCCCCTTCCCCAACAGAAATGTAAAATTCTTGAGGTCAGGGGCTATTTCATCTGTGACTCTGTAATCTCTCACTCCCCATACAACTTGTCACATAGTAAGTGAACTGTTGAAATGAATAGAATTGGAATCAAGAAATTGCTGGATATGATAAAAAGCCAACACTATCCTGGTTTGGCTGAAATATCTAAAGAATGAGGTGATCTAAGGCAGGAAAAATGGTGTGTGGCTCTAGATTGGGAGGAAAGGGGGAGCAAGAGAGTGGGAGGCAGTTCAAGATAAAGGAGTTTTAATTGTATCTGATACAAAGAAGATGAAACTGAAGAATTAGAGATGGAGACAAAGTTATGGCTATGTATGAAAGCTCAACTGGGGGGGTAGACAGAAAAAAATTTGTTAGAACACTACTGCCAATAAGTAGATGGTAAGGAGGGCCTATACTACAGTGGTGCAATGGAAACAAGATATCATTCAAGATCTACTGAATTTGGTTATCTATGTATGAGAGATGAAAATTAATCAAATTAATCAAAAATACGGGAGATTGGTATCAGAAAAAGAAGCAAAGTGAGAAATAAAGATAGATTTGGGGGATAAATATGATATACTAAATTAGATATTATATATATATTGAATTTGAAGTATCTGGAAGACATTCAAATAGAGATAACCTATCTCAGGATTGAGGATTTAGAGTTACTTCACTAAGATGAACATTGAAGTCACTGGAGTCAAAAGATTTCAGGAAAAGTATAGATTATAGCCAGAGTAGACAACCAAAGATAGTTGTTTGGAAAATAGAGAAAAGAATAGAGAGCCAGGAAAGTTAAATAAAGGAAACAGAAGATAATCAAGAGTTTGGCATCTCAGAAGACTCAAAAATGTCAAAATCCATAAAGGTCAAGACTGGGGTTGAGACAGAGGCACTGGATTTGTTAATCAAGCCATTGGTGGAGTAAATTCAGGACAATGGTAAGGATAGAGCAGGACAGCTGTGGACCCTGGTTCTAGTACTAATTAACTTAATTTTTCTACATTTCACGTCCCCTGTTCTAAAATGAGAGTACCAGGATCTCTTAAGGTCCCTCCTTAGGACTTTAACTTTACAAAATTTAAAATCACCTTTTCTCCACCATTCATACAGACTGTAGCCTTTACTTGGCCCAGGGGAATAGGTACAAAAAGGCAAAGTTAGAGATGTGGCCAGGTAGTGCAGCAGATAAAGCACCTGCCCTGGAGTCAGGAGTACCTGGGTTCAAATGCGGTCTCAGACACTTAATAATTGCCTAGCTGTGTGGCCTTGGGCAAGCCACTTAACCCCAATTTGCCTTGCAAACCTAAAAAAAAAAAAAAAAGGCAAACTTAGGGATCTAGCACAGTTGCTGGCAGATAATAAGTACTATGCAATTATAAACTATAGTTATGATGATTTTGCTGAAGTCTTTTTCCCATACTCTTCTTTGACTTTATAAATATAGGCTGCTAGGTAATTTGGAGATAACACTTAATAATTATCTAGCCATGTGGCCTTGGGCAAGCCACTTAAACCCTACTGCCTAGCAAAACAAATAATAAAAAAAACTTTAGTCACTTAGCAAGTGAAAAGAGGATACCTGTAGAATGTCTTACAAATAATTCAAAGGTTTTAAAAACAAAAGAAATTTTTGGCACAAAAACTTAAGTTTTGAATTTAATTCTAGTCAGAATTGGAAGAAATCTACCAAGTCAAAAAAAGGGTTAACAGTGGTGCCTGGGATTTGGGGGGGGGGGGTAAGTGGAGAGGATAGAGAACTGAATTTTGATCTCGACAAATAAAAGTTCGAAATAGCTAACCTCACTGTCACAAAGGGAAATCAATCTTGCCCAAGAAGTTGCAAACAAATCATGACCTTTCAAAATTGTCAACCATTACATTCCTCTGAAATGATCCACATAGAATGACCTCCTCAACTTTACACTTAAAATGTCTCTGAGGTCGTTTTCAAAGACAAATCGTGTCAATTATTATTGTTCTAGGTTTTAGCAAGGCAATGGGGTTAAGCGGCTTGCCCAAGGCCATATTAAGTGTCTGCGGCCGGACTTGAACCCAGGTTCTCTCCTGACTCCAGGGCCGGTGCTCTCTATCCACTGTGCCGCCTTAGCCGCCCTTGTCCATTATTTTTAAAAAAATATCTAACTTGCAAACAAATCTGCTCCTCTCATCTTGCGAACGCCGAGGTCCCCCAATTAAATTGGGTTTGCAAGCTGGCGATCATCTCTAAAAGGTGTCCCAGATGTGAAATAATGCCAAGTCAGCAGAAAACACTTAGCATTTTGGATTCATCTGCAATTTCCTGTCGCATTCACTCATATCTTGGGAGCGTTGGCAGAGGCGCTACCAAGAGGGTTTAAGAATGCGGTGGCACGAGCCGCGGGCTCGGGGTCTCGGCTCCCACGTTCCCTGCGGGGATGCCAGGCGGCTGCTGGGAGGGTCAAGGTCAACGTCATCGGGGACGGGGCGGAGTGGGCACAAACGGGGCAGCCTCGTCGCTCCTCGTTTAATTTAAGTGGGGCAAAGGAGGTCGGAAGCTGGGTCTGCCCCCAAGGCTTGGGCCATGCCTGCCGGGGGAGGCGCCCCGGAGCCGGGGAGGCACGTGCGCGGGGAGCGGGCCGGGGCGGCGCGCGGGGCCCGGGGCCCGGGGCGCCCGTTGGCCCAGGCGCGTGAGGGGGCGCCCCGGGCCGAGGAGGCGCGAGGCGAGCGCGAGGAGCGGGGGGCGGGGGCCACTCACGCTCTCGGAGCCGGTTCTTGAAGTTGGGGTCGCTCCGCCTCTTGCGGTCGAAGTAGATACAGTAGCCGATGAAGAGGGCCCCGCACACGCCGGCGGCGATGGCGCCACTGCGGCCCACCATGTTCCCGGCGGCTACGGGCCACGGACTCGGGCTGACCCCCAGGCCCGGAGACACGCGCGGGCCGCTCCGCTCCCGTCGAGGGCGGAGCCAGCAAGAGAGAGAGAGAGAGAGAGAGGAGAGAGAGAGGGCGGTAAGAGGACCCTTGGGCGCCCCACTTCCGCTTCTGACGCGCTAAAAGAGCGACGTCGCCGGGACATCCGGGGCAGAGCCTGAGGAGAAGACGGCTGACTCGGCGCTGTGCGCGCATGCGCGGCTCCCGCCACGTGGGACGAAGCGTGGCCGGAAGTGGACCGCCCCCAGGTAGCTCCAGAGATGAATAGCGGCGTTTCCTCCGGCACTCTGCGGGCAGGGTCGGCAGTGACGCCACCCCTCACGTAGCCCGGCCCGCGGTGCCCGGCAAGGGTGGCATGTCGCTTAATTCAAAACAGGTTTGTGTTCCTCTCCTCCACCCGGCCGGGGGTTCCCCGCCCCCACCCTCCGTCCTGTACCCCAAAGCCCGGGTCGTGCAGATGCTCAGAGCAGCAACCCAAACACCTCGGGAAGGAGGGAGGACCCAGGCTCAGAGTCACCCCGAGAAGCCCCTCCCTCAGCTTCCCTGTCTGGCAATCACTCCCCTCTCAGCGCCAAATCTTGGATCCTCAGGACCCCCCAGTTTAGCCCCAACTGATTTCACAGCTCAATCGATTCCATATTACTTGACTTTATTCCACCTTTATTTACTTGCGTTTCGACTCTGCAACGCCGTTGTGTGGAATAAGAATCCGCATTTTAAAAATATGTAAACTTTACTCCTTTGAGCAAAAAGGAAAGCTTATTTTGGCTTTTCCCAGAAAAGGGCACCCCCAAGTCTCACAAAGGCCGTGAAGATCAAGGCAAGCAAGACTATATGGCCTAGCGTGATTTCCCCCCCTCCCTAGCCCCCCTCTCTTCCAACCTGATTGGTTAAGGTTTTCAGAGTTACAATCTTTACTCGAAAAAATCAACCCAGCAACAAAGAATAAAAGGTTTTTGTAAAATATTACCTCACCATCCAGATGGCGGGGGGTATCACAATATTTCTAACGACCTTCTGTTAAATGAATTAATGTCTGAGTATGCAAGGTCTTCTTAGTTTAGTACTTATCAAACAAGAGAAGGCAGGCTACTGTTCTCACAGTCCATTATCAAACAGGTGGCTAACTGAGACTGCAAGGCCTCTTCTTTGGAAGTTTTCCACTGTTTCACTCCCTAACAGAATCAATGCAAGGTCTTTGTGGAAATAGTCCAGTTTCAACTCCCTAGCAGAATCAGGAAGATGTCTGACTGGCAATGCAAGGCCTCTCTCCCTCCCTTTCCTAAGAATAGTCAAAGAGTAATAGTCTGTCTTTGTTTTAATGATTTTTAACCCTGAGAGGACTTCACTAAGAATATTAACTCTTAAGAAGGAATATTCCACTCAATCCCTCCTCTTTTCTTCTAAATAAATATACCTATATATTTTGACATCTGAAGTCCTCTCACACTATCCTTGATACCCTCTCAAGTCCTATACTCTCTCTTCCTGTCTACTTGGAACCCATCTTCTTTTTTGGAACCCTGACCAAACAACCCATACACATAAGTTAGATGCAAGGGAGGAAGATGAACTCATCTAGTTTCCTCTCTTTTCCCCTGGAGGTATTCAATATCTTTCTGTAGCTGCAGGATCCATTCCAATCTCCAATTGAGATGACTTGCTGAGATCTCCTCTGGTAAAGGAACTTAACACAACATATTATCAGACAGATTCATATTTTCATCATCAGACCATAAAGTTCTAAAGCTATTAAAATTCACATTCACATTGAGATACATACTTTACTTTAACCAAAATACAACTTCCATAATTGTTTACTTCACAAGTGAATGTGTTGGAAATTATCAAGTTACTTGAGCTTATACCATTTACATTAGATGACCATCTTTGTACAAAGAGTGTCCAGCAAGTGACATACAAATAGCCTTAATCTCTTGCTCTTCATATAATAACTCAAATATCCTTAACTGTAATAAATAATCCTTTCTTCCCAAAAATGTTTCTTAACTAAACTATAGGTGATTCCTCTCCTGATTTACTCAACTGACTTACATTCCCTTCTCAAAATAGACCTTGAAACTGCTACTGCACAGGAGTATATCTTGAGATTATATAACCTTCTTTATTCTTCCTACTTAAATATCCTTTCCCTATCACAAAATAAAAGAATCTTAATTCTTCTCAAAACATATAGCTAACAGCAGAAGTTAAAACCACATGCTGACTTGTCTAGCAATTAACTTCCACTTGACCTAAAATTTCTATGTCAGATTGACTTTAATGATTTAATGATTTATGATTATAAAGATCTGGGACATCAAAGGAAAATTCCTTTATAGATATAATTTTGAGTGTCAGTTTCCAGGCAGAGGTCACATGGATAGTCAAATGCCCTAAGTCAAATATTAGATTTATCTGGTGGGACATTATTCAACTGTCACATTTGGGGAAGTCAAGTTAAAAGGGTCCAACCTCAGGTCACACTGAAAAGTCGCCCTTTGGCTTTTTCTTCCCAATACACCTGTCACCTGTATAGTGTCCAAACCTCCTTCAGGCTTCCAGACTTCGAGAGAGCATTGAAATCAACAGCACTTCCTTTGCAGATCACATCTGATGTTAGACATAAAACAAAAGCCAATTAATAAGTCCCATGTTCTAAAACAGTAATTCCATCTAATTAGATCTCCAAATGAATTCACTTCCCAAGGACTAAATGCTAATTCTAATCTGGATGGGGGGGGGCTCACAATCAGTCCCCTTCCCTACACATATATCACCTATATCTACTCTGAGTGTCCCTGTCATCAGAATACAAAAAATAAAGTGACTTTCTAAACATTCAAAAAGCAGTCATCTGGAGTATCTGGAGTATCCTTGACATACCAAAAAAAAAAAAAAAACTTAGTCACAAATATGTTTCATAATTCAACTAGAAGGTCTATCCTCCTAGTGGCACTAACTTCTAATCTGCAGACCCACATCCCTTTGTCTGAAATCATATCTGTTTTATTACTGGACAAAGATGGTGTATTAGAGGCCTCTTGGCTAGCCTGCTGTAATACAAAACACCCCTTTGACTAGGAGATTATTCTAAGAATTCTCACATAACAATTAGCCAGAGACTGTCACAAAAAATAGCACAATTATTATTATCATTATTTTCTTTCCCATGTTGTTTAGGTGCTTTTAATTCAAAGCAAACAATCACAACTTTGAGATTATAAATATAAATATTTACACACATAAATTACCACAAAAATTCCAATTTATATATATATATATATATATATATATATATATATATATATAAAATTGTCAAGTTCTTTGCAAACAATTTTCTATAATAAACCTGTCTAATTATTAGCTATGTTTGGAATACAAATTATTTTTCAGAATTCATTCAACCCATTAGAATATCTTTAAATTTAATAAAACAGTAATAAGTGTAACACATTAAGAAATCAATTTCACAAAACAATCTTTCTATTATTACATTTATACCTGGACCTGTAGTTCTAGAGCAAGGTCCAACACATCATTTAAAAATTTCAGGGAACCCAGAGGGTCTTTGATAACTTCCCTCATTATTCCCACAAAGCAGTCAATCATTAATTCCAGGTCTGACCACATTACTAAATCACTTGTTTGATAACTCTCTTCAACATCTTATTCATTGATAAGTCATCTAATTAGGATCTAATCATTTTCCAAAGCCCCACACATTTACACAGCATTATTGGAAAGGGTATCTTGCAGTTACACTATCTTTCTGAATCTGCATTTAACATGGGGGAAGAAATCTGCAATTTTACTTCTTTAAAATTTAAACATGCATGAAACAAAGTTTTCATGATGACATCTTATTCTCTTAAAGCAAAACAAAACAACAGGTTTTCTTAAAGTTAACCTTATAATTAAGTAGCTTTTACACACAAACCTCTTCTAAATTTGTGCTTTATAAGCTTATTTATCTCTTCTTCCAATACACTTCTATTTTCAAAACACAGAAAATAAGATTCTCCATGAATTTCAGTCTTACACATGATAATTTCATTTTTTACCCATGCTAGTGTTACATTTACATATATAATTTCTTCATCTTAAATAAGACTTCCATTCATTGTTCATTATTGTAATACAATTTTAAATTCCCCCCCAAAAAGTTGTTTAAATCTATTCTTTTACAAAGTTTACCAATTCACTATATATTTCAATTTCATCTATTTTCTCTTTACTCCCTAGAATTTTGCAATATAGAGAAAATCTTAAAACCAGTTGTTGCTAAAAATCCCTTTTTATGATTACAAGATTTTCTTAATACTTCTCTCAAATTCCAAAAGTCATATTCAAAATAACCTTAAATCATTTTCTTTTTCAAAGCTAAAAAATATGTTGGAAATTCTTTTTTATCTTTATCAGTGCAATACTAACTTCTCAATGCTTTAACTTATAAGAGTTTTCTATCCTTACTGACCAACATTTCTTCATCTTAAAACATTTTATGTTCTGGGAATTGGAGATTCCCCTCAATTTGAGATATTAAAGTAATATATATTAATTCTGTACCTTTACTATTTATCAGTACTCATTCACTCCAGTTTTTTTTTTTGTTTTTTTTTTTAGGATTTTGCAAGGCAAATGGGGTTAAGTGGCTTGCCCAAGACCACACAGCTAGGTAATTATTAAGTGTCTGAGTCTGGATTTGAACCCAGGTACTCCTGACTCCAGGGCTGGTGCTTTATCCACTGCGCCACCTAGCTGCCCCTAGATTTTTTTTCCAAGTACATGAATCATAACTCCAAACATGTTTTGAATTGGTCTTTCCCGATTCCCTTTGTTTAGTAATTCTAAAGCTTGATGAAGATAACTCACAGTCTATCCTGACTGTCAGCTTCCACCAAGGTCATTCCGTCCATATCTATTACAGCATTTCAATTAATTCTTTTTCTTCCTATGACTGGAGGAGCCATAAAACATTAAAAAAAAAAAACCTTAATTGAATTTGAAATCACCTCCCAAAGGCCCCAAAATCCCAAAATCAATCCTTTTAACTTATACAATATCAAATCTACTCAAATCTTGTTTACATGCTTTAACCAATTTCCATACTTAGCAAATGATTAAAAAAACTCAATTGTTTCTATGCCTTGATTCTCTTCCTAGTACTTTAAGAACTTCTTAATATTCTGTTCCACTGGAGTCCTGCAGCATCTGCAGCCTGAGACCTCTCTGGGCTTGGCAGAGCCCGGGATTCAGCCAGGGAGCCGGCAGGCTGGCAGGGGAGGGGGCGCTCCCTAGAGTCCCAGCAGCTGGAAGTGGCTGGGCTGGGCCGGGAGCTCTCCAGTAAAGTTGGGCACGTGTTTGCAGGAACTCCAGGCGGACGGAACAGCCACGGTGGGCAAGGCTGCAGCGACCCCCGCACGGGTCCCAGAGAGCCCGGAGGGGTTCCCTGAGATGAAGATGAGCGCGCCCTGGACCCGCTTCTACTCCAACAGCTGCTGCCTGTGCTGCCATGTCCACACTGGCACCATCCTGTTTGGCATCTGGTACTTGATCATCAATGCCGTGGTACTTCTCATCCTATTAAACACCATGGCAGATCCAGATCGGTATCACTTAACCAATTCTGAACTAGGGGCTGACTTTGAATTCATGGATGATGCCAACTTGTGCATTGCAACTGCAATCTCCTTTCTCATGATCTTGATCTGTGCAATGGCAACATATGGTGCATACAAGCAACATGCAGCCTGGATCATCCCGTTCTTCTGCTACTAGATTTTTGATTTGCCCTTAACTTGCTGGTGGCAATCAGTGTACTTGTTTATCCAAATTCAATCCAGGAATATATAAGACAGCTGCCTCCTCAGTTTCCATACAAGGAAGATATCATATCAGTGAATCCTACCTGTCTAGTCCTTATTATTCTCCTCTTTATCAGCATTGTCTTGGCTTTTAAGGGTTACCTGATTAGCTGTGTCTGGAACTGTTACCGCTACATCAATGGCCGAAACTCTTCTGATATTCTGGTTTATATAACCACCAATGATACTACGGTGCTGTTACCACCCTGTGATGATACCACTACAGCCTCAACTGCAATGGGTGTAGGGGTAGGGGCAGGCATGGGTATGGGGATGGGTGCTGGTGCGAGTGGAGGTGATGCTGCAAGTAAAGAACCCCCACCACCTTATGTATCTGCCTGAGCCAAAAGGTGGCTTGACGTTGGAAACAACAGCTTTCCTCAGACATGTGAGCAATAGAATATTCAGATATGTGCCCCCTATGATTGCCCATCTGTCTGTCTTCTGTGGATCTCTTGTTATTTTCAAACCCTGATATGTTAAAAATTTATAAACAATAATTTTTAAAATGTGCTTCAGTTATATCTTCTACCTGGGCTGCAGAATTTTTACATTTGTGTTAAGCCAAAAGTAGGTTCATTTGAAAGAATTCCTTACATTCAACATTTGGGAAAAACTAGGCCTTGAGTCTGAAAACAGTCTTATTTGGTGCCCATGAAAATTTCTAAAATAGATAGAGGTGAGAAATATTCTTCATCTTTGGGACCTTTAAGTTTTGAAAATATATAGAATAAAATTAGGGACAAAAAAGGGTTTTCACTTCCTCTCAACAGTTCTTGAGTTCTGTAGGCCTGATGCTTGCTAAAGTATCTCACTTTTTATTTTGGGGAATGGGATAGACCTTTCAACTATCACAGCATTCACCTGATAATCCTTTGTATGATTTAGAAGTCAATAGTTTCCATGCTCCAATTATGTCTGCTGCCTACTGGGCAAAAGTTACTCTTGTCTTTAAACTCACTCAATCTATAATTCCATCAGGAGGAGTTCTCTGCAGAAAAATGAGCTGCTGATACTGGTCTAATTAAGCCATGGACTTGAAAGAAGACTGGAGCTAACCAATCTTCTTTCATTGACCCTCAACCATCCTACCACTAGAAATATATTCAAGTCATAGTTCCATTCTCTAATTGAACTTCCATAGAGGTTTGATATTTAAGATGCAAAATCAAGAGTGTTTAGAATTTCAAATCACTTCCTCAGTTCTTCTTTCCCTCAAGAGACCCTGACTGGGTCTAAAACATATACAATAGAACTGGTAATTTTTGCGCAGAGTAAGCTTGTAATTTCCCACATTACCTAGGGAAGAAGGCAGAGAGTCCCTACAGTGTTTTCTAAGGCAGTTTTCTCACCTGTAAAATGAGAGAATGTTGAACTATATGTCTAACATGGCTTATGTTCTCAAGTCTATATGATTTTGATTTCTCAAACCATAACACTACTGTTATATCTTCGACCACCATTATTTTCTATCTTCTCTGACACTGAGTCCCTCACTAAAGCTGTAGGTTTCATGTGTTATATTATTCTTGAACAGACCTAGCAGAATATGATCTGCTCCCTGCTCTCTCTGCCTCTTCCTCCTTTCATAACCTCCTATAACATACCCTGAACTCTATCCATCTTGATTTCATGACTCTACCCTCTTCTGGGGCATCCCCAAACAGCTTCATTCATTTTACTATTTCTGATGGTAAAGTGATAGACAGAAAAGTAGGAAACCCTTGGGTTCCATTAGAATGGGCCAGGTAGGAAGGAGGGTAGGAAAGAACAGGGAAAGAATGAGAGTACATATCTACATAGGTGGGTGAGGTGTAGGCACTAGTGAAGGGTCAATGCCATCTGAGTCTGGTTTGTTCTAGAGCATGGTTGTATGACTTGTTTGGGCATTAACATATTTTTAGTTGACTTGATTTATATTGAGCAAGTCCTGTTTTACAAAACTATTTTCAAATTAAGGGGAACTTGATGGGAGAAAAGAACCATCATCTTATTCAAGAGCAAGACTGGAAGAGATTGCAGAAGGTCCTTAATAAGGACAAATAAGTTGGTAAATTGATGGAAGAAAGGTTTTCTGGGCAGAGGAGGTCTATGGAAGTTGGAAGAGTGATAGAGTTGTTCAACTCAAGAGAAAAAAAGAAACTCGAGAGTGAAAGACAACTGCTCCTGGGAGTTGAAGGCAGTAGACATTTTTTCCTGAAGTTGGGGAAGGAAATGGATGTGAGGAACAGTATCCAGAGAGTGAGATGAGGCAGAGAGAGGAGCAGGTCACCCAGGAAATGTTTGGTGGGTTGCAGGTCAAAAGTTTGCTCTCAGAAGTCTGGTGAAAGCCAGTTCCTAACTCTTCCTTGCCTCTTCCAGTTAGGGTGAGGTCCTGTTGCTTGATCTCACTCATTAAGACTACCCCAGGTCACTCAAGGAGGTTGTCTAGCCCAGTCTCTGAGGCACATAGTTAGTAAAACATATACCTTCAAACTTAGGCAGCAAGATTTGCTCTACCTCTCTCTGCCCAGCAAGTGTTACTCCCTCTTTGCTTTTCTGCTTGTTGACCCTCTGAAATGTAATGCAAACCCCAAATTCCTCTGGGGAGATGAATACAGCACTTTTCTTCCTGGTTATTAACTTCCTAAAGAACTGAAGAACTTTGATACATTCATTTGTTTGAAAGTCAGCAACTCCACTATTTGTTCATTGGTAAATATAATCTATTTGAAGGCTTCCTGCAATGAAAAGTGCTATGTCCTCACGTCTAAGAAAATAGCCTTTGGAACTTCTGAGAATGCTGCCCCATGGACCACCCCCTTTCCTGAGAATTGTCATGTAAATGCTACACAATTTCCATGTGAATAAGAAGTATCATGTTTATTCCATGCTATGTGTTTAAGAAAAAAAAATTCAGAGAAAATCAAAATCTGCTAATCCGAGCTCTAGGGGAGACTGAACAGACATTTGAAGCCATTATTTCTAACTCCTGCCAGTGACCTACTCTCCTCTCCAGCATTTTCTCATCTGTTTTGTATATGGTGTGCATTGGGGTCTAAATGTAGCCGTAATAAGCAAGAGACTTTGCTGTGGAGAATGTTTATCCCTTTGAATCAGCCTATTTTTTTTTTATTAGTGTCACTCATTATTACTTTCTATAAATATTCCCTAAATTCCACAGCTTCTAGCTTCTAGACTCACACAAAGTTAGATTGTAGAAAAGAAAGATTTGTAAGGGAATTCTACCCATTTTTGAAGAAGGCACAAATATATATATATAAAATTAAATGTGCAACTAAGTGGCACAGTGGATAGAGCACTGGCCCAGGAGGACCTGAGTTCAAATCTGAGCTCAGACAATAATAACTTAACTGTGTGACCTTGAGCAAGTCACTTAATCCCACTGCCTTTCAAAAAAAAAAAAACAACCAATGTATCCCTCACCTCCCAGAGGATAACAAAACAGTTTAGATGCTGAGTGAAGTGAGCAGAACCAGGAGAACACTACACATTTACAGGAACATTGTGTGATAATCAACTATGATGAATGTAGCCCTTCTCAGCAGTTCAATGAAAAAACACAATTCTAAAGGTCTTGTGATAGAAAATACCATCCACATCCAGAGAAGGAACTATGGAATCTGAATGCAAACCAAAGCTTACTTTTTTCAATTTTTAATATTTGTTTTATGCTTTATTTTTCCCTCTCATGTTTTCCCTTTTTTCTTTATTTTTCCTTTACAAAATGACTAATATGTTTAGCATAGTTATATTCATATATAACCTATATCAGATTACTCATTGTCAAGGGGAGGGGAGAGGGAAAGGAAGAAGGGAGAATGTAAAATTCAAAACCTTACAGAAAAATGAATGTTGAAAACTCTCTTTGCATGTAATTGGAAAAGTAAATAAATGAATTTATTAAAAATTTTTAAAAAGCAACAATTTAAAAAAATATTCTGTTCCACTATTCTTTTTTTTATTAACTTTTTAACTGTAGTTATTACTGTTCTGAACTAGCTGTATAAACCACAGGCATGATTCCATTTCCAGAAAACATTTTCCATTCAAAGGATTTAACACTTCTTGATTTTAACTGGTAAAACCTTTGAGAAGGCAAACAGGTACTTTAAAAAAAATCTCACAGCCTAATTGGAATATTACCTGCTCTCTTCAGATAGAATAAATCACATAACTTTTCTCATAAGGAGGCAGGTCTAAAATCTTTCTTGGGAGCTCTTCTGTTCTTAGGTCCCCACCTTGATAACTAACATTACCAGAATCTCAAAACTATAATGTTGCCATATCATTCTGGTAAAATAATAACTATTTAGTTTCCCTTTCTGTGTAACCAGATTATATACTTCAGAATTAACTTTACTCTCTTGACTCCCTGGGATTTACTTTTCCTGAAATCTTTTTCCAATTAAAATAACATTTCTTTTTATGATTTTTTTAACATATTTAGTAATTTTCATTGTTGCCTGTCTCTTTAACTTCAAAATAAGGTCCTTCTTTCTCGGATAATTCCCTTTTTGCTCCCATTTCTCTCCCAAGGTTGAGAGATAACAAACCAAAAAAAAAAAAAAAAACCAGGCAAGTGTCTGGGAGAAAAGCAGCAGGGAGGGGGAGAAGGAGAAAGCATTCTAGCAACAGAATCACAGTGAAAAAGTGGGAAGAGAAAGTCAACAGCATTTGATCATTTTCTGCATTTTTCCCCCTGATATTTTAGTTCCTTCTTCCAATTACTAAATTGAAGTCCCAAGGCACTATGTCCTGGCACTTCAGGGAGGGATTACAATTTACTGCTGCAGCCATGCTTTAAATTTGACCCTCCCATTTTTTCCCCTCGGCCTAATGCTGTCTCTTGGACTTTCTCCTAGGAAGATTTTACTTTGTTTATACCCCAGAGCATCAGCCAGCACTTCCAGACCCTTCACCTGTGCCCTTCATCCCCTAACTGCATGGGCTACTGGGATCTCTCCCCGCAGGCCATCCCACGATTCTGGCACAAAACTGCCTGAATTGGCCCTTCGGCCTAGCATGGCTTGAGCTTGGCAATTTAATTGCGTGGAAGTATTTCCCCCCCGGCCCTTTTTTCTGTCCCAAATTAATGGGAGGATGAAGGGCGGGTCACCTAGGAAGGCTCCTGGACACAAACTTATGGACCCTTGGCGTCTGCTTATCATAGCAATATCTAAATAAACTTTTTCTCCCTAAATTCTTCTGGATCAGAGTTGATCTTTTCAAGGAATCCTTTCACATTTGCTTGAACCTCTGAAACCTTTAACCAGACACATTTTCTGGCAACAGAATGAAACTCAAATTGAACAGGGCCACAGAACCATAAATAAGGACCCCTGCCAGTCCCATACTTACTTAGAAAACTACATGTTAAGATAATAAAAATGATTTTGTCAAATCAAAATTACATTTTCATCTGGTATGGATTTGTCCTAGCCATTTGGCACATATTTGATGCCTAAGGTATTTCCACTTTTCTGATTCTTATAATTCTCAGAAATCATAGAATTCACCCAAATTCATTGGGGACAGTAGAAATTATCTAACCACTTCTCTTTATAGATGAGGAAACTGAGGCCCTGAGAAGTGGCTCCTCAAGGGAATGGAAGCTCAAGTTTACTTGGCTACTAAGTTGGAAACCTTGGATTCAAACCCAGGTTCCTATGATACCAAAGTCTCTTTCCACTAGATCACACTGATACTTGTATTAGATGTTCTCTCAGCTTTTATTCCTTTTCCTAAAAATGCTTGTTTCCTTCTTTTTCTTAAGCTTGATCCTATTTAGTTCAAGAGTCTACTCCAAAATTGTAATTCAAATCTACAGCATCGTTTACTGTCACATTCCTTGTCCCCTTATTATACCCCAATTTACTACACCCCATCTATGGACCACTCCTACACTTTGTCTCTTCCACTCCTACCCATGTGCTGCTCAACAGGAGGAGGAAATCAGGCAAACTAGCTGAGTCAGTTAGTCTTCTACCTCTCCCCATTTATTTGTTCTTTCCAGACCCCTTACAGACACACCCAAGTTATCTACCATCCTTTTAAAAATCTTACTAGATACTACCATTCCCTCTATTATCCTCCATCTCTCCTTCCTTTGTTAAACTCCTAATGAAAGCTACCTATACTCATTTCCCTCATTTCTGCTACTCTTACGAGCTTTTCCAAACCTGTCTTCTGGCCTCCTTTTTTCACTTCATCACCTTCTAAAGATCCTTTCCTCTTAGGGTTTTCATGACACTGCTTTCTCTTGATGTCCTTACCTTTCTGACCATTCCTTAATCTTTTTCTGGATCATCATTCATATCATGACTTCTACCTGTAGGTGTAACCCTAAGATTCTATCCCAGGCCATCTTGTCATAATAAAATGCATAACAAATAGCTTTTATGTAATTAAGGTTTAAAAAGTACCTTACAAATATTCTCATTCTCACAAACACCCTAGAAGACAGGTGCTATAAACGAGGACACTGAGATAGGTGGGTTAAATGATTTGCTCAGCCATTGTATGAGGCCACATTTGAACTCAGATCTTCATAACTCCATGCCAACTAGCTTTCATTATCTATTCTCTCAATTAATTTCATTGGTTCTCATAGAGCAAATTACCATCTCTATGCAACTAACTCCCAAACCTATACATCCAGGTTATTTCTCTTGTGTTCTAGTCCTCTATCATCAACTATCTATCTACTAGAAATTTTCAACTAGATGTCCCATAGAAATTTCAAATTCAAAAATTGAACTCATTTTTCTCCCCAATCAACTTATCATTTTTCTGTTGGGAGCCAGGGTCTCTAAGCTGTTTGACAGTTGCAGCAAGAAGACTCAAGGCAGTGACACTGCCTGATGGAACAACATTTCCTTCTTCAATATATATAGGGATTTCATGCGTAGCAATATTTATAGGTTTATTATTGATTACAGTATTTACTCACCCTAATACTGGAATGACTATAAAGGAAGGATTTCAGAAAAATTCCTTGAATAAAACAGATTGTAAACTCTGTCTAAATTTAACAGGACTGCCTCTCCCTGAGGCATACAAAAGGCTTCAACATTATGAAATCTCTGGTAAACCCAGCACTGGGAATTCCAAGGAGATACCAGAATATATACAGGGAAAACAGATACGAGATGGGTCAGATAGAATTCCAGGGAAATTAATAGTTTTGCCCCCCTTATCATACACAGGAATATATGAAAAAGATGGTGAGAAAATAGTACAGGTGACTGATATGTGAACTCCAGCAGCCTTAGTTTCATGGGAAAGAATAAAAAAGTCACAGAAACTGTGGCTTCTACCAACTAGGGCAGAAAGAAAAAATTGGTTATTGTAAGAGTTAACGGATGGGTGGACAAGCATAAAGACCCTCACTGCAGACTGTTAAGGAAGTGTTATCAAAAAACATTACTTACACAAAAAAATATAAAAAACTTTCCATTAAAAGAATTGCTTAATTAATAACCCTAAATGAATTAACAATTATACAATGTAGTAATAAATATGGTAACAGACAGGTTAAGGTCATAGTGGTCCGAGTAGGGATAAGAAATTAACTATATAATTATTATTTAAACTTGTAATCACATGATTAAAACTTGTAAACATATGAACTATATGATTGATGATGAAAATTGCACACTCTTGTAACCAAGGAAATGATCTCAGCTGGCTTGCTTGCTTGAAACATACATGATTCTGAAACTATAAAATCCAAGCAGCTGACAAGTCAACCTGCTCCTGCCTATACCCACTTGTTGACTCAACTCATTTCACCAACTATCCCTCCTGTCAGGTTCCAAGAACCCCAGAGGCTGGACCCCATTTTTCCTCACCTTGAGTTTCAACTTTAGAATTGTCCTTGACATCTGACACTTTCCCAAATCACATATTCAAACTGTTGCCAAATCTTGAATTCTTCCTCATATTCATCTTTTATTTACTCAACCACAGCCACTCCCACATGGTTCAAGCCTTCATCATCTCTTACTTGGGACTATTGCAATCCTAATTGTGCTTCCTGTTTTAAATATCTTCCCCACTAAATCAATAGTTATGAGGGAAATATTCCATATCCTTTAAAGCAAGCACTATGGAAATGAAGTTGATATCATTCAGTAGTTCCTAACTCTGGTCATTGCCTCTTCTTCTGTGGAAGTAAAAAACTTGCTCTCCCTTTTGATATTTGTATAATATATAAAGATTCTTCATTACTGCTATTCATCCACTTGTTAACTCGCAGTGCAAAGAGACTCATGCCCCTCTTAAACGGCCTCATCATTCCATCCATGGTAAACACATGGAACAATTGATTTAGAGCTCAAAGGTACTTTTGAGGCCAAGGTAAGTCCAACCCCTCATTTTACAGATGAAACTGAGACCCAAAGAGGTTAGTGACTTGATCAGTGTCATATTTTGTTGAGGACTGAAATCCAGATATTTCTGACTCCCAAGTCCAGAGGTCATTTACTACATACCTTGCTGCTGACTTACAAATGATATACCATGAGTATATACAAACATTCTACCTAACAGTCACAAAATCTGTAATGAAATGCACAAAACCAGACCTGAACAAGGATCACTTCTACAACAATTAACTACAATCATTAACATTTAAATAGGGCTTACTTTATGCTATGCATGGTGCCAATAAGCATTTTATAGTTAACCATCTCGTTTGAAATATCTCAACAATTCCCTTTATTTCAGATTCTCTGTAACTGGTTACAACTTAGTGATCAAGAAGTTTTTGGCTCCACTTAAAAGGGCAGCAAGCCTACAGGGTTTGAAATTTTTATCAACAAAGGAAATGCAGAAATTGGTATGGTGTTGTAAAAAATTAACTGAGTAATATCAACTTCAAAAATTATCCTATAAATGAAAAGCTACTGTGCATGGCATCATTAAAAAAAAAAAAAGTGGTCTGTCTTTGAATCCTGGTTCAATTTGAAAGCAACTTAACCAGCTGTGTGATTGAGCGAGCCAGAAATTTGGATTTTTTACATTCAATTTCCTCATTCCACCATCATTTATGAAATGCTAATCACTGTGCTAACTATTAAATAACATTTATTTTTAGCCAACTTTAATAATATTCTATTGTTGTTTTTATTAAATGAGAAATTAAAGCATTGTTTCTAAGGTTACTAAAATTAGCTAGCCCATTTTCCAATGTTCATTCAAGTCAGGTGTTCCCTATACAGATATGAGTGGTTTCAGGATGAGAATACCAATGTTGGAGTCAGAAAGACCACAGCTTCTGACATAGCTGTGTGATTATGCTAAGTCAATGAAATTCTGGCCCTCCAGAGAACATTTTGAATCCCATGAAGTTTCAGTAAATCTTAAAACATACTGCTAGGAGGTAAGTTTTATAATTTGGAGCCACCATTAGAAACTAGGGTTGTCCAGATTTTAAGGATGCCTTACATTTTCTCAAACTCATTAAATAAAACACAACTTTATTATGTAAATTATCCAACAAGTAGAAACATCTCAGATTATTTGTGTTTTTCTATTTGCTTTTTACTTTTTCCACTTTTTTGCCAATTCTTTTTCTTTTTCAAGGGATTAGCTTTTTCTCCAGTAAATGTATTTCCAGAATGTTGTCCTGAACTTTTAGAAGGAAAATTAAGTTTGTGCTTAGATTTAGTGGAATTTTCCAAAACTTTGCCAGGAGTATGGGATGGTTTAACCTTTTCATTATTAACATAACGCTTGACTCGTAGTTTTCTTCCCATTAATTCAGAGTTGTTTAATCTCAAAGCAAGTTGTACAGCATCAGTATTCTGAGGAAATAATTCAAAGAATAATTACAAACAAAATTTCATGATAAAGCAAACATTTGCACAAAACCAAATAAATGATTTTAATGCACCAGAGCAATAACTTTTCATTTTTTTAAGTTACAAAATATTTAAGTTTTTTTCACACCCTAAAATCCCACTCCACAGGTAGAAAAAAGACTCTAAAAATAACCAGGATACTGGTTGTGCAACCTTAAATCCTTGGGCCTGTTTCATCCATAAAAGAAGGGAGAAATTGCTCGCTAATGACAAAGTTATATTTCCAGTTTTCAAAACAGAAAACTGAGTCATAAATTCACTTTAAAAGCTATCTGGGGCAGCTAGGTGGCACAGTGGATAGAACACCGGTCCTGGAGTCAGAGGAGGACCTGAGTTCAAGTCTGGTCTCAGACACATAATAATTGCCTAGCTGTGTGACCTTGGGCAAGTCACTCAACCCCACTGCCCTGTAAAAATTTTAAAAAATGAAAATTTAAAAAAAGGTATCTGAAATACTGCTAGGAAATTTTTTTGTCAGAAAAGTTTTTGTTGCAATGGCCCTCATTATAATGGGGTTTAAACTGTATCAGTTTTTCCCCCAATACAGAATTGGAGTGGAGATTTAACAATATAAAATGGAGTACTAGCACAGTATTACTTTCTTTTAGCTTATCTTCAAATAAATAATAATGCTTTAATTTTTCATACCTCGAAGAGCACATAGCCACATCCTTTGCCAACTCCAGTGACTTTATTTCTCACAATTTTTACTGCTAAAACGCTTCCACAGACAGAGAAATGCTCTTGAATAGCAGCCTCTTCAATCTCTGCAAACAAATTCAACAAAACAAGTTAAGAATTTTACATTTAAAAAAATTTTTAAGACTAACACAAAATTTTAGTATATTTTCCCAAAAGTTTACATTTTCTCAATGTTATAAGTCAATTTTAAATCAGAGATTCAGTCAATATTAAAACAACCAAATTTTAAACTTAATTTTGTTCTTAATTATTCTAAATATAAAATGTTAATTTGAATATTTGTTAAAAAAAAAAACTTGGGGCAGCTAAGTGGCACAGTGGAAGGAGCACTGGCCCTGGAGTCAGGAGTACCTGAGTTCAAATTCGGCCTTAGACACTTAATAATTGCCTAGCTGTGTGGCCTTGGGCGAGCCACTTTTTAACCCCAATGCCTTGCAAAAATCTAAAAAACCAAAACAAACAAACAAAAAACTTACTGTAAGGAAGGTTTCCCACAAACACTGATCTCTTGCCCCTCTGAAACAAGAATTTGAGTTTAATATGTTAATGGGGGGAAAATAAAAGCCAGAAATAAAATCAAGGAAGGTATCTATATAACCATGACTAGTAATGAATAACCCAGTTCTGCTCATGTAACTAGAAAGCACTTGTAGCACCACTAGGATTCTGAACTAGAGACCAAAGCCAAGACAAAACAATTTTATCTTTTTTGTGCCACTTTAAAAAAGTATATTAAATAGAATTCAGCAATTTTAAAAATACAATCTTAACTTACCAAAGGAGTGTCAGATATAAGTTCAACTCGGATGGGAAATCCCTCTGCAATGTGAGCACCATTTCTATTAAGGACATGAGGATGGTTATGAAAAGAAATGAGGAACAAATTACAAAGATTGCCTAAGACTGACAAAAAACAACAAAATTTTACTTCAAAGATTAACAGATCAAAAGATAAAATTACCTTTTTAGTGCCTTTTCAGCAGCACTCTCTTCCTTAAAAACTACATAACCATTGATACTCTTCTGTTCAGGGTGAACTTCACGTCTATTAAAAAAAGTGACTATTAAAAATTTTTTTACTTTGTAAAATATAATAAATGTACATTCTCCTATTTCTTACCCTTCATCACTATTCAATAACTATTCCCAAAATAAATGGTTTCTTTACATAAATATGTAAAAGTGAATTTAAAGAGACAATTCAATTGTGGAATGATTTGTGGGACAATAACCAAAATAGATAACCTGTCCTTATAAACTGCTCCTGTATCAAAGAACTGCTAAATTTTCTCTGTGACTCTTATTCTTGGGAGTATTTCTAGTATACTAGAATTTAAAACTGGTGAACCTAGAATAATAATAGGTATAACAGATTAAGTTGAAAATTGTTGCTGGAACTGACTGAATACAGAGAAGAAATATGCAATAAGATGACAAAATTTCAAGGCATTCCAGGATCAGTTTTCATTGAGAAGAATCTAAGAAATGAAAAAAAATTTTAAGCACCTATCATGTGACTGTCTTAGGCACTGAGGATACAAATACAAATAATCAGTTCCTGCCTTCAAGGAGCTTACAATAGTCTAATAGAAAATTATATTATAAATATAAATGCCCAGGTAAGAGTTTGAGGCATTTGAAATAAAAAAAGAAATATATTTGTGGAGTCAAAGGGTAACTTATTCCCATATTCTTCCCAATATCAGTGGTAATATTGATGTAATTACTGTCTCCAGAGGGTGGGCTGGGGAGAAAGAGGCAGAGTTGGCAGAATGCCCAGACAGGCCCTGGCTAGTGGATGGCTGGATGGTATATATGGAGCATGACATAGGGCTGGCTAGATAGAGAATATGAGTTGAATTTATTCCAACAAAAAGATTAAAAACACTGCTTTTACTACACACACACACACACACACACACACACACACACATATACACAAAACAAGCTGTGGGGGGGTTGCAAACACAACAAAAGAATACAACTACTAACTTAGAAATGACTATTCTCATCTCTATAAAATTTTCCTAATATTGTTATACAATGAAAAGTCAACTTGATGAAAACATAAAAGGGACCAAACAGAAGATTTTCCATATCACACCTCAGTTTTACATTCACACAATTGAGAATAAAGACCTGTCAATTGTTTATTGATTTTTTAAAAAGCCTTTTATATCTTGAAGAACAAAATTCTGCCTTAATGACTCTCAAGTATCTGCCATATAAAAATAAATATATACATCTCTTTAACAATATGACAAAAGATAATTTTGTTCACGTTTTGTTCATTTTAAAGGTGAAAACAAGGAAATAAGCTCTGATTCACAGATGACATTGTCGTAATTTCACCAATCCCCAATAAAGTTAAAAAGAAATCCTTAGTAAAATCTGGGACAATACAAAAAATAGATTAGTCTAACCATCTGTACTGCATGGAAAACACAACACTCAGATGAGTGTATAAGTCAATTAGCATTTATTATCTTACTATGTACCAGGTACTGTGTGAAGTGCTAGATAGAGCTATAAAGGTAAATGACTGAATTAGTCTCACAATAAGAATATAATTGATGAATTAGATAAAGTTAGGGAAGGGCTTTTTTGGGGGGCTTTCTATTTTGCTGCAATAGTCATCAAACAACATGGCCCTCATCTAAAAAACAGAGAAGATCAGTGGGACAGACTAGACAAACAGAAACTAGAGTTAATTAATACCCTACTGTATATGTGAGATTTCCTAGAAGAACTGGGAAAACTTACAGGAACCATAAAAGACAAAATAGACAGTTTCAATCATAAAATTGAAAAGGGCTTTTGTAAAACTAAAGCAGTAGCTGGATTAAAGAGAAAGGGAATAAAATCTTTGTCTAACATATCTGATAAAAGTTTAATTTCATTCATGGATCTCAATAGCAAGCCTTCTAGTTCATATTATTGATGAGAAAACTAGGTCTCAGGAAGGTTGTAAGTGATTTTGCCCAGGACAGGAACTCTCATCTTGACACAATCCAGCTTATCAGTGTCCTTCCTAAAATATGATACATAGAGCTGAATCCAGTAATCCAGAGGTGTTCTGATAAAGGCAAGTACATGAATGACTATCATATCTTTATTCTTGGACTCTATGCCTTCCATATTGTAGTCTAAGCTTGTATTATTCTGGCTGCCCTATTTTTTAGAACTATTAGAAAAGTCCTAAATTTCAAGTACATCATAGGTTAAATATACATTAAAAGCTAGATTGAACTGAACTATGTGATAAATACAGTTTAAGAGGTGAACACTAATGATCTGGATGAAAAATGGGTTCAAAGACAAGAGTGGATGGGTCATTAAGCTGAAATAAAAAACAGTAGGTGAACAACCCAAATGCTGCCCTAGTGCTTCCAACATACTAAAAGAAATAGAGGAACCTCTCTGGCATGGTAAAGGACTTATGATCCTTCTGACCTTAAGGTCAGAGTGAACAGATGAGAAGGAATGGAGAAATCTCTACAGTTAAAGGGAACACTAATAAAACTAATAAAACTATCCATTCACTAAAAGGACAGAAAGCATCAACATTACAAAAAGTAGCAGAGCTGCACAAAAGGTACATTAGCCTCTTTTAGCTCTCTGAGAACCTGGTAACATGGATCAGAGAAAAACAAGAGACAAAATCTACTTGATTTACCACAACCTGTTGACAAGTATAATTGTCACAATTAGTTATTGTCCTAGAATAGTCAAATTCTAAGATTATGGGAATAAATTTAAGGAAGATTTCAGGAGTTCTTCTGATAGAAGATACTTTTTCTTTATTTTGGGCTTGGTTTTTTTTTGTTTTCCTTTAAAGCATGACATACATGGAAATGTGTTTTGCACAACTCCCTTTGTAAAACCAATGTCAAGTTGCCTTCTTTCTCAAGGAGAAAGAGCATTTGGAAACCAAAATTTGAAATGAGGAATGTTAAAATTGTTTTTCATGTAATTGAGGAAAAAAATATCAATTTTTTTTTTTAGGTTTTTATAAGGCAAACGGGGTTAAGTGGCTTGCCCAAGGCCACACAGCTAGGTAATTATTAAGTATCTGAGACCGGATTTGAACCCAGGTACTCCTGACTCCAGGGCCAGTGCTTTAGCCACTACGCCACCTAGCCGCCTGAAAATATCAAATTTTTAAAGAGTTTATATGAACTAGCAGAACATGACCATCACCTTCAATATGGGCAAACAATAAGCTTATATATTCCAGGTTAAGAGTGACAAATAGGGGTGGCTAGGTGGTACAGTGGATAGAGCACCGGCCCTGGAGTCAGGAGGACCTGAGTTCAAACCCTGCCTCAGACACTTAATAATTACCTAGCTGTGTGGCCTTGGGCAAGCCACTTAACCCCGTTTGCCTTGCAAAAACCTTAAAAAAAAAAAGCCTACTAAAGAGCAACAAATCAGAGGAGAAATTAAGATTAAGAATAATTTTTTCTGGGGCAGCTAGGTTGCACAGTGGTTAGAGTACTGGCCCTGGAGTCAGGAGTTCAAATGTGGCCTCAGACACTTAAAAATTACCTAGCTATGTGATCTTGGGTGAGTCACTTAACCCCACTGCCTTGCAAAAACTTAAAAAAAAAAAAAGAATAGATTTTCCTGAAGGGAGCATGGATCACTGTGGCAAATAACAAACAAACAAACAAACAAACAAATAAATAAATAGATCAGCAAAATAATAAGCAATAAAGAAAAACACTTAGAGTAAGTAGGTTTTTTTAGTATTATTATAAAGGTCCTAAATTTCAGGTACATCATAGGTTAAACAGACATTAAAAACAATCTAGAATCCTAATGAACTATGTGCTAAACACAGTTTAAAAAAAAATGAGTTCAGAATACTCAAAAACCTGCCTTGCCTAGGAAACATGGAATATACCTCATTCATTTATAAGGAAATGCAGTGATCACCTTTCTAAGTTTCTTAATCTGTAAAAGGGGGATAAGGATACCTTTAGGATCTCTTACAGTTACCAATTCTTAAATAATTATGAAAAAGTGCTTCAAAAACTAAAGGATTTCAATAATAAATGTCATAATTACAGTACAGGAAATATAGCAATATATAAAAACAATTTTCTTAGGTCTAACAACTTAAAATTTTATTAAAAAAAGGAGACAAATTAACTTAATGGATTATTTTCTTCAATCAATAACTTACTTTATTGCAGCAATCTTTTTGGATAAAGTGCTCTTTGCTGGAATCTTTAAAACAAAAATAATGTTTAATCTTAACATATTTCTTCAATTTTATATAAGGGAAAGGAAGAAAATTTCAAAGTCAACAATATTAAAAAGCCAAAATATGAAATTTGTTACACTACAATTGAATATATTCCTAGAGAAAAAAAATCAATAGTAAAATAAGTTCATTAAGAATCAAACAAATGGGGCAGCTAGGCAGTGCAGTGGATAGAGCACCGGCCCTGGAGTCAGGCATGCCTGAGTTCAAATCCAACCTCAGACACTTAATTACCTAGCTGTGTGTGGCCTTGGGCAAGCCACTTAACCCCATTTGCCTTGCAAAAACAAACAAACAAAAAGAATCAAACAAATAAACCTTAAGTATGAAGTTGCCCTTACCATGGGATTTGTCCCTCAAAGTTTTTGTGTTTGATTTTATTTATGTTTTTTGTTTTTGCATTACTTGCATTTCCTAATGTATCTTTTCCCTCAAGCCAAAAATCATATCATAAAATAAAGCATGAGGGAAAAAAAGGAATTTAGTAAAGTCAACAAACTTATCAATCTAGTCTTAAGCTGTAATGACTTATTAAAAATATTCCATAAGAATTTAGTAGAGATGACCTGAGGCTTCAGGAGATAAATACTGAAGATGAGAAACAATAAGAATTTAGAAGTGTATCTCTTCCATAAATACAAACAACTGCTGCTCTTTCTGGAAGTGAATCCATAGCCATTTGTGCTCCTTCCTGAACCTGTGTGACAAAGACACTTCCCAAATAGAAAGTTTATAATTATTCCCAATTTGGGAATAATTGGGATCTGCTTCTGCCAAATTAGAAGTAGTGAAACAATGTAAATGAAAATAGTATAACACTGGTAATTTGAAGGGATCAATCTTGATTCCAGGGAAAATAGAAGATGTACATCTTCCCCCCTCAGTAGTGAGGTGGAGGGCTAAGAGTTTAGAATGCTGTATATGCATTTTATTTGCTTACAGTTTTTTTTTGTTGTAAGGGAAGATTCATGGAGGAGGGAAAGCAAAGGAAGTACGTTGGGAAATGATTGTTATTTTTCAAAAGTCGTAAACATTATTTATTGAAGATGGAACTATTATCTACACAAAATTCCCTTATGAAAGTAGAAAATAAGTAACTGAATACTATTTAAGAATTCACTCAGAAATATTATACAGTATCTTCTATATACAAAGTATGATATGGAATACAAAGATTAACACAAAAGTGTCTCTGGCCTTTCAGTCAGGGTTAATTAAATACAGAGACAGGAGCAGCTAGCTAGGTGACACAGCAGATAAAAGCACTGAGATTGAAATTCGGAAGACTTAACTTCATGAACTCAAATCTGTCATCAAATCACCTTAAAGCTGTGAAACTGGGCAAATCACTTAACCTTGTTTCTCTGCTTCCTCATCTGTCAGAGCTGGAGAAGGAAATGGCAAACCACCTCACAGTATCTTTGCCAAGAAAACTTTAACAGAACTAACAGAGAGTCATCAGACTTAACTGAAAAATGATTTAACATACTGTACAAAGCAATATGCAAATGAAACAGATCATACCCTTTGACCCAGCAATTCTTATACTATGCCTATATCCAGAAGAAATCATTTAAAAAAATGGAAAAAGTCCCATGTGCTCCAAAATATTCATAGCATCTCTTTTCAAGTGGCAAAGAATTGTAAATCAAGGGAATGCCCATCAACTGGGGAATGGCTGAACAAGTTATGATATATGAATGTTATGAATAAGAAACCATGAATGGTCAGACTCTAGAGCAGCATGGAATGAGTTATAGGAACTGATGCTAAGCAAAGGAAGCAGAACCAAAAAAAATTGTACACATTAACAATATTTTGAGTTGATCAACCTTGCAGCTCCTCTCTCAGCAGTTCTGAGTCCTAGGAAAATCCTAGGAGACCCACTATGGACAATCAATTCCAATCCAGAGGAAGAAAAACAAAACAAAAAAACCCTATAGAATCTGAACTACATTCATTTCTAAAAATTTCTCTTATGTATTTCTTTCCTATCTCATGGTTATCTTTCTTTTTCCTTAATCCTAATTCCTCATACAGAAAATGACTAATCTGTAAGTATGTTTAACACAAATGTGTATGTACAATATTCACCTGACTGCTGCTGAGAGGAGAGAAGGGTAGGAAGGGAGGGTGGAAGGAAATTATGTAACTTAAAAATATGCATATGCAAGTGGATCAGTGTTGAAAAACTTTCATAATGTAATTAGAAAATTAAAAGATCAATTGAAGAAAAAAACAAATCAATATGCAATAAAATGCCATAGATTCATTAAGACACACATGTATTAAGCATTTTCTATGAACAATTAATTTGCTAATTATGAACAAAATTCCATTGGAATCTGAGGAGGAAGACAGAATTTCTGATAAGAGAGGTTGTTTACCAGCAAAAAGCTTTATTTAGATAGTGCTTTAAGAATGGATAGGATTGGGGCGGCTAGGTGGTGCAGTGGATAGAGCACAGGCCCTGAAGTCAGGAGGACTTGAGTTCAAATCTAGCAGCAGACACTTAATGATTACCTAGCTGTGTGACCTTGGGCAAGTCATTTAACTGCCTTGCCCCCCCCCCCCCAGAAAAAAAGAATAGGTAGGATTCAACACTTTAAAAAAAGGGAAATAGCATCACAGGAGCAAAGAAAGGCTTAAACAGTGATGTGGAAGGTCCCATCTGAGGAATGACCAACAGTCATGTTCACCAAATAAAAAAGATTTTTATAGTGATTGATAATACTGTACAGATTAGTTGAAGCTAGACTGTGAAGGTGCTTAAATCTCAAGCTAAGGAGTTCAAATTCTTTCCAAGGCAGTAGAACGTCAAAGAAGAATTTTCAAAAAAGGAAAAGGCATAATCAAAGGTGTTCTTTAGGAAGATTAATTGCATAATGGTGATAGAATAGTGTGGAGATGAAAACAGGGAGACTAGGCAAAGGAATGAGGACCTAAACTAAGATGGTAGCAGGAAAGAGAGGGAATGATTCAAGAGACTGTGATGATAGAATCAACAAGTTACAGGAACTAAATTATATGGTTTAAGGGCAGGGAAAAATTAAATATAATTGAGATTTGAAAATTGTGGTATTAAAAGAAATATGAAAATCAAAAAGAGAATCTGGTCTACAAAGAAAATTCTATTTAAAACATTTTGAATCTAATGCGCTGGCAAGACAAACTGGTAGAAACTGTAAGCAAGCAGTTGGCAGAAGTGAGGAATTTGAGAGAGGTAAGAAGAAACAAAGATTTGTGAGTCACTTCCAAAGGAGGAGTTTAATTTGAGGAAGTATTTAACATTTCCTAGATAAGAGTACAGAGAGATTAAGGACAAAACTTGAATAATTTTTATATTTAGGTTAAGAAACAGTGATATGAAATTAAAAGTCTTAATTATATATTGTCTTTCATTTAGCAAGAAAATTATCCATTTACATTTCCTTCTCAATGGGAGTGGCCAGCAGACAATGTCTGTCAAGTATAATGTTAGGCTTAATAATATGGCTAACAATTTACTAGGAAATGAAGATATTAACTTATACAAAGACAAATATAACAAAAAGATAGTAATAGGTTAGGCCACTTAACAGCAAGAAATGGATCTGAACTTGATAAATCCAGAAATAAAAGTTTAGTAATTGTCTACTCTATCACACTAACCTTTATGCCAATAATACTATAGGGTTTAAAAGGAAACAACATACCAAAGAACGAAATCGTACACATTCTATTTGTCCATACTCTTTAAAAAATGATTTCAGCACCTACAAATCAAACAAAACACTCATTTTATATTCATATTTTTAAAAATCAATTAAAATTCCCACAATATAACAATAAATAAAACCTACCAATTTTAATTACTAATTTTTAAGCAAAGTAATAGTCAAGGGCCAAATGGTCCACTCCAACTATTGAATTCAGTTGGGGAAAAAAAAAACTTAACAATAATGTACATACAAAAGCTAACCTAATTCCAATTCTTGACATTTGGTGTTTATATTGTATTTCAAAGTATCATCATTCACTTGAATTATAATAAAAGCCTTTTGGTTGATCTTCCTTGTCTCATGTTTCTACTCACTCCAGTTTATCTCTACTCAGTTATCAAAATCATCTTCCTAAAACACAAGACTGACCAAGTCAACCTTCCCCTCCAAGTAATAAACTCCAATGGCTTCCTATTACCTCCACAATCAAATATAAAATCCTGTTTGGCTTCTAAAGGCCTTTGTAACTTGGTCTCTTCTGACATTTTCTGTCTTCATACCCCACATTACCCTCTAGATATTCTAAGTCTAGTGATACCAGCTTCCTTGCTGTTCCAATACACTCATTTCTCAACTCTGTTTTTTCATTAGCTGTCCACATGTTTGGAATGCTCTCCTCTGCCCCACCTCCTGGCTTCAAGTCTCAGTTAAAATCTCAGGCTCCTTTAATATTAGTGTTTTCCCTCAAAGAACACCATCAATTTAATCTGAAAAAAATCTACCTTGTACATACATTATCTACATGTCACTTCAGCTAGAATATGAACTGCCGAGGGGCAAGGAACTTTTTTTACCTTCCAATGTGATAAAATAAACCACTATAAATCTCTACAATCCATATATTCACTCACCTTTTTTTTACAGGTGACAGGTAAATTTCCCACAAATACTGTTCTCTTATTCTTTATTCTTTCTTCTTCCTCATTCACTTTAATCTTCTTCCTTTTATTTAACTCAAATGAATAATTTGAATTATCAAGTATTTCACCATCTGTTGTTTTACCATTATTACCATCTTGAGAAATTTTCTTTTTCTTCATCTGTTTAGCTTGCATTTTTTCTTCTTCTTCCTCTTCAAGATCAGCAAATACCAAAGCACTTTCTCTTTGAAAGACAAAATGTACATAAAGAGTAACAGGAATATCAAACATACCTGGCATGTTAAGAAAAATCACTTTTCCAATTTAACATTTCAAAACATGGAAAAAAGCTTAATTTAACAAGTGGATAGTTTTTTTTCACAAAGTTCTTAATTCACTAAATAACTTCACTAAAAAATTTTACTAAAAACAAAGATTATTTTAAGAATGTCTAACAAATCTATTTCTTTTGCATCTCCCTTTTTAATTACAACAAACTACATTTCTAGGAATTGTAAATAGTTTTCAGTATACAAATATCCATGGATATTGAATATCATGTCCATAATAGCCTATCCATAATTTCATTTCTTCCATAAACTTAACATTAATGAAACCTAAGATATTAGGAATTTTAAATGACAATCAAAATAAAAGAAAATATTTTAGATATAATTTTTATTTCACTGTCATTATGTGAAACAAAAAATTAAATTCGTTTATTTATTAAGCACCTGCTTATGTATCAAAAAGAAAAACTACCAGCCCCTACCCTCAAAGAGTTCATAGTCTGGGGGGGGGGGTCTGACAAGTATGTAAATATACATTATAAGTCAGGTGATGATAAATGAAGAGGTCCAATCCTAGGAGAAACGTGAAGAACAACTTCAGTTGTCATTATTAAAAGCTTCACAGAGAGGGTAGAAATGAGGATGAATGCATTTCAAGAATTCAGAATAAGCAAAGAAAATGAAGAAAGAATAGGAGAATGGGGATGTAAAATAAGAAGGAGATACAAAAGAGAGGTGTGAGGACGATCAAAAGACAATTTAGAAAATTAACAGAAAACCATACTTTTCCATAATGTTGCATTAAACAATGTCTTTCCATGTGAATTCCAAAACTTATACATATATAACATTATATATTACTTCAAAAAGCATTATATACTATTTCACCCATTAGAATCCCATCTATTTCCTTGAGCATATCTTCCTAGATCCTTTGCTCTCATCACTCCCTATCTTATACTGCACCGGATTCTATCCCTAAACAAAACAAATGTCTATGGGTCAGTTTTGTTGCAGGAAACTAGATGACAACAATATTGCTGTGTACAATGTTCTCCTAGATCTGCTTACTCCACTTTGCATCACTTTTTTTAAGTCTTTCCAAGTTTTTCTGAAACCATCCTGCTGATCATTTCTTAGAGTACAATTATATTCTACCACAACTGTACAACACTTGTTCAGTTATTCCCCAATTGAAGGGTACCTCTTCAATTTTCAATTCTCTGCCACCACAGAAAGAGATGCTATAATTATTTTCCTACATAATGGTTCCTTTTCCTCTCTTCCCCACCCCCCATCTTTGGAATACAAACCTAGTGTTATTCATGGTTCAAAGGGTCTGCAATTGTATAGACCTTCAAGCATGGCTCCAAATTGGCTTTCCAGAATGGTTGGTGCATAAATCCTTTTCTTTTAGTTTTTGCAAGGCAATGGGGTTAAGTGGCTTGCCCAAGGCCACACAGCTCCGTAATTATTAAGTGTCTAAGGCGGCATTTGAACTCAGGTACTCCTGATTCCAGGGCCAGTGCTCTATGCACTGCACCACCTAGCTGCCCCAGGTGCATGAATCTTAACAGTACCCTCATGTCCCAATTTTTCCATATCCCCTCCAACATTTGCTATTTTCCTTTTCTGTAATAATTACCTAATCTGATAGGTCTCTTCATATCCTTTAACTACTGTCAACTGAGAAGTGATTCATATGAAGACAAGCTTTAAAAAGGCTTGTCAGGTACTTACAAATTTCATTTTCTACTCAATAAAAGTAAACTCATGTGCTCACAAACGGACAAATCATTTCACAGATAGACAAATCATTAATAAACACTTATTATGGGTTAGGCCCTGTGGGAAGGGACTAAATTCATTTTTAATTTTGTATCTATAGAAAGTATTCATTTAATAAACACTTTGGTTTAATTCAATGGCAGGCACTGCCATTTTTAATTTTTCTATTTCCATAGCCTGAAACTATGCCTTGTAGATAACCTTTATTCAACCATTTAAGAAGCAACAACCTAGTCCATGCAAGGCACTATATACCAGGCTACAGGAAGACAAAGAGAAAATGAAAAACTAGTCCCTACCCTTAAGGAACTGCTATTCTACTGAGGGTGTTTACATTTCTTACACATTTCACAGCAAACATTTTACTGAATTCAGTATTTGTTTTTTGGGTGTGAGATTAAGGAATGGGGAGGAGAAACTTTTTAAAATTAGCCAAATGCTCATGTTGCACCTGATAAGCATTCTCCAAATCTCTTCTTTACTCATTCTCAAATTTAGTAACCTCATCAGTACTCATTCCCTCCAAACACTTATCCCAGCTGATGATTTCCAGACTTTGTTAGAACCAACCCCAATCTCTCTTCTGAACTTCACCAATTTCTTATAGAACATTTCAAATAGTTTTCAAACCCAACATGTCCAATCTTAAACTTATTGTCTTTTCCCCAAAACCCAAACCTCAACCAAATATCCCTATTTTTAATTAAAGGCACTATATCTGTCACCTCAAAGTTACTTTAAACTTCTCACTCTTCCTCACTTCACTATTTAATCAGTTGCTAAATGCTATAATTTCTACCTTCACAATATCTCACATACCTCTCTATTCTTAGATTCAATAGTTTGGGTCAAGCCTGCATCTACTCTTAAATATTATAAAAACCTCACAATTAGTGTCCCAGCCTCTAGTCTCTCCCACTCCAAACCAGATTCCACAACTACCAGAGTATTTTCTTTTATCAAAGATCTGACCATATATACTACTTGATAAATCCCAAAAGCTCCCCAGTGCCTTCAGATAAAATATAAAACCTGTCTGATTTATAAAACCCTTCATAACCCAGTTAAAATCTTAATTTCCACATTTTATGGTAATATTTTTCTTCATATATACTATTAGTTCTTCAGCATTGAAGAGGACTACACCAAATGACTGAAGGCATGAGTTGGACAATTATGTTGATTATAGTGAGGGGTATGCTGAGCAGGACATCCTTCTCACTTGCCTTTACCAGAATTGTTCCAACCCAGGGCGACTGAAGATGATCTGGCTGCTGCTGGAGTCTCTTGGCCTTAAATGGTTTTGATTCCTTTCATATCAGCAAGGCATCATGGCACACCATTAACACACAGCAAGCAATAGTCTGTGCTATGTGGTGACAGAATTTGACAATCAGGTACATCCTAGGGGCAGTTAGGTGGTGCAGTGAATTGAGCACTGACCCTGGAGTCAGGAGGATCTGAGTTCAAATCCAGCCTCAGACACTTACTATTTGCCTAGCTGTGTGACCTTGGACAAGTTACTTGACCCCATTGTCTTAAATAAATTTAAATTTTTTTTTTTTAAATCAGAGACATCTTAACCCGTCTCTTGATGGGTCAATCATCAGTACATCTTTCCACTCAAACCTTCCATCTTTGAATTGTGAGCCATGCTCATCAGTATGATACAATTGGCAATTGTTTTTAGCACTAGGACAATGTCATGGGCTATATTGCTCTGCTGTTAGTACAGTCCCTAGAGCTCAAGCTCATTAGACATAGCCAGAACTCACATTCTACCTTTTATCTCCATGCTTTTGAACCAGCAATCACCAAAACCTGGAATGCACCACTTCCTCAGCTATGTTTCTGAGAATTCCCTCAAAATGCAATGAAGAATGATCTTCTAGACCATAGCTTTCCTAATTCCCCACATCTAGAATCCTCCCTTGCCCACTTTCTCTACATTGTATTTATTCTGTATTTACTCTCAGAGGTACAAGCTGTCAACCCAACAGAATATAAGCTCCTTTGCAACAGGAATTCTTCCATTCTTTGGGCTTGAAGTGGCTCAGTGGATAGAGCACCAGCATTGGAGTGGGAAAGACCCATGTTCAAGCCTGCCTCAGACATTTCCTGGCTTTGAGGCCCTAAAAAAGTCGTTTCACCTCTGACCCTTAAATTTCTTTATTTGTAAAACAACAAAAACAATCGCTAACATTTAAATCACACTTAAGATGTGTCAGGCTCTGAACTCAGGGCTTTCCAGATATTATCTCATTTGCCTGATACAACTACCATGGGAGTTAAGCTCTACTCTTGCCTCCATTTTACAATGAGCATTATAAGGATCTAAGTAGATGCTATTTATAAACCCTGCAAAGATGTGCAAATCTTGAAATAAGTTACTATTATTATTATTATCATTATTGTTGTGATTTATATTCCCAGTACCTGGTATATATGAGATGGTTAATGAATGAATAAATGCTTCTTTATTGACTGATTGGCTGCATAGTACATGGTAAAGAACAATGAACCTCTGGTCATAGAATCAGCTCAAATTCTGGGTCTACCATTACCATATAACCTTAGCTATGTCATTTAGTTTCTCTGGGCTTCAATTTCCTCATCTGTACAGTGACGGATTTTGGCCAGATGGTCATTAATTCTCCTTAAATTTTAGATCTATGAATCAATATGACCTCAACAGATTAAGGAAAAACAGGGTGGAGCAAGAGTAACAAAGCAGGCTCAGTAATTTCAGTTTCTAAAAGTCATGAAAATATGCCTCCTGACATAGTACTGACCTGTTTGCCAATTTTTTATCTGCATCAGAGAGATGCTTCTTCACTATAATTCTTTTTGCAGGCTTTTGTTCAATACCAGCACAAGTTCTTCACTGTGGATTGCAGCAGTCTCATCTTCATCATGTTTTCTCTTCTTACTGTTAACCTTTAAAAGAAACTAAGCTATATTTAAAGAGTTTTCACTCAGCACAACTTATACAAAAATCCTACTCTTTCCTCCTCTCTCTATCTCTCCTCCCTCAATTGGAAGAACTTTCCACTCTAAAATTACTTTTCATTTACTCTGTACCTTGTATACACCTAATTTCCAACATCTTGTCTCCACTCCATGTTCTTTAGTGGTAAAAATTTGTTTTTACCTTTCTTTGTATCCTTAGCATTAGTACAGTGCCTGGAACATGATAAATATTATTGACTGACAGTCTTATTGATTGATCCATGATGATATTCTATATTTGGAATCAGGAGACCAGCCCTGTTTCTTATTATCTGTAGGACCTTAGGCACCTCATCAAATTTTGGGGAGGCTGGGGGGCAGGATGGAGGGGGATGACTAGATATCTTCTGAGATTCTTCCAACTATAAACACAGGATCTTATGAGTTCCCTATGTTCATTTCAAATGCATAGCAAGTGTAATGGAGAGAGAGCTGGCCTCTTAGCAACATTTTGGATAAAGAGTAGACCTTCTTGGAAAGATCTGAATTCAAATCTATCTCTGATCCAGGGTTGATACTATCTAAAGTATACCCAAGAAATCCTCTAAGATTAATTAATTGATTAATTGCAAAGCAATTGCTATAAATATGTGTTCCAAGTTCACTGTATCAATGAAATTAAATTTCACCTAGGAGAAAAAAAGATACCAGAACATTTCTGACTTACTTCTCTGGCAGTCACATAGACAGGCTGTTGCACTTGTGTAGCTGAAGAGCTGAAGAGTGATGCCAGGCGGCTCTTGCCATTCTTAAAGGGCTTGTTTTGAAACAAGCTGCTGGCCACCTGTCCAACCTGATATTCTCCAGATGCAGAGCTGCTCAATGTGTCCTCCACTGCTTTGCTGGAAGGAAGTAAAAGCAAGTATGTTTTTTAGCACTCTAAGGTTTGTAAAGTGCCTTTCAAATTATCTTATTTGCTACTCATATAGACCCTTTGAAAGGGATACCATGGTCATTCCCATTTTCCGTGTTGTGAGCATAAAAGCTAATCATTGCTCCTTTTTTTTGCCTTTGTCTATCCAGCACTTAGCACATACTCAGCACATAACAAGTGGTAATAAATGATTGGTAATGGATTGATGTGTCAGAGAATGAGATTTAAACCCAGGGCTTCCTTACTTCAAATTCATCCATTTATCGCTAGATCACCACACATACATCTGTAAAGAGACAGTGAGAGCCATCTCTGGGGCAGCTGGCGGTGCTGGGTCGGAGTCCAGAAGCCCCGATGCCCATCCCGCCGCCGCGCCCTGTCTGCCTCAGGTGTCCTCCTCCGCAAAGCGAGCTGGAGAAGGAGGCAGAGAACGCCGCAGGCTGCCGCAGCCGGCCAAGAAGGCCCAAGCGGGGTCAAGAAGGGGGCCCGACTGGGGGATGCGGAGCGCGTGTGTGCGCGTGCGCGTGTGCGCGCGGACGTACATCGGTGTGATCCCCGGCGCGGCCCCGTGACGTAGGTCAGCGAAGGGACTTCCCTGCAGTGGTGCCAGTCTGAGGCGGCACCTGAACCCGCGTCTCCCGTCTGTGAGCCCAGGCTTCCCCGGGCCGGCCAAGGGCCGTGGGGGCCGGAGGGGCACCGGCCCCGGCGCAGGCTGGCGCACGTTCCTCACCCGTCTCCGCTCGGCCTCTTTTTCTTCCTTTTAATCTTCCGCTCAGTCGCCATCTCCGCCGCAAGGTAGCACCTGGGCTGGAGGCGGGCCACGTGACGGCGCCCACTTCCGGCGCCGCTCCGGCAACTTCCGGCCGGCGGCCTCGCCCCTCCCCCTCCTCCTCCTCCTCCTCCTCCTCCTCCTCCTCTGGGTGAGGCCGAAGCCTCGCGAGTATTAAAGCTTCCCGACGGCCCTTGGGGCCTGTGGCCCTGGAGGGGCGCCGACTACCTGGACGGGGCGGGGCGGGGCCCGGGAGCGGGGCCCGGGGCCCTCGGAACTTTTTCCTTTTGCACCTTTTTTAGAAGAGGCGGGGAAGTGGGGGAGGGGGCGTTCCGAAAGGAGCGGCGCGCCGGACGCGCGCAGGCGCGGAGCCGGGCCTCGGGATCGGGGCGCTTGCGCACTGCGGGGCCCGCGGGGCCCGGGCCGAGCGCGCGCACACGCCGAGCGCGCGCACACGCCGGTCCCGGCGGGCGGCGAGGTCTTAGCCGGGAAATGGCCCTGAGCGACGGCACTCGCCGGCCACGGCCCCCGATGAGCTTTACAAAAGTTGCCTTTGTAAAATTTTACTGTTATTTTTGTCAGTTTACAACCATCACTTTTCGTCTCACGCCCCCCTCTGAAGGAACCCCCCCAATTCTAGGGGTACGTCTACAGAGTCGAGCGCGCCACGCTGCCCCCAGGCCGGTCTGGCATCTGTCGGAGGCGGCACTCCGCAGCCCCGGTGCCCGCGGGGCACCGACTTCCTGGCCTTCCGGGCCGTCCTGGCTGAAGTGCTGCAGACTGCACCCTTATTTTAACTGCGGGAGCCTTTATGCTTAAAGTGCATTTCTTGCCCTACCGGTTCACATTCACAGTTATACTTAATTGGGGGTTTCCCCCCCTCCTGTTTTTTTTATGCCCCCCCATTCTCAGTTTTCTTCCTCTCTCCTTATAAAGAAAAGCCTGAGAGAAGAGGTGTGCTTAGCACCAATATGCTAGGTTTGGTGAACTCTCAGTTCTCTCCCTGACCTAGAATCCAATCATAGATACTTATTCTTTAAAAGAAAAATTTTTTTAAGTCCCTCTTTGAAATATTAATCCTACCCTTATTCTATCCTCCCTTTTTTTTAACTTTTCCCCTTTCCTTACTGAAAGAAAGGTATTTTTGTACCTTTATATTTTCTCCTCTTTTGATCAGTTCAGAAGGTTCAGTGTTGGCCTACTCCCCCCACCCTTCCTTAGGAGTCTATTTAATAATATCTCATATAACTGCAAACCCCAGTTATATGACATGATTTCCCCCACCTTTCTCCCTCCCTGCCCCCAGGATATTCCTCTTCCCTTTCTTTTCTGTTTTTTTGATTTTTTTTTTGTAAGGCCAATAGGGTTAAGTGACTTGCCTAAAGTCACACAGCTTGGTAATTATTAAGTGTCTGAGGCCACATTTGAACTCGGGTCCCCCTGACTCCAGGGCAGGTGCTTTATCCACTGTACCACCTAGCTGTCCAACCCTGGACTCAGACACTTAATAATTACGTAGCTGTGTGACCTTGGGCAAGCCACTTAACCCCATTGCCTTGCAAAAAAGATAAAGAAAATATGTAAAACCACTGATGATAGGATTCAGAAGGGACTTGTGTCATCTTAGCAGAAGGGAATAAGCATTATTAAATACCCACTATGTGTGTCAGGCACTCTGCTAAATGCTTTACAAGTACTATCTCATTAAAATGTAAAGAGTTTATCATTATGTAATCCTTGTGATTGTTTCTCTTGAGTCCTGTGTTTGTATTTCATAGTTTCCACACAGAGGCACTGATAGCATTTTTTCCTCAATTCATTCAACACACTTCTTGCACAACAACCTAGAAAATGCATCAGATTAAAATCTGATCAGGAAAACCAAGACAAATTTACTATAAGTCATTTTTCCAGCTAAGGACCTTTATGATAGGGCAGTGAATGGCCAGGATGCAGCACAGGAGTAGGAGCAATTGCAGTGGCCAGGAAGGCAAGAAGGAGACCTCTAAACCAGAAAGGGGTATCAAGTGACAACTCTGTCAACTGTTAGTTCCAGGTCACAGTTCCAGGATGGACAGAAACAATCCCATGGGAGATGAATTCTACCTGTATTTTTAAAAATCAAATAAGAGCAGTAGAGGGAAAATGGGGAAACATCATAATTATGCAACAAAGTTATGAAAAGAGCATTAACAGCTTGACAAAAGAGTGACAAAATAATTCTGAAGAAAATAATTCCTTTAAAGTTAGAACTGGTCAAATAGTAAAAGAGGTACAAAATCTCAATGAAGAAAAAAATTTCTTAAAAATTAGAACTGACCAAGCGGAAGTTAATGACTCCATGAGGCATCAAGGAATAATAAAAGTTTCAAAAAGATTGAAAAGTAGAAGAAAATATGAAATATCTCAAAGGCAATACTAATTACCTGAAAAATTGACTGCAGAGATAATTTTAAAATCATTGTACTAACTGAAAACCATGAACAATAACAAAAGAGAACTTCAATATCATAGTTTATGAAATTATAAAAGAAAACTTCTCATATATCTTAGAACCAGAAATTGAATACATCCTCTAGTTACCCGAAAGAAATCCAAAAATTAAAAACTCCCAGGAATATTATTGTCCAAATTCAGGTTTCCCAGGTCAAAAAGAAAATACTACAAGAGGGCAGAAAGAATTCAAGTATCATGTAGTCACACTCAAAAATCACACAGATTTAAATTTAAATAACAATTTAGACACAAAGGGTTCAGAATATGATATTACAGAATGCAAAGGATCCAAGACTGTAACAAAGAATAGCCTATTCAGCAAAATTGAATATATAATCTGACAGGGAGAAAAAGTAATCTTGAATGAAACAGAGGACTTTAAAGCATTCCTGATGAGCAAATAATCACTGAATAGGAAATCTAATAATTAAATATATGACTCCAGAGAAATATAAAAAGACAAGCATGACTAAGAAATCAAAAGAGATTAAACCAAGGGAAAGAAGGATACATATACCTCAAAATTTTATCATCATCAGGGCCTTTTGCAAGAGTCTAAATAGAGGGCCTGGGTGTGCATCTAATATGTTGGGAAGATCTCCAAAAAAGAATGAAAGGGTAAGGAAGACGAACATACTGAGAGATGAGAAAGGGAAGAGGTAGAATACAGGAAATTATCTTACATAAATGGGGCACAGAAGAGAAGTTTATACAGTAGAGAGAGTCATGGAGGTACCAAGTAACACATGAAACTTCATTCTCATCTGAGTTAAAGGGGGAAGAATAAACATCCATGGGCAGTTAAGGTACAGAAATTCATTTTGTCTTCCCTAATTGATAAATGGTCAAAGGATATTAACAAGTAGTTATCAAATGAAGAAATTAAAACTATATGTAATCATATGAAAAAATGTTCCAAATCATTACTGATGAGAGAGATTCAGATTAAAACAACTATGAGGTACCCCTCACACCTATCAGATTGACTGAGATCACAAAAAGGAAAAATGCTGGGAAGATTGAGACATTAATGCACTGTTGGTGGAATTGTGAACTAATCCAACCATTCTGGAAAGCAATATAGAACTATGCCCAGTATATAAAACTATGCCCGAAGAGCGATAAAACTGATCATACCCTTTGACCCAGCAATTCCAATAGGCCTACATCCAGAAGAAAAAAATAAATAGGAAAAGTCCCACATGTTCAAAAATATTCATAGCAGCCTTTTTTAGAGTGACAAAGAATGGAGGGGATGCCCATTCAGTCAGGGAATGGCTGAACAAGTCATGGTATATGGAGTACTATTTTCTATAAGAAACCATGAATTGTTGGGCTCCAGAGAATCATGGAACAAATACAGAAACTGATGCTGAGTAAGGAGCAGAATCAAAAGAACATTGTACACATTAACAGTAACTTCGTGAGTTGATCAACTTTGATGGATGCAGCTCCCGTCAGCTATCCAGAGAGCTAGGATAATCATAGGAGACCAGATATGGACAATGCTATCCACATCCAGAGGAAGAAAAACAAAACAAACAAAAACACTACAGAATGAATGAATACTATGTTCACTTTTTTAAAATTTCCTATTTTTCCTTCCTATCTCAGTTTTCTTTCTTTTCCCTTAGTCCTAATTCCTCATACAGAAAAATGACTAATCTGTAAACATGTTAAACACAAATGTGTATGTACATTGTTCACCAGACTGTCACTGAGGGGAGTGGGGGTGGGCAAGGAAGGGGAAAAGAAATTATATAATTTATAAATATGCAGATACATGTGGATGAATGTTGAAAAACTTTCATAACATCTAATTAGAAAAATAATATGAATTTCTTAATTGATATTTTATCTAATAGGGAAGTGGGAGGGAAAGTTTTAAGAAAAAAAGCAAGGTAGAATAAAATAAAAATGAGGTTAGAATAAGAGAGGCGGTCCCAGAAGCAAAACAAACCCTTTAGGAGGGGACTGGGTAAGAAATACAAGGATACATATAAGACACTACATATAAAAAATATAAGAGAATAGGATGTAAGCTATTACATAGATAGTTCACAAACTTAACTATGAATGTGAAAAGGATTAACTTGCCCATAAAATAAAAGCAAACCAGAATCTAACAGTATGTTGTTTATAAGAAAGATACTGGAGGGGCGGCTAGGTGGTGCGGTGAATAAAGCATCTGCCCTGGAGTCAGGAGTACCTGGGTTCAAATCTGGTCTCAGACACTTGATAATTACCTATCTGTGTGGCCTTGGGCAAGCCACTTAACCCCATTGCCTTGCAAAAAAAACAAAAGATACTGGAAATAGACACCCAGAGAATTTAAAATAAGGGGCTGGAGCTGAATCTCTTATGCTTCAATTAATTTCATTAAAGATAATGACAAATGAAAGAATACATCCAAATTTGTGGGAATGAAGCCAAAGCCATATTTAGGGAAAAACGTATATTTCTCAATGCTAACATTAATAAAAGAGGGAAAAAGCATATTGGATATGCAATTTAAAAAAAACTAGAAAAGCAATGAATTTAAAACTTCCAGTTAAATGCTAACTAGAAGTCCTGAAAAATTAAAAGAAAGATTAATAAAACAAAGTAAACTTTCAAAAATTGAACTAATAATAAACAAAACTAGATGTTGGTTTTGGGGGGAAATAAAAAATTAATTACTGGATAATCTGATTTTTAAAAAAATATATTAGTATAAAAAGTGAAAAAGGTCAATTCACAACCAATAAAGAAAAAATAAAAGCTGCAATTAAAAGCTATTTTATCTAACTTAAATTCCAAAAAAAATGAAAATCTAAATGGAATAGATGAATGCCATAAATGAACTCTAGAAGAAGAAAAAATGTCAGAACCAGATATATTTATGTGTGACTTCTACCAAACATTTAAAGAACAATTAATTCTAATACTATGTAAACTGTTTGGAAAAAGAATGAAAAATTCCACCAAATTCCTTCTTTCACACAAATGGTCTTGCTACTCAGGAAGAATCAATACAAAGAAAACTACAGATCAATTTCCCTAATGAATATTGATACAAAAATTTTAAATAAAATAAAAATTTTAAAGTAAAATACCATTTAAAATAAAATAAACAGATAAGATTGATCTTACACTATATAAGAAAGATCACACACTATGACCAGGTGGGATTTGTACAAGGAATGCAAGGCTGGTTCAATCTAGAACAATTATGGGCATAATTGACCATATTAATAACAAAAATATGATTATTTCAATAGAAAACTTTTGATAAAATACTGCATACATTCCTGCTTTATTTTTATTTTTTGAGGTTTTTTTGCAAGGCAGTGGCGTTAAGTGACTTGTCCAAGGTCACACAGCTAAGTATTAACTGACTGAGGTCGAATTTGAACTCAATTCCTTCTGATTCCAGGGTCAGTGTTCTATCCACTGAGCCATCTAGCTGCCCCTTTACATTCCATTCCTGCTTTTAAAAAAACACTAGAAAGCATAGAAATTAGTAGAGCTTTCTTTTAAAATGATTAGTATCTATCCAAAATCAAGAGCAAATATTATCTCTAATGGTGATATACTAGAAGTCTTTCCATTAAGATCATTCATGAAGCAAGGATGTTCGGCATTGCCATAACTATTCAATACTAGACATGCTAATCATAATAGCAAGATATGAAAAAGAAATTGAAGAAATAAGCACAGGCAATATGGAAACAAAGCGAATACCTTTTTTTGCAGATATGATGATTTAATTAGAAAATCCTAGAGAATTGAAAAACTAATCAAAGCAATTAACAACTTCAGCAAAGTGGCAGGACATAAAATAAACCTACATAAATCATCAGTATTTATTACCAACAAAACCCAACAGATAAATTCCACTTGAAATAATTACAGAAAGTATAAAATACTTTGAAGTCTACTTCCCAAGACATACACAGGAACTATATGAACAAAATTATAGATTTTTCTATCTTATTTTAATTTCCTAATTTTCCCTTCCACCCTGATCCTGAGAAGACAAGAAATAAAATTCTCATTATACATATGAAGTCATGCAAAATATTTCATTAGCTATATTCTAAAGGAGAAAAAAGCAAGTAAAATTAAAAAAAAAAGAAAAAACTATATACTTCAGGTCACTCTCTGAAGGTGAATAGCATACATCAGATTGACTCAAATGACAAAAAAAAGGAAAATGACAAATATTGGGGGGTATGTGGGGAAACTGGTATACCTAATGGACTGTTGGATCCATGAATTAGTCCAACCATTCTGAAAAGAAATTTGTAACTATGCCCACAGAGTTGTTAAATTTTGCATAGTCTTTGACTCAGCAATGGTAAGTCTAATCTTCTGAAGAGTTTAAAGAAAATGGAAAAGGACTCATATGTACAAAAATATTTAGAGCAGTTCTTTCTGTGGTGGCAGAGTTAAAAGCTAAGGACATGCCTATCTGTAAGGGAATAGCTGAACAAGTTGTGATATATGAATATGATAGAATTTGTTGGTTAGTCACTTTAGTCTTGTCTGAGTCTTTGTGACCCCATTCAGGATTTTCTTAGCAAAGTCACTGGAGTGGTTTGCCACATCTTTCTCCAATTCATTTTACAGATGATGAGATTAAGGCCAACAGGGCTAAGTGAGTCATTCCGAGTCACACAGCTAATAAGTGAGGCCAGATTTGAACTCAGTAAGATGAATCTTCCTGACTCCAGGCCTGGCTGTCCTTATATGATAGAATAATATTGTACTATAAGAAATGATGAAGGAGATGATTTCAGAATAACCTCAGAAGGCCTGTAAGAACTGATGCAAAATGAAATTAGTAGAATGAAAACAATATACAAAGGAACTACTATATTGTAAAGACAATCAACTTTGCTCATCAAATTCAACTTAGATCAATGCATACTAGGGAATGATGTAAAGACTAACAAACTGTCTTCTGTGGGGGGGGAAGGGAAGCAAGATTGGGGAAAAAATTGTAAAGCTCAAATAAAACCTTTCTAAAATTAAAAAAGGGGAAAAAAGATAATCAACTTTGAGAGACTTAGTAACTTAACAACACCATTACCTATCACAGTTCCAAACTCATGATGTATCCTATTATCCAACTCCAGAGAGAACTGATGGGTTCAGAGTGCAGACTGAAACAGTTTCTTATTTTTCCTTGCTTTTTTTTTGGGGGGGGGGAAGCATAGCTAATGTAGATATTTATTTTTGTAAGGCTAAACATATTTGTAATTTATTTTTCTTATTTCTTGATTGGGGAAGAGGGAGAGGAAAATTTGGAACTGAAGAAAGAATTTTAAGTCTATATTTTTTTCTTTTTAAGATTTTATTTATTTTGAATTTTACACTTTTTCTTCTAATCTTCCCTCCCTCCCTCCCTCCCCGCCCCAGGCAATCTGTTAGTCTTTACAATGTTTCCATGGTATACAATGATCTAAGTTGAATGTGATAAGAGAGAAATCATATCCTTAAGGAAGAAAAAATATAAGAAATAGCAGAATTACACAGTAAAAAGTTTTTTTTTCTTCTAAATTAAAGGTAATAGTCTTTGCTCTTTGTTCAAGTCCACGATTCATTCTCTGGATACAGATGGTATTCTCCATTGCAGACAGCCCCAAATTGTCCCTGGTTGTTGCACTGATGGAATGAAAGAGTCCTTCAAAGTTAAACATCACCCCCATATTGCTGTTAGGGTGTACAGTGTTTTTCTGGTTCTGCTTATCTCACTCAGCATCAGTTCATGCATATCCCTCCAGGCTTCCCTGAATTCCCATCCCTCCTGGTTTCTGATAGAACAATAGTGTTCCATGACATACATATACCACAGTTTGCTAAGCCATTCCCCAATTGAAGGACATTTACTTGATTTCCAATTCTTTGCCACCACAAACAGGGCTGCTATGAATATTTTTGTACAAGTGATTTTTTTACTCTTTCATCATCTCTTCAGGGTATAGATCCAGTAGTGGTATTGCTGTATCAAAGGGTATGCACATTTTTGTTGCCCTTTGGACGCAATTCCAAATTTCTCTCCAGAAAGGTTGGATGAGTTCACAACTCCACCAACAATGTATTAGTGTCCCAGATTTCCCACATCCCTTCTAACATTGATCATTGTCCTTTCTGGTCATATTGTCCAGTTTGAGAGGTGTGAGGTGGTACCTCAGAGATCCTTTAATTTGCATTTCTCTAATAAGTAATGATTTAGAGCAATTTTTCATATGACTATGGATCACTTTGATTTCCTCATCTGTAAATTGTCTTTGTATATCCTTCGACCTTTTGTCAATTAGGGAATGGCTTTTTTTTTGAAAATTTGTCTCAGTTCTCTGTATATTTTAGAAGTGAGTCCTTTGTCAGAAATACTAGTTGTAAAAATTGTTTCACAATTTACTACATTTCTTTTGAAATGCAGTTGATTACAGTGGCTTTATCTGTGAAAAAGCCTTTTTAATTCAATGTAATTTAAGTCTCTATACTTAAAAAGAAAAAAAATACCGAAACTAAAACATCCATTTCTTGAAAAAAAAGTTCTTTCTGCTCTGGTCTTCTCTTCAGGAATGCTTTTAAGTCCTCTATGTCACATTAAAGACCCCTTTCCCACCTTCCCTCCACCCCAAGGTTTTGCTCAGTTTTGCTGCATTAGCTATTCTTGACTAGAAGCCTTTATCTTTTGCTTCTGGAATAGCATGTTTCAAAATCTTTGTTCTTTTATAAATTGTTGCTAGTTGTTATAGTGCTAAATCATGGATCAGTCAGTAATAACCATATATTAAATGTCTAACATGTATAAGACACTGCCCCAAGTGTGGGGATACAAAGAAAACAAAAAGACAATCATTGGTTACAATCTTTTGGAGGAGACAAGTACAAAGTATATACAAAACATATAGGATAATAGAGTGAGGCGCTAGAATCAGGAAAGGCTCTCTATAGAATGTGGAATTTTAATTGAAATTTCAAGAAAGCCAGAAGCTTAGAGACGAAGAGGGAGAGCAATCCAGGCCTGCATCAGTTCATATTTCTTATTATCCTCTGAATTCTTCATATTTGCTTCTTTTAATTAGTAATAATTTAATTTTAAATTAGTAATTTTAATTAGTAATATTTCACTATTACAATACTACAGAATATTTAACCATTCCTCAGTCCATTGGCACCCAGTTTGTTTCTAGCTTTTTTTTTCCCCCAAAATATTTTGGCATATTCAGAACCTATATTTATTCATATTCTAGGGTATATTTGTGTGTTTTTGTGGCATCTCTGGATCAAAGGATCTGGACAGAGATCCAGTGTCCTTGTCCTCCTTCCTTTCCACACTTTCCCAGTTCAAAAGCCTCACAAAATGACCTTGGAAAAGAGAACCTACTTATATCTGGGAATAAGCCAAGGTTAAGGGCTGGAAAGTCAGCATCTTGTCAAAACAATCTCTGTGAATTGGCAGACTCTGGAGACTCCAAAAAAGTTAGCTTTCAAGATCAGGCAGGTCCAAGGGTTGTTCTATTCTAGTTGCTATAAAAATTATCCAGGCAATGAACCCTTGTGGAAATTTTCATCTGTCAATTAGTTCTAGAAGTGCTGAAGCACCTGTTGTCTCAAGTGATTCTAACTATTAAAGACTCAGAAAAGAAAGGTTTCAACACTAAAGTCCTTAACCCCAGTAAATGGTTCAACATCAGACATGGATTTGTTTTTTTTTAATCAGTAGAAATAAAATTAAAGAAGTTGCATTACCATATACTTCTCTATTAAACCCTAATTATCATAAGGATTTTCTATCAACTTGTAGATGAAACCTATATGGGTTGATTTTCCCTGTTAGAAAGTGAGCTCCTTGAGAGCAGAGATTGTTTTGATTTTTCTATTTGAATCCAATCCTTAGCATATGTTTTGTGTATGGTAATTGCTAAATAAATTATTTTCATTCATTCATCTGCCCAGCTGCTATGCAAATCCTGTTCCCCAGACTTCACCTTTAGAAATTGATAATGAAACCAACATTAACACTTCCTGCCAAAATGAACATTTGTTGTTGTTCATCCTTGATTTTCTTTTTTTAAAAAATTTTATTTATTTAAGGCAATGGGGTTAAGTGACTTGCCCAAGGTTACTAAGCAATTACTAATTGTTTTAGGCTGGATTTGAACTCAGGTCCTCCTAACTCCAGGGCTGGTGCTCTATCAACTTTACCGCCTAAATGCCCCGATCTTTGATTTTCAAAGAGGTTCACTGACATTATGGATCATGTCTTGACTTACCAGTGAATGTATTTAAGTGAAGCAGAGTTGCACACAGAGCCTTCCTTTAGAGGACAGATTTCCTAGTTTCCAAATATTTAACATCAGCAAAACTCTGAAATCAAAACTAGACCAGTGTTGTAAAATTCAATGAGGAAATTTCAATGCAGAAATAACTTTTTCCATCCCAATATGACACAAAAAAGCAAGTCAAAAGCCCACTGACAATAGACAAGAGCAGTCAGATCCAGCAAAGCAAGCACAAGCATGACAAAAGATAGGAAACATGGAGCCTTCATTGCTCTATGTCTGACAGAGACTAAAGTAACGGGCTCCTCCCCAAAAGCAGGGGCCTTGGGAGTTATTAGAAGAGTAGCAGCTTGGTCACAATAAGATAGGGATATACCAGGTATCCATATGTCTCCAATATCCCTAGCACTCTGTCTGAAGACATTAGAAAGGTCTCTGAATCTCAAAGATCTATGGGATGTTTAACCTCAGGAGGGAGAAGTTAGTACAAAAATGCAGGACAACCCGCTCAACCACCCAACCCAAAAAAATCTCAACAGGGTTCAATGGTAGGGTAACTTCTTAGATCCTAGTTTGTTTTTTTAACCTATGCCACCTCAAGTGGCATTAACCAATACCACCTCAAGTTCAATCCTTACTTGTTTCTCTTGTTGAATTGATGCATTTCTAGATGGAATGTTGAGTTTGGAGAACTAGTGGTATAATATTGAGTGACCTATTTGGAAGTTTTGGAAGGGCAGTGTTATGAAAGAAGCATAGGAAGATAGGTAAGTCTAAATTATAGATGGCTCTAAAGGACGAACTAAGAATTTTATTCTGGAGGAAACAGGAAGCCACTAAAGACTTTTGAAAGTGTGACATGATCAGACTTGTACCTTACAAAGATGATTTTGGCTGGACTTTCAGGGGCAGAGCCCAGATGGCAGAATAGAGGTAGTGCTAAGATCTCCCAACATTCCCCCTTCAAACAACTTTAAAATAAAGCCTCAAGTGAAATTCTGGAATGGCAGTCACCAAAAGGTCAGGGTAAGACAGTTTTCCAGTCCAAGACAACGTAGGTCAGGAGTGGGCAGTGACACTGTGATGGAGGCTGGCCTTGGAGGTGGCAACAATAGCAGCAGTGGCTTCTGGGCTCTCAAGCCAGAGATCATAAGGGATGACTAGGCAACTGCTCAGACAGATTACAGGGAACCCCTGTGCCAATACTGGGTAGAAGACTATGCTAATGGCAACTCCATTATGTATACCCACTTTTGAGTCAAAGTTCCAAGGAGGAGGCAACTAAGTGGATGGGGGCAGCTAGATGGCACAGTGGATAGAGGACCAGTCCTGGAGTCAGTACAACCGGAGTTCAAATTTGACCTCATACATTTAATAATTACCTAGCTGTGTGACCTTGGGCAAGTTACTTAACCACATTGCCTTGCATAAACAAAAAAAAATGTTCTAGGGAAGGGGGACTTAATATGATTAAATTATTTATATTCTTAATATGGAAAAATGATACATGTAACTCCAAAGAACTTTATAATTAATAGGGAAGTTAAAAAGAATGCTACATAGACAGAGTACAGAGGTGATTCTATTCTATTGAAGTATTTTTAAAATGTATGGATGAGAAAAAGGGATGCATTGGGAGAAGGGGAAAAGGAGAGGAAAATGGGAAAATTATCCCATATTAAAAAGATTGCACAAGGAAAGGTTTTTATAGTGGAGAAGAAAATGGTGAGGGATGGGGGGCAGATAACACCTGAACCTCACTCTTACCTGAATTTGTTCAAAGAAGCAAGAATATGTATAGATACTCAGTATAAAAATCTATTTTACTCAATAGGGAAGTAGGGGGCCAAAGAGCTAAGAAAAAGAAGAGTGTATGATAAAACGGAAGGCAGATGAAAGGCAGTCTCAGAAGCAAAACAGACTTTTGGTTTAATGGGGGATTCTTTTAATTGAGGGGGAACAAGGTAAAAGAGAGTGAAAAGATAAACAGAAGAAAATAGAATGGACAGAAATACAATTAATAACTGAGAATGTGAGTGAGATAAGTTCACCCACAAATGGAAGCAGAGAACAAAAAAGAGAAGAACCAGAATCCAGGATTAAAATAAAGGGCTGAAGCAGAATCTAGAAAAAGGCCAGGGCAGCAATTATAATTTCTAGGCAAAGCAAAAGAAAAAAGGTCTAATTAAAAGAGAAAAGCAAGGAAACATCTTTCTAAAAGGGACCGTAAACAATGACTAAACATATATGCATCAAATGTATAGAATTGAAATTCTTTTTTTTAATTTTTAAAAAATTTTTTATTTACAGTAATGGCGTTAAATGACTTGCCCAAGGTCACACAGCTAGGTAATTATTAAGTTCTGGTTCTGAATTTGAACTTGGGTCCTCCTGACTCCAGGGCCGGTGCTCTATCCATTGTGCCACCTAGCTGCCCCAGCATTCAAATTCTTAATAGAAAAGTTAGATGAACCTATTGGAGGAACTAGATAACAAACTTATAGTAATGGAAGGAAACCTCAACTTTTTCTCCTTGGAGCTAGATAAATCCAAACATAAAATAAATAAGAAAAAAGGATACAAATAATTTCAGAAAAGGTAGATATGATAGAACTCTGGAGAAAACTGAATGGTAACAGAAAAGAGTGAATCTTTTTTTCTTCTGTACAAGGTACATCACAAAAGTTGCCTATGTATTAGGACACAAAAATTTTACAAATTCAGAAGAGCAGAAATATTAAATATATTCTTTTAAAAACAATGGAATAAAAATCATTAAAGAGAAGGGCAAATTAAATACTAATTGTAACTAAATAATCTAATCTTAAAGAATGAGTGAGTCAAAATCATAGAAACAATTTCATTGAAGAGAATGACTAGAATGAGACATACCAAAATTTGTGAGATATAGTCAAAGCAGTATTTTTGACAAAATTTATATCTGTAAAGGTGTAAAGAGAAAGAGATCAATGAATTGGGTATCAACTAAAAAAACCAAAGCAAAACAAAACATATTAAAAATCTCCAAACAAACACAAAAATGAAAATCCTGAAAATCAAAGGGGATCAATAAAATTGAAAGAAAAAAACAAAAACAAACCATTGAACTAATCAATAAAACTAGCACCTGGTTATATAAAAACATGCAATAAAATAAACTGTTTAGTATAAAAAAATGAAAAGAATTAATGCACTACCAATGAAGATGCAATGAAAGTACTATTACTTTTGCTCAGTCACTGGCTGGTAAAATTGATAATCTAAGTGAAATGGATAAATTTGTGAAACTATAAACTGCTCAGATTAAAAAAAACGAGGAAACAAAATATATAAATAACCTGCCTTAGAGAAAAACACTGAACAAGCCATAGATGAGTTACCTAAGGAAAAAAATCCCCAAGATCAGATGGAATTACCAATTCATTTCATCTAACATTTAAAGAACAATTAATCCCAATTCTATATAAACTATTTGAAAAAACGGTAAAGAAAAAGTCCTACCAAATTCCTTTTATGATACAAATATGACTCTGATACTTAAATCAAGGAGAGCAAAAACAGAGAAAGGAAACTATAGGATATTTTCATTAATGAATACTGATACAAAATTTTAAATAAAATACTAGCAAGGAGATTTACAACAATATAACACAAAGATCTATATAATTTGACCAGGTAGAATTTGTACAAGGAATATAGTAAGATTAGATCAACTTTAGGAAAACTAGAAGTATGATCAACCATATCACAATAACAAAAACAACAAAAATCAAATGATTATATCAACAGATGCAGAAAAAGTTTTTGACAAAATATAAGTACCATTATAACATTATTAAAAATTCCTATTTTAAAATTATAAGTAATACTACCTAAAACCAAGAACAAATATTAATTATAATGGAAATAAACTAGAATACTTTTCAATAAAATCAGTGAAAAAGCAAGGATGTCCATTATTACCTTATTGTTCAATGATAAGGAAGCAGTCTATGATTAAACAGGAGACAAGAGAGGTTCATGGGAAGTAAAATGACTAATTTGATCACAGGAAATTTTAAATATTTTTGTAGAAATAAAACAATGTAGTCAAAATTAGAAGGAAAACAGAGAAAATTTTTTCACAGTTTCTCTGATAAAAGTATCATTTCCCCTATGTTTTGTGTGTGTGTGTGTGTGTGTGTGTGTGTGTGTGTGTGTGTGTCTATGTGTGTGAGAAAGTAATGGAGTCAAATTGTCAAATTTACCAAGTAAGAGTCATTTCTTAAATGATTAATGATTAATGAATATGAACATGCAGCTTTCCAAAGAAGTCAAAACTATCAATGGTCACATGAAAAAATGTTCTACATCACTATATATATTACAGAAATACAAATTAAGACAACTCTGAGGTATCATCTCATAACTATCAGATTAGCTAATACAATAGACAAGGAAATTAATAAACATTGGAGGGAATGTGGGAAAACAGGTAAACTAATGTCCTATTGGTGAAGTTGGGAACTGATCCAACCTTTCTGGAGAACAATTTGTTACTATGTACAAAGGGCTAACCAAACTGTGCATACACCCTTTGTGATCCATCAATGCCAGAGATCAAAGAAAAAGGAAAAGGCTCATATTGTAAATATACTTACAGCAGCAATTTTTATGGTATCAAAAAATGTAAATTGAGGGAATGACCATCAGTGGGGAATGGCTGAACAAGTTGGGTTATGATTGCAATAGAATATTAATGTACTATAAGGGGGCAGCTAGGTGGTGCAGTGATCCTGGAGTCAGGAGGACTTGAGTTCAAATTTGACCTCAGACACCTTGGGCAAGTCACTTAACCCCATTCCCTTGCCAAAAAAAAAATCAAAAAAAATTTGCTATAAGAAATGATGAGCAGTATAGTTCCAGAAAAACCTGGGAAGACTTATATGAACTGAGCAAAGTAAGCAGAAGCAGAACATTATACACAGTAACAAAAATATTAGAACAATGATCAACTGTGGATTCCAAAGGACAATCTATGAAAAATGTCATCTACTGTGGGAAATTTGGGACATTAATACATTGTTGGGTAGAGCTGTGAACTCAGCCACCCTTTCTGGAGAGCAAACTGGAATTATGTCCCTTTAAATGTCCATACCCTTCAGCACTATCACTGCTGGTTCTATACCCCGAAGAGATCATGAAAAAGGGTAAAAACATCACTTGTACAAAAATATTTATAGTAGCCCTATTTGTGGTAGCAAAGAATTATAAATTGAGGGGACGTCCATGAATTAGGGAATGGCTGAACAAATTGTGTTATATGTATGTTATGGACCACTAATTGTTCTATTAGATACCAGGAGGGATGGGAATTCAGAGAAGCCTGAAGGGATTTGCATGAACTGATGCTGAGCAGATGATGAGCAGAACCAGAACATTTTACACCTTAACAGCAACATGGGGGTGATGATTAACCTTAATGGACTTGCTCAGTTCATCAGTGCAATAATCAGGGACAATGTTAGGTAGGGTATCTGTGATGGAGAATACCATCTGTATCCAGAGAAAGAACTGTGGAGTTTGAACAAAGACCAAAGACTACCACCTTTAATTTTTTTTTTAAAAAGTTCTTATATATTATGTAAGTATGCTATCTCTTATATTGTATTTTTTCCTTAAGGATATGATCTCTCTCTCAACACATGCAATTTTGATCATCAATTTATAGCATGGAAACAATGTAAAGATTTTTGGACTAACTTCTGTGAGTGGCTGGGGAGAGAAGCGAGACTGGGAGAAAAATTGTAAAACTCAAAAAAAAAAAATGCTATCCACATCCAGACAGAGAACTGGTGAACACTTCAGTGAATACTGAATCATATTGGGCAAGCCACTTAATCCCATTTGCCTTGCAAAAACCTAAAATAAAAATGACAAAGTTAAAAACAAAAACAAAAGGTCATTTTGGCAGTTGGGTGGAGAATAGTCAGAGAGAGAAGTCTAAATGAAAAATTAGGAGACTATCATAATACATAATAAACATGAAGAATTCTGAGAAATGTGGGAAGACCTATTTTGAACTGAGGTAGAATGAAATAAAAACAGTACAATGCAGTTATAACCTCCTGCTTGGCTTTTACAACATCTCAACTTGGCCTAAACTTAACATTTCAGCCTTATGATACATTTATACGATTCTTCTTCCACCACTTTGTTTCAGCCAAACTCATCTTTGTTTCTGAGACAGGGCTCTACTCTTTGTATCTTTTCACTGGTTCTTCCCCTGCCCTTTTATGTAATTCCTCCCCACACCTTCACCTCACAGATTAGCTCATTTCAATAATGATCCAGCTCAAGCATTTGTTTCTTAACATTCTTGCTTCTTCCAATTGCTAGTACCCTTCCTCTCTAAGTACCTTATAATTTTTTTTTAATAACTTGAGTTTCTAGCCAAACCTGGGACATTTCATATGTCACTTATACTCCAATATTAGGTTTGGATGAAGCAACTAAGAATGTGAAGGGCACAAAAGAGAAGGTAAGATATATCCATCTGTCCTTGAAAATGTGAAGAATATCCTGTGGATAAAGTACATAAACTTGTTCTATTTGACTCCAGAGGACAAGGAACAATGGGAGGCAGATTTCAGCTTAATGAAATATGGGGATCTGGAACACGTGCAGAGGACGGCATGTCTTTATATGAAGAATCTGAAGAAATCTGTTTCTGGAAGAATCATCATGACCATGTGGAAAGTGTCTTTGGAACAGAGGAGAATGCCTAAGTATTCTATAACTGATTTAGGTTAGCTAAACACTAGTTGAGGAGAAAGCATTTTAGCTGGCTTCAAAAGCATTAAAAAAAAGGCCAGTCAGCTTCAGCTAATCTCTTTTGTTTCGTTCATTCTTGAGGATTTTGGTGATTCATTCACTTACCACATTCTGGAAAGGGAGTAACCTATGTTTTCCACTTCCTTGGGAGTTTTGGAAAGTGAAGAGAATGAGATATAGGAATCTGATAGCAAGAGTTCAGGCCAGGTAATATAGCTAGCCTAGAAACGACTTACTAACAAATGACTTTCAGGAAGACCTAAGTCAGTGGTAGCTGAGACAAGAACTCCTCCAGCAAAGATGTTGCCTTTGGACTTGAACTTGACGGGACCACTTCTATATATAGGAAAAGAATGAAGTTTTGAGCCTACTCCCCTAAAGACTGCGGTAGTATAGGAGCCAATGTTTGTACAATTTTTTTAGTGGCTACGTCTTTAAAATGGACAGCAGCAACTGGTGGCTCAGTGAATAGTGTTGGAATAAGGAAGGTCTGATTTCAAATCCAGCTCTAAACATTCACTAGCTGTATGATCCTGTATGATCATTCAATATCTATTTTCCTAAGTTTCCTCAACAGGAAAATTAAGATAATGGTACCCACACCTTGAAGTTTTATTGAGGGGATCAAATAAGATAAATTTATAAAAAGCACTTATACAGTAGCTGGTATATAGTAAACACTAGAGTTCTTCTTCCTTTTCTCTTTCCCTTCCCTTCTGAAGTAAATATCCTTTTGTAAAGTAAATTGATATTGTGGTTAATTGAAATTTGGGCATTAGTCATTGACCCAACAACGGATGGAGTCACAACAAGATGGTGTTTGAACAAAGAGCATTAGAAACAAAAGAGATCCTAAAGCCTCAGGATGCTCTGAAGCCCTCCATGGAGATCAATGCAGTTGGTTTAGCTCTGGGAGAGATGGCTCCAAGTCAGCCCATGGAACTGAGAAGTGACTTCCTCAGAATCTCTGTGTCGGAGGCAGGAGTTGAATCCGAGTCTCTATTCCTTTCACCCAATCAAGTAACAAGCACACATTAAAAACCTCATATATGCTAGGCAGGCACCATGTAAAGTCTTGGAGATGCATTTGTAGAGAATGAAATAATCCATACATAAGAAGAATATATTCAAGCAACAGGAGGAAGTTTCCAAGTTTTACATGTGTATATATACATACAATTATATATAAATATATGCTTATATATATATTAAATACATAAAAGGGAAAAACTATTAAGTGCTTACTATATAGATCAGACACTAAGCTAATAGCCTTACTCATATTATCTTATTTGATACAACTAGTGGAAAGGAGGTATCTTATGAGGAAATTAATTTTAATGCTATATCATTTGATTATTCATGATAATTTGTAATATTCCCTTCTGTGTCAAAAAGTCATCTCTTAGAGAAGTTTTCAGAGAACAGGCCCCCTTGGTCTAGGTCATCACATTCCTGTCCTCCAAAGGACAGGTGGGCCTTTTTGTCCTATAAACAGTAACTAAACTTGACTTCCTCAAGCACTCTAAGAGTTCTCCTGTGACCTTGTTCCCATCATTAGAGTTTGGCTCATGTAGAAGAAATCAAGCTAAAAGAGAGTGGGTTTTCTTTCCATAATTGCTGGAGGCTGCTAAATCTCATGACAAGGTCTTGTTCCTCAATTGACCTCCTTCCCTTCATAATGAAGTAATGGGGAGGGACTGACATAGTGTACCCCCTCATTAAATGTTCACCAATCAGGGCTGCTTTTCCTTTGTCATGGGAGGTTTGTTTCAGAAGCATAGCACTTGATTTAAGATGTCTCAGCCTCCCTTTTCATCTTTGATCATCAAGAGAGATCATTTGACCATCAATTTATTAATTATTGACCAGTCCAGTTAATAAATTGAGTTTTAATATCTGGGACTTTTGTCTCTTAGAATTTCATATACTCCAATTCTTAATCTCATTTTGCAGTTGAGGAAACTGAGGCAGAGATTAAATGCTTGATCAGGGTCACATAGCTAGTAAATGTATCTAGATTTGAACTCGGCTCTTTCTGGGTCCAGATGCAGCACTCTATTCACTGCACCAACTAGCTGCCTTATTAAATAAAAATAAATACATATTAGTTAAATGTAAGATAATTACATTTGTATGTACAGAGATGACAGTCATATTTAAAAAAGTAGATGAGATAATCAAGAGAAAGCAGAGGGCACAGGACAGAACCATGGAATATACTCACAATAGGAACTGTCCATGGATCATGAATGAATAAATGAAATTGCAATTATTAAGCAAGCATTTAACTAGGTACAAATCAGATTGAACGGGGGTGGGGGGGGGTTGTTCAGGGAGGATTAGCACCTCCAGTGTGAAGGATTACCAAGCTCCTACTAGGAAAGCTCATCCTCAATTCTTATTTTTGGCTCCAAGAAGCAGTCACATGACAGTAAACCAGATGGAGGGTAACTGATAGCTTCCAACTTGTCCTAGAGTTAGGAGGAATATCTACTACTCTCAGTGGGATGGGCAGATGAGAACAATTTGTCCAATGGCCACCAAGGCAGTTGAAACAGGTACTGCTGAGCTCTTTGAATAGCTTGGCCAAGTATTGAAGACACCCAAGTCCTTCTTTGCCTTCCAGGTCTTCACCAGTGGTCTTAACTTTTGTCCTGTCATTGGACTTTGATAACTCAGGAAGGGAGTGATTTTGCTGATGATTTTGCTCAATTCTGCCTCATTTAAATCAAATTCATACACAAATCAAGACATCACCCGTGATTGGCTCTCTTCAAAAAATAAAGGGTAACAACAAAGTACAAATTGAACATCATGTACAAATTACTGAGTTAAGTGTTATAAGAATAGGAAAGTAGAAGTTATTGTTCTCATGCATATCACATACTAATAAGGGAAGACAACATATGGATATAGAAAGTTTCAGTTACAAATAAGATAGAAAGGTCAGTGGTCTTTAAGACGCAGCAGCAGAGCAGATGGCAATGCATTTTCTTTAATGTCATTTCTGGTGACAAAACCATATCATTTTTGATGCTGAACCATTTGAAAATCACCAGAACTTTGTTGGCAAGGACTTTTCCAGCTCTTCAGTAGATGTAGCTGCTATGGAGGTGGTGGAGGGCTGCAGCACCTGTAGAGGAAGTTGACAGGTCACACATCTCAATAAGCATTGTTTCCCTGGATAAGTGATAGGAATAGGCTGAGAGCAGGATTGGTGGTTTGGGAAGAACTGTTACTCCTGGGACTCTGGTTTACCTGAATTATTCAATATTAGTTATCAGATAGTGATGCAGGAGATGAAAATGATGAGTCTTTGATTCACTAGAATTGCTCCCCTTATGATGGCTGTGGAGGCCAGAAGAAAGCAGGACTGCTAGTCTGTAGGGTACTTTATTTCTGGGGAGCTCTTAGGGCTCTGGGCCTTGGGTTATCTCTACCCGAAGGTAAAGAAGTCTGAGGAGAAATTAGACAGGTAGGAGGAAAACTGGGAAAGTCATGTCACAAAAACTCAGGGAGGAGAAATTGGAATAGAGGTCAATAAAGAGATCATTAATAACCTTAGAGCTATTCCAATGAATGAAGCTGGATACCAGATTTTTAAAAGAGGAAGAAAGACTTAGAGGAGAGGAAAAATTAGGCTGTGAAAGATATATAGGGCAAAAGCTTTGGGGAATGGTAGGTTTAAGTGAAGGTTAATTTATTTTTCTTTTTAGAAATGGGGAACACTTGAAAATATTTTTGCTCAAAATCAAAGGAGAGAGAGTAGGAAAGTAAGTTGACTAAGGGTTAACTTTTCCTAAGATTGCCCATTCTCTCCTCCTTTGCTCCAATGTCAAGGAATTTTGAAATACAGAACAGAGGGAGAGAAGAGAAAGTTTATGATAAATGGGTGTATTTCCATGGAACTGGTTTGAAGGGAATCACCAACAAGTGGTAATCCAGTACCTAGTTTTGTAATCACTTTTCTTTTGAGATGCTCACCAGCTATCTCTTAAATATTCTAAAATTTTTCTAGTTTTTTTAAGTTAAGACCAATGGCCTGTAGTTTGCAGCCTCAGTTCTCTGTCCTTTTTTTTTGAAAATGAGGACACTCAGGGTCAGCTAAGTGGTGCAGTCAGGAGGATCTGAGTTCAAATCCAGCCTCAGAAGCTCGATACTTACTAGCTGGCTTGATACTTACCAGCTGTGTGACTATGGGCAAGTCCCTTAATCTCTTTGCCCCCACAAAACAAAAATCAAGACTTTTTCTTTTCAATCTTTCTCTATTTCCCAACTCTTTCAATTATTACTGACAGTGTATTGCTCAGTAGTCACATCAGTCAGTATCCCAAGGATGTAGCACTTTTTCACTAGGTGACTTCAATTCAAGGGCATCTAGATGCTCCCTGATTATCTTAAGCATCAATTGTTAAGCCACTTTCATTTCTAGCACAGAGAAACAAGCAGTAAAATAAGAATTCTGTAGCTCTGTGTTTTCTGTTAGCAGTTATCATTATCCCAACCACCCCAAACAAAGGCCCTAATAGCAGCGTGTTGATAAATTTTTAACAACTAAGCTCTCTTGGGAAAAAAAAGTACATTTCTTCCTAAAAAAATCTATATTTGGTTAGTTTGTGTTTCCACATTGATCTCTTCAGACAAATTCCACTTTTCTTCCTCAGTGTAATTCTTTGGGTCTTTAGAATTTCATTCTTGAGCATCTCCCATTCCTCCTGGGTTGATTTCCCAATGTAGCAGTTTAGTTCATGAGACCAATTACTTTTAAATATATTTTTGTAAATCTTAGGGTTCATATCAAGAACATGCCTGTATTTCCTCTCCTTCATCACATTTTAGGATGTAATAATCAGTTCCCTCAGGGTTCCCATCATTTCCATCTCAGTGACTAATAAAATGGTGAGAATTAGAGAGAATCAGATCCAGAACAGAACTTCCCCAGTTTGGTTCCTCCACCTTTTGAAGGATGAAATCACTAGGTCAAAATAACATATTAGCAGCTCTTGACAGAGAGTTTTAAGAGATGCCTGGTTAGTTGAACTCATTCATCACTTTTCTATCAGGTCTTATGCCCTGCTTCTGATCTATTTCCCAATTTATTTACTTCCACTTTCTGACCAGGTTGTCTTCAGGACTTCTGTGACAACCACTCTTTCTTTCTACATGACCTCCAAATACTCTCCCATCATAATCCTTTCCCATCCCCAGATTTCCTCTCATGACTTTCTTAAATAGACAAGATAATTTTTCACTTTGCAACCTCCCAAACTTAATATCACCATGCCACCTTTTTAACTTAACCTCTTTTCCCCAGTAATATATAAGATAAGAGTCTATTCTAAGGGTGTATGAGGAAATCCCTCAAGTGCCTTCTCAATTATTTTTTCTTTACATCCAGCAGAACTCATACTACTTTAGAATTTATAGCATGGTACTATTCCTACAGTGAATACTCAATAAATACCAAAATGAAAAATAATTCATGTTCTCCAGGGGTTTATAGGCTACTGGAAGATAGAACATTTACACAAATAAAATGCAAACTAATTGTGAGAGGGAGAAAACACTGACAACTATAGTAGTGTGATAAGGAGAGGCCTTTTGGAGACATTGACTCCTGAAGTGAATCTTGAAGGAGGTAAAGAATTCTAAAAGGTAGAGGTGAGGAAGGAGCAGCTCCAGGTAGAAGGAACATGCCTTTTCAATAGTTTAAAGGCAGGAAATGGAATGTTGTATATGGGGATACAGTATGTAAGTTTGACTGAAATATAAATATGCCACATGAAATGAAACAATATGAAATAAATTGTGAAAAGCAGCATGATAAAGCCAGATTGTGAAGGACTTTCAATACTCCACCCCGCCTTATCCTTGAAGCACAAGGAAGCCACTCAAGATTCTTTAAGAGAATGACATCAGACTTATGCTCTACCAAGATTTGGGTAGCAGGTTGGAAGATGGTTTAGAAAGCAGAGAAACTATAAAAGCAGGGAGACCAGTTAGAAGGTTATTGCAATGTGAGAAGTCCTGAACTAAGATGGTGGCCATTCAAGCAGCTAGAAGAGGAAAGGTGTGAGAAACGTTGTGGAAGGAGAACAAAGATTGACAGACAACTGTTAGTATATGAGGGTGAAGGAGAGGTGAGAGTTGAGATGCAAGGTTAGCAAAAGTTACAAACTTAGGTGACTTTTGGAATGTTGTCTTCAATAAATAAATAGAAAAAAATTAGGCAAGATTTTCTTGGTGAGAGAATTGTTTTGGATGTTGCAGGGAAATTGGAAGTTCAGAGGAGCTAGAATAATAAGGGACGATAGATCAATTTAGAGATGAAGAAAATAATGCTCATAGAAGTTAGGTGACTTGGTCATTGGAGTAACATTGTTAATAAGCCAAGACTTAAATCTAAATTCAGTGTTCTTTTTGCTACTCTACATTGGCCTTTGTAGGGTTTGAGATGCTCAAAAAATGAATTGTGGATTTGCAGAGAGGAGAAATTTTTAAGTTTTTTCCTTCTAAGTTTATTTCAGTAAAATAATCAACTTTAGAGCAATTTTATGTTAATCCTAAATGTTTCTGCCTTAGACATGTTATATATTATAAATTCATCTATTAAAAGTTATTTTAAGAGATAAGGAAGCTCATCTATAGGTGACATAAGGAGTGTGTGTGTGTGTGTGTGTGTGTGTGTGAGATGGAGATGAAGGTTTAGGAAGGACATAAAAGCTGAAGGTTTCCCAATTCAAAACAGATTTGGACTCAGTGCTTTAGAGAGCTAAAAACACCCTAGATAGAAATTAGTTTAATTGTTTTCTAATAAGAAAGTGTGACATAAGGTCATTCCTGAAAATGACAAGGATGCTTATAAGTACAATTTTTAAAAGGCTGCCCTCCTTTTGAACACATGGAGACAATTATACAACTAAAAATTCCTCAAAGTAATAACAATGTCATAAAATTTTAAATACATGTAAGAAGCTAACAAACAAGTTCAATTTAAAAAAAGCAAATACAGAAAAATTGGAGGGGGGAGATTTGTAAAACAAATAAAAAAATCAAACTCCTTGATTTTTTTCTTTAGACAAACCATTCTTTGAGAATAGAAATATTTTCACAACAGTTAGGCAAATGAAGAAATACAGATATAAGAACACTCAAATACCTTATTTTCCATTTATGATACAGTACTTAAGTTTTTTACAAAGGCAGCATGGTGCAATGCATAGAGGGCCAGCCTTAGAGCCAAGAAGCCTTTGGTTCCTATCTTGCTTCTGAGACATATTAGCTGTGTGACTCTAGGCAAATCACATAACCTCCCAGTGCCCCATGCAAAGCTCTCTAGGACTAAAATTTTACAGGAAGCTGCTGTTTTACATCCATGGAGGGAGCTTCCACACACATTAGGAGTTCCCTACATTGATGAAATAACTCTGGACAGATAAAATTTTTGGAGGTAGGTTTTTCCCTGGCAATATTTTATGATTTTGAAAGACCAAATCTTAATTTATAGAAATGCACTAAAATTATTTAATTAAACCTTTAGAAACATAATCAGGGATTCACAAACTATGGCATTTTATTTCAGAGCCTTTGCTTACATTTGTACAATATATTACATAATTCTCCATTGTCTGCATAACCTAATATATGCTCTAAAGCCTTTTTCTATAAGCTTTTCCTTCAATGTTTGTCAACAAATTTTTACAGTCCTGTACAAATCTGAATATTTTGAAACCATTTTCAACAAAATCGGTTACTGTGAGCACACACTACAAAGACTGAAAATGCTTTTCTTAGAAAATTTGAATGTAAAGGATTCTGACACGTTAGCATCTACGAACAAAACATTTCAAAATTCCCACATTGTTTTGCCAGGAAAAAAAAAACATGCCAGTCCCCATCCAAAAAAAAGTACACAGAACTACAATTAAAACAGTAAAACAGTCTGTACAATAAAGTACTGTGTATTAACAGTGCTAGGTATTAAATAGCTTGAATGAACACTTCCGCAATATACAAATGTCTTACAAAGGTGTATAATTAAATATACAAGTGCCAAACAGAACAGATCTCGGGATCATACAACATAAAAGTCAATACAAGTGAAAACAGTTTGCGTTCATTTTTAATTTTGTACAAGGCATTTTTTTATCTTAGTAAACCTACCACTCAGATAGCTGTAATTAAAACTCTCATTTTGTGGTAGTGTTCACTTCATCAACCATGAATCACACATGAACACAGCTTCCTTGCTCCTGAAATCCTCGGTTGCAGCTCATAATAAAATAAGCGTTACACATGAAATATCTGCTTTAAAGGGAAAAGAAACATTTACAATAAAACACAAAAATAGAACTGTGATAATCCATTATGAATAAATATACACTTTAAACCGGCTACATACAGTTTTATACATTGTTTAAGATTTAATATAGTTTGTTAGCCATTTTCTTCCTTTTTCACACAATGTATTATATCAAAATTAAAAAAAAAAATACTGATTCATAGAAAAATGGCGAAGTACAGTAGTTCCATTCCAATTAATGGGCCATGAAAACCCATTGCAAAACCATTTAACCTAATTCAAACCTGTAAACATTGTCAGTCTTTTTAAAAAGAGAATCTTATTTGGTTACCAGGACTGATGTCTAATGTCCTGTTTACCTGCAGGTTTTGAATTTATTACATGTGCTTGACTTATACAATTTAAAGCCACTTTAAGGTGACTTGCATTTAAAAAACAATTAGCTTGTACAAATGAAAATAGGTTCATATTTTTCATAAATAAATGGAAAAATATCAAATGTTCCAGCTTTAACAAAATACCAGGGAATACATGTACAGTTAAGTTGTTCGACATGTTCTGGCCCACCCAATAACTATGCTTCCTGTATTGTCTCAGCAGGCAGTGAAAAGCCTCCATTTGCCACAGTGGAAGGCCTTCAAGTTACCAGACATACAATTCCCAGACAAGTTGGAAACAATTATTGCTTGAGGAAAAGCAGTTCATTGTACTTTTTCTTCATAAAAAGTGCACTTAAGTGCCAAGTCAGCTTGTCAAGAAACAATTTTTAAATATAAAATAGTGCTTGTCTGATTTTGTGTGCCACTGTGCAGTATATATAAAAAAGGGCCCTCAACAGCCATGAAGTGCAAAGTGCTTGGGGGAGTCCTGCTGTCACCTGCACTCCACGGACATTCCGGGCTGGGACGCACTGGACATGGAGGGTTCTGCTAAAGTTAACATGACAGCAGCTGTGATTGAGCTGGATGAAGGAGAGGAGGAAGAAGATGAGGATGTAGCAGCACCTAAAGAGAGTGGAAGCAAAACAAAAAGTAGGTTAGAAAAAACAGGACCCAAAGAATACTAATGGCTGACATTTCTACCATACTTTAGGATTTTTTCAAAATACTTTCTATGAATTGTTTTATTTGAGCATCACAATACTTTGTAGATCCATTTTACAGATGAGGAAGCTTGCTTCTAGCAAGGTTTAAGCTAGTAAGGTTAAGAAATGTGAACTACCTAAGTCTTCTTATCCCAAGTCCTTTGCTTTATTCACTATTTGCCCTAAAGAGAAAGGGAGGATTAAAGTATTCCAGTGCTCTGAACTATGACTATGTAACACTAAGTATAAGTATTTGGTTTGCAAAAAAGAAGTTAGATATCATGAAAGCATGATATAAAGAAAAGAAAGCATATAACTATCAACTTGACATTACCAAAATAATCTTTATCGAATGTCATTTAAGTGATAATACTATAGATTACTTGATATAACACAATGAACACTCAATATGTAAGACCTAGTAACATAATCCAAAAATTAGGTAATTCTAGTTCCTATCTTTTCTATTGGGAAGAGTCAGCATTTTTATAGATTCCTGAAATTTCTTTATATATTTTTTTAAGAAAGAGCACTAATAAAGGTTCTCTCCTGGCGTCTCATCTATTTTCTACACATAGCTAGCTGGTACACTGGATGTGGACTCAAAAAGATGAGAGTTTGAATCTTGTCTTTGGTAAATTATTTCAGTCTCTTTGAGTCTGTTTCCTTATCTGTAAAATGAAGATGCTAATAGGATCTATATCCCATGACTGCTGTGGGAATAAAATGACATAATATGTAAAATGCTTGTTAAACCTGATGAACTATTAAATATTAGCTATGACTTAGGACACTATTTGGGATATCCTAAGTACTTAACTAAATGCATGCTTCAAATGAAAATAATAAAACCATGTGAACATTGTACACAGTAACAGCAATACTGAATGATGATCAGCAATGAATGACTTAGCTCTTCTTAGAAATGAGTTCTAACAATTCTAAGAACTTATGATGAAAAGTGCTCTCCAAATCCCGAGAAAGAAGTGATAAGAATTTGAATGCAGATTGAAGCATATTTTTTTTTGTCTATTTTCTTTCACAACATGACTAATGTAGAAATATGTTTTGCATGACTACAAAGATGCTTGCCTTCTCAATGAAGGGGAGAGAATTTGGAACTCAAAATTTTTAAAAAACATAAATGTTAAAGATTTTACATGTAATTGAGGAAAGATAAAATATTTCAAAGAAAAAATAAATGCTTTCTTCCCTGATGATGAAGATCATGATGATAATGATTATATCTTTCTTGATGAGCTGATGACAGCAGCTGTGATTGAGCTGGTCTCCATTAGCATCTATTTGCAAATGATTCTCAGATTCATACACCCAATTCTAGTGTCTCTCCTGAGTTCTAGTCTTTTACAACCAATTTTCTATTATACAATTCCAACTGGATATCTTCTAGGTATCTCAAATTCAATAGGCACAAAACAAAATGCAATTATCTTTCCTCCCAATTCCACTCCTGTTCACAACTACTGAGGGTACTGGACCCTTCAAGTTACCTAGACTTGTATCCTTGCTAGCCACTATTTTCCTTGGCCCCCACCTATCTAATAATTTGCTTTCTTTACAGTATCTCTCACATATAGCTCCTGCTCTTCTAACATCATAGTCATCACCCTAGATCAAACCTTCATTACCACTCCTGAGTTGCAATCACCTTCTAAATGGTCTCCCTACCACAAGTCTCTTCTCACACATTTCAACCTCCACAGGATGGTCAAAATGCTTTTTTCCTAAAGCACTGGTAAGATCATGTGACCCTCCTATTTGAGGTGCTTTAGGTACCTCCAGATAAAATATAAACTCCTCTAACATTTCAAGTTCTTCACAAACTGGCCCATTACTATCTTTTAGTTTTCTTACATATTACTCTTTCACAAATGATTTAGTGTGACTTGTTTTCCCCTGTATCTTGGGGTTCTTAATCTTGGGTCTTCATGCTTATGCAGTGGGTCCCCCATGCCTGTCTTGCTGCCTACTGTTCCTCTGGTCCCTTCCTCTGTCTGGAGAAGGTAGGAGGGGACCTGAGTCAGTCATCTCTTCATTTCTCACCCTGCTGTTCTCCTTTGGACTTCTACATCATGCCCTTGGATCAGGCACCTCACCACCAAAAAAGATGGGGGGGGGAAGGCAGTCATTTCCTGAGAGCTTCAGGTAGTCACATCCCTCTCATCTCAAGTTATCATTACCACCACCACCACCACCACCACCACCACCACCACCACCACCACCACCACCACCAATAATAGCCAGTATCAATAATGTACTTTAAGGATTAAAAAGTGCTTTACATAAATCATGTCATTTGATCCTCATCAATCCTATGAGGTTGTTTCTGTCTTTTTTCATCTTCATCTTACAGTTAATGAGGCTCAGAGAAGTGAATTGACTTGCTCAGGGATCACACAGCTAATACAAATTTAAGATAGAATCTGAACTCAGGTCTTTCCAACTCCAGGTCTAGTATTCCAAAATGTACCAGCTAGTTTTCTCAGACACATTTATCTTTGCTACCTATTTCCTCCTTCATTGTTGTCTTAGATGAAGAGGCAGCTATCCTCATTGCCAAAACAGTCCCTTCCACTTGGACCCTTGACAGCTTCTTCTCCTATCTTCTCCAACATTTTGGTCCCATTATCATCCCCCCCCCCTTTTTTTAGGTTTTTGCAAGGCAAACGGGGTTAAGTGGCTTGCCCAAGGTCACACAGCTAGGTAATTATTAAGTGTCTGAGAATGGATTTGAACCCAGGTACTCCTGACTCCAGGGCCGGTGCTTTATCCACTGCCCCACCTAGCCGCCCCTATCATCCCTTGAGTCTACTTCCCTGATGACTATAAATACATTCCTTATAATTCTCCATCTTTAAAAAACCCTCAATTGAACTGATTTTCCTGTTGACTACAGTCCTATTATCTCTCCTTCCCTGATGGATTTAACTCCTTGAGCATTTAGAAATACACCAGGTTCCTCCATTTCCTATCTTCTCAGTCTCTTTAAACCTCCTTTATAAAAATATAGTTTCCAACTTCATCATTTAACTAAAAATGTTCTGTTCAAAGTTATCAACTATCCTTTCATTGTTAAATTTAATGGTCTTTTTTCAAATCTTTTTGACCTCCCTGGAATCTTTGACATTGCCAATCACTATCTTTTAATATTTGCTTCTTCAAAATCTCAACTTTCTTTAGGATTCTGTAACACTATCTCTTGGTTCTCCTGTCTGACTACTACTCAGTCATCTCAAATTGGAAGTCCTGTAAGGCATCACAAACTCGTTATGTCCAAAATAGAATTATCTTTTTACCTAAAACCCTCTCCTCACTCCAATTTTCCTATTACCATCAAGAGCTCCACCATCCTGTCACTTACGCTGACAACCTAAATGTCAACCTCAACTCTTCAATTTTGCATTCTCATCTCAACATTTCCCATTTATTGTCAAATCTTGTCATTCATATCTTCACCACATCTGTCACATACACCCCCCCCACAGCCACCATATAGTCACTATGCAGAATAAGGTCCTCAACACTTCTTAAATGGACTAGAGCATTTTCATCAGCATCCCAATCATTCAATACACTCCCATCAGCTCCAGGGTCAAATCTAAAGCCCCAGTCTGACAATTAAAGCTTTTCAAAACTTGATGCTTCCCTCTTCATTCATTCATTTATTTTTTAGGTTTTTTGCAAGGCAAATGGGGTTAAGTAGCTTGCCCAAGGCCACACAGCTAGGTAATTATCTATTACATTACTTAATTGCATCTATTTTTTTGAATTATAAAGATTTTATTTATTTTGAGTTTTACAATTTTCCCCCTAATCTTATACTTCCCCACCCCCCCCCAGAAAGCAATTTACCAGTCTTTACATTGTTTCCATGGTATACATTGATCCAAATTGAATGTGATGAAAGAGAAATCATATCCTTAAGGAAGGAACAAAGTATAAGAGATACTAAGATCAGACAATAAGATACAAGTTTTTTCCTCCTAAATTAAAGGTAATAGTCCTTGGTCTTAGTTCAAATTCCCAATACCAAGTGTCTGAGGCTGAATTTGAACTCAGGTGCTCCTGACTCCAGGGCTGGTGCTCTGTATACTTCACCACTGAGCTAACCTGATTTATTCCTTCTTAGGCAGCTTGGTGGCTTTCAATCTTGGGGTGGGGGGGTGGGGGACAGACTCACCATCTGGTGCCAAATTTAGTGGGGTCACTGGATTGTCTTTGGCCCATCTGAATCTCAGAGTTCTCAAGCTCAAGGAATACATCAATCTAGCCTCCCCAATAGAAAGGACACAGGGAGTGTTAGCACAATTGGCTAGTAGATTTTTAAAAACTGTTTTTAAACCTATTAAAAGGTGAGTTTCCTGGTTTTCACACTCTAGAAACTAAATAAACTATATGTTAGTAATGGGAAAGAGATGAGAAAACCAAGCAGCTAAGGATTAGGAGTATGGAAAGATTTCTAGAGAAGAATGGCTGGGTGTGGCAAGGTATGAGAACTAATGAGATAACTGGAGTTTTCTAAAGTTTATTTCCTTCTATCTGCCTTTGGGATGGCAGAAATTTTCTAACTTCAAATTAAAGACAGCTAAGTAGAGACTGCATTATCCTATCAAATTAAAAGGTAGAAAAAACTTCTGCCTCTCCTTTGTCCAATAAATTATTTATCCTTCATTCTCAAAGAGGGTAACATAAATTATATACCTTTCTTAGGATGACTCCAGCAATGAATAATAGGCTTAGAAACCAGAAGTTTTCAGCAACAGTTAGTTAAGAGAACTTCAGTAAAAGATAGAGGATCTGGATTCAAGTAAGAATGGAGAGAAGGGAGAAATTTTCAATTATTTGGAAAGTGAGTCTGATGGAATTAAGTAATTCCTATGTATGTACAAAATGTAAATGTAACCAAGGTTTTCTCTGAAGAGTTCCTTGAAATAATAGAAGGCGGGCTTCAAGGAGGAAATAAGAAGAGAAAGGATGCAGAGAGGTTGGGTGGGGTCCCTATAATGTGACAGGAAGAAGGACCAATAAGCGGTCATACAGTGATAGCTAGAAAAAAAAAAGGTAGGGTTGGCTAATGAATTGTTTAAAGGATACAAAAATAGTTCATCAGCAGCTTCAACTTATATATTCCTTTTTCACCACACTAGGTGATCTCTCATTTACTGGCACCTGTAGATTTTTATCATTACAACACAAATGCTTCCTCCAGATGATGTTCCTTTTCATGAAGAGCCTTAGATCTACTACCTAGCTGCAAATGTTTTGGCCACTGACCAAAAGAGAAAGTTGGATTTGGGAAGTAAATAGTAAGCTAAGAAGGTGGTATCAGAAATGAGATTTGGAACAGTCTGGCACAGAGGCGTTATGGGCTTTTGAGAATGTATAGAGTAAAACTAATACTGGCCTTTAAAAACCCACTTGCCTTCTTAGTAATCTGAGAGGGGAAAGGAAGAGAGAGAGAGAGAGAGAGAGAGAGAGAGAGAACTGCCCACACAAACTCATTACAGAAAAACAGCAGATAAGAGTACAAGAAGAGGGACAGAAAAGAGAGCTGGCAATTCATGGGATACAACATCCAAGAGGAAAGCCAGAGATCAGAGATAAAACCTATGGCTTCAGATGACAACAATTCACAAACATGCACAAAGTACTGGTAAATAAGTAGTGTCAATTAGAAATCCTAATAGAAAATGGCAAATCTGACACAATAGCTACCACTGAAATGATGGGATTCATTACTGAAATATATCTTTGGATGAGTAAACTTTAAGAAAAAGGAACAGAAAAAGGTATAACACATAGAAAATTACTTAGATCAGGAACTCAGGAATCAAAGAGACCTGGAGAATAGTTGAATACAGTTTGAGAAATAGAAGCTATATTGTTATCAAAGTTCACTATAGACCAGTGCTGTCCAACCTATTTACTGAAGCAAAAGAAAACATATTTTGATTTGCCATTTTAGTGAGAGCTCTGCAGTAGTTTGGCTTCGTTTACTAAAGCACTTAGTAAAACCCACAGGGGGGTGGCATAAAAATATACTGCAGGTGTCATGGGCCTGCTGGCTGCATTTTGGACAGCCCTGCTAGAGACCAATTATTAAAAAAAAAGAAGAATCAGACAAAGAGTTAAAGAAATGATTCAAAATCTGGTATGGGGGTATAATATTATAATGATTTTGATAAAGGAAGACTATGGCACAATCTACTGTCACATTCTCCAAAATTTGTAACATAACTTGATTTCATCCCTCAAAAGGAAACAATAAAGCAAATTATAAAGACCTAATCTGGACTGGTTGCTGAAGAAAAAATGATGTAAACGCTGGGGAGAAGTCTATCATGGAATTTATGAGGAAACAGAAGAAAGAGGGACATAATTTGTGGAGGACAGATTTCAAAAGATTTAGAGAGAACAGTACTTCAAACAGTATATCCAAGTCCTAATAGTTTATTGGAGAAGTATCACTAAGAGAAGACACAAGCAGAAATGTCTTCAATTAAGAGGAAAAGGGGGAGCTGCTTAAAGGGATCAAATGACTAAGGAAATTCATGGATCAATTTAGGATTTTAAAATAGCATACATTTAGAGTGCCTACTATATGACAACATTATTTTTATTCAATAAGGGCTTTACAAATGACATCTCATATAAAATTGTTTGCCCTCTCAAGGAAAGATCTGGGGGAGGAAGAAAGAACATAATTTGGAACTCAAATATTTTTTTTAGGTTTTTGCAAGGCAAACGGGGTTAAGTGTCTTTGCCCAAGGCCACACAGCTAGGTAATTATTTTGTCTGAGACCAGATTTGAACCCAGGTATTCCTGATTCCAAGGCCGGTGCTTTAACCACTACACCACCTAGCTGCCCCTGGAACTCAAAATTTTTAAAAAATGATTGTTAAATATTGAATGAAATATATTTTAAAATTTGAAAAAATAAATCATCTCACTTGATCTTCAAAACTATCCTGAGAGGTAAAGTGCTATTATTACCCCCATTTCATAGATGACAAAACTGAGGCAAGTAGGAGCAAGTGACTTGCTCATCAGGATTACACAGTAAATGAGTAGAGCTGGATTTGAATGCAAATCTTCCTGACTCCACTGTACTACCTAGTTGCACCAAAAAAAAGGACATGAATGGAAGCAAGAACAAGAATAAACGCAAAACATATCTTCTAAGAATGTCAGAAGCATCAAATTCCCAAATGAGATATGCCTGATGTGAATATTAATGACACTTTTTAAAAAGCTTTTAAACTATGCTGAGCATCAGATGAGGATCAAAAAAAGGAAGGGACTGCTGCTTAGTTGAGGTGAAAATATTGAGGATAATGGACAACAGTGAGAAGGTTGAACTTTTATCATCCCTAACTTTGCTTCTGTTTGCTTTGACAGAAACAATTAACTTTGGCCTGGTAAAGATAGAACAGAAATGATTATGAAGATGCTGAATTTTAATTCAAAAAAAGGAGATAGTAATAGAAGCCCCTAAGCACTCTCACAATGCCCACATCAATTATCAACATACTCTACTTCTAAGGCACAGATAAGACTGGTGATTGCTATTATTAGTCATCTTTGAAAGATCCTGGAAATAATGAAAAGTGCCATCTAAAAGAGATGATTATTTCCCTATTTTCAAAAGAAGATTCAATGAACATCTTAATTAGATAAATGGGAATCCTACAAGATTAGTGGACAGCTATTCAACTCATTTCTTTAATTGTATGGCTTGATAATATACAATTTTGTCAGATACCTTAAGAGATCTCCCCAAAATATGATGCATATAGATAATTTTAAAAGATAAGGAACTCTCATTTTTTTGGAACTCTCATTTTTTTTTAGATTCAGGAAACTTGAGTTAGTCTACACTAGTACACATCAATAGGAACAATAAAAATATTCACATCCACACATTAAAAGTAATCAGTGCCATACTGTGGAAAGCATTCCATCACTGGTTTTGCCTTTTATCTAATTGTATGAACTTATGGAAGTTTATTTAACTTTCCCAGATCTGATTTCTTTCATCTGCAAAATGTACACAGGGTGGTGTTGGGAACAGGATTGGATTAAATGTCCAGTGAAGAAATAAAATGCTATAATATTAGAATAAATTAGAAATAAGTTAAAGAAGAGTGGCATGGTAAATATGCAATTGCCTTCCCAGTAAGGGTTCAAATCGTTTCTCTGGCATGCACAGGCTATAGGGTGTAAAAAAAAAAAAGACAACGTTTCACTACCTTCAGCTGTTCCTAAAGGCTATAATATATAAGGGCAGGAGCCAGGCTATGTCACATTGGCATGGACCCAAAAAATAATTAAAGAAGAAAAATGGACTAATTATTTTATGGAATAACAAGAAATTTTAGAAAATAAATAATTTCTTTTGTTTTCTACATTATTTTCATTTTCAAATATTCCCCTCTCTGGTATATACCACATCCCTTATAATAAACCAAAAAATTAAGGGAGAAAACTGACAGTTCAGCAAAATTAACCAACATATTACAAGAGTCTAACAATATAGGAAATGTTACTTACTGACAGTGTCCCATCTCAGAAAAGATTAGATAGCAAAGGAAATTTTTTTCTCTGCTTCTTCAAGATCAAGCTTGGTTCATTATAATTATACAATATAATAAAAATTACATTTTACTGAAAAGGTGAAAACACTCACTTTCTCTTTCTTTCTTCTTTAAACGTTTTCTTCTCCGATCAATGGAAGCCACCTCAGATTTCAATGAGAGATAATGTTTCCTGATTTCCTGTAGTTTTTCTTGAAGGATTGCAATGCGTTCTGTACTTGTCATATTTTCCAGGTCAGCTATCAGTTTAAAAAACTTCAATGAATATGTGCTTTCAAAAAAAAAAGGAATTCTTTATACGAAAGCTATAAAATCAAAAATTATGTAAGACCACTTTAATAGGTATCTTATAATTTTGGTTAGAGAAAAATGCAAGTGGAAAATAGAATTATATCATGGAAAAAAGAGGAAATTTCAAGCTAGTATTTTTCTGCCTACTCAAACATCTGTAAAAAAAAAAAGTCAAACACTCTTGAGAGTCTGACTCTAGATATTTTAATTCCACGAATCTTCCTTTTCTAGAACTTTGGACAACAAGCCTTTGGGATTTAGGACTCCATCCAGATCCTAGGCCCAATTTTTGTCTCAGTGTGCCAGAATCTTCTGACTATGTCCCACCAATTCTATATGATTCAAAGGAACTAGTACTGAATGTAACATCCATGATTTAGAATATTGGAATTCTTCTCTTGAGCTCTCTCTTTAATCTTCCCATTCTCCTACTGTCTTGACTACTAGTGAGTCTATTTTGTGTTTTCATTGAAAGGTCCTGACACTGCTCTCTGCTCTGTTTTCCTAGTCTAGTCTTCCTTTCACAGCTTGAATCCCATAGTCACCTCTATCCTGGCCCCTGCCCTTCTGTCCTGTCCCTTTTCCATCTCAGCCCTTTTCACAGTCTTCTCATGGGGTGCTTAGGGAGTCAATCAAGGAACAAACCACGAGGATGGACTAAGTATCACCAGTGTTCCAGGCACTGTGTGTGCTAAGGAATAGGGGGAATTTCATATGCAATTGCATGTAAGAAAATTAGAAAAGTAAACAACAACAACAGACAGCACTTGTGTAGCATGCTAAGCTATCTTGTTCCATCTTCTGGAAAGCCCTAGGAGGTAGAGACTGTTATTATTCCCTTTTCTATAGATGAGGAAACTGAGACAGGTAGAAGCTGAGGGTCATACCCAGTATCACATCTGAGGTGGCAATGGACTCAAGTCTTGTGACTCCAGGGTAAGGGCTCCATCCACTTGGCTACTTAATTGACTCAATCTCAATAAATAGAAATGTATCCAAGTAGTTAAATACAAAGGAGTTTTGGAGGGAGAGTACCAGTAGTTGGAAGGATCCAGAAAGGCTTCTTACAGAAGATAGTTTTTTAGCTGGGTTACAAAAGAAGAGGACTCTGAGGGATTTATAGTCAGGTGAAAGAGGGCAGTGGCATGGAGCAGAAAGATGGACCGTCATGTATGAAGAACAGAGGAAAACGATAGTTTGGTTGGACTGTAGAACAGGAGAGAAGCAAGGTCCAGTGATAGACAGGGACTAAAACAGCAGAGTCATGGGAGCTGATGAAGTTGAGGAATCACATGGCCAGTCAGATCTACACTTAAAGAAGAATACTTAAGCAGGGAGGAAGGACTTCTTAAGGGATAGGCAGATAGGTGGCACAATGGATAGAGCAATGGCCTTGGAGTCAGGAATTTGAATCCAGCCTCTTGACACTTGACACTAATTAGCTGTGGGATCTTGGGCAAGTCACTTAACCCTGACTGCCCCACAACAAGGGCCATCTCTAGTCTTTCTGATTCCTATTTGACCACTGGACCCAGATGACTGGAGAAAAAAGTGAGCCACTCAAATCCATTTCATGAGCTTGTCATTGCACCACCTCCCTGATGTGTTGTGGTCTTCTTCAAAAATGAAGAACAAAACATTATTAAGAGAGGTGATAAAGACCTCTGTATGAGGAGAGAGATCCTGAAGGTGAGAGATGTTCTGAAGGTAGAAACAGTGCGATATGACAAATGAAGGGATGTGCTGGATATAGAGGAATAATACTGGAAGAATGATGGGACCTTCAACAGAAATGGGGAACCTGTTAAGTCTGAGCTATAAATGTCTAATAAGGTATTGGGGATTAGAATTTGGGGGAGAACTTTTTAAATGAGCATATCTTTGAGTTAGTTGCATAGAGGATAAGAGTTAAACCCATGGGAGCTGATGAGGTTATCAAGAGAAAGTATGGGATGAGAACAAGAATTCCTATGTCTGGAACCACTGGAGACTATCCAGACTACTAAGACATAGAATAGATGATGACAAGGAAAATGTATTGCCAAGACAGGTAAGAAGAGAACTAAAAGAGAGTAGCTTCATGAAAACCCAGTTTAAGATATAATATCCAGAAAAGGTGTCCAATGAAGCAGAGAAGCAGAGGTGTGACAATTAAAATATCAGTGATAACTTTGAAGAGAGAATTTTAAGATACATGATGAGGTTGGAAGTCAAGACTAAAAAGGGTTAAGGAATAAGTGAGAGAAAAGGAAATGGAGGTAGTGAATGGAGAAAGAGAAGTGGGAGGCAGAGAAAGAGAAAAAGAGATATCAATTTAGTGTAATCAACTGGAGTGGCTAGAGGAGATGTGATTAAGGATCAAGGATACATATGAAGAGGCTGGCCTTTGCAAGAAGGACCAGTTCTTGGTCAGAAAGAAGAAGAAAGTGGGAAGTGATAAAAGAATTTTGAGATGATGCAAATGGAAGAAGAGGAAGCTCATATCAAATGATCTCAATTTTCTCAATAAAGTAAAAGGCAAAATTTGTAAGAGGTGGTGAAAATGTGGGAGAATTGAAAAGAGAACTGAAAAATTGGAATAACTTCTTTGGGATTTGAGATAGGGAATCAATTAAGGAGAATAAAAGAATTGCCTGTGGCAGTGAAGGTTCATATTGGATAACATGAATTTGTAATTACCAACAAGGTTGGGTTCCTCCAGATGAATTCAGTAGCTTTTAAGTGGAAATAAGAACAGAAGACAAAGTTGTTAAAATATCTACCTAGTAGGTTAAGATCAGAGAAGGAAGAAGTAAAGTCAAAGCAGGGAAAAGATAGTTAAAAAGAAGCAGAGGGACTAGAGGTCTCAATGACACTGAAGATTTAGGAGTGGTCTAGCATAGGGAAAAATCTGGGCCCTCATTGCTACACAGCAAATCCAGTGTTCTTTCTTGACTATCTCTTAATTTCCTCACAGGAAATAAAGGGACTCTCATTCTACTGCTAAAAAGAAGAGGCCATTTAACATGAATTTCTTCTATTCTATACCTCAACATATATACATCAGTTCCTGTTTTCTTTGCTTCTTTCCTCTGTTCTCTCATGAAAAAATGACATTTCCCATTTCCTTATGACCTTGAAGCCATCCATTTCATGTTTCTTCAGGAGCTTACCTCTTCAATTATCCATCCTTCCAAATCTGACTTAGTCCCTTAAAGTTGTCTTTTATCCCTCTTCAGTTTCAAAAACTCTCAGAAAAATCTAACTACTTTACCTTCCACTTACATTTTAACTCATATAATCTGGTTTCCCCACCATCTTTCAAATGAAATTACTTTCTTCGAGGTTATGAATGATCTTAAAGCTCATGGCCTTTTCTGAGTCCTCAGTTCATTCATTCATTCATTCATTCATTCATTCATTTTTAGGATTTTGCAAGGCAAATGGGGTTGAGTGGCTTGCCCAAGGCCACACAGCTAGGTTAATTATTAAGTGTCTGAGACTGGATTTGAAACCAGGTACTCCTGATTCCAAGGCCAGTGCTTTATCCACTGAGTCACCTAGCCGCCCATAGTCCTCAGATTTCTTGACTTTTTTGTAGGTTTTTCATCCTGATGACTCTTCTCCATCTTATCTCTGACCTTGGCTTTCATTATATTATTCTTTACAGATTTCCTCCTACCTATATGATTCCTCCTTCTCAGGCTTTTTTGTTGGGATATTTTTCATGTTTCATTCCCTAATTGAAGGTGTGTCTCACAAGGCTTTGTTCAGGATCTCTTCTCTTTCTAGATCATCTCTTTCTTCAGGATCTCATCAGATTTTGTGGATTCAGTTGACATCTTTATGAAGATGACCACCAAATCAATATATCCAATTCTCATCTATGTCCTGAGATGCAGCTCTATACATCACCCACCACTGCTGGCTGGATATCTACACAAGAATGTACTGTAATCACTTTAAACTCAAGGTTTAAAGGAATTAAAGGAATTAAGGAATTACATTAAGGGATTTAATTAATTAAATTAAATTAAGGAATTAAAAGGAATTCATTATCTTCTACCCTAAATTTGTCTCTCTTCTAAACCTCCTTGATACTTACTACTGAAGGAAACATCATCCTTCCATTTACCCAGGTTCACAACCTGAGAGCCATCATTAACTCTTCTTCTTCTTCTTCTTCTTCTTCTTCTTCTTCTTCTTCTCTCTCTCTCTCTCCATTAATCCAATAATTTGCCAAGTCTTGCCAATTTTTCTCCAAAACATTTCCTTTATCTGTCTCTTCCTTTGGACTATTCTATTAACATATAATTTTGGTCTACTGTCTTCTGGTTTATTCCTTTACAATCCAGTTGCCAAAATAATCTTCCTAAAGGATAGGTTCAGAAGTTCCTCATCTTAAAATTTAAAACCCCTCATATTCTGGTTCCAGTCTATCTTAACTAATTTCATAATATTTCCTTTTATCTACTCCATGTTCAAGCCAAACTGGCCCACAAATCATTCCATATCCCAATCTTATGCTTTTGCACAAAATGTGTTCCAGTGCCTAGAATGTACTTCTTTCCTTAGTCACTTCTTGTTCTTGCTGAGGTTCCTAATATATGGATATGCTGAATCCTTCATATAATTTAGATTCCTTGATGATTGAGACTTGTTTTATTTTTGTCTTTATATTCCTGGGATAGGTAGCAAAAAATGCTTTTTAAGAATACCTTCTAGATTCCCCCAGTTTTTAGTGCCTGCTCCCTCCTCAAACTGTATTTATTTCTCTTTGCAAATATTGCACAACATCCCCAGCAGCATACAAGTTTTCTAAATGGACTACTATTATATCTATTTCCATACATTCATCAATCCATTCTCTATACTGACATTCTTTGTATCTCACAGCACACTGCATATAGGATGCTTAATAAATGTTTGCTGAACTGAAATTAGGGATTTTTAAAATGTCATTTTTTTTCATTGCTATATCAATCAATAAGGCTTTATTAAGTGCTTACTTTGTGAGAGATGTTATGATAGGGCTGGAGATACAGAAACAAAAATGAAAGTCACTTCTATTAAGGTATTTACATTCTACTGAGAAAAGACCATTTATACATAAATAGGAATACATATACATATATATATGTATATACACACACATACATTTATACATGCATATACACAAATATAAAAATAACATGCAATTAGGTAGTAAGAGCTAGCATTTAATACAATGCTTTAAGGTTTGCAAAGTGCTTTACATGACTTCTGCTATCTGGAAGTAAAGCCTCTGCTAGCCAAGTCACAGATGATAGAATCCATGACCAACCCTGTATCTGTAGTCTTTCCAACTATTAAAAAGATCTAATGTTTATTCCTTTGAGAATCCCTTGTCAGCTCCATTCCATAATGCAGCACCAGGATAGAACTTTAGTGAAAGTTATTCAGAAATAAAAGACCTAAAAATTGTTAAGGATGCCTAGTCCACAATTTTGTAAGAAGCTAATTATATTGTTTTCATCTAGTTGAAAATTTATTACCTCGAAACAGCTAGGTGGCTCAGTGGATAGAGCACTGACCCTGAAGTTAGGAGGACCTGAATTCAAATATGATCTCAGACACTTAATAATTGCCTAGCTGTGTGACCCTGGATATCACTTAACCCCATTGCCTTAAATAAATAAAATTTTTAAAAATGCATTACTACTTACACATTTGAAAACTCCATTTGTAAATTTTGGGTAATCGATTACTATGTTCCTTGAGCTCAGAATCCTTGTCTCCATTCTTTCCATTACACTTTCCAGGAGACTGTGTTCTTGCTGGAGATTTGGAATTATGAGACTTCATTCCAGTGGAAACAGATTTAGCTGGTTGACTCTTAGTCACACTTTCACCAGCAGAAAGTTCTTCACTATCACTACTGTTTGCTGATATACAAAAAAACAGGACAGAAAAGTATTAAAGACAGAAAATTAAGAATTTCTGCCAGTGATTTAAGTAGGTAACTAAAAAAATAGTCATTTTAATTTATAACCACTAATATTTAGTGATTTGTTGATGTACACACTAGTAATCTAGTGACTAAAAAAACAGCACATGCAAATTCAAGTCATCAGTTAAATAGTTCATTCAAACCCATCACCTTAAAGAAAACTGTTCTTACCTGAAATGCTCAATAATCAAAAAAATTATTTAAAACATTCTTCTGCCATGCCTTCCATACTCAAAAATCACAATTATTTTAAGACACTTTAAATTACAAACATATTATAGATCACTTGAGCTTTCTCTCACCCCCTGATTTCCTTTTCTACTGTACATCATAGAGACAGTGATCAATACAATACACTGCAGGTCACAAAATAAAGAATGGTAAACCATGTTCAACTAGAGATCACTGAATTGGAGCTGAAACAATTCTTAGAGGTCATCTAATTCATTCCTATTTACAGATGAGCAAACTGAGGCACATAATGGTTAAGTGACTTGCCCAAGATCAGACAGCTTAATAAGTGGCATAGCTGAGATTTGAAATGAATCACATTTATTAGAGACTATTTAAAAAGTATTCCACATAACTTTAAAAATTCAAAATCTTGTTATCTTTTGGGTTGTTCTTAGATTTAATCTTGTGACTGATTCTCCTCTTGTACTATGCTCAGACTTTTTTAGAAAAGACCACATTAGAAGACTGTGAAGAAATTAGAAATCTATGTGGGAAATGCATTATAGCACCACCTGTTTATTTACAGGGAACCTGCAGACAGCAACATTATAAAAATCAAAGGAAAAATCTCGACAGTGTGCTTTGTAAAGAACAGATAATGGGATCAGAATCACTTTATTGTCAAATTACCTTTGCCAGGACATGAAGCGTTAACATTAGAATCCTGAAAGAGGTAATTCACTTTATTAGTTTGTTTAAAGCCCACTGTATATAATTCAGATAGGAGAGTGCATTCAATTGCTGTATCTCCAAATTATATGAAAATTGACTTGAAGTTGCGAGTCCTCTCAGGAAAGGCTACTTAGATGGTAAAGCCTTAAAGACAAAAAAATCACAGTGTAGAAAAAAATTTCAAATATCCTGTTAAGCTTACCAAATAGATTGTGTTATACCTGTATTGACTATATTTACTCACATAATAGCCACCACAGTTATAAAGCTCAAACTAGGTTTGGGATTCAAAAGCCTAGACATTTCTTGATTAGCAAAGGCACATACCAACTCCTCCCCCATTATGGGTTTTTTTTTTGGCAAGGCAGTGGGGTTAAGTGGCTTGCTGAAGGACACACAGCTAGGTAATTATTACGTGTTTGAGGCTGGATTTGAACCCAGGTACTCCTGACTCCAGGGCCAGTGCTCTATCCACTGTGCCATCTAGCCGCCACCCCCCCTCCATTATGTTTTGAAAAAAATAGAAATTCCTTTGGCCCCACTGCTCCTCCATACATAACTTAACCACATCTAGTCCCCACTTCCACCCTATTGCTGCTCCTGAATCTCTGGCAACTCCTGCCTATTGGTGAACTTGGTTCACCACTGCTGCCACCCATGGCTTGGCCCCACTCCGATACAGTGGACTGACTCAGCCTGGCTTCACATGGCCCTGCTGAGCATTGCCACCTGGGTCCTAAGGGATGCCATATTCACCGCATGGAAGTCATGTGGGCTCAGCAGAACCTCAGGGAACAGGCCGAATAACCCTTTCTGCATTGAGTGCAGCCAAGCCGGCTGATAGCAAAGGTCAAGCAGTGGAGGTGGCAGGAGTGTCCTGGAAGAGCAGCAGGAGGTCAATGTGGGGCACCTGAAAAAAAATTCTTTACATATTTTCTGTTTCCCATTTTGAGCCCAAGAAAGAGAGATAAAATGTGTAGCTCTAATGAGAATAAAATATGTTTACTCTGTATGACTCTGGAGTTTGTTTACAGAGTTAATGTTAAAGATATTGGTTTGAGCACATTAAGTAAAAAATAAAGTTTGAAAAGGAGAAGAGACATAAGGCAAACCTAGGAAGGTAGAAGCTACCCTGTAGGTCACATAGAAGTCAAGAAAATAGGAAGTAAAGAAGAACTTCTAGAATTGTAATCTGACAGAAAGGTTCCTCTTAATCTTAACTGACTGCACTCGTTTAAGGGTGAGCAAAACAATTAAGACAATGGCAATTTTGGGGGCGAAGAATGAATACAACATGGTTGTAGTGACTTACATGTGACATACATATGCACACTGGTAACTTTAAAAATCTCTGGATATTTAGGTTGAATTTTAAAAGGGTGCTATTTTGGACATTTGTGTTTATATATAAAGATCTGCCACTTAATGAGAAAGGCTTAACCTAATCTATGACATGGTATTATAGTTGAATAATATGAAGTTTAAAATAGATCTCTAATTCCTATAACTCTATGATTCTAAAGATATGGACCAAAGGGCATGGAACTGTCCCATATTCTCAGCATGAACTTTTTCATCTGGAGAGAAATTTTATTAGCTGGTATTTTTTTATTGAGATAATCTACTTACTGGTTTTGCCTTTCTTTTTGTTGTTTACCACTGATGTTTTGTGGCTTCTTTTCTGCTTTTTTGATGAACTTCCTCCCCCCTGAGCATCTTTTACTCTTTTCTGACCTGTACAGACTATAATGGGGAAAAATTCATTAAAACAAGATAAAAACAAACCCACCCTTAACATGTCTGAATTTTTAGTTTTTAGAGACATATACTTACTAACCTCAAAACTAAAAGTGGGTACTTAACATAGCTTGCTAGCATTAAAATAGTTACATTTCTCATAAACTGTAATGGGGCTGAATTTTCTACTTGACATGTTAGCAAATGAAAGTAAGGAAAAAAATCAAATGAAGAACACATATATTCATCCTAGAAAAGTCAAGTATAAACTGAAGATGGTTCCTGATAAAGCACCTAAAACATCCAAATTATCAAATGAAAAATTAAGTAGCTACTCATTCTGAAAACAAATATGTTAAGATTCATTAAAACCACAGAGTTCTAATTAGCCCTCAATAATATTAATATGAATATTTTAGAAGGAAATCACACTTGGGAAAATAAACAAATGAAGTTATAACACAAATTATGTGGATCCCAGGGCACAGGATAACACACATCATTTACAAACCCAATACAGTAATTTTCTGTTTAAAAAAAGTTTTGTCTTGTTCATGGAAAAGTTTATTCAAATTCTCTAATTCCTATCCTTGCTTCTTAGCTCAGCCAAACAAAACCTTCACTGACTAAGCACTCTATCCACTCAATTATAGCTCATACCGTCTAGTCTGCTAATCAAGCCTTTAATATAGCCTACCATATAAATGAGTCCATGTCTATATATATATATATATAGTATATACATATATATATATATATTTCCATATCTAGTGTGTATATATATATCCTATAACTAGACCATAAATTCCTTGAGGGCAGGGATTATTTCTTTATCTCTCTTTAGATCCCCTGTATGTAGAAGACTGCCCTATGCACACTTGGCACTCAATAAATGTTTGTTGATAATAATACTAATTCATCTTGTAAAAAAAAATAGTCTTTCATTCTGAATAAAGCTTCTTAGATCATGTCACCAGTGGAAAGATCAAATCTCCATGCAAAATTCTAGAGTATTTTATGGGTCACAGCTTGTTCCATAACTTTTGGTTGATACTACAACATTACAATGTAAGGAGAAGAAAAGGTGATTTTTAAATTGATTATTTTGAAGCACAGGATCTTAAAATTTAAACAACTGGTAAATGTCTCACCAAGATTTTTCCTTTAATTTGGAAACTTTTCTTCTCTGTGTTAAAAAATTAAGCATGAAAATACTGCTTTATAAGGACAGGAAGCAAACATGTATAAGGAAGCTAAAGATTTACATTTTTATTTTTAGCATATAGCATGATTCCTGTAATATTTAGTAGTTAACAAGCTACATAAAAATTAGACCATTATTTTTGGAAGGAAAATAATTGCTTAAAAAAAAGGTCAGAAATGGCTTTTTTTGCATTTTTTTATTTCATTTTTTATTATTGCCTTTCATGACCAAAATGTGGGAGTATGTTATCATGCTCTATGTAATTTTATATATTCAATAACAAAACTGAGAGGGTGTTGCTAATTTACACAATATGAACAGCTATATAGCCTTTATTTTTCCATAGCTAAATGATTTTCAGAGATGAAAAGCAGTATTGAAAAAATCTCTTGGGAATTTAGTAAAAAAAAAAAACTTTCAAAGTAATAACATTGCTATTGGAGTGAAATCTACTCTGTTCTCTCAAAGAACTCTTTCATTTAAAAATATCATATTCATACCTATATAATTTAATCTTATGGGGTACTTATGAAGGTACCAATATCATTAAACAAGGGAGCTATACATATGGATGTGAGAAACAGAAAAAAAATCATTATTTAAAAAAGGCAAATACTGATCTGGGTGAGAAAATTTCATATTTCAAGTAATCTAAAGGTAGTATTTTTTTGACTAAAATAAAAGTGGTAAGACTAGGATTTTGTGGGTCATATACCAAATTGAAACTAGTATAACATCATTCTCATAAAATGCTTTGAAACCAAGCTAGATTATACCAAATTTCAACCCACAATACACATTTGATATTTGAACAAAATGGTTTATAAGGAAAAGGATAATAGAAGTACAGCTACTGTGTCATCATATAAAGGTTCTAAAACTTTTAGGAAGAATTAATTTGAATTTCTAATTTTGTCAGCTTCTTCACTTGAGAAAGGCTAAATCAAAAAAGGATTACTGTAGATTACTAACATACATATTGATCCTTCAATTTGGGAGCTATGCATCTAAGAAAGCATCAAATTCCTTTACAAACTCACACAAGTTAGCCAGGCTTGAAAATCAGTTTGACACGGTTGTCTGAGGAAAGCAGTGCCTGGACAGTTGGTTGCTCCAAACCCCTACATACAGTATTTGGTTAAGGTTGGAGGGGTCTGTCAATAAATCAAAATGTTTTGTGAGAAACTGCACAACATATCTGTAAAAAACAATGTTACAAAAATATATTCAAGCAGCTCATGCTATACAGTCAACCACTGTTTAAATGAATATGCAAATGAGTTTGGGTTTGGAGTGCAATTTCCAAGATTCATTCTGGTGTACTGTGAAATTTCATGGACTGCTCAAGAAAAGAACATGAAAGCCTTCTTGGGCCATTAAATATATTCTGTTGTCCATTAGCAATACACCTTTCAATTACCAGTCTTTCCATGTTCTCACTAGTACTTCCCTTAAATGTATCAAGCTATAGCAACAGATACTGCAAAAGCATTAACATTTTAAGAAGGGAAATTCTAAATAAGTTAGCATTTTCAGCTCTCAGTTTTCTTCCTCACCTTTTCCAGGATGTTCCAGTTCTGGTTGATTACTACTGCTGGAGCTGACACTAGCATCAAAGCCTGTTGGAGAGATATTTCCTTCAGACTGGAGGTCTTGGAGCTCCCCTGCAACACTATCCACCTCAATTGTGCTATCAGTTTCACTCTTGATACTGCGTACCTCTTCTTGATTTGGGGCCAATGTTTCTGACACTGTCACAGTTGATTGCTGCCTACTGGTTTCTGTTACAGTTACAGATGAAGGTGATTCGGGTGTAGTAGGAGGGGTATTTAGCACTGAATTGCTCCCACTGCTCGGAAATTCTGATTTCTTATCATTCACTTCGATGTTTTTTTCCTCCACAGGTTTAATATCTATATCGACAGGTAATGGTTTCTCTAACTCAAGCCCAGGTGAACCATTCTCTTCTTCAGCCACAGTCTGTAGCTGCTCCTCTGTGGCCACATCTTCAGGAGAAGCATGTGGGGGTGAAGCAGCAGCCTCCGTGTCAGAGTCTGAAAACAGTTCCTTGAGTGTTTTTTTAGGCCACTGTCCTTGAATACTGGACCATACATCTTTTCGATCTTTAGCTCTACTGTTCTGAAGTCTTTCATCAGAGTTATTTAGCAGTTTTATCCTCTTTTCTGCCACTTCTGAAAACCCTGAATAGAAAGCAGTTGTCCTTAAAGATTTCCTTTTATCCTCCAAACCATTGTATTTCTTAGTTGGTGTCACTTTTGCCTTAGATTTATCTTCATCATCATCAGAGGAGCTGTTACTACTGTTTTCTAAACAAAGTGATTCTTTGCTCTTAGGTTTCTCCTCTTTTCTGCTAGGTGACCCAGGTTTTAAGCATTCTTCTGTATTGCAATGCCTTCTCTTACCACGTTTTACTTGAGGCTTTGACGACTTATCTGTTGTCTCCTTCTTGATTTCCTTTCTCTTTATTGTGACTTCATCTTCATAATCAGTATCTTCAGATATTTCTTCTAGGTCTTTTCTTAATCTTTCTGGAGATTTTGATACTGACTTGGGTGTTAATGAATCTGTTTGGATTTTGTTTTCTTGTGGCACAGATAAACTGCTCTGTTCCTCTTTTGGACTAAGCTCATTTTTGTCATGGCTCACAGTGTCAGCCTTAGACTCTTCCTTGCCATTATTATCTATGTCCTGAGTCCTTGCCTCATCTTCCTGCTCACTGTCTTCAGCAGAACTTTCAGAAGCTATTAAAATAAGATGACAAGACCAGTTATATGAACACACATAACACAGATATATTAGAAAACCATTCATTTTTATTCAACATGAAGAAATATTTTTCAGAAAAAACTAGTCTTATTACAAAATAAAAGCAAGATTAGAAGTTATATTCCATTTTTTTTTTTACATAACAAAACTTTACCCAAAGATCTTGCCAAGGATGGATTTCCATTACTTTGTTTTAAAATGTCAAGTTTAGGATTATGAAGGATTATAGGAAGCCTGTGGCTGATATAAAACATCAAGCCACTGATATCAGGAGGTAGTTAAGAAAACCACTAGACTTAGGTTGCTGAAGCTTTTAATGGATTTCAGTTCCAACACTTATTTATTGTGTGACCTGGTGCAAATCACTTAACCTCTCTGAGTTTCAGTGTCCATTCTGTAATATGAAGATAATAATATACTTATGCTACTAACCTACTGGAGTAAAATGAAGTTCAAATCAAATGTTCATGAAATACTCATTAACTATAAAGTACCACACAAACGAGCATTCTAAGAACTTTCTCAATCTTAAGGCATATTAGTATGCAAACCCAATAAAATATTTTAATAATAATGACTTAGCATATATATATATATATATAGAATCAAACACTGTTAAACATTTACTTTTTAGAAGACTATTATTCTAGGGTGCTATAGGCATTCAAAAAATTGGAGAGGATGAAATATGGTTACATCCCTCATGGACCAAGCCTGTATATCTGAAGAATAACTGTCCATAGAGCTCCCCTAAGAGAATAAATGTTAAATTACAGATCTTAAATTTTTTTTTGTATATTTTCAGGAAGTTTCTCCATATAAGATTATTATCTACTAAAAATATTTAATATTACCCTATAGAAAATTCACTAAAAAGTAAAAAGAAAGTTGCAAGCATAAGAGAAGGTAGTTTTAGAGTCCTAAATCATAAAACTTGAACCCTAGACCTTAAACTGATAGCCCCCTTGGCTCATATCTATTAGGAAGGAATTCATTAAGCTAACCAAATGTTTAAAAAAAAGATAATTACTGTTACACTAAAGATACATTTAAACAAATCTTTCTGAGTTCTTGAAAAATATAAAAATTCTTAGAGAACATCATTCTTTTACTTTATTTGATGATGCAGGGGTCTTAACATAAATTTGTCCCAGTTGCTATATATTTTCCCATAGTTTGTGAAAAGCTCAGATGAAGTTACACATAGACCTATTTAATATACACACAAGTTATACATATATGCAGTGCGTATATTTATATAAAATATATGTGTACTTAATAAATAGCTATTTTAAACTTTAATACAGATCCCAAAAGAATGTTTTAGGGTCAGCACCCAGGCACAATAATAGAAGTAGATTTTCATTGATCCAAACAACTGCTAAGTGGCCACTCTATAAAAGTCACTATTAAAAGTGGTAAGAGAGACACAAAGGTAAATAAAACACAGTTCTTGCCCTCAAGGAGCTTACAATCTGATAGGACACTGTCAACCATGGATTAGATAAGAGGAAACAAAAAATATTTGTTATCAGACAAATAATTTCTAATCTTAATGATGTTATGATGTTCTCTCATTATTTTATGAATTGTAGTATTTTCCCTAAATAGAATTCAATAACTACATTCAATTTAAACTTTCTTGCTACCAGAATTCTTCATGTCTCTGAACACCAATCTTTTTAAAATCATTTACTATATAGAAACAGTTGTCCTCTCAGTATGGGCCCAAGAGAAGTCAATGCCATCTTAACCCTATTTCTTCAATTATCCATTATTTATTTATTAAGAACTCTTTGAAATTTTATGCTTTCTTGCTTCTCAATATCTGGCACAAAGAACAAGCAGGAACTATTTATAATTTGTTTTATCTTAAAAAGAAGACAACTAAGAAAAAGTTAAAATGTTCTACAGCATTCATTAACTTCTCAGCAAACTCTGAGGTGCCATCTGTGGCTTAAACTATAATCCTAGTATGACCTCAGGTATCTAGGGCTTTTTCGAAGTCTGCATCATAGCAAGCATTACCATCAGAATCACAGTAGCCATAAGTATTCATTGCAAGAAATTTCAATTATAAACATGTATTATTCCTTCTTCCTTTTTAACTTAAATTTTAATAACTTGATTTAGCTATCAGATGAACTGGATGTATATAGCCTCTTAGCAAAGCAAAAGGAAAATCTGCAACCTCCTCTGTGCTGGTGACAGAATTTTAATACCTGAAGTAGCTAAAAAAAAAGTAGCTGAATCTGCTGGTTAATTAAATTAAACTCAAGTCAACAAACATTTATTAAGCACCTCATATGTGCAAGACACTGGGGATACAAAGATGAAAAAAGAAAATCATTGTCTTCAAGGAGTTTACAACCCACTAGGAGGGAAAAAAGACACACATACACAGGACTACAATACAAATTAGATTCTAAAAAGTAGAGAGGAGAGTCAAAGAAGGAGTGGTTGTTTCTGGAGGGAAGAGATGAGGAAAGACTTCATTTAAGAGGTAGTATGTGTTCTGGAGTTTAAAGGAAGAGAAGCATTTCAACAGAGAGATGTATGAGGAAGGGATTCCCAGCACAAGAGACAACAAGCACAAATGCATGAAGGCAGGAAGAGAGGGCACTGTGAGGTTAGAGAATGGCAAGTTCAGTCTGATAATAACATTGATTACATGAAGAGGTGTGTATGAAGAGGATGTTAGAGAGACACATGTGGAGGGGGGGATAGAAACCTTGGCCAATGGATTTGAATTATGTTTAGCAGATGCTGCGGAGGCCCTGAGCAGGACAGTGACAATTCAAAGCATAAATTATTAGAAAAACAATCTTGATAGAGATAGAAAGGATGCCTTCTACAGGGGAGACACCAAAGGGCAAGGATATTAGAGTATTAGCAGATTAATTCAGTAAAGAACTAAATCATAAAGTCTGAGTGGTGGCACTGGGATTAATAGAAATGGATAGATACACAAGATAAAGCAGAATCAAAAGGACTTGGCTATCAATTTTATGTAGGAAATGATGAAACAATAAAGTCACAAATGAACCCAAGGTTTTAAGTCTGGATGATGGGGACAACTGTGCTATCAACAGCCAACTAGAAATTAAAGAGAGGCAGATTTTCTGGGAAGATTATAAATTCAATCTCACATGTATTAAATCTGAGTGTATGGTATGTAACTGAGGTGGAAGCATCCATTTGAATGGAAATTCAATTTGGAAGCTCAACAGAGTCTAGGGCCAGAAATAGATTTAGGGGTCATTGGCACAGAGATGGTAAATGAAGTCGAAAGAGATGTAGAGAATGATGAGGGCACAGAAAGAAGAAAAGGAAGCAGAGGAAAATTAAAAGATAGAAGGAAAAGGAGGAAGCAACAATAGAGAAAGGAGTAGAGGCTAGAATGAAAGGAGGAAAATTATAAGACAGCGATGTCCAGGAACTAGAAGGTAGATATATCAAAGACTGGTCAACAGTATCATATGATCTCATTAGGAGACTGAGGAAAAAGGATTAGAATTGTTAGTTAAAAGAACACTGCTGATTCTGGAGAAAAAACTGGAGTAGAGTTGTAAGAAGGAAATCCAGATAAGTGAGGAAGTAGAAGCAACATGTATTTCTCTCATTAGAAAGAACAACTTAACCCTAAAGTCAGTGTATCTGGCAGACATATTCCAACTTTCAAGACAGCATTTCTAAAACAATCTCCTCCGCTAATTCAATTTAGCTTATTACTTTATATATATATTTCTTGGCTAACTCATCCTGCTAGGTCCTTAAGGATGCAGTCCCTCTCAAAACATGGCATTCTAAAAGCCCCATACCAAGATTCTTGAATGATCATGGTGTCTAATTGCTAATCACTGTCCTTAATACTTTTCATATGCAAACTGTCTCTTCTATGCTTTAGTTAAGTCAGTCCTAGTGCATAAACAGATTCAAAGCTTATTTTGGGAAAAACTTTGATCATCACAGACATCCGACCAATATGTAGAAGATGCTCCTCTATCTGGGTGAGAATATACAACAAACTTTCACCAAAAAACAATTTCCATTATGTACATTTGATAGTGAAAGCAAATGAATCCTTCTTTCAAGAACAATACAGAATATAGCTGTTTAGCAGAATTTAGCCATGGATTGACTGAACTACACCACATGCCCAAAGCTACTGGGGCTAAAAGTAGCTATTTCAGAGACATTCTAACATATATGTTAATCATGAGTCTATTTTTATGTATTTATTGTTAGATCAGAAGGCTCTGGTCATGGATGGTATTATGTTTACTTCCTAGAAAAATGACTTAAGGAAGTTAATCTTATTTGAAGAAAATTTCTGTACCATTTGCAAAATTAAATTTGGAGACAGTCTAATATTTTACACAGAGTCCATTATGTAAGAATTCATGAATGCTATATCAGATGACCTGAGTTTTAGGCTTTGTTTTATTACTTCGTTACTTTGGGCAAGTCACTTAATTTCTCTTAGAAATCAGTTTCCTCATGTATAAAATGGATAGTGCTCATACTACCTGCCTCACAGGGTTGCTTTGAAGAAAGCATTGAAAATGTAGAGCCAAGTATAAAGGATGTCCCAGAAGTCTCAGAGCAGTTTCAAGCTTTAAAAGCTTCAGAAACGTAATTAAAAAAAAAACTTTAAAAAAATCAACTGAAAGTTTGCTTAAATTTCATTTAAACTTTGCTAAAAGTTTTATGGATTCTGCTTAATAAATTTTAATTTTAACAAGACAAGGGAACCCCTTATGCATTATATGTGCAAGAGTGTCTGGATAACACATTCTCAGTCTGATGGATCTGTAGAGGAGATCCTCTTATTGACCATCTCAGTCATCTGAGATTATAATTTTTCCTGTGATATTATGCGAAAACTGTAAAATATGCATAAAACATTCTCTGTTTGATCAAATGTAATCCATCAAGTTGTTGAATAGAAGCTGATTAAAATGTTTTACTAAATTAAAAAATTGATTCATAATAATATATAGCATAAGATTTTAATTGGAAACATCAGCATTTAAAATTTTTAAATAATTAACCTTTAAAATGTTGTTTTTTGCAGTTTGTAGTATTTATGCTTTCTAACTTATTAAAGCTTAAAACTAAGATTTCTAGGACAGTCTGGATAAATTTAAATTATTATTATTCATGTGACAACTCCTTCTTAGACAAGATAACAGGAAAAAGCCTATTTCTTTCCAGATCTTTTCTTTCATCAGGCAAGAATTATATAACCTAGTATGTTTCCCTTTTCACCTTAGCTGCTAGAGTTAAGAGCTGAATTTGTTTGAAGTTGATATATAATATCTTAAATGTTCCATGCATCCACTTTTCAGCTTCTTTTAATTACACTCCTATTTTAATTTTTAATTTTTCTAACTTTATAGGCATTAAAAAATTTAAAGTAACTAAAATCAATTCAAGAAGCAGGTGGGGCACTGGCCATTAAAAAACTCCAGAAACATGTTAACCCAAAGATATACTAGACATGTTCCATATATCTCAAAACTATAGAGGGGAAAGATGGACTCTGGAATCATGAGAAATAGATTCAAATTCTAATTCTGCAACTTAATGTCTGTGTGACCTTAGGCAAGTCAGTTATTCTCAGTTTCCTCATCATAAAATAAGAAGGATAGCTGTACCATCTAACACAAAACATTTTTATGGAGAAAGAACTATTTAAATTTCATCCATCACTGTCATTTTGGTGCTAATGATTATTACAATTTTTATATTTAATGGATCCAAGATCTCATTAGTGTCTATGATTCCTGCAATAACGAAGATCATAAACCATCCAAGGCCATCCTATTCTCTATTATGTTTTTCCCTTGTGCTCATAAATCTGAACACATTGAATATATTGTTTGCCATTATAAGTTCTGCATATATTTATCCTCCCCACTCCCTGACTTAGTTCTAGGTAAAAAAAAATTTTCCCCAAAACTTTTAAATTTTTTTTAAAAGCTATGTTTCAAAGAAAATTAAAATATCTTCAAAGAAAAAAAATTATTTAAGTCAAATTTTAGTCTTTTTCCCCCCAATCTGAAACTTAATGAAGTCACAAATATGTGGCTGTCTATATCCCAGAGTACATATGTAATCATTGTACTATTAAATCATGCATTGCAATAATGTTCTGGATGATCTCAGAAAGGGCTAGATAGAATAAGTAGAGTATCATTACTGGGATAGTATTCCTGAGCACATCTGAATTCTTTATAACACAAAAGATGTTCAAGCCTTGGCCAATAACTCACTTATTTCAACTAATATTTGATGTAGATATATTTAAAACAAGCAAAATTGGAAAATCTCTCAGAATCAACTTACAGCAAAATTATATAATGAACAAAATTTTTAAATTTTTTTTTTACCTTGAAGTCCATTTAGGATAGAAGTAATTTCTACAGATTTAACTTGAACTTGTTCAGAATTTTTGGTTTCATTATCCAGTTTAGATGCTATTTCAGGTGGTGTATTTGCTGGAAATGGTGGTTTTGAAAGGCGGCGAAGCTTACAGTTTTTTGGAGAATATTTCTCATCTTTCTCTTTTTCTTTGTCAATTTTATTCTAGATGAAAAACAAATTAGTCAAACTGTGATTCATTTTATTTATCATTAACAATGCTTTAAAGTATTTTATTAAAACTTTAATGCTTATACAAATAATTTTTAAAATATAAAAACATCGAAAAAGAATATAGTAAACTTTAAAACAAGCTTTCAAAGCAAAATTTTGTCATGTAAGGAAAAAACTTTAATGGATAATAATATGCATTTTTTAAATTACTAGAAGGAACCTTAGCTTGTTAAGCTTTTTGAAACTAGATAAAATTGCCAAATTATGAGCATACTAGAGTCACAACGTCTCCACCAAAAAATAAAATCAAGTTTAAATTAAGAACTTAAATAAAAAATAATTTTAACCTAATTTTAGAGATATATAGTCTCATTGCTGAAATATGAGCCAGGGAAGAGAAAATCTTTCTCCTTTCAGCTGATAAACAATTAGCATTGAAAATAAAAGATTTCCTCTAGGAAATCTACAATAGTGTGGCATTTTTTTTTCTTTCATGGGGAAGGTAGAGCTTTACAAAAGATATGGGGTACCTTTGAAATTTATCATTTTCATTTCAGGCAAGGAGAGTCAGGTTAGTATCAATCTAAACCACTTTTTTAGCAATTACTCTTAAGGTACTGTTTCTGAACAATCTATGGAGATTGGAATTCCTAGAGTTGTCTTAATGCAGAACTAAAAAAATCTTGTCTGCAAAGCACCCAAGGTCTCATAATGCAGATTATCTATGACCTTCTTCTTTGTCCTATTATAGGTCTTTTCATGATTTCAGTGTAACCAATAATTGATAAGACTCAATAAGGCTACTTTTTTTCAATATAGACTAAAAGCAAAGTTAAACTATCCTAAACTTAAATGGCTTTAGATTCCTGGTGTATCAATTAATCAATTATTATCTTATGACATCCAGAATAAGGTATTAAATTGTGCTCTGAGTTACAAGGCGCTGGCATATTCTTATTCTCCTAAAAGCCCTCATATAACAGTACAATAAATAGCAATGTTTCCATATTTAATAACATAGTAAGATTGAAGATGAACAGGGGAAAGGAGTCATATCTGAAAGTCTCAATCATCCTGTGTGATATAAATACAAAATATCTGTCTAGTATGTAAACCTGGACCTAACTTGACATTGAGAAATAAGTGCCTGATCTTGGCTTATTTAGGAGATACCTCCACTCTTTTAGGTCACTATAGCACCATTTAACACATTAAAAGGCAATTTACCAAAAGGCCTAGCCTTGAGAGTGAGAAACCAACTATTTATTAACGAATATTAAGTTTCAAAAGAAATTATCAACTAAGACAACAATAACATCCAATAATAATATTGACACCCAAAGTTATTTTTCAAATCTATTTTAGAATAAAAGTTAAAGGCCAGATTCACAATTCACCCTAAATTCTTAAAAATCTAAAAGAAATCAGAAGAATTATCTATTTTACATAATAGATTATTTTTTATTATAACTTAAGAGATTTTTAAAAATTTGACAGGACTTTCTATTACCAATTATATTTTATTATTGAAATATGAATGTATCCAGTAGAACAGGTAATGATAAATATATTTTGCTCTGCCTCTTTTACCTTCCTTTAAATTTGTATACTAAAATATATAGGGACAATTTTATCTAATTTCTTTTCTTTTTTTCTTTTAGGTTTTTGCAAGGCAAACGGGGTTAAGTGGCTTGCCCAAGGCCACACAGCTAGGTAATTATTAAGTGTCTGAGACCAGATTTGAACCCAGGTACTCCTGACTCCAGGGCCGGTGCTTTATCCACTGTGCCACCTAGCCACCCCAATCTTATCTAATTTCAAGACAAGAACCTCTCCAAGGATATTCTTAGTGGCTACCAGCTGCTGGAGAAAGATAAGGAAAGAAAAGGGTCAAAAGATAGCTAAATCCTAAAACTGACTTGATATTTCATTTCTTCTTTTGCTGTCATCTCCTGAAATATACTTCTTATCCCTTTCTCTAGGGATTCAGGTAGGGGTAGGCAAAGAAAAAGACTATGCATTGGAATGTGAAAGAATTTGCTTTGTTTCCAAATCTACCATACAATATGGCAAAATTAACTAAAGAGAAAACATAACTTTTTTTTTTTTTTTTTTAGGATTTTGCAAGGCAATGGAGTTAAGTGGCTTGCCCAAGGCCACACAGCTAGGTAATTATTAAGTGTCTGAGGCCAGATTTGAACTCAGGTACACCTGACTCCAAGGCTGGTGCTCTATTCACTGTGCCACCTAGCCACCCTAAAACATAACATTTTACAAAAACATCACATCGTCCACCGACATCAAGATATAAACTTATTAAAAAAAGTAAGGAAACACAAAAAGTTCTCTGATTAAGTATTGTACAGAATTAATTTGGAAAAGAAATCGCCTACCTTTATTTTCTTTCGATGTTTTATTTTTGGTACATTTTTGTCAGCAGGTCTTACTATTTTATCTGCCTTAATCCATTCATCATATCTAAAAGTAAAAGTAAATTGTCATAAATACAAAAAACCAAGTCTTTGGAAGCACAAATTCAATATCAGAGAAACTAATCAGAAAACAATCATAGTACACGGCTGAAAAACTATCTATAGTTCAACTACAACACTCAAATGGTCAAGAATTTCACAGAAATTCTATGACCCAGTGACATTGTTAATATTAAATCCAACAGTGCAGTTTTCCAAGTCAGAAGATCCTTGGACTGACCATCTTACCCAGTTTGTTTTATCATCCTCTATTAGAATGCAAAATTTCTCAAGAACAGATACTATCTTGGCTTTTAAGGATTAGCACAATGCTTGACACATAGTAAGGGTTAATAATTTTTTTAATTGATTCACTAATTAATTCTACATCAAGCTTCTGGGTTTCCAGTTCAGTGCTTGGTCCATTACACCACAAAGTACCTTGTTGAAAAAAAAAAAGAATTAAACCTAAATGATAAATGTCACAATTGTTTACATACATTAGCAAAGTTGTATCACATCTCCCTCTAAACATGTTAAAATTCTACCTGTAAATTTTTTCAAAATTTAATGATGGATACCATTTCTCTACAACTGAACTTCCTCAAGATGGAGTTTATTACAGATGTTAAGTTCTTTGATAACTACACACACACACGCACGCGCGTATGTATATTATACCAGGGATTTCTTTTCCAAGTCCAAATTCACTTTTCAGTTTTTTCACTTACATGTGAAAATAGTTGGTAGACTTGGCTTTCCAAAGGAGCTAAACACAAGGAAGTGGCTGTGTATCCTATTAGAGAAGGGACTAATAGCCAATGAGATAGGAACTCCTAAAAAGGCTGATGTAAGTAAACTGATACTTTAGTGTTTATGCAAAAGAAGAAAATAGGGAAAGCAATTAAAATAATGAAAATCTGAAAATAAGACAGATTTTGCCTTAGTAACTTGGTTTGGAGGTTATTTTTACTCTGTTAAGTTTGCTGAGAAATGATGGCACCTTCTAGGTAGCACTGGTAACACTGACAGGCTCTTGGGGACTCTCAAGTAGTTATCTCGGTCAGTCAATGGTGATTGAGGGTGTGGGCCTTTATTACAGTGGGCCTTTAAAGAGAAGAAAGGGGCTCTAGAAAAGTTTTCATGTATGTGTAATTGTGTGTATATATGTATATAGAAATATACATATATATGTATATGTATGCATGTATGTATATATGTATGTATGTATGTATCACCAGATTCATAATTTCAGCTTCAAAGTGAGGTGGTGGAAAGAACATTGGACTTGGAGTTAAAGGTTTGGTCAAACCACCTTGTCAGCCTGCAGCCATCTTAAAAAGCTCATGAGGCACATGTGAAAAAATATGTGAGACTACAAATATGTATACACACACACACACACACACACACACATATATAAAGATAATATCCTACTAAAACTTCAACTCTTAATTTTTCTAAGTACAATAAGGCCTGTTTTTGTTCATTACTATTTTTTAACTCATTCCTTAAGATTAAGTCTTCATTCCACTAAATCCCATTCTACAAAAGAGAAAATATTGTAAATTTTCTCCCTAAAATTTGGAGGTCAAAAAAATGGTAAAAATTAAAAATGTTAATGATAGATCTTAAAAGTTCAAAGTTAACACTCTAAAGACTTATTTATAAGAAAAAAATAATTTAAAACATGACACAATAGACTCTGTCCTTTCTTATTTAATTAGAGCTTGAAAATTTTACTTTTATTTAATAATATTATGCAGTATTTGTTATTGATTAGTATGAAACCCATCCAGTGAATTTAACTTTAGAATCCAAGAAATATTGGGGCTAACATGAAATTCTTATTTTTATCTAATTTATCTACAATTGCCTCTATCTCACCAATATAGTTATCAAGCACAAAATATTTTCAAAAGCTCCAAATGCATTCACTCCAGTTAGAAGTCAATTATTTATGGGAACAGAAAAAAAAAAAATCTATAGTTGAGTGGGACAGTTAATAATACCAGCTATTATGCTGTTGAACATGGCAAGGACCTATGGTCACTATCAATTCTATTGGTAATTTAATCACAATCAAAATGCTCTAAGAATACTTCATTTAGAAAGTTAAGAGGACAGTTCAGTGGAAAGTAATTAGTGAATAGCAGAGGGCACAAGGTCCTCTAATTGAAAGAATTACAGGGAAGACATATTCAACTGTATAAATAATCTTGATAAATTTTAGGGAATCTTAAATCTCTCCTGTGCTTTTTTTTATCATCATATGACATCTTTAGAAATGTAGCAACATGAAAAAGATTCTATAGTCATACAAAATAAATTGTCCCTGTAAATATAGCAACCCAGTCAGATTTTCTTGTCCAGGATTTTCCTTTCTAAAATTATCTAACTAGTTTTCTTTTCCCCTTCTCTTTTCCATGTTTTCATATTTTATTACAAAACATGAATTATTTTTAAATTGTAAAGTATTAGACTTTACATGGTGTAATAAATACTATTCTTGTAAGAAGATAATTGGAAAAACGCTTTTCAGCTAAAGCCGTGAAGAAGCAACAAGATAGTAGAGTCTGGCAAAAAAAAAAAAAAAAAAGAAAATTAGAATAAACAATAGAAAAATAGATCAGCAATTGAAAATATCTTGTGAAAAACAAAAAAATATAAACATTTTCACAAATACATAATATAAAACTGATGGGGGTGAAAACATTGACTTTACCAAAAAAAAAAACTATCTTATCTAAGAAAACACTAACATTTAAGGAAAATAAAGTGATAGCAGGCAGTTTATAAGTTTGCATAATAGGCATAGTATTTTAAAACATTTTGCACACCAAGAAGAGAAGATTTGCAAAAAAGTATGAAAAAGCAAAAACTTGCACTATCACTGAGTATCAGAAAGACTTAGATCCAGTTAAATGACAACAGCACAATTAAAATTATTTAAATATGGGCAATATTAAGAAGCCTAACACAATGATTAGTACTTGACTGAATAAGATGCAATCACTAAATGAGAATGGATAATTATAAATAAAATACTATAATATAATTCTTAGTTATCAGTTCAGAAATTAGGCTTTTCGAGGGAGATTGAGTGCATTAAAAAAGCAGATCGCAGTCAATTTTAATTTTAATTCAGATATGGAGAAACCTCGGGTTTGGGTAGAACATATCATTTTTCTCCTTCTTTGTAAGAGTGCTGTTGCTATTTGTTTTTTTTAATTTTTATTTATTTAAGATAATAGGGTTAAGTGACTTCCCCAGGGTCACATAGCTGAGGCCACATTTGAACTCAGGTCTTCCTGACTCTAGGCCTATTGTTATTTGTGATAGTAACTGAAATTATGATTAAATATTCCTGAATTCAGAGGATTCTGATTCAGGAGTCAGAAGGGAATGCTAGCTGTAAATGCCAACTGTAAATCCAGAGTTGAGAGTTTTTGAAAATTTGAAATCTATTCATTTCAAAGTATATATTAATAAAATCAATAATAATACTAGAAAGTATATATTATAGCCAGAAAGTAGATTCAGAAATAATTTAAACATTGGCTATATAGTCAATAACTTTTACAGTTGGTTTTGAAGATATGTCTTGGTTTCCTTAGCAAATCAACTTGAAAATTTACTGCCTGAAATATAAACTTTTAAAAAATATATACACAACTAAGCAAATATTAGTTATTAAGATAATAAATGAATTCAAAATCTATGTCTGAAATTTAATATATGCAGCTCTCCAATATCAATTGAACAGTGTATAATTATAACTTATTGCAGAATCAGGCAGGATTTAGCCAGTAAATAAAAGTCTCATATCTTCTCATACAATTGACTTTTTTTAAACCAGAATTGACTTTTATTTTTAAATTAATTTTTTTCAATTAACTAAAATCCTCTACCTCTCCTCACCTCCCACTTAAAAAGAGAAGAAAAATATAATTATTATAGTAAATAAATAAGTCAGATAAAACAATGCCTTGCAATGGGCATGTCTATGTATACATACATACATACATACATATATATACATATGTGTGTGTATATACATATAAAAATATACAAATAAATAGATATCTATATTGTCTCAATTTGTACTCTGGATCCATTACCTCTCTATCAGGGTGAGCAATATGTTTCATCATGAGAAATGACTTAACTTTTAAATTTAAACTTTTTTCTCTGTGGTTTCCCAACCAGAAATTCAGGATCTAAGACAAGCTGAAGTATGTTTCTCAGAAATTGATCAGATTGTAAAAAATTTCTACTAAAGGAATATAAAATATAAAAAAGGAAGCTACAAGAGAAAAAAGAACTCAAAAAAAATCAAAATTTTAAGAGTGATGTTAGTGAGAATTATAAATCTTGAAAATAAACATTTTTGACAATATTCACCCATGTTAAAAAATGCCTTAAATTGCCTATGAAATTTTGTTTATTTGCTTTAACTTTTGGAAACATCAGAATTCTCAAGAAAAAAAATTTATTCTCAAGATAAAATTTGTGCTATAGCAGAAGTAAAAATTCTGATATTTCTAAGAGGCAAAATTGATAGCAAAATCACAATAAAAAGCTAAGAGGATTATTAATATTAATATTTTGCTATTTTGCATAATGAATCAGCAAATGCCTACAAATCCTATTACTGACAAGGCTAATGCTAGCAGATTGCTTGAGTGCAGGAGTTCTGAGATGGAGCAGAGCTAAAGTGGACTGTGCTACCCAGGGAAAGGATGAGGGAGAATAGAGGCCACCAGACTGTTTAAAGAGAGGTGAACTCAACCAGATTGGAAATGGAGCAGTTCAAAGCTGTCATGCCCATTAGCTGAAGGTTTGGGCTAGTGAGTGACACACTACTTCCAGCCTAGATGTGATAGGAGGATGCAGTCCCCCCCCCCCAAAAAAAAAGAAAAAAAAGAAAATTTTGCATATTGTTTTTAGCTCATGTAGAATTATAGTTATGATAATTAAAGAGAAACAGAAATAGTGATAAGTTTGTTATAACTATTCAAAATTAATACTGCTATTAGACAAATTTAAAGAATAATAATTATTATTATTAGGTTCTTTTGCAAGGCAATAGGGTTAAGTGGCTTGCCCAAGGCCACACAGCTAGGTAATTATTAAGAGCTGAGGCCGGATTTGAACTCAAGTACTCCTGACTCCAGGGTCAGTGCACTGTCTACTGCGCCACCTAGCCACCCCTAAAGAATATTATTTATTCATTAGCAAAACATGACCCATTTTGATATGAACTTCCTAAGTTCTGAACTATCAAATGTGACTTAACTAAGTATAAATAAATCTTAATGTAGGGTTTACAACAAAGTGAAAGTGATTAAGTTATTTTGTAAGGACAAAAACAATTTCTCTCCTCAAAAATCAACCTTAAATAAGATCAAAACAAATAAATAAATGAATGAATGAATGAATGAATGGATACGATACTTTGCATTACAAAAAGTTTTATTGTTCTCACTATTTTAAAACTCATAAAGTCAAAAGTTATTTTAAAATATTAATTTAAATATTTTTGTATTCATTTATTGTAAGCTCCAAATCAGGTTTTTTTTTTTGTTTTTTGTTTGTTTGTTTTTTAATAATGATCCTATTGCTGCAAATGTTCTGTCTCCAAAATGAGATGGAATTCTGGAGATGAAACTTTATATAGATAATGTTAATTGCATCATACCATTTTCAAACTCATATTTGCTATTAAGAGGCAGCTAGGCAAGTCAGTAGATGAATACTAGACTTAGAGTCAGAAACACTGACGGCAAATCTTAACTCAAATATTAGTTGTATAACACTTAGTCTCTATTAGTTACAGTTTCCTCATCTGTAAAATGGGAATAGCAGCAACTACCTTAGAGGATTGCTGTTAAGATCCAAATGAAATAACAAATATAAAGCTCCTAGCAAACCTCAAAGTGCTATCTAAATGTTTGCTATTACTATTTATCTGTTATGATAGGATGACCAGTAATCTGAAATACACTAGGAAGGCAAAAAAAAATGTTAAGAATATTTAAGTGGTTTGGAAAAGATAAATAGAAAGTTAGATTAGCAGAGGAAATGGAAAGGGAGACAAATGGAATAGATGATGGACGAAAGAAATGGATATGAATTTGATAAAGGAGAAATAGTGCCAAAAAGTGTTGCAGCCATTTTTCAAACAAACTGCATTAGATGGCCTTGGAAGCAGTTTAGTAGTTTATTCCAAAATAGATTTGGATTTTGTAACTGAGAAAAACTCACATGTCTTTTTTTTTTTTTGGCACAACAAAATTGCTTAGTCTTCTCAAGAAGATGAACCAGATACCATTATCATAATTTGTATTTAATGGATAAATAGAATGATTTGCAAAAATGATTTATATTTTCTTAAAACAATCATCACTTGAATATGACAGTATACAAAGTCAAATTGCTTGAAGCATTGGGTAACAGGAGAAAAGGGAAGGAGAAAAATAAGGAGCAATATTAATTAGGAAAGGAAAAGAAAACAAAAATGAAGGCTATGAGTTGAGAAGTGATCAAGGGGAGAAGAAAAGAAAGATAATGATGTGCTCTAATAATGTTGATGAGAAGGAAAAAATACAGGAGGAATATTTTATTCTCTAAAAGGCAGAGGATATACTTCACATGATATGTAAATGATCTGCAAAAGGTGAAGTCCTTCAGAGTTAGGTGGGTGATCAATATCACAAAAACCAATCCTTGCTGTTGGGAGTATTCAATCCCATTTCCCCCCACAAACAAGACCACCCATTAATAGCTCCAGGGATCCAGGAGAGACTGAAGAAAACTCATCAAGTCAAGTCCTATACTTTGAATTTATGGAGCATCCATCTATTAACCTCTTGATTTGTCCTGTGAATTTATGTTGCATTAACTAAAGCTGGGATAATATGAAAAGTCTGAAGTACTTTGCAACTTACAATGCTATATTCACTATGAATGCAAGGCAGCAAGGAGGCTCAATACATAAAGTGCAGGACCTGGAGTCAGGAAGATATGAGTTCAAATTTGACCTCAGACGCTTACTAGCTGTGTTCTTCTTAAGCAAGTAATTTAACCTCTATTTGCTTCAGTTTCCTCAACTATAAGAGAGAATAATAATAGAACTTATCTCACAGAGTTGTGATGATCATGAGATATTTGAAAAAGGTGATATATAAAAATGTTTATTCTCTTCCCATTTTCCCTATTATAATCATTGTAATTCTTGAAAACCAACCTTGGTTTTTGGACCCAAATCAATCATTTTTTTTCCTACAGAAAAGACCACCTACTTCCCTAGATGAGGGAGACTAAAGAAGATTATTAAGGATATCAAGTCATAAACAAACTCATGTCATATTGCATTTGGTTTCCAAAATCGCAATTACTTTTTTAGAATCAAGATACTCTCCATTTTCATTTAGTGATATGAGAGGGTGGTGCTAGAAGATGATTAAAGACAAAATGGGGTTAAGAAGGTAAGGATAATAGTTATTATACTCCAGTGACTGTTATTCTTTCTTATCAGGAGAAATTTAAGGAAAATTTAAAAGTAATATAAACATGGCTAACAATTCTCAAGGGAATTAGATATTAGAGGGAAATCAGAGGCAGCAATAAAGAAGTGAGAAGGATGATCACATAAAGTTTACTAGCATTCTGGGTAAGGTTCAATAGAATGAATTGGGATTTGGCACTAGGAGACCTAGGTTCAAATTCCAGCACCAACACAAACCAATGTATGACTCTGGGTTAAGTCATTTAAACTGACTTCAGTCATCAAATTCTTTTTTGGGGGGCTGGGGGAGAGGGGGAAAGGGAAAACTCATTTTCTTTTTAGTAGCTGAAACCATAAAATATCTAATATGTATAGCCTGTTTTATTTTAAAGTACATATGAAATTTAACATAACAGTATCACTGCTGTCCAACTTTTCTTCCCCCTTCTGTACTTCTTCAATTTATCCTTTTAAAAATGTTTCAGACTCCTATTTCCAAAAGTACTTTTTCCCTTATACCAATTTTCTAATAAAAGTAAAAAGTGTTTTAGAAATGTGAATTATTAGTATTAGTTATTATTAACAACCATTAGGCTATAAAGTAATGTAATACATTAATAATATAACCAAAAAAATGCAAAGAGGTGGGGAAAACACATAAAAGTAAAGAGGAAATAAGAATCAAAGAGTTTCAAGTTAAGAAACTATTTTAAATGAGAAAAAAGACAACAAGAAAAAATGTATTGGGAAAAGATGTAGCAAAAGCAAGTGGACATCAATTGTTTAGGTATTCAAATTTGCTTAACTTTATACTTTCTTTTGAGGTAACTAGTGACAGATCAATTACTTTGTCCCAATTTTTTTCTTTTTTCCATTGCTTTATAGGCAAGTTCAAATCACAGAATATTAAAGCTAATTAGACCTGTGATTCTGGGACCATCCTGAAATCCAGAGTATCATGAAGCTGTATGCAAGAAGTCATCTATCCTCTATTTTATGACTGAGGTTCCACGACACCCAGGGAGCTGAAGTGCTTACTCTCAGGTTACATTATTCAGTTAAGGTAAAAGTAGGACTAGAAACTGAATTTCCTTACCACCAGTTCAGAGCTCATGAATTATGCCAGTTGTTTCAGTTACATACAGTTGGTTCAGTCATAACCGACTCTTCATGACCCCATTTGAAGTTTTCCTGGCAAAGATACTTGAATGGTTTACCATCTCTCTTCTCTATCACATTTTACAGATGAAGAAACCGAGGTCAGAAAGTTTTTGTAACTTACCTAGAATAAGTATCTGAGGCCAAATTTGAACTCAAGAAGATGAATGAGTCTTCCTGACCCCAAGCCAGGTAGTCTGTCTACTGAGTTACCTAGCTCCTCTCAACTAGTAACTTCTATCAAGGGTTAAGTGGGGGAAATTTTGGTCCAAATACGATTATGCATGCTCTCAGCTCCTTCCCACAGATAGTTGGAGGCTGACTGCAGAGAAATTAAAATCAAGAAAGGCTTTGATCATATCTGTGCCCTGATGAAAACCTTTCAATGACTCTATTATAAGACTTCAAACTCCTTATTCTACAAGTCAAGACTTAACAATTTTTCCCAATCTATCTTTCTATTTATAATCTTATCTTTTGCTACTAGCAATAAGAGATTTTGGTCTAAACTCATATTTAGCTGAGGTGCTACCTTCTCCAATTCTGGATCATCAGAACCTCCAAATGAATTAAACAAAAATTTATTAAGCACCTACTAAATGCAAGCAAGTCTGCTGGGTGCTGAGGTTCAAGGGTAGAAGTTAAAAATATCTTGCCCATAGAGGAATACAATATTTACACAGACAGGGAAATACAAATATCCAAAGTAATTTGGGGGAAGGCTAATGCCACAGATGACAATTGAGTTGAACTATGAAAAGATTCCAAGAGGTGGAAGTGAGAAGGGTCTGTGTAAAGTGAAGGAATAGGATATTATATGAATGGACAAGCAAGGCCAGTCTGGTTGAACATAAAGTCTATGAGAAGTAACAATTTGAAATCATCCTAAAAAAGATAAGTTAGAGCCAGATTTGAAGTTTTAAATGTCAAACAAATAAGTTTGTATTTTATTCTAATGGCTAGCTTCTTAAGCAGGGAGAAGTGACATGGTCAGAAATATATTTTAGGACCATCAATTTGGGAGCTGACTAGAAGATCAACAGAAAGGGAAGACTGAACAGGGGAGACCAATTAGGAAATTATTTCAATAGCCTAACTGAGAAATGATACTAGCCTGATCTAGAATGAAGATTATGTGAATGAAGGGAAGGTGAGAAATGTTGGGGAGACAGAACTGACAAAAATTGACAATTGATTGCATATGGAAGAGGGTGGATATTGGGGGATCATGAGAGAAAAGTGAAGAGTCAAGGATTATTAAGATGTTGTTAAATCTGGATAAGAATAATGAGAATGATGATGATGATGATGACGACGACGACGACGACGTCCTCAACATTAATATGGAAATTCTGAAGGTGAGAGGGTTGGGAGAGAGGAAAATAATGAATTCTGTTTTAGATATGTTGAGTTTGAGATGAAAATAGTATATTCAGGGATAAATGTCCAACAGACTATTTGTGATGCAGGGGAGAGATATGAGGATGTGAAATGGGAGTCATCTGTATAGGATTGATGATTAAATTCATGGGAGCTGATAAAAATCACCGAGAGAGAGAGAGAGAGAGAGAGAGAGAGAGAGAGAGAGACAGAGACAGAGACAGAGACAGAGAGACAGAGACAGAGACAAAGAAAGAGAAGTTCTAGATATATTCACACATATGTAACAAAACATGGAATATGATCCAGCAAAGACAATTTTTAAAAGAGTCAGGTGATTGCCATATAGTCTATAGTCTCTCCCTTCAAACAATCCATTCTTCACACCACTGTCAAAGAATATTTAAAACAACAGTATAAATTGTGTCACTTATGCTCAAACGTTTGTGATTTTCTACTGCTTATTAACTAAAGCAAAAATTGTACTTGAGGACTTTATAATTTGGCTTCAACAAAGCTTTTAAAGCTTATATCATATGATACCCACCCTCTCCAAGTTTCACATAGTTTGGGCTACAGCTCTGTTCATGCCTAGATTACCCATTCCCAACTCCACCTCTTGGCATTCTTTCCAGGATACCTCAAGAAGCATCTTTACATGAAGCTTTCCTCAGGCTGCAAATAATAAATCCCTCCCTTTTGAGTCTCTTAAAACCTCTCATATCCATTATTATTTTTAACATATTGCAGTTATAGTACAAACACATGAATATATGTCTGATATATATGTGTGTGTACATGTACACATACAATGAGGGATAAAGAGGTAGAATGAGGAAGGGGGAAGGGCAGGAGGGAGGGAAAAGAGAGAGGGGGGAGGGGGGAGGGGGAGAGAGAGAGAAAGTGTGTGTGTATGTTAGTTCTAGCTCTCCCTCACCAGCTCTAAGAGCTGGGATGCTATTATTTTTCATTCTGGTATCTCCAGTGCAGAGTCTTATTAATAGTAAGAATTTAATAAATTTTTAATTGAAATGGAATTTTCCTGTCAGATATGCTTTTCCTAATCTTTTTTGCTTATCTAAATCATATCCAGTTTAGAATATAATTTCTAAGAAGATACTTCTCAGATCTATTTGTCCAGTCCTAACTTCTGTCCTTACCTTTAGTCTCACACCTCCAACAGTTCTGTAGACAACTCAAACTAGATGTCCCATAGACTCTTTAACTCAACATGTCCAAAACTAAATTTACTATCTTCCCTACCCCCAATTCTCCTTTCTTCAGCCACCCTTCCATTCATTCAGGCTCACAAACCTAGATGTCATCCTTGATTCCAGATCTTCTCTCACCTACATATTTTACCAAATTGCCAAGATAGTTTACCCTTATCCCCACTTATCTCCTCTAACATTGCTACCACATTGGTACAAATCCTCTTCATCTTATACCTAAACTATTGCAAAAGCCTGCTGATTCATCTCCCAGTCATAAATCTCTTCCCACTTCAGCCCATCCTCCACTCAGTTGTCATACTGATTTTTCTCAAACACAGGTTTTACCACGTCGAACTGCCCCCCCCCCCGAATAAAATCCAGGGTCTTTTTATTACTCCTAGGAACAAATATAAATTTTGGCCTTTCCAGTCTTCTTACAACTTATTCTATATATTTATAATTTTTTTTTAGGTTTTTTCAAGGCAAATGGGGTTAAGTGGCTTGCCCAAGGCCACACAGCTAGGTAATTATTAAGTGTCTGAGACCGGATTTGAACCCAGGTACTCCTGACTCCAGGGCCGGTGCTTTATTCACTGCGCCACCTAGCTGTCCCCCGCACATATATTTTGATCCAATGATATTGTACTGACTCTTTGCTATCTCTCACACAAGACACACCATCTCCTGACTTGGCATTTTCCTGGTCTGCCACACATGCCTAGAATTCACTCTCTCTTCCTCACTACCACATGGCTTCTCTTTGAGTCTCAATTAAGTGCCATCTTCTGCAAGAAGTCTTCCCCAGTTCTTAATCTTAGTGCCATTTCTCTGAAATAATCTTCAGTTTGTCCTATGTAGCTTGTTTATATAAAGTTGCTTGCATGTTGGTTCCTCCATTAGACTGCAACCAGGCATGTAGTAGGCACTTAAAATGTTTGTTGATTGGATCCACTTCTTCCAAGAAACCTTCTTTGACAATCTCAGTTAGAAATTATATTATCCTTTGATAATTTATAATTATCATAAATTATATTATCCTTTGAATTTACATATCATTTATCTGTTGACTTCTCTTGCTGGTTGTCTTTATCTATGTGTGTGTGTGTGTGTGTGTGTGTGTGTGTGTGTGTGTGTGTAACTTACCAATGAAAATATAAGCTTTTTTATATATAGGGACTAATTAGTCTTCATTGCATATGTTACTTAATACACATTTACTGACTGATTTAAATTTGTGCATTTCAAAATTTCATATCCAGTTTAGAATATATACTATACAGTTAGTATGTAACAAATAAGAGGAGCACGTATATAATTTTACATATTTGCCCATAATTCAAAATTATTGTCAATATGCAATGGTCATAATTCTGATTAAAGAAATATAGAGAAAGCAAGCAATGACATTCTAATTTTTAACTTTGGTGAACTTTGTTTCTCTCACTGTTTCCTGGAACTGTGATTTCAGTGATAAAGGGAAAACCTAGTATACAAAGTCCCTTTACTCTGAAAGTATGGCTCTACCTTTGAAAGGTAGAGTCCTCAGACTAGATTTGACTAGGTAACTCAGAGGTTAACTAGAATAAGAGTCACATAACTAATATGTATTAGAAGCAACATTTTAATCCAGAAATTCAAGACCAGTAATTTACTCACTATGTTGTCTCACTTGGTAATTATGGATATGAAAATTTATCCTTTCACTTTTATATAATTTTAAAGTCAACCTGTTAAACAAGTATATAAGTCAATCATCCTCAAGTCAACAGTGGTAGACTTTAAGCCATTTGGTTTAAGTATAACCCATTCTCAAAAAGGGGATTTTAAATTCATTTGAAAGTTAAATGTTTTCAAATGCTGGGGCCTTTGCTTTCATGATTAAGTCTGAAGAAAACCAGAAACGGAATTTGTTTTTTGACTTTATTGTTTAATGTGCCACAAGGGATGTGCTTGAAATGAAAAAAAAAAATCAGTTACTGACCATTTGGCATATCTTTTAACTGGGAATTCTTACAGTATTCTTCTGAAAGTACTCAAAATATTCAGACAAGTAATTAATTCCCATAAAATATGTTGCTTCTATACTGGTTCACCAAATTCATAAATATACTTTAAAAATATACTTTTTTAAAGACAATTCTTGTTTCAAATCTTTCTAAACAGTTTCATATTTCACCATAAATAAACTAAACAGCTAATTTTAGCTACTAGTTTCAAGCGCTGTCAAAACTCTGATTATGAAAGCTAATATAGCAAAATGGTTAAATAAAAGAATAATTTTCTTCCATCAAAACTCTGGTAGAATCTCTATATGACAGTAATAGTCAAAGGGTAAAGGTAACAAAGGGATAAGGGAGAGGTAGAGGAGATAGAGGTGCTGAACATGATATCGCTGTATGCAAACTCTCTCCACCAATTCAGATTCATCTAGTTCATTTGCGATTTATAGTCTTTTTGAGAGTTGCTTGGGAAATAGAGAAATTAAATTATTGCCCAGAATCATAGAACTACCATATGTCATTCAGGACTTTAATCTTCCTTGGTTGCAAGGCTGGCTCTTTATCCATTTTGCCCTGGTGCCTTTTTCACATTCTAAAGTCTTTAAGAATGTTACCAGTAACCATTAATTTAACCTATATGGCGTGAGAACACTCTAAAATATCTGATATGCCCAAAGAGAATAGTGTTTTGTCATTTTACTCACAAAGGATCAAACAGGTCTAATTTTAAAAGGTCTTATACAAAAAATTCACCAAAGTTAGGTCAATTTATGGAGTTTGAAATGCTAGTGACCTAGAGTACTCAAACTAAAATCATGAATTTTACAAATTGAACAAAAGAAATATTTGCTATTTATACTCTGTATAAACAAACAAATACCTCTATCAAGCAAGAAATGGCAACAAATTAAAATGATAGCAATTAATAACATTGTTAAATTAAAATTCCTTTTCAGAAATTAGGAAAACAAATCAATTTAGAAATGTTATAAAATCATGAAAATCACAATCAAACTTTTAAAAAATCTTCTAACTATTCAATGAATTATTCAGATATTAGAAAATTGTGATAATTTTAGGTATGACAGAATTTCACATGGACATGAAATCTTACTCTGTAATCTGTAAGTAATATTTCTTTGTTCAAATCAATACTATAATACCTTCAGAGATACTCTAAATTGGGAGGAAAAGAGATCTATAGTTTCTTATTTTACATTGTTCCTACTTCGAATAACTCCCATCAAGAAACTAACCACCTACTTGTACCTTCATAGAAGAGATTCACATTTCTGATTTTCATCACTCTTTCGATGTGGATTTATGAACACTCCCTTAGACCCCCTCAAATAGAGGAGAAAATTGAAAAATGGCTGGAGAGCTAATGAGATTTGTTACAGTCATCACTAGATATATTCTGGCAAAGCAAAAATCATAAAATCATTACCTATTAAATGTTATATTCTACCTATTATTGCATGGAGGTATATGAATTTTTCCCAAACAATATATATGATCACAACCTATTTTGTTGAATCCTGAAAGGTTTTTGTATGATGTTGGGAGAGCCTTCTACCCAATGGTCCATTTTGTTTTTCAATAAAAAAACCATGACTTAAATAAAATGTGGCTATTGAAAATATTCTATCACCTTTTCAGTGATGAATTACAATAAAAGACTATTTTACTGAATTCTGTCCCAACTTAAAATCTCAAAAATACTCCAACTTTCTTTTCTATAATATATTGAAATAAATCCCACATTTATTATCATTAGCTCATCATGTTATAAATCAAATATAAGGACAAAATTTCAGAGCTGAAAAATGATTATAATTGACCTTTCAAATGCTATTCTCAAAAAAATCTGAGTATTATGATTCAATTAGTCAATAATCCATATTTATCGAGAATATTTATGAGAGTATTAGAGATTAGAGAACCCCCTAAATTCTTTACTTTATTTATTAAATTTAAGGTCAATGATCAATGACAGCAGAAACACAATTTTTTAATATAATTTAACTACTAGTGCAACATTTAGGATGTGAGCCAAGAAGATAAAGAATGGAATGCTTTAAAAGGGGCATGAGTGATTAGATAATACCTATTTAAGGTTATTCTATATAAGATACTTAGCAATTTTTTATTTCTGGCTCAATTTAATATTTAAACCACTTATTTTATGGGTTTGTATAACAGAAGAAGCTAGTTATAATTAATAATTTTCAAAAAAGTTCATTGTTTAAAATGACTAACTCTAAAAAATTGGTCCAATAAATTGATCAAAAAATTGGTCAATATATTGTTATAACATCTATCTTTCAGTTCCCAATTATTTCCATGAAAGGAAGTCTTTCAGAAACCAGTCTTTCAATTTAAAGAAAAAACATTCTATTTAGACATCATTAAGACAAATAATAGCTGAATATTTGATTTATGTACAGTATAGAACTGAAAAACTATTATCTTAATGTCATCTGAAACATCTTATGTTCCTGTAAAACTATTTTGACTCTGTTATATCTCTGAATTGGCGTAGGCACTTTAAATCCCGGAAATCTTCTTAGTTTGGAATGAGCAGAATGAATCCCAGACAATATTCTTGAGGTTTTCCTTAGCACTGGAGTTGCTATGGTATCCAAAGCATCAGGATGGATTGAAATTATAGTTTTCACAGAATGAGAAAAGTAAGTGGATTGGGCAATGCCTCCAGTCTTTTCCATTGAGGGAACACAACTGCAAAAACTGCTTTTAAGAAGTCGAAAATTTTAGATGAGGTCTTCCTGACAATACTGTCATTAGCCAGAACCACACTCTACAAGAGAGTTAATTAAAAGAGTGACAATACTCTTTAAAATACCTCAGAAAGGTATTCCTGACAATAAATATCTATATTTTAACTATTATGAAGACAATATTTCTATTACTACCATTTATATTCCAAAAACAATAATGGACATTCCAAGAAAAATCCATTTGTGGAGCAGACAACTTAAAGATCCTAAAATCTACTATTTCTATTTAAGATTCACAAAGAATGTATCTGGATAAAGTTAGGCTACATAAGCCCAAGAGACTACTGGTTCAAGATAAGAATTGTGGCATAACCCAAGACTGAACCTTCAGCATTGAAATCCTGTTCCCCAGTTCACAGTGGCAGCTGAAAAGTGCCATCCAACTATTTCTTTGAGTAGAGTTGAATTCTTTCAGTTATGATGTTTGCCAGTGTAGGAGATGGTCCAAAGAAACTTCTGTTGCTGCTGAAATGAAGTTATAATGCAAGGCCTGTTGATGAGGAGATAACTGGAGAACAAGGGCCTTCTTGAAGAAGGATAAGTTTTCAGAATCTCATCCCTGACTACTGAACAAAATGAAATAAAGATGACTTAAGATTACGAAGAAGATAATGCAGCAATGCAGTTGAATATGCAAAAAAGCAGATGATCTGATAACTAGCTTGAAGAAACTAAGAAGTTCAAAAGTCTTTAACCTTTTAAAAAAATATCTTCTATCACTGAACCAATAAAGTTGCCTTTCTTAAGCTATAGATGTTACCATAAAAATTGTCAAGACTTAATTTTTTCTTTATGCCATAATCTAAGGTGTAGCACTGAAAACATTAAGAACTACATAGAAAGTCACTAAATGTGGAATTTACATGCTAAAAAAACTAAATATTTTTGATATGGTACAATGACCTTAATAGGATATCAACAAGTCTGTAATTCAACAATCAATTTGTTTTTAAAATAGAAAAGTATTTTAGAAGTATTTTTTAGGTAGTAATCACTAGCTAAAACTCAGTTACCTCACATTCCATCCGCAGTAATGCACCAAGTAAAGGACCTCTCCACCTTCGACATCAGAATCTTTAATACTAGCTTCATACATTTTCTGATTTTTCCCTCGTCCATACCGCACTTGAACTTTCATGCCTGGTGGATAGCATTCAAACTCCTCTTGCTCATTGTTGTCATCGTCGTCATCTTCTTCTTCCTCCTCCTCCTCCTCCTCCTCCTCCTCCTCCTCCTCTTCTGCTTCTTCCTCATCTTCATCTTCCTCCTTATTCGTTTCATCTCTTGAAAGGTTTAAAAAATTGCAGAGTTAATAAAAGACACTTGATAAGTTTTTCAGTTCCAACCCACATATACTGATAAATATTGTGGATGCGATTGTTCCTGGGAACAGCAGGTTCCAAGTGCATGAAATTTTCTGATTTCCAAATTAATATAATCACTAAAAATGGTAGTAAAAGAAGCTTTTACAAAAAGTGAAGAGGCAAAAATGGCTTCATTTAAAGAAAATTTCCATCAACAGCCAGAAGAACTGAAGTGGTGCTGTATACCAAGGAACTAGTGAGGTTGACTGTAACAAATTTTATTTTTTTTCAAATATTTACACATTTGGTTTAACGTTCATTAGACTCCACAGTCATTTTTTGTAGTTGCTGTTGTTAAATATTTCCCTCTCTCATCAAACCTTAATCAAAATTTTCACTCACAGTAGCTAGTATTTTAAGATCTTTTAATCTTAAAACTATGTGTTTTGAATGTAGTCAACTATGTTAAACAATAATTAAGATATTATTTAATCTTATGCAAGCATATTCTGCCAATTTCACTAGCTTCTCTAAGCACTGTCTAACATTTAATTTTAATTTACCTATGCCTTCTTTGATGCAAATAATCTTTTACAGAATCTATCAAACCTAAAGTTCCAACAAAATGGATATAGTAAAGAATAGTTCCAAATGTTACTCCTCAAAAATGAAAGCTATAAATATAAAATCAGTTAGAGTATTCTCAGCAACGTGCTCTTTCTGTAATTTAGGAGTATTCATTTGCAGAAAAACCTCCACATATTACTATTTAAACAATATACAGAAAAAACTTACATTAGCACAAAAATATCACAAGTACTCTTATTTCAGAATTAAGAGGAAGTAATTTCAATATGAAATCTAAAACTGCACTAAATATTTCATTTTTAGTCTGTTTTACAGAAATACCTACACTAAACACAACTAATTTCTCTCAAAGAGAAACACTTTCAAAAGACAAATAAAAACTAAATATGAAAATCAATAAGATATCTAGATTTATTTCCAGACTTCCTTTAGTTAATGTTCTTATGGTGAACGACACTATTCTAAAGCTAATTTCAACCATATAAATTATAGATAATATTTAACAATTAATCTATGGCTATTGTACATCATCACCATGTATGGAACACAGAGAAATAAACAGTATGTATGGGTACAGTTTTTGGTTCCTTTCCCTTCCCATTCATTTTCTGAGGAAATTCTTAAGTCAACAAAGACTTATTGGTTTTAATAATTCAATGTTCACAAAGCACAGTTTAAAATTCTACTATAAAACAAAAAGCAGTCTATGTTTCACAGCTGTTTTTTGGCTTCCATAAAGTAATTTACTATGTAAATCACATAAAAAAAGATGCAGCAAATTTTTTTAAAAAAATAAATAGGTATCCAGGGCTTTCCAGTGACAGGATATTCTATCAATTTTTATAACAAAAATTTTGTTAAAGTAGGTTTGTTTTACAGGCTAGGATTAGAATCCTCAATGACATTTTTTAAAACTGGAAAATGTGCATCTTCCATAAATACTAGCTAAAATACAAAAGTGTGCTTTAGAGTACACTTTGTTACTACACATAGGAAACAAAACAGATTTTTTTTTAATCATTTAACTATCACTTGAAGTGAAATACAAAACATTTCATACATTGTTCATCAACCTGGCTGATTAGGAAATCAAAACATGGGAAGAAGTACTTACTTGAAGTAGCTAAAATATTCAAGAAAATGGCAACATAAATAATGGTAGGGAAGCATAATTACTGGTTTAAGATTATATGCATGAGAACAAAAAATACTAAAGTTCCTTGTATTTTCAGAAGACTATTTGATTGGAATGCTATGATCATACAACTGTACTTCACTCATAATAGAGTATATATTCTGGTACAAAAATCAGTTTAATGTTTGAGCAACAAAAATTCTATTTTTAGACTTCATCACTATCAGATAAAAAAAAAGAAAGGTGCATATTGCTAAGTCCAAATTCTTCTTACAAAAATAGCAAGACAAATTAGATCATAAATAGTTCAGCACTGAGCAAACTTGAAGTATTCCACAAATGTTAAATTTAAATAATATTAACAACAATAAAATAAAACTATAACAATGTTTAGGAAATAGACTGAGAAAATTCTTATTGGTTATGAAATAAACATTATTAATATTCTATATAAGTCAAGCAGGTTATTCAAAATGAAACATGAGACACATTTAACATCAGATAGGGATATAAACCAAATAAATTTCATCCAAATAACATATGTAGTGAACAAAAAGCAAACATAACAATTAAATCACTGGAAATCAGTAAAATCTAAGAATTCACTGCTCTACTGAACAATGCAGCGAGTAAATCAAAGGGCTAGAAAAATTAAGAAAATTTGAAAAAACAACAAATGCCCCAAGATATAAACATAAATTTCATTTATGTAAAATTCATTGTTATATGTAGACTAAAATAACATACATAAACATATATATATACATACACATATCTAATATATAATATATAGAGATATACATATATCAACATTGTTCTATGAGACATATTTCAATGCCATTTGATATAATATATATGTATGTATATGCATATTCATTCCAGTTTATTTTCTTTTAAAGTACCACATTTTGGTCAACAGATAATTTTAAGAAACAAAATATTCCAACAGATCTCTCCCAAATCTGAAGCCAAGCTCTAACTCTTAGAGGATGTATTTCATGCCTGAAGCGTGGAGAAAGAAAAGAGAAAACTCTAAATAGCAGCCAATTCCTTAGACAACAAAGTTTAGTGAATAAAAAATAAAACTAAATAATTCTTTAAAACTGTATTTCCAAATAGCTTTTTCTAGCATAAAACCAATAAATTAATTTCTGATATTACCATAATATGTAACAGTAAGAAAATACATCAACAACAAATTTAGTTCTAGGATGTGAACAGCAAGAAAGTATATTGAAAAGCAAGAATAAGAAGAAATTGAAATGGCCAGGGGAACAAAAGTCTATGGAATATTTTATAAGAAAATTCTAAACATAATAAGTCCCAGTAGAAGAATTCATTCTTCTTCTGCTACCTTAACCCACCTCCCCCACCTCTTTTCCTTTCAACTTGACTCTCTGGCTCAGTCTCTCATATAAAGAGGATAGAACTGAGGTCTTTAGAGGACAGAATAGTCACTGTAGACAATTTAGATATTTTACCTGTCCACAATATATTCTGAATTACAAAACCACTGACTTAATGGGTTTTTTTTTTGGGGGGGGGTTGCAAGGCAATGGGGTTAATTGACTTGCCAAAGGTCACACAGCTAGGTAATTATTAAGTGTCTGAGGTCGAATTTGAACTCAGGCCCTCTTGACTCCAGGGCCAGTGCTCTATTCACTGCCTGAGGTAGTGGTTCTTAAAAAGACCAGTAGAGATTTCCTAGATTACAAGGGGGAAAAAAAACCTTTTGGATAGACATCATTGCTCATTATCTCATCAACATTTTAATCAAGTAATGAGGATTTAGTTAATTTACTGTAGGATTATGGTTTCAGAATTTAAAGCATCTAATTCCTGTCAATTTTTAACCCAAGAAATAAAAACACTGGCCACAACACATAATCTATAGACATCCAGTTCCCCACAAACAATGGGATGATGCTCTTTTTCACATCCATCACTATCAAGCACGATGTGGTCAATAAACAGATTAAGCAGTAGGAAGCAATTTCATCTTTGTAAAGTTTCTCATATTTCTGAGCTGAGAACAAGAGAAATGAATCAGAAAACTTCAAATTTATTCCTTGTACAATGGCATTTGTAAGATCTAAGTCATTTAAAATTTCTAAAAGACAAATCTAAATCAGGCAATCATTCTGTATTTGCTCTTATTTTTCTTATTTGGATAAATTAATACACATTAACAACTTGGAGTAAAGAATCCAACCATTTATGTACATTAAACTAACATAGCTTTTCAAAATTATTTTTACCAAAAACAAATGTCTTACCCAGATTTTGCTTTTTCTTCTTCTGCCTCTACCTTTGTGTTGAGCATTTCATCTACCTTAATTGTCTCATCTTCTTTAACTTCTAGATTTTCATTCTCTTCTGTCTTTTTAATGTTAAGTTCTTTTTCCTGATCAGATTGTATATGTGTAGATTCTGATAAATTCTTTTTATTACCCTAGGAAAATATTAGAGAGACTAAGCCAAAATTTTTAAAATTACCATATGTATTTTTATACCCATGATCTCTAAAGAGTATACCCAGAAAAATGTATACTCCTTGTGAAATATTGATCCCTTTTGTGTTTGTATGCTTAGTGCAAAGCACATAGTAGGGACTTTTATTCTTACTCAATTAGAATCAAGCTAACTGCTGGGAATAGAAAAATTGTTTAGTATAATTTAATTCACTACTTAACTTTTTAAATACAAAAAAATTATTGTGAAAATAAGAATCAAAGAAAGAAGTGTGTTATAGAGCAAGTCATATCTGCATCAAAATGTCACATGCTCATTGCCTACAGTTTATTCCAAGAAGGGCAATTCTGGTAAGTACAGCATTAGAGATTTCCAACTTTCTGACTATCATTTTCAAAGGGAAAATTTTTATCCAATAGTATGGTTATAGACAAAATATTGATATTTAAACTACATTTAAACATTTTATTGAAGATATTTTAAAAGTTTGACATTAGTTCATATTTCATTAAAAGAGTAAGAAATTATTACTTTAAAAATAAGGTGAGACAAATTATGAAGTTCAAAAAGTTTTTTTAAATTAAACTAGGCAAAAATAATTCACTATAATATTTTGTTACATGAATAAAAATATAACTATAATACCTAAAATTAAAGAGAAATAGCATGTTGATGAGGAAGTATCAATTCATTAGTAAAGGAGGATCTATTTTGTATTGTGGAAACTTTCTAAATTTAAATAAGGAATAAAACTCAAAGGATCTACTAACAAGTACAGCACAGACAGAATCTATTTTACCAGACAAGGTTTGATATTTTCTTTTCTTTCTATTTCATCTTCAGCAGGTTTCTCTTCTTGTAATACAGTATCTCCTTCCTCTTTAACCTCTGTTTTTATTTCTGATTCAGTTTCTTCCTTGCTTTTTGTTTCTTTTGCATTTTCACATTCCTTACAAGGCTTGTTAACCATCTTCTCTGGCAATGCCATCTGAAATTCAATGTTGGCCGACCTACAATATTCTTCAAAGCCATACAAATATCTGTAAACAGTAAGACAGATTGTTTTTGGTAAAAAGATCCAATGTTATTAAAAATTCTTTTATTATACAGATTCCTATCATGAATACAGTGGAGACAGATAGATGGTTGATAAAGGAACCATTCACCTCTCAAATTCTACGATTCTTAAACCTAAGAAAATTGGCTATAGGGGGCAGCTAGGTGGCATAGTGGATAAAGCACCGGCCCTAGAGTCAGGAGTAACTGGGTTCAAATCCAGTCTCAGACTCTTAATAATTACCTAGTTGTGTGGCCTTAGGCAAGCCACTTAACCCCATTTGCCTTACAAAAACCTAAAAAAAAAATCGGTTATAAAAATGTCTATTTCTCATTTAGTTCTTAAAGCACAGAGACACACCTTCTCAGTAGTTAGGTGAAATAATGAACAGAGTGCTGGCATGAAGGACAGCCAGTGAAAATGAAAATTCAGGAGAAAATCTTCTGAGAGTTATGTGGAATGTAACAAGGAATGTAATAGAGAGACTGGAAAGGTAGGAAAGGATCAAGCTATAAGGAGAGTTAAAAGTCAAATAGATGATGCTATATTTGACGTTGGAAGTAACAGGAAGTCAAACTGTGAATAGGGAGGGTGATATGGTTAGATCTGTGCTTTAGGAAGAAGATTTTGAAAGTTGAACACAGGTAGTACTAGAATAGGAAAACAGTTGAAGCATGGATCCCAATTAGAAGTTTATCACAATAGTTTAAGGATGAAGTGATATTGTGATGATTGGTACAAAGGAAAAGTTCTGACAACTGATTAGATACATATGGTGAGAGCACAAAGTCAAAGATAATGTCTAAAACTGAGGTTGCAAACTTGAAAGTCTAGAAGAATAGCAGTATTCTCAAATAATAATATGGAAGTTTAGAATAACATGGAACATGATGGGGGGAAAGATGTGATTCATTATTCCACCAAAAACAAAAAGGAATGAGCTTAGGCTAAACTCTTACTTATTGGTCCCTGTCTAGAGGAAAAGAACCCACTCTCTGAGGGTCAACTGCCATAGATTTGAGGTAATATGTTGAGGTGGGAGGTAGAAGGGTGAGGGTGGTGTGGGGTGTTTTTCCAATGCTATTTGCACAGCTATAGCTGTGAGTGTTGCCTGAATATTGGCATGGCTACAGCTGTCTTGATAGGCCTACATCTGGCAGAAACAGGAGGTTGGAAGCTTACATATCACAGGGGACATAAAGAGAATTTTGGGGGCTAAAGGGGTAAAATTGGTTGTCTAGGAAATTAAAAGCCCACAACAAACTTCCCTTTATGTCTCTAATTGATTAATTAGAATCGCGGGGTCCAGACATAGTTCTCATTTGGCTTTAACTGGTTTTAGCACTTACTTTTTATAAGCACATTTAACATTATATCCTGCAGCTGAATTTAAAACAGGAATTCCAAGATCCTGATAGACTTGCTTCCATATGGCTCCACTTTCAATCTGCAATGAAAAACAAAATTAAAATTTACATTAATAATTGGAAAAAAGAACAAATTTTAGGAGAAAGCACTTTTTTATGAAGGAGATCAAATAAAGAATTTGAAATTTTTTTTTAAAAATTAGCTTGACACAACTCATTTCCGACAGAAAAAGGAAAGATTTAACTACATTCTGTACTAGAAACTACCATTCATGTAGATTTGTATTCAATTTAAAATAAAAATTAAATAAATTTGAAAAATAAATTAAGCATTAAAAATTATGCAAAAAGAAAAAATGAGTCACTCTACTGACTCAGTAGGCACACATTTAAACAAAATGTTTAAAAGACAATTGTGCTGATTTCCATATCAAACAAAGTAATTTTGGGGCCTAAGTCAGCTTAATGAAAAACTTATGATGTAAATTTAAAGGACTGAATAATGGTGTCAGTTTTAATTCTCTTAATAAAATTACAAATTTGGTATGTAATAGTGATACTTTGCATATAAAAAAGTAATCATTCTTTTTTTCTTAGTTATAACTTCTCAATCCTTTAAGGTTTTGACATAATTCACTTTTAAGTTGAATACTTACATTATCAAATCCTCCAAGTTTGTGTACAAGTCTAAATAACTTAAAAAGATTCAAATTTCGGTATCCAAGAACCGGCCTTTTATTAATAGGTGTGCCTAATAGCAAAACAAAAATTATTTTAGAGATTTTATTAAACTACAGGAACTAAAATTTTGTGAAGTGACAATTGTTAATAGAAAAAAATGAACAAACCATATTTTCTAATCACTGTAGAATAGTCACTATATTAAATCAAATTAACATAAATCTTGATCCAATACACTTACCACTAATTATTTCTACTGCTTCTTCAAGCACTTTACATTAGCAAAAACTAGTTAAATTTCAAAGATAATTGAATCTGAATGATAAATATCACCTCTGATACCCATGCTCTGCACACAGTTGTGATACATTTTTGTTCCTGACTAGGTTATTTCTGCACGATCTAAAACTATATTATAAAGTAGCAGACATCTAAACTGTCTGGTACTGGCTAAAAATAGAAAAGTGGATCAGTGGAACAGATAAGGTACAAAAGAAACAGTAGTTTCTACTATAGTAATCTACTCTTTGATAAACCCAAAGATTTCAGCTTCTGAGACAAGAACTCACTATCTGGCAAAAACTTCTGGGAAAACTGGAAAATAGTGTGACAAAAAGTAGGCATAGACTAACTATCTTATACTAAGATAAGGTCAAAATGAGTACAGGATTTAGAAATAAAGACTGAAACCGAAGTCAATTAAGAGAACAAGGAATAAATAATCTGTCAGGTCTATAGAATGGGGAGGAGTTTATGACCAAACAAGAGATAGAGAATACTAAAAATTGCAAAATGGATAATTTGATCTACATTAAATTAAAATATTTTTTGCACAAACAGGATAAATGCAACCAAGATTAGAAGGGAAAGCAGAAAGCTGGGAAACAATTTTCAGCTAGAGTTTCTGACTTCTAAAATATATAGAGAACTGAGTCAAATTTTTAAGACTACTAGTAGTTCTCCATTTGATAAATGATCAAAGGCTATTAACAAACTGTTTTCAGATGAAGAAGTCCTATGGAAAAAATGCTCTAAATTATCACTGATTAGAGAAATACAAATTAAAACAATTCTAAGGTACCACTTTCACACATATCAGATGAGCTAAAATAAACAATTAAGGAACATGATCAATGCTGGAGAGGATGTGGGAAAATTGGGACACACATACTGTAAGTAGAGTTGTGAACTGATACAATCATTCTGGATAGCAATTTGGAACTATGCCTTAAGTATAAAAAAAAATTTTTATTTTAACCAAGCACTTCTACTACTAGGGTCTATATATCCCAAAGAGATCATAAAAGAGGGGGAAAAGATCCACATGTACAAAAGTAAGAGCAACTTTTTTTTTGTAGTGGCAAAGAATTGGAAATTGAGGGGATGCCCATCAACTTGGGAATGGCCAAAAAAATTACTGTATGTGAATGTAATGGAGTATTATTGTTCTGTAAGAAATTCTGAGCGGCCAGATTTCAGAAAAGTTTAGAAAGACTTGGATGAATTGATGCTGAGTGGAGTGAGTAGTAATGGGAGAACATTAAGAAATGATCAGCTCCTTTCAGTAGTTCAGTGATCAAGTATAATCCTGAAAATTCTTTTATGGAAAATGCAATCAACACAGTGAATAGAGTACCAGCCCTGGAGTCAGGAGTCCCTGAGTTCAAATCTGGCCTCAGACACTTAATTACCTAGTTGTGTGGCCTTGGGCAAGCCACTTAAACACATTTGCCTTGCAAAAACCTAAAAAATAACCCCCCATATTTCCATATTAGTCATATTGTAAAAGAGGAATTAGAACTAAGGGAGAAAAACTATGAAGAAGAAAAAAAAGTAAAAGAAATTTTAAAAAGTGAACATAGTATTGCTTTGCTTTGCATTCAGATTCCATAGCTGCCCCGATACATGTTTTTTCCTTAAAAGATTTTATTTTGAGTTTTACAATTTTTTCCCTGATCTTACTTTCCTCCCCCCCACCCCCCCAGAAGGCAATTTGTCAATCTTTACACTGTTTCCATGGTATACACTGATCCAAATTGAATGTGATGAGAGAGAAATCATATCCTTAAGGAAGAAACAAAGTCTAAGAGATAGCAATATCAGACAATAAGATATCAGGGTTTATTTCCTAAATTAAAGCTAATAGACCTTGGTCTTTGTTCAAACTCCACAGTTATTTCTCTGGATACAGATGTTATTCTTATAGAAATATGTTAAACATGACTGCAGCCTATATCAGATTGTTCATTACCATGGGAAAGGACTGAAAGAAGAGAGGGTAGGAGAAAACTGTGGAACTTTCTAAAATTTGCAAAAGGATGAATATCGAAAATTACCTTTGCATGTAATTGGAAAGACAAAAGAAAATTTAAAAAGAAAAAAGGAAAAAAGGATATTTCTGAGAAGACAATAGGCAAAAGGCTTAAGAGCAAAGCTTATTTCTATTACTAGGTAACCTTAGGCAAGTTACTTAACCTGTTAGGGCCTTAGTTTTATCTATAAGTAAAATGAGGAGGTTAGACTAGATGATTTCTAAGGTTTCTTCTATTTCAAATGATTCTATGACATCATGGATCATACTCAAATATGAAACTTCAGAGAATAAATTTTCATTTTTAAGGTATATTACTGAAATAAAATATCCTAAAGGAGTGTGTACTGTCCAAAGTCAGGTACAAGGAAAAATTCTCTAATAATTAAGAATGGAGAAAGTATAACTGTTTTAATTCATATTTCACTTTGTTATATATTGTTCAAAAGGGTTTTCAGGGATCTTTACTAATATATATTTATTTGTTCAGAAACCTAGTGTCTAGAGGAAGAACAGAAAATGACAGAAATGAAGAGTAGTGATAGGACAGTTGGTGGATAACAATACAATAGGTCTTGGAAAATTAACTACACATTAAAGAGTAACATATCCTTGATTATCTCTCAAAAGTGTTTCACTTCTCTGACTAAGAATTATAAAATCCCTTTGTTTGACCAAAACTTCCCATCTATCCAAACCACTTTCTAGGGATAACTTCAAGGAACTTGAGAGATAAAGACAATGTAATGCTAAATTGGTTCACTTAGGGAGTTATAGGTCAGAGAAAGTCATTGCCAGGGAGATTGGCTGGAAAAGAACTGATGGAGGTAATGAAAGACATGATGAAGACACAGAACAGTTTTCTTCTATCTGCGATCTTCTAAGATTAGAAAGTAAGCTCCATAAATAAGGGTCAGGACTTCCTTGTATTTGTATCTCCCCCTCCCTCTCCCACTCCGAGTTTAGCACAAATGATAAAAGCTTAATAAATTCACTCTCTTGCTTGAATTATTTATCTAATTAATCATTCCATTATTTCCCTATGCATTATTCTTCCGGAATTCAATTTTCTTTCTTATTGTGAACTCCAGTCCTTCCATCCCTCAATTTTATCAGATCCACAATAAATTTAGGCCATGAAATCTCAGCAGATCCCTCACTGTAGTTTTTTACTTCTTCCACTCTGATTAACTATCACACTTAAAACAGGCAATCTAAAACTCTCATAACTTCCCCTACCCAATGAGCAAAGGATATCATTTGATATAAAAAAAAATGGAGAAGAAAATGGCAAACTACTCCAATATCTTTAAGAAACCCCAAACGGGGTCATAAAGACTCAGAACTGAAAACAACTAAAACACAAGAGGCCATTTGCTGTGAACTATTTCTAATTTTCAAAACCCCTTTATTACAGTCTAATGAAGAAATGAACCAACTCTCTCTGAAAGACAAATCCTATTACTTTTAAAATATATTTGTTATTGAACTTTGTTTTAAATCACTTATATTTCCAGTCTCTGATGAAGAAGTGAACTTTTTCTCCCTGGAAGGTCAATCCCATTACTTGAAAAAATACGTATTTAACTGAACTTTGCTTTAGAATAACCTACATTTCTAAACGTATCCCTAAAATCTCAAATGCCATTCATTAGAATGGGGGGGGGGGGGGAAGCACAATAAAACCAGCCATATCCAAAAAAAAGAAAAGTCTGATATTATATAGCATTCCACATCCATAGTTCCCAACTTTAATCCACAAGCAATAAAAATGTATTAAGTGCATACTACATGCCATGCCCTGCTTTAAACACTGGAATCATAAAAAAGAGGCAAAAGATGGTCCCTGCCCTCATAGAACTTACAATCTAGTGGAGGAGTCAATATGGACATAAATATATATAAAGTAAGCAATAGACAGGATAAATAGCAAATAATTAACTGAGTGAACGCATTTGATGGGTTAGGGAAAGCTTCCTGTCGAAGGTGAGATTTTAGTTGAGCTTAAAGAAAACAAGGGAGGTCAGTCATTGAAGATAAGATGGAAAGCATTCTAGACATGGGACATGCCCAGAAAAGATGCCCAGATCAGAGAGATGCTGGTGTCATTGGATCAAAGAGTTGTATCAGGGAATGATTATAAGAAGACTGGGAAAGTCTGAGGGGTGAGGTTATAAAGGTGTTTTTGAATGCCATGTAGAAGCCACTGGATTTTTATCAGGTGTTTGGCAGGTAGGGGTAGGGATGGGTTCACCTGGCTGGATCTATGCTTTAGAAAAGTCATTTTATTTGCTAAATAGAGAAAGGATTAGAATGGGGAGAGACTTGAGGCAGGTAGACACACTAGCAAGCTGTTGCAATAAATGAGACACAATGTGATGAATGCTATAACTAGAGTTACAGCAGTTTTAGAAGAGACAAGGGGGGTATATTTGAGAAATACTGCAAAGGTGAAAATCAGCAGGTTTGGGCAATGAGAGATAAAAGATCAAAGATAGTGAGGAAACCAGAATGACTCCTAGATTGTCAATCTGAGGGGGTTATTAGCACTGTGCTTGGCACATGGTCAATGCTTAATTTTTGTCAACTTGTTGTTGACTTGAATTGATTATATTAGATACTTTGAACTAGTGGTAAAATAGGTATCCTGAATTCAACATGTCCAAAATAGAATCCATTTTCTGTTTTGAACATTTTTCCTCTCTTGTACCTGTTATTTCAGTAGAAAATAATTTAAAAGAAAATATCTAATCAATTGCCAAGTCTTGTTAATTCAATCTCTACAATATCTCTCTTAACTGTTTACTTCTTTGCACTTATGTAGTCACCACCCTAGTTCAGACCCTCATCACCTGCTTTATAGTAATAGATTCTTACTTGGCCCCTCTACCTTCATTTCTCTCTCTAATTTATTCCCTATACATCTGTCAGTGATATTCCTATAGCAGTCTTGACCATGCCAGTTCCATAATCTAATAACACCAAGAATTCCCTACTTCTTTTTTTCCCCCAATTTCTTTCTTTTTTTGACAATGGAATCTTATTTTCAAAATTTTCCCTCAACTATATGCAAAAGCAAGTTTCAATATTTATTTCCAAAACTTTGAACTCCAAATTCTCTCCCCTCCTCTCCCCCTCCCCCTCCCCTTAAGAAAGTAAGTTACTTGGTGTAGGTTAAAAACACAGAGCCATGAAAAACATTATTATTGTAAAAGTAAACCTAATTTCCCCTTCACAAAGAAAGAAAATGTCAAGAAAAATATAAAGTGGGGAAAAAAATAATGGGCTTCAGTCTGTATCCATACACCATCAGCTCAGTCTTTGGGATGGATAGCATTCTTTATCATTCCCATCAGAGAAATTGCTTCAACTTTTTTTCCCACTGTTGCTATTACTAGCTATATTTCTCTCAATTCTATTCACCCCACCCCCATTTATCCCATTCTCTCTCTCTCTCTCTCTCCTTTCATCCTGTCCCTCCTCAAAAGTGTGTACCTGATTACCTTCTCCCAGGATCTTCTCTCTCTCTCCAATCATCTACGACCCCCCTCCCCCCCCACCCCTTTCCTCTCCTATTTTCCTCTAAGGGTAAGATAAAAGTGTATATGTTATTCCCTCTCTGAGTCACTTCTTTTTCTTTTCTTTTTTTTTTGAAGTTTTTGCAAGGCAATGGGGTTAAATGACTTGATCAAATTCATACAACTAGGTAATTATTAAATGTTTGAGATTAGATTTGAACTTAGGTTCTCATGACTCCAGGGCCAGTGCTTGATCCACTGCATCATATAACTGACCCCTCTGAGTCCTTTTTGATGAAGAGTAAGGCTCACTAAACTCTCCTTAACCTTCTTCTTCCAAAAAAGCAAAAGCTTTTTCTTGCCTCTTTTATGTGAAATATCCCATTCTACCTCTACTTTCCCTTTGTTCCCCATTAACTCATCTTTAAAAGAAAAATTCTTTTTTATTTATTTAAGACAATGGGGTTAAGTGACTTGCCCAAGGTCACACAACTAGGTAATTATTAAGTGTCTGAGGCAGATTTGAACTCAGGTACTCCTGATTCCAGGGCTGGTGCTCTATGCACTGTGCCACCTAGCAGCCCCCAACTCCATCTTTTTAATAGCTTATACCTTCAAATTCAACTCCCTCCTGTGCCTTGTCTATATATTCTCCTTTTGTCCTAATAAATGAGATGGTTCACACGAGTTATCAGTATCATTATCTTGTGCAGGAATACAAGCAGTTCAACATCATTAAGTCCCTCATGATTTGCCTTTCCCATCTACCCTCTGAGTTCTGTATTTGAATACCAAACCTTTTGTTCAGCTCTGGTTGTTTCATCACTAAGTTTGAAAATCCCCTGTTTTATTGAAAGTCTCTCCCCTGAAAGAAGATGTCCAGTTTTACTGGGTAGTTAAGTCTTGTGGGACACCAAGCTCTTTTGCCTTCCAGAATTATCATTTTCCAAGGCATATGAGTCCTTAATATAGAAACTGCTAAATTTTTTGTATAATCCTGACTGTAGCTCCATAATATTTAAATTATTTCCTTCTGGCTGCTTGTAATATTATCTCCTTGACTTGGGAGTTCAGGAATAATATTCCTAGAAGTTTTCATTTTTGGATATCTTTCAGGAGGTGATCAATGGATTCTTTCCATTTCTATACCCTCTGCTTCTAGGATATCAGGGCATTTTTCCTAGAGAATTTCTTGAAAAATTACATCTAGGATCGTTTTTTGGTCATGACTTACAAGTAGTTCAATAATTTAAAAAAAAATCTCACCTGGAGATAATTGTTATTGGGGTTTTTTTTTTTTAGGTTTTTGCAAGGCAAATGAGATTATGTGGCTTGCCCAAGGCCACACAAGCTAGGTAATTATTAAGTGTCTGAGGCCAGATTTGAACTCAGGTACTCCTGACTCCAGGGCTGGGGCTCTATCCACTGCGCCACCTAGTTGCCCCTGGAGATAATTGTTTTACTCAGTTTTTTGGTGGGTTCTGCCACTCTAGAATTTGGTAACAATCATTATTTAAAAGTATTTGGAGTGGTTTAGAGGGAGAATTCATTAAAGTCCTTGCCTTTAAGGGCAGCTAGGTGGCGCAGTGGATAAAGCACCGGCCCTGGAGTCAGGAGTACCTGGCTTCAAATCAGGTCTCAGACACTTAATAATTACTTAGCTGTGTGGCCTTGGGAAAGCCACTTAACCCCATTTGCCTTGCAAAAACCTTAAAAAAAAAAAAAAAAAAAAAAAAGTCCTTGCCTTTTCTCCACCATCTTGATTTCACTTTCCTCTCCATTTCTTCTAAGACTAAATACAAATTCTTATGTTTGGTATTTAAAGCCCCTTCAAACATACTTCCAACATATCTTCCTATTCTTATTATGAATTACTTTCCTTAATGCACCATAATCAGGTTATTCCAGGCTTTATGACATTCCTTAAACACACAGAATTCCCACTCCCATTTTCAAAAACTTCTCATAGGCTGTTGTTCTTCAGTGCCACACAGCTTAATCTCTAACCTCATTGAAAGCTCAATTTTAAGCAGCATCTCCACCAAAGGTTCTTTCCTCATCCCTCAAAAGCTAGAATTTTCTTTACCAAATTAGCTTATATTTAACTTTCTAAAAATTTTGCATATCCTTATATTACTGTAAGGAAAAAAAGTTGTCTCTTCCAACAGTCACTCTCTTAAAGAAGAATCTATTTCATTTTCTGCTTTTGCAGCCACAATATGTACAGTGTCTTATGTATAATAATATAACTTTCTTCACAACTTTTTTTCCTTACAGTAATAAGAAAACAGGGCAAGAGAAAAGAAAAAAAAAACTGAAATAAGTGTGAAAGCACTTTGATTTGGGAGAGTAATCTCTGACACTACTGCTAAAAATTAATTTCTGAGGTGATTATGCCATGATTGTTCTAGAATTCTCTATTATATGTTTTTACTTTACATATTTTTACCTTATCTTGGAGACAAAAGTTCTATACTGGATTAGAATAAGGATCCATACATCTAAAGATATATACTATAGAAAATTTAAAGTATTTTTATTTTAAAGAATAAAAAGTAGCTCTATTCTAGAACAGGAAAAAAAAGAACAAAGTAAGTATACTTTTAGATAAGAGATCTGCAAATAGAAATCTAGAAGACAGTTTAATTTACAAAACGATGTAACAGTTTATAAATATGAAGTTTGAATGTATCTTTAAAATTGATCAAAATCAACTTTTAATTATTATATTGGATATAAATTTGATTATCTGACATAGGTTAATTGGAGATTAATTAAAAGAAAACACACTTCACCTCTGTCTTCCATAAATTTGTAAAGTTGTTGAAGAAAGTTCTCTCGTTCCTCTGGAAATGGTTCTATTTCTTCCTAATAAAAACCAAAGAAGATAAAAATAAAATCACAATTTGTGCAACTGAATATTTAATTAGTACAAGCCAGTTTTATGACCTCTCCAAAATTATGTGATCATAAGGTGTTAAAAGGGTATTTTATCATTAAAATATGAACTCTTAATAATACTGTTATTCAGAAGCAGCAAATTCTACTTCCAAAATCTTTAGATCTTAAATCAAAACTCTCTCTCTCTAAAAAATAGTCTAATAAGTAAAATACCAAAAAAAGGAATTCCAGAAAGGGAGGTGAAAGTAAAAATAACTCCTACTCATGAATAAGTCTTTTTCCTATACCCATAACTCATTTACAAACTAACATTACAGTCACAAGAAGTCCAACTCTTGAACTGGAACAGACAGTGACAGAAACAAAATTATGGCCTCCATAATACATAATTTTCTCCCCAAGATTAAATATAGAAATTAGATAGAAATATCTTTACAATATAACTTCATCGTACAGTAATTTAAACTTATGGAGTTGAGTGGGGCCCAAACTTGGTTTAAAATTAGCTGAAGACTCAGTTATGGAAATCTTCAGATAATAAATTTGTTTCCCATTACAAGGAAGGGCCTAGTTCCTTGCTGTTGTAATCAAGGGTTGCAGCACTGGTAAGTGGGTCTTTGAAAAATCTATAGAGGGCAGGGTAGTTAATTTAAATATTAAGGGTCAGAAAAGACGCCATTTATTCAGTGGCTTGAATCTTTTTTTTTTTAGGATTTTTTTTTTTAGGGTTTTGCAAGGCAAATGGGGGTTAAATGGCTTGCCCAAGGCCACACAGCTAGGTAATTATTAAGTGTCTGAGATGGATTTGAACAGGTACTCCTGACTCCAAGGCCAGTGCTTTATCCACTACGCCACCTAGCTACCCCAAAGTGGCTTGAATCTTACTATGAGAAGGGGGGGGGTAGTAATAAAGTTGACAAGTGGAACCTGACATTTATCCTGGCTGAAACATACCTAAATCCAATATCAAGGGAATATAAAGTTATTTGCTTTGAAATGGAGGTACTAAGTGTATAAATCACTCTAGGTCCAAGATTATTTAGTATTATTTAACTAATTATGGGAAAGGTATATAGGGTTGGGAGAAAAAATACTCAGATAAATTGTAAATAAGGATTCTATAAAGAACAACTTATATAACAAAAAAAACCGAGTTAACAGCAGAAGCAGTATTTACTAATTTAAAAGGATAAAAAAAGGAATAATAATAGCACTGTAGATACATTACCTAGTTGGAGACTCACAACAACTATTATTATGCCCATGTAACCATAGAGGAAACTGAGGCCAAGAAATATTGTTCATGGTCACATTAAGTCAAAGGTAGCCTTCAAACCCATGTTTTCTTGTCCAGCATTCTTCAGTAAGTCATAAAACAAAGAAGGTGAAGAATACTACTGATACATTCAAAGGTCTACATACCAATACATAATAGGAAGCTGAAGAGTTTGATATAGGCACACAGGGATTTCATGGATGACCTCATATTTATAGAGAAAATAGACAAATACACACACACACACACACACACACATGCACATATAAAGGAAATAGACAAGAAAGGACATATATACTCAGAAACAAATATAAAAGAGTGACATGAAACTATACTAGCCTAAATCAAAAATAAGCTTAATTTTCTAAAAATGCTAAGTGAAATAGAAAAGGCTTTTAAAGATATGTTTAATATAAGGGAACAAAGAAAAAACAGGTTGTAGTATATGAGATAAATTGTAATGTTAACAGATAAGAGGGGGGAAATTAATAATAGCTAGTATTTTGCCTTGCTATTTGCTAAGCAATTATTATATTATTTGATTCTCACAAAAATCACGAGAGGAAGATGGAGGAAGAAAGTTAAGGCTATTAATCTCCTATTTTGTTTTATCTTCTCTATTAAGGAGAACAATTTTCCATTAGAAAGGGTGAAAAAAAGTTCAGAGACATTTGAAGTCCAAGACAGGAAATAACATAGGAGAGAATCCAACTGCCAAAGTTTAAATCTCTAGAGTACCAATCTATGATCTAATTTCCTGGGGTATTAAAATAATTTGGGGGGTATTAAAATATTTTGTAGACAAAATAATAAAAACATTGCTAATAATCTTTGCCTAATTGTAAAGAATGAGAGAAGTACAAGAATAGAGAAGAATGACAAATTTTATCCTGAAAGTATAAAACGTGGGTTATGAAAAATACAACAGAGGCTAAATTTACAATAAAATTAATTATAAAAAAAGTTAAGATTATAAAACAGATGCTTCATGAACACTTAGAATGGTTATCATTAAGAGAAAGCATGGATTACAAGTCATACTGAATTAACTTCATTTTCTGTCTGTGGCTGAAATATTAGGCCAGCAGAGAGACAGTCATAGACATGTTAATATCTCAATATCAGCAAGCCATTTGATAATGTCAAGAAATTTTATCATTGTGGACAAGACAGATTAATGAAATCTGAGAGTATAATTAGGCATGATTATAGTTAGAATAACTATAGCAAAGAAGACTGATTAATGAATGAATATATCTGTGAGATGGGTCTCTGTCCTCAATCCTTTTCTCCTCAACATTTGTAATAACAGCTTGCACTGCGTGATAGGATATCACATTCATAAAATCTACATGCACACAGTATCAAGGAGAAGATGATCTATCTATATCTATCTGATAGATTAATAGCTGAAAAATATTTTAAAGAGGTGAATTCTAAGATAGAAGCTCGGCAAGGTAAATGCTTCAAAGGGACAAAGGGGCAATTAACTTGAGAGAAACAGATAGTTTTCAGTCAAGCTGAACTAGTTCACCAAAGAAAGGGGAGGGGAGTATAGCTCTGCAGGGATTTAGGAATAGATAGATATAAAAGACAGCTCATCTAACTGCATTTCAGAGTTTGAACATTTACATTCTCTCACAATTGCTTCTGCAGTTGCATCTTCCCCAACTGAGTCCACCCCTGAATGAATACTTCACCCTATATCCTCTCTGCTTTTCAATTTAGCAGGTGTCCCAAAACCCTGGGTTGAACCCCTAATAATGATGATAACCTACCTGAACACATTCCTCAATGGTTAGTGAATTCTCTCACTCTGTCAAGCCTTTCCCTTACAAAGATTCTGAATCTTCGTTGTCAAAGTTTAAACCATTTTCCATCCTCCACTGACTGCTTCTTTACTTCTCCCACCTCCAATATAAAGGCTATTAATTCTATCAATAGTGCTTTTTGTAATATCTGTTCCAAGCTTGAAAACAAGTTTGTTTCCATCTTAAACTTTTTCCTTGCCTTTTCCATCCATCTTCCTGTACTCACTAAGATGTAATTTCCTCCTGATAATCATAGCTTTTTCAGGTCACCCTCCAGCACTGGTTGCATCTTCACCCAAACTCTCTCACTTAGTAACTGAGCTGGAGGAAATGGATGCTACCAACTACCACTTCTGACATACAAATAACTTAGTAACCTCTCCTCTTCCTTTGAAGTTGATTCAGTTCCCTCAATCAAGATTCTGTTGGCTATTGTTTAACTGACCTCCAGGATACTTCTTTTCTGAAAAAATTCAATGCCTGGCTAGCTTTCTTTCCTCCCTAATTCCTGCCCTCATACAGGAACTTCAAAATATAAAATGATATTTCCTCAAATAAACTAACCTCTCAGTTTCTCAATTATTTTATTTCTCATGATCTATTCCTCCACTCCATTGCACCAATACACAGAAATGGTCACACCCTTTACCTTAACATATCACCCTAGAGGGAACTACAAAATCTCCCCTCTGATCACAATCTGTTGTCAGACTTCTCTCTCTGCTTGAAATCCTTAATTCTGTTCATTGTCCTTGTTCTTTCCCAAATCTTCACCCCTGTAGAGCTTTACTCTCATCTCTCTTTCCCATGCTTACTAGTGAATGACTGTATGCTTGTCTTGCCAAATCTCAGTCTTGGATTACACTGCCTCAGTTCCTGCTTACATCCTACTAAAGTTGTAGAAAATCATATTCTGTGGTGAAAAAAGCTGGGCTGACTAAATTTATGAAAAATTTATATTACATAATTTCAACCAGGTCCTCATTGTAGAAAGGCAATCCTTTTACACTTTCCTGATCCTATTCCACTTGCCAAAATAACTTTCCCAAATTTTTCATACCTTGTCATATTTTCCATAGTTCTCCTCCCCACCCTACTATCTGAGAACCCTGTTCAGTGAAAAACCTAAGACCATTCATTAAGAGCTACATTTTCTCCACTTCTTTTTTCTCTCATCATTCAGATGCCCCCTACCACCATCTTCTCCTTCATCCAAGTCAAACCCACAGATACAAGTGATTCAATGATACTCTTCTAGCAGATTACTCTATCAAATTTACTCTAATATCTTCAATCTCTCCCTATTGGCTGCTTTTCTGATACTTACTAACACATTTGTGTCTTCCCTATCCTTAAAAAAATCTTCCATGAATTTTTCCTACTAAATTTCCATGGCTAAAGTTATTAAGGCTTTTAACAACCTGTGCCTTTAGTTCATTTCCTGATACTTTCTTAACTCCCTGCATTATAGTTTCAGACTTCATCATTCAACTAAAAGTGTTTAATCCAAGGTTACCAATGATGCATTAATTACCAAATTTAATAGTCCTTTTCTCAATCATTCCTTTCTTAACCTTAACACTTTCTATGTTTTAATTGTGTCACTACTCTCTCCTGGTTCATTTCCTATTGCTCTTCAGGCTCATTTGTTGGATTTTCATAGGCCAGGCCTAACTAAAGTGGATGTTCCCCCCAAGGATCTGACATGGCATTTTTCTCTTTTCCTCTTATACTATTTTGCTTAGTGATATTATTTGCTCCAAAGGGTTCAATCATCATCATTATGCTAATGATTCGCCAATCTATTTATCTAGTCCCAGTCTTCTAAAGCCAAATCCCAATCTACCTAGTAGACATCTCAGCTTGGATGTTGTGTAGGTAGCTTAAACTCTCATGTCCAAAAAAAGAACTCACTATCTTTTCCTCAAACCTTCTCCTCTTCTGAACTTCCCCATTCCTTTGAGATTATCACATACATTCATTTCCCCAGGCACCCAGGTTTGTAACATGGGTTTTTCATTCTTGACTCCTCAATTTCCCTCACTCTCAAATATTCTATCCATTTCCAAATTCCGTTAATTCTATTTTTGTTACAGCAAACATATTTGTTCTCTTTCTCCTCTGTTAGTGGAGTTAGGATCTCATCATTTCATGATAGGACCAAATGAACAGTCTGGTCTCTTTAATTTATGTTTCACCCCACTTCATTAAAAGTTCAACAGTTGCCAAATTAATCTTCCTAAAGTGCAGATCTGATCATATTACCCTCCTATGCTCAAAAGGTTCCAGAGGATTTTTACCATACCTAGAAAAAGATGTAAAATTATGGGTTTAAATTCCTTGACAACCTGTCCCTCTTTCCTTTCTTTTGGATCTTCTTACTCTTTACTGTTTCCTCCACAGTCTACACACTTTAAATCTGGTGATACTGGTTTCCTTGCTATTTTTCAAACAAGACATTCTCCTTACTAAGGAGCATTTTTTCCCAACTGTCCCCTTCCTGGAATTCTCTCTCTCCTGCTCTTCCTAGTTCTCTTCAAATTCCAGCCAAAATTTTACTTTATTGATTTCCTCTAATAATAGTGCATTCCCTCTATGATTGTCTCTAATTTTTCCTATACATTTCTTATTTGTACAAAATTGCTTTACATATTGTCTCCCCCATCAGACTGTGAGTTCCTTGACAGCAAGGCTTAATTTTTTTTGGTCTTTCTGTCTCCAAAGCTTAGCACAGTAATTGGTACATAGTAGATCCTTAATACCTGCTTATTGCCTTGATTTGCAAATCAAATTCTTAGTCCATTCTTTTCTTCTTCCCTGGGTGTAAAATTGGGCAGAATTCTTTTGACTTTTTTTAAAAAAAAATTTACATTTGCATTTTCTGGGCCTTGATGCAATCAGAATAATGTCAAAAAGTAAACATCTGAAGGATATCATTAACTATAAACAACTTTACTTTTGATTTGTCTTTTCCATGACAGTAGTGAGAACTTTTGACAAACATGTCCCTATTTTATTCTTCATTTGAAATTAACATAATAGGAGAGGTTTTTAAAAAGTGATCTCACTTGTTTTATTTTTTTCCCCCTGGGAATCTATAGGACCTTAAACAACAAATGTAAGGAAGACACCTTTATGATAGAGTTTTACTTTCCAAAATAAAATTTTTTGTAGTCAACAAGAAGCTCAATGAGTAATATCTTGCTTGTCAAAAAAAAAGTTTATTATGAGGCAGGGCTAGGTGGCACAGTGGATAGAACACTGGCCCTGGAGTCAGAAGTACCCGAGTTCAAGTCCAGCCTCAGACACTTAATAACTACCTAGCTGTATGGCCTTGGGCAAGCCACTTAACCCCATTGCGTTGCAAAAAACCAAAAAATTTAAAGTGACAAAGTAAAGACAAATTGAAATAAAAGATAATTTCTGAAACCATGTCTGTTCTTTTCTTATATTTTTATGATAAATGTGTAGGTTATTTCTCATAAAGTATCTTCAGACTTGAGAAAATAGGCACATGGTTTGGTAGTTGCTGATGTCCTCTTTGACAGGAATAGTGTTCATGATTTTTAAAATAATTTGTTATCCTTTTTTTTTAAGGTTTTTGGCAAGGCAAATGGGGTTAAGTGGCTTGCCCAAGGCCACATGGCTAGGTAATTATTAAGTGTCTGAGACTGGATTTGAACCCAGGTACTCCTGACTCCAGGGCCGGTGCCTTATCCACTACGCCACCTAGCCGCCCCTTTAATTTGTTATCTTTACCTCTTTCTAGCACACTGAGAAGTAAACCTTCCATCCTTGGAAAAGGCTGTCACCTTCAACACAGGACTATTTTGTTTATTTCTGATCTAGTCCAACTACTGTTGCAAACTATTTTTATTATTTTGATATTTACTTTGTAATATAGTGAAATAAGGAGCATGCAATGCTAAGTGTATAAATTCAATTACTAGTAATTGGGTAAGATGCTCACATTTAAAGTCTATAAAACATTAATGTTCATAAATGGTCTCAAATCTATATGATCCTTAGTCCCTTCTGACTCCTTTTCTGCCTTCAATGTTACTGAAGGAGAAAAATGGTATTAACAGAGAAGATAATCAAGATCATTTTCTATTTTTCTTTTGTTTTGTGTGTTGCAATAGTCCTAGAATTGACCATTTAATGCCTAGATTTCCAGTTAAAGATGAACCTCCCTATCCTTAACTAGATTTCTGGACAGTAGTCAACCATCAGGAATGGACGTGAAACCTTTTTTAGCAGAGTAGAATCTTCCAACAATCTGCACTGCCTGGGGGCATAGTCCTCATAAACTGAGGATAATTTATACATGAAGACAGAACATAGGAGTAAGGCTTTGTGGAAGTTTAAAACTTAGCTTTAAAAAAAAATTCAACTGTACTGCCAGGGCAGACATTCATATATAAATGATTAGGGGTTTTAGCTTACTGTAAGTTTAATATGAGTCTAGAGTGGGATAACTCTGCTTAAATGAATGAAAAAGCATTAATAAATGCATACAATGCATCAAGCAGTGTATTAAAATAACTAAATCTTAACACCACATTAAGTTAAGTATAGGGTACAGAGTAAAGAAATGAATGATACCAAGTTCTTCTGGTGAAATATCCTTTGAAAGATTATGCTCAGTTTGGGGTATCAGGTTTTTGAAGTGATATAGACAAACTGGAACACATCGAGAGTAGGGGGAGGAAGAAAACTGGTAGGTAAGGAAAAGCACCATATGATAATGAACTGGAGATATACATGCTGAACAAGACACAGCATAGATGAAATGATATGTCTATTTAAATAGCTTAAAAGATGTCATGTGGAAAAGAAGTAAGACAATTTATGTGGTTCCAAAGAGTAGAATTAATACCAATAGCTACATAGTACAGGAAATAAGGCCTCAGCTCAGTATATGAAAGAATTCAACACAAGTGAAGCTATCAAAAATGTAATTATTGCTTCCTAATGAGACAGGGAATTCCCTGTTACTATAAATTTCTAACCCTACATGAAATAGTGATGGAGAGGATAATTAAGCTTATTACTTTTGAATTTACCAAACACAGAACTAAGAGATGTAAATAATCTATTAATGCTAAAATAATAAAAAATAATGTTGTTATGTTAAAAATCTTCATTTCAGGGGGTGGCTAGGTGGCGCAGTGGATAGAGCACCGGCCCTGTAGTCAGGAGTACCTGGGTTCAAATCCAGTCTCAGACACTTAATAATTACCTAGCCGTGTGGCCTTGGGCAAGCCACTTAACCCCATTTGCCTTGCAAAAAACCTAAAAAGAAAAAAGGGGAATTTAAATATAGCTTTAAAATGTATTGCTAAGTTTTTACAGTGAAATTTATTTTATAAATAGAAAGTATATGCTATTAACTTGAAAGTATATGCTATTAACTTGATAAATAGTAACAAAAATATTAATTTAAATAAGAAATAAACTTCCTGTAAAATGTATTCCATGTGCTTACCAAATCTCCCTAAAAAAAAAGTTGTTTCTTTTTTTTCCCTCTTTTTTTAGATTTTTTTTTCAAGGCAATGGGGTTAAGTGGCTTGCCCAAGGCCACACGGCTTTTTGTAATTATTAAGTAATTAGGTAATTATTAAGTGTCTGAGGTCGGGATTTGAACCCAGGTACTCCTGACTACAGGGCCGGTGCTCTATCCACTGCGCCACCTAGCCGCCCCAAAAGTTAAGTTTCTTAATGCCAAATTCTGCTTCCAAAAGAACTATCTGCTATTATTTACAATTAGAAACCTTATCAGATTTTACTTGCCTCCTCTTCACTACTATTATCTTCTTTTTCTTTTTCATCATCCTCTTCTTCTTCTTCTTCCTCTGCTTCACTGCTAGAGCTGTCCTCTTTCAATTCAGTTTTCCAGTTACTGGGAACAGTTTTACTTTTATGAAATTCAAGTGCGTAGTCAAAAGCTATAAGATAATCAGAAATTGAACCTATTTTAAAGATCAAAGACAGTATGTCTGGATATAAAAATTGGATTATTAAAAAAATCTATGGATACATTATGTTCAAACACAGTTCAAACACAGATATGAGTTAAGGGTTATTTTTATGCTTTTAGCATTCATATTTATTTTAAAGAAGTTTTTAGAAATCAAGAGGAAATTCAGTTGAGCACTGAACATTTTATAAAAAGAATATATGATGACAATATTATCATTCAGAGTACAAACATTAGTTTTACTCACACTTTTATCAAAAAATTATTTGCTGAATTCATATGCTAGCAATTTTAGGACAGATAATAAAATTATTAGGGGGGAAAAAGCACTTGAAAATAATGAGTAAAATTAAATCATTTATCATGAGCCTGAATTAAGACTATGTTAAAAATCAAGCCAAACTAAAAGAAGCGTATATTTGACCTTCTATAATCAATCTAACAATTTATGAAGTTAGTTTTTGAGCTTTTGGCAAACTACATAATATGTTATTAAAATGATAAGGAAAACAAAGTGGATGCCCATTAACTGGAGAATGGCAAAATAAATTTTGGTTTGTGAATTTAACAGAATATTATTATGCTATAAGAAATGGAGAAATAATGAATATAGAGAAGCATGGAAAGTCATATAAACTGATTTAAGGGGAAGTCACAAAGAATAAGTCTGGCTCTGAAGAAGAACAATGAAAAGACAATCCTGCACCTTTGCAAAGATAGGAGGTTCATGAATGTAGTACACTCTAAATATAGAGTTTTCTATTCTTGATTAATTTTGACAATTTCCCCCCTCTTCTGACTTTAAAAATATTATCCGTTATATGAGGTAGCTTATTTAGGGGTGGGAGGGAAGATATGAGAGGAAATTTTGGTGATGATTTAAAAAACATCAAGATATTAATAAAAATTTATTTTTAAATTATAATTTGATAAATATGAAGAGAAAATGACTGATTACTATAATATTCAGAATAAAAATTTTTTTTGCTACAAACAATATAACTCTGAAAAAGTTACCTATTGTAGTGTGTCAGAAAGGCCTATCAAATCATTAGTGCTAAATAACAAATCATTGTTGCATTTATCTCCTTTATACTGTCTAAGAATACTTTTAAAGACTTTAGGCAAAATTAGCTTCTAAAGTAAAACAGAAGATACTTTAAGTTCATTCAAAAAAAATAGAAAGCATTTTGGGAAGCTTTTCCTTAAAAACAAAAACAAACCAAAAATCAAATATTTCTAAAACTGAACATTTATATCTCTCATTGCAGAAACACATGTATGAAAATATATGTTAATAATTTTCAAAGAAAGTCACTTTTAGAAGTCAAAAACTTCAGCTTTTAAGTATTCTCACTTTTTAAAATTATAAAACAACAGTCAAAGATTATTCTTACTAACCTTGTTTTAATACAGCATCAGGTTTTGGTGAGGTTTCACTAGAAATTTCGTGAACATCTTTTCTGGGAACTGAAGTACTATATATACAAATTTTTTTAAACAGAAAAAATACATTGGTTAGATCAGAGACTAGAAAATTGAAAGACACAGAGAGACAAGAAAAACACAGTAATTTTTGTTATTTACAATTTAAGTGTATAAAGGGTTTCAAGTCATAAAGTGTGCACATTCTATCAATTTGGGGAAGAATGTCGAAGATATCACTGAAGTTAAAGCTAACAAGAGTAACAGAGAAAGGATCACCTAAGCCACCTAAAACAGGGTAATTCAAGCTGAGAGATATTTTGTAGATGTATGCTGCTGATAAAACTACAATGGACTCAAGATTCCATCAAGGAAGCATTAATCTAAACATAAAGGTGAGTTATAATTTTAGATATTTAAAACAGGCTAATAATAAATACATACATACATTCTAATATATATGGTATCATTCACTGAGTATATTTTAAAAAGAAAAATGTGAATTTTCCCAATGGATCTCTATTACTATGTCTAAGGAAAAAGTAACAATTTTAATTATTAATACTATTTATTTGCTGATGTCTTCACCTGCTACAATAAACCTTTTTTGAGCACATTCCCTCAAGATAGATATAATTATTCATAAATTACACCCCCCCCACAAAACTAGTTATTGTCCCAAAACATAGAATTCGCCCTCTAAGAGTTACCTACCCATCCACAAGGATTGGGGGAGTAGAAGGATTATTTCCTAGTACGTTGCATAGCTACATCTTAAAGACTACCAAGAAATCATTAAATTAGGTTATAAACTAACCTGCTGGGGGGGTGGGGTGGCAATATCAGTCAGTTAAGTCAGACAGCATAAGAACCAAGTGAGTGAAGTACAGTATTGAGAGCTAGGATCCAAAGAAAGTCCCTCATAGTCCCTGCCTGGGAGGGATTCACAATCTAATAAGCCATTGGGAAGTAATGAATGAAGAACAGGTATGGCTGCACAAAAGAGAGATTTGGGTGAGATTGGACTCATCTTTCACCCACTAAGTGGCTGACCACATGACTCTTAGGGTTATGCGACTGGGAGTTGGGACTGGACCAAGTTAGGGAAAATACTGTCCAAGATATCATTATTTTCTTAAGAAATTATTTTAAAATTTTTTTGTAACATTATCTTCACACCAGGATAAATTAGCTTTATGTGAATATTCATGTTTTCAGCAAAATCCACTTTAAATTTTTTATGCTTTTCATCCAATCTTCAGTTCTATAATTTTATATCCTGAAGGGAACAATTTCCCCATTGTAAAGAATGTTATAGTCCTCTTATTCCTTTATTCTAATTGGTATATTTATTAATGTATATTTTAATTTCTATTAAGTTTTTGGAGAGCAGGTACCACAATTATTCATTTGTGTATCTCCAGTACTGGTCTGTATATGAGTTATTAGCTTATTTAGTGTGCCTCTGGCTCCAGGAGCTTAATATTCCTGGATGAATCAATTTTTTAAAAAATCAAACTTTTGAACTTGCAAGGCTGAACACTAGACGAGATCCTACTCTCATCAAGGTATAAACACCCTATTTAAGACTTAGTCTTAAAAAAAAGCCAAAAAGCTTCATTCTTGAAACATTTATTGTTAATGTTATTTTGAATAGCTATATTTAGTATCTGAGTCACTTCCCAAAATTCCTACTCCAAAAATGGTTTAATAAAGTTCAATTGATAATACTTGCTATAATCTAATTTTGAAGTGTACCCTTGGTTTAATAACAGCAAGAGACATTTAATACTTCAAAACCAATATGTAAAAGTTGCATTTGGCTATCTTCTAGTGTTGTCTTCATTATATTGCTATAGTTATTGTGCATTTTGTGTAACTATTTAATTAATACAAACATATACACAATGATTCAAAGTTCAACTATGAAAAACCTCTACATAAAAAAATCATTCACAAATTAATACATATCTTTCGTAAGACAATATTAACTGAAAAAGTCACAATTTATCAGTACTCAAAACACTATAATTTCAGCCAACAGATGTCACTATTATCACTGAAAATAACTTTAGAGATTATAAAGTCATAGCTATTTTATCTAAGACTGAAAAAAATGTCATTTATAAAAACCACATTAAAAACTTCCATCATAATTATAAATATTCCCATAATAGAGAAGGTGCTCACTGAAGAACAGTGACATTGGGTATTTGGTTGTGACCAAACAAAGCTACCACAACACAACTGAAGAGAAAAGTCATGATTTAAAACTATTAACAGGCAAATGATTCTCAAGCCTTATGTTATATTTAGGAAGAAAAAAGAATGACAGCCTATTTCCTAGTATTTGTCTACCATTAAAAGTGAGTACTGTAATTGAAGTCTCATTTTTTGTTTGGGGGGAAGATGGGGCAGTCTGCATCTGTGATTTCACTGGTGTCAAATTTCAGCAACTCATTTGTAAGGCAAGGTCTTAAGAGTGTTTCCTAGGAAGAATGAGAGGTTGGTTTACTTTCACATAGCTCTTACGTGTCAAGAGACTGGTCCTGAACCCAAGTCTTAATTCCCAAGATCTGTTCACTGTGCCGTGATGTTCTTAACACAACTTTACACTCTGTGATATTTCTGTGAAGCATTCACATTGATGATAACATGGATCTTTTAATACACTGAAATCAATATTGTGTTACATCTTGAATTAACCTGTACTGTGCTAGAAAAGTCCCAGAGAAAGTAGTTACTCAGGTGATTTTTTTTGTTTCATTATGTGAAAAAAAGATCCTTATCACATTGGTATGAAATTGAGTGAGCTTTAACCAAGTTAATTTATTCAGTAAATTCACCCACTAAAGTTAGGTTCATTAAACTGAGGATAGGTATGACTAAATAATTCACATGGTGATCTCAGGATGTTTTTAGGACCAGAGCTGCAGCTCTCCAAATAAACTTTAGTTGGTTATCAGGGGGGAAAAAAAATTCTAGCCATGTTTCAAATATACCCAGGTTGACAGTAATAAGGAAAACAGCTAATAGGGAATGATTTTAGAAAGGAAAACTAAAATCAAGATATTTAAAGAAATAATATATGTTCTGACTAGATTAAATCATTAATTAATGGATATAAAACACTACAAATGGATGTAACAAACTAATGGATGTAAAATGTGGTAACTAACTCTCCTTTATTGCTTTAATAGATTTCTGATAAGTGGATACAAAGTTGAAAAACAATCATTTTTCTTAAATTTGAAATGTCAGACAAAACAGTAATACTGTTACAAACAATTCAGCATATTAAAGCTGAAGAAATTTTACATGGACATTTTTTAATATAATACAAATTTACTTACAATTTGCCATCTTTGAAAGAGCGAACTAGAATATTGTCCTTCTTGACTGCAATATCATCACTGCAATCTGGGCAAACCACCTTTAAAATATATCATATAAAATATTATAAATATACCAATTTGCCAAAGAAATAATCACTGATTTTACATTGGGACACTTTTTGATATTCTTTTATCTAACCCTATCTCTCCTCTAGAGCTCTAATTTATTCAAGCTGTGGTTCCAGGTTATGCCTTCACTTTCAAAAGGGGGTTCCTAGAATGAAAATAGAAATAAGAGCTCAAGGTCTATACAAGAAATGGAGAACTAAGTTGAAACTGTAACAAGGATGGAAATAGCCATGAAAGGAAATCAAAATAAGTTTAGAAGAGGAAGAGATAGGTATCGGATGAAAGATCAGGGAATGGAATAGGTAATTCCAGAATATCAGTTTTTTCATAAAATTTCACAAGTCTGAGTCCATAATAAACCAAAAAAAAGTTTCTACTGGTCATGTGTAAGAAAGAATGTGTATATACATATGTATATACACAGATATATGTCTGTGTATATGCCCATATATATATATAAAACATATTTGTGTACACACATATTTTTGTGTGTATAAGTATATATATTTGTATGTAGATAAGCATATAAGCATCCAAATGCATAAGTTTAATACAAACTAAAACCTCTTTAATAGATTTCTGATCTTATTAGATTGGACATTGCCCCATTCAATCAGTCAAAAAAGTCAACTACATAATGTGCTAGGTGCTATGGATACAAGAAATGTAAAAACAGTCTCTTCCCTTGAGGAATGAACATACATGCTAATGAGGAAAATTATATATAAGTAGGTAATATACAACATAAAATAGAGCAGATGAAAAGTAATCTCAGAAAAGATGTCATCAGCAGATGGGAGTGGAAAAGGCCTCCTCCTGCAGAAGATGGAATTCGAATTGAGACCTAAAGCAAGCAGGGAAACAAAGAGCTGAAAGTAGAATGGTAAAGTCTTCACCAATGCAAATTATAAGTTCTCCAAGACTTCATATATGTGTGATTCTTGCCTGTAAACCATTCGTACAAGCTCAGTAAATACTCCAGGCCTTCAGTGTAATGCACTGTAGACTTTTTTCATTAATCTATGTGTATGTGTATTTACATTTTAAAGTATATTTTTTTATTTTTATTTTTTTGCAAGGCAAAGGGGGTTAAGTGGCTTGCCCAAGGCCGCACAGCTAGGTAATTATCAAGTGTCTGAGACCGGATTTGAACCCAGGTACTCCTGACTCCAGGGCCGGTGCTTTATCCACTGCGCCACCTAGCTGCCCCGTTAAAGTATATTTTTAAAAGTACATGTAATTTTAACTTTCCTGTGAATGCAATGTTAAAATTAAGGACCTCTATGGAAGCAAGTAGTGAAAAGATTGGACTGAGTTTTTTATCCATTTGGTTTTTAACATGTAGATTAATTTCTTTCAAACTCCTGTGAATTTTACTGAGGTGATTTTGTAATACTTTTCAGGGTCCAATTAAAAGAAATCTGTAAAAAGAGAGCTGGCCATCAAATAAGAATCCTCCTTTTATTCTACTTCAAACAAGTATTTTAAAATGAATGTTGTTGCACCATCTAAGGTGGGCATGTGCCACTTGAAGTTGATAGTATTTATCAATAAAAGGCATTTGGTAAAAATCAGTCTGAATTACACATAAAGTCTAAAAGGCTTTGTTGTAAGGAAATGTCACCTATAAGATAGTATGAATTAATGATAAGATATGAACTCTAGGAAAATTAACAGCTGAAATTTCCACAGAGCTTTAAGATTTGCATTGTACTTTACATACATTATCTTATTTGATTCTCACAACTATAATACAGGCAACTACTAATACCCTTTTTTTTACACATGAGAAACTGATGCTATGCTATTCACTCAAAATCCATAGATAAGATGCTATGTGTAGGGGCAGCTAGGTGGCGCAGTGGATAAAGCACCGGCCCTGGAGTCAGGAGTACCTGGGTTCAAATCCGGTCTCAGACACTTGATAATTACCTAGCTGTGCGGCCTTGGGCAAGCCACTTAACCCTATTTGCCTTGCAAAAAAAAAAAAAAAAAAAAGATGCTATGTGTCAGAAGGGCTGCTAGGTAGTACAGTGAGATAGAGTACTGAGGAGGTGCGGAGGAGGAGGCTGGGGCCACTCAAGTCAAGAAGACTCATCTTCCTGTGTTCATGTCTAGTGCGTGACCCTGGGCAAGTCACTTAACTCTGCCTCGGTTTCCTAGTCTGTAAAATGAACTGGAAAAAGGATGGCAACCCTTCTTTGTCAAGAAAATTCAAAATAGTTCACGAACTCAGACACTCATGAAAAATGATTGAATGAGTGTCAGAAATGGGATTAAAATACCTTTCTGAGGGGCAGTTAGGTAGTGCAGTGGATAGAGCACCGGCCCTGGAGTCAGGAGTACCTGAGTTCAAATCCAGTCTCAGACACTTAATAATTACCTAGCTGTGTGGCCTTGGGTAAGCCACTTAACCCCATTTGTCTTGCAAAAACAAAACAAAACCTAAAAAAAAAACCTTTCTGATTCTAAGCCTGAGCACTCTACCTATTCTTTCACTCTGCCTCTATGGACAATGTTATAGGCAAAGCTCAAATGTACTTTTATTCCTAAATACAATTGCAAGAAAATCTATTGAACATTGTAAGAAACATTTTAAATGACTACATGTACTAGGTAGGTAATTCGATAAAAAATGTGCTGGACCCAGAGTCAAGAAGACTTGAGTTCAAATGTGATCTCAGACATATACGAGTTATGTGGCCATGGATAAGTCATTTGACCTGTTTTCCTCAGTTTACTCATCTGTAAAATGGGGGCAATAGAGGGTTATTGTGGGAATCAAATGAGATAAAACTTGTTAAGTGTTTAACATAAAGTCTGGAATAAAAGGTGTATGGGTGGAGCTATGTAAAATGTTACATATAATTCTCTATTTAGTCTTACTTTTCTAACAAGCTAACTTGTCTTATTAGTTATGGAAATGAAAAGGTATCATTCTGTAAATGTGACCCCAGAATGTACATAATCACTTGGATTGAATTAAGGGGCAGGGAGGGAGAAGGCAAATTATATGACACTTTATTTCCAGGCTTGCATCAAAGTTGCTTATAAAAAAGATGTTCTGAAAAATCTCTGATAGGATTAAAACGTACAAATAGAAGTATTAACAGAAAAAAGGGAAAAAACAAGGTCAGAATACACCAGTATCTGATGGTCCATAAAACATGGTAAAGCATTAAGCAAAAAATAAAACCAAAAACAAACAAACATGGTAAAGCAAACACTATACCTGAAAAGGAGAGATCTGGTCCTGAGACTGGGGGCTGTTTGGGTTAGTTGGAGTCTCATAATGTTTTTGAACTTAATTAAAATTTCTTGTAGAAAAATTTGCCTTACCTAATTTTCTTTTTCAAAAAATACTAAGAAAACATTGGTACAACAGAAAGGACACTGGCTGTACACTGAGAGGACTGGACTCAAATCCCACTTCTGGTACTTATCACCTTTGTGATTTTAGGCAAGTTATTTAATCTCCCTGAGTCTCAATTTCCTCATATGTTAAATGAAACAGTTGAGACTTCTGAAGTCCCTTCCAAATTTACAGTTATAATTCTAGGATCTTTTAAAATCAATTTAAAGTTTACTATATTGATAATAAGATATATTAGGTAAAATAAGCAAATATGCTTATTCATTATTAAACTTTAAAATAACATATCAGGGGTGACGGAATACATTGTGTTCAAAATGTATTTCCTAGCAGGTTCCAACTTTTTCTTAGTTACTTTATCAAGACTTCTGGGTATTCTTAATAAATACCCAATACTTGGGTATACTTAATAAAAATTTTTTGATAGATGACTGTAGAACTAAAGTCTCTCTCTCTCTCTCTCTCTCTCTCTCTCTCTCTCTCTATATATATATATATATATATATATATATATATACACACACACATATATATATATATATATATACACACACACATAAACACAACATAAACAGTTTTTATTCACCCTGACTGATGAAGGAAATTTCCATTTATCAATAAAAAATAAACAGTGAGAAAGATTCTAACATTTCAACTGAAATTTTGAAGTTATTTATTTCTTCCAGTTCTTTGGGAGAGTAAAGCTAGTAATAACTTAAAATAAACTCAGTGAAAAAAATTCCCAGAAAGTCATCTTGATTAAAGAAGTCAAGAGATGAGTAAACAGGTCATCTTCTAAAGACTTTGTTACCTACCATGACTTTTTCACATTCCTATTTTCCTTAGCAAATACTATACAGAGATAATTTTTATAGCACTATTCTAACAGCTAATACCAGAAGCTTCTGAAAGCAAAATGTCAACACATACAAATCAGGTCAATTTTAGAAAATATTCTTAATTCTCATTAAATGACAATTCCATATGTATTTACATGAAAATGAAAAGGTATGCTGGTATTCAAAGTCACGAATATAGAAAACATTTTATTAAAGAAATATAAATGCTAACAATTAAAGGCATATAATTCTTAATTTATGAGAGGAATTTAAATCTTTTGCTCGAAAGACAAAATTCAGTTCCACTGTCTTTATTCTTTGCATTTCGTTGCTTTTTGTTTCATTGCAAGGCAATGGGGTTAAGTGACTTGCCCAAGATCACACAGTAAGTATCAATCAAGTATCCACTGCAGCACCAATCTTCCTCAATATTTCTTTGCATTTCAAATTCAGTGAGAATAAAGAAAAGAACACAATTCAGGTGTATCCACTGTTTAGAAAACCTATTGGTATTTAGGAGCATGACCATAAGTCATAAGGTTTAGATAAAAACTATTCTAACATGCATACAGAAGTAGGCTGTAAGCACCTTAAGAATGGACGCTATTGGGACAGTTAGGTGGTACAGTGGATAGATGACCAGCCCTGGAGTCAGGAGGACCTGAGTTCAAATCTGCCCTCAGATACTGAACATTTACTTAGCTATAAGTTTAATCACTTAATCCCAGGTACCTTGCAAAAATTTAAAAACATAGGAGCTATCCCTTTTTTTTTCCTTTGTTGCCCCAGTACCTAGTAGAGTGTTTTATTCATAGCAGATACTTAATAATGCTGGTTCACCTGAAGTAAACGGAATGGTTGACTAGACAAAGAGAAGGGAAAAAAGTAATCATTTGTCATGAACAGTTATTCTTTTTTGAGGAAATGAAGGAGAAAAAAAAGATTCAAGTCTATATAAATTACAATGAAATTTACATCTAATTTGAATGTTAAACAAGTGGTATAAAGGTACACTATTGTCCACATCCTCCAAAGTACTATTATTGCCCCCTCTGTACTTAGAAAACTGAAAATTAAATCTCTTAATACATTAAGTATACTCACCAGTGCTGGAAACCACAGAGCTTTCTTTTTATCCAAGCTTATATAGTCTACACATACAACTTTTCCTAGTAGCTCATCAATTTGTTTCCTATCATCTTCATCTTCGTCACTGGAAGATGATGAAGATTCTTCCTCTGGACTATAGGAGAAAAATCATTACATTTGAGACCTTCATATTGGATTTATCCAAAATATATTTATAAAATAAAACTTTGGTATTAAAAAAAATTATGTACTTTATACAAAACTGACAGAACTTCCTAAAATCTAGAGAGTAAAAAAAGCAAAACAGATGTTATGTTATAAAAACCCCTTCAAAATTTTAAATAAAATAATAAATAAAATAAAATTTTAAATAAAAAACTTTTTTTAAAAGTATAATTTCAGAGAGCTTGAGGCTAACCCTCTAGAGTCTTTTGGACACTGAAGCAAAAGAAAGCAAAAGCAAAAGGGCTCTTTTCTCCCAAATGTCTTTGACTTCAATGCTCTTCACTTAATCCTTGACTTCCATAAAACTACTCTAGCTAGAGATGAAAAAATTATTAATTTTTCGAAAAGAAGACAGCAATGCATGAACTACAGAACAGTGGGCTTGATTGTGTCTCCTACTTCTTGGCTAAATCTTGGATTAAAGATGCAGAAAAGAAATGTATTTTAAGCCACGGCTATTGTGCTGATTTGTTTTGGCTTTTTAAAAAAATCATATATGATTTTTATTTGTGTGAGGAGCTCCCAATATGGAATACTCTACCAAAACAAACCAGTATCTTATATATAATCTTAAGAGAATGACATGAGACTCAATGCCCATCACCACAAAACATCAAGTAGTCGGAAACAGGATATAGAGCCAGCTCTTCCTGATGTGGAAATTGCTTATTTATCCACTGTGCCACTGCACTAATCAACTTTAAAAGAAAATCCTAACTGGGAGGGAGGAGTGGATCATGTGGAAGTGATAGTAAAGTTAAAAAAGAAAGGACCATTAATAAAAACATTTAAAAATAATGAAAAATAATATAACATACCAGATTAGTCTCACTTCTCTTTTTTTTTTTTGACAGGATTACTAGATTGGTAGATGAAGGGAATCTTAAAGATATACTTTACAATCACCAAGGTTTAAGTAATGGCAAAGTCTCCTATACTATTCTTGAAAACAAGATGGGAGAAATGTGTAAGTAATACTATGTTAGTTGGATTCAGAACTGGCTGCCTAACCAAACCCAAAGAGTACACTTTAATGGTTTGATATCGATTCACATGTTATCCAATAGCGAGTATCAAGGATCTGTAGTTAGTCCTGGACTATTTAATACTTATGACTTTGATAACAAGAAGAGAATACTTATCAAATTTGCGATAAAGGTAAAAGCGAACAAATTTGTGTGACAAATCCAAAAAGGACTAGAAAGCATAAACTAGGCTGTCATTAGTATATGAACCTCTTAGTGAAGTTGCTTCCACTTCCAAGAAAAGTCAACATGTTCTCAGAAATCAGAAGTCTTAAAGAACTGTCTCAGTAACTAAAATGTTAGCTGATTTGCCCAAAGTCTTATATGTCCTTGCTTTGGGGCCAGAGAAAGGAATATGGTGGGTTTCAAGTGAAATTGAAAGGCGAGTGAAAGAGAAAGGAAAGAGAGACAAAGACAGAGAGGGAGAAAGGGAAGGAAGGGAAAGAGGGAGGAAAACAAGGAAGGAGGTAGGGAGGAAAGCAGGAAAGAAAAGGAGGAAGAAAGTTAAGGATCCTTTAAGATCCCAAGTACAAAATCATATATATTTAGGGTAGACACTACAGTTAACTAGAGAAGAGACAATAGAGGAAGCAGTTACTCCAGAGTCACTGATTTTTACCAGGAAAGAATGTTTGTTATAAAATTTAATTACTGAAGGTAAATACAGTCTTATACTTGGGTTCAAAAAAAATCAATTTCCTAAGTACATGATGGTAGAAATATGGTTAGAGTACTTTGAATATGAAAGGGGAGGGGGATATGCTTCAGTGGACTGTAAGCTCTCACATCTAATCAATTCTCTATAATTAAAACAAGTTCCACCTTAATTCAGGTCCTTAACAATTCTTGCCTTGATTATTACAATGTTCTCCTATCTGGTCTCAACTGTCACCCTATTCTGATCTAACCTCCAAACTTATGCCAAAGTGATCTTCCTGAAATATGATCTAATAATGGCATCCTCCTTTTCAATAAATACAAACAGCTCCCTTTTGCCTTAAGGATAAACTATATAAACTACGATTTAGCTTTTAAAGTCCTTGATTTCTAATCTATCTTTTGAGCTTTGCAGAATATTTCTCCCCCTCCAGAACTGCTATCCAGTCAAACCATCCTTTTCTCTATACCTCATCACACCACATCTCTTGGGCCTCTGAAATGATCTCCACCCCCACCCCACCAAGCTTAGAATGGATTTCTTTCTCACATCCACTGTCATCTTATATGGAATTCCTATTTACAAGACTAAGCTTAAGTATTGCTTCTTACATGAAAGACCCTCCAGATCTTTGCTAGTGCCCTCACTCTGACTCCTCTATGAGAATCTAAATACCTTGGGAGAAGGGTTTCATCCTTATTACCTATATCTTTGGTGCCTTGGACCTGGCATGGAATAGGGCCTTAATAAATGATTATTTACTGACTGAGGGGGATAGTACTATTGTATCTTCTTCATGTTCAGACAACATCTGCAGTGCTATATTCAATTCTGCATGTCACATATTTAGGATAATCTAAAGCCTCTGAAGAATGTGCAAAGGATAACCCTCAATATGGCTGCAAGGCCACAAGACCACAGGATATCAGGATCCATTAAAGAAACTGGAAATGGACAGAAAAGAAGAGGGTGGGGGCAGAGTACTCATAGTTATTCTCTTCAAGTAAATGATGTGTTGTCTTGGGAAGCAGGATTAGACTTGATCTGTGCTTGGCTCAAAATAGAACTAGAAGCAGTGGACTGCAACTTCAAAGAGGAAAATTTAGACTTGATCTTAAGAAAACCTTCCTTCCTTAAAATTAATTATCCCTAAGATGAATAGGTTTTCTTGGGAAGCTATGAATTGGCCCTCATTAGAAATCTTAAGGCAAAGGAGAGATGATCATTTGTTAAATGTATTGTTAAGGGGAAAAATTCTCATTCAGGTATCGGACAGCCTACACAGTCTCTAAGAGTCCTTCCAAATCAGGTGCTGTGAATCAATGAGTAAATGGACAAAACATTTAAGAAGCACTTACTATGTGCAAAGCATTGTATTAAGCATGAGGGATACAAAATGCCAGTTAAGACAGCCTCTGCTCTCAAGAAGCTCATATTCTAAAGGGAGAAGACAATACACATGGAAAGTTTCAGCTCCAAGACAGATGGAAAAGTATCCTAGTCATAGTGAACAAGAGAAATTTTTTAAAATTTCCTTTCCATTAATAAAATCATATCTATTTCTAATGCTGAATCATTTGACAATTCCAAAAACTTTGGTGACAAGAGTTTTATATTCTGGGTCTTCAATAGCTATGGCTGTAGCACCTATAGGAGCAGATGCCAGGCTGTATTTCAGCAAGAAAAGCTGCCTCCCAGGATGAGCTGTGAGCTCTGGACTGGAAAAAAATGCCATTATCAAAGCTCTTGAGTTTAGGGTCCTGGGTTATCTACATTGGGGTCTAAAGGGATATGTTAGTCAACATGGTGCAAATGCTTGATCTGCTCAGTCCAAAGTGCCTCTATAGGTCTCTGGCAGCTGAGTGGAGGATGGACTAAAGGGAGTCATTACTGCAGAAAACTGCAATAGCCCAAGTATGAGGAGATGAAATCTTGTGCCAGGACAGAGTATATCAGAATACAAATTCAGCTCACTTTGCTCCACAAATTCCTCTTTTAGACCTATGAATGTGGACATCCCCCAAAATCTGTTCACTTTCCTTCTCTCTCAACACATTCTCCTGAATTACTTCAACAATAATCAATCAACATGTATTTATTAAGTGTCTAATATGGGTCCAAGGACTGTCTTAGGGAGTAGGGATTCAAAGACAAGAATGAAAAAGTCTATCTTTAAAGGAGCCTCTGTGTACATGAAGACAACATACACAGGTTTATACAAAAGAGACAGAAGATGATTGGGAAGAAGGGGCATTAAGAGAGTCTTCATGCTGAAGAACCAAATGAGACCACTTATATTGAGTGTTCATTAAACTTAAAGGTGTTATATAATTGTCAGCTTTGAAATACATGAAGCACTATAGTAGGTGAGAAGGGAAGGAACTGCAGTCAAAAGGGTTGTGCAAAGGCAAGAAGAAAAAAAAAACGCTGTATATAAGAAAACATAAGAATAGTCCTTTTCTAATGTCTCTGTTGTGATGTACAGCTCCATAATTCTCCCAGTCACTTTTCCCTCAATCTGTGTTCAAATTCTACCAGCTTTATTTCTATATCACCCTCACATCTTCTCCTTCTATCCTTCCAATCTCTAAGTTTGGGCTCTCTTTTCTAAACTACAACAACAACCTCATATTTGAAGAGACAAGTATTATTTTTCAATTCCATATTCTCAGACCCTAGAATATGATCTTGCATGCAGGTGTTTAAATAGATGTTTCTAAAGAAACAAATTAACCAAACAAACAAGTATTTGCTCTTCATCATTTTAAAAATATTTTATTTTCCCCAATTATGCAAAACAAATTTCCATATTAGTCATTCATCACTGTTTTCAACAAAACATCACAATTTGAATGAGTGGGGTCTTCTGAACTACTAATTTGGACTGTATCAAATCTTAATCCTAAAGTATTCATATTCAATATCAAAGAAAATTAAGAATTCTCACAACTGATGGTGCTAAATACCTAAAGTATTATACAACAAAATTAATTTATAGATGGTATTACACAAAGAAATATCTTTTTATTAGAAGCTTGAAATGAAAAGATTTCACTAAAAAGAGTAGTTGGTTTAATGTATTAATTATTCTAAATCCTTAAATAGTTGTCTGATTTAAAAAGAAACATTACCAATTCTTTTAAGGTTATCACAATACCATTATACATTTAATTAGTTGTGATATAACTAGTGTGCACTGCACTATTGAAGTGTTTATAAAAGGCATAAAGCCTTTGCCAAAAAGGCTATCTTACACTTAGCAGCAAATTTAGAGGATATGAAAATCATGTTCAACTTTAATGATTCATCATGAAAGTTTCAACACTTAAATATAATCACTATTTACAATTATTCTTTACAATCAGTAAACATAACAACTTAATTTTCTACTTAGAAAAATAGAAAAGTATAACAGGGTTTTTATAAATATTTATTAAAACCATTCAAGTAGGAAGTCAAAACACTAGTTATTCAACTAATACCAAAATTTGTTATGATGGAAACAAGGTGACACAACAGAGTCCAAAGAGTGCAAAGACCAGAAGTCAGGAAGACTTGAGTTTAAATATTTAGCAGCTGTGTGTTCATGACAAAGAGAAATCAAGAAAGGTCCCAGTACATGGTATAGACCCAAAAGTACAGAGGACCAGCAAGATGGGTTGTGATCTACGTAACTAGAGAGGAATGTCTATGAGATTACAGTTTCACTTTAGGAACAGAGAAGATGGGAAATGAGATCTACTCATCCAAGTCATTCATTCTGAAAATAGCTATTAAAATATCTAATTTTTTACTAAGTGTCTCAGAATACTACATCATCTTGGCAACACTATTAAAATAAAGTATCATCCAATATTCAAAGCATGACAAGGTTTTTGAAAAGAAAATCTTTCAATTTTTTTAGTTAATTTTCTCTCTGGATAGATTTCAATATTAAAATATCATTTCCATAATAATAACACTAATAAAAGCACTTTACCTAAGTTATCTCTTTTGGTCCTCACAACAGTCCACTGAGGTAGGAGCTACTGGTATCCCCACTCTACAGATGAGGCTCAGTGAGGCTAAAATTTGTCTATGGTTACACAATTAGTGAATGTTTCAGAAAGAATTTAAACTCAGATATTCCTAACTCCAAGTCCAGAACTCTATTCATTGTACCACTCAGTTGACTCATGGATAATAATACCCAAGAAAATAATGAATAAACATAACCTAAATGTTCAAAGTTGCTAAAAAGAGATTAACCCAAATTAAGAATTACCTTCTGAGAAAAATATTTAGCTGATAATTTAAAAATTTTGAGGGTTATAAAACTGAAGGGGAACAAATTTTTATGTTTGATTAAAGACAATATTTTCAGGAAAGAAGAACAAAGGACTAGAATAATAGACATTAAAATGGAATATTTCATTAACAAATATTAAGAAACTTCCAATTTTCTCCATCTATTAAAATTGTCTTTTCAATACTAAATTTAAATCAAGAAATAATAAATGTATATTAGATTAATTTTGAGGGAGGATTGAAGACTTATTTCTAAATAATTTTTCTAGACCTTTAATAAATTCTTGCTATCCTATTTCCATATTAAATAAAAGTCAAACTAACACAACATGTCTAAGTAGAAATGAATTCTGATACAAATAAGGGAGATTAAAAAAAAACAAACTTACATATGATTAGATCTTCTTCCTCTGTTCGTTTTTTTTCCTATAACTGGTGTGCCAAAATGTTCAGGATTGGTAAGTGGAAGCTGGTCTAAAGTCTATGAACAAGAATATAAAATGATTAAAAAAAAGTTATTACTCTGTAAGATTAGGTATCAAATTCATTTGACAATATTCTTAAATCTTGAGATAGATTTGCTATTATTCAATAATACAAAATAATTTTCCTAAATACTGCAAACTACAGTTTCCAAAATGTCAAACTGAAGAATTAACACGTCTCCTGAAAAAAATTGTTGTTGTTGAGCAATTAAGGGCTCTCTTCAATAATTTAAAAGTTACTTTGAGAATGGTGGATGCCTCCAAATAAATTTTTAAGTTTAACTCAAAAAGATGTAATACTAAGCTGTCAGTTGGAATCCAGGAGCAAATCCGTGGTCACTCAATGGAACCTTGGTTAAATAACAAAAAAATCTGACCCTCACTTTATCTATATAAAAAAGGAACATTACTATCATTATTTTACATAAAAGTACAAATGAATTTAACTACTGACAAGATTATACTTAAAACTGCATTCAACTGTTCATATTTCAATTCTTCAAGGTCTCTGATTTCATGATGAATACTTCCTCCACTGATCATTAGAACTTGTTTATTACTTAGTAGATGATTCTTGCAAGTTCTTCAAAATATCTCAGCACAGTCAATTGCAGCACTGAGTCTTCAAACTTAGAGTGGCTTAAATTCTCAGACAAAAGTCAGAGTCCTAACATCAGACCAACTCATATCCTCCCCAGCTTGGAAGGAGTCAACTAGACCTCAGCCTCTACTAGTATTTAATCTAATTGCCAAACTGAATAGCCATCTCTCAATCCTCATGCTTCACTTATTTAAATTATTTTTTAACCTTAATTAGCAAAATATCTCCATCCTTAAAATTAAGAACAAAAGAAAAAGAAAGACCCAACATGTTCATAACTAAAAAAATGCTTCATTTCTGCACTCTGAGTCCATCTTTGAATTAAAACGTGGATAGCAATTTTTTAAACTTGGTCCTCTAGAATCATGATGGGTCAGTATACTGATCAGAGTTCCTTATTCCTTCAATGCTGTTTATCTTTACAATAGTTGTCATTGTATTAATTGTTCTCCTGATTCTCTTTACTTCACTTCATTCCTAATAAGTTCATGAAAGCCAGGGGACAGCTAGGTGGCACAGTAGATAGAACACCAGACCTAAGTTAAATCTGGTCACAGATACACTTAATTAATTACCTAGCTATTTGACCTTTAGCAAGTCACCTAACCCTATTGCCTTGCCAAAAAAAAAAAAAAAGCCTTCCCAGGTTTCTCTGAAATCATTCCCCTTCATCATTTCTTATTACGCAAAAGTATTCTATCACATTTATATATTATAACTTGTTGATCCATTCCATAATTTGATACCTCAAAAGAGCTAAGAACATTTTTGTGAATTTTTAGAGTTTGTTTTTCTTAGAACTAATACCTTTTTTTTTTCAGTTTTTTTGCAAGGGTTAAGTGATTTGCCCAAGATTGCACAGCTAGGTAATTATTAAGTGTTTGAGGCTAAATTTGAACTCAGGTCCTCCTGACTCTCCCTTTCTTAATATAACCATCCTCTAATTTCCCTTTCTCTCTTTTCCTTTCTTTCTAAATCTAACTCTTGTGTGTGTTGTATGTGTGTGTGTGTGTGTGTATGTATGTATGTATGCATGTATTACTTACTCCTTTGATAAGTTCATGAGAGGGAGGTTCAATCACTCCCTTCAACCTCACACCTCAATAGAAGGGGTTACAAAACTATGTGTGAATCTGACTATGGCTTCTCAGTATTTGAATTTTTTTTTTCTGACTGCTTTCTTTATTTTTTCTTTGATCTGGAAACTATGATATTCCTGGAAATTTGCATTTGGAGCTATCTTTCAGAAAACAACAGATTTTATTTTTATCTTGTTCTCAGTTCTAAGAGATTTTTTGCTAATTAAAATAAAAAGAGATTTCCTTTAAGATATTTTGATATATGTTCTCTAAGTTCATTTTTTGACATTGAATTCCAGTCGTCTGATGATTCTGAAATATTTTCTTCTGACCTTGTTTTCCAGCTCACGTTTCTGCTGAAATAACTTGCATTTTCTTTCTTTCTCCCTCCCCAATGCAGTCTTTTCACTTTTTTAAAAATTATTTCTTGCCTCATGGAGTCTTTGGTTTCTATTTGGTCCATCCTGATTTTCAGGGAGTTTGCTGACCTTTCCAATTTTTTCTTCTATAGCTCTCATTTCTCTTCCAATTTTTTTTCTCATGTGCTTTCATTTATAAAAAACATTGTTTAACTCTTTAATTCTTATGTCACCTCTTCCAGGAATTCTAACTGAATTTTTTGTCCATTTGGGGCTTTGTTTGTAAACAGAGTCATTCTCTTTTGTGTTTGTGGCTTGAGCATTTGTGCCACTATAATTACATAATGCTTTTTAAGGTGGGATTTTTTGTTTTCTTCCTTCTTTCAGTCTAGTTCCTGACTTTTGACTCTTAGATTAGACAAAGGAATTTCCTAAAGGAGTTTAGGAACATGGGAGTGGTGATTCCTAAGGTTATGACCTTCTTTCTGTGAAGTTTCAGTAGAGAGAAAGAGGTCATGTAAAATGAATAACTGGAGGAACTAGGAGGTTAGATTTCAGGGAATATCAATATGTACTAGCATATGAGGGCAAAAATTGGAGAGAAGAATGAGATGAATCAGGTGCTGAACTCATTGAGGAAGAAAAGAGAGTGTCCTGGAGGTTACTGGATAAAAATCACCAGAATCTTGACTGGGGGATAAATTTGCTACTTTAACCAATGAAATGGATGGAGTATGCATGAAAGCGCAACTAATCTGAGAATGGGTGCCCAGGGAAGCTCTTTCAACAAGGGAGAGTGATTTTTTCAGAGAATGCAAGAAGATGAAAAGAATGGTATGAGAAAAGACTTAAGGGGCGGAGCCAAGATGGCCACAAGAAGGGATCCAGCCTTAGGTGCTCTCTGATAAAACTCATAAACTAAGGACTCTAACTAAACTTTTGAGAGACAGAACCCACAAAGGGACCCAGAGAGGCAGTTCTCCTACTCAAGGTAACCTGGAAAAGAGCCGAAAGGCTCTGCTCCCTGGGGTCGTAGGGGCGGCCCGCCAGAGGGGTGGCCTCCCAGAGCGAAAGAACTTCAGCCTCCCGGAAGCAGCCCCAGAGTGCTGGGAGCCGAGGCTCACAGCAGCGGGGGAGTCTACTGAGCTGCACCCCGAGGAGCACGGGGCACAAAGTGGGGGAACAGCGGGGGACCTCTGCCACAGCGAGCACATGAAACCCAGCCCTCAGGGCACATAGCAAGCTGCTTGGTCTTCCTGCAGCCCAGACCCTGAAACAGAAGCAGGCGGAGCCTGTAAGCAGTAGCCCCCAGGGCATGAGCCCATAGAGCTGAGGGAGGGGAGTGAAGAGAGACTGCAGAGCTCTGTCCTCTGCCCACATTCAGATCCTGATCAAAGTCTAGGCCCCCCCATAGAACAGCAGGGCCACCCCACCTCAGCCCCGTGGCAGAGGGGGGTGCTTATGGTCATTCACAGACCAGGAGGGAGGACAGAGCCTCACACACTGAGACCCTTGTGGGAGTGTCCCAAAAGCTCAGGAAGCACCCCAAAACCAGGCCCAGGCTGGGAAAATGAGCAAGCAGACAAACAAGAGGAAGACTATTGAGAAATATTTTGCAAATGAGCCCAAGAAGGATCAAAATACTCAGTCTGAAGATGAGGAAGCACAAGCTCCTGCATCTAAAGACTCCAAGAAAAACAGAAATTGGGCTCGGGCTATGACAGAGCTCAAAAAAGACTTTGAAAATCAAATGTGGGAGTTGGAAGAAAAACTAGGAAAAGAAAGGAGATGCAGAAAAAACATGAAAATGAGGTCAGCAGCTTACTCAAGGAAATCCAAAAAAATGCTGAAGAAAATAGCATGCTAAAAACCAGCTTAGGTCAAATGGATAAAGCAGTTCAAAAAGTTATTGAGGAGAAGAATGCTTTAAAAAGCAAAACTGGCCAGATGGAAAAAGAGATAAGAAAACTCTCTGAGGAAAACAATCCTTCAGACAAAGAATAGAATTCAGGGAGATTGAGGAATTTACCAGAAATCAGGAATCAATACTTCAAAACCAAAAAAATGAAAAATTAGAAGAAAATGTGAAATATCTCATTGAAAAAAACAACTGATATGGAAAACAGACTTAGGAAAGATAATTTAAAAATTATTGGAATACCTGAAAGTCATGATCAGGAAAAGAGCCTTGACATCACTTTCAAAGAATTATTACAGGAAAATTGCCCTGATATTCTAGAAGCAGAGGGCAAAATAGAAATGGAGAGAATCCACCGATCCCCCCAAGAAAGAGATCCTAAAAAAACAACCCCTAGGAATATTATAGCCAAGTTCCAGAACTCCCAAGTCAAAGAAAAAATATTACAAGCAGCCAGAAGGACACAGTTCAAATACAGTGGAGCCACAGTCAGGATCACACAGGACTTAGCAGCAACTACAGTGGAAGCTCTTAGGGCTTGGAATACAATATACTGGAAGGCAAAAGAGCTTAGAATGTAACCAAGAATAAACTACCCAGCAAGGCTGAATGTCCTCTTCCAAGGAAAAAGATGGACTTTCAATGAACCAGGGGAATTTCAAATATTCCTTTTGGAATGGCCAGAGCTGAACAGAAGGTTTGATCTTCAGATACAGGACTCAGGTGAAGCATGGAGATTGGAGGAGAGGGGGGAAATATGAGGGACTTAATGAGGATGAACTGCATGCATTCCTGCATAGACAAATGACACTGATAATACTCATATGAACCTTCTCAGTTAATAGAGCAGGTAGAGGGAGCTTTTATAGTTGAAGCAAAGGAGAAAGCTGAATTCAAAGATAAAATATGGTGTAAAAATGGAGTCAATAGGAAAAAAGGGAAATGGAATGGGAGAAAGAAAAAGGAGAGGGGGAATAGTCCAAGATATTTCACATAAAAAGATTTTTTTTTATTACAATGAGCTATTGCAATGATATGGAAGGGGGGAGGCAAGGGGGACTGAGGGAACCTTTGCTCTCATCAGAGATGGCTAGGAGAGGAAACAGCATATATACTCAATGGAGTATAGGCATCTGGAGTAAGAAGGAGGGCGGAGCAGGGGGAAGGGGTGCGGATGTGAATAAAGGAGGAGAGGATGGACCATGGGGGGAGAGTGGTCAGATATAACACATTTTCTCTTTTACTTCTTGCAAGGGGCTGGGATTGGAAGGCCTGCCCAGCACCATAGGGGCAGGTGGATTCTGGGCCTAAGGGGTGGTATGGGGGCTCAGGGCTTCTTGGCCCCAGGACCAAGGATCTGTCTGTTGCGCCACTCAATGACCCTACAGCAGAGTCAGAGTGAAAGGAGAGAGAAAAGATAGTACATGGTAGTAGAGAAATAAGAAAGGAGGGAGTTGCGATCAGCAATGGCAACAGTGGAAAAATATGGAAGTAACTTTTGTGATGGACTTATCATAAAGAACGCAATCCACCCATGACAGAGTTGTTGGTGTTAGAACAAAGACTGAAGCACATTTTTTGTTATTATTATTTGGGGGAGGGTGCAGGGCAAGTGGGGCTGTGTGACCTGCCTGGGGCCACATAGCAGGGTGATCTTTGGGTGTCTGGGGCCGGATTTGGACCCAGGTGCTCCTGGCTCAAGGGTCAATGCTCTCTCTGTCCACCACCCAGCCACCCCTATTATTACTATTTTATTTTATTTTGGGTCTTTTTTTTCCTTCTTTTTGGTTTTTGCAGGGCAGTGGGGATCGGGTGGCTTGCATGTCACACGGCTGGGCGATTGTTGGGTTTACGAGGTTGGATATGGGCTCAGGCGCTCATGGCTCCCAGGGCTGGTGCTTCGTCCACTGTGCCACCTGGCCATACCTACAATTATTACTAATTTTTTTATTTTAATTTTTTCTCTCCCCTTTACTTTTTTCGCCCAAGCAAGTCTATCTATATTCATGGGGGGAGGGGTATTTTGTTTACTTGTAAACAAGTATATTTTATTAATGTAAAGAAAAACATTTGTACAAAATGAGAATAAAAAAAGAAATAAAAAAAAAAGAAATAAAGGACTCGACTGAGGAAAAAAAAGACTTAAAATGAAAGCTAGTCTTTTTTTTTAACCTATGGAGAAGAAAGAAAAGAGTCCTTTGCCATCAAAGAGCTTACATTCTAAAGGGGGAAAGCAACAAATAAAATGGGATTAAACAGTGAAGGTGTGAGGTGGGGAAAGAGGTAAAGTCCAGGGAGTTAAAACAGAGGTTTCACAAGGAACTACAATTGAAGGAGAGGGTCATAGAGGCAAAGGGATATTCCAAGGTGAGAAGATAAAGAGGAGGTAAGGTAGAATTTTTGGAGAAACAAGAGCAACCAAGAAAGATATTTATGGGTAAACACAGCTAAGCTGAGAATTTTCTCAAAATGGGAATCTAAGGGAAGAATTTGCCATTTGAAAGTATAAGGGCAGAGGGAGCTGTCAGGGAAAGGAGGCTGCAAGAAAGGCAGCATGTTTCATAATGAGAGAATACTAGGGCATGTTAGAATCTGGAGAGGCAAGAAAAGAGCCAGGAGAAGAATGGAATTAATTTTCATATAGAATTATTTACTCAACTGAAGGGGACACATTTGTTTATCAGTCTTAGCTATAACAAAAAGTACTTTTATGAATATTTTTGTTACTAGAGTACAAATTGTTCCCTTGATTCTTCCAAATTCATTCTGTATTAATTCATACAAATTTTCCCAGATTTCCTCTAATTATCTTATTTTCTCTCATCATTTTTCATCAGTTTTTTCAACTAACAAGGATTTATTTTTTCTCTTCCACTCCCCTCTCTACATCTCCACAAAAGTCTTATAGTAAAGATTCATCTTTAAGACAAATTTTCATGTTGACCTGATTCAAAACTATCTCATTCTGCATATTCAGTCAAGATTCATCATTATTTAAGACAAATTTCCATGTTGGCTTCATTCAAAACTATCTGTCTCATTCTGCATATTCAGTCCATCACCATCCTGTCAGGAGCTAAACAGATTTTTTCTGAATCCACCAGCATCATGAGTGATCATCCCACTAAACATCTCTTAAGTCTTTCAAAATTGTTTTCATGTTATTGTATAAATTTTCCTCCCCTGGTTCATACAAATATTCCCAGTTATCCCTATTGAGGCTATTCACCATGAACTCTCTCTTCTCCTCTCTTCCTTATCTCTTTTTTCTTTTTTTGCAAGGCAAATGGGGTTAAGTGGCGTGCCCAAGGCCACATGGCTAGGTAATTATTAAGTGTCTGAGACCGGATTTGAACCCAGGTACTCCTGACTCCAGGGCCGGTGCTTTATCCACTGCGCCACCTAGCCACCCCTCTTCCTTATCTCTTAAGACTTGGGTCTGTTGTGCCACTTTTTTCTTCTTTCACCTGTCTCACATGATGAAGGGGCATTATACTTTACCAAAGTTAATCCTTGTACTAGTACAAATGGTCCCATCCTGACTCTTCCAACAGATTGCCCCCTCTGTCATTCTCACTCTTTCACTTCTTTTCTTTTCTTTTTTGGAATGTTATTTTATTTTTTCAATTACATGAAAATAAAGTTTACAATATTCATCTTTTTTGTAAGCTTTTGAGTTCCACATTTTTCTACCTCCCTCCCTTCCTTCTCTTCTTCTTTCTCCACAACAGTGAGTAATCTGATAAAGGTTATAATGTAGAATCATATTTAATATATTTCCTTATTAGTTATGTTGTGAAAGAAGAATCAGAACTAAAGGGGAAAAACATGAGAAAATATAACACTAAACACATTTTAAAAAGTGAAAATAATATGCTTTGATCTGATTCAGACTTGTTTTCTCTTGATATCTACTTATTTTCAATTTCTGTCTTACTGCTGGCTCATTTCCATCCTTCCTACAAGCATGTTTATATATCGTAGCTATCCTGGAAAAAACCTCACTTGATCCTTTAAACCTGCTTTATTCTATTTCTCTTCTGCCCTTCATAGCTAAACTCCTCAAAAAAGACCACATAGAACAGGGGCCTCCACTTTTTCCTCCTCTCATTTTCTTCTTTACCCCTCACAATATGGCTTCCTACTTTACCATTCCACCAAACTGATCTCTCCAAAGGTACTAATGATTCTTGTCCATATCATACCCTCTTAACTCTAGGGGTCCCTCAGGGTTCTATCCTGGGTCCTCTACTATTTTTCCTCTCTACAACTTCATTGGTTGATCTCACCAGCTCACTTTTTTTTCTCTTTGTACTTGATGATTTTATCAGCTCTCATGGATTTAATTATCATCTCTATGCTGATGATTCTCAAATGTATCTTTCCTGTCCTAATTTCTGTTGCCCTCCAATCTCACATCTTCAACTATCTTTTCATCCAGTAGAGAGCTTAAATTCAATAGTTCAAAACAGAATTCATCTTTCCCTCTAAATCCTCCCCACCCTCCTACCTTTCTTTTTACAGAAGAGAGCAACACCATTCTTCCAGTCCCTCATGTTTGAAACCTAGGAATAATTCTGGATTCCTCACTATCTCTCATCCCCGTATATCCAAATTTTTGCCATTGCCTATTTCACCTCTGCAAGATCTGTTGAATGTGCCCCTTTCTCTCCCCAATACTGCCAACTCTAGAGCAAACCCTGATTTTATCACTTGATTATGTTATTAACCTGCCTCAAGGTTCCCCATTCCAATCCACTCTTCAGTCAGGAAACTAATTTTCATAAAAAGTAGGTCTGATATCATAACAACCCCCCTCCCCAATAAACTCCAATGTCTCCTGAAACAAATACCAAGTGCTCTATTTAGCATTCAAAGTCCTTCATAACTTAACCCTCCTCCAACAGTTTCAGTCCTCTTATGCCTTGGTCCCTGACATGTACTCTTAGGTTCCATCTCTAAGCATCCAGACATTTTCTCTGGCTGTCCCTCCAGCCTGCAACACTTTCCCTCTTCCACTCCAATAATTGACCTCCCTGGATCCTTTTAAGTTCCAACTAAAATATTACCTTCAACAGGAAGCCTCTTCCTATAAACCTCTTATTTCCAGTATTTTTTTCTTTTACCTATTTCCTATTTATCCTGTATTAAAACTTGCTTTGTATATATATTTCATTGCATGTTGTATTTCACATTAGATTAAGCTCCTTGAGGACTAGAACTGTTTTTTGCCTCTTCTATGTATATCTCCAGTGTTCAGCATAGTGCCTTACAAATAGTAGTAATAAATGTTTACTGATTAACTGATTTCTCTGACACGATTACCTTCATCTTTCTTATAGCATAACAGTATTTCAATATAGTCATATTGCTTAATTGGTCTAGTCATTTCCCAACTTATGGGCACACAATTCATTTCCAGTTCTTTGCCGATTACAAAAAGAGTTGCTATTGATGTAGGGCACAGGAAAAGACTAACGTATAGAACACCACTCATATGCAATGAATACTGCTCTTTCCTTGGAGGGCTGTCCCTGTGGCATCCATACTGGAGAATATCTGGAGTCGGGTACTAAACCACTCTCCAAGTGCCACCCTTGTCCAGGAAATGAATTTAAATAAGGTCTCTTGGAAAAGAAAGCCTCTTTTTTCTTTCTTTCCCCACCTTTGCAGGATGGCCACTTTCTCTTAAGTTAATTCTTGGCTGCCAAGTTCTCTAAGATAGTTCCTGGCTGCTGGAGATCTATGGCGTCTATTCCATGTGGCCGGACTCACTGGAGGATCAGTCCAGTCAGGTCTTCTGATTACTTTTCTTCCATTCTTTCTTTCAGGTACCTTGGCTAGACCTTTATTATTCACCCTGTTCTCAAGACACTTGTTGCTTCTCCAAGGAAAAAAAAGTTTTAGTCTGTGAACTCTGTAGGCTTGAGAGACTGATTTCAGAAATGGCTGGAGGAATCCTCACCTCTACTATCAATGTCTATTTTTTCCTAAAATATCCCTCATATAATAACACTTATCCTTTTTTTGTCAAGAGAATGAAATGGAATCTTAAGAGTTAATTTAATTTGCATTTCTAGAATTATTACTTGATTTGGGTACTTTTTCTTTTTTTTAAGTGTCTAGAATTCTTTATTTCCCCGCTAAAACAACTTTATTTTATTTCAATTACTTTTTAATTTTCAAAAAAAATTTTAAAATTGATATTTTTCCCCACTATTTTTATATGTGAACTTTAATATTATTATTATCACAATTTTGTTATAAGAGTAAACATAAAACCCCCCCTACCCGCCAAAGAAGATGAGAAACCTCAAGAATAGTGAGAGAGAAAAAAATGTACTTCAGTCTGTGTTCAGATTCCTATGGCTCTGTCTCTGGGGTGAGTTGCTTTCTTTATCATAAATCCACCAGATAAGTTGCTTCAATATTTTCCCCACAGTTGCTATTACTAGCTGTACCTCCACTCTATTGCTCCCCACTCTCATTTATTCTATTCTCTCTCTCTCTCCTTTCATCCTGGCCCTGTCCAAAAGAGTGTTGTATCTGACTACCCTCTCCCTCAATCTTCCCTCTCTTCTATCACCTATTCATCCCCCCTTCCCTCCCCCCCCATTCCCCCTTATCCCAACACTTTCTTCTCATTTTTCTCTAGGGTAAGATAGATTTCCTCACCCTATTAAGTGTGTATGGTGTTTCCTCTCTGAGCCATTTCTGATGAGAATGAAGGCTCACTCATTCCCCTTGCCTTCTCCCTTTCCACTCCATTGAAAAAGCTTTTTCTTGACTCTTATGTGAAATTTCTTACTTTCTTCTTCATCTCCTTTCCCTTCCTCCCTGTACTTTTCTTTATCAGACTCCATCTTTTTACTATATTATACTCTGATCTTTCCTATGTCCTGTCTATATATACTCCTTCTAACAGCTCTTATAAATGAGAAAGTTCACATGAGTTATCAATATCTTCTTCCCATGCAGGAATACAAACAGTTCAATATCATTAAGTTCCTTATAGTTAGTCCTTCTCATCCACCCCCCTCTATGGTTCACCTGAGTCCTGTATTGGAGATCAAACTTTCTGTTCAGCTCTGGTTGTTTCAGTAGGAAAATTTGAAAGTTCCCTGTTTCATTTAAAGTCTATCTTTTCCCCTGAAAGAGGATGTTCAGTTTTGCTGGGTAGTTGATTCTCGGTTGTAAACCAAGATCTTTTGCCTTCTGAATATCATATTCCAATCCCTACGAGCCCTTAATGTAGATGTTGCCAGATCCTGTGTAATCCTGACTATGGAGCATCAGTGGTTCAATTATTTCTTTCTGGCATTTTTTAGAATTTTCTCATTGATTTGGGAGTTTTGAAATTTGGTTATAATATTTCTGGAAGTTTTTCTTTTGGGAATCTCTTTCAGGAGATGATCAGTGAATTCCCTCAATTTCTATTCTACCCTCTGCTTCTAGGATCTCAGGACAATTTTGCTGCATTATTTCTTGAAAAATGAAGACAAGGCTCTTTTCCTGATCATGGCTTGCAGATAGTCTAATAATTTTTAAGTAATTTTTTTCTGGATCTGTTTTCAAGGTCAGTTGTTTATCCAATGAGGTATTTCACATTTTTCTTCTAATTTTTGGCTTTTTGGGAAGTTTTATTTCTTCCTGATTTCTTGCAAAGTCATCAACTTCCTTTAGTTCCATTCTGCATTTGAAGGAGTTATTTTCTTCAGAGAGCTTTTTCTCTCCTTTTTCAGTTGACCAATTCTGCTTTTTAAGGCATTCTTCTCCTCATTTGCCTTTTGTTTAATTGATTTTTAACATATTTTCTTCAGTATTTTTTGGTATTTCTTTCACCAAGCTGTTGATTTGTTTTTCATGATTGTATTGCTGTCATTTCCCCTCCCAAATTTTCCTCCTCCTCCTTTAATTGCTTTTCAAAGTCTTTTCTGAGCTCATCCATAGTTTGAGCCCATTTTCTATTTTTCTTGGAGGTTTTTGGATACAGAAAGTTCGATTTTGTCAACATATGAATATGTGTTTTGATCTTCCATGGGACTAAAGTTAATTCTCTATGGTCAGATTCTTCTTTTTGTGTTGTTTACTCATTTCCTCAGCCCAAGACTAATTTACAGCATTTCTAAAGCTTTGGGGATTTTTTTGGGGGGGCAATACTCCACTAGGACCTTTATTCCTCCAAGGTCTTATGCTCTCTTGCCTGCGCTTTGATATTTAGATGACCACCACACTTCCCTCTGCCCTGGAGCTGTAAGGAGGAGTCCTTCTTGGCTATATTAGTATGGAAGCCCAAACTACAACTGCATCTGGCAAACAGCAGAGTCCTACCCCAAGGAAGAGCAGAGAAATTTCTGCAGTCTTCCCTGACCCCCTTACCTATGCTCTGGGGGTGCAGGCTGCTTTCTCCAGATTCTCACTGCAGGTTCTGCAGCTGGTGCTCCCACACTCATTCTGGTGTAGCAGAATTCTCACCCCACCCCTTCAAGCTATTCCAGGGCTGTGCTGCGACCAGGGCTTTTTCCAACTCCTGGTCCTGGTGAAACACACCTTTCCCGTGGAATTTCCAAGTTATCTTGGAATGGGAAAATGTATCACTCAGTCTTTCTGTGGGTTCTGCCCCTCTAAATTTTGTCTAGAGTCATAATTTGTTGGCTTTTGGAGTTCTAGGGGGAAGGAATTCCCCGGAAACACCACCTTCATGCTGCCATCTTGGGTCCACCCCCTTGGGCACTTTTTTTCATATCACTATGGATAGCTTGGTCTTTTCCTTTATTCCTTTCTTCTCTATTCGGTCCCCTATCCTTCAGTCTTGCTTACACTGTTCCCCCACAAGAAGAGATTAACATCATCGTTTTTACCCTTCAATGTCCTAGTCCTCCTCTCTTCTACTTGGCTACAAAATCTCCACCATCCACTACCCCAGAACATTGCAGGTAGAAGCAGTATAAAGCAGAAGCTAACCAATTCCCTTCTCATTCCACCATGAGATTCACAAGTGTCCATCCACCCACCACTACAATAGTTCATTAAAACAGAGACCACATCAATTACCAAAAGAAGAAGAGTATTTGAATAAAACAATATATCCAGGATGACCCCTATTGTAGGCAACCCCAACATCAGCTTCCTGTTTACTGAAATACTAGAAGAGTCACAGGGGAATGCTCAAAATGTAGAGTGCTATTTTCTTTGTTCTTTGTCTTTAGCCTTTGAAGAGGAGGAAGGACCCCAGGAAGGGATGTCTTGACTTGCAAGTGAATTCTATTTGAGGGAGGCAAGGCTGTGCAAAATCATTAGCGCCTGTCTGTCTCTGTCTCTGTTCTCGTTCTCTCTCTCTCTCTCTCTCTCTCTCTCTGACTTTTTAGAGATAAGACAAGACTAGGGAAGAAATGAGGCAAAAGATGGCTTCACAAAAGAATCAATCTGAGAAAAGAATACCTTATTAGTTTCTTGCTAGAATAGAAACTGCTATTTATATTTGCTCTGAACCATCAAAACCCAAACAATGAGCAAGTAAGGCTTGGTGTATAACCTATTAATGATCATCAGTGATAATGATTTGGCTTTAAAGGCTACTGAAATTCCAATGGGCTTTATCAGAATCTGGTTTTCCAGAGCTATAGTTCAGGAAATCATAAATGAAAACTACATGACATAAGGGTTAACTGTCCCGGTTTTCTGGAAAACAAGAACAAAAACCAACACTGAAAGAATAAGTAGCTAGAGAAGAAAAATCTAGCTCACAAACCCCAAGATATCTTGCTAAGTATAACATGATCTTTGGAAAGAGCACCCAAATGTACAGCAAAGAAGTATAGCGAAGAGGAGAAAGAAAAGGAGGAGGAGGAAAAAGGAGAAAAAATAGCAATACTGTTCAACTGGAACTGGGTTGGGCTGGGTCTGAGGTATGGTAGGGACAGCTACTACTACTACTATTACTGCTGTACTACCACCACCACCACTACCACACCACCATTACCATTAATTCCTAGAAAGTATTCTAGAAGAAAAATTCAGCAGCAGCAAGAAAAGTCAAAAGATAGCCCCAGGCTTCCCCCTCTCTATTGATCCAAAAGTAGAACTCTTGGCTATGTTTGAAGATAATGAAATTGAAGAAGTTAACCAAAAAGAATGGAGAGAACAGAAATACAGACTTTAATGAATTCAAATCAATATGTAGAATTTTGTCAAAGCTGATTTTCCAAGTGACTACATTCCAAGATTTGACAGACTGCAACAAGAGGATAAAGTCAGACATAGTTATCATGTAAATTTCTGTTTTGCTTATAATATTGGGGCTCATTTGGCAAGTATGGATCTTCTGGTCAGGTAAAGTAGGTAACCTCTTCAGCTCTGCCATTTCTACCTCTTTGATGCAGTACTCCACTTCTACTGAGGCTTTTCTTTTAATGTTCTGGCAGGAAATTCAGCCTGGACTCCCATGAAAACATATCTCTTCCTACCAATCCAACACCCAGACTATAATATTTAGGGAGGGAACTCTGGAGAACAGGAACACTGAACAAGAGTCTGCTAAAACAAAGTAAATGAAAAGGAAAAAAATAACTATAGTCTATGGTATTAAGGTTCATAGCAGTTCCATTTATCACAGCAATAAAAAGTCACTTAATAGCAAGGGCACAAGAATGACCCAGTTTTCTCCAGTCCCAAATACTAGTTACAGAAATGGAGTAACTTTTCTAGTCTATCAATGTGGACAGGGATATTTTGATAATTACCATTAAACCTGGATCAAAGGAACTTTCTTTTATTATGTGTTCTCCATAATTATGTGTTTACCACTTTCTGAAAAAAGCAAGAAAATCATTATTTTCTCCTTATGAAGGGAAAAAAAGAAAAAGAAAAAGTGCCTGTTCATATCCTTTGACCATTTCATTATTTGGACAATGGCTCTCATTATTATAAATCTGAATTAGTTTCTTATATCGTGGAAAGAGACCTTTACTCAAAGAAACTTTCCATAAATATTTTTCTCTCTAGTTAATTCTTTCCCTTCCAATTATAGCTGCATTGGTTTTATTTCTGTAAAATCTTATTAATTTTATATAATCAAAATTGTCATTTTATCTTTTGTGTGATTTTTCTTCATCTCTTGATTGATCATAAACTCTTCCCCTATCCACATTAGTAAAAAGTAACACCTTCCTTGGTCCTCTAATCTGTTTGTGATATGATCTTTTATATCTAAGTCATGTAGCAACTACTTGGCATTTATCTCTGTATACAGTTTTAAGTGCTAGTATAGACCTAACTTTTGCCATACTGCTTTCCAGTTTTCCCAGATGTTTTATTTAACACTAAGTTCTTAGTTCAACAGCAGGGTATCACAGAATTTAGAGTTTTATACCATTTTCCCCACTTCTGTCTTCCCCATTTCACTGAGTTAATAATAATAATAATAATAATAATAATAATAATAATAATAATAATAATGATGATGATTTTATAAGTTTTTTATGATTTGCAGAGCATTTTACTTATAATAATTCAGGAAGAGAGTTATTACAAGTATTACTACTTTACTTTGTCAAAGACTGCACTAGTACCAAATGTCTGAGTTAGAATTAGAACCCTGGGCTTTCTAGACTCTTAAGTCCAAAGATCTTTGCCTTATACTACCAAGTATCCAATTTATTTTTTAGACATAAAATATTACAACAAAAAAATTTCAATATATGTATATGTATATCTGTGTGTATATACAAATGCAAGTATTTGTGATATGTATACAATGTGATACTATATCCATAAACAGTCATATATATATTCACATACATACATACATATGAAGAAATAGAAGAAGAGATAGTAAATGCTTTTACACATATAAAAATTAAAGGTGGGTCATATTAGATCTGGGAATTCATAGTTTAACATAATGAAGGTTTTTCTTTTTCTTGTTGCTTTTTCAAGGTAATGAGATTAAGTTACTTGCCCATCCTTACACCGCTAAGTAAGTATAAGTGTCTGAGGCCAAATTTGAACTCAGGTCCTCCTGACTCCAGAGCCATTGTACCAACTTGCCGTTCCTATAACCATGCTTTTCAGATCAGGAAATGGAACAATTTCCAAATGTTGCCTCTGAGCTCTACCTAGTTTGTTATTCCTATCATGGTAAGAAGTCAAATTTAATATGCTTCTCTAAAAGCTGCTCCTAGTCATAATAAAATAAGAGAATATCAACATCAGAACTTTAACAAATCTGTCAATTTCTATCTGTCAATTTTAAAAGATGACTCAGATCATGAATTTAAAACTTCTTTGTTTACAGAGGTTGCAATAGCCACCTAACTGATCTCCTTGCCTCAAGTACCTCTCCACTCCATTACATCTATCACACGCCAATCCATCTTCCAAAGTAATGCGCTTAAAGAAAGTGGACACAGTCTACTAAATAGCTCAAAAAAGAGGAATCACAATATCTAACACTGACAAGCAACAGTTTTCTAGGTTTTCTTTGATTTACAAAAACAAATTGAAGGAGGAAAAAAAGCATACTTTCTGACAAACAAGAGGTTCAAATTAGACTTCACAGATTATTTTTGATGCAATTTTTAAATTACTTTTTCAGCCCACTAAAGTAATTTGATTGCTCAAGCAGAGAAGACAAAAAAAAAATCAGTTCTAAGAATATTAAGAGATTTAAGATATTTTCATTTGTTAAATTACTTACTTCACTTTCAGCAAAATGTCTTTCACCTTTCAGACATAAAGAAGATCTTCGAAGCGTTTTCTCATCTCCATCATCAAAAACTGTTTAAAAAAGTCATCATAAAATCATACAGAGAACAAGTAGTAAAAACAATGCTACAAAATATTTACTACTTCAAGTATGATCTATTCAAGTACCCCTTTCACATTTCTAACCAAAAATGTTTTTTCCTAATGCTGACCTATCCTTACAGCTCTAGAAGAACTCCATCTAAACTATACTGAATAACTTAGCAAGAAATACAATAATTTTTTTGCCTAGATTTTACTTTTGAAATGTTTTTTAAATATTTAATAATTAATTCTTGTTTTCAGTGTTAAGACTTTATTTGTCTTAAAAAATATTTTGGTACAATATTTTCTTTCTCCGTTTTTGAGAGTAATTTGTGTAGTATACAGCAGTAAATATGACTATAAAAGTTTCACTGAATTGTCCTTTAAATTCTGTTAGTCTTTTCTCTTACGTTTAGTTTAATTTAGTCAGCTATTTTTTTTTAAAGCAGGAGTTATTTTCCCTTACCTACTGTGTACCAACTTGCATCTGTCAATTTATTAATGACTGCTTCTTGATAGGCACCATCTGCATTCTTTACTTCTACAACTGCTCCAACCTAAAACATAAAATGACAGATTCTTAAAATTTTTTGTAATAGATGAATGCGATTATTTTAATATTTTACTTTATATGGCACTATTTTATCATAGTAGAAAACTTAGGATATTAATTTTATTTTATATAGTTTATTATAACAATAATATAGTAGATGATAATAAGAAGAATCTATTTCAGGAATAAAAATTCAACACGAAATACCCAACTGATAATAACTACCACATCATTCTAAATCTGAAAGCTACCATATAACAAAAAAGCAGACTATATAAAAAATGCCATAATATCAAATTCAGGAAAGGGCATGCATGATCAACTAACTGAACTGAAAATGTATATTTAAAAAAAAACTGCCTGAATAAAATACATGAGTATATATTTCTTATTTTCTTTAAAAATACAAGGCTTTAAAAAATTACTATTAATTATTAAAAATTTATTTTTCATGGGGGGGTTCTCTTTCCAAATAGTATTTATAAGTCATTCTCACATACACACACATCTGATGCAAATGAATTGGAGAAACTGAGTCAGTAAACATTTTCACAAAAAAGTTCCCAAATTTTCTTTAAAAATCATGCCAAACTATTTAACCTGATTTGTGAACAATATTACTCAGACTTAGACACATGAATTTATTTTCCATTAAAGAGTCAATCAGTCTAAGATGCTTGATTAATGCATACTTATAACCTCTTCAAGGAGATAAAAAAATACCATATTTATTTCATTTATTAGCTTCAATGCCAATCAGGCTTATTCTGCTTAAAACTATATGAACCATGGGGAAAAAAATCAAGTGAATTAAAATAAAATTAATTATCTGACTAAAGCTTAAAAAATAGCATCAATGCAGAATGATATTTATTTTGTTTACATTCAACTCAAATGATGATCTAGATATGATCTGAGCAAATGTATTAATCTATAATTTCTGGAAGTAAATACAATTATAAATAATCAATCATGTTCTGGAGTATATTGGAATTATTTTCTTTAGGAACATTTTAACCAGGAACTACCTCTGCATCTGAATATTCCAAGAAGTCTAAATAAAATCAATGCAATAATAATTTTTAGTTTCATACACTTGATAAAAAATTAGTGGTTTGACCCAAGTCACATACAAAAGAATTAAAAAGAAATCAAGAGAATACCTTATAATTAAATTTAAAAACAAACCCAAATCAGAAACAGAATGATGTGGAAGCAGAAATTGATCAGAAGGGCAACTTGAACAAATAACTTCCTTTCCCCATCTGTCCTGTTAGGATCTCATCTCTCAATTATTTAGAGGTGACCCTGAAAACTTAAAGCAGATCATTGTAAAGCAGATCATGTGTAAAGAACTATATGGAGGTGACCAATTTTTTAAAAAAAATATCTAACTATGAAAAGGTTTTCATAAGAGCAGACTATATTTTACCATTAGGTACAATTAAAATACTTAAATTCTAAGCACTAAAACTGCTCTCCAAATTGCTTGTTTGTACATTGGCCAAATAAATATTTCAATTAAGGATTTCATTTGAAGTTGGGAAGAATGGTGGAGTATGATGAACATGAAAATCTGTGCTGATAGTGACACAATTTTAGAGGTTTTGAGGGGATGAATTTTCAAGATATAGCCAAGAGGAAATGATTTTCCCTTCTTATCCATATTCTGAAATAAAATTGATTATGTGCATTACTATTGCCAAAGAAAAATTTTGAGAAAACAATGGCAATTATTAATCAATGTGTCTAATTTATTACATGTAAAAAAATCTTTATGGGACTGTTCTATGTATTTGTGAGGATTATCTTGGTAATAAAAACACATGCCATCTACATAGTGCTTTAAGAATGATAGCTAGTGGGCGGCTAGGTGGTGCAGTAGGTAAAGCACTGGCCCTGGAGTCAGGAGTACCTGAGTTCAAATTCGGTCTCAGACACTTAATAATTACCTAGCCATGTGGCCTTGGGCAAGCCACTTAACCCCATTGCCTTGCAAAAACCTAACCCCCCCCCCAAAAAAAAGAATGATAGATAGTCCTACTAATGCATTGATGATGGAGCTGCAAACTCATCTGACCTTTCTGGAGAGAGCAATCTGGAATTATGCCAAAAGGCAATAAAACTGTGCATACCCTTTGATCCATCAATACCACTGGGCCTATACCCTGAAGAGATCATGAAAAAGGGTAAAAACATCACTTGTACAAAAATATTCATACCAGCCCTTTTTTGTGGTAGCAAAGAATTGGAAATCGAATCAATGTCCATCAATTGGGGAATGACTGAACAAATTATAGTATGCGTATGTTATGTAACACTATTGTTTTATTAGAAGCCAAGAAGGATGAGATTTCAGAGAAGCCAGGAAAGATTTGCATCAGTTTTATGTTGAGCAAGATGAGCAAAACCCAAAGAACATTGTACACCCTAACAGTAACATGGGAGTGATGATTAACCTTAATGGACTTGCTCATCCCATCAATGCAATCATCAAGGACAATTTTAGAGTACCTGTGACGGAAAATACCATCTGTATCCAAAGAAAGAACTGTGGAGTTTAAACAAAGACCAAAGTCTATTACCTTCAACTTTTTTTAAATAAAAGTATCTTTTGTACTACATAATTTTGCTATCTGTAATGTTTTATTTTCTCCTCAAGGATATTATTTCTCTCCCAACACATTCAACTTTGATCAATGTATAGCATGGAAAGAATGTAAAGATTATCAGAAATGTCTTCCATGGGGGGGAATGGGGGAAAAAACTGTAAAATTCAAAACCTTATAGAAAATGATAGGTAGAAACTACTATTGTATATAATTGGAAAACAAGTAAAATATTAATTAAAAAAAAGAATGATAGTCCTTCACACGTACTACACCTCAACTTGAAATGACTCTTGAAATGACTATGAGGTAGATATCCTAGCACAGGTATTGGTCTTACCATTTTATAGAAGAAAGGTTGAAGGATATATTTAATAAGTGTCAGAGGTGAATTTTAAACCCCAAATTTCTTCTTGCTTCAACTTTATTCTACTATATCATGGGAAGGAAACAGACTTTCACAGATTATTTTCTATAGCAGACCATATCTTCAAACTCCATATAACTGAGATGCAATGAAAATATAAAATTCCATTGTCTGTTATTTATTACAAATAACCTTCTTAACTTATTATAGTAAAATGTAGCTTTATAGGGTATCTTCAAACACAATGCCTCCACACATTAAATTCATAAAATATTTCAGAACAAATGTGAACTTTGTTCAATGATTTCACTGTCAGCAAGAAAGCACAAATCAGGGAAAAAAAATGTTCACCAAAAGGGTTCATCTATGTCAAGAAGGATGTCTCATGCAAAGTCCAAACAAAACAGAATTTTTTATCCATTCAACAATCCAATGCATAAAGAATCAATAAAACTCTTAGATATTTCTGTTTTTGGACATTGTGGCATTATATAAACAGAGGTCAGGCCTTAAAGTCAGGAAGCCACAAGTGTAAAAACTATTCTGACAAATACTAGTTTTTGGTCATGGGCAGCAACTGGAACTCACAATGTAACTGTTAACTTAGCCAAATCTCAACATTTTACAAATATGTATATATATTCCTCTTCTTGACAGGAACTGCAAATGGACAATAAAATGGCCCAGAAATGAGCATCAGAATTCAGAGATCGGGGATATTTGAGAAATGGCACTATGTTTTCCAATCATTCCACAGTACTTCAAAAACCCATTTCTCTTTTTTTCTTATAACACCAATATCTTGGTCATATTATAGCTGTGTATTTTGGATTTTTGATCTCAGAAAAGGCAATACCACGGTTTGAAAACAAAAAAGCAACAACAAACTCAAGTAGGCTGCAATATATTGTGATCAATAACAGGCATACAAAAAGCAACATAGGTATTATATTCTGGATATGCATGATCATAAAGGATGGTGAGCTGGTCATATATTGGAAGTGAGGGAAAACAGATCAGTCAAGGAAAGTGCTATTTCTTTCTTTCTATCTTTCTTTGCAAGGCAATGGGGTTAAGTGGTTTTCCCAAGGCCACCCAGCTAGGTAATTATTAAGTGTCTGAGGCCAGATTTGAACTCAGGTACTCCTGACTTCAGGGCCAGTGCTCTATCCACTGCGCCACCTAGCCGCCCCAAAAGTGCTATTTCTAAAATAATTTTTTTAGGTTTTTTTTTGGGGGGGTAAGGCAATGGGGTTAAGTGACTTGCCCAAACTAGGTAATTATTAAGTGTCTGAGGCTGGATTTGAATTCAGGTTCTCCTGACTCCAGGGCCAGTACTCTATCCACTGGGCCACCTAGCTGCCCCTCTAAAATAAATTTTAAAAAACCAGAAGCACCCCCTTCCCCCAGAACACTAGGTTTAAGAATGATTTATATAAAGGTTTCACCAACAATTACATAGGAGGAAAAAAATGTGGCTATACTGTAATTTCTATCAGTTTTGGAAATTCCCATAATAGAAGCTAATTCTTATAGTGCTTCCTATGTGGCAGGCACTATACAAAGCACTTCACATTATCTTATTTGATCTTCACAATAACCTTGGGAGTTAGGTACAATTTGGATTTTTGATCTCAGAAAAGGCAATACCACGATTTGAAAACAAAAAGCAATGACAAACACAAGTAGGTTGCAATATATTGTGATCAATAACAGATACAAAAAGCAACATAGGTATCATTATATTCTAGATATGTATGATCATAAAGGATGGTGAGCTGATCATGTGTTGGAAGTGAGGGAAAACATGTAAGATGATTATATACTTCTGGTCCCTTACTATTTAATACCATAGATTAATTAATACTAAATACTAATATTTAATATTAATAACATTAATTTCCTTAACAACTAACATCCTAGTAAATACTACAGAATCTAAGCAAATAAATATTCAAACAGATAACTACTGAGAACACACTTTAAGGAATCTGACATTTCCTTATCAGGATTACTTGGTTAGATACCAAATAAATGAATTACCTTCAGTGGGCCCTTTATGTGATCATCTTGTACTTCCATTGTTGAAGAATCATGCCTAAATGTTACCTAGAGAGTACAAATTTGATTAGTTATCACTTACAAATAATTCAAGAAGCTCAAACTCAGTAAAGTATTAGTCTTTTTTATTTAAAGTGATTTAAATTTTTAATTCATTCAGTTTCCAGAAGTTTCAGTTTACTTAACACCCCAGTTCTGAATAGATTAACTGAAAATCATACATTTAAAAAATCATGTTCAAGTGTATTTTACTCTCAAAATTCCCTTATGATTTCATCTTTAAATTGCTCCATATTTAAGGATACAACATATTATTCTTTGTTCATTGCTATTAGCTATCACTTCATTGACTTAGTATATTTATGCTTCAATTTAATTTGAATAATTTAAAATTCTTTACCATTACCAATGCTTCTGTGATGAAATTGTAATTTTTAGGAGACACCAAAATTATTGCTCTGCCACACCTCTACCTCTCCTCCAGTGAGAGAATATGTAATCTCTCAGTGTTTTATTCTAAGGGAGGCTAATAAAATAGAATATTTCCATTTTTCCAGTCCTTTCTACATCTTCCTATCCTGAAAATTGATTCATTCATCAGATCAGATATTTTCTTAAAGACAGATTCAGTAACATTGGAGGGCTAAATTGATTTTCGAAGATAAAGTGTCTTGGTGTTAACACTACTAGGTCTCAAGATTTTTAGAAGCCAATTTTTCATTAAAATCTTTTTCCCCCATAAAATCATCATAATACCTTTTATAACCATGTTATTTTCCAGAATCTAATGCACTTTGTAAGCTGTCTTACAATCTCCTAATGTCTAGATCCAAAACACATCAGTCCCATAGACAGTATGAAATTTGGAATTTGGAACAATGTTCTCTTACATGGGTTTGACTAATTATATAGTCAGAATTCTTATAAAATACACTGCTTTTTGTGGCCTAAATTTGCAATCATAATTAAGCACCTATGTGCCCAAATTCTCAATGACCTAAATTAATCAAATGTAAAAACTCATTAGAGTACTTTGAAAAAGAATTAAGATTTTAAAACAATTACTGTTTCCTAAAAAAAAAAAATGATTTTTCACAGTATAGTCATCAGAAGTGGGTATCTTTAAGTCATAACGTCAGAGGTGGTAATGCCCTTATAAATCATTTAGTGCGGTGGTAACAAACTCAAAGAGAAAATATCTCTGTAGGTCACATTTTGATTTAGATACCTACAAGTTAATTTCATTTATATTGTACTTTATTTTTGCAAATTTTGTTAAACATTTCCCAATCACATTTTAATTTGGTTCAATTAACTAGGTGGATGCATCAAATTTGTGGGCAATGAGTTTGACACCTTAGATCTATTTTTTCAAATGATGAAATTACAGCATCAAGAGGTTAAAAGAGAGAAGTGGAAGAGTCAGAGTCTCTGCTTTCCAATCAAGTAATTTATCAAAAATGACAAGCAAATCCCTGTTAGAAATGAGGCTAAAATCTAGTTCTTTAGATTTTAAGTCCAAGATTCTTTCTAATATAAAAATGCTGTAATTCATGCTTCATGTAAAATTAGTTTTACAGAGTATACAAAGAGAGATCTATTACCATAAAATAAACTTCAGAAATTCTGGGAGAAATTCCATTTAGATATATTTATATAAACTGTCATATAATATTCATGAAGACATAATTCAGGACGTTATAGCAAATCAAATTACTAGTCTAACAAGCCAATGGCATTCAAATTCAATATTCAACGTATGATATGATATATTTAATAAAGAAAAAAACAGTCTAACAATATTCCCAATTAAAGGAATAGAATAGTCTGAGATGAATTGCTTTTCCTCTATTCTTATTCTCTTATTCTCTAGACCAAATCTTCTTATGCAAGTTCATACCTTCTCTGCAATTAGGCACTGAAAAATTAACTGACTTACTTGCCCAAGGTCACAGAACTAGTCTGAGTTAAGAGGTGGCACTTGAATTCAGGTCTTCCAGCCTTTGGGCCCATCATTTTAAGCAGTATAACATTCTGCCTGAGGAACACTGCTGGAACCAGGACCAGTGGAATTGTGAGATGGTAAAGAATATTAAATAAGTTTTCCAAGTATTCACCACTCTCAGGAAAACAAAAAGAATCCCCAGAAGGTAAAACAGTTCTAACACAAAGAATAGAGATAGGAATTCAAAATAAAAAACACTTATTAAGATGCTACTAGGGATATGTAGAAAAAGAAACAGCAATAATTAAACCAGTCCTTGCCCCTCAAGGAGCTTACACAAGGGAAAAGAGATACAAAAAGTATAAAATGTACACAGATAAACTGAGAAAAGAGAACACTGATAAATGGCAGAACTGGAGAAGACTTTCTACTAGAAGTAGAACCCCTGAGCAGGACTGGAAGAAGGCCTAGAAGTTTTAAGAAGTGGTGTCAGGCACGCAGCCTTTTTTGCAAAGGGAAAAAGAAAGAAAAGGAAGCTGTTTGGGGAACAAATCATTAGTAAGTCTGGCTAGAAACTAGACCCTGTAAAGGAGACTGATATGAAATGTCTAGAAAGGTAGGTGGAGAAAAAAGAATAAAGAATTCTTTTCACTTCTCCTTATAGAAATGCAACTCCTCTCTCCTGTGTTAATAAATGAAGAAAGTTGTAAAGCTGGTGGATTTTAAAACTTTCATTACCTCCCTTTCCCCTTCCAATACCTCTACAAAGGTAGTAACAAATTTCGTTTACAAGATTACAGCTGTGTAATCAGAGAGTAGGAGAGGGCTAGAGAGTTCTTCTAAAATACTAGATTATATACATACTTAATAGATTATTAACAGAGTTATGAATATGAATTCATACTTTTGATTTTCAGATATATACACACACACACACACACACACATATATATATATATATATATATATATATGGAACAGAAGACTATTCCAATCTACTTTATGTTTAATAGTTTACCAAAGTTTTGGGGGATTTTACTTTTGTAACCAATTTCTTACCAAATAGCTACTGTAATACATTATCTCAGAGTGAAAAAATTAATTCACATAATGACTAAACTTGGTATTTTTTTTATAGAATTATAGACTTTCAGGTTTGAAGAAATCAAAACAAAGTCATTTAATCCAAAACTGAGAAGAAACCTCTTATACAATTTCCCAAGAAATGATTAGCCTAACATTTCCTTCAGAGATGGGGGAGAAGTTCAACAGACAGAGGTTAGGTAACAACTAAATCCAAATCCTACTGGATTTTCTCTAATTTTAAGAGTTGAATGAAAAATGGCTTTGCTACATTAGATAACTGCAATAATTAGCTAATTAGCTAATTTTATTCCAATTATATGCTAAGTTGCTATCACTGACTTGTTTTGTGCTTTCTTAGAGCTAGCAGATCAAATTCAATAGGAAAAACTCTCAAATTCTACAAAAGTTAGAATTTAAACAGTATTTTGTATACTCATATTTACAGTATATATAATTAAGAAAATCTTAATACCTTGACTTTGACAAGTCTCTTTGTGGTCTTGATCTTGGCTTCACAGAAGGCTCCTCTGTACTTAGCACTCACATCAGTACCCACTGTCAAATAAGGAGGCTCATCAATGGCCTGAAAAAGGAAAACAATGAATATTTAATCTCTCCAATTTTTTTTCTAGCAATCAGTCCCCTAAACAGTAAATGTTGTGTTTCTAATAGAAAAAAAACACAGGTTAGTTTTATAAATTCACTATCAAGAACATATATTATCTAATAAAATGGCATGGCTATGTCTAAAAAATAATCAAAAGTTCTTCCCCCAAGACCTAATGTTAAATGGATCAAATATTGACATTTTACTTATTCTAAAAATAAAAACAGATATTAGACAAAAAAAATTGGAAGGACATCAAATTCTATAGGTAAACCACCTTGGATCAAAGGATATGAACAGGAAGTTTTCAAAGAAAGAAATCTAAGCTATCAATAATTAAATGAAAAAATATTGTGGGACAGCTAGGGATCACAGTGGATAAAGCACCAGCCCTGGAGTCAGGAGAACCTGAGTTCAAATCCTGCCTCAGACACTTAATAATTGCCTAGTTGTGTGACCTTGGGCAAGTCACTTAACCCCAGTGCCTTAAATAAATAAAAAAATTGTAAACTAATAATCAGAGACTATAAAATTAAAGAAAGAAATCTATGCTATCAAGAACCACATGAAAAATATTGTAAACTAATAATCAGAGAAAATAAAATTAAAGCAAGTGAGATTCCACCTGATACCAACTGAATCTACAAGGATGACAGAAGAGGACAAGTGTTGGAGATGCTAGAAGAAAAACAGATATACAGCAGCTTGGTGCTACAGCACATAGGGTCTAGAGTTAAAAAGACCTAAGTTCAAATTTATCCTCAGAGGCTTACTAGCTATGAGATTTCAAGTCACTTTACCTCTGCCTGCCATAATTTCCTTAACTTAAAATGGGGATAATAACAGCACCAAGCCTCACAAGATCAATGTAAAGATCAAGTGAAATAATATTCGTAAAGCCTTTGGATGGTATCTAAGCACACAGAAGGTACAATATAAATGCTTATTCCTTCCATTTCTCCCCAGCACCAATTCCCAACCACTGTGCATTATTGAAGTTATAAACTGGTCAGCCATTTAGAAAGTACTTTTGAACTTCTACATCTATACCCTCAAAGAATTCAAAGAAAAAAGAAAAGGATTTAAACATATGTTTATAGCAGGCAGCTCTTTTGATGGTAGGAAAAATTAGAACCTAAGAGGTGTACTCTAATTGAAGAACTGGCTTCAGTAGCTTTTTACAGTATCAAAACCTCCATAGCTTTCCTTCTACAGCCAAAGTTTTTTATTTCTCCAATAATTCAATAAGGGGAATAAAGTTCACAAGAATTAATGCTACTGGGATAAATTCTGTGCCACCTAGCTGCCCCATAAAGAATACTATTAAAAGAAAATAACTTCATTGCTTTTCTAAACTTTTTTTGAAGATCTTGAAACTCAACAAATTTTGGTATTTTTCTTATTAATGAAAGGATGCCAGGAAAACCATGAGAGCAGGAAAACTATGAGAGCAAGTGTGCTTGTTTTAGTGAACTTTGGGACACAATTATTTTTTGTGAAGGGGAAAATCTTGTAGAAAAAAAAAAGATGTCAATGTTAATCATGTGATATACATAGCACCAGGGAAGTGGGCTATGACCTCATAATAACAACCAAGTCAATGCTCTAAACTGAACAATCAATACATTACATGCATTTTCTTATTTGATTCTACTTTGTGGGACTGAAATATTATTATCTCTAAGAAATAAGGAAACAAGTTTTAAAAGGGTAATGATTTGTTCAAGATCACACAGTAACGGCCTGCAAAATGAGCTGCAAAATCAAATTCTTTTCACTACTAAGTATTCTAGTAGCTTTTCCAAAGGCAATAACATATATAAAATGCTATCTATCTAAATAGTAGCTAATATTAGCTCCTCTAGCTCTGCTTCTGACTAGCTCTGCTTCTGACTTTTCAGACTTTGCTACCAAGCCTCAATTGCTATTTCTCCCTGAAACTCCCCTCTGCCTAGAATCTCCTCAACCTAGCATCCCTCTGCCACATAGATTTTATTCTCCTATGTGAGTTCTACTTTTGACTTTAAAGACTTTGACACTAAGACTACAGCAGGGATAATTCCACCTGTGCCTGTCCCTTTCACTTCTTTTTATGTGCTATCCTCCTCCATTGGAATGTATGTATGCTCCATAGGAACAGGGAGTATCTTTCTTTTTGCTTCCAAATGGTATCTTGCCTTATTGTTGCTGTTGTTTTTCTACTGCATCATGTTGAACCAAAGGTTACAGTAAATTTGAAGATATTTTTCTCCCAAGAATCTGATAAAGTTTAAGTAAATAAAATTAGAATATAGATTCAGTTCTCTCAGCAATACAATGATCCAAGACAATTCCAAAAAAACTCATGATAGAAAATGCTATCCATATCCAGGGAAAGAACTAAGGAGTCTGAATGCAAATCAAAGAATACTATTTTCACTTTTTTGTTGTTTTTTTTCTTTCTCAAAGTTTTTCCCTTTTGTTTTGATTTTTCTTTTACAACATGACTATTGAGGAATTATGTTAAAAAATGATTGTATATATGACCTCTATCAGACTGCTTGCTCTCTTAGGGAGAAGACAGGGAGAACAAATTTGGAACTCAAAAGTCTTATAAAAGTAAACTGTGTGGGTGGTTAAGTGGCAAAGTGGATAGAGCACAGACCCTGGAGTCAGGAGTACCTGAGTTCAAATTCAGCCTCAGACACTTAATAATTACCTAGCTGGGTGGGGCCTTGGGCAAGACACTTAAACCCATTTGCTTGCAAAATCCTAAAATAAATAAATGAATGAATGAATGAATGAATGAATAAATGTAAGCTGTGAAAACTATCTTTACATGTAACTGGAAAAAACAAAACATTATTAAGTGGGAAAGTTTTTTTTTTAAGTTTGAAAAAATGAATTATGGAAAGAGTACCGGCCCTGGAGTCAGGAGGATCTGAGTGTAAATCCAGTCTCAAGACACTTAATAATTACCTAGCTATGTAACCTTGGGCAAATCACTGAAGCCCATTGCCTTGCAAAAACAACAACAAAAAAATGAATGAAAACATTTAAAAAAAATTAGAACAGCATGGGTTTAAGAAAGCTTTAAAACACTCTATACAATGAAAAAATAAAACAACTTTCTCTGTAAACTGAATTAAAATCTGACTTTAGTCACTTACTAGTGCTTGACCATGGTCTTAACTTAATTTCTTCATCTTTATAAATTGGGAAGATGGTAGTACCTACCTACCTCCCAGGGTTGTTGTAAGGATCAAACGAGAAAATATTTGCATAAAAAGTCTTGCAAAAACTTTAAAGTACCAGATAAATAAATGCTGGCTCTTATTAATTTCTGATTAATCAGAACCTGTCATTTACATATATATATATATATACATACAATACACATGTGCGCATACATATGTCTGTATTATACACATATGCAGAAGAATCTTTAAAAGTTTGTAAACATTATTCATAATCTAAAACTTTTAAAGGGGGGGAACACTGGACAATGTTTTAAAAAGGCTCAAGTTTAACAACAAACTTAACTTCTCTGATGCTATATGTAGCACTAGCTTTCAAGTTTCACATAACAATAATGATCTAGTATATAAATTTTAGTTTACTCCTAAGGTTATATTGAATATATCGATTTTGTAGTTATAAATAAAATTAGAATTATGAGATTCAAAAAACTAAACTAAACCAGGAATCAAAAAACAGGTGACTACTTTCATGGACATGGTCAACCTAAATTATAAAAATATCAAAATTTCCTAACATGCACCATCTATCATTTTTATCTCTACCATTCAAATACAAAGAAACAATGATTCTGAATGGACTTCACAGATCAGCTAGTTTAATCTCTATATTAGTAGGAATTCCCTCCACTTTACAGGTGATTAAGCTAGCCTTAACTTACAGTCCTCCAGTGAGAAGAAACCCACAACTTAGCAGGGCTGCTCATTCCACTTTTTTAAAACTGAAATTGTTTGGAAATTTCCCCTCATGAAACTTGTCCTTTTTGTACCTTCCAACTACTGTTCCAGTAATGTCCATTAGGGACAAGAACAAGTCTAATCTCTCTTTTACTGAATAGCTCTTCAAATACTGATTTTCTAGAACTCTTATTAAAAAAAACCCCTCTAAACTAGATTTATCAAAGAAAGCAAATCTTACTCCCTTACCTTCCTTTTTCTAACCCATGTTTCAACTGAAAAATCAAACAAACGCATCCACCAAATCTCATTAAAAGTTAAACATTTTGGGGGCAGCTAGGTGGTGCAGTGGATAGAGCACCAGCCCTGGAATCAGGAATACCTGGGTTCAAATTTGACCTCAGACACTTAATAATTACCTAGTTGTGTGGCCTTGGGCAAACCACTTAACCCCATTTGCCTTGCAAAAACTAAAAAGTTAAATATTTTCAAAATAACTTTATAAAAGCAAGCTCACAATTACTTTTTGAAAAAAACAGATTATGCTTTAAAAAAAAATGATCGTTTTGTTACCAAGACTGGTCAAGAAGAAAAGAGTTCACTCTAACTGCTATCCATCCATTCTCACTAATTTTCTCACATTTCATCATTTCACTCTATACTTTCATGCTTGATAATCTCACAGACTCAATCTTTTCCTTTCTATAAATATGCCTTTGGGGGTAGTCAGAGCTCTAGGTTCTCTGGTTAAGTGAGGAAAGTCTTTGTTTGGGAAATGTAATTATTATTCAACAAGTTACTACTTATTGAACACCCTCTTTGTCCAAGACACTAAGATGCTGAATAGTGATACAAAAAAATGGATGCAAACATATTTATCTCTCTAGAGAGCTTACAATTTATAAGGGAATAATATGACATGTGCAAAAAATAATAAAAAACTTGATGTAAATAAAGCAAAACAAAGTGCTATGAGAAGCCTATCAGTCATTTATGATTCATTCTCTCTCTCTCTCTCTCTCTCTCTCTCCCTCCCTCCCTCCCTCCCTCCCTCGAAAAATTTATAGCAAAAATGTTATTGAAACTATTGCTTCCACTTTCTCATTCCATTTGCTACTCAACCGTTAGTTTCAAAGGGTTTCTAAGGGTTTTGAGCCTGGTTTCTAGACTCCTCACCCCACTCACTCCCAACAATTCTGCAGAAATTGCTCTCTTAAAAGTCATTAATAATGGGCAGCTAAGTGGCCAAGTATGAGCACCAGTCCTGAAATCAGGAAGACCTGAGTTTAAATCCAACCTCAGACACTTAATAATTGCTTAGCTGTGTGACCTTGGGCAAGTTACATAACCCCATTGCCTTAAATAAATTAAAAATTTTAAGTTATTATTAAGTACCTAATTCCTGAATCCAATAGCTTTTTCTAATTCCTCAATCTCTCCTGGCCTTTTCACAGCACCCCACATTGTTGATCACCACCTCCTGAATACATCCTTTGCTTTAGAAATACAATATTACACTGGTTCTCCTGCTTTACTAACATTACTTCTGTGTCTTAATTTGGCAACTCCTTTTCTTCTGCTGCTCTTAAGGTAGGTGATGGCCATGACGCTACCCCCCAGTTTTTCTCTTTTCACCTTATTTAACAATTTCATTCATTCCATTCTTGGTCCAAGTCCTAGGCTCCATTTGTCTAGAGAATATTTCCACTTGCCAACATTATTATTCCTTGAACTAAACTTATTAACCTTCCACTAAAACCTCTTTGACTTCACTATTCACTCACTTTGAAAACCTTAGAGTTATTATTGACTCACTCTCCTTTACATATACTCAATTTCTAATTCATATAATACTAAATCACATAAATTCAAACCAGTCAGTCTATAAGCATTTATTAAGTGTCTAACTTACACATGGGAGTGTGCTTAAGTACTAGGGAATAGCAGAAAGGTAAAAGAGAATCCTTAGCCTTAAAGAAGCTGAAAATGTAATGGTGAAGACAATATAGTACAAATAGTACAAACAAGCAATTCAAGATAGTTAATAATCCAAAAAAAAGGAGTTACTAGAATTAAGAGGGAAAGAGAGGCTTCCTATAAAATGTGGACTTTTAACTGGGACTGAAGACAGAAAATCCAGGAGGCAGAGATGAGAAGGGAGAGCATTCATTCCAGGCAAGGAAAACAGTCACTGAAAATGTTCAGATTCTGGAGAGAGAGTATCTTGTGTGAAGAACAGGAAGGAAGTCAATGTTACTGGATCAGAGTGCACAGGGAGCATAAAATGTAAAAAAGATGAGAAAGTTTAATGAGGGTAGTTTATTAAGAACTGAGTGAAATGGAGGCAATGGAGGTTACTGTAGGAAAGGTGATTTAGTAAAACCGACTCTGTAGGAAAATTACTTAAGTGGATGAAATGGTGGATGTGAGGAGAGACTCACAAAGGAAAATCAATCATCAGGTTCCTTGCAGTCATCTAGATACAAGGAGATCAGAGCTTGCATTAGAATGGTAACAGTGTCAGAGGAGAGGAAGTTGTATTCCAGAGAAGTTGCAAAGATGAAATTGACCAGAAGCAGATTGACTATAAGGAAAAGAGGAGGGTTGTGAGAGAAGGGGAGGAAAAAAGTTCACTGGATTTGGCAATTAAGAAATCATTGGTAAATAGGTAATATGGGTTGCAAATGTTATCAAAAGCCAAGCAGTAAACTAGAGTTAAGAAGTGAGAGGAGAGAAAGTGGAGATACCTTTTGCAGATGATCTTTTTTTTCAAGGAAGTTAGCCACAAAAGGCAGGAGAGATATTGGCCAACAATTATCAGGACAGCCAGTAAATGGAAAGAATGAATGTAAGTTAGAGAGTAAGGATGACAGAAGCAATCTGCTAGAGGAAATGGACTGGCGAATGGGATCACTTGTGCCTTTAAAAGGTAGCCATGAAACAATGTAAAGACCGGCAAATTGCCTTCTGTGGGGGGGGGGGGGGGGGGGGGGGGGAGAGAAGTAACATTAGGGGAAAAATTGTTAAACTCAAAATAAATAAAATCTTTAAGTAAATAAAAAAGGTAAAAAAAAAAAAGTCAGCCATGGCAAGCTAAAGGGCACCCTTTCAAGTGAGACAAGGTAAAGGAAGAATTAATGGCAGAAGGCTAAGGAGGAAAGAAGAAGGAACTCTCAGTGAATAGGCTCAGTTTTTCTTAAAAAAATGAGTCAAGGTTCTTAGTCGAGAGGGTAGATTTGAGGAGGGTTAAAAAGGTTCAGAAGAACCATTGTGGTGAATGTGATAGTGAGTTAATTGGGTAGATGTAAAAAAGACAGCCTAGAAGCTGTTAGACTAGTCAAGGTTATATAACATAAATTTATTGTGGATTCAGTCAGAGCAGTTGTGCGATTTTCTCCACCTTCATTCAGCAACATGTGTGAAGGAGCAAATGCAGCAGGTGGAGGGAGTGATCCAAAGCAAAGGCTTGGCAAGGCACAGATCTTCCTTCTAAAAATGGCATCCAGAGTAGCCATCTTGTCATTTCCTGCCCTGTTGCACTTCTCTGGAATTCAACATCCTACAAGAGCACACAGATCCTGAAATTCGCACTTTGTCAATACCTTCCAAAAGAGATTGCTTAATCTGAGATTGTTTAAGCCTTTGTATTTTTGCCTAGTATTGTACTGGCATATGGGAAGCACTTACTAAATACCTGACCAAATGATTTTTTACTTTTAGGAGTCAAAGAGATTAAAAGGAAAAGGCACTGTCTTAAGTAGGAGTAAGATTTTCTAGTCAGATAGCTGTATGATCTTTTTTATTTATTTATTTATTTTAGGTTTTTGCAAGGCAAATGGGGTTAAGTGGCTTGCCCAAAGCCACGTGGCTAGGTAATTATCAAGTGTCTGAGGTCGGGTTTTAACCCAGGTACTCCTGACTCTAAGGCCGGTGCGCTATTCAATGGGCCACCTAGCCGCCCCTAATAGCTGTATGATCTTGAAGAAACCATTTAACCTCACTCAATTTCTCTTCTCTTAAAAAAATTGGAGATAATTTCTGTTCCTGAGGCTTCATGGACTAATTGTGGGTATCAAATGAGAGTCATTGTGTCAAAGTGTGTACCACCTTGACTATGGGGAAGCAGGAGGTCAGAAAGCAAAAAAAAAAAAAAAAAAAAATTGTTCTTCAGTTCCATAAAGCTGGAAAGTCTCTTGTGTTGGAAAATGCCATACATATCCAAAGCAAAAAACTATGGCATCTGAATGCAAAGTAAAGCATAATATGCTCACTTTTTAAAACTTCATGTTTTTTCTTTCTCATGATTTTTTTCCCCACTTAGTTCTAATTCTTTCACAGCTGGACTAATATGGAAATATGTTAAACACAGTGGTGGGATTCAAATAAATTAACAACTGGTTCTCTGCTCTAATGTCAGTTTTAATTATACAAAAAGATATACTAAAAGAAAGTTTAATATTTCATTCATTTAATACTCAAATAAAAAAACAATAAAAGAGGTTCCCAAAACTAGATTAAGTTACATTACCCACAGTAAGCAAATATATCCTTATGGAGTAAAATCAGCCATGTGTAGAAAGCAGCCAATGTTGGAACATAAGCAGAACCCAAACTCATTCTACCTATTCTAACTCTTTTTTTTCTTCTACTTTCATGGCTTCCAAAATGGGCAATAAGATAATCCTTGAAATCTATATTTCTATTGGTTCACAGTTTCCCACTGTCTTATGGGTTTCATCCTTCAGGGAATACTAGCATACTCATAATATCTCGGGGGAACTTTGGGCATGACACAAAGCGGAAACAAATGAGTTTGTCACCCCCCTAGTTTTTTGACAATTTTTCTCTTTATGTTACATGTTTGTTTATTGAAATAACAAAGACAAGGGACTTAAAAGGTAGTATTCATCAAAGGTATAATGAGTTATAAAAAATAAATGCATGAATTATTACAAGCACAGTTCCGTAAATTTTTTTCACTTATGAACGGAATGAATATTACTACATGCAGGGCCCTTAGAAAATGATACTGCTCAAATGAATATCAAAAAAAGTAAGGAATGTAAATTTGTGATTACCACATTGGGCGGCTGCCCAGGCACCCACCTTAGAGAGAACCTGGATTTCAAGTGCCATTTTTAACAACTGGTTCATCAAACCTAACATAAAATTAGATAACAGTTCTACAAAATTGGTATGAACCAGCTGAATCCCACCACTGGTTAAACACAATTATACTAAATACAATATATATCAGATTGCTGGCTGCCATGGAGTTTGCAGAGAGAAGGAATGGTGGTAAAAAATGTAGAACTTGGGGGCAGCTAAGTGGTGCAATGGACAGAGGACTAGCCCTAGAGTCAGGAGGATCTGAGTTCAAAACTGGCCTCAAGACACTCGATATTTATTAGCAGTGTGAGGCAAGTCACTTAACCCCTTGCAAAAATTAATTTTTTTTAAAAGTGGCATTCAAAAGCTTACAAAAGAATGAATGCTGAAAACTATCTTTTGAACGTAATGGAAAAATCTTTTAAAAAGTTGGAAAGTCTTTGTTTAAGCAATAGCCACTGCTGATAAATAGATTGTCTCAAGACAATATAAATATCTCATTATTATAAAAGTTGTGTGTACATGAAGATAAGAGCCATCTTATTAAATTAGGCATTGCTTATACAGGTAGATACAACTGCTCTCCAAATCAAAGATAAGAGATATTAATTATCAAAATTTTCAGAGATAATCATCAATTAACTTAAATTCTTTGGATCAAAGGAATTAAAAATATGGTTTGACAATTTGCCTATGTCAAGATATAAGTTCCTCTCCTTAAAAGATTATCCACTGTGGGCAAAGATTTAATAGTCATTTTAGAGACTCTGATTTACAAAAAATGTAAAAATGATTATGAAGGGACTTTCCTCTTCCAAAATGATTGTGTTAGACTTAAAAACATAGCAAACCACCTGAGTCATTAGTTGATTTAACTGGCACTGAGTGCTGTTGCATTGACAAGTCAAATGGGTGGCAGAACTTCATTATTACATGTTCTAATTAATTCCTTAAAAGGGCTATGTCACAGAAATCATAAAGCATGTAGCAACATGAAAAAAATCTCCCATCAAGAAATATTCAGTATGTACCTACTATGTGCCAGATATTAATGCCTGATTACTTAAACAAAATAAAGCATTATAATCAAGATTATATGATTCAAAACAAAAACATAGAAATTTTCCAAAAAATAAAATGGAAAAGAAATAGAAAAGAAAACAACAGAGAAAGTTATGTAAGAATCTACACTGAAAGGGGCAGCTACGTGGTGCAGTGGATAAAGCACTGGCCTTGGAGTCAGGAGTACCTGGGTTCAAATCCAGTCTCAGACACTTAATAATTACCTAGCCGTGTGGCCTTAGACAAGCCACTTAACCCCATTTGCCTTGCAAAAAACATAAAAAAAATTAAAAAGATTAAAAAATATCTACACTGAAAAAGAGATAAATATTTAAGAAATTGTGAACTTGGTTATATATTTATTATATTGCTACAGAAAATCACTAATATGAATATTAGAAGTATATTAATATTCAAATAGAATACTAGCAATATTACAATGTATGAAACTGTACACTGGTTTCCAGGACAGTATTCTGTCCTTCGGAGAACATGTAAAGAAAATACCATGATATTAAAAGCATTTTTCTCAAAAATAAAACAAAGCAAAACTCTTAAAACCAAGAGAAAGAAAAACCATAAAAAAATTTTAACTTTTCTTAAAATGCTGCTAAATTCTAAAAAATAAATTAAATTAAATTTTATATCACTGTAAAAACTACGGAGTGTAAGGACAAGATTCAAGTCTGATTTTGTCATCAGTTAGTGAGTGACCTTGGGTATGTTGGGTATGTTATTTTGCACTTCTGTGTTTTGGTATTACCTCAATCAATCAAATAAGGATAATAATTACCACTCAACCTACTTCACAGGTTTGGAACAGAGATACAATGATATGTAGTAATAAAAGTCAGTGTCATAAAGTATGAGCTAGGAAAGGCCTTAGAGAGGTCACCATCTAGTATAATCCTTCATTTATAAATAAGGGAAACCAAAGCCAAAGAGAAACTAAATAACTTGCCCAAGATAACAAGTAGCAAGAGTCTCTCTTCTCTTAAAATCTCTTAATATCTTCACTGGCTCCCATTCATAACAATATCTACATATCCAACCCTAGTCTCTCTCTCAGCTCTAGCCCCTCTAACCTCAGCTGCTGCTCATTGGCAATTTCTAACTGGATGTTTTGGGAGACATCCCAAATTTAATATGTCTAAAACAGAAATTAATCCCCTTTTTCTTCAAACTCAGTACCTTTTCCTAACTTCACTGCTTCTATCAAGGGTAACAGCAACTTTCCCCTAATTCAGCTTTGCGAACTTAGAATTATCTTCAATTATTCATTCTAGATGCCTCTCAAGAGCTTCAAAACATCTAAGTATCTCACTTGTTTGACATGGTATATGTGTATTTCTGTAAAAATATTTCATCACAGCATTGCTACCATGACACTAATGGAAATGGGAGTCATCAAAGCCTAAAATAAATCTTCAGAAACATCTGTGAAAATGATATATATTTTAAACTTGGCTCAAATTCTTATTGTTTTACTTCATTATTATCATTATAAGTGCCATATGAAGGTAAACAAACCATTCAAGTGTATGCAACATTTAAAACACAATGAATTCAAAAAATATTTAAGGATTATACTTCCCATAAAAATTGATAATTTCACTTAAAGAAATTTCTCACCAGAGCATCAAGTACAAAACCTCCTAGGAATAGTATCTTTGTAAGAAAATTGGTAAAAATATGCTACATTAAATTTTTATATTAAAAAGGCCTGTCAACAGAATTTTAAGAAAAAGAACTGAGTACCATTAAGAAAGAACCTTCAATCCAGGTAAGAGATTTATAGATAAACTCTAACTTACAAGCATTATCTTTAATACTCAGTACAAAATGACAAACCAATATTCCAGAAAAGCAAATCAGTTCTTATTCAAATTGTGCCTGTTTTTCTTCTCTATCACAAATTCTCTCAACATTCTTGTTTATTTTCATCAAGGGTGTACTAGAGAGCAAAAGCTAGCAAAATTTGCCATATAAGTGTTTACAGCTAAGAAATCAGCAATCACTAAAAATCTAGGCTTGATATATTTTTTTGTTGCCTGTTTAGATTTAAGACAGTATTGACAATGTAGAATAAATTTAAAAGAATGTGGACATATTTTCCCCCTTGAAGAGCCAAATCATTAAGTATTTACCAACACATCCCTTTTATTGTTCTATAAAAATAGCTTGAACCTAGAGACATAGTATAAGTCTCAGTGTACATAGTCATCAACAGAATAGAAATCTTGTGACTACAGGTTAACAGCATCAGCAGCTGGCATTTATAAAATGTTTTAAAGTTTGCATTCATTATCTAACTTGAACCTCACAAAAACTATTTGCATCCCAGCAATTCTATTCATTAATGAAAATCAGATCTGGAAAAGAATTTTTCCTTGTTGGTTCCTCAATCTTTTAAAGGATGGAATGAAAGTTAAAGTCAAGAAATTATTAGCTGAACTGATTTTTGCTAAATATTCACAAAGGTGTTCAAATATTTAAAATTATTTCATCATGCCATTGTGCCTGACTTTTGTTCTTTTTTTCAAACTCAGCTACTTCCTATTTTTCCTCTAGTCTCTTGGTGGCATAATCTTATGACAAAAATCACTTGTTTTATCTCTGATGGTATTCATAGAGTACAAAGAGGTCTTAGAGGTCATCTAGTCTTGATGCAAACATTCTTCACCAAGTTTCCTCTAATTTCTGACTTCTTCACATGAGCACCAATTCTCAAGGAAATGAAATTACTTCTTTTTGCTAGAGCTTCTAGTCCTCTTGCCTTATGTCTGAACAGACATCTGAAGTAAAGGGTTTTTACACCAGTTTCACTACTGACTCATTTTTTTTTTTGGACTCAACACTTCTTAGCATTTCAATTGATATTTTTTTCTCCTTTTTTATGAAATTGAGTTTGAAATAAGGCTTTTTTTCTTCCTCCTCTACTGTTTTGTATAGAAAACAGCAAATAAGCTCTTAAGAGTCTTTTTTTTTTTAGATTTTTCAAGGCAACGGGGTTAAGTGGCTTGCCCAAGGCCACACGGCTAGGTAATTATCAAGTGTCTGAGGTCAGATTTGAACCCAGTTACTCCTGACTCCAAGGCCGGTGCTCTATTCACTGTGCCACCTAGCCGCCCCATCTTAAGAGTCTTTAAAAACTCTCTGCTTCTAGAAATGAATCTATTATTCTTCTAATTCAGTGATTCCCAAAGTTATTGTTCCACAAATCCCCTTCAACAACAAAGTGTTTTGAACTTCAAGAGTAATAACAGCTTTAATGTACTTTTATATTCATTTTTAGTATTTATGATAAATATAGTATCTTTTACTCAAAAGTTCCATATTAAAATTTCTATTCATTATAATTATGAAATATGAAATTTTATTCTACAGCCACGTAAAAAAAACCTCCAAGCTTACCAGATATAAAAATTATTACAAAAATTTAGAGTAAGAACTGAAATAAAATACCAAATCCTATCTATAAGATTTCATATTAAATTTCTTTATTTTAAAAATATTTGAATATATATATTTTAGTGAAATAAGCTACAACTTGAAAAGATGTCTGACAATGTAATAATCATACAAAACCTAAGTTTGATGTTGAATGTTTAAATTTGAACAAAAGTTTTCAATATCTAGCTCACATTAGATAGTCATAAATCTGCATTCTGATTTAAAAATAAAGTAAAAAAAGATAGCTCAAATATGTGGCAAAAGATTAAAGGATAATTATTGTTGTAATCTTTTGTTGTAAGATGAAAATTCATTTTGAAAAATCAACCTAGGGGCAGCTAGGTGGCACAGTGGATAAAGCACCACCCCTGGAGTCAGGAGGACCTGAGTTCAAATCTATCCTCAGACACTTAATAATTACCTAGCTGTGTGGCCTTGGGCAAACCACTTAAACCTGTTGCCTTGCAAAAAAAAAAAAAAAAACCTAAAAAAAAATCAACCTAACCAACTGATGAGAATGATATGTGTAAAATATTTACTTTTCTACTATAATTGATAAATTGATAAACATAAGTTTGCTGTTGTTATCTGGCCCTCATACTTGAAGAGGCCTAAATGACATGACAATGTTGGTGTCGAGGTGTAGTATGTTCAGTTGCAGCTGAATTGAATGATACAAGCCTGGAAGGCTCTAAGACATGTTAGACCCAAGTGGTTCATTGCAACACATAGGAGGGAGATGCCTCTAAATTTACAAATCTCACTTTTCTTTTGAGTTACTGTGATTCTGCTTTGCTCATAAAAATTTCTTTGCTACTGGCATACATATTGATCAGTCCTGCGCAGTATATCTCATGTCTCACAATAAATACTAAAGTTTTTCAGAGAGACACCAAAGTATCCTTGCATCACTTCTTATGACACCTCCATTTATTTGCCTTATGTGAGCTCTCCATAAAAGAATCTTGTTTGGCATTCGGATTATATGGTCAGAGAATTTCATTCTTTAGGGTAAAGTTTGAATATTTGTCTTTCAACTTGAGAAAAGATTTTAATGTCCGTATTTTATCTTTCCAGAGGATCTTTAGAATCTTATTGTCTTCCTAAGAAAATTCAAATAGAAGTAATTTGGATTTTCTGGCATGGACTGTTCAAGTTTCATGGGCGTACAACAATAAAGTCAGCATCATGGTTTTGGTCGAATGCCTCCTGTCCTGCACTTTTATTCTTTCTCAAGTGTTGGGCTAGCTGTGACAATGAGAGAATCAACCTCATCATCCATGTGGACATTCCTAGAAAGCATACTGCCAAAGTAACCACAACATTTAAAATTTCTCTACTTGAGGTAACTGATGGTTCCACATATGAATAGGACAGTGCTGGGTTGAGAACCTCCATTTTCTTGATGTTAATGATCATGCCAAAATTAACACAAGCAACAAAGAATCACTCCATACTCTACTGGATCTCAACATCACAGGCTGCATTGAGTACATAAATCATTCATGAACAAAAATATGCACACCACCTCTCCCTAGTCTTGTTAGCCTTTCAAGTTAAATAGTTTACCATCAGTGTATTAGATGACCTTGATGTCATTTTCATCCTTATTGAAGGCATCTGACAATTCCACAAAAAATACCATGCTGATATGAAACTAAAATACAACACTCAATGAACTTCTCCAGGCAACCAAATTTTGCCATGATCTTCCACAAACTCTCATGACTGACCATATCAAAGAATTTAGTCAAGTCCACAAAAACTATGTACAAACCCCTATTTTTTTCTTGGCATTTCTCCTAGAGTTGCAGGGCAGCAGACACCATGTCAACCATTTCTGAAGCCATGCTGGCTATTAAGTAGAGGCATCTTACAGGTAAAGAATCAGTCAATTATGGGGCAGCTAAGGACTTCTGGCCATGATGGCAGAGAAAAGACAGGAACAGTGCTAGTTTCCTGATCTTCCCTCATATATAATATGAAACAAACCTAATTTTTTTTTTAGTTTTTGCAAGGCAAACGGGGTTAAGTAGCTTGCCCAAGGCCACACAGCTAAGTAATTATTAAGTGTCCGAGACCAGATTTGAACCCAGGTACTCCTGACTCCAAGGCCAGGGCTTTATGCACTATGCCACCTAGCCGCCCCAAAACAAACCTCTTAACAGAAATCCGATCTACAAAACTATGAGATCTACCTCAAGGTTTGTCCTCCAGGATTGTGGGTGAACCAGGAGCAGAGGGCAGACTCTACTGGGAGCACAGGACAGGGTCAGAGCCTGAGAGCTCCACTAACCTGACCAATGGGGCAAACTAGAACCTGGAAGCCTAAAAGCGGGGCAAGCCTGATCGGCCACATAGGCAAGTAGGGAGAAGAGATACTAGTTGTGGCACTGACAATCTGGAGCTTGCCTGCAGAGCTAGAGAGCTGAGTTCCAGTGTGGGAAAGCTGCAGCCATACCTTCATTTCAGCTGATGCCTCTTCCCAGAACAAACACAATTACAGCCTACCTCTGCCCCAGGCTAAGAGCAGCAGACCACCATCTTCAGCTATGAATAGGGAGAGAAATTAACTTGCCCAAAGTTAAGACCCACCACTGGACAAAGATAAAAGTACTCAACAGCTTCATCCATCCCCCTCCAAACTAAAGGAGAGGGCCTCAAATTAAGGCCACAGACACTCCAGAGAAAGCAACCAACACAGCTTACTGGCCAACCCACGTGGAGTTACTAAACCCAGTGAGTAAAGCCTCTAAGGGATCTCTACACCAAACTTCTATGAACCAACCCTCCAGCAACAAAAGGTCTTAGGAAAATGAAGAAAGGTCAGAGAAAAGGAGGGTTCATAGAGAAATTCCTAGAAGGAAAAGACCCTAGCTCAAAGAGACCTAGAAGCTCTGAGGAGAATATGATCTGGTCTCCAGAACAAAAAAGACTTCCTTGAAGAAATCAGGAAGGAGTTTAAAAATCAACTGGAAAATTTGAGAGGGACAATTAACACCTTGCAACAAGAAAACAAATCATTGGAAAATACAACTGGACAAATGCAAAAAGAAAATAATTCTCTCACAAACTCAATTGGTCAAATGGAAAAAACTCTTTCAAAAAAAGAATGGACCAATTGGAAAAGGAGCTGAAAAAGGTAAATGAAGAAATTTCTTCTCCTAAAAAAAGAATGGAGTCTCCGGAAACTAAAGACTTCATGAGACATCAAGAGTCTGTTAAACAAAACAAAACAAAAAAAAAAATAGAAGAAAATGTAAAATACCTCATCAGAAAAACCAGTAGCCTTGAGAATACATTGAGAAGGGACAACCTGAGAATTATAGGTCTTCCTGAAAACACCGAAGAGAAAAAAAGCCTAGACTTAATATTACAGGATTTAGTGATGGAAAATTGCCCTAATATCATGGAACCAGAGGGCAAAATCGTTACTGAAAGAATACATTGATCCCCTCCAGAAAGAGATCCTAAACTGAAAACACCAAGGAATGTTGTGGCCAAATTCCAAAACTATCAGATAAAGAGAAAATCTGGCAAGCAGTCAGAAAGAAACAATTTAGATACCAAGGAACCACAGTAAGGATTACACAGGACCTGGCTCCATCAACTTTAAAGGACTGAAGAACCTGGAATGAGATATTCTGAAGAGCAAGGGAACTTGGAATGCAGCCAAGAATCCAATACCCAGCAAAGCTGAGCATTCTCTTCCAAGGGAAAAGATGGACATTTAACGAAATGGGAAGACTTCCAACATTTCCTGATGAAAAACCAGAGCTTAACAGAAAATTTGGACATCAAACAGGAGGTTCAAAGAGACACATGAAAAGGTAAAGAAAAATGAAAAATAAGATGAAACTGATTACATATCACCTCCTGGGAGAAAGATTCGCATAACTCTTGAGAACTGTAACTCTATTAGTGAGAATATACTTAGCCAGAAGCGATGCACACTCATGACTTTTCTGTGACTGAGATAGAATGATTGTAAAACAATAACTCCTTAAAAAGGGGGACAGTAAGGAAACAGGAGGATGGAGAAGACTAAATGGGGTAAATCTCAATATATTTAGAGGTACAAAAGACCTATTGTTAATAGAGAGGAAGAAGGGAGGAGCTGAGAACCACCTGGATCTTCCTCTCACCAGATCTGGCTTAAAGTTAACTTATAAAAAAGCTCAGTTAAGAAACTTATCTTACCTTTCAAGTATTAAAAGGGGAAAAGGGGAGGGAGGGTACAGGGAGGGGAAGAAAAAGGGGAACTAACAGAAGGGCGGGAAGAAGGGGAAAAGGGAAAGGGGAAAGAAAGGGGAGGGGGTAGATATAGGAGGGCAAACACACTGAAAGGGGTGGTATTCAGAAACAAAATACTGGGGAATATGGATAAAGGGGGGAAAAAGGGGAAAAATACAAATACAAGGAAGATAAGCATGGAGGGTAATAAAGAGTTGATAATTGTAACTTTAAACGTGAATGGGATGAATTCTCCCTTAAAACGTAAGCGAATAGCAGAATGGATTAAAAACCAGAACCCTACAATATGCTGATTAAGAAACTCATTTGAAGCAGAGAGATACATATAGAGGAAAAGGTTGGAGCAAAATATATTTTGCTTTAGCTGAAGTGAAAAAAGCAGGGGTACCAATCCTTATCTCAGACAAAGCAGAGGTAAGGAAGGAAACTATAACCTCCTAAAAGGTTCCATGGACAATAAAGTAATTTCAGGATTGAATATATATGCATCCAATAGTATAGCATCCAAATTCTTAGAGGAGAAGTTGAAATAGCTACAGGAAGACACAGACAGCAAAACTTTACTAGTGAGAGACTCAACCTCCCACTCTCAGATTTAGACAAATCTAACCATAAAATAAACAAGGAGGAAGTTAAGGAGATAAATAGATTGTTAGAAAGCCTAAATATGATAGACTTAAGGAGTTAACTGAATGGGGATAGAAAGGAATATACTATTTTTTCTGCAGTCATGGCACTTACACAAAAATTGACCATGTCCTGGGGCATAAAAACCTAATGATCAACTGCAGAAAGGCAGAAATAGTGAATACATCTTTCTCAATTCATAATGCAATAAATATGATAGGCAATACTGGACCAGAGAGATACAGACCTAAAAGTAATTGTAAACTAAATAACCTCTTAAAAATGTGAGTGGACCAAACAACAAATTATAGAATTAATTATTTCATCCTAGATAATGACAATGAAACAACATACCAAAACCTATAGGATTCATTCACTCAAGGCAGCTTACATGAATAAATTAGAGAAAGGGGAAATCAATGAAATAAATATGCAGCTAAAAAAATTACAGAAAGAACAAATTAAGAACCCCCAATTAAATACCAAATTAGAAATTCTAAAAATTAAAGGAGAAATTAATAAAATCAAAAGCAAGAAAACTATTGAACTAAGAAATTAACCCAAGAGCTGGTTTTATGAAAAAAAAAAACACTAAAATTGATAAACCTCTGGTCAATTTGATTAAAAAAAAAGAAAGAAGAAAAACAAATTGCTAGTATCATAAATGAAAAAGGTGAACTCACCACCAATGAGGAGGAAATTAAAGTAATAATCTGGAATTATTTTGCCCTACTCTATGCCAATAAATTTGACAATCTAAGTGAAATGGATGAATATTTACAAAAATATAAGTTACCCAGGTTAAATGAAGAGATTAAATACTTAAACAGCCCTATCTCAAAAAAAGAAATTCAACAAGCCATTATTGAACTCACTAAGAAAAAATTTCCAGGGCCAGATGGATTCACAAGTGAATTCTATCAAACATTTAAGGAAGAATTGGTTCCTATTCTACATAAACACTTTGGAAAAATAGGGGAAGAAGGAACTCTGCCTAAGTCTTTCTATGACACCAATATGGTGCTGATACCTAAACCAGAAAGACTCAAAACAGAGAAAGAAAATTATACACCTATCTCCTTGATGAATATAGATGCAAAAATCTTAAATAAAATCTTAGCAACTCAATTACAACAAGTTATCACTAGGATAATACACTATGACCAAGTAGGATTCATTCCAGGGATGCAGGGTTGGTTCAATATTAAGAAAATTGTTAGTATAATTAATTATATCAATAGCAATCCTATCTGAAATCATATTATATCAATACATGCTGAAAAAACTTTTGACAAAATACGGTATCATTCCTACTAAAAACACTAAAGAGTGTAGGAATAAATGGTTTGTTCCTTAGAATAATAAGCAGTATCTATCTGAAACCATGAACAAGCATTATATGCAATGGGGACAGGCTTGAAGCATTCCCAATAAGATGGGGGTGAAAAAAGGATGCCCATTATCACCACTATTATTTAATATTGTATTAGAAATGCTAACATCAGCAAAAAGAGTAGAAAAAGCAATCGAAGGAATTAGAATTGGGAAGGAAGAGACAAAACTCTCACTCTTGGCAGATGACATGATGGTATACCTAGAGCATCCCAAAGAACCATCTAAAAAACTACTAGAAATAATTAGCAACTTTAGCAAAGTTGCAGGATATAAAATAAACCCTCATATATCTGTGACATTTCTATACATGACTAGCAAGATACAGCAGAAAGAGCTAGAAAGAGAGGTCCCATTCAAAGTAACAAGGCAGACTCCAAAACTTTTTGAAAAAAAATTACAAAATACTTGTCCCACAAATAAAATCAGACTTAAATAACTGGGCAAACATCAACTGCTCATGGACAGGCCAAGCTAATAAAAATGACAATTCTACCAAAATTAAATTAAATATTTAGTGCCTTACCAATCAAAATTGCAAAAAATTACTTTAATGAGTTCAAAAAAGTTGCAAGTACATTTATATGGAAAAATAAGAAGTCAAGAATTTCCAAAGATTCAATGGAAAAAAGTACAAAAGAAGGAGGCTTAGCCTTAGCAAATCTAAAATTATATTATAAAACATCAGTCATCAAAACTATCTGGTATTGGCTAAGAAATAGTCCTTCAATTGGGGAATGGCTTAGCAAACTGTAGTATCTGTATGTCATGGAACACTATTGTTCTATTAGAAACCAGTAGGGATAGGAATTCAGGGAAGCCTGGAAGGATATGCATGAACTGATGCTGAGGGAGATGAGCAGAACCAGAAAAACAGCAACATGGGGGTGATGATCAACCTTAATGGACTTGATCATTCCTTCAGTGCAATAACCAGGACAATTTGGGGCTGTCTGCAATGGAGAATACTATCTGTATCCAGAGAAAGAATTGTTGAGTTTGAACAAAGACCAAAGACCTTCAGTTTAGAAAAAAAAAAAAGTTACTCATTATGTAATTTTGCAATCTCTTATACTTTATTTTTCTTCCTTAAGGATATGATTTCTCTCTCATCACATTCAACTTAGATCAATGTATATCATGGAAACAATGTGAAGACTAACAGAATGCCTTCTGTGGCGGGGGGGGGAGGAAAGCAATGAGGGGAAAATAGTAAAACTCAAATAAAATCTTGCTAAAAAAATACTTAAGGGCTAGATAACCCCAAAAAATGATAATACCATTTAAAAAAAAAAGAATTATGGGTCAGCTTAGGTGGCATTATGGATAGAACATCAGCCCTGGAATCAGGATGATCTGAGTTCAAATCCTATCTCAGACACTTAATAATTGCCTAGCTGTGTGACCTTGGGCAAGTCACTTAATCCCATTGCCTTAAATAAATAAAAATGAAAAAGAATCAGTCAATTAAAAAGAACTCTGGTAAGAATCTTGCTGGCAGAGGTGGCTAGGCGGCACAGTAGATAGATCACAGGTCCTGGAGTCTGGAATACCTGAGTTCAAATCCAGCCTCAGACACTTAATAATTATCTAGCTGTGTGGCCTTGGGCAAGCCACTTAACCCCATTGCTTGCAACCCCACCCCCCCCAAAAAAAAGAATCTTGCTGGCAGTGACCCCTGTGACTATCACAGGACAACCTGTCTTAAAGGCTATTTAAGGGCCAAAGACCTGTGGTTTATCTTACTCTGTCCTGATGATCCTAGACAGATGGGCCAAACACTTCTATAATGTTCTCAATAGATCATCAAAAAATGCTGAAGCCACTGACCATATACTTCAGGTTGAAGTGAAACCATCTTTAGCAGAAAGTCCAACTGTCATTTGGCAAAGTTCACAGCACTGATTCCACCACTCAGTCAGAAGCTGACTGAAATTTTCTAGGTTATATGGCAAGAGGAGATTTTCCCTGATGTAAATAAACATACTCAAAGTGCAACTCTATATAGTTTTATTTTAATCATTAGCATCTACATAGCACTATAATATAACTTGCCTAGGGTCATAAAATTATTATATATTTGAAGCTATATTCAAACTCAAGTCTTCCTAACTCTTAATCTAATAATTAATTCACTATCATCCAGTTGCATATATACAATGTTACATGTTTAAGCAAACTTTTGTAAGCAATCACTTCAGATTCTGATTTCTGATTTGCATTTCTTATCTTTTATCATTGCCACATCAGTTAGTGTCATTAAAATTCTACTAAAAGACTGACCAATGCTACCAATCAAATCACTTAATAATATTCCAGGTATAAGAAAAGTAATGTCAATGAAAGATAAACTCAAACTGGAAAACAGTCATAATACTGCAAGGAAAAACAATATAAGATTTATTTTTGCAGAGGATTTGTTATGTTTGATGATTTCAAAGTAACTTATAATGTACAATGGGTTCAAAAATCATGGTTTTCAAACAGCTTGATATATACAAATTTTCATAATATTGTGACCACATGATTACATGGTGAATGAGGTTTGATTACAGGGGAATTAAAGCAAAAATAATGATGATGATGATGATGATGATGATAAAAACATTTATTTGGTGCTTACTAAATATACCAGGTACTGTGTTAAAACACTTTACAAATATTATCTCATGTGATCCTCACAATAGCCCTAGAAATAGGAACTATTATATCCCCTTTTCATAGATGAAGAAACTGACTTGCCCAGTATCATTTAGCTAATAAGGGTCTCTAAGGTCCCTTGAAACTAGGTCCTCCAGACTCTGAACTAAGTCCTCTTAAGTCCCTATTCTAGATATCTCACTCTAGGCAAAGAACATGGGAAGGAAGAAGTTACCCTGGTACAGTGTACAGAATGCAAATGGGGGTTTGTGCAAGGGTCTGACTTTCCAGTGAGGGATCAATTTTCACTCAAATTCAAATACACACTTGTGGCAAGTCAGAAAAAAATCAGTAACTGATTACTGGGAATAGTAAAAAGGAAGGAGTTGAGAAATTGAGTTTGTTTATCATTATAGGAGTAATTCAGAATCACCAAAACAGAGAGGATGTGAAAGAAAGGAAAATACTACCACTAAGCAATTATTATAAGCAATATATCATTGTCAAAAAAGAGGAAGAAAAATGATTAAACTTTTCAAAAGTATCCCATGAAGGTTAACATCATGCCAGGTGGTAAAGTTGTGACCTACTGTGTGATTGGTCAAGTACAAAGAAAATGGAACGTGACTGTACATATGAAACTGTACAGATCAAAAGCTTATAAAAGATGAATGTTGAAAAAGAACTTTGCATGTAATTAAAAAAATAAAATAAAATGACTTTCAAAGAAACCAGCAGTTTGAAGTAGGTTGAGTCAGGGAACAGCTTCCAGAGCACTGGAGAAGGCCCCTGGGGTCAAGACAGAGGTCTAGAGGTCTAGATATCTAGTTCTGGGGATAACACATGGTGCCCAGGTCCAGGATTAAATTACTTTGGTTTTGCAATTCTATCAATCTTTGTGGTCTTTACCACTATTTCAAACTGTAAAAACACATGAAGAATGTGAAATTCAATAAACCTATCAAAAAATATTTAATAAGGTCCAACTATATATCAGGTACTAGATATTGGAGATTAAAAAAATAAAACAGTAAGAATAATTTCATTGGTAGTTAAATAGTTCATTATGGAAATATTGAGATTTTTTTCCATTTTTACTATTTATTATCCTCTAAATTTAATTCTTGTGTATTCTTAGACTAAACCATATTACCTGGATTTTATGTTAAGCTTCCATGGAATTCATTCTCCCACCCCTCCACCTCCGTCCATTTCTTGCACTTATGAAGATATACTTCTACTTCTCATAGTCTTCACAACTTTTTTCACTTTTTGTTTTGCATGAATACATATTTGTAAAGGGGTTTTGTTTTTCTAGCCATCTGGGGAAATTTAGAACCTAAAATAAATAAATGAAAGGAAAACTAAAGTTCCAAGTAGAACTCTGATCTTCCTGAAGGTAGAATCAGGGTAATGACAGAGAGGCAAACCCCCCTTCGAATAATCCAAATAAAAGCGGGACTCCTTTCTTTTTACACTTTTACTAAATTAGGAAAATTATTCCTCAGGGTGCACCCAACATTAAATTTTGTTTGTTTGTTTGTCTTTTTTAGTTTTTGCAAAGTAATGGGGCTAAGTGGCTTGCCCAAGACCACACAGCTAGGTAATTATTAAGTGTCTGAGGCCAAATTTGACTCCTGACTCCAGGGTCAGTGCTCTATCCACGCCACCTAGCCGGCCCCAACATTAAGTTTTATTGACAGTCAAACTCTGAACTCTTAATTTTGACTGAAATTTTCTTTTTGTCTCTGAATATTATTAAAATCTCTCTCACACAGAGAATTTCAATTAACAACACATATGTATGTGCATGTGCATGTGTGTTAAGACTATGCAGATTTGAACTCTAACAGTACAAAAGTTTTTCTTCCACAGATATAAGGAGTAGAACTGGATTTTGAAAGAGTGAAATCTATTTTCTTTAAATCCTATCAATTTTGATAGTAAATAATTAACTAGCACTTTTTCTTTCCTAACATAGTTTATGAATAGAAAGAGTGAGTTTATATAACATGCAACTACTACAATAAAGGTAAAAAAGTTTCTTAACTCAAAAAATCATTAAGTCTCATCTTGTAATACTCACCTGAATTTTCATTCTACAAACTTACCAAAATTACTAACTTCAGTCCTAAATCTCTATTCTAAACAAAACCTTAACTTGAATAAGCAGGAATTCTATTCTAATCTGATTTTAGTTCCCATTTCTTTTGCTTTTTTCACAGAGATAGGTTGCTGATTCTGGCACAAAGTATCAATAGAATACCATAATACTGAACTAGTCTATAATCAGGAAATAAGCACTTTAAGAATCTATTATACTTGTACAATAAGATTATTAAAGGGCCCCTATGTAAAATAAATGAAATAAAAATAAAATAGTGTCATGGGCCTACCCCCCCCACTACTAAACATACAAAGCAGTAGCCCATCCCTAACCCAAAATCACAAAAGGGAGACCTAGAAAGATCCTTATCTAATTTCATCTCCATTATTTTACAAATGGCCAAAATAATAAAGTTGACTGCCCAAAGAAGCACAATACTAGCCAAGTTCAGATTAGAATCCAGATCACCTGATTTCCAATCTCATTTTCTTTCCACAAAATCTAAAATTAAAAATTTACTTTTATCAAATCACATGTATCACTCAAATGTGTTGTTCTAGACTCAGTCTTTTCCACTTCTTTGCTTTGTTTCAGCATAAATTGTATCTGTTTTACTCTAGTATAATGAGCTTTCAATGAATGAAAGAATGAATAAGCATTTAAGTGCTCCCTTTTAAAATGCTTAAAGCAGAACCTTATTAGTTGCCATGTCAGTCTGAAACAATTTATGGGGATAGGACATAGTCTGCAAGTGATTTGAGTTCAGTGCCCTACCACTCCTACCAAGAAAGGGACAAGGAGGAATTTAAAACATCCTGGGAGAAAACCTGGGCATCCTTACAAGAAGGAAAAACAAAAACAGTAGAAATGTGATATACAGCAAATAAAGGAAAATCAGATTGGGGCACTTCAAATAGCCCAGCAGAATAAATAATACACCTGGCTGCCAAGCTCTAACTCAAAAATCTTTTCTGTTAATTAACTATAGCTACCTTTAACAATTGGTTACTAAGGTCAGCTAAGTGGCCCAGTGGATAAAGCACTGGTCCTGGAGTCAAGAGAACCTGAGTTCAAATTTGACCTCAGACTCTTAATGCTTGTTTAGCTGTGTGATCTTGGACAAAGCACTTAACCTCATTGCCTTGGGGAAAAAAAAATTAAAAAAAGAAACCAATTGGTTACTAAATGTTTAATGAACCTCAGTTTATTTAATCCTTTAAAATGACTGAGAAGTCACAGTTTCATTTCAATTCTTTAACAGATATCTAAGGAGCCTACTGCAACAACAAAACAATGTTCACTAAAAAGAAGTGAGACTGAACTGCGAGACTGAAAGAAGGAAACAGTGGGGGGGGGGGCAGAGCCAAGATGGTGAGGAGAGGATGTCTCTTAGGAGCTCTCTCATAAAACTTATAAACTAAGGACTCTAACTAAATTTCTGAGAGACAGAACCCACAGAGGGACCCAGTGAAACAGTTCTCCAACTTAAAGTAACCTGGAAAAGAGCAGAAAGGCTCTGCTCCCTGGGGTTGGAGGGGCGGGCCACCCCAGGCCACCAGAACAAAGGAACTTCAGCCTCCTGGAGGCAACCCCAGGGAGCTGGGAGCCAAGGCTCACAGCAGTGGGGAAGTTTCCTGACCTACACTCTGGGGAGCACCAGGGACAACTTGGGGGAACAGCAGGGGGACCTCTGCCAGAGTGAGCACATGAAGCCCAGCCCTCTGGGCACACAGCAAGCAGTGTGATGGCAGCAGCCCAGATCCAGGAACAGAAAGCAGGAGGAGCTCTTAAGCAGGAGCCCCCAGGGTATGAGCAAGCTGAGCCTAGGGAGGGAGCAGAGAGAGAGACTGCCCAGCTCTGTCATCTGTCCCTGGAACAGGACTCTGGGGTTCTGACCACATTCAGAGCCTGATCGCAGTCTAGGCCCCCCCATAGAACAGCCCCACCCCACACCTCAGCCCTGTGGCAGAGGGGACGCTTATGGCCATTCACAGACCAGGAGGGAGGACAGAGCCTCATACACTGAGATCCCTGTAGGGGTGTGCAGGAAGCATTCCAAAACCAGGTTCAGGCTGGGAAAATGAGTAAGCAGAGAGAAAAAAAGAGGAACACCATTAAGAAATACTTTGCCTGTGATCCCAAGAAGAATCAAAACACTCAATCTGAAGATGAGGAAGTCCAAGCTCCTGCATCTAAAGACTCCAAGAAAAACAGAAATTGGGCTCAGGCTATGACAGAGCTCAAAAAAGACTTTGAAAATCAAATGAGGGAGTTAGAAGAAAAACTGGGAAAAGAAATGAGAGATGCAGCAAAAACATGAAGTCAGCAGCTTAGTCAAGGAGATCCAAATAAATGCTGAAGAAAATAGCATGCTAAAAACCAGCTTAGGTCAAATGGACAAAACAGTTCAAAAAGTTATTGAGGAGAATGCTTTAAAAAGCAGAATTGACCAGATGGAAAAAAGAGATAAGAAAGCTCTCTGAGGAAAACAAATCCTTCAGACAAAGAAGAGAACTCAGGGAGATTGCTAATTTTACAAGAAATCAGGACTCAATACTTCAAAACAAAAAGTATGAAAAATTAGAAGAAAATGTGAAATATCTCTTTGAAAAAATGACTGATATGGAAAACAGATTTAGGAAAGATAATTTAAAAATTATTGGAATACCTGAAAGTCATGATCAGGAAAAGAGCCTTGACATCATTTTCAAAGAATTACTACAGGAAAATTGTCCTGATATCCTAGAAGTAGAGGGCAAATAGAAATGGAGAGAATCCACCAATCTCCCTGGGAAAGAAATCCAAAAAAACAACCCCCAGGAATATTATAGCCAAGTTCCAGGACTCCCAAGTCAAAGAGAAAATATTACAAGCAGCCAGAAGAACACAATTCAAATATCATGGAGCTGAAATCAGGATCTCACAGAACTTAGCAGCAACTACATTAAAAGCTCGTAGGACTTGGAATATAATATACCAGAAGGCAAAAGAGCTTAGAATGCAACAGAGAATCAACTACCCAGCAAAACTGAGTGTCCTCTTCCAGGGAAAAAGATGGACTTTCAATGAACCAGGGGAATTTCAAATGTTCCTGTTGGAATGGCTAGAGCTGAATAGAGAAGGTTTGATCTTCAAATACAGGACTCAGGTGAGGCATAGAGAGTGGAGGAGAAGGGGAAAATATGATGATGAATTGCATGCCACACAGCTGGGTGATTGTTGGGTGTATGGGGCTGGATTTGGGCTCAGGTGCTCCTGGCTACAGGGCTGGTGCTCCGTCCACTGCGCCACCTGGCCATACCTACAATTATTACTATTATTGTTTTTATTTTAATTTTAATTTTTTTCTCTCCCCTTTATCACTCAAGTAAGTCTATATTTTTTGGGAGAAGGGAGTATTTTGTTTACTCTTAAACAAGAATATTTTATTAATGTATAAAAAATTATTTGTACATAATGACAAATTTTTTTAAACAAGGAAACAAAAACCTTTAAAAAAATTAAAAAATCAAAGATCAGTAAAGAAGGTAATTAGAGAATACTTATCTGATCTTGATGAGTTCAAGTCACAAGACCAAGGCTATTGATTATTTTTCTTCCTATGTTTGAGTTAAACTATGATTTTTGCACAGGCTGCCCCTAACCCTGAACATTATTAATCATCCTTCTTCACCTCTTAGAATGTGATCTTCCTTAAAAAGTCCAACTCAAGTATGACCTCCTACATAAAACCTTTCCAGTGTCATTTTATTTCACATCCATTTGTGTATTTGCACTGTGCACATGTACTCTTTACCCAAGAAAATGAAGGCTCCTTGGGGAATAGGATTAATTTTGCTTTTGTGACTATGACCCTAGCTAGCCCCAGCATAATGATTGGCATACAGCGAGTGCTGAATATATAAATCCTAGGATAGTAAAAGAACCAATCCACTTCCCAACCAATCGAAGTCAAGCCTGTTAATTCAGACCTTCCACCCTAATCAGAATCAGCCACTCTGCTCTGTGGCTCTGCTAAGTGAAATGGGCCCTGGGCCTCCATTCCACCTCTTACCTGCCCCCTGGTTGCTCTGTGCCATGCTACTGTGTGAGCACATGCACACACACACACACACACACACACACACACACACACAATATCTCTTCCACCTCCCTTTTATGGGTATATTAGGATGCACGTTCCTTTGAAGGTAGTTGTCTTTCTTGTACTTTTATCCCCAACATTTAGTCAGGATCTGGCACTTACTGTATCACACTTACCAATGCTAAGCTAAATTTTCAAGGATCATCAAAAGATTCCTGAGAAAAGCTCCTGTAGAATGGAAGGATAGCAAAAAATGGAAGAAAATGTTGACAGAAAAAATATAAAACAGTGTTAGATACCTGGTTAAATTCTACACTGTTATTCAAGGAGTGATTTGCAAGTACCTAGAATAAGAAATAGAAATCAGAGACAACATGGCTTTATCCATTATACTTTAATCCAATAATTATTAAGCACCTAATACATGGGGAACAGCTATCAAGATGATGTGATAACAAAGATTAAAAATTTTTTTCTTTTTTTGCTGTCAAACACTGTTTATACACACACATATGATTCTGATACCTAAACTAAGAAGATACAAAACTGAGAAATAAAAGTATGGGCCAATTTCCCTAATGAATATTAATACAAAAAATTTGAACAAGATAAAAAAAGGTGATTAAAGCATTATATATAAAGGATTACAAACTATGATTATGACCAGGTGGGATTTAAACCCTGGAATGCATAAATATTTCTTAAATATTAGGAAAATGATCAACATAACAGACCATATCAATAACAAAACAAACCAAATCACATGATTATATGATTATACTCAATATTTCATATATATAGCAAACTACATATATATTTATATTATACTACATAGTAAACTATATTATACACACACACACACACACACACACACACACACACACACACATAGAGAGAGAGAGTAAACTACTTGGTGGCATCTACCTAGGTGATTTCTTCCTTAGGTTTCAGTTCCCTTTTATTTAAAAACAATTTCTTTTTTTTCTTTTATTAAAGATTTTATTTCAGTTTTACAATTTTCCCCCCATGTTTCCATTCTGTTCATTGATCCGAATTGAGTGTGATGAGAGAGAAATCATATCCTTAATGAAGAAACAAAAAGTGTAAGAGATAACAAGATGAGACAATAAGATGTCTGTTTTTTTTCTAAATTAAAGGGAATTGTCCTTGAACTTTGTTCAAACTCCATGGCTCTTTATCTGGATACAGATGGTATTTTCCATTGCAGACAGCCCAAAATTGTCTCTGATTGTTGCACTGATAGAACGAGCAAGTCCATCAAGGTTGATCATCACCCCCATGTTGCCATTAAGGGTATACAGTGTTTTTCTGGTTCTGCTCATCTCAGCATCAGTTCATGCAAATCCCTCCAGGCTTCCCTGAAATCCCATCCCTCCTGGTTTCTAATAGAACAACAGTGTTCCATGACATACATATACCACAGTTAAAAAATTCAAAAAATATTCTTCTCTATAGAAGGTTAAGCTCTACTATATCAGAAGTACTTAACCTTTTTTGTGTTCCCTTTGGCAACCTGGCCAAAAAGTTTGGAAGGGGTTAAAATGGGGGAAAAGGTATAATGAACTCTCTTGTGCCTTTAATGTTGAAATGAAGGTGCCAGTAAGATGTCTATTTCAGAATGTGTAAGAAGAGGTAATTGGTGATGCAGGCCTAGAGCTCTGGAGAGAAACTAGACCTGAATGTAACTGTTAATAGCATTTAATAATAAATATGTTTGTTTATGATATATATATAGTACAAGCCAATTTCTTTCTTGGATTGATTCAAGAAGAATAAGTGAAATTAGACTGTGAACAATTTTATATGTCAAAAGGGTCCATATTTTATCTATTCACTGGAAGTTTTTGAGCAAGAGAAGGACATGATCAGACTTGTGCTTTAGGAAGGTCCTTTGGTGTCTTTAGAAAGATTAATTTGTAGGATGGATCAGTGGGAACAGACTAGAAACAAAGAGTTAAATTCAGAGATTGACTGCAATATCCAGGTGAGAGGTGGTAAGTCGAAATGTGAAATTCTGTACTTATGAAGTTGACTTTTGCTGTTTTTGAGGAAATTGGGGTTAAGTGAATTGCCCAGGGTCACACAGCTATAAGTGTCTAAGGCCAGGTCTAGCACGCTCTTCACTGAGCCACCTTTGCCCCTAAGGTTTTTTTTTTGAACTTTTTGAACCAGAGTAAAGAATGGAGAAGGCATGGCTGAACAATAGTCTGTGGAAAATATATCACTAGATATTTCTGGTGACCAAAAAGCAGGATTCACACAAGCTATGATGGTATTTTTAAAAAAAGATTTACTTATTTTGAGTTTTAAAATTTTTCCCCATCTTACTTCCCTCCCCCACCCCCCACAGAAGGCAATTTGCCGGTCTTTACATTGTTTCCATGGTATACACTGATCCAAATTCAATGTGATGAGAGAGAAATCATATTATGATGGTATTTTATACTTTTCAATCTATGAGGTTAAAGTGACTAGTTACAAAAATAGTCACTTAAGTATTAACATAAATTTGATTATGAGTCAAACTGATGACCAAAGAATTGAAGTGATTTGCCTACTAAAGTCAAACAGTGAGCTGTAGCATCAGTACACAAACTGATTTCCTCTGAATCCAAATTTAGTATGCTTCCCACTGTATCATGCTGAACCAAATTGAAAAAGAGAAAATAGAAGCAATGAATACAAACAACTTTTCTTAATTTTTCCATTCCAAATACTGGCAGTTGGGATCTCCTTCTTGGGCCTGAGAAATACTAGATACTGACCCCACCCAAATCCCACCAGTTCATTCTCCTTTCTTTCTCAAGCAGTTCACCCTTGATTTGCCATTTTCCTCTCCCCAATTCCTGCTCTTATAAAATGGATCTTTAATAACCATAAGCAGCCCTCTTGAACTCTCAATTCCTCATCCTCCTTAAATCCCATAACCTATTTCTATAATCCACCACAAAGATGGTAACACATTGAATCTCACTATTATCACCAGGTGTTCTACTTCCCTAATTAGATATTCTCCTATCTAATCATAACATCCTAACCATTTTACCTCTCTTTATGCTTCAGTATTTATCAATGTTCAGAAATCACAATGAAAGGACCTCAGAGGCTGTGTAGACTAACCATTCCAAAAGTTATTCTCAACCCCTCACCTTCACATACCAACTGGTTTTCAAATCAGGTTGTTTTCTTTCTCTAGAATGTTCTATAAAGTGGCAGACATCAAAACTGCCTGTTACTAGTTAAGAAATAGAGTAATGGACCAGTGGATTAGATAGGCAAAAGAAGTAGTAGTGAATGACTATAGTAATCTACTGTTTGACAAACCCAAAGACACTAGCTTCTGGGATAAGAATTCACTTTTCAACAAAAGCTGCTGAAAAAACTGGATAACAGTATGGCAAAACTAGGCAAAGACCCACATCTCATATCCTATACCAAAATAAGGACAAAATAGAATTTAAGCATTAAAAAGGTGAGATCAGAGACCAGTTAAGAGAACAAAAAGTACTCTTATCTATCAGATCTATGGACAGGGGGAAGAAATTATGAACAAATAAGAAACAAAGAACATTATAAATTGCAAAATGGATGATTTTGACTACATTAAATTAAAAGATTTTTACACTAATTAAAGCAATGCAGCTAAGATTAGAAGGAAGGTAGAAAGATGGGAAACAATTTTTGCAGCTGGTGTTTCTGATAAAGGACTCATTTCTAAAATATATAGAGAAATGAATCAAATTTATAAGAATACAAGCCATTCCCCAATTGATAAATGGTCAAAGGATATTAAACAGGCAGTTTTCAGATGAAGAAATAAAAGCTATTGATAGTCATATGCAAAAATGCTCCAAATCATCACTGGATTAGAGAAATGTAAATTAAAATAATTATGAGGTATCACCTCACACCTATCAGATTGGCTAAGAAGACAAAAAAGGAAAATATCAATGTTGGAGAGGATGTGGGAAAACTGAGACATTAATGTATTGTTGGGAGTTGTAAATTGATCCAGTCAATCTAGAAAACAATCTGGAACTAAACTCAAAGAGTTTATTACAAAGAGTAATAAAACTGATCATTCCCTTTGATCTAGCAATACCAAACCTAGATCTATATCCAAAAGAAATTACAAAAATGGTAAAAATCTCACAAGATATTTATAACTCTTTTTGTAGTGGCAAAGAATTGGAAATTAAGGGGATGCCCATCATTTGGGGAATGGCTAAACAAATTATGGTATATGAATGATATGGAGTACTATTGTTCTATAAGAAACCACGAATGGTCAGACTTTAGAAAAGCATGGAAAGACTTGCACGAACCGATAATTGAGGGAAGTGAGCAGAGGCAAGAAAACTGTACACATTAACAACACTGTGAGATGATCCTCTACCGTGGTTACCTCTCCTCTCAGCAGTTCAGAGATCAAGGACAAAACCAAGAGACTTGCTATGGACAATGCCATCCACATTCAAAGGAAAAAAAAAATACAGAGTCTGAATGCAGAGTAAAATATACAATGTTCACCTTTCTAAAATTTTTTGTTCTTCCCTTCTTGCTCAGTTTTTTCTCTTTCCCCTTAGTTCTAATTCCTCTTTTACAACATGACTAATATGGACATATGTTAAACACAAATGTACATGGTACAACTTTTACCAGATTGTTCACTAGGGAGGGGGCAGGGAGGGGAAGAAGGGGAGGATGATAGAAAATATGAAACTCCTAAATTTGTAAATGGATGAATGCTGAAAAACCATCACTACATGTAATTGGAAAAATAAAATAAAATTTCAATACAATGTATCTAAAATCAGACCCTTCTTTTATTTTATTTTTTTAATTTTTTTTTAGTTTTTTTAAGAGGCAAATTGGGTTAAGTGGCTTGCCCAAGGCCACACGGCTAGGTAATTTATTAAGTGTCTGAGGCCGGATATGAACTCAGGTACTACTGACTCCAGGGTCAGTGCTCTATCCATTAGGCCAACTAGCTGCCCCTAGACCCTTCTTACTATTTATACAATTACCACTTTATCACCTCTCATCTGGACTAATGAAGTAGCCTCCCAATTTCTCCTCATCCCTGCCACACAGTTTCCAAAGTGTTTTCCCTAAAACATAGGTCTGGCTCCATCACTTCTCACAATAAACACCCTGAGGCCTCGAGGATCATATATAAACTCCTCCATTTAGAATTTAAAACCCTTCACATCCTGAATCTGTCTTAACATATCCAGGCTTCTACCTACCTCATTCCCCTTTACATAAACCTGATTTTCTTTCTGGTCATCATACCCAGCACTTCATTTCCCAACCCCATGACTGGCTGCTCCTCAAATATGGAAGACTTCACTCTTACTTCTGTCTTTTAGAATGTCTAGCTTTTTTCAAGGCTTAGAATTTACAATGGAAGGGGGATTTCAAAGGCTGTATCATTTAAGCATTCCTAAAGAAGAATCCTCTCTAAAACTTACTTAGGTCATTCTCAGACTTGACCTCTAGCAAACTCACTGCCTTCAGAGGCACTACTTAATATCAACTTGTGTGACCTAGGCACCAGTATCCCTTGCAAGAGAAGATTAACAGTTAACACTTTATGGCTGTTTAAATGGGAATAGGGATGGTAGAAGATCTCAATCCTTTCTACCTAGCTTCTATCAATATAAGAAAGCTCTCCATAAGATTACCAATAGAGAAGACTGGGGATATAAGGAAGGACCCACTTTATATAGTACTTTTAGGGAGGAATTTCAATCAATGAATTGATCAGTAAGCACTTTTTAACACTATGTGTTATGGTATTTTTAAATAATAGGGAAATAAGGTCAAAAGAAAAACAATCCCTGCCCTCAAGGACCTTGCATTTTAACATTTACAATGAAAGTCTATGGTTTTCTGTTCTTTTATGGTGATAAGATTCTTCCAAGGTGACTTCTGCTGATAGAGCCCTCAAGGTGTACAAGAATCCATTATCACTGACCATGGAATCTAGTTTGTCTGGGAGTACAGTAAGCAAAAGTTCTACCATCTTGGACTTTGAATTTCTTTCCTCTCTGATTCATTATCAACTGTGGGTTTCTAAGGTGGTGCAAGAAAGAAAGAATCTTTTTTTTTTTAAGTTTTTGCAAAGCAATGGGATTAAGTGATTTCACACAGCTAGGTAATTATTAAGTATCTGAGGTCAAATTTAAACTAAGGTCCTCCTGACTCCAGGGCTGGTGTACTATCCACTATGACACCTAGCTGCCCCAGAAAGCATCTTCTGATTCTGCTCCTATTACCTCCTCTCTTTCCTGTCCGCCAGCAAGTGAAAAAAACAACAACTATAAGTTCTGCTCATAATATTCTTCCTTCTCTTTCAGGTCACCTAAGAAAAGAGGACCTCTCTTCAAATCCTACTTGCTGATCTAGATCTTTCTAGTGCTAGCTATGCAAAATGTTAAAAGATCCTTGAGTCAAGATAAATCCTATGGATTTAGAACAGATATCAATAGCTATGGACTGTAACTGTTTCTATGGGAATAACTTATTTTTATGCTTAAGATTAGTAAAGAATCTTATTTTATTACATGGTTTTAATGATGAGTTTTGGATATTGTAGAGATAAGAATTTATTATTGGCCCAAGGACAGTTTGTTTGCAGTCTCTACTGGGTTATGAGCTCTTGGAGAGACCAGTATATATATGTCTTTTGTCTCACCAGTACTTACCTTACACAATGCCCTTAATAGAGCAGGTGCTTAATAAATGTTCACTGATTGTGGAGGCCCATAAGTTCCACTCAGAGATGGCCAGAGGGCACAGTAAAGAAGGTTGAACTTTTGAGTTGAGAAGACCTGAGTTTAAATAATTTCTCAGAAGCTTACTAAGTCTTCCCCCTCATAAGCAGCATGAGTTACCTTATCTGTAAAATTAGGAGAATAATCACATCTATGCAACAGGGTTATTAAACTTTAAAACATTATATAAATATTATTATTATTGTCATTATGTTATTGAGCTGAGAATTCCTTTAAAATCTATAATATGAAGAAACGTATTGAACACAAGAGAAACTCTGTAGTTATGCTTTTCTGGTACACTAAGGTTGAGGACAAAATATCTCAGTTCCCTTAGAGGTAAAAAGGTGTAGACTCAGGGTCAGTTAGGTGGCACAATGAATAGAGCACTGGCCCTGACTTCAAAAATGGCCTCAGACACTTAATAATTGCCTAACTGTGTGACCTTGGGCAAGTCACTTAACCCTACTGCCTTAAATAAAAAAATTTTAATAAAAAGATGTTGGGCAGCTAGGTGGCGCAGTGGATAAAGCACAGGCCTTGGAGTCAGAAGTACCTGGGTTCAAATCTGACCTCAGATACTTAATAATTACCTAGCCCTGTGGCCTTGGGCAAGCCACTTAACCCCATTTGCCTTGCAAAAACCTAAAAAAACAAAACAAAAAAAGATGTTGACTCAACAGTGGCAGAAGATAAAAAAGTTGCCTCCCAGTTTCTGGGTCTATCAACATTTCCAAGTGAATGTCTAATACATATCTTAACTCACATTGTCAAAATAGTATTGATCTTTCCCCCAAAAAACTTCTTTATATCTTCTCTACTTCTGTCATGCATTTTCCCTCCTTAACATTTGGATCAATTGTCCTCAATTATTTCTTTTCCCCTCTCTCCTAATTAGGTTTCAGATCAGGATTCTACCTTCATAATATCTCTCAAGTTTGTCTTATTCTCTTTGTTCACATAATCACCACCCTAGATCATATCTTTATCATTTCATCTTGGTTACAGTTTCCTAACTATCCTTGTTCTACACATTTCCCCTTTTTAATCCAACTTTCACATGGGTGCCAAAGTAATATTTCTAAAGCATAGTCTAAACATGCTACTAAAACTGCTTCTAAGACCAAATAAATATAAACTGTTTAAAGCCCTTCAAGCTGCAGAAAGTTCAAAAAGAGCAAAAATCATAAGATCACAGATTTAAAGCTAGAAAGAACTCCAGTCCACTAATTTTCCAAATGAGGAAACTAAGACTCGAAGTGGTTCAGGGACTTGCCCAAAGTAACACAACTAGGAAATAGCAGAGCAAGTATTAAAAAGCTCATCATACCAGTGTACAAAGGGAACTGTAAAAAATACTATCAGATATCATGATTAAGAAATCAATAGTAGGGGCGACTAGGTGGTGCAGTGGATAGAGCACCAGCCCTGGAGTCAGGAGTACCTAGGTTCAAATTGGTCTCAGACACATAGTAATTACCTAGCTGTGTGGCCTTGGGCAAGCCACTTAACCCCACTGCCTTGCAAAAACTTAAAAAAAAAAAGGAATCAATAGTAAATTCTGGAAAGCAGTTTCAATAGTGTGATACAGATACAGTTAAACACCAAAATCTGAGGGATTGAGAAGTGCGTGGATGGTCAGGAAACAGAAGTGAAGAAAGCTTTGACAATGAATATAAAAAATATAGTATAAAAGCTTGAGGGGGGTGGAGGTGGAAGGGGAGGGAGAGAGGGGAAGAGAGACAGACAGACAGACAGACAGACAGACACACACACACACACAAACGCGTGCACACACAAATTCTCTCTCTCTCTCTCTCTCTCTCTCTCCCCCTCCCTCCCTCCCTCCCTCCCTCCCTTCACTCTTTCTAGAGTTTAGATAAAAGACACAATGACCAATGGGTTAAGTTCTTGGATAAGATGAGATGAAAAGCCCAAGTGAAACCTTAGCAAAAAAGGATCTCTCCTTTTTTTCTCACTGACTAAAGAAAGCAATTGCTCAATTCTCTTACCTATAAAAAATTTATTTTCAATAATGCTTTCACTGCTTATTTCAAAAGGATGTTTTAATATCCAATATGATATTAAAAGTCCTTATAAAGTTTTAAGGTACTCAACATGCCTTACAATATTATTTCATCCTCACAACACAGAAAACTGAGTCAGAGAGAGGTAAAGTAACTTGCTCAGGATTGATTACACAGCTAGTAATGATTTAAGGCCAGATATGAACTTAGGTATTTCACTGTACCATCTAGTTGCCTGGCTATAAATAAAATGCTTTGTAAAACCTAAAGTTCTATATAAATATATTATTATTATTATTATTATTATTATTATTATTATTATTATTATAATAAAACTGTACCCTTCTGAGTGTAACAGGACTGGTTATTAGTAAAATGTACTGGCTACCAAAATAGGAAATTTCATGAAGATATACCACTGAAAGATCTTACCTGAAGGGCTTGCCTTAATCGACTTTCAGTCCTCTCTCATGTTACCATTCTCTAAACATTCAATACTTCAGTCACAGTAGAGAACTCTGCTCATCCCTTCTTACTTGTGAACATAGTCTAAAACATCTTTACCACTCAAGGGGAAAGGAGTGAAATTCTACCCATTCATTCAATTCAAACCCTTCATTCTACATTCTTCCAGGAACAATTCCTTAAATCTGGTCTTCCTCAGTTGTCAGTATCTTTCCCCCTCAAATTTCCCAAAGCTCCTTTCCCAAAATTAATCTTGTAGTATTATATTCTATATATTTCTGTGGTTTTCATCCCTCATACTATAATATAAACTGCTTTAGGCGGGACTATGGATCACCTTAACTTTTTATCTTCTCAATCACCTAGCATAATGCTTTGAACACAGTAGGAACTTAAACTGAGCAGAGCTCAAGTTAGCTTAACCTAGAGTTTTTCACATTTACACACTAGTCTTTTCTCCTGTTCAAAATCAACAAAAATACCACTGATTTTAGACAGAATAAAAGTACATGACCAGATGGATCATGTAGTTTGTTGTCCTCAATTACAATATGGTTTGAGTTCCTAAAGTTTATTTTCATTGTATGGGGTGGCTAGGTAGCACAATGGATAGAGCACCTGCCCTAGAGTCAGGAGTACCAGAGTTCAAATCCAACCTCAGACACTTAATTACCTAGCTGTGTGGCCTTGCGCAAGCCACTTAACCCCACTGTCTTGAGAAAACTTAAAAAAAAAAAGTTTATTGTACAGTCAGTTTGGAACTCAGAATTTCTTTTCCTATGAATGGGAAGTTTCCATCTACCTTTCTTGGTAATAAAAGGGTCTATTCTAAGCAAAATTTTTAAGAGAGTCGTCTTTCCTGATTTTAGCAACCCACCTGTTTCTGCCTAATTACTTCAATGCATTCACCATCTTGGGATCAGAAGAATTCGCTCAATATCAGAAATGAATAATTTTTAGTCAATATAAAAATATAAAAGATTGATGTATTATAATATTCTTTGCCCCCAAAGTGAAGGATAATTTGGCCTATAATTGAAACCTCTTATGTGTTGATTCCTCTATTACAAGGTAAACCCAACAGCAAAGTGCATTGTTTCTTAATTTGCAATCCCCCAGTTCTTTGCATATAATATGCATTTAATACTTTTTTCATCCATTCAATATATTCCAAATTTCAAAGCTAAATATCTTGTCTTTCCAATTCTTTAATGTTTCTGTTTTTTGTTGGTTCATTATCTAAAATTTATCAGGCATATCTTATTTGTAAAATAGTTGTTTGCAAGCTGTCTCCTCATTATACTATAAACTCCTTGAATAGGGTCTATTTCTTTTTATCTTTCTTTGAAAAAACCCAGAGCTTAGCATAGTGCCTGATATAAAGTAGGCATTAAATAAATGCTTACTGATTAACTAAACTTCCATTTCCTCATTAGAATTCATATCTGTTAGTTATTAAAAATAGCTATTTGAATTCACTTATGTCAATGAATGTTAAAAAATCCTAAATCTTCTCAGAGAAGGCTACCATTTTTTAAGAGATAATGGTGCTTAACAAGAATTTATCCCTATTGAAAGAATTTCAGATGTATTAACTAATTCCAAGGTATCACTGTGGAGCAGGTGATCCAAGATTTTTTAATATTACACCAACAGAATAAAAAAGATAGATTCTACCAGACTGGAAGGATTGAATTTGTTCCTGGACATAAACTACTGCTACTTACTTAAGTAGCACCAGCTCAGCACCAAATAAGTGGTAAAGACAATCCCCCCCTCCAAAAAAAGCAAAAAAAGATAAAATGCCCTCAGTTCTATATAGCTCTCTTTCTACCTTTACAGTGATGGTGGCAAAAAGTGCTAGAAATGACATGCTTTTTAAACAATCTAAGAAATTTAAATTATATCATTAACTTATAGAGATAAATTGGTAGTGGAAAGAGTACTAAACCTGGATTCAGGAAGAAGTGAGTTTAAATTCAGACTCAGATACTAAAAGTTGTCTGACTGGGGCAAGTTGATTAATTTCTTCTTGCCTCAGTTTCCTCAACTATAAAATGAGGATAATAATAGCACCTACTTCCTGGGATTGTTATAAGGATTAAATGAGGTAATATTTCTAAAGGGAAAGGAAAGGAATAACCATTTATATGGTACCTACCATGTACCAGGCATTGTGCCAAGAGATTTTACAAAAATTAATTCATTTGACTCACAACAAAACACTTTGCAAATCTTAAAAGTACTGTATAAATGCTGCTGTTGTTAAACTTAACTGCCAATATTCTAAATATGAAAACCTTTTCCAGTGACCAACCAGCAGCTATACCTTTGGAGAAATTCAATCAAATAAATCTTGACATTTTCATTACAAACAAAACCAAATCAAGTCAACATGAACTTATTAAGTGCTTATGATGCTCCCAGCACTATGTTGAATGCTAGGAATATTGAAAAGGGAAACAAACCAAAATGAGAAATCAAACCAGAAAACCAAAGGAATTTGAAATTAAATGAAAAGGCCAGATCACAGGTTTTATAGATAGTTTTAAATTTTATGTCAGGACCAAACTCTGTGTATAAAGGTGCTATTAAAGTATTTTTGCATAATATGCAGAATTACAGATTTTTGAGTTGGAAGAGACCCAGATAGAGCGCCTGCCCTGGAGTCAGGAGTACCCGAGTTCAAATCCAGCCTCAGACACTAATTACCTAGCTGTGTGGCCTTGGGCAAGCCACTTAAGCCCATTTGCTTTGCAAAAACAAAACAAAACAAAAAACCTAAAAAAAAAAACCTAAAAAAAATGATAGGAAGAGACCTAAGTCCATTCAATAAACAAAAGAAATTCCCACTAGAACATATATAAGGCGAATCAGAAGAGAATAAGCATTTATATAGCACATATTATATACCAAGCACTGTGCTTTATATAAATCTCATTTGATGGATATAACAAGCGATTACTAGTCTCTACTTCAAGATCTTCAAGGTGGAAAAGAAATTACCGGCTCTCTAAGTAACATACACCACTCCTGAACAGCTTTAATTGTTGCGAAGTTTTGGGGTTTTTTCCCCTGAAAAAGACTTAAATCATCCTCCTTGCAATTTCCATTTACTCCTTCTGATTGTCTTCAGGGGCCAAAAAGAACAAGTTTAATTTCTCATCCACATGACAGTTTTGCAAGGCTATCACATACTCCTGAGTTTTCCCTTCTCCAGGATAAACATGCACAGTTGAATCAGTTTTCTTATGATCAAAAACTCATGTCTCTACTTTCCAAGCTGCTTTTCTCTGGACATTCTCCAATACAACTAATCAATATCCTTCTAAAACTAGCTCACATTGAACTAAACACAGTACACTCCAGATGAGGTCTAAAGAGGGCAAACTACAGTGGGTTTATCACTCCTCCCCCCATTAAGTCTAAAAGTTTTGGCTCTCAATTCAGTATGGCAACCCAGGACTGCATTAAGTTTTTTTGGCTTTCATATCACACTGCTGACTGATATTGATCTCATAATCCAATAAAACTCCCAAATCTTTCCCAGAACCACTATCTATACATGCTTTAACCTGTGCTGGGCTTGAGGTTATTTTTTTCCCAAATGCAATACTTGACATTTCTCTATTGAATTTAATCTTACTGATTTGGCACCATGCTCTAGCTTATCAAAATCCTTTTAGATCTGTAATCCAGTTCAGTGGCTATCACTACCATATTTTTGTCATTAGCAAGTCATAGATATCTTTATCTAAGTCATTAATATTAAATTTTAAGCAGCACAGATTTTTGTGGTATTTCAGTGAAGATTTTTTGTTATATTAACATACTGTAAGATTAATACCAATTCCTTTAGTATGACCATTTAACCTATGATGAATGGTTTTTGCCTGAGTTAGGTGAGTCTGTAGACTTGGACTACAGAAGTCCTGGGTTCAAATTTAGTTGTATCTTCTTGCTATCTGTGTGACCCTAGGTAAGTCATTTCAATTCTTTCTATCTCAGTTTCCTCACCTATAAAAACAGCATAATAAACAGCACTTACCTCAAAGGGTTGTGAGGATGATATGAAATATTTGTAAAATACTTTGAAAACTAGAACATCATAAAAATTAATATCAGTCATAATTATTATCTAAGCCATGTTTGTCTTCTCCACAATAACAGTATGAGATATGTTATTAAAAACTTACCAAAATCTCAGTCAACTATCCATGGCATTTCCTGTATCTATTAGTTTCTTATCCTCTCAAAAAATATAACAAGATTAGTATGATATGACTTGTTCTTGATTGAGTCATATTGGTTCTTGGAATAACTTGCTTCGCTTTCCAGATGTTTGCCAACTAACACTTTAAAGATCTCTTCTAGAATTCTCCTAGGATTAAAGTCAAATTCATTGACCCAGAGTTTGAACATTCATAGGTAAGTAACAGATATTTTAAGTAATAACTGAAATTTTAAAAGAAAAAAGTTTTATAAAATTTTCTATAGTTAGTTGAATGTCAAAATAAAAATAAAAAACATGCAATTAACTTAAAAGGCAGGAAAAATAGAAAAAAATTAAATATTGGGTAAAAATCCTCACAAAATATTCGGCAACATATTCTTTTCTGTTTTACTATAAACATAAATACAATAAGAAGTTTCTCAATTATCTTATAAAATAGAATAAAAGAGCAAAAAGAGCTAGTAGGGAATACCTGAAGAACTGAGAAAAAAAAGTTCTACATTAAGGGGAGGTAAAAAACTATGTTGTAGGTTAGAGCACAAGTTTAGACCCACTGGACTAGAGAGCAGAAAGGAAAAATTAATTAATTAATTGATTAAGTTACAACATGTTAAGCTAAGCCCATCTTTTTTTTTTTTAAGTACCATTTTAGACATGTAAAAATAATTCTATTCAGAGTACAGGCTTCTCACCAAAAGAAATTTTTAACAACATTCTGTCAGATTATCATAAATTGTGTGACTGACAAAGAGGATAAAAGGTGAAAAGGGTAAAAAAAAAGAAAAAGCTATACTGATGAAAGTAAAATGTTATAATTGATTAACTTACTAAAAGTTTCAACTCAGAAAGATGTCTGGTGCTTTTCCACCCAAAAAGTAGAAGCAATAATAAAATCTGCCTCATGCTCTCAAAAGAGCAAGATGGATTTTTAAGACATCAAGGATTCAAATTTATAAATTAAAAGATCACATGGAGACAAGATTGACAGTTTTTAATTGATAAAAGTTTTGAAATCCTCTTCTACTGGTAGCAAATTTCCTAGGTATAAAGGGCAACTTGGAGCTTCCATCAGGTCAAGCAATTCATTTAGGAAGTATCTATGATATGAAAGATCATGAGCTATATACTTGAAAGACAGAAGACACACAAGGAATAGCTTCTGCCATCAAATACCCTGGATTCTCCTAAGGCAGATGTCATCACCTTCTGTGTGTTATAGAACGTTTTTTGAAATTTAGTTAAGCCTAAGGATGCCTTCTCAAAACCATGTTTATTGACTCCACTCATAATTGAAGAAAATATTAAATTTCCACAAGAAGATAGTATAAAATAAAGTTGTAACTTTTTTTTTCATACAAGTTTAGACAATCCATGAAACCTATAGAAAGATGCAAAGGTTAAGAACCTCTTGTGGGGGGTAGGGGAGCTGTAACATGCCCAATAATAAATAAAATTCAATGTAATTTGATGAAGGAGAGTACATGCATAAGAAGGGGTCTAAAAACAGGATCAGGTAACTGACACCTAAACTAAGGCATAAAGAAGGTAAACATTACTAAAGGTAGAGAAAAGGAATTTTAGACACAAGGAATGGTTTTGGGGGCAGACAATGAAATGTCAATTTATGGGAGAGCTAAAAGTAGGATTTGGCTAGAAGACAGAATAAATACATCACAGTCATTGAATCTCATAGTCAAAGTGACTCACCTACACCAAATCCAAACCCGAATAAGAATCCTTGATATAATGCACCCATCATCCAAGCATTTATTTGAAGATTTCCAAGGTTTTTCTGGGAATAAATCTATCACATCCCATTCCACTATGAAATTACTCAAATTCTAACGGTTTCTTACCTCAAACATAAATTTGCCTTTACCACTTTCATCCATTGTTCCTAGTTTTGTGTTCTGGATTCAACTGGGTTTGTTAAAATGTTCCCTTTTTCATGTGACAGTGTTTCAATCAGCATCAATTCTACTTTTCTCATCTACTTAAAAGGATGAAATGAGAAAATAATTGTAAAAAAGTACTTAGTATTAGTGCCTACCACATAGCAGATGCTAGACAGATATAGAGTATAGATAAATAAAAACTATTTCCTTTCCTTTCTTTCAGCTTAATATCATCAATTAAGACCCTAAAAAAATCTTAATTGTGTGCCCCAAGAATCTCCAATGTTCTTCTTAAAAATGATTCCCAAAAACTGAAAGAAAGAAAAATGAAATAAAAATTGGAAAGGTAGGATAAATTCAGTTTGTGAAAGGTCTTAAATAACAGGTTAAAGAGTTTGTATTTTTACCGTAAAGGTAGTCATGAAAGGCTTCTGATCAGTTGTGACATGCTCAGATTTGCAGCTTACAAAAATTATCTTGGAGTCACTATGCATCTAGGTAGGGTTCTTACTTAACCATAAAATTTTGAGAATATAACTATCCAGACAGGATGGCTTTCCTTCTTTGTCAGTAATGATGATTATACTTAAGAAGTTTCCTTTTAAAAAATAAAGGCTATTTAAAGTAACATTTAATTTATTCAAATATACACTTAGGTAAATACTTCTCTCCCTCTAGAATGGAAGCTCCTAGGAAGTGGGTATTGTTTCATTCATTTTAATATCTAAAAAAATCACATAGGGCCTGGCATGTAATGGGCACTTCATTGGTCTGAGATGAAAGGAATTTGGAGTTTACCAATTCAGACCCTTTCATTTTATGGATAAGGAAACTAAGGCTTAGCAAAATGAAGAAACTTGCCCCAAATCACACAGGTTATTAGGTTGAAAAGGCAGGCTATGAATCCAGGTTCTCTGATCCCAGTATCAGGATTTTTTACATTGTACTAGGACACACACTTTTGAAATTCAGTTAAAAAGCATTCCTATATAGTTTTCTGAGTTGATTTCTGCTTATTCTTAGTCATATGATTCAATATCAAGGGGAAAAACTATTTGAGGTGCTTTTAATCATCATGATTCCATGAGACTTTTTAGAATAGTACAGAAAAAAGGATCTGAAATCAGGATATATGGGTTCAAGATCAGGATCTACCACACTCTACATTAGCAATATGCTCAATCACTTCCTCAATGTCAAAATGAAGAGGCAGGACAAAACTCTTGACAAGTGTTCTTCTGATTTTAGTATTTTGTGCATCTATGATTATCTGTCCTAAATACAAAAGTTAAGAGACAAAGACAAAATGGATCCTCCACTCTCTTAAAGGGTCACTAGAAAGTAGAAATAAAAAATATAAGCAACAGTCGCTACTGAAGGGAGATGCCTATTCTTTAATATACAGATACCTCTAGATTCCATCTACTTCCATAATGAAACCCTGAAAAAACCTTTACCCATGAAAATATGAGAAAAAAGGTTTCCTTCTTTTGTGATTCATTTTGTATTTGCTAAAATTATTAGTCAATATTAACAACTTTAAAAATTAGATTTTTTTAAATGAATCAAACAGATCTTTATTATCATACTTACACTATTATTTTCCTTGGGCTATCCCTTATCATACACAGCAAATGCAAGTAAACAAAAGCAAACAAAAGACCAATCCAGACTTATTTACTATAAAATTCAAATTAGAAGACCAATGTATATAGTCTAAGCAATACAGTCCTATAAAAGTGACCAAAAAAGTTAGGGATGGAGTAGAAATTCAGGAAAACAGTATTGCCAGATTGCTATGACCTACTCAAAAAGTCTATTATGTGATTCCAGTAACTAAGCCTTGATTCAAAGAAGTATACTACCACAGTAGGAAGGAAATAACTTGCTTCTTTCTCCTTTACTACAAAAACATCTAATTGAGCATATATGAATTTTGTAACCCAGACTCTAAAATGCATAATGTTGCTTAATCAGTTTTTATGGTCAAAAACTATTCTGCAAATATTGATACTGAGTTTTTTCATCTTTGTTTCCATTTGTTCTGTCTTCAAGCCTTTTCTTTTTTGGGGGGAGGGGGATTAGATGACTTGTCCAAGGTCACAAAGCTAGATATTAAGTGTCTGGGGCCAGATTTGAACTCAGGTTCTCCTGATTCCAGGGCCAGTGCTCTATCTACTATGCCACCTAGCTACCCTTCCTCAAGCTTTTTCAATAAGGGCCAAAAGAGTTATTAAAAACAAATCAATGGGCCGGCTAGGTGGCGTAGTGGATAAAGCACCAGCCTTGGAGTCAGGAGTACCTGGGTTCAAATCCAGTCTCAGACACTTACTAATTACCTAGCTGTGTGGCCTTGGGCAAGCCACTTAACCCCGTTTGCCTTGCAAAAAAAACCCCAACCAAATCAACAAGAACAAAATTATAAAACACTTCAAATAGAAGATCTAAATTATTTGGGAAATAAATATTCATTGTTCATGGATAAGATGAAATAATATAACAAAAAATAACAATGTTAAATTAATTAGTTAATGCCAAATTACTAAAGAATTACTTTGTAGAGTTAGAAATTTTTTTTTTAAATTATCTGGAGGATCCAAAGGTCAAGACAACCACAGAATCAATGAAAAAGAAATTCAAAGGAAGGGGACTTAAAGAGTACTAAATCTCAAACTATACTATAAAGCTGTAATCACAAAAACTATTTGACACTGGCTAAGAAAAAAAGAGTCAGATGGATGAATGGATCAGATTATGTACACAATATACAGAAGCAAATAAACATAGTAAGCTATTTAACAAAAATTGCTGGGAAAACTGGAAGTAGTCTGGCAGAAATTAGGTACAGATCAACATGTCACACCATATACTAAGATAAGCTCAAAATAGGTACTTGATTTAGACATAAAGGGTGATGTGATATAAGCAAATAAGTAAAATATGAAAGATATTACATGAATATCTATGAATACAGAAAGATTGCATGACAAAACAAGAAAGAGGTTCATAAAAGTAGAAATGTACATTCAAAATTAAAAGACAAGAAGGAAACTGGCAAGAGTGGGGTATGAGGGACTCTTTGCAATAAGTTTCTTTCATAAAGATCTCATTTCTAAAATATACATAGGAAACAATCAAATTTGTAAGAATAAAAATTGTCACAACTGATAAATGGTGAAGGAATACTGAGCAGTTTTCAGAGGAAGAAATCCAAGTTTTATATATATATATATATATATATATATATATGTGTGTGTGTGTATATATACACATATATATATATAGTCATATGAAAGAAATCCTCTAAATGGCTAAAAAACAGAGAAATGAAAATTATAACAACCCTAAAATATCACCAAACACCCAGATATTGGCTAAGACGATGAAAAGAAAAATGACAAATACTGGAGAGGATGTGGGAAAAATGGGTACACTAATGAACTGTTTAGTGGAACTGTGAACTAATCCAAACATTCTAGAGAACAATTTGGAACGATACCCAAAAAGCTATTAACATGTGCATGCCCTTTAACCCAAAAATACCACTACTAGATCGATACCCCAAAGATATCAAAGAAAAAGGAAAAAGACCCAAACATTAAAAATATTTATAGCAGCTCTTTTTGTAGTGGCAAGAATTGGAAACTAAGGGGAGGGAGACTGGGGGCCAGAAGACTAGGGAGAGTGCCTAAAATTTGGGAATGGCTGAATAAGTTATCGTACATTGATGTGATAGAATATTAGTTTGTTACAAGAAATGATGAAGGAGCTAGTTTCAAAAAAACCTGAGAAAATTTATGTGAACTAAAAGTTCATACACAAAGTGAAATAAGAAGAACCAAAAGAATAACCTAAATAGAGCAATATTATAAAGATAATCTACTGTGAAAGATTTAGTTACTCTAGATCAATATAATGATTCACCACAATTTCAAAAAAAAAGACTCAAAATGAAGTATGCTAACCTTCTCCAGAAAGATAATCAAGGAATTCAGAATTGGAAAAATGTGTTCTGGGTCACTTCATATATGCAATGATTATTGTTAAGTCTTATTTTTTTAATGGTTGGGAAAATTAAAGGGAGGGAAAGAATTAAGAAATGAAAACTAAATTTTTAAAACTTCAAGCCAACAAGCATTTATTAAGCAGCTACTGGGAACTAGGTTGTGTACTAAGTTGTAGGAATGTAAAACCCCCAGAATAGTCTCTGCCCTACAGGAGTTTGGTCACAAGACAAAGGAGGAAGACAACATGCAAACAATGATATACAGATAAGATACATATAGGATAAACTGGAGACAATATCAGAAGGAAAGCACTAACATTAAGGAAGACTGGGAAACGCTTTTTGCAGAAGAGAGGGTTTTAGCTGAGATTTGAAGGAAGCCAGGAAAGACTTCTGGCAAAGGTAGGCAGAGACAGAATTCCAGGTACAGGAACACAATAAAAAAAAAAATGGAGTATCTTATTTTAGAAATAGTAAAAAAGTCACTGGATTATAAAGTACATGGAGCAAGGAAGGAACCAGATTATGAAGTGCCTTAAAAGCCAGGTGATTTTATACTTGATTCAAGAAATAACAAGGAATCATCGGTGTTTATTGAGAATGAAAGAACTGTACTACAGGAATATCATTTTGATGGTGCTGTTTGTTCAAACTTTTCAAAGAAGTCCATGACAACAGGAGGTGATGCCATGACATGCAAATGAGTTGAATTTTAGTAAAGGGGTGTTGCAAAGTCACCAGCTTCACTTTCTCCTCTGAAACCATCTAGGTCCAGTGACCTGATATGGCTCAGGACAACTAGAGATGGCCCTGGATACTGTGGGAGACCTTGGTTTTTTAAAGCTAAGTCTTTCTCAAGTCCTACAGTTTGACTGAGACAATGCTCCTGACCACTTCCTAAAAAAATAAGGGGAACAAGTATATTGGGAGGTTAAGATCCTCAGTGATTAAGGCAGGTGATAAAAAAAAAGAAGGAACCTCTTGCATAGTTAAAAAAAAATATCAATCTTGTAGGGGAAGAGCCTCAGGATTTCTGGTCAAAACAGAAACAACAGCTGTTTGAATTCACTCTGAACCCACCAGTGCCCAAACAATGACCAAGTGAGCTTGGCTGTTGGCCCATCAAGGGTAGTCAGTGATTTGGGGGCTACAAACCACCCATATTCTTATCAGACCTTTGGGCAGAGAACCCACAAGTATAAGAATAAAAGTAAGAAGAGAGGGAGGGAGAGAAGGAGGGAGGGAGCAAGAGAGGAAATAGGTAGCCCAACTTGTCATCAATGGGGCTGATCTTATTACTCAATCACTTTGCTACCTAAGTGAAGGACGGACTGGAAAGGAACAGACTTCATGGGTTTATATTCTGATTAATTTTTTTTTAATCTAAAATCCAATAAAAATTAGAATTCAAGCTGTTATTATTATATACTCTTCATTTCAACTTAAAAACTTCATAAAAAGTATCCAGCCAATAACTTAAAAAAAATTTAAGAATTTTTTTTACTTGGATACTTAAATAGGTCTATAATTTCAATGATGTAGGTATTTCCTCCAATAATGCCTATTACAAATAATATAGGCTTTGTATACCATGGAAACAATGTAAAGACTGGCAAATTGCCTTCTGTGGGTTGTGGGGGGGAGTAAGATTAGGGGGGGGAAATTGTAAAACTCAAAATAAATAAAATCTTAAAAAAAAACAAATATAAGCTTTCTTGACCTATGTGATTTTTGTCCATATTTTTCTTTAAAATCATAACCATGGGAGCAGCTAGATGGCGCAGTGGATAGAGCACTGGCCCTGGAATCAGTAGTACCTGAGTTCAAATGTGGCCTCAGACACTTAATAATTACCTAGCTGTTGTAGCCTTGGGCAAGCCACTTAACCCCATTGCCTTGTAAAAACTAAAAAAAAAAAAAAAAAAAAAAAAAAAAATCATAACCATGGCATCCATTGAACATGGTAGGAGCCTTCCTTTTACCCTTTTAAATTCTGAATAGATTCCACTATAAAACATACTGACCATTCACCAATTATTTCTCCTCATATGACCAAGAAACCTCCTTCCTAGTTTACATTCTTCATACCACTTCTGTGCAAGTAAAGCATTACAACCTGCTCACATTTATTATGTGCCTCTTTAATGCTCTTTAGCTGACCCTCAACTTCACTTTGCCAGAGACTATAAAATTATATAATTCTAAATCAAAGTATCCCAGGAAGAATACAGACATTAAAAAGATGGAAACTGTTGTGAAGTTATGAACTGATCCAATCTTTTCAGAAGCAATTATAAAATATGTTAGTGATAAAGACCTGAGTTCAAGTACTACCCTCAATGCTCATAATCTGTATGACCATGGGTAAATTTACCCTCACATTTCTGGTCCAAAGTTTTCTCATCTGTAAAATGAAGGCGTTGTACTAGATGATATCTGAAATCTCTTTCTCGTTCAAGATTTATTAACATATGATTTCTATGAAAATGACCATGCCTTTTGACCTAGAGATCCTACTATAAGGTCTATGCTTTAAATAGGCAAACATTAAAAAATAAAGATTTCATATGCCTGGAAATATCTATATCAGTCCTTTTGGTAGAAGCAAATAATTAGAAATAAAAAGTAGATAAGAAATCTATTGACTGGAGAATGGCTAAAAAAAGTCATGTATACAAATGTAATAGATTGTAAGTGTGCTATAAGAAATTATTAATTATTAATGTTAGGATGGCAAGGAGAATTCAGAAAGCTGCTTAACTCTTCAAGTTTCCCTTGGAAAACAATGTTAAATCAAGCCTCTAAATAAATAGATTCTGGAGCAAAAGAACCCACAAAAAAGATGGAGTGAAACAATTTTAAGCTCAAGATATAATAGAAAGTCTTCAGGAAAGGTCTGTCTCACTTGAATAAAAGGGAATATGGCCCAGTAGAGGTCAGATTTGGGCAAGTCAGAGAGCAAGTCTTACCCACAGCACCAGATCCTTTGGTTTGTCTCAGCAAGGCAAAAAAATATACCAGGACACAGTTGTGAGGGCTCCATCCCTAGTGCAGAAGGCATATTGTGGGGGGAGGGGGGAAAGAAAGCATACTGTGAACCCCAAAATGAAAGTAAATGGGCCACCAGAGGGCAAGAAACAGGCTGCTAAGCATCAGGGCTGAAAGTCAGTGAACAGACCTTGGCCCCAGGACAAGAAGCTTGGGGCTGTGTCCTCTGCACCCCAGGAGCAGAATTCAACTTTAAAAAAAAAAACAGTAAATAGAAAGCTACTACTACAAGAGGAAAGATCACAATGTGGACTCAGAATAACATGGCAAAATGCCTCCATGTGAAGCCTTAAGTTCAAAAAGTCCTTGGAAGAGCTCAAAAAGGATTTTAAATCTCAAGTAAGAGAGGTAGAAGAAAAATTGAGAAATATGAAAAAAGAGTCAAGAACTTAGAAAAGGAAGTACAAAAATTAACTGAAGAAAACAACTCCATAAAAAATAGTACTGCCAAATTACAGTGAAATCCCAAGAAAATAGCTCCTTTAAAAGTAGAATGGGTCAAATCTATAAGGAGATACAAAAATTAACTGAAGAAAATAATTTCTAAAAAATTAAAATTGTGCAAATGGAAGATAACTATGAGACAGCAACAATTCACCAAAGAAAATCAAAAGAATGAAAAAAATGAAAGAAAATTTTAAGTACCTTATAGTAAAAATAAGTGAGCTAAAAGATAGATCTAGAAGAGACAATTTAAGAATTATTGGACTACCCAAAAGTCATGATCAAAAAGAAAAGCTGGACAACATCTTTGAAGAAATCATCAAACGAAACTACAGGGCAGCTCTAGATGGTGCAGTGGATAGAACACTACCTTGGAGTCAAGAGGACAAGAGTTCGAATCCCAGAGTTCTCAGACATTAGCTGTTGTAAATGCAAGTCACTTAACCCTGATTGTAAGCTGTTAAAAGTGTAAGTCACTTAACCCTGATTGTCTCACATCCAAGGCCATCTCCAGTCGTCCTAATTCCTATCCATCACTGAACCCTGATGGCTCTGGAGAAAGTAAGTCTGATAACTTAGCACAGTTCCCCCTTACTCAAATCCACTTTATGTGCTTGTCATGGCATCACTTCCCTGATGTCAAGATCTTCTTCAAGAAAGACAAACATTAGGAAAGTAAACTGCCCTGATATCCTAGAACCAGAGGGTAAAATAGTCTTTTAAAGAATCCATCAATCACTTCTTGAAAAAGGTTCAAAAATGAAAACTTCAAGGAATATTATAGTCAAATTCCAGAATTATTAGCTCAAGTAGAAAATATTGCAGGCAACAAGAAAGAACCAAAGACAAGAGAACCAGAGTCAGGATTATACAGGTTGTAGCAGTTTCTTTTTCTTAAATTTTATTTATTTAAGGTAATGGGGTTAAGTGACTTGCCCAAGGTTACACAGATAGGCAATTATTAAGTGTCTGAGGCCAAATTTGAACTCAAGCCCTCCTGATTCAAGGGCTGGTGCTCTACCTACTGCACCACCCAGCTGTCCCTTGGTCATAGTAGTTTGTTTTTTTTAGGTTTTTGCAAGGCAAATGGGGTTAAGTGGCTTGCCCAAGGCCACACAGTTAGGTAATTATTAAGTGTATGAGACCAGATTTGAACCCAGGTACTCCTGACTCCAGGGCTGGTGCTTTATCCACTGTGCCACCTAGCCACCCTGATAGTAGTTTCAATCAGAAAGTCTGGAATAAGATATTCAGAAAGGCAAAGGAGCTTAGACTACAACCAAGAATCAATTACCCCAAAAAACTGAGCATAATCTTACAGGGAAAAAGATGAATAGTCAACAACAACAAAAACAACAACAAAATAGGTAACTTTCAAACTTTCCTAATTAAAAAAAAACCAGCTGAATAGAAAATTCAGTCTTCAAATATGACTCATGAGATGCATTAAAAAGGAATAAACAAAGAAAAAAAATGCTATTCAATAAGATTAAACTGTTTACATCCCTAAGAGAAGATGATGCTTCTAATTCTTAAGAACTATCTCTATTAGGGCAGTTAGAAGAAGAATACTTAGAGGGTGTGGGTATAAATTGATTTTGATGTGATATTAAAAAAGAACAATTAGAGCAAAAAAAATCAGTACTGGAAAGCAAAGAAAGAGGGAGGTAGAATAGGGTAAATTACATCACATCAAGAGGCACAAAGAACCAATTATAGTAGAGAGAAAGAAGGAAGGAGGTAAGTACTGATTGAATCTTTATTCTCATGGATTTTGCTCTAACTTAGTTTTAAGGTGAGTCTCTGTTTCTGGGAAAAACAGGACATCATTAAAAAGTCAAAGGTTTAATATACAGACAAATAACAAATACATTTATGATCAAAAGCATTCCCTAGAAGGTATGTTGTCAAAAGATATGAATAGTTACCAAAAGAAAATCTGTAAAACTACCATATGAAAAAATACTATAAGTCATTAATAAGAAAAAAAATTTTGAGGCTTCACCTCATATTCAAAAAATTGGTAAAATTAAAGTGAGAAGAATAAATATTGGAGAAGATGTAAGAATATGGGCATACTAGGACACTGTTCATTTAATTCTGAATCAGTAAAAACCACTTTGGAAAGAAATTTGGAATTATGAAACAGAATCAAAAAAATATACACAATTATTACTAATGCATAAATGGAAAGAATATCCAAAAAAAAAAAGCAACTAATGTAGAATGTTACAAAATTACAGTACAACCCTCCAAGGAAGAAATTTGAGAAGATACCCCCATCAGACTCCTTTGCAGAGATAGGAGATTTAGAAGTGTGGAACATAGAAATAGTTTCAGATTTTTGATTTACAGATTGATTTTTGCCAATTGCTTTCTTCTCTCTTTTTTTAAAACATAAAATGAAGAAGAGGGTGGAGAAGGGATACAGGGAAAGAATTTAGGTAATATAAAAACAAAGGATATTAATGAAAATGGTTTTAAAAAAAGATTTATCTCACCTTCTTCCTCTGCAATTTTTTGGTTCAGTTTATTTTCCATTTGCAGTAGCAATCCAAATAAAGTGCAATCTTTATTAGCTGCCTATCCAACTGTGTTGCATGTTCAACTCTTCATGTCCCCACTGGAGTGGCTTGCCATTTCTTTTTCTAGTTTATTTTACAGCTAAGGAAACTGAGGTAAACAGGGTTAAGTGATTTTTCCCAGAATCACACAGCTAGTAAAATGTTTAAGGTCATATTTGAACTCATGAAGACAAGCCTTCCTAACTCCAGACCTGGCACTCTTGTATTTCATAGTCTAAACAAGTATTCTTCATTAACTAGGTTTTTCCTGAACAGAAAGTAAAGCTCTTTAAGAAGACTTCCCTCATTTAAGAGGCTTGGAATTCTTTTGAGGTTTGAAGCTATCATACAAAGTCATATGGAAAAAGAAGTATTTTACAAACTACATCCAAAGAAAATATCTCTTTCATTTATGTTTTGGATAGCTTTCCATAACAGTGGTCAACACTTCTGGCAAGCAAAGGTCATTATACTGATACTAATGGTCAGAGAGTTATCAGTGATCTTTGCTGTCACATATTTCAAAGAATCTTCTTTAATTTTACAGAAGCATTAAACTCACTATTGGAAGATGGCCTTTTTAGTGGTATTTTGCTTTATTAAAATCAAATCTTTTGTTACAATTAAAACTAATTAATACAATGTGATGCAATTTCTCTATACCTTTCAGTAATTGTTTTATTGCAAAGATGTGATCTGCATGAACAATTATTTGTGAAAACCTGGTTGCTTCCTTTTCATGTTTTCAACAAGCATGCCCAATGCTTGTGTAGTTATTCTCATAACAATTCTGCAGAGATAGTAAATGAGCATATAGTGTATTAAACACTCTGTGATGCAGAACTCTTTTTAAACAATACTTTTGTATCCTTCTATATTTTGATACCCAGAGAATTGATCCCTAAATGCTCTTATAACCATGGTCTATAACCTTCAACAAGGACCTCCTCTGCATATTTTTAGTTTAGACCAGCTGTTCTTCCATTTTTCCCTTAGTGAAGCTTGTGAATTCAAATGAAGAGATTCTATCATTAACAGAAAAAAGTTAGTTAAAAAAAATCTTCATGCATCTTTTCCACTTTTGTCTAGTCATAGCTTTTTTCCCAGTTTCATCCTGAAATGCTCTTGAAATAATCTGTAACCACTAAGTCAGTTGTCAAGTTATTTTTTGCAAATGTTTTTCCTTGTTCCACAGCTTTCTGCTGTTTAATGAGGGATTCAGGTCAATTTTTTTCCCCACTCCCCCAAGTAGTGTTTTACAAGTCTTGTTTCTATTCTAAATTAGTGCCATCTTTGGCTTTTAAATCAGTCTTCTTGGGTAAGGGATCAAGTTTGTGATGACCAAAGGTTTCTAAGGTCTTTTGATCCCTTCACTGTAGCACAAGATTTTTGTTAGTAGAGCTTCCTTTTTAAAAATAGTGATACTATGTTTCAATTTGTTATTTTATTCGTTCCTATTATTTAGCACAAGCATTTTAGTTAAACTGATAAACTTAGATTTGTCTCCATTGTATTTTATCTTTCTCTCTTTTTCAGTTTTTCCTTCAAATTTGATATTGATTTTGATCTCAGATATAACAAGTGGTCAATTCAGAAATGACTCCCATATTAGCAGCTAATTTAATCTTTTGTGATGTTATTATTAGATGTTTGTCATATCCACTGTCTCCCAATACTTCAGTTGAATAAAGTGCTGGTGATATTATGAGCTTTTTTTATTCATGAGCTCTATTTTTCAACATTTTCTTGCCATATGAAAGCATACTATGCTTCTCCCTTGGCCCCTGCCCAAACTCTTAGAAATATTAAGAAAATATTATATTAGTATCTAGTCTTTTAGACTCAGTTCAATGGAAACATTATTAGTCTTTCACTGTAAAAGCCATGAGGCTGGTTTCCTTGTATAAAATCTTTATCCAAGGTCTCACTATTTATAAACTGGCAGTTCAGATCAGAACAGATCAGTTCAGGATCTATTGAAACTAATTAGCATATTGATCAAATTAGGAATTAAAAACATCTTTTAATTAACTCTATTAACAGAAGCACTGAGTTCACCTTTGACCAGGAAGAAAAGGAATTTTTAGAGGAAATAAATGATTTTAGGAAAATTAATAAAGGATTGAACGACTTTAGGAAAATTAACAAAAAGGGATTGAATGTTTTAGGAATGGTTCAGTTTAATTAACTCTAATCTAAACTTTGTTCCCTGTTTAATCTTGACTATAGATATTTGTCTTTCTTCTGAAACGCTTTAGCAGAAGTCAGAAAGATTTTCAAAAGCATGCCCGATCTTTCTCTTTTCAATTTCCTTCTCTTTCAGCATAGATACTTAGAATAACATAACGATTAAGTTAGTCTCTGACAGATTTGTACCAAACTAAAAGGGAACTAAGTTCTCCCCCCCACCCAATGTAGTCATGCCTGACTTTCTAATAAAGTTGTTTTAAAAAAAAAAAGATTGAAGGACTTAAGAGATTCTACATAGAATCTTTCTATATAGCTTCATCCTCTGTAACATGAGTAACAATATATTTTATAAATCTATATAAGAATCAAAATAAGAGCCAAATGCCTTGAGAAACAATGTTTCTTCTTTCCTCTGCCTGGGCCTTTACTCCTTCTTTCCTGTCAATATGCAGGTAGGGAGTCGATACAGTAGTTTCCTGCTGCAAGACCATCTCTAGCATTCCAACATTCTCTGGGAAGAAGTCCTGCTCCTCTGAGCTTTCTCCTAAGCAAGTAAGCAAAGAGCCCCAGCTATCTGAAAACATTTCCATACCTCTGACTGAACTTGCCTGCTATACAGCAGACCTCCTGAAGTCTCACAAGATAAAGTATCACCACACTGGCACCAAAATAAACCTCAAGGAAGACTTTAATAAGTCAAAACATATGCCTTCCTCAAACAATCTCTAACAACTGATATGGACACACTCTTCAATAGTTAAACACACTCCTAATTCCTACACTTGCCCTATTGTGGTGATTCTGAATATCTAACTACTGTTGTAGTCAGATTCCATTTCCCTTCCTCAACCTGACAGTTCATCATAGCTAGCCACCTGTACTCTAGATTCCATTTGAGAACTCCTTGTCCTTTCCATATGTCCTTTGGAATGCTTGCCCTAGGAAGAACAACTTTTTTCCCTCTTAAATCTCATATCCCACTCCATCTTTTGGCATTGATGAGATATGGGTCTGCTGCACACTGTGTCCAGAACCAAATACTTTTTCTCTCTCACATCCTCCTGTCCCCTGATTCATTGGTCATGGTAACCTTTCCCTCTACAACTTTTCCCCTCATTTCCTCTCCCTTAAGTCTTCCATATTCTTCAGCAAGCCTCTGACCCCATAAATCAACTGAAATTATCCTCTCCAAAATTACTAATGATCTTTTAATTGCCAAATCTTAAAATCTTTTTCTCAATTTTTATCCTTTCTTGACTCTTAGTTATTACATCTAACACTGCTGATCACCTTCTCCTGGATGTTTTTTTTCCTCATGAGATTTTCATGACACCACTTTTTCCTGGTTCTGCTCCTATCTCCTCTGCTAGGTCTTTATCTATGTTATTTCCACCAACCATTCATGTCCTTCAAAAGATCTTTTCTAGACTTTCTTCTCTTTCCTCTCCACTTTCTGAAATGATGATCTAATCATTTATAATCATCTAATTACTCCTATGGTTTCAATGATCATCTCTATGCAGATAATTCCCAGACCTACATAACCAGTCCTAGTTTTTCTCCTGAACTCTAGGTAATATTTTAAACTAAATGTTTCCCAAGTCTCTTAAATCCAACATGTCTAAAACAGAAATTAACATCCACTTCCAATCTTCTCCTTGGAGTTTCTCAACTTTGCTAATACTTTTGGGAGTACCACCATTCACCTAATAACTCAGGCTCACAACTGGAAGACAGGAAGACTCCAGTTCAAATATAGCCTCAGACACTTATAAGCTACGTGACCCTACACAAGCTACTGAACCTCTGCCACGATTTCCTCAATTGTAAGATGGGAACAATGGCAGTATCTACCTCCCAGAGTTGTTATGAGGATCAAATGAAATAATACTTGTAGATTACTTAGCACAGTAGCTGGCACATATTAGGCACTTTCCCTTCATCCTCAACTTCTCACTCATCCCACATATCCAAACCATTGTCAAATCTTGTCATTTCTGCCTTTACAAAATCTCTTTCATTCATGTACTTCACTCACATAGCCATAATCTTAATTACTTCTTGCTTGGACTATTGGAATAGCCTTCTGAATAATCTCACTTCCAAGGTGAGTTTTCTAAAGCACATATCTGACCATGTCATTCCCCACTCTCCCCAAATGAGGTCCACTAGCTCCTTATTACCTCAAAGATTAAGTAGCATCTTGTTCAGCTTTTAAAGCTCTCATTACCTAGCCTGCTTTTATGCTTTCAGTCTTCTACTATACTTTATTCTCTAGGTACTCCATATTACAGAATAATGGCCTGCTTCCACTTTTTTAGAACACAATATTATCTTCTGTCTCTCTTTGCCTTTGTACTAGATGCCTCCACACCTGGAACACTTACCAGTTCACCTCTACCTCTTAGTTTTTTCATGATTTTCTTCAAGAAATTTCAAATCCTACCTACTTCAGTAAGCCTTTCCTGCCTACCTGTAACCTCACCCCTACCCCCAGCTGTTTCCATTCTCAGAGTGACATTCATCTACCCTGTATATTTCTTATCTCTTCCAATTTGTTTAAAAGCTGTCACTCCCCTTTAGAATGCAAGGCCCTATGGAGTTAAGAATTGTATTTTTGCCTTTCATTGTATCCTGAGCATTTAGTATAGGGCTCTGCATATATCAAGTACATAATAAATGTTTAGTGATTCGCTTAATACAAGGTACACATAAATAATATTGTTTCTGCTTTAAAGATACTGGAATAGTTTTCCATTTCCTTCTCCAGCTCATTTTATAGATGAGGAAGTTGAAACAAAGAGGGAGAAGTGACATAGCCAGAGCCACATAGTTAGTGTCTGAGGCCAGTATCTGAGACAGATCTTCCTGACTCCAAGTGTGAGGCTCTAGTCTATTAACTATTTGGAATTTTCCCATTTAGAAAGAACGCTATAAAATCTTTTAAATGTCTGCTAAGTTAGACATCACAAAAAGTAGTCAGTACATTCCAGGACAAGGAGTACCAGCAAAAAGAAGCATAATTCACAGAAGATAATGTCAAAGAAGAGGACTGCTAAAAGTAATCATGTCCTCATATTTCTTTAAATAAAAATGCTCAGGGCATGTATAATAAACAAGGAGGTAGCATGGTGCAATGGCCCCCAGGCTTGGGGCTCACTAATTCATTTACCCTACACAAATCATTTAGCTTTCCTGAGCCTCAGAAGTTTTCTCATCTGTAAAATGAGGGAGTTCAATTGGATGACCTCTGAGGTTCTTTCCAATTCTAGTTCTATGATCTTGTGAAATAAATTTAACTTCATGGATATTACAGATATCAGGAGGACAAAACTGGAAAGATCACAACTCAAAATATACACTAAGTACTCACAACTCAAAATATATATTAAGTACTCTATTACTCTAAGTGCAAGGCTCTACACTGGACTAGGAACACAAAAACAAAAAGGCAATGAAGATTCCATGTTCTTAAACTATTTTCACTTTGCTGAAACAGATTAAAGAGGTAGTATCTCAAAAAGCATTGAGTCTTCCATAACTAAGACTTGAAATAGAAGCTGGATTTTTCAGATACTGAAGGAAGAGTTCTTGTTCAAATATTAGCTGGACTAACTTAGAGAAATCAGTGAGTGCAGAGAAGGGTATGTTTATGAAAGAGGTTATAAAGGTAGGAAAAAACAAGATTTGATAGTGGCTTAAGATATGAGGGAGAAGTGAGAGTGAGAAGAAGAGAATGTGAAGGGAGGGAAGGAACAAGCATATATCAATAACTGTATTAAGTAGTTTACAAATATTCCATTCGATCCTCACAACAACCCTTTGAAGTAAGTGCTGGTACTCCCATTTTACAGTTGAAGAAATTGAGGCAGACAGAGGTTAAGTGATTTGCCTGGGGTTACACAGCCTAGATAGACACTACATTTGAATGCAGATCTTTATGAATTCCAGGTCCCACACTAACTGCTTAACAATACCAGATCTCAAACTATACTACAAAAGCAATAAAAATCAAAAGTACTTGGTGCTAATTAAAAAAGACGTGTTTTTTAAAGAAGTTTATTATTAAGTGTTTATTAAGAAGTCCATTGATAAGAATAAATTATACTGTCATGGAACACTATAGTTCTATTAGAAACTAGGAGGGATAGGATTTCAGGGAAGCTTGGAGGGATTTGCATGAGCTGATGCTGAGTGAGATGAGCAAAACCAGAAAAACACTGTATACCCTAACTGCAACATGGGAGTGATGTTCAACCTTGAAAGACTCGCTCATTCCATCACTGCAACAATTGGGAACAATTTTGTGTTGTTTGGAAAGGAGAGTGCCATCTGTATCCAGATAAAGAGCTGTGGAGTTTGAACAAAGTTCAAGGACTATTCCCTTTAATTTAGGGGGGAAAAAACAGATATCTTATTGCCGGATCTTGTTATTTCTTAGACTTTTTGTCTCTTCCTTAAGGATATGATTTCTCTCTCATCATACTCAATTTGGATCAATGTACAACATGGAAACAAAGTAAAGACTGACAGATTGTTTTCAGTGGGGGGGGAGTAAGATTGGGGGGAAAATTGTAAAACTTAAATAATATCTTTAATAAAAATAAATTAAAAAAGAATAAATTATACTAACTTACAAAAGCAACAGATAAATATAAAAATCAAAAAGATAGGAGAAAACTGCTGGGAAAAATGGAAAGCAGCCTGGCAAACTTTAGGTATGGCATATGAATAAGAACCTCATAGCACAGACCAAAATCAGCACCAAATATTTACATGACATATATCAATAGTCACATCATAAACAAATTAGAGAAGATAATGCCTTTCACATCTATGTACAGGAGAATTCACAACCAAACAAGGGACAGATAAGATCACAAAGGAGAAAAAGGTACGTTTTTGATTATATATAATTAAAAAGCTTTTCTACAAAAAAAAAACCAATACAGTTAAGATTATGAGGGAAACAACCAAACAAAAAAAAAATCTTTGCATCAATTTTATTTATCCAAAATACAACACATACACACATTAATAAACACAAATGTGATTCAATTTTATAAGAGCCATTTCCTAAAAAGTAACTGGTCAAATGAAAATGGCAATTTTCAAAGAAAGAAATCTAAGCTATCAATAACCATATATATTTAAATGTTCCAAATCATTACTAACTGGAGGAAATGCAAGCTAAAGCAGCAACTCTATAATTCTATCTCATATTCAGATTGGGCAAAAAGACAAGACCTTTGTAGGAGAGGAAAACATGCATATTGATGAACCGCTGATAGGGCAGTGAAATGGTCTAGCCATTTTGGAAAGCTATTTAGAACTACTGCCCCAATGTTACTAAACAGTGCATGGACTCTGACCTAGTGATATCACTCCATATGAAAAAAAAAGTGAAAGGACCCATTCACACAATAACTTTCTGTTACAGAACTAGAAGCAAAGGGAAATGTCCATCAAATTGGGAATGGCTGAATATATATTATCATACATATAAATGTAATGAAATGTTAGTGTATTATACGAAATGAAAAAAGTGAAAGTTTCAGAAAAACCAGTAAAGAAATGTAGTCAGAACAATTTATACAATAACAACTCTATACTGTAAAGAAAAATGCCTTTGAAGGAATTCTAATCAATGCAATGAGCAACAGGAATTCCAGAGGACCTACCATTTATGAAGCATACTACCTAGCCCCCACCCCTCATATGACAGGAGCAGAATAAAACATACAATTTCAGAAAGATAATATGAAATTTTTTTTTTGGTTTAACACTACATATGTTATGAGACTTTTTTTTTTCCTTTTGCTTTCCATTTTAGCAAAGTAGGAGAGAATTGGGCTACAGGTTAGGGTAGTTCAAAAAAAAAGATAAAAGGTTATTGAGTCATTTATTTTTAATGCACAGAAGAGAACAGACAAAATCTGATAGTTTTGAAAATTAATGTGAATTTATATCCTTAAAAAAGAAAAGCAAGCTGTACCTAAATAAGAGATTCAGTTTCATATACAATCCTCTTTATTTATACATGTATATTGAAACGCTCATTTTACTCTTGGTTTTTGTATGGTTGAAAATTTTTAAAAATTCAATGAATTTGCCTTAAATATTCGTAAAATTGGACCTACATTTTAAGCAGTTACTGTACTTGGCCACCTACTTGTTGAATTATCATTTGGCAGCCAGTGTTGATACAGTATATTACTACAAAAGTACTTCAACCATTTTTTAAAGACACCTGTTTAATTAAGAACTCCTCCCAATTCATTTCAAAAACATTTAACCTTAGAATTTAAGAGAGACAACTGAGAGAGAAAGGAACTAGTGCTAACAATTTAACTGAGATTCCCATTAAAAAAAAAATGACTATGTAAAAAAACACATTTTGTTCATTGCAAATTCCAGAACTTTTTTCCACCAGATTGTTCAACTTCGAGGGAGGGGAGTAGGTCAAAGAAAATTATGTAACTTATGACTATGCATATACATGTTAATGTTGAAAAACTTTCATAACACGTAACTGGAAAAATAAAATATCAACTGGGACAAAAAAGAAAAATATCTAGTTAGGTCTGTACACAAATGAAAGTTCAACCTCATCAGATTCCAAACAAGAATTTTGTTTATTATAAGCAGTATCTCTTAGTTGTCAGTCAACAGTAGTTATCTGAGATAAGATAAGAAGATAGTACTGTAGACCTGAAAGCCAGCATAGATTTAGAAAGCAAGGAAGTCTGTTCCAATTCACAAGAGAAGCAAGGAGGATGGGGGTGACAGTAAAATTCTTTACAAGGAAGATCTTAAATTCTGAAACTTAGAACTGAAATATGACAAAAGAAAAGTTCCATGTCAGAGAAACAAAATAAACCATCACATCTAAACATTTTAGACAATCACTATGACATAAAAACATAAGTCATGACAAATAGTGACTATGTCAGACTTTAATTTTTAAGAGCTAATTGATCTCTGTGACATTAACCTTAAAACTGTTCAGATTATTTTAAAAGACAATGATAAATAGTACATATAAAGCAAATAATTATTTTGGTTTTAGTTTTGTTTTGTTCCTGTAATTTAATCAGTGTAGATTGCTTCACATTTGTAAACTAGCACCAAGAGGAAGTTCCATGGAGTGGGGGAGGGGGTGGGTCTGCAAAATATATGATTGCTTTTCTTTGTAATCTTGTATTATTTTGTGCATTTAGAAACACTACTCTGAAATAATGTCCATAAGGTTCACCAAACTGCCAGAGGCATAGCAGGACATAAAAAAAGATTAAGAATCTCTGGCATAATCAAAAAAATATTGGTCCTGAAACCAGAATTTGCCTTCAAATAGAGATGCTGATGTGAACTGGAACAGATTACTTAATCTTTCTGAACCTCAATTTCTTCATTTATAAAATGAGATAATTCAATTAGATGTTCCAGGTTTCTTCAGGTTCAGGTCTAAGATCCTATTCTACTTAAGCAGACTGCCTTAGTCAATAAATATTTTATTAAGAATTTACTATGTGGCAGGCACAATGGTAAGCATTATGGATTCAAATATTAAAAACAGTGCCTCTCTCTCTCTCTCTCTCTCTCTCTCTCTCTCTCTCTCTCTCTGACACACACACACACACAGGCAAAAGAAAGAAGAAGGTAACCTGGTAAAAGAGATGATGGAGACAGGTCAAAGAAGTTTGGATGGTGATAAATAATGAGATGGCTAACCTGGGAATCTCTTAAACAGTGTCCTTGGGAAGAGTCCTTTGCTCTGCTTTCCAGTTTCTAATTCAAAGGGAGAAAAAGGGTACTACAGGTACTGAAGAGTTGTTAATATTAAGGATGATGCAAATGTGGAGGATGATGAGATTTCCTGGAGACATGACAGAGTTCAGTCCAGAGGAGTAAAGAGAATCAAAGAAATCAGTCTACATTAGTCTAGAATAGACAGTAATCAAGTATAGAAAGTAAAAAAAAATCTTAATGATTAAAAAAAGGAATGGGGGAAAGAAATCCTTTTTTTAAAAAAGGGGCAGAGAATTTTTTAACATGTCAAAACAAAATGAAAATGAAGAAAGGAATAAATATTTAAAGTGACCACTTAACTGAGAAGGAAAAAAAAGAGCAAAAGAATTAGAAAACCAGAAAAAAGGAAAAAATATTATTGCTTATAATCTTTGTGAGTTGCCTGGGGCACTGATATTATTAGGTGACTTAACCATGGTAACATAGCATAGGCTTGCCTCATTTTACTGTGCTTCCCAAATATTGTTTTTCTTCTGGAGACCCGAAGCAACCCATCTCTATCAAGTCCATATGTGTCAGTTTCTAAAGGCAAGAGCTCATATTGTGCCTCTGTATCACATTTTGGTAATTCTTACAATAGCTCAAATTTCTTCATTTTGATTATATCTGTTATGGTGATCTGTGATCAGTGATCTTTGATGTTACTATTATAATTGTTTTGGGATGAAACAAACCATGTTCAGATAAAATGGCAAACTTAATTGATAACTGTTTATGTTCTGACTATTCTACCAAAAGGCTAAGCCTCCATCTTTCTCCCTCTCCCTCTCTGTTCTCTGGGACAAAACAATACTGAAGAATATTATAGTACTTAGTTGATAAAGCAGCAGCAGGGTTCAAGAGGATAGATTCCAATTTTGAAAGTAGGTCTACTGTGGATAAAATGCTATCAGAGTTTTATTTTAAGAAACATAGTGGGAAGGGGATTTAAGACAGTGGAGAAAAGGCAGGGAGACTTGCCTAAGTTCTCCTAAATTCTCCTCCAAAAAAATTTTAAAACAACAAATCAAAAAAATCTGGACCAGCACAACCCACAAAAAGTCAGAGTGAAACAATTTTCTAGCAAATTCAAAATGACAAGACAACTAAAAAGACTGGCATGAAAGGTCTGTCCCACAGAGGTGCAATATAGCTTACTCCAGTGCAGGTCACACAAGCACAGACACCCAGTAAAGCAGCAGCAGTTTTTTAAGGTGACTGAATGTTGATGGTTTCCAGAGTTCTCAGTCTATATACAATGGATCAGACAGCTGGTCAGAAAGAGATTACAGTTGCAAGCCCTTAGTGCAGGACTCTATAGTTGGATTACAGCCCCAAGAGCATTAGCACAACAGAGTTTGTGGCCACAAGGAAGCTGGGACCTTGGTCAAAGTTCTAGAGCAAAAAAAGAATGCTTGTGGTTGCTTACAATCCAAGGTACAGGTCAGAAGAGTTACAAACAAATCATTCCTGGAAATCATACCTGGAAAGAACTGAAAACTTACAGACCATCCCAGAAATTACTCTGAAAATAGTTGCACAAAAAAAAAAACAACAAACCTGAAGATTGAGACAATACACCCTCCACCCTGGGAGCAAGGCTGAATCTTAGCATAAAGTTAAAAGTCAAGAAATAAGCTAGAAAAATGATCAAACAACAACAAAAAAAGAGCATGGCCATAGAAAGTTACTATGGTGCCAGGGAAGATCAAAATGTAAACTTAGAAGAAAACAAAAGCAAAACTGCTTAATCCAAAAACCTCAAAGAAAAATATGAATTAATCTAAGGCACAAAAAGAATTCCAGGAACACCTCAAAACCAAGTATAAAAACCAAATAAAAAAGCTGAGGAAAAATTGGGAAAAGACATGAGAGTAACAGAGTAACATAAGAAAGTCATTTAAAAAAAGAGTCAACAGTTTGGTAAAGGAGGCACATACACACACACACACACACACACACACACAAAAAACTGAAGAAAGTAACACTTGACAAACAAAAAAGGCCAAATGGTAAAAGAGGCACAAAAAATCCAATGAAGAAAAGAACTCCTTAAAAAGTAAAATTGTTTAAGTGAAAAAAAGACATACACCAATTCACTTAAGTGAAGAACTTTTTAAAAAGCAGAATTAGCCAAATGGAAAATAGTTACAAAAATTCACTAAGGAAAGACCTTCTTAAAAAAGTATAATTGGGGAGGCAGCATCAAAATGACAGAGTAACCCGAACCATTTCACATACCTTTAAACAATGACTCTAAACAAATTTGAATAGCAGAACCCACAAAAAGGCTGAATGGAACAATTTTCTAAACAACTTAGAAAATCAGTAAGAAGAGTCTGCTACACCAGGATGAGAGAAGAATGCAGAGCAGTTCAAGATACACCACAGCAAACCCACTCCACAGTCATCCAGTAACGGGAAGCTGAACAACTGAATCAGTGGCAGTGATGGTGGTTTCCAGACCTCTGAGCCCAGAGTATTTTCAAGGACAACTTGGAAGGTTAGCAGGAAAATGTTGCCATACCAAGGTGAGATTGGATCACAATCCAGCACCGGCCTCAGCAGCTGCAGACCTAGCCCTAGCAGATCAGGAGCAGCCTCAGGAGTCACAGAACAGCAGAGACAGCAGCTTCCAGAATTCTCAGACCCCAGATTAGGAGTTTCTCTTCTATCCCTGAGGCAGTACTCTGTTGCTTTGCTTATACTCAGAAAGAGGTCTCAATCTGGGGTCCCAGTTTCAGAAGAGGAGCAGAAGCACAACAGAGCTTACTGCCTGTACTAGAGCAGGAACTCTGCTCTCCATTCCAGGGTACAGGCAAGGGAGAGCAGTCATAACCATTCACAAACCATAGGAAGGATTCCCCAGAAGTATCTCTAAAAACAACTGCAAAAGCCCTCACAAGTTGGGACAGCGCATCCTCCACCTGGAAGTAGAGACCCACCTTATCAAAGAGTTAAAACCAAGCCATAGGCTGGGAAAATAAGCAAGCAACAGAAGGAAAAGAAAAATTCAACTATAGACAGTTACTATATCATACAGAAGATCAAAACATTCACTCAGAAGATGATAAAAGTCAAAACATCTACATCCAAAGTGCCCAAGAAAAATATAAATAAGGAAGAGCTCAAAAAGGATTTTGAAAATCAAATAAGAGAAATAAGAGGGGAAAAATGGAAGAAAAATGAGAGGGATACAGGAAAATCATAGAAACTGAGTCAGCAATTTGATAAACAAGATATAAAAAAATAGTGAGGAAAATAACATCTTAAAAAGCAGATTCGGCCAAATGGAAAGAGGTTCAACTACTTCAATGAGGAGAAGAATGCCTTAAAAAGTACAACTGGTCATATGGGAAAGGAGATACAAAAGCTCATTGAGGCAAATAAAATATTCCTTAAAATAAAGAATAGAGCAAACAGAACCTGACGACTTTCTGAGAAATCAAGAAACAAAAAAAAAAAAACCTAAAATAATGAAAAACTAGAAGAAAATTTGAAATATCACTGGAAAAACAACTGTAAATGACCTACCTTTTTATGAAATGCTGCAATCTAAGACTTTCAAACTTTCCTGATGAAATAACCAGAGCTGAACAGATAACTTGCTCTTCTCAAATACAATATTAAAGTGAGGCATTAAAAAGGTAAAAGAGGAAAAGCAAATCATAAGGCACTTAAATGAGTGACAACTCAAATAAACCCTCTCATTTATTGGGGCACTTAGAAAGCATACATGGACAAGGCACATAAGGGAGTTGAATTTGAAGGAATGATATACTGAAAAGATGAAGTTAATGGGAGAGAGAAAAATGTACTAGGAGAAAGGGAAAGGAAGAGGTAGAATAGGTTAAGTTATTTCTCATGAAAGAGGCAAGAAAAAGGTTTTGCAGTGAAACGGAAGAGGAGGAAGGTGAGGAGTGAATGAGTCATACTCTCATCAGAACTAATTCAGAGAAGGAATAATATACAACACCCAACTGAGTATAGAAATCTATCTTACTCTAGAGGAAAACAGGAAAGGAACAGGATGAGAGAAAGGAGACAGGAAGTAGATGATAGAATGAAGAGAAGATTGTGGGAGGAGAATGATCAGGCAATAGGTAAAAAAATCAGGGTAGGGAAAATAGGATGGAAGGAAATACAATTAGCAACTATGGGGAAAAATATTGAAACAAGTATTTCTGATAAAGATCTCATTTCTTAAACACAGGGAATTAAGTCACATAAAAAATAAGAGCTATTCCCCAACTATTTTAAATGTTCAAAAGATATGAACAGTTTTCAGATGAGGTTATCAATGCTATCTATTTAAATCATGGCCTATATCTGAGAAATTCGGGTTGGAATGACTCTTGAGGTACTATCTATTGTAGTCACTAATAGGTCAGAAAGAGAAAATGACAAATGTTGGAGGTGATATAGAAAAAAAATGAGACATTAATGTACTGTTAAAGGAGTTATGAAAGGTTTCAACAATTCCATAGAGCAATTTGGAACTATGTCCAAAGGGCTACAAAACCATGCCTCCCTTTGACCTAGCAATGCCATTATCAGGTCTGTATTACAGAAGAGATGAAAAACAGGAAGAAAAAGGAGTTACATTTAAAAGGATATTTATAGCAGCTCTTTTCTGTTGACAAGGATCAAGAGATTGACCCTGCTCATCAGTTGAGGAATAGCTGAAACAATTGTGGTATGTGATTAGGATGAAGTACTATAGAGCAGCGAGGTGACACAGTGGATAGAGCACTGGCCCTGGAGTCAGGAGGACCTGAGTTCAAATCTGACTTCAGACACCTAATAATTACCTAGCTGTTTGACTTTGGGCAAGTTACTTAACCCTATTGCCTTACAAAAAAAAAAAATTTAAAAAAAAGGAAAATTTGCTTTAAAAAGATGAAATACTATTATGTTATAAGACAGAATGAACAGGATGCTCTCAATAAAAAACTTACATGAGCAGTTGCAATGGGAAATGTCCTATATACAAAGTACCAGCAATATTGTAGAATGATCAAGTGTGATTGACCTACCTTTTTTCAGCAATGCTGCGATTCAAGAAAACTCTGAAGAACTTATGAAAAAGAATACTATCCATCCCAAAGACAGAGCTGATCATGTCTAAATACAAACTGAAGCACACTTTTTTTTAAAAAAATCATTCTTCTAAGACTTTTTTTTCTTGGAGGAGTGGGGGTGATTATGGTTACTTTTACAACATGACTACTGTGGTAATATTTTTCATGACTACAAATTTTTAACCTATATCAAAAAACTTGCTTTCTCAGTGGGGGAAATTGGAATGTGAAGATTCAGAGAGAGGCTTTAAAAAGTGAATGTTGAAACTTCTTTTTGCATGGAACCAAGGGAAAATAAAATAAAATACCAAAAAAAAAAAAGAAGAAGAAGAAGAAGAAGAATTAGCTAAATTGAGAAGAGGTACAAAAATCAGTGAAAAAAAAAATTCCTTAAAAGTTAGAACTGGCCTCTCAGATTGGCCAAAATGACCAGAAAGGGCAATGATCAATGTTGGAAGGGATGTGGGAAATCTGAGACACTAATATACTGTTGGTGGAGCTGTGAACTCATCCAGCCTTTCTGGAGAGCAATTTGGAATTATGCCCAAAGGGCAATAAAAATATGTAGTCCTTTAGATACAGCAATCACACTTCAAGGTCTATATCCTGAACAGATCATGAAAAAAGGTAAAAACACCACTTATAAAAAATATTCATAGCAGCTCTGTTTTTGATATCAAAGAATTGGAAATCAAGTGAATGTCCATCAGTCAGGTAATGGCTGAACAAGTTGTGGTATATGTGCCACATATGGAACATATGCAAAACTACTGTTCTGTTAGAAACCAGGAGGGATGGGAATTCAGAGAAGCCTGGAAAGACTTGCATGAACTGATGCTGAGCAGGATGAACAGAACCAGAAGAACATTTTACACCTTAACAGCAACATGAGGGTGATGACCAACCTTAATGGATATGCTCATTTCATCAGTTCAATAATCAGGGACAATTTTAGGGTATCTGCGATGGAGAATACCATCTGTATCCAAAGAAAGAACTGTGGAGTTTAAACAAAGATCAAAGACTATTACCTTCAATTAAAAATAAAAGTTGTCTTATGTACTACATAATTTTGCTATCTCTTATTGTTTTATTTTTTTCCTCAAGGATATGATTTTCCTATCAACAGATTCAATTTTTTTTTTAATTTTTATTAAAGATATTGAGTTTTACAGTTTTCCCCCAATCTTGCTTCCCTCCCCCCACCCCCACCCCACAGATAGCACTCCGTCAGTCTTTACTTTGTTTCCATGTTGTACCTCGATCAAAATTGGGTGTGATGAGAGAGAAATCATATCCTTAAAGAGAACAGAATTCTCAGAGGTAACCAGATCAAACCATAAGACATCTGGGTTTTTTTTTTTCTTAATTAAAGGGAATAGTCCTTGTACTTTGTTCAAACTCCACAACTCCTTATCTGGATACAGATGGTACTCTCCTTTGCAGACAGCCAAAAATTGTTCCCAATTGTTGCGCTGATGGAATGAGCAAGTCCTTCAAGGTTGAAACATCACTCCCATGTTGCTGTTAGGGTGGTACAGTGTTTTTCTGGTTCTGCTCATCTCACTCAGCATCAGTTCATGCAAATCCCTCCAGGTTTCCCTGAAATCCCATCCCTCCTGATTTCTAATAGAACAATAGTATTCCATGACATACATATACCACAGTTTGCTAAACCATTCCCCAATTGAAGGGCATTTACTGGATTTCCAATTCTTTGCCACCACAAACAGGGCTGCTATAAATATTTTTGTACAAGTAATGTTTTTACCCTTTTTTCTCATCTCTTCAGGGTATAGACCCAGTAGTGGTATTGCTGGGTCAAAGGGTATGTACATTTTTGTTGCCCTTTGGGCATAGTTCCAAATAGCTCTCCAGAACAGATTCAATTTTGATCAATGTATAGGATGGAAACAATGTAAAGATTATCAGACTGCCTTGGGGGGGTGGGTGACAGGAGAGGAAAGAGAGGCTGGGAGAAAAATTGTAAAATTCAAAACATTACAAAAAATAATGGGTAGAAACTACTACTGTATATAACTGGAAAACAAATTAAATATTTATATTTAAAAAAGGTTAGAACTGGGCAGGTGGAAGCTAATGACTCCACCAGACATCAAGAAATAAATTAAATCAGAAGAATGGAGGGGGAAAGATGAAAATGTGAAATATTTTTGTGGAAAAACAAATGAACTGGAAAATAGATCAATGTGAAATAAGTTCCGAATTACTGAACTACCCTGAAAGTCATGGCTAAAAAAGAAAAGTCTAGAACTTATCAGGGCAGCTAGAAGGTGTAGTTGATAGAGCACCAATCCTGGAATCAGGAAGACCTGAGTTCAAAATTTGACTTCAGACATTTCATATTTACTAGCCATGTTGACCTTGGGCAAGTCACTTAATCCCACTGCTTTGCCCCCCCCCCAAAAAGAAAGAAATTAACAAGGAATCCTACCCTATTATTCTAGATCCAAAGAATGAAATAGAAATTGAAAGAAACCATCAATCACCTCCTGAAAGAAATCACCAAATGAAAACTACCAGGAATATTGTAGCCAAATTCCAGAGCTCCAAGGTCAAGGAGAAAATAATACAATAAATCAGAAAGAAACAATTCAACTATCATGGAGCTATAGTCAGTATAACACAGAATTTAGCAGCTTCTGCATTAAAAAAACTCAGAAAATGATAGAAAGCAAAGAAAATTGTATTCTAAGGACAAAGGAGCTAGGATAATAATGAAGAATCATCTATGCAGCAAAACTAAGCCTAATTTCTCAGAAAGAAAAGTTATCTAATGAAATAAAAGACTTTCAAGCATTCTTGATGAAAAGACCAGAGTTGAATAAAAAAATTGATTTTCAAATACAAGACTCAAAGCATATGACAAGAAGCACAAAAAAATAAACAGGAAAGAGAAATTATAAGGGATTCAATAAGGTTAAACTGTTCATATTCCTACATGGGAAGGTAGTAATTGAAAATCCCAAAACCTTTCTCATTATGACAGAAAGATCATTTAGACAGAGGGAATGGGTATGAACTGAATATGATGGGATGATCTCTAAAAAAATAAAATTAAGAGCTGAGAAAGAGGGAGAAGTAGAACAGGATAAATTGTTCCCCATGAAAAAGGTCTAAAAAGGGGGATGGTAGGGCAACATGATTGAACCTTACTCTCCTTATCATGGGCTCAAAGAGGGAATAATAACACCCATTTAGGTGTAGCAAACTATCTTACCCTATAAGAAAGTAGGAAAGGATACACTGATTAAAAAAAAAAAACAGACTGAGGAAAAATGGTAGAAGAAAACACTTTTGATGATGGAAAGGACAAAAGGCAAGAGAGAGAGAGAGAGAGAGAGAGAGAGAGAGAGAGAGAGAGAGAGAGAGAGAGAGAGAGAGAGAAGATGGAAGGGAAATACACTGTAATCACAGCTGTGAAAAAAATTTTACAACAAATTTCTCTGACAAAAGGTCTCATTTGACAAATATATGGAGAACTGAGTCAAATTTATAAAAATATAAGTCATTACCCAAATGATATTTAGAAATAGTTTTAAGATGAAAAGTTATAATCATACAAAAAAATTTCTAACAGAGAAATACAAATTTAAATGTGAAGTACCATCTCATACCTATCATATTGACAGATACAACAGAAAAAGGAAATGACAAATGTTAAAAGGAATGTTCAAAAACTGAAACACTAATGCAATATTGATGGAGTTATGAATTGATTCAACCATTTGAGAACAATTTGAAATCATTCCTAATGGCCTAAAAAAATTATGCCTACCCCTTTGACCCAGCAATAACCATTAAAAGGTATGTATTACTAAAAAGAAAAAAGGAGGCAGTTAGGTGACTCAGTGGATAGAGCACCAGTCCTGGAACCAGGAGGACATGAGTTCAAATCCAACCTCAGACAATAATTACCTAGCTGTGTGATCTTGAGCAAGACACTAAACTCCACTGCCTTGCAAGAAAAAAAAGAAAAAGGAAAAAATTAATATGTAAAAAAAATATCTCTAGCACCTTTGTGTGGTGGCAAAGAACATCAACTGAGGAATAGCTGAACAAATTGTAGCATTATATTATTGTCCTGGGATTCCCCCCCCCCAATCTTCCTTTCCTCCCCCCATCCCCACACAAAAGGCAATTTGTCTGTCTTTCCATTGTTTGCATGGTATATGTTGATCCAACCTGAATGTGATAAGAGAGAAATCATATTCTTAAGAAAGAAAAATAAAGTAAAAGAGAAAGCAAGATCAGACAATAAGATATCAGCGCCCCCCCCCCCCCCCCCCCCCCCGCCAAATTAAAGGTAATAGTCCTTGGTCTTTGTTCAAACTCCACAGTTCTTTCTCTGGATACAGATGGTATTCTCCATTGCAGACAGTCCCAAATTATCCCTGATTGTTGCACTGATGGAATGATCGAGTCCCATCAAGGTTGATCATCACCCCCATGTTGCTGTTATTGTGTACAATGTTTTTCTGGTTCTGCTCATCTCCCTCAGCATCAGTTCATGCAAATCCCTCCAGGCTTCCCTGAATTCCCATCCCTCCAGGTTTCTAATAGAACAACAGTGTTCCATGACATTAATATAATATACCACAGTTTGTTAAGCCATGCCCCAATTGAAGGACATTTACTTGATTTCCAATTCTTTGCCACCACAAATAGGGCTGCTATGAATATTTTTGTGCAAGTGATGTTTTTACCCTTTTTCATCATCTCTTCAGGGTATAGACCCAGTAGTGGTATTATTGCTGGATCAAAGGGTATGCACATTTTTGTTGCCCTTTGTAGTTCCAGACTGCTCTCCAGAAAGGCTGGATGAGCTCACAGCTCCACCAACAATGTATTAGTGTCCCAGATTTCCCACAACCCTTCCAACAATGATCACTGTCCTTTCTGGTCATATTAGCCAGTCTGAGAGGTGTGAGGTGGTACCTCAGAGATGATTTCATTTGCATTTCTCTAATAAGTAATGATTTAGAGCAATTTTTCATATGACTATGGATCACTTTGATTTCCTCATCTGTAAATTTCCTTTTCATATCCTTTGACCATTTGTCAATTGGGGAATGACTTTCCTTTGATCATTTGTCAATTGGGGAATGGCTTTTTTTTTTCAATTTGACTCAGTTCTCTGTTTATTTTATTTCCCAGTTTACTACGTTTCTTTTGATCTTGGTTACAGTGGTTTTGTCTGTGCAAAAGTTTTTTAATTTGATGTAATCAAAATTATCTAGTTTGTTTTTAGTGATGTTCTCCAACTCTTCCTTAGTCATAAACTACTCCTTGATCTTCTAGTTTGCTTATAATATTGTTTTTAATGTCTAAATCCTGTATCCATTTTGATCTTATCTTGGCATAGGGTGTGAGGTGTTGGTCTAATCTAAGTTTCTTCCATACTAACTTTCAATTTTCCGAGCAGTTTTAATTGGGGATTTTATTGTTATAAGAAATGATGAATAGGATGCTTTCCCAAAAAACCTGGAAAGACTCACATGAACTGACGAAAAGTGAAATGAGCAGAACCAGGAGAACATTGTATGCAGTAATAGCAATATTGTACAACAATCAACTGTGAATGATTTAGCTATTCTCAGCAATACAATGATCCAAGACAATAATTAGTGGATAGAATACCAGGTCTGGAGTAAGGAAGACCCATCTTCTTAAATTCAAGTCCAGCCTCTGACACTTAATAGTTTTATGACCCTGGGCAAGTCACTTAGTCAATAATTAATCAGTTTCCTCATTTGTAAAATGAGCTGGAGAAGGAAATGACAAACCACTCCAGTTTTTTTTTGCCAAGAGAATCCCAACGGGAGTCACAAAGAGTTGATATGACTGATACAACTGAAGAACAAAAACAAATTAAGATTTGCAATACATTTTACACATCTGAGGAAGTATGATGAAAATGCTAATTACTTTCAGAGAAAGAACTGATGCATGCTTTCTTTCACAACTTGACTAATATAGAAATGTTTTGCATGAGTGCACATGTATAACCTATATCAAATTGCTTGACTTCTTGAGGAAGGGAAGGAGAAGAAAGGCAAAGAATTTGGAACTCAAAATTTTAGAAACAAATGTTAAAAATTGTTTTTACATGTATTTGGGAATAAAACAATTTTTTAAAAAAAGAAACTGTCAGTAACCATCCTACCGACCACTTCAACAACCACCACCCTGATCAGTCAGCAGCCACCAACATTAAAGACCCTCTACTAGCAAGAAGATCATGACTCACGGAAGATTCAGATAATGTTCAGGTTAACATTTTTAACCAATAAAGCATTTTTTAATTAAGGCATGTACCTTTTTTAGATATAAAACTATTGCACATTTACTAGACTACAGTATGGTGTTAACTTTTATTTGCAGTGGTAAACCAAAAATTTGTGTGACCCACTTTACTGCAGTAATCTAGAAGCAATATCTCTGAGGGATACCTATAACATGTGTGTTAAAAATACCATTTGAAATCAAGTTTTCTTGACTCCAGAGTCAACCTTCTTCCCATTATAGCACAATGCATTTCTTATTTACATATGTAAGCATATAAGTACATCAAATATTAAACTCACTGAAAATATTATGACACAAAAGATAGTAGGAATATAAAAAATTTAATCTCAGTAATTTCCATACAATCTTTAACAAGTATACCACTGGTATATAGCAATATATTAAATGTTACAGAAAGCAAATTAAACATGATTCCTATCCCTGGAGGCTCACACATTCTTACAAATGAACTATCATATACATAGAAATAAAAAAAAAGCAAGTAAAATTATATAGTCATATGACAAAAGTAAGGGATAAAGAAAAGAAAATGACCTTGCTATTCTGAGTCAAGGCTAAGTTACTGAATACAAGGAGTTAAGTTTTATTAGAAACAGGAAATAAGAGCCAATGTGGTAACATAAGGAGATTTATAATGATAAATTCTCAAACACAGTCCTTGATTTACAGTTACATGATCTACTTAGATTTTCATTTTTAGCACTGAGCCAGTTATTTCACCAATATGTTCATTAGGCAGAAAGCACACAAGCAAACTTTATACCAATTTGCTTATACTTCCCTTGCTTTAGCCAGGACCCATAGGCCCTCTATCTAAACATCTTCAGGATTTTAATCCAACTGGCAGAAGTAGGAGGCAGAACTAAATTGAACAAGGAAAGAGAAGGGTAAAGAAAAAGCAAAGGTTAGTGAATTGCCTAGTGTATGACCATAGGTAGTTATACAGCACAATTTCTCTGGGCCTGATGACTCTAAAGTACTTTCCAAGTTTAATTTAATACAACTTAAATACAGTTAACACTTGAAGGGTGAGAGATATCAGTGAAGAGAAAGTTTAGAGAAAGCAAGTTTTCTCTAAAACAGGAATTCTAGGAAACAGGATTCTCCCATGAAAGGTCTGTCTAGTAGGAAAATAACAACAAAAATGATGATGATGACAAAAAATAATAAGCTACTGTTATTACATAGCACTCTATAGTTTGCAAATAGCTTTTATTATTTCCTATTACCCTCAAAACACCCTGTGAAATAGGTACTTCAGGTATTATTATCTCTATTTTATGAATGAGCAAAGTGAGATTTAGAGAAGTATTAAGTAGCTTGTCAGGAGCCATATAGCTAATATCAGAGTTGGAAGTTAATTCTAATAATAACAGTAAGTTTTCCTAACTACATTACTATAGAAAAAATATGAATTACAAAACAAAATGCTAAGTAAGGTCTGAGAAGGAATGTGATGGGGAGGAAGGATGAAGACAAGGTCTTCCTGAAAGAAGTAAATTTAAAGTAGACTGCAGCACTGAAAGGAAGGAATTTTAGAACATTTGGAAGGACCAAGTTTAACAAAATGACACAGTATGGCAAAGAAAAAAAAGAGATAGACTGAGGAATATTTTTATTTTCAAGAGTAATTATATTTGCTCATAATTACTTGTTTTTAAAGTACATTTACAAAATAGGAGAAAGAAAATATTTTTTCTCAAATTCATTTGTAATCACTTGCTGAGGAATCCTCTTTTGCATAACTATTTTGTCTCACATTTGCCTTAAACAGATTTTTTGCAAATGAAGCAAACATCTGTAGTCCTGTTCCAGCACTTTGTAGTGTTAGAAGTATGGCACATTTTCAACCATGAATGTTATAACTTCCAATCTGCCACTTGGACAATCTCCAGTAAACACTTCACCTGACTCTGGATGTAATTTTGATGACTGTTTGATTTACAAACTTTTAAATAAATTATGCAGCTACTGATAATGGACATATCCAGAATATTATGGAAAATATGTGAGTGTACTACTAAATAAATATAAAGTATGTCTTACAAGGCAACAATTGTTCAAGAATTGATTTATATAGTCATAATTGATGTATACTGATATATACATTGATAGAAGGAATAAATGCCTTCTGACAATTTTCAATAAAAGAATTCCACAGTTAAGATAACATATAAAACTTGTCTAAAAATAGATTTTTGCTTACTTTCAGTTTTCAGGTAAAAGGAAAGGTACCTCATTATATCAAGAAATCAAATATGTGGTAATAGGTTTTTGTACTAATCACACGTTACTCCCAGAAGCTATTCCACATACCATATTTTCCCATGTATAAGATGCACCCCTTTTTTGAAAAATTTGGGGTCTAAAAACTGGGAGCATCTTATCCAGGGGGTTGTAGTTTTTTTTATATTTCTCGCTTTTTCGTGCTTGATTTTGCATTCATTGCTGTATATATTTTTTTATTTCATTTCCCCACTTCTTCACACTTGTCTTTGCTCTCATTGTTTCACATTTGTTACTAGTATATTAGGTTATGTTTTGCAACGTTCTACCCAGAAATAGCTCAGAAAAGATTTTCGTACAGTGCTGAATTCAAGTTCAAAGTGATGCAGTTTGCAAAAATGAATGGAAATAGTGATGCTGAACCTAAGTTTGGTCCTCTTCTAACTGAGAAAATGATCTGAGACTGCTATGGGAAGAAGAAACCCTACTGAAAATGCCCTGACAGGAGGCCATGAGAGGCAAGTCAGCAAAATGGCCTGAGTTAGAAAAGGAATTGAAGAGATGGATTGGATAGCAAAGGGCAATTGGAATTCCTGTGTCCACAATGATGGTTCAGCACAAGGCCAGAAGAACTGCTGATGAAAAAGAAGTGATTGATTTCAAAGAAAGACACAATTGGTACTTCAGGTTCATGAAACAGAATGTCCATGCACCAGAATTGCTCAAAAGATGCTTGAAAGCTATGAGCAGAAGGTCCTGGAATTTCATAACAAATAAAACTTGAATTCAATAACTTTATATCATTCATTTTTTTTCAAATTTGGGGCCCCAAAATTAACAAGCATCTTTTATACATGGGGAAATATGGTATTTTTTAAGGTTAGGTTTCTTCCACTTATAATGGCATAAGCAACTATAACTGACCAATTGGCATTGCTAGTAACTTGGTGGTTCTCAGCATTTGTATTTTTCTCAATATTTCTAATAAGCACTAGAAAATTAAATAAAATTCAAAAAGGAAAAACTGAATTTTTCTCAACAACACAGGTTGTCAAATATGCAGGATATTCAGGTCAAGGTGAATAATAATATTTAGCTGTGGCATACATTCTTTTGTTGCTTAAAAAGGAACAACCCGTTATCAAGAACCATCTTTACTTTTCAGCTATTGTGGTTCTTCCTCTCTTTTATCATGAGCTTGGGTCTGAAGAGAACCATATTGCTCATTCCCACTTAATCAACTGTAGAAGAAACTTTACTGATTGTTTGCCTCATGAATGGCAACTGTAGCATTTACATCATAATCATGAAATTCACTATCTCAGAGTTCACCCTCAAGTGAATCAAATGGAATATTTCTTATTAGTTTTAAAAATTTGTTCATCAGAGTTCAAATTATATCACAAGGGATATGCTAAAATAAACATAAATCCCCAAAAATCTGAAAAATCAGAAAAATAAAAAATTAGCAAATAGTGGAAATTACATGCAAATATAAAATTCTATTTACTCTAAATACATTATTCACAAAGTTTTATAAATACCTGACAAATTCATTGAAGTTCCAAGGAAAAATAGACATGGGCAAATAAGTGACTACCAAAAAATAAATGTAGGAGCATTTCCTCCTATTTAGAGGCATCTCAGAGGCACTTGCATATTGAGCTCTAGAGTCAGGAAGATCCTAGTTCAAAAAAGACCCAGTTGTATGATGCCAAGCAAATTACTTAATTTCTGTTTGTCTCAGTTTCAACAATTGTAAGATGAAGGTTATAGCAGCCTCCTAGGGTTGTAAAGATCAAGTGAGATTATTTGTACATTATTAAGCACAGTACTGGGCTCACCTAGTAGGCACTATATAAATGCTTGTTACTATTATTCACAACTTTTAAATTATAAAGTGCTTAAGCATATCTATCATTTGACACATCAGGTCCTTATGGGTAGAAGCATATTTTATTTCATTATTCAGGAAGTTTTTAGAATGCTAAAAATAGAAATATTTAAAATGTTTCAAGTGTCTCAAATTTTTTTTGTATCAATTGATATGATGTCCTTCCAGTGTCAAAGAATCAAAACTGAATTTTAAGAATTCAATAAATGGGGGGCGGCTAGGTGGCGTAGTGGATAAAGCACTGGTCCTGGAGTCAGGAGTACCTGGGTTCAAATCTGGTCTCAGACACTTAATAATTACCTAGCTGTGTGGCCTTGGACAAGCCACTTAACCCTATTTGCCTTGCAAAAACCTAAAAAAAGAATTCAATAAATGAAAAGGAAGAATACAGAACTAAGGGAATAATTTATAAAGTAAAAATAATGAAAAGGGAGTGGGCTAAGTGTCTCACAGGATACAGCACCAGCCCTAGAATCAGAGGACCTAAGTTCAAATCCAGTCTCAGACATTTGATAATTTCCCAGCTGTGTGACCACAGGCACATTACTTAACCCCAGTGCCTGCCTTGCCAAAATAATAATAATAATAATAATAATAATAATAATAATATAAGGAAAAATAACTTTGAAAGATATAAAACTTATAACTAAAAAATTAATTAATGAGCATTCCGGAAGAGGACTGATGATTGATGCCTGTTGCTATCAAGCTCCTGAAAAAAGTGTGATGGAATCAAGATGCAGAATAAAACATACATTTTTTGGCCATGGCCATGGCCAAAAATGGCAAAAAAAAAAAAATAAGGTGGGTTTGGGGTTTGTTTTTTGCTATAATGGAGGGGAGAGACTGGAAGAGAAAAAAAAATAATAATGCCAAAAAAGGAAAAAAAAAGATATAAGACAATCTCTGCCCTCGAACTTACATTTCAAAAGGAAATATTAAAAATAGAAGGGAAAGAAGTTTTACTGTGAGAATTCACAAGGATTGTGAGTAAAGGCATAATGTATATTTCCTGAACCTCAATGATAGGTTCAGGATATCAAAAGAAATAGAACAAGACCTCTAGTTCACTGTGATTAACTTATGGGAGGGCAAAAACAAGTTACATAGAATATGCCATGCAAATTAAACCACCACCACTTCCTCAGACACCTTCTCAGACACCAATGAATGTAACCCTCAACCCCTAAGCCCTAGAGCCCTTGGAAGAGCAAAAATACTAATTAACAATGGTTCTAGCCTGGCCCCTGCAGCCATCATTGAAAGGAGCAACCCCTGTGGAGAAAGGACCCACAATGTTCACCAGCACCAAAATCTACTACTAATCATTCTAGAAATAGTAGTACTGCTCCCAGACATACTTCCATCCTAGGTCCCCTCCTCCATCATCCAAAAAAATCAACAAGAGAGGACTGACTGCTAAGTTCTCAAAGGCAAAGTCTTCGGTGCTATCTGATGGTTCAAGATCAGAAATGGATATCATTATGTCGGTGGAAATCATAAAGATGCATCACCATCTGCTTTGTTTAGAGAGTACAGGATCTTGACATTAGACATTCACCTAAAATTTCCTTTAAGTGCTCTCTCCCTCCTACCCCCCACCCATTAGAGATGTGAGTTCCCTAAGAGCAGGAACAGTGTTACTTTGTATCTCCAATGCTTGGCAAGTACTTTGCACATTGTAAGGACTTCATAAATTCTTTTCAATTCTTTTACAGGATGAGCAGGCACAGATAGTTGAAATCAGAATTGGAAAACCCATACAGATGAGATTTATATCCACTTGAGCATTTTAATTGAAAATCTGATTAATATGAAATGAATATTCAATTGAAGAGACACAGAAAACTGTGATATGTAAAAGGAAAGAAAGAGTCCAGCATAGTGGAGAGAGGATCAATCCTGGACTCACAAAGCCTGGGTTCGATTCTTATTTCTGATGCATATGCTATAATCTTGCACAATGTAGTCACTTAACCTCTCAGCTCTCTCAAATCTTAGTACCAACTAGTTGTGGATTGGCTTTCAACGTAAGGAATTTCTCCACATCCCACGAACTCAGAGGTTTGACTCATTCTGCCAATAAATGGGTAAGGCTCAAAACTAGGCCTGGGGTACACTGAGACAGAACCTGTTCTCCAGGAGCTTAAATCTCTAAAGTTAGGAAGGTCATCATATAAACAAATTATGCTGATTATACCAGACAGACAGAATGCAAGCTTCTTAAAAGCAAAGAGAACAGGAAATATTTCTTCTTCCTCATGTCTGCCTCCTAACTTCCCTTTCAGCTAAAAGCCTACATTCTACAAAAAGTTTTTCCTGCTCACCTTAAGAGTAGTACAATCCCTCAGTGGAGGGAATTATCTATTTATCTTTCCTAAATTGTGCTTGTAGCTAGTTATTTGTATGCTGTCTCTCCCCATTAAATTGTAGCTGGCCTTTCACTTTTCTTTGTATCCCCTGAGTCTGGTGCTGTGTGTCTTGTGGGTGCTTTTACTCCTCTCCTCTCTAAACTGAGCAAAGACAGCTGAACAGGGGAGTGTAAACATCTATGAAAATACTCAGATGGTCAAAAACTTCACAAAACAATGAAGCCAGTCAGAATTTTTCAAGAAGTATGAAATCAAAAGAATCATAAAATCAAACAATTGAAAGGTGAACAGACCTAAGGGGAAAAGTATAAAGGAAGAAAGAAGAATATCAATAAATAAAATACTTTAACATTTGAAAATGTGCCCCTTTTCGAGCCATGTCTAGAGGTTATCTCAACCTAAATGGACATTTCTGAAGTTTTTTCTGGCTTTACATTATTTTATTCTGTCAACAATCATCTACTATGAGTTATGCTCTGTGCTCCTGTGGATACAGGGACAAGAACAAATTAGCTTCTGCCCTGAAGGAGCTTACATTCTAATGAGGGAAGATTAACAGAATATATTAAACAAAACAATATATACAAATAAGGAAAAGACAAGTTAAATACAGGGTAGTTTGGGATGATGCAGTTGAATGCAATCAGGAAAAGCCTCACTCAAAAGATGGTATCTGAGCTACATGTTGCCGGGTTAAAGAGGGAGTACATTATAGACAAACTAGAGTCATGTTTTAAATCAATATTTTAGGAATAAGATTATGCCAATCAAATTATACATACTCATGTTCTTCAAAATATTTTCCTTGAAAAGAGAAATTAGGGAGGGGAGGGTAAATAAGGAGCAACAATATTTTGTGTTTTCAAATAATAAGTATAGACTATCTCCTGGAATTCACATGGCTAACATGCCCCCCCCCCCCCATGAAGTAGAAGTCAGGTCTTCATGACCCAAACATTAACACAACAGATAAATAAAAGAACAAAACCTTAAGCAAATATCTTTAGGAGAAATAGAGACAAAGTACCTTCCTGAAGTGCAATAAGAAAGCTGTCTATATCCTGTAATGAAAAAACCTCTACAATGTCTAGCTCTGGTAATAAAGTTCTTGAAAGAGAATATATTGTATTCTTGGAATATAATCTCTTTGTTAATGAAAGTATTTTTGTTTTATATTTTAGAATATAAAATTAGGATGCAATTTAAAAAAGATTATCACCCATTCTTTTGTAAATTTAAAATATGTAAGGGTTTAAATTCCAGGAAAATTCATATTAAAATTTTTGACATAAGTAAGAATCTTAAGTCATTTACCTGTGAATTAGAAATTAGAGCACATGTGGTAAAAATGAATAATAACTGAGATTTATTTATTGCTTTAAGGTTTACAAAGTGCTGTATATACTTAAGTACACTGGTCCTAGCCTATCTCCTGCTACAAACCAAACTTTCAAGACCTACTAACTTAAAACCTATCTAATCAGTTGATACCTATGAAAACAACCATGTTATAAATAATCTATAATGATAGGAATAGTTGTATTACCACAGTATTTAGGAACTGCTTCAATTGCTTGCTGAGGCAAATTTTTAACTTGCCTGAACTAGCAGACAAACCCTGCATTCTCAGCAACATGGAGAGCAGGATGACCCAGCTAATGTTTATTTATGAAAAAAAAGTTCTCACTACAGTGAAACAAGTTTTCCTCCTTATACTACACACTTCTAGGACAATATTCTCCAAACTCAGAACAAGGAAACACATTTTATGCCATAAAGAGGACTCATTCTAAGTCTTGTCATAGAATACTAAAATTTTAGCACTCAAAGGATCCTTGCTGACCAACTCCCTAATTCAACTCGGTCTTACAGATTCAGACACTGAAACTCGAAGACATGAAATGACTTAGTCAAAGTCACAAATCTAATCAGCAAAAGAGCTTGGAAGAAAAGCCTGGGGAAAAGGGAAGGGAGAAAAATTATAAAATAGCTGACTTCAAGAATTTAAAAGGCTGTCATGTAGAAGAGGAAAGGGTTTTAGACTTGTTCTACAGAACTTGAAACAATGGGTAGGTGTTAAAAATTGTCAAATAGAAACTTCAGGAAGGAACACCTGCCTCATAATTAAAGCTTCCTAAAGATCATATGGACTAAATGGGCTACCTCATCAGGGTCATGAAGCAAAGAATGATAATCACTTTCCCCAGTATGCTTGGTTAAGAGGGTATTCTTTCTCAGGTATGAAGGGGACTGACTAGCTGTCACAGAAGTACCTTTAAGCTCTGAAAAGCTGTGATTCTGTGATCAAATCCTATCTTTCACATGGGACCCCTACTCTCATACTTCTGGTATAGAATTCTGAGGCTTAGAGTAGCAAAAAAAAAAAAAGCAGACCATTAAGAAATTACACACAGGGGCGGCTAGGTGGCGTAGTGGATAAAGCACCGGCCTTGGAGTCAGGAGTACCTGGGTTCAAATCCGGTCTCAGACACTTAATAATTACCTAGCTGTGTGGCCTTGGGCAAGCCACTTAACCCCATTTGCCTTGCAAAAAAAAAAAAAAAAAAAGAAAGAAAGAAATTACACACACAAAAAAGGTAAAAATGACAATTTTAAAACAGATTGTCAGGCAGACAAAAAAATTGTGCAAATGAGTAATTTAAAATTTATTTCAAGACATTTAATTTTTTAATAGCTAAACGTGTTAGAGTTATCAATCAACTAACAAGCAATTAAATAGCAAATCAAATCACTCATTTATTGACTCAGGTGCTATAAGCAAATACATTCTTAACAAGCAATGGATAATGAATAAGGCTGAGTCCTAAAGCAAAACAAAAACATCTATAATTATAATAAAGTTAAAAAGAAAGTTAAAGTAGCATAGCTTCACCCAATGTGGAATACCTGACTAACATCTTGTCCTACTTCCATCTTCAAAGCTAATTCAGATTGTTGATTTAAGTTTTCCAAATCCACTGGGTTAACATGAACCTACCTAGAAGATAAAATTAGCTCAACTGTATATGTAACAACTCTTGAGCTCATTCTTAGTATAGTGTTTTTATTTGATTACCCTATATGTGAAATGATACAAAAATATTAATTTTTACAAAATCACTAGGCATGTGAGGAATATTCACCTACGTATTTTGCAGAATTTAGAAAACTAAGGCCTTTAAAGGCTAAATGACCTGGGCAAAGTAAATTTTACTTGAACTATCTCATACTATTCAGCTAACATGTAAATCTGGTTAAAGAGCAGTTAGGTGGCACAGTAGATAGAGAGCTGGACATGCAATCAGAATCACTTCTCTTCCCAAGCTCAAATATGGCCTCAGACATTTAACTGTGTGACCCTGGTCAAGTCACTTACTCCTGGTTGCCTCAGGCAACTAAGCAATAAAATAAGATAGAGAAGGAAATAGTAAACCACTCCAGTGCCAAGAAAACCCCAAATGGGGTCACAAAGAGTCAAATGTGACTCAACAAAGAGCTTGGTTAGATGGTTTTATGGGTTACACTGACATTAAAAGCTATAATTCAATGGTGTTTAGAATTATTTAAAATCTTATCTACTACTTGCCCTACCTTCATTCCACATCATATTAATGTCCTTGGTTTAAAAATCTGTATTTTTCTACAACTTATGTTGTGTTTTAAAATACAAAGCTCCTATGGAACACATCATTTATTAATCTCCTACATTGGGTGCTGAGTCAATCTCTGGGAATACAAAGAAAGGTCAAACCCAGAACCCACCCACTAACTAGGGAGAGCAGCACCCAAGCACCTCTAGACAAACAATACAAACAATAATAGAGATGAAAGTAGAAGGAAGGTACTCTATAAAGAAAGGTCAGAAAGCATTCTTAAAGTGCAGGAGACAAAGTTGAGGAGGACAGAACCTAGGCTGGGGGGGCAGGCAAAAATACACAGTCTGAGTTCGTTCTGACACAGTAAAGGAGAGTGACTCAATCTCAGAGTATGTGGGGGAGATAAAGTAAAGGGTGGAAAACCAAAGGGGGTCTGATTATGAAGAATAGGTAATTTTCTATGAAGTTGTGAAGCACCAAACAAAACTTCAGGTTAACTATAATTGTGTTTACAGATTTACTTGCCCTCTGAAACAAGAGGTAGCAAATATAAAATCTTTCCTAGACAACTCAAGAGTCTTTAAATCTAAACAAATATTTTTTAATGCAAAAATGTCTTTTTTTTCATTTCTGTCTCTTTTCTTCAATATCAGAGCCCAGCTTTTACTTTTTTTTTCATTCTTATCTGACTATTCTAATTTCAGATTACTGTTTCTAATCAGCCACACACTGAAAAAACAAACAATATATAATTCTTAAGAAATTTATGATTCAAAAAGGTCTCATGAGTAAAATGGAAAGGAAGATTCAGCGTCAGACACTTAATAGCTGGGTGACCCTGGGCAACTCAGTTAATTTCCGCTTGTCTTAATTCACTAGAGAAATAAATTGCAAACCACTCTAGTATTCTCACCAAGAAAATTTCATAGACAGAACTGGTGGGCTATGGTACAAACAGGACCACAGAATCAGACACAACTGAACAAATGAACAACAAAAATATCTTAATCACTGTGCTAAACATTGGAAATGCAAAGAAAGGCAAAGAAAGTTAGTCCTTCCTATCAAAAGAATTCACAGTCTAATGGGGGGGAGACAATATGCTAATTATGTACAAATAAAATATATTAAGGGTAAACTGAAGTGATCAAGAGAGGGGATGCATTATTACCAAGGAGGAATAGAAAAGGCTTCCTGTGGAAGATGGAATTTTAGTAGGGACTTGAAGGAAGCCAGGGAAAATAGAAGAGAAAGGTGAAGAGAGAAAAGAATTATAGACATGAGGGATAGCCAGTAAAAATGCAGTCCGGACATGTAAAGTCTTAATTGGAACTAGAATACCAGTATCACTGGATCACCAAAGATGTAGAGGAAAAAAAGATGTAAGACAATTAGAAAGGGAGAAAGGAATCATGTTTGGCGGTAGGGACTCAACTACTACAACAGGGATGACTGTTGCCAGTGTCAGGAAAGGAGAGAACATTTATGAGAAATGATGGGAATCAACTTCAAACTGGACAGGGCTATTTAAAGAGTTTGAAGAGTTGAGAATAAGACCCATATTCTGAGTCTGAATAACTGAGAGGATGAACAATAGTAATCTGCAAATTCTCAGCATAAAATTCATGGAAACTGAGACATCAACAAGAGAAATTGTATGTAGAAGATGCAATCCAGGCTTTGGCTTTACCAAGTTAAACCTCAACACACTTTCAAGTCACATCTGATTAGGGAATATTAAAGAATTGGAAGTGACTATGGAGATTTTATAATCCAACATCCTCGTTTTACAGATGTAGACTCTGAGGTCCAGAGAAGTGTAGGGACTGAATTGAGGTCACACAGCTAACAAATAATAATACTGATACTTGAATGGAAGTCTCATGAATTCAAGATAAATCTCCCAAAAACTGTGGACTAATAATCAAGACTTCTATTTATTTTTGACAAGGAGAATGCATAAGAATATTTTAACTGAAAACTTTACAACAGAGAGAGAAAAAATAAAATTGTAATGTCAAGTCCAAATAATATAAAGAGTATAAATTTAAAAGATATATAATCTTAGCATTATAAAGACATTAAAGAAAGAAGGAAAGAACATTAAGGATGGTAAGAACTAAAAAATGTACTAAGGTTTAAGAACAGAGAGTACTTTTAAGAGACGAATAAATAGCTATCTATCCTGGCTGTCATTTACCTGTCTAAATAAGCAGACCTGAATTCAATGATCTTGAGGTCCCCTGTGGCACTGTTTTTATTAATGGGGTATGTATGTGTAATAGATGTAGATCTTCCATTTCTTTAATGTTTCATTCCAAGATTTCCTAAGGGGTAAGGTTTATTTTTTCCCACTTTAAAATAATTCAAGACCATCAAGTATTATTATCTTCCAAGTTTATGTTGTAACAATCTGCAAGCTAGTTTTTTCAGAGGTAAATTGTTTTATGAAAATTTTAATCTTACTTTTATTGTACAATCATATTGTTAATTCTGATTTTTAAGCAATCAATTGGGAAAATGTTTAAATATCAGCATTTATTTTTTACTTATGTGAGTCATTTTTTTCCCTTAAGCATTATATCAGGGAGATAAAAGTAAACACAAAGTTATTAAGGATCAATTACAATCTTTTAAAAAATTTTTAAAATATTTTAAAAATTATACTCATCTTAATAGACTACAACAAACTCAATCTATGAGTCGCTATAAGGCCAAGAAATGGCAATAAATTTTATTACTCACATACATACAGCTACAGTAGCAGTATGGTTTAGTTTTACAAACAACAAAGAGGAAAATTAGAAGTCTAATCCTGGCTTTGATACCAGCTTAATGTATGTCTTATGGGCAAATCACTCAATCTCACCGAATCTGTTTCTCATCCATAAGATTACAAAAATGTTACCTGTTTGACTCATAGGAATGATATGTGATACAAAAGTTATCAAGATCTTTAAAAATAAAGTATCCCTTAAGATTCTGTCCCAGGTCCTCTTCTCTTTTTCCTCTGTGATATTTCACTTGGCGAGTTCAATTATCTTCTTGATACAGAAAATTCCCAGATCTAGATAGGAAGTTGTAGCCTCTCTCCCAAGTTACAGTCCCACAATATCAGTTGCCTTTGGGACACCTTGAACAGGCTTGACATGTCCAAAATGGAACTCTTTTCTTTCCCTCAAAACCCTCCCTTCTTTCCAAGTTCCCTATTACTGCTGTAGACACCACCAATTTTCTTAAGGACACAGTGGATTACTGCCTTGATTTAACCCTTAAAATCCTCACTTTCTCTCATCCCTCATATCAAATCATTTGTTCAATCTTTCCATTTGCATCTTTATATCATCTCTCTCTCTCTCTCTCTCTCTCTCTCTATATATATATATATATATATATATATATATATATATATATATATCCCCTTCCCTCCACTCACCAAGTCACCATTCTGTTGCAGTTCGATATTGCCTCTCACCTGAACTATTCAAATGATCTATCTTCTGTAAGACTATTCCAATCTATCTATTCAATTGCCAAAGTGAATTTTCTAAATCACAAATCTTTAATCTAGCATAACATCTATTTTAGAGATGTTAAACAGTCTCAGTATGTATACTCTGAACCAGATTAAAATTTAATTGGGAAATATTTAATAAAATAAATTAAAATAGAAAACCACATGTTAATATTACCTATGTTATGTTTTAAGTTAATACATGACCCCCAGGAATCCTTATGTATTTATTATGGTCTTCATTTCTACTTGAGTTTGACATCACTGCCCTATTCAGTGATTTCCAGTTCCCTATTACCTCCAAGGTCAAATATAAAGTCCTTTGGGTTGGTGTTGGAGTTGTTATTTTCTTCTGCACTCCTCACATCCCCTGTATATACTCTACAATGCACTCATCTACTTGCTATTCCTGGCACAAAAAACTTCACCTCTCAGCTTTGTCCCAAGCCTGGAATACCCTGGATTCCTTCAAGACTAAGGTCAAATCCACACTTTCTCAAGAAATCCTTTCCTAGAGTCCATGTCTCACCTTCCACCTACACAATAAATAACTTTTATGGACTTAGTTATGTACATGTTATCTCTCACATTAGAATGTGAGCACCTTGAGGGCAGGGTACTTTTTGCCTTTGTTTGGATTCTCCCATCCCAAAGACAATTCCTGGGCCATGCTAAGTATTTAATTTATAATGACTTAACCTACCTTGAAATAAATAATAATTGAAGAATTATATTTTTTCTTTTACAAAATGTATAATGTCATAAGAAACTATCAGAGGATACCACTGATAGAGATAGACATGGTAGAGGTCTACCTGAAAATTAAGGTAAGACTTACATCCAAATCTTTCAGAGTCCAAAGCCAAGCTTCTATTCATATGCCGCTCTCTGACTCCCTTAGAATACCAAATAGATTCTTAAATTGAGGGAAAACAAAGACAGGCACTATCCATACTTTACAACATTAATTAAAACTCTCAATTCCTTTATATTTTTAAAGCTTCAAGAACAATTTCCACCAACCAGAAGTTTATAACAGTTAGCACAGATATATACACAGCTATTTTTGTCAAGCCAACCTTTTAAAGTACATCAATTAGTGGCAAGAAATATTTAAAAAGCAAGGTTTTTCAATTATCCAAGCAAGAAGAAAGTCAAATTCTCACTTTAACTTTGACAACAGCAGTTGTTGCCGTCTTCAGGCTAGTCTTCTTTCTCCCACTCTCCTCTGCACTAGTCAAGCCTCTGCGGCTTGGCAGAGCCCCAGGAGTCACTTACCCCACCCCCACAAGTTCACTAAGCTAGCCAAGCTTCAGGTGACTCACTACCACATCAGAAAACTGATATTGATCTCTTGAAGGAAGAAAATTTTTTGATTTACATAAATAAGCTAGGCTGGAAGCATATTAAAGTAAGAAATTAATAAGACAAAGAGGAAATAAGTTTAAGGTTCAAGTTCTCCAAGAGCTAACCTCTAAGGCTTGGAAGGATTTACTTTACACAGTAAATACTGACATCTGGGAAACATTGCAGGAAAAAGAAACAGGTATTGCAATCACAAACATGAAAATTTCTTTGCATCAAGAAAGTTTAGTTAAAAATAAAAAGTTTCAGAAACTACCGAATGGTTTTCAGTAGAAACCAAAAAAAGAAAGCTATTGCCTTGCATCAAGAACTTTTTAAAGAACTTCTAGGTCTATCAGACAATTTACATATCCAAAATTCCACAACTGAGGTAGTCAGCCTACCAAAATTAAAATGCAAAAAATTAAAAAGAGCCTCAACATCATTCCAAAAACCTACTTTAAAATCTCAGCAATTCATGTGGTATTTTAGTGAAGGGCCATTAGGCAGGCAGGTGGGAGAGACAGGTTTCTTCCAGGAGAGAAAATACTATTTTAAGTTAGTGAGCAAACTTGATAAAGCACTCAGTAAATTAACAGTAAATTACAACTAGCCACTACTGAAATTTACTTTTTCATTCTATCATGTACAGAAGATAAATTTTATTCGTTTCTTTTCCTTTTAAAAAAATGTCTTTAAACTAAGTCTTATTTTTAATAATACTTCATCCTGTTTCAAAGCTAACTCCAGGTTCTCTCCCCATGTCATCAGGCTACATATTCAAGAAAGTTTTTAATATCATCAGAGGCCAATCAAAGGACCAGTAAGGGTAAAGCTCTGAGAGGATTAGTACTATTAAGTTTGGCTATCAATTTAATTTCTTTGGCATTAAAAATTTATAACAAAGTATCTAATTGGGGCGGCTAGGTGGCACAGTGGCTAGAGCACCAGCTCTGGAGTCAGGAGTTTAAAAGCAGCCTCAGACATTTAATAATTACCTAGCTGTGTGGCCTTGGACAAGCCACTTAACCCCGTTTGGCTTGCAAAAACCTTAAAAAAAAAGTATCTAATTAAAGTAATGGAGAAGTTGTCATTTTATGGTGGAAAGAAAATTCTGAGCACTGAATGAAAGTTCTCTTAAAACATTGAAAAATTTATTAAATAAATGATATTTGCTCGCATGCCTGCTAAGTCACAATCTTCATCTCTCAGGGATAAAAATGAATTCTCAGGGTGTCATATAGCTAAAATGATAAAAACCCAAATGTGGGTTTTTTTTAATGAAAATTGATCATGACACTGCTCTCAAGGACATCTACACAATGCAAACATATTTCACTCCAGAAATACAGTATAAACCTGTAATAATATAATTTAGTACTTAGTTTCAGATAGACAAAGTTTAAACCATGTCCCTTGACAGCTATAGGGAATAAAAACCTTTTAATCATGATTAGCACAAGTCAATCATGAGACTCAATTCCCTATCATTATGTATAGTATATGCTATATCTTGAAATAAGCATTAAAGTTTAAAATCATAATCAGAATTGATTATTCCTCCCATAATCCATAAATTACATCATCTTCTAGGGAACAATAGATAGTAAATCAAGTTATTTCAATAATAAAATAACCTCACAGATCACCTAAATGACAGGGGATCATCACCAAACTAGATTCTTTGATCTCAAGAATAAAGCTAAACTAGCAAATTTAAACAAGACCCACAGATAACAGGATTTTCAAGGAATGAGTAGTGGTAATATCTGAATGACATTCCAAAGTCCAATTAATTTTATTATTAATCATACTTTTTATGCTTCATCTTGTTAGTACAAAGAATAAATTATATAATAACTGACACAGACTTCAAGGTTCACAAAATGTTTTACATATTATTTTATTCTCACAAAGACCTATGAAGTGGGAACTATCGGCATAATTAGCACTATTTTACAGATGAAGAAAGAAAAGATAAAAGAGGTTAAGGACCTTGCCCAGGATTGGAGACATAGTTCAAACCCCAGATCTTTCTGATTCCACACCTTCTACATGAAGAACCTTTCCTCAACTACTATGTGTTGACAGCTGATAAAGAATCCCTAATACCTTCTAACAATAAAAATTGCCACGTATTGCTTTTGAATATATTTCATATAAATTTTCATATGCATATTTTGTTTTGCCCAATAGAATGAAAATGCCATAAAGATGGAGTTCTCTGAAATTCTTATATTCAAGAAAAGGGGCCCATATGCACTGAGAGAAAGCATTTTTTTCAATGAGTAAAGAACTTGTAGGTTGAGTTTTTTTGGAAAATAGCATTAATTTCTGTTAAACTATTTAATGGTAAAATGGAATGAACTTGACGATTGTTTCTCCTGTCATTTTCCTGATTCTAGAAATTGATACTTCAACCTTGTATATAGATTCATTTCTATAAAAATAAAGATACTTCTATAGAACACTCGAGTTTTAGGAGTTCCCTGACTCTTGAGATGAATCTATGCTTGGTCATTCTTAGGCTAAGACCTAAATTCCACCTTTTAATATCAACTTATTATATGAAAAATTAGTTTAAGATAAACTTTTTCATTGCTCTCTTTTTGTTCTAATATACTATTACAATGATACCCATTACATTTTATTTATATACTTCATTTAAAATAGATTTAATGTAGTATTTAGGGACAAAAATAAACATACTTTCTCTTCACAAGAGAAAGACAAACCATCAGAGGCATTCAACATTTTCCTTTTGCTTTTACATATCTATTTAAAAACTAGATATCGTTAAAAAAATGATATGCATATAATACTAAATTTGGGGAGACATGTTCTAATTTTATTTAAATCATATCCTATAAAATTCAGTAAGCTCAATAATTTACAATTATTTCATTTTACATTAAATGTAAAAACTGACTAGGTAAAAAAATTTTACACTATGGTTTTCTTTTTCTATGACAGATTTCTTAAATATGACAAAGCTATACTAGATCATGAATTTATAAATATCAAACAATATTCATAACTTGTGTTTTGTAGCCAAAAAGGTAGTACTAGTGAAAAACTAAATTTCTCACAAAATTTGTCAAGTATTAAAATATATCACTATTTGCCATTTGAAGTTCCTGTTCTAAGTTTTCTAGAACTTATCAACGCTCTATAACTGAAATAAATTAACATATATCTTTATTTAGCTTCAATACATTTCATAAAATAAATATTTATCTATTACCAATACTTCTCTAAAGTTAAATGCTAATAAATGCTGATTTCAAAACTCTGAAAATCTGAGCAATGAGATCCCAAGTGAAACCACCAAAACATTTGGAACAAACTACTCTGCAAAAGGTGACACCTTTAAGGGTCTAGTCTAGAATTATCTAATTCCAACAATTCTGCCAGTTAAAATTAATAGTGGGTGGGAAAGAGGGATTGTAAGGACACTCACTAGTCTCTTGATAAAAGATGTTACAGTTACAAAGGTCTAGACCATAAACAAAGAGCAGAAGAGGGGGAATCTATCATCACCATAATAGCTGACAATTATAAAATGTTTTAACAATTCATAAATTGTACACCTAAAAAAATTGTTCATTATCTACATTAGATTGTGTGACCCTTCAAATAATCCTTTGAGTTACTGTTATTTTCATTTTATAAATGGGGAAAATTTAAGTATATAGAAAATGACTTGCTGAAGATCACCCATTAAAGAGCTGGAATTCAAACCCACACTGTTTCCTAACTCCAGATTCCATACTTTCTACTAAAAGAGTTGCCTCCATTTTTTTTTTAGGGTTTTTGCAAGGAAAATGGGGTTAAGTGGCTTGCCCAAGGCCACACAGCTAGGTAATTATTAAGTGTCTGAGACCGGATTTGAACCCAGGTACTCCTGACTCCAGGGCCTGTGCTTTATGCACTGCGCCACCTAGCCGCCCTGAGTTGCCTCCATTTTTAAAATTTTAGCATCTTTCAAGGTCTGCCTTTCAGTCATATCAGCTAAAAACCACCAGGGTCTCCAAGACAGCAAGCTGAAAGGCAAAAAATGTACTTCTTAATTTTGGATAACTCATTTCTACTAGAAGGACTAACCAAAGGGTTAACAATTCACTGAGAAAATAGGAAATCCCATTAATTACACAAATTACCTAGTCCTCAAAAAGACATCTACCACAAAATATATTTCCTTTATTTTGGATCCAAGTTGAGATGGAAGCATCTAACTATGAATTATGAAGGAGCTAATATTCAGATAGTGAATTACAAAGGCTTCCTGTTTACTCTCCTCCCTCCAATTATCTGAATTATTTGGTGTAGGGAAAAAAAACAGCAAATTAAGTCAGTTCTTTCTTCTATAAATTACATTAAAAGTGTAGTATGAAAGGAATTTGAGACTGATGATTAATATATAGTTATGAACTAGTCTATGAACTTCAGCAATTTATAATTTTCCGAGTCTTAGAAATTCAGGCAGTAAAGTCAAATATGGAAAGCCGAAGAAGGATAAATTTAACATAACATCATCCTTGCTGTTTATAAAACCACAAATTGCTTTTGTATTACAGGTATCTTATCTCATTTTCCATAATCACACAGTTAATAACATATCACAAGATGGAGTATATATCAGGTTGTAAAAGGACTTCATTTGTTTAAAGAATACCTTCCATGTGCAGCTAAGGGGCTAGAGCACTGGGCCCTGCAGTCAGAAGGACCTCAGTTCAAATTCAGTTGATACTTATTAGCTGTGTGACCTTGGACAAGTTACTTTACCCCATTGCCTCACAGATTAACAACAAAAAAATACAATACAGTACCAACAAAGTGAAAATTTTTTTATATAAAAATGATACATGTATATGTTTATTTCAATTTTCTAAGATGTTCCAAAACAAGCATAATTATATTTTGCCAAGTACTGTCTATAAATATGTGGATTAGCAATGATTAAATTTTTTTCTCTACCTTATTATAGATAATACTAACTCTGTTGTGTAGCAATTGTTAGAAAATGCAAATATGTTTGATTTCTAATATATCAAATGCTATTAAAGCATCACAGAAATTGGGGCTATAGATGAAAAATTCTATCACTGACTTAAATCACAAGCAAGATAATGAATGCTAAAGATCCTTAATTTACTGAATAAAAATTAGGTTGCAAAAAGTTAAGGTTCATATTTGTAAAAGGTTATTACTGGCCACGTTGTTCTTAAATGAAGAGTTATATTATGATACCAGGAATAGCAACAAATGTAAAATTGATTTTAAACTGTAAAGCATTTCAACATTGGTATCATTTAAACAAAAACTAACAATTTATTTTTTAAATGCAATTACAAATATCCAAGGGTAACCTGATTTTGATCTGACACTTAGGTGAAACTGTTTAAAAAAGCAACCTTTAATTTAATTTTTAAAGACTGACAGTTAAACAAGAAATCATAAAATAAAATTGTGATAATCAAAGATTTCATAATTATCTGTTAACTATTGCTCCATTTTCAAACTTAATGCATTTTCCAGTCCAACATTTTCTCAAGAAATTTATGACTATTGTAGAAGAATTGTTCTTAATAAATTCACTTCTGATGATCTCACACACAAACACATAGTCCTCAGGGTCATTAAAATCATGCACCTCTTCTATATTTTTCAGATATCACAGACATTTTAGTTTTATATACTACTTATATAAATTTATGTATATATATGTATACACATACAGTACATATATATATATATGCAATGAGAGAAAGAAAGAAAATCTTTCCTTATACCTATATACAGCACAACTCAAGAATCCAAGAAAAACTGAGTAGACTTCACAGTACTCAGAATTTCCAAAGGTCACAGCTTTTACTTTTTTCCATAAACTTACACAATAGAAGTCTTAATTTGATACAGTATTTTTAAAATTGTCTTGATTTTGAAAAGACCCCAGATGTATAGAGAGACTATTCAAATGAACTGCCTGAGGTAGCTAGCATTTAAATTTTAACCTACTACAGTTTGCAGCATTATTACTAGAACCAATTATGAACACACCCACCCTTTTCAAGCATAGCTGAATTTTTAGAGAAAAGAAAAATGTCTGCTAGGCTTGATGCCACCAGTTGAATCTAAACCGTTCAAAATTCTGATTCTCTCTCTCTCTTTTTATCCTAGTGTGTATTAAATGCCTATTATCGGTACTCAATACATATCTGCTAGGCTGAAAAAGGCAAAGAAAGTAACAGAGACGTCTGGGGCCACCGTATCTTCCAATAAGCAAACCCAAAAGGTTAAAAAAAAAAAAAGCCTACATTCCAGGCACCGGCCTTTCTTCATTCTCTCTGTCCCTACCCGATGGAGAATGATCTATCTATGTGGCATCTATAAAAGCTCATAAAAATCGGTTTCTGTCTCGAGTGCCGGGGAAAGTTTTCCTAAAGGCAGCAGCGACGGCACCACCGACGCGGGAGGGCGGGTGCCGAGCCCCACAAGGCGCCCCGTCCCGGCAGGGGCTGGCCCCGGGCCGGGGGCACCGCGCTGCACCCCCGGGGCCGGGAGGCCCACGGCGACGCGCCCGCACCCTCCCCGAAGCCCTCTCTCCAGGGCCGCGGCAGCGGCCTCGCCTCGGGGCCCGGGGGCCCGGGGGCCCGCGGCGGCCAGGGCACACGCCTCCCCGCGACCACCCCGCCCCGCGTCCCCGCACGAAGCCCCGCTTACCTTCATGGTGGCGGCTGGGCGGCCGCGAGGCTCCCGCACACACACGATTCACCTGCACCTGGGGCGGAGACAAAAGGCGGCGAGTGAGCGGCCGGGACCCCCGCGCCCCGCGCCCCGCTTCCCCATTGTGGGCCCCGCCGGAGTTTCCCGGTCCCCGGCGATGACGCCATTTCTGTCAGAGCAGAAAGTCACAACAAACCCCGGAGTCCGGCCCCGATCCTTCCCCGCCCCGGCCCGGGCCTCCTCCCCGCGGCCGGCCTGCGGCGCGGCCCCCGCCCGGGGGGCTCCGGGGCGGGCAGGGCCCCGCGCCCGCCGCGGGGGTGGCCCCCTCTCTCTCTCCCCCCCCCCGCCCGGGGGCACACGGGCGCCCCGGAGCCGGGGGCCCCCTCCGGCCGCCGCATTCCCCCGCCGAGCGGGCGTCCCTACCTGGCCGGGGCCGAGCCCCCTTCCCCTGCTCCGCCCCGCAGCCGGCGACCCCGAGGGCCGGGGGGGGGGGCAGATGGGGGGCAGGGGAGGCCGCGGGTCCGGCGGCGGCCGCGGCTCCTCCTCCTCCTCCCGCGGCGGCGGCTGGTACCTTTGTTTGGCGGCCGCTCGAGCTCCCGAGCTGGGGGGGGGGGGAGGGAGCGAAGCGCGGAGAAAATCCCCCGCCGGACCCCGGGCCCGGGCCCCGAGCAGGGCCCCCCCGCGGACGCGGAGCGCGATGGGCCCGCTGCGGCTCCGTCCGGGCGCCGGTCCAGGCGGGGGGCCGTGGCGGCGGCGGCGGCGGCTCGGGGGCTCCTCTCCGATCCGGTGTCTGGGCTGCTCACTCCGGACTCGACTGACGGGCAAACATCACTCCCCCTCCCTCCCCCGAGCCCCCTTCCCCTCCCCTGCTTCCCTCCCCTCGTCTTCCCTCCCGCCCCTACCTACCCTCCTTCCTCAGCCTGCCCGGCAGGAGGCCTGCGATTGGCTGCTGACATTTAGAACCCGCCCCCGGCCTCTCGCCATTGGTCCCCGGGATACAAACACCGACGCCATTTTCCACCAGTTCTATGGAAACAGAAAGTGACGCCGCGGAGCTCGCCGGGAGTTGTAGTCCAGCCGCCGGGACCGGAGCTCCGGCCTCCCACCGCCCAAGACTGCAAGACCCCTAATGCTCCGCGTCGGCGTGAGGGGAATAGGAGCGGAGTGGAGGGCGGAGGAGGCCCGGAGCTAGCGATCGCTAGGGAGGCGGCGGCGACGCCTGCGCAGTGCGACGGGGATGGCGCATTTTCTCGTACCGAGTAATGCGGAGACGCTGGCGGCTGAAAAGGGCGGAGAGTGTCCTAGTGAAGCAGTGGGAGGGATTCGTGTTGGCGGCGGGAGGAGCCTCGAAGTGAACTATAAAGGAGGAAGTTGAGGCACGGCGGTGCCGCTTTGGGACCGGCCCCGAGAAACGCTCGTTCTCCGCTTCTGCTGAGCGCCGAGGTGCAGACGGCGGGGGAACCCGAATGGTGAGAGAGCAGAGGGGGCGGGGAGAGGAAAGAAAGAGGGACGAGGACCCGGATGCTAACGCGGCTGGAGCTTCCTCGTCTGTGTCTGTGTGTGCGCGCGCGCGCGTGTGCGCTTCTCTCGGTCTGTTGGAGGCCGCGGAGGGAGCGAGGGGCCATGGAGGCCGGGGCAGCCCGGCCTGCTGACTTCCGCCGAGGGAAGCAGCGCCTTTGAACCGCAGCCCTTCCCTTTGGCCTTAAAACTGGGGACTCGCTGGTGCCACATGCAGAAGCAGGGGGTCCGGGTTTGAATTCGGCCCTTCTCTGGCACCTCAGCCTCACCTTTTGAGTTGAGGGCCTTGAGCTAGGTAAGAGTTCTTATGAATGTTGTTTTTTTATCCCCCAATAACATACGAAGATAGTTTTCCAACATTCATCACCATCAGCCTTTTTTTTTACCATCAGCTTTTAAAGTTCCACATTTCCCTACCTCCCTCCCCGAGACCGCAAGTAAGGTGATACAATCAGGTTTAAGACATCTCTCTATTAGTCACACTGTGGAAGAAGAAGCAATACTAAAGACAAAAGACCACGAGAAAGAAACAGGTTTTAAAAAAGTGAAAAGTAGTATCCTTTGGTCTGCATCCCGTAGCTCTGATTTGTGCCCTGTGTCTAAATCCTTTCACAAAATAATTTTAAAATACATAGTATTACAAAGTAAACCAGCTATCGAAATGCGTGCTTATTAAAAAAATTTTTTTTTTCAAATTCAACCCTTCTTCCACATAGATTAGAGTTCCTTCCGCTCCAGAGTTACGATTCCCCTCAGATCCATAATCCAAAGATTTCGGTGTTGAGTTCCAGCTGTCTGGAATCCAAAGAAATTGGCCTGCTTCACAAATATATCATAGGAAATATCACTTCCTTGGGGGAAAAAAAAAGTTTATTTTAACATTTTGGAGGTTTTGAAAAAAAATCAGGCTTAAATCACAATTTGATCATTGGATAGAACGTGGATTATTGTCTTTTTTTGAAGGCAGTTTTTCTACTCAGAAGAATGAGGAATGCTGTAATTAGGCTTGAGACATTTATAGTTTTACTTTAACCTCTAACACTGAATGTCATGTACCACAAATGAACCTATTTGCATTAATGTCTTGGATATCTATATTTAAAAGGTTGAGGATATGTATCCATTATAAACAGGTTTCTGTCTTCTACAGCAAAAGAATAAAGAGGCAATTGTTAGATGCTTAACTTGGAGCCAAGGAAAACCCATGACTTTTATTAACTGTCTGTCCATGACAGTTAATACTTAACTACTCTAAATCTCAGATTCTTCATTTGTAAAATAGGAATAATAAAGCTTATAGTATATACCTATCTCACAGGGTTATGAAGGATCAAGTGAGAAAATGTCTGATTTGTGTTGTGGAAGGAATGTGAACGGCCATGAGGGGAAAACAAATTGTGTTTTAATAAATGACACCAAACTAACTATAAAAAAAGAAAATATATGTAAATTACTTTCCAAATCTTAAAATGTGTGTGTGTATGTGTGTGTGTTGATGGGGGTGGGGTCAAGGACAAATAATTTCTATGATTTCTCCACTACAGTTCCTGTATCTTTCTTCTGAGAAGAGGCATGGTGATAAATATCCTACTAGACAGAATAGATAGAATCCTAGAATATAAAGACTAGAAGGTAGCCTAGAAATAATCTCTTCCTACCCCTCATTTCTTCTGATAAGAAAAGGGGTCCACAGAGATGAAACACCTAGTATCAATTAGTCTTTTTTTTAAAGCCTCCCATGGGTCTATTATTGTGCTAGATAGCAACATTCAACTGTTCCTTGCCACTTATGGTCTGATATAATAATTTACGAGACAAAACTAACCCAAGAGACAATTTGTAGAACTACTTCATGCCTGGTCTTTATGAAGGTAATTTCATGATTTTTAAAAATATATTTAAATCATTTAACCATGGCCAGAACTTGTTTAGTATGTAATGTACCATCTCAGTAAAGATTGAAAATTATTTAATTAGAGTTTTTTATTATTTCCAAAGATATTTTACAGATTTACAGAAGTTCAATTATTTCTGGATGTAGCACCAGTTATGTTAGAGGTAGAGTATTTTAAAAAATGTTATATGGCATATTTCTCCTTATTATCTTTTTCCAGACATTCATAGTAGTATTCTGATATTAGATGTGGGAATAATTTAGGGTAGTTTATTCTGTAATCTTGTTGTCAAGGCAAGTGAAAAATTGCCTTCTTTGTACAGGTAAGCAGATATGTTATGCTAGATGAAGTATAGAGTTTTGAAATAAATTATAATAGGATTAATTCTTATGTGAAAAGTAGTATATTGTAAGCAGTGTGAATGGCCAACTGGATCTGCTGCTGCAGGGGGTAATTAATACATGATCACAGAAGCTAGGTGCAGTGGTTTTCTTTATTTCTTTATATAAGGGTGAGTACTGTATTTTGGAATTCTTTACCGTTTATCATCAAATGCCTCCTATATCATCTATGCCCATAAAGTAAAATATTAACATACATTATATGAATCTGCAGTTTATTTTATATGATTATATGTAGAATCTTATTAGCAAGGATCTGAAAAAGTTTGTTTTGTCTTTTTCTTAAACTGCAAATGATTATGAACTATAAGGATGCTTTCTGTTATCTGTAGCCCCTCAAGCAGACTAGATTTTCAAAAGCTTATTACATTGTAAGCTTAATACCATGGTATTGAGGAGGGAAAATCCTGAATTATAAAGATCTGTTTTCTTTGTATCCAAGAGCCTATAGAGAATGAGATCACAGTCTGAGATGACTATGCTCTCAGCTCCATGAAGGTCACTAGAATAAATAGGGAGAATGAGGAAGAACAGTAAGTACTGTGATTAAGAGGGGAGAAAGGGGATCTTTTTTTTTAAATTTTTAAAACAAGAAAACTAGCTCAAGTCTTCTTGATTTCCATGAATGGTGTTTTATCCATACCACCTGCTATTATTATTCTGTAAGTTCTGTCTCTATTGTTTTTGTTAGCAAATTGCTTGGCCTAGCATGTAGTACTTCAGTGACTTGGTGATTAAGAGTACCTTTGGACCAGTCTGTCTAATAGTGCCTACTAAGTAATTCCCTTTGCTTTAAGAGTATAAAAGTAGCAGAGTTCAAAGATGCTGTCAGTCTCATGGGATTCTTCAGGATAAGCAAGAGAAAGAAGTTTATAATCATATGGGAGGTTCACATTTGGTTCAATGATTATACCTAAAACAATGTTGATTAATGTTGCTAGATGGCAACCTGGAAGGGAACCTTCAATAGCGTTTTCAGGGTTTGACTGTCCTCAGACTTTTAACACTTTGTGCACTGGGTAAAGTGGAGGGTTTTCCTTCCTGTATGTATGTCTTTATTTTCTTGTTTTTAGAACAAGTAGGTTTGTGCTTAAAATTATAAAGGAAATCACTGTGCTCGAAATTATAAAGGGAAAATTAAGCCAGTTTCATGACCAACTTCTAAGCTCAAAGGAAATGGCCTCCTGACTAGATTAGACAAAGTTCAATGTAAACATCAGCAGAGTTCTTGAGGCATGTTACAGAGGCTAGATGATATTGGAAATGTTTCTTTTATGCCCCTCCATGCTTACTTAATACATTTGAAGTTGATACAAAGTTAGAGCAAATAGTTAAAATTTGAATGGCAGACTCATGCTCCAAAAATGTCAACCAGCTGTAATAATTGGATGAATATAGAAAAATAAAACTTAATTTGTAGGTTCTTAAGTCTTTTAAATTAGTTACTTCAGTAGTCCATACCCTTTCTGGATATTTGCTCACTATATCCCCTATATTCTAGTCACTATCTTCATTTTAAACCTTGGCTCTATCCCTGGGTTTCCCAGGTGGGTTGAACTTTCACCTTATCTTGCTTGAAGTCAAGCCTCCATCTCCCTTCCCAGCCAGACTTACTTCCCAGTCATTTTCCCATTATTTGTTTGTTTCATTTTGAGTTCCAAGTTGTCGCCCACATCCTCCCTCCCAAACCCACAGTAGAAAAGGCCAACATTTGATATAGATATATGTGGTTCACTTCTTTGGAGGTAGATAGCGTTTTCCTTCATAAATCCTTCGTTGTAGATTCGAATGTTTATATTATTCAGAATAGCTTAGTTATTCATGGTTACTCTTCTAACCATATTGCTGTTAACACAGTTTTCTTTTGGTTGAGATCACAGTGTGATTTTCATTATTTCACTTTGCATCATTTCATAATCTTTAATGAACCTTCGTGAAAGTTCCTTTTCATGCAAGTTCTCTCCATGTTTTTCTGAAATCAATCTGCTCATCATTTCTTTCTAATTTTATTACAATCTTAAAGCTTTTCAGCCATTCCACAATTGATGGATATCCCTTAATTTCCAGGTCTTTGCCATCTCTAAAAAAACTTCTTTAAAAATTTAAGAACATAGAGGTTCCTTTCTTTTTTCTCTGATCTCTTTAGGAAACAGACCTAGTAGTGATATTGCTGGATCAAAGGGTGTATGCAGTTTTATAACTTTTTGGGTATAATTCCAGATTCTCTCCAAACATCCCCTTTCCATTGTCTTTCAAATGTAAGCACTTTCAGGGCAGAGTGTAGCTTTGTATCTTGCTTTTTTGTATTTTTTCCCCATTATTCAACAATCTCATTTTCAGTTCAAGAGTCTATAAACTTTGAGCTAAGAATGCTTTTTACATTTTTAAACAAAATTTTATTTTCATTGGTCCAAACTACACTTTGCCAATAACCTGGAATAGTGAAGAAAGAGTTGGCCTCAGGAAAAAAGACCTGGATTAAATCCCAACCTCTTGACACATCCTGACTTGTGACCCTGGGCAAGTCACTAAAGTCTCACTTCTGAGCAATTCAGTATACCTATAAATGGCAGAGAAAATGCCAGCGTACATTTGTAAGGAGTGTTTTCTATACCAGTGAAATTACAGGTCCATGCTCTGTCCTTCCAATATTCATTAGGTAGCTTTCATGAGTTGCTGGAAAATCCCGTCTCATGGTGAAGAACAATTTGGTGATGAGTCCTCTCTAAAGTTCACTAGTTTAATCATCAGACCTGAGCCTATATCTGACATCTACAGACAAACAGGTCCTAGAGGCAGGACCTGCCACCATCCATTGGCAAAGCCTTGAAGAACTCAGGATCATTGCCATGTCATAATGAAGCATCAGGGTAGGACTAAAGGAAAGAAGAAACTGGAGATGTGAGTATAGATACATGTAAAATTTTGACTTTTGATTCAGAAAATTAGCTGTGTAAGTTCATGACAGAGAAAATGTGTCTAAGCAAGAGTTCAAGTTACCTGGGTATTTTAGTTAACTGAAAGCTCAATGTGAGGCTAACAGATCCTAATGCAATGAAAATCGTAACCCCTCCCCCCAAAAAAGATGTGTCTTTATTTAAGCATCACCTTTGTACCTGCAACAGTACTAAGCATTTTACAAATATCATTTCATTTGATCTTTAAAACAATTCTGGTAGATAAATACTATAATTGACCTCATTTAACAACAGAGGTGGACTGAAGTTAAATACTTGCCCAGGGTCCCCTAACTAGGATTTGAACTCAGATCATCCTAACCCAGACCCAGTGCTCAATCCATTGTGCCGCCTTGCTTCTATTTTTTTTTAATGATAAGAAAGGTGAGGTCAAGTGGAGAATTAGAAAAAGTAACTTGTTGAATAATGTCTGAGCTAAAGATTAAAATAAAAATAATAATTATTAAAAGGTAATTTCAGTAAAAATCTCAAGTTCAATATAAATAAACATCATTCCCTTTATTTCTCTCCCAAATTCATCTGAGATGTGAGGGTGGACTACTTCAAGATTCAGAAGAGAAGAACACAAGGAAAAAAGGATATGGTCTTAGATGAAGGAATAGATAGCATATACTCCTAATCCATGAGTAAGATTATTAATATAGACAAAGAGTCAGGATATTCCCACTTCTTTCTTAATCTTGGAATAGCCTTTCGTAATAGTCATGACCCAAATGACTGGTTTTCACAAAACAGTCTTTTTATGAGGAGGCAGTGTTGCATGGGTTTGAGTCTGCAGGAAGGGAAACAAAATTGGAGAATTGGGAAAATAGGTATACGGTCTGACTGGTGGGAATAGAAGGCCAAGATCCTGCCAGTTACCATCTCTTGGATGTTTCGGGATGACTTGGAGGAATAGATTGTATCAGGTGATACTAAGTTGCCCAATACTTGAAGCTGGTATTTGGAGGCTTAATGAACATTGTTTTTCTGCCAAGGAATAGGTTGGCCCAGATAATATCTGGGTCTCAACTCACAAGATTGTGTCAGTAATGTTTCTGATATTAATCTACATTCTTGTTGCTACCACTGAATGAGTGTCCCATTTTCTCTGCAGTAGTCAGACCAGAGCATTATAAATGCCATAATTCTAGTCACTAGGAATATGACAACAAAAGTGAAATTTTATGTGATCAAGGAGATTTACATTCTATAAGAGGAAAATATCAGTAAGGAAAGAGAGAAAGAAATACAAGGCATCCTGGAGGAAGATCAGTAAACACAGAAGGAACCAAAAAAATCCACGTATAAAAGTTGGAACTTGGCACTAAACCTCAAAGCAAACCAAGGCTTCTAAGAGGTGGAAGAAGGGAAGGAGAACAGATAGCCATTGCAAAGTCACCGAAATAGGAAATGGTTAGCGTGTATGAGGAACAGCAAGACAATCATTTTGGTTGAATTTTAGAGTGCAAGGAAAAGATTAATTAGGTAATAAAGCTGGAAAAGGAGAACCAAATTGTGAAGAGCTTTAAATGTGAAGAGCTACTAGGAAGTACTGGAGATTATTGAACAGAATGATCATGGTCTTTATCACTTTAGCATCTCTTTGGAGGATGGACGTGTTGTATAAAGATACTTGAGGTACAGAGAACAACAATGAGGTTCACAGTGGTCCAAGTAAGAGGTGGTGGAAGGACCTGAACTAAAGACTAGTTCTTACTAGTTGTTAAGAACTAGTGACTTCTAAGTAAGAAGAAGAGGGAAGATGGTAAAAGTATAAAAATACAACTGACAATAATCCATTACAAACAAATGGATTTGTAGGATGAGTGAAAATTATCTTGATGGTAACACTACAGTTGTCAAAATGGGTAATTGGCAAGGTGGTGCTATATTCATTGTTAAGTTTGGAAGAAAGGTAAGTAACTTTTGTCCATGTTGAGCTTGACATACCTACAGAATATCCAATTTACCATGTTTAACAGCTCAGGATATATAGATCTAAGAGTCATCTGAGTAGAGATGATAATTAAACCCTTGGGTCTGATGAAATCACCAACTGAACTGGTATATAGAAAAAAGAGAGGAGAATCTAGGACAAAGCCCTTTAGCTTATGGCTTTCAAGAGTGTGATATGGGGGGCAGCTAGGTGGCACAGTGGATGGAGCACCGGCCCTGGAGTCAAGAGTACCCGAGTTCAAATCCGGCCTCAGATACTTAATAATTACCTAGCTGGGTGGCCTTGGGCAAGCCACTTAACCCCATTGCCTTGCAAAAAAACTTTTTTTAAAAAAGTGTGTTATACATGATAAGCCAGCAAAGGAGATTGAGAAGAAACAATCAGACAGAACAACTAAGAAAAGAGCATTCAGGAAGAGAGGGTGCTCTATTGCATTTAGGGTTGTTGGGAACCTGAGAAGAATGAGGATTAATAAAAGTCCATTAGATTTGATTATTGAGAGATCATAAGTGACTTTAGAGTTTGCAATTCCAATTGAATAATGAGGTTGGACACCACACTGCAAAGGCTCTTTTCCAAACCTTAAAAAACCAAATATACCTGGACTGAGACACTTAATAATTACCTAGCTGTGTGGCCTTGGGCAAGCCACTTAACCCCATTTGCCTTGCAAAAAAAATAAAAAATAAAATGAGACTTTTCACATACAGAATAAAACAGGATTGTATATGAAAATGCAAATCTATTACATACAACTTGCTTTTCTTTTTACATAGGTAATAAATTCTGTGTCTTATTTGTATTTCTATGCTTGCCTTGTATTTCATTTTGATTTTCCTTCTGTTCTTTTGTCCATTTTAAAACAAAGATTCATTGACCTTCTGTTCTTTCTTTTTTCTTTTTTTTTTTTTTTGACAACTGTATTTTACTCCCAACTCCTCCAGTTCCTCACATTGCCAGGAGGAGGCGGGGGGAACATATCCCTTGCAACATACAGAGTCCCCCAGATATCTTTTTGTGGTTTTAAGCTAAAAGCTTTAATATACACAAAAATGTTTACAGCAACACTTCTTTTTTTTTTTTTTAGTTTATTTTCATTTCTTTGCAAGACAATGGGGTTAAGTGGCTTGCCCAAGGCCATACAGCTAGGTAGTTATTAAGTGTCTGGGGCTGGATTGAACTCCTGACTCCAGGGCCAGTGCTCTGTCCACTGCATCACCTAGCTGCCCCTACGCTTTTTTTAAATTTTATTCATTTAAGGCAATGAGGTTAAGTGACTTGCCCAAGATCACACAGCTAGTTAATTATTAAGTGTCTGAGGTGGGATTTAAACTCAGGTCCTCCTGACTCCTGGACTGGTGCTCTGTCCACTGTTCCACCTAGCTGCCACTTAGCTGGCAACACTTTTTATGGTAGCAAAGAACTGAAAAAGCAATCAATAAATTTTTACTGATTGAAATAAAGTTACTATCTGTGGAGATGGATAAACATTTTGGTACTGTGAATGAAATGGCATATTTTACTGTAAGAAGCAATGATCATAATTCAGAGAAACATGCAAAGACTTACATTAACTGATAATGAAGTAAGCAGAGGTAAGAAAATAATATGTACAAATGACCACAACGAGGTAAATAAAACAATTACCACAAAAAAAATGGAAATTGAATGATATGGAATTATGAAGAAATTTCAATCCAGAGAAGAGATATGAAACTCCTTTATAGAGATAAGAATTCACTGTAGTGAAGCTTGGTATGTAATGTTAGATTTTTCAATGTATTGATTGATTACTTTTACTGAATTTTTTTTCTCTTTTTCCACTTTAAAAAAATTCTGTTATGAGATTACTCTCTGGGAGGGGAAAGGGAAGCAGTCATTGAGAAATCTAAATAATATAAAAAACAAAATATATCAGTAAAAATCTATTATTTAAAAACAGTCAAGCAAAGTAAATTCTTACATTGGCTATGTCCAAAATTGTATTTTGTGTCCATCAATCTGTCAAGAGGTAGGTAGCATGCTTCATCATCAGTCTGATGGACTTATAGTTGGTCATTGCATTGATCAGAATTTTTTTAAGTCTTTCAAGGTTGTTTTTCTCTGTAGTGTTGTTACTACTGCATAAATCTTAGTTCTGCCCACGTCACTGTGCAATAATTCATACAATTCTTTTCCCATATAATACTTTTACATTTGTCATTTCTTATGATATAATAATTATAATAATAATCTATTATATGTATGTGTTCTAATTTATTCAATTATTTCCTATTTCATATACCTACTTATTTACTGTAACAAATAGAACTGCTTTTTGGTAGAGCATATGCTTCCCAGACATCTCCATTCCACTCAGTCCATTATCTCCACCTCTTTTTCACCAGGATTTCTTAACATTTTTGGCAATATGATTAAGCCTTTCTCAGAATATTTTTAAGTGAATAAGATAAAATACACTACATTGAAAAAGAAAACCAATTCTATTAAAACATGAATGTTCTTATAAATGAACCCCCCCCCCCCCCAGAAATCTGTGGACCCCAGATTAAGAATCACTGCTGTAAACTCTTCCTACCTTTCGATCTAATTTCCACTTATGGACCAGGTTATGAGCATAAAAATGTTGTTTATTCAATTGCTTTGTCCATTCATTTTTGTCAAACTTTTTCTTTGGGAGAAAAAGTTCTGAGGAAGGGGAAAGTGCCAGGAAATGAATGATTTTCTGAGAATGTAGATCTGTGTCACCTCGATCCTCTTATTCATAAATCACAGTGATTATTACCTCAGAATCAAATAAAGTCCTCTATTTGACATTTAAGCTACTTTACAACCTGGCAGTTGCTATCTTTCCAGTCTTGTCATATTTTATTACTTGTTGTTTATTACACACTACACTCCCTTTCCTACCTATATGTCTTAGCACTATCTAACCCACTGTTGTGGAATATTCTCCCTCCTCTCCTCCTCTTAGTTTCCCTTGCTTTGCTCGAGACTCAATTCATATGTAACCTTCGACCCGCAGACCTTTCTAGCCCTCCTGGCCAGTGTAGCTTTCCCCCAAGGATACTTTACTTCTCATCTCTTTGCACTGTATATGCATCATCTTTGTTTTCATGTCATCTCCTTCAAAGTAGTAAGCTCCTGGAGAACAAGGACGATTTTTGTAGTTTTTAACCTTTCTTTATCAGAGTGCCTGCCACATAAAATTTTTTTGATATGTCAATTATACATGAATAAGCTGACAAAGTTAAAGAAGAGGACCTTGGGGACCAAATAGAAAAATAAGATAAAACTTGAGACACTTCCTTACCAGAGCCATCCTTTCCCTTACTGTGATACTGGTGACCCCCAAATTCAGAGTTCATGATTTAGAAAAGGTCAAAATGGAGCTCTCAACTTGATTTCCTTAACATTTTCTCTGATTCACCTACAGACTAAGTGATTGAAATAGGCAGTTCATTCCCATTAGCTCATATAGTGGGATGTCTCCTAAAAAGATATCTATGATAGCTGACATTCATTAACATATTACTAGCATATGATAATAACAGAACTTGATCTTATTCAAAAAGAATAATTAGTTGTGGCACAGCATTGTATATGAGTACATTGATTGACTGATTTGTATAAAAATTCCACAAAGCTAAGGGCATACTCTTATGGACATACTATTTGAATGAAGATCAAAGAAATGAAAAGGGAAGTGATGTCATGGTGAGCGTACTCTATAAACAGCCAAAGCATCTGGAGGACACCTCAGAATGCTTTCTCCCAAGCTACACACAGCCATGATGGAGAATTTGCACCAGGAAAAGATGTTCCACCAGGAAAACGTTCCACCACCCCCCTCCAACTTAACTCTACTTAATGTATTTTGTATGTGTATGTATGTTATGTATGTATGTATTGTGTATATATATAAAATATATATGCAGTTAGAAATATATATGTATATATTTTTGTATTTTGTTTTCTCCTAGTATAATTTAAGTATCTTGAAATCAGGTATTTAGTTTTTTTTCTCTCTATCCCTAGTGCAAGCACAGTTTATTGCATATATTAAGCATTTAATATAATGGCTAATGATTGAATCACCTACTAATTTCATCAGTTCCTGAACTCTAGATCCATGTTGTCAATTATTTAAGCATGGTGTTATCCTCTTCCTTCACCCAGTAAGTCCCTCCTTCCAAACTTTCCAATATCTATTTGAAGGTAATATAACATCTTCCCAGGATCCCAGCTTTGATATACCTCAGAGTCATCCCTAACTCTACCTTTTTCCTCACCCTTCATAGTCATTTATTGGTCAAGTCCTATCAATTCTATTTTTGTATTATTGCTGTTCTCTTCCAGAACAGGGCCACTACCTTTATTCAGGCTTTAATTGCCTCTCACTATATTGTTTTAATTGTTTCTTTGTTTCTGGTCTTTTCTAGTTATATATAGTCCATCCTCTCTTAGGTAGCTGTCAAAATAATCTTTTGAAACTACAGATATGGTCACATCACCTTTTGTCTCTAGTAGAGAATATACTCCTCAGTTTGGCATTTAAGAGTCTACAATCTAGTGATATCTTGGCTTTCCAGCTTTATTTTATAATATTCCTATCATAAACTACACATTTTAGCCAAAGTGAACTACTAGCAATTTTTTTAACTCATAATTCCATCTTTTGCCTTTGAAAATTTATTCAGGTGATTTCCCATGCCTGGATTTAACACTTTCCTTCAATTTATTTCTTTTAATCTTTATCTTCAAAGTTCAATTTAGGTGTCACTTCCTCCAGTAAACTTTAATTATTACTACTATATCCCTTCTCATATTTCCTTATATTTATTTGTGTACATAAGAACCTTAGGGTAATCATACTATCTCAAAATTTTCACAAAATCAAAAAGAAATACCACATATAGTCTAATGGCTGTTATTCCAAAATCTAGGATACATAGAGTTGGTGCATAAAAAACTATTCCTGAAGCTATAGTTATATCTTTGTATATGAAATAAAGCATATATTATTTTATTATTGGAATTAATCGGACCAATTGTTCCACCAAGTAAGAAACTGATCATATGTTAGCTAAAGAGTTGTCAATTTTTTGCTCCTTTCCATATCTGGGCCATGGGAAATTTCCTACATTGAATCAAATGAAGCCACAGAAAGGCTCTATTTCCGTTTTTCCCTTTGGTCATTTTCTTTAAGTTACAGCTTTTTAATCATATTCATTCCAGAAATCAAAAGAGCTTGTTTTCCTAGAAACTGCCTGCTCAATTGTGAAAATAATAAAACTAGATAACATCATTTATAGATGGAATTATAATGTTGACTTTTTTTAACTTTAAACTTTTATCCTTCATCAGTGAAAATATTATTGATAAACATTTTGCTCTAGTCTTTGGGCCATTTCTGTATCAATAGTCAATGGTACACTTTAGCATGTCTGAATGGTACACTTTCACACCTGGAGAAACCAGTTCTGGGGCTAGCTCAGAGAAGAAATGGTAACAGTCATGACCTAGAATAGTTATCATGTGAGCAGAAGGAAGGGGCCTGAAATAAGGGGCTGTTGGGATAGTAAAACTGGACAACTGTTTTGATGGTGATGATGGTTGAGAGGAATGCTTAAGAATGGTGTCATGGAAGATTGAGGCTATGGATTTTAATAATGATTGTAAGAATGGTGGTACCCTCAATATAAATAAGAAAGTTTAGAGGAGAGGTAGATGTAGAGAGAAAGAAAAGTTCCATTTTGGTACATGAAGGTTGAGATGCCTACAGGATATTCAGGTAGGGATTCGAGCAGACTTGGTGATCTGGGACTAGAGCTGGAGAGAAATTATACTACCTAGAACCCAAGGGGTAAGGAGAAGGGAATAAATATAAAGAAGTAACTATTACATGCCAGGCACTGTCCTAAAATTTTTATTAATATCTTATTTAATCTTCCCAACAACCCTGTGAGATAGCATTTTACAGTTGAGGAAACTGAATCAAACAGGATAAGTGACTTGTCACACAGCTAGTAAGCATGTGAGTCCAGATTTGAACTCAGGTATTCCTGTCTCCAGACCCTAGACTTGATCCACCTACTTAACTGTCCCAGGAGCAATAAATGGGAGTTAAAGAGTATAACTTGAGGTTTTTGATATAATAAAAATGTCTTAATTCTAAAAGAGGAGTGTGCTCCTTTCCTTCCCATCCCACAAATCTTCCCAGTAGTTGTTCCAAGTCTTCCATAAGGGATATTTGTTCAGGTACATCCCCTTGAAGTGTCCTTACAGCCAAGACTGAATGTTAAAAAGTTCTGACTCTCGAGGAATGAATAACCTGAGTGTATAAAAGTGCTGGTAGGTCTCACAAGATGGAAAGGGTAAATATTGATGATAAACTGTAACCTTGGAAGAAATAACTCACCAAGATGAGATCACAGATCCATTCAAGTATTTCTCCATTTTAAAAGACTTTTTAAAGACAGAAAATTGCCTTTATCTGCTTTTTAACAAACACCAGATCTCATAATGTTTTTTATTGAGAAATTTAATTTTGAATAGATTCACTGAAAGATCTGATAAGTCACTTTACATGTCCACACTTCATTGTAACATTAATCATGTTCTTGGAATAAATTTTTTCCTGTCTACTTTTAATCTTTTTTTGTTGCTGTTCTATTGACATCATTAAAAGTTTAAATTTTGTATTTTATTAACAATATCAGCTACAAAGAGTACAAACAGACATGAAAAATAAAATCCCCAAGTAAAATTTGATCTATTTACATGTTAATAAAGGGAAAATTAGAACTTTACCAAAAAAAAGACATCTATGCCCTTTTTCTAATTTTTTTTTATATCTTGGATTTGTTGCTCTGTTTTTATATATTCCTAGACAATATACAATTTTCTGAATGTTTTCTTCACTCTGTACCACTTTGTGTTTCCCTATTTTTTTGTATTCTCTATATTTGTCATTTTCTATTTTAATTATTGACATGCAGTTAGGAGTGGCTAAGTAGTACAGTGGATAGATTGTTGGACCTGGAGTCAGAAAGACTCATCTTCCTGAGTTCAAATCCAACCTGAGACATTGACTAGCTGTGTGACCCTGAACAAGTCTATTTCCTCATCAATAAAATGAACTAGAGAAGAAAATGGAAAACCATTCCAGTATCTTTATCAAGAAAAATCTCAAATGGAGTCATGAAGAGACTGCCATGACTGGAACAAATGAACAACAATGAGCCATAAGTACATACATCGATATACCAGTTTTTATAAATGTGTCACAATTCTGGGTCATGAAGATTACATTCAGTTTTTCATTATTACAGAGAAAATCTCTAAATATTTTTGCATGGGCATTGGATCTTTGTGTCAAAGAGTATGATTAGATTTGAAACTTGTACTCCTAAGCTACTTTTAACAATATTACACTAATTTATAGTTCTATCAACCATTTTTGCTTGTTTCTTTAACTTAAACAATTTTTTATTTTATTACTTGTGAATTAATAAGGTTTATCTCAAGTTTCTTTAATTTGTAATTCTTTGAATTTTAGGCAGTTTAAATAATTTTTCAAGTAATCTTTGAACAATATCTGATATCCATGGGCATTTTCCCACTAGGAAATATAAATTTTTTCTATTTCCTATAATATCTATGTCATATTTTTATCAAGTGTATTTGCCACAAACCTTTTTTTAAACAATTTTTTTTATCTTGGCTACCATGGACTTTGTGCAGCCAAAAAAAAATAGTTTGTGTTTCTTTATAATCAAATCCATACAATCTTTGAAGCCTTTCGTCACAGATAATGGGCCAGGCTCAGAGACATGAAGACTTAAATTCAAGTCCTGCCCCTGACACTGACTAGATTTTCGATCAGAGAAGTCTCTCAGTGCCTAGATATTAAGATTTTTTTTCTAAGTTAAAAAAAATTCTCCCTCTGAAGATAGACATCAGCTGCTTGGATAGTTTTCATGCAACATGAATAAATCACAGGTCTGGACCCAAAACTAAATAAAATATTTGCCTTCCAATAATTCCATGTGTTTAATGAAAAATTCTCTGTACAATTGAAGAATATGTTAATATTTCTTTGAATTTAAAAATATTATTCTTTTAAGTGAGTTGAGAATATAAATTCATTTTGAGGGGATGGGAAACAAAGTTACACAGTTTCACCAATAGTTTTATTTAATAATCATTCCTTTTCTCAATGTTTTGTACTCTTGGTTGTATCAAATACTAATTTCTTGTGTACATTTGCTTCTATTTCTGAATTTTCTACTGTGCGCCATTGGGCTATTTTTAATCTAGCACTGGATAGTTATGATAATTACTACTTTTTAGCATAGTTTGAAATCTGACTGGATAATTCTCATGTGAACATACATTGTCTTTTCAACAATCAAACTTATTTCTTAAGTATTCATTACCTACAAAGTACTATGCTTAAGGTAGGAGAGGAGGAGACAAAGGCCAAACTAAAGCCATCATTTTATAAAGCTACTGAGTCTCAGAAAGCTAAGAGACCTTTCTTTCTAGCATCATCTCTAGTCAAAAATGTCAGAGGTGAGAGCTGAACTCAGAACCGTAGATTCTAGAGCTAGTTACTTTTCAATTGTTAAAAGTGTCCACTGATGAGATCGTTGTTTATCTAGAAAATTGAAGAAATTCACCCCCCAAATTGAGAAAATGTCTCTAGTTGGATAGAAAGGCCTCTTTTTAAAAGTGAGAATTAGGTTTTAATTCATTATAAAATTCATTATAAAATAAGAAAATGCCCTCTACCAGTATAATAAGGTTCCCTGGATATACTAAGTTATTAAGACTTTGCCCAGGTTCCAGAAGCAGGAGTTAAACCCAATCCATTACATCATAAGGTCTTTCCATATATATATACATATGTGTGTGTGTGTGTGTGTGTGTGTGTGTGTGTGTATACATCATAAGGACTAAAGCATACAAAAGAAAAATCACCTTCATTTTTTATGAAACAAAATACAGGATTTGGTAGAAAGGTATGCTATTTATAAATTGAGAAAGTATATCAAATATTTGAGGACTATACTAAGAAACACTAAAAAGTCTATGAAAACATTAAAGTGATTGACAAATAAAAAGGAAAAATGAAAATCTGAATATTCCATTAGTCGAACTAGGATGAACCAACAAAGCACAAATCTTTGTTTTTTTCCTAATTAATGGATTATAATATGCCTTTAAAAATATTTTATTTATACCTTTTTTCTTTGCATCACAGCCACTTCAGTCCTCTTTTCTTCCATTTTGAACTCTCTTATAAGAAAAACAAAAACATCTTAGACCATGACCAGAGATGACAATCCATTTAATCCTTTATCCTAGTAGTCCCTTCCCTCTATGTCCTACCATAGGCAATATGTTTCATTTTCTGCTCTCTAGGATTTTCAGAATAGCAGAGGTAGGATTTGAACTTAGTTCAAATCTCATGGTCTTTCCTCTGTAACACTCTCTTGATTAGATTTTATAGATGAGGAAAATAAAATCTTTTCAGATGAAGTAACTTTCTCTTATCTCATGGGATTCAGTTGTATATCCACCATACTATGGAAATAACTCTGGATAAAACTTTGAATAAAACTTGGGAGGTTTTTGTGTTCTTTGTATTTAAAAAAAAAATCCTAGAATTTTATCTTAGGAGAAGTATCTCATGATGATTAGGAGAGATACTATAGTTAAATTGAATAATTTCTTAGATAAAATACTTCTTGTTGAATTTTGTAAGGTTTTTTTTTTCACCTAAGCAGCAATTCGGCAAAAGTTGGATTCCCTGCCCTGATATCATCAACAGATATTGATCCATCATTACTCCACTTTCTATTTTGTCCATTTTTTTTTCAGTCTGATGGGAAAGAGGTAGAATTTCAAAGTTGCTTAAATTTAATTTTTCTGATTATTAATAGGTTAGAACACTTTTACATATGACTATTGAAAGGTTTGGATCTTGTTTTCAAAATTCTACTTGTTCATATTCTTCGGTTATTTATCAATTAGAAATGGTTGTTCTTATAAATTTGAAATTTGAATCAGTTTCTTGTACATCTTGGAAATAAGACTTTTATCAGAGAAACTTACTACAAGGATTTCTTTTTCCAGTTACCTTTCTTTAATTTTAGCTATGTTGACTTTGTGCAAACAAAAAACTTTAACTTTATTTAATAAAATTGTCTCTTTCATCTTTATGAGCCTTTCAGTCTTTTAATGAATTCCTCATTTTTTCACAGATCTGAAAAGTATTTTGTTATTTATACCTCCATTTGTTTATGATGTCACCCTTTATATTCAAGTCCTGAATATGTTTATATACAATATGAGATGTTGGTCTGTATACCTTGTTTCTCCCATACTGTTTTTCTGTTTTTCAGTTTTTGTCAGAAAGTGAGTTCTTAGCTTTAGTAGCTGGAATGTTTATCAAATAATAGTCTGCTATGCTCATTTGCTTGTGAATGTTGTATACCTAAATCTATTCAGCTAATTGATTAATCAATACCCTCATTACTATTTTGTAGTTAAACTGAGACTGTGTACTACTAGACAGTTATTAAGATATTTATTTAGTATTCAAATACATTTGTGAATGTTTCTGTATTTATAAAATTTGTACTGAAAAAAGTTTCTTCAGTTTCTTTTAAATTGGCTATGTTTTCTCTGTTCCTCTAATTTTTCTTGATGATTAATCAAAAAAAGATAACTGTTCCCTTTCCCTGGCAATTCTTTCAACAACTTGCTTTTTGTTTTATGTTTCTATGAACAGTTTCTTAATTGTACAAATAAAATGAGATATTTTTCAATTAAAAAATGAATTTCATTCATTTTTTCCTAGTTCTATAAATTAATCCTTTGATAAGAAATTCATATTTTATTAACTGGCATCAGAGGTGTTGAATCTCCCTATCTGTAGTGCAGCTAGAAGTTTAAAGTCAGAAATTGATTAGGAACAATACAAGTATTTTAGAATAAAGAGTGTGAAGTAGAGAAATTGATCCAAAAATTAATGGCACCCTGTAGTGATTAGAAAATAATTTCATATATTTATATATATATATAATATATATATATATATATGTAGGTAGAATATAGTACAAGAAAAAATGATGAGACTCAAGATTCAAGAAAAATCAAATTGCTTAGAGCCAAAGCAATCTAACAGTATAAAAAAAAGGTTCAAATATTATTTAAATATAATGTTTCAGTTAAAATAGAATCATTTCGGAGTAAAGGGAACCACAGAAATACAGTTTTGTCCACCTATACTTAAGAACTCCTATTGCATAAAAATCTGCTTAAAAACATCAAGTTGGGGTAGCTACATGGCGCAATGGATAGAGCACTGGTCCATGGAGTCAGGAGTACCTGAGTTCAAATGTGGCCTCAGACTCTTAATAATTACCTAGATATGTGACTTTGGGCAAACTACTTAACCCCATTGCTTTGCAAAAAAAAAAAAAAAAAAAATCAAGTGAAGGAAAACTCATCACCACCTGTGGCAACCTATTTCATTCTTGTAAGGTTCTACTTGGCAGCCAGGTGAGGTGGGTGGCTTGAGTACTGGCCTTGGAATCAGGAAGACCTGATTCATATCTTGCCCCAGCTTACTAGCTGTGTGACCTTCATCTCTAAAATAGGGATATTATTGGTGCTAACTTCACTGAACTGTTGTAAAGAGAGCATATGTAAAATACCTTATTATTATTAAGAAATTTTTCCTTAAACTTGCATGAACTGTTGCTGAGTGAGAGGAACAGAACCAGAAGAACATTGTATACCCTAACAGCAACATGGGGGTGATGAGTCACTTTAATGGACGTGCTTATTCCACCAGTGTAATAATCAGGGACAATTTTAGGGTATCTGCAATGGGTACCATGTGTATCCAGAGAAAGAATTGTGAAGTTTAAACAAAGACCAAAGATTATTACCTTTAATTTAAAAAAAAAAAGTTGTCTTATGTACTACATAATTTTGCTATCTCTGATATTTTATTTCTTCCTCAAGGATATTTTTTTTCTCTCAACACATTCAATTGTGATCAATGCATAGCATAGAAACAATGTAAAGATTATATAAAACATGAAAATAGTGTAAGGATTGCCTTCTGGGGGAGGGGCAGGGGAGGGAAGGAAGGATAGGGGAAATATTGTAAAATTCCAAACTCTATAAAAAAAATGATAGGGGAGCAGCTAGTTGGCACTGGCCCTGAAGTCAAGAGGACCTGAGTTCAAACCTGGCTTCAGACACTTAAGAATTGTCTATGTAACCTTGGGCAAATCATTTAAACCCCACTACCTCGAATAAATAAAAAAAAAATTTTAAATGATAGAAAGTTTTTCCTTCCTTACTTTCTGACTCTTGTCAATCTTTTTTTTCCTTATTCTTCATTTTGTCTTCTGTGACCAAACAAAACAAATCTAACCCCCAAGATAATAACCTTTTTAGATACATGAAGTTAACTTTGACGTCCCTCTAAAGTCTTCTCTTTTCTAGAGTAAGTAAACTTGAGCAAGTCCTTCAGCCAGTTCAAAGCTATAAGGCATAAAGATCATTGTCTTCAATTAAAACATAGTTACATGTTTTAAATTCAGAGCACCTAAATTGAATTGACTGTGGATGACCCCTTCTTAATTTGAAAAAAAGAAAAAAATTTTCTTTTCCAGAGTAAAACCATGTTTATTCATTTTTATATATGATCTGTTTAATAGTTTTTTAAGATTTTGTTCATTAAATCATGTCATGTCATTTCTGCTCATAAATGACTTTAAAATTACATCCATACACTATTGTTCTATTAGAAACCAGGAGGGATGGGAATTCAGGGAAGCTTGGAAAGATTTGGATGAACTGATGCAGAGCAAGATGAGCAGAACCAGAAAAACATTGTACACCATTAACAGCAACATGGGGGTGATGATCAACTTTGATGGAGTTGCTCATTCCATTAGTGCAACAATCAGGGACAATTTGGGGCTATCTTTGATGGAGAATACCATCTGTATCCAGAGGAAGAATTGTGGAATTTGAACAAAGATCAAAGACTACTATTTTCAATTTAGGGGGAAAAAATTATCTTATTATGTAATTTTTCTATCTCTTATACTTTATTTTTCTTCCTTAAGGATATGGTTTCTCTCTCATCACATTCAACTTAGGTCAATGTATACCATGGAAACAATGTAAAGACTAATAGACTGCCTCCTCTGGGGATGGGGGGGAGGGAAGCAAGAATAGGGGAAAAATTGTAAAACTCAAAATAAATAAAACCTCCCTTAAAAAATTATATTTATACAGTGATACATTTTTAAAGCACAATTGAAAGACGTAAAGCCTGTTTGTAATCAAAAGGAGTCATACTAATGATCTTTCAGCCTTTGCTATCACATAAGGAAGAACAGTTTGAAAACTGAAAGACATATTGAGAATTAGATTTTTCACTTTATTTTTGTCTTTTTAGAGTCACATTAAAGAGATCAAGGTGTAAAGTTTTCACCATGGTTCAAATAAATAACTGGGCTGTGTTTTTTAACAGATCAGCTTTTTTGAATTCTACAAATTATGGAAGAAGCTCAGAAAACATCTGAAAGAATTCTCTTAGAACCCTACAAGTACTTACTTCAATTACCAGGTAACTTCTATTACATTACATAGTAAAGTTTTCTTCTGAATTTCCTTCTGTTTTTCTCTGTGCATTTATTTTATTTTATTTATTTAAGGCAATAGGGTTAAATGACTTGCCCAGGTCACACAGCTAGGCAATTATTAAGTTCTGAGGTCACATTTGAACTCAGAGTCTCCTAGGGTTGGTTGGTGCTCTATCCACTGGGCCACTTAGCTGCCTACCTCTGCATTTTTTAAATATTTCAATGCCTTTCTTTTGTTTTTACATTATTATTATCAACCATACTCCTATTTAACTCTTTTGCTTTTCCTCATCCCCAATTAAAAACCAAGAAAAGGCAAAAAGAAAAGCACTTCTAACAAGTAAGTTGAGTCAAACAAAAGGATTTGGAAAATAGTAACCTAGAAGAGATCACAAGAAAGATCACCATGTTGATTGATGTTTTGTCTTTCATTCTCAAAGATCATGAAATCAGTGAAATGATGCTATGACTTGCAGGGAAATTGGATATGAGTGAGGTGATACTATGCAGTCACCAGTCTTAATTTCTCCTCCAGAGCCATCTGGATCCAGTGGCCAGATAGGGATTTATTGTATAATCAAAAGGACAAGCTCTAACAAGACTTGTGGAAGTTTCTAAGTGATCTCACTAAGAGGACCACTACATTCTCAAAAACTTAAGTAAAGGAGAAGAGGATGGTAGATTTTAGTAAAATACTTAATTTTTTAAAAAGTAGTCCAGATTCCCAGAAAAGGAATAATTGAGTTACTTAAAACTGGACTTTGAAGAACCATGATTTAGAGTTTATACATCATATCTAAGCAAACGGGGATCCACTAGAATCTTTTGAAGATTATTATTCATGCAGTGGTGTGAAAGATGAAATGGAAAGGGGAAAGATGAGGCAGGAAGTCTAACAATATTATTTATATATTAAATTCATACACTTTGCAGAGTACATTTATATAACCTTTTACAATATAGTAGGCAAGAAATGATGAGGTTCTATAATAATTCAATTACAGTGGAGTAGAAAGGATTAAATGAATGAGAGAAGGATTATAGAGATGCAATTGATGAAATGCATACAGAACTTCCTACAAAACAGACCATTTGTGAGTAGAAACTTTGAAGATTTAAGAACTGTTGAAGAACCATGAGCAGTGTTTAGTTTTAAACTTTTCCCATTGCCTTCCACATTTCTCATTATATTACCTACTCTCATTAAGATGTCAGAATTAAAAACAAGGTTTTGCTAAGGAGAATATGAGAAGCAGGGGGACAAAGGCTCAGAACAAAGAATAAGTACAAATTTTTGAAAAAAATGATTTTAATAGAAATTAGGCACCAATAACTTTTGGAAGGTAAAGATAAAATATAAAGATAAACAAAAGTGAAAATAAAATTTTGAACACAATGTTTGAAAACTAAAGATTATAGGATTATGGGATCTTTTAAATGGGACTGATAAAGAATATACATATTTCTCAGTACTACATTGAAAGTTTATAAAAATTAACCATGTATTAAGATATAGCTATATTGCTAATAAATGTAAAAATAAAAAATATTAAACATATCTTTTAGAAACCTTAACACAATAAAAAGAGTAATCAGTTCATCAAACACAAACAAAAGATAAAGAACCAAGATTTAATAATGAAATCTTAAATAATAAGTGGATCAGAGAATTATAAAAACAGTAATGAAAGGAAATTATGTAAATTATTTAAAGGAAATTTTCTTGATGAAACAACATAGCAAAATTTATGTAATCAATTAAAGCAGTCCTCAAAGAAAAAAACTATTTTAAAAAATATACATTGACAAAGAATATGTGTTTTTAAAATTTTAGGAAGTCAACAAATAAAACCAAAAATAAGCACAAAAGAAGAGATATTGGAAATTAGAAGAGAAATAGATAAACTGAAAACCAAAAAGACTACAAAGAAAACATAGGTAACCCTTTGAAAATACTAACAAAAAATTTTCAGAGAGCAGGACATGTAATCAGAGTAATAAATAATCTAAGTAAATTCACAACAAAATCAGAAGAAATAAATTATCTAAAACAAATTCATAAATTCACCATTTTATGTTAAAACTAAGAAGATAAAAGAAACCGCAGAATCCCTTCAAAATTATAAAATACTCAAAGTAAAGAGTACTAAAACAATCTTAATTCAGATTCAGCAAAGGAAATAGAATTCACCATAATGAAACAACTAAAAAGGGGAGAAAGGGGGATATTTCTTGGTACCAGTGGATTCATAGAATTGCATAAATAATTTTTTGACCTGGAAACTCAGTATCTGAGGCCATATTTGAACTCAAGTCTTCCTTACTCCACAGCTGATGCTCCATCCACTGCTCTATCCAATTTTTAAAAAACCAACTAGGTGCCAAATTATACAAAGTATTCTCAAAAACAAAGAAACAATTACTAGACTATGTTTATGTTACAAACATAGCTCTAAAACCTGAACCAGAAACAATAAAGCACAGAGGAAGAATAAAATAGCATTATCATTAATGAATATTTGGTTTGGTTTGGTTTTTTTTTTTAGGTTTTTTAAGGCAAATGGGGTTAAGTGGCTTGCCCAAGGCCATACAGCTAGGTAATTATTAAGTGTCTGAGACCGGATTTGAACCCAGGTACTCCTGACTCCAGGGCAGGTGCTTTATCCACTGCGCCACCTGTAATTAAAATCCTGTCAAACCTATTGCAGCAGTTCATGTAAGAAATCATTTGTTATGGTCAACCTGGAATTTTACCGCAAATTCAGGAATGGCACAGTGTTAGAAAAACAAAGTAAAAAATATTTAAAATTGCATGATTTTCTAAAAAGTGTCATAAGAAATCTTTGTCAAAAGCACAACACTTATTTATTTTGGAAATTCTAAAGTATCTGCATAGTGGGATCTTTTTTTAATAATCATGAAATGTATTTTTCTCAAAACCAAAAGCAAGTATTATACGCAACATCAGAACCTTTTCCAATAATTGTAAAAGTAAAGCAAAAAATACCCATTTACCCCACAATTAATTGATACAGTTCTGGAAGCTTTAATTCAACAGAAAGTGTGAAGACTAGCAGAAGAGATAAAAATCTCTATTTCTTGATGGCATGCTAATTTACTTAGAAAAGTCTAGAAAGTCAGTAAAGATAATAATTGAGAGAATAGCTTCAGCAAAGTGCAGGCTATAAAATTAACAAATCCAAGAGCATTTCAATATAATAATAATAACAAAATTCATGTTGTAATAATAGAAAGGAAAATATTCCAGACAACTACAAAATGAATAGAATTTTTGGAGAATGAATTACCAAAGTACACAAAATCCATGTATAGATTTGGTTACAAGGTGTCACTTGTAGAAGTAAAAATAAACATAGCTGGAGGAATATTCAAATCTCATTCCTTAGTCACTACCAAAGTTAATTTACATTTATAATGCTATTTTAATCAAAACTATCTAAGAGATATTTTATAGAATTTGTTAACAACATCTTTTGAGGGGCAGCTAGGCGGTACAGTGGATAGAGCACCAGCCCTGGAGTCAGGAGTACCTGGGTTCAAATCCGGCCTCAGACACTTAATAATTACCTAGCTGTATGGCCTTGGGCAAGCCACTTAACCCCATTGCCTTGCAAAAATTAAAAAAAAAATAATCTTTTGAAGAAAAAAACATAATATCAAGGGAAATAATGAAAAAAGGTAAAGATGAAGGGAGAATAACAGACCTCAAATTATGTTTCAAAGAAATAGTCAACAAAAACATTCAGTATTGGTTAAAGAAATAGGCAGATAGATGGAACAAACTAGACAAGGGAGAATTAATGGAACTCAATAATCCAGTGTTCAGTAAACCAGAAAATAAATTATTTAGGCAAGAACTTCCTATTGCATAAAAACTGTTGGAAAACTATCTGTAGAAATGACACTTGATTAGAGCTCATACCATAAAATAAAGCAAATCATATACCTTTAACAGCTATGGGCCAGAGATACATTCTTAATTAAACAAGGGAGAGAGACCATTAGAAATTACAAACTATATCATTTTGATTACATGAACATGAAAAACTTCTGCACAAACAAAACTAAAGCACCTGGATAATTATGAAGGGAAGAAGTCTATACAACTTGTTGAGAATTAGTCGCTTTTGTCATGTTACCACTTTACTGGAAGATGGGAGGCCTGAATTTCCAGGTTGTTTTCTCTAAAGGGGAATTTGGAAGCCAGCTTCAACTGGCTTGTAAAAACCTGTTGTTTTATTTTCATTCTGAGCATTAACTTCTCAGATATCAGTAAACGCTACAAATCAGGGCATAATTTATTGTTTTGTTAATTGTCTAGCTTTAAGAAAATGAAAGAGAAAATATTAATTATGCAGATTAAACTTAAAAGTGTTTATTCTGTGTGTACACCCCCCCCCAAAGAATAGATTTTAAAATATTTACATTTCTCCTACTTGCATGTTTTGATGGATTCTAAGATGAAAGGGATTTTTGATTTTGGTCTGGAGGATTAGGAGTTGGGATGGAGTGGAATGTAGAACTCTGATGCTTGGGGTAAGAAAATATATTAAATGTATTAAACTTTTTTAAAAAAAAAGAAGGGAAGAAGTGAAATTTGGAAAATATTTATCATTTCTCAGATACTGACTTAGTATCCAGGCTAACAAATGTATGTAAACAAAAGCCATTCTCAATAGATAAGTAGTGAAAGGATAAAAAGAAGCAGTTTTCCAAAGAATTATAGACAATAACCACATGAAAGAATATTTCTCATCACTAAAAATAATTCAGTTCAAAACAATACTATGTAATATTGTGGAATGATCAGCTGTGATTGACAACTCTTCTCATCAATATAACAATCAAAGACAATTCTAAAAGACGTTAGAGAAAACTATGGAATCTGAATGCAGATTACAGCATGTTATCTTCACCTTTTTAATGTTGTTTTTTGCTTTTCTCTTTTCATCTTTCTTCCCTTTTTTGTTCTGATTCTTCTTTCATGACATGACCAATATGGAAATATGTGTAACACAATTGTACTTGTATAAGTAATATCAAATTACTTGCTATCCTAGGGTAGAGGGAGAGAGGGAGGATGGGAGAGGAAGAAAACTTTAAAAAAATAAATGTTGAAAATTATCTCTACATATAATTGGAAAAATAAATAAATTTTTGAAAATTAAACTTAAAAAGAAATGATGAGCAGGATGGTTTCAGGAAAATCTTTAAAGACTTATATGAATTCATGCAAAGTGAAAGGAGAAGAACCAGAAGAACATTTTACACAGTAACAGCAATATTATAACAATGATCAACTGTGACAGACTTAGTTACTCTGGTCAGTACTCTGATCCAAGACAGTTCCAAAGGCCTCATGATTAAAATGTTATCCAGCCCCAGAGAAAGAACTGATGAATTCTGAGTACAAATTGAATATAATTTTTGCCACTTTTTTCTTGCTTTTATTTTTTCAATATGACTAATATGAAAATGTTTTCCATGGTTTCCCAAATAATTCATATTATATTGCTTGTCTTCTCATTGGATGAAGGAAGAAAAAAATTTAGAAGTCAAAATTTTTTTTCGAGTGCTAAAAACAGTGATTTTCAAGAAAACAATAATAAAGCCATCACAATCATAAGCAGGGAGATTTCAGAAAAGCCTGGGAAGACTTTTCATGAATTGATGCTGAATGAAATTAGTAGAACCAGAAGAATATTATACAACTTAATAGTAGGATTATTTCTTTCTCACAGTTTTTCCCCCTTCAGTTCTAATTTTTCTTTTAAAACATGACTAATATGAAAATATGTTAAACACAATTATATATGTACAACTTGTATCAGATTAGGGAAGGAAAGGGGAGGGTGGTAGAAAAATGTGGAACTAAAAGTTTAGAAAAAGATGAATATTGAAAATTATCTTTGCATGTAATTGGATAAAATAAAATAGCATTATAAAAATACAGATAGACACACCCCAATAGAGGAAAAATTTTTCCAAGTGGGCAAGTCAGCAAGCAAGTTACGTAAAGGTAGAGAAATCTAAATCCAAAGAGTGAGTCTGAGTCTAGATATAAGTGAAATAGAAAATGAATAATTTTAGATTAAATATTTCTATGTTAAATTAACTTTATTGAAAATATTAAAACTTTCTAATCTGACTCTACTGGCATGAAAAAACTTTGCCCAAATCACCATCCCATTGGACTGAATTCCTAATCTTTAAATTTTGAGGTGATGATGAATTGTTATGATCTGAGACCTTTTCTAATTCTAAAATTCTTTGCTTTTAACACAAAGGAGAATTGGGGTCTTGGTCTTCCTTACAGGCATTTGAGACTTTATAGTTCCCAGATCTGGGAATAAGATGGCATAATGAAGATGCTTGGCCTGAAATGAATACCATTTATGGATTTTCAGTAGCTAAAATATTGATTGTTAACAAAAAAATTATTTTTATTTTAGGTAAGCAAGTAAGAACCAAACTTTCACAGGCCTTTAATCACTGGCTGAAAGTTCCGGAAGATAAGACACAGGTATTTATATAATTCCTAATATTTTAATGGGTTTTTTCAAACTTCTTGAATTTAAGTTTTGTGAAGATCTCATTAAGCCTAAAATGTAATGTCTTTCTGAGCCTCTAGTGATTCCTCCTAAGACAATACTTAAAAGCATGTCGCCTTGAGATTTAGCCTTAATAGACCCATTGTGCAGGCCCTGGAATTAAGAAATCACCTATAAGGTATGATGGCCAAGAGGAGGATCTTGTAAAGCCACTTAACTTTTATTGTTTTTCTTCATTTGTTTCAGTTATGCCCAACTCTTCCTGACCTCATATGGGGTTTTCTTGGCAAAGATATTGGAATATTTGCCAGTTTTCTTTTCCACCTTATTTTACAGATGAGGAAACTAAGGTCAACAGGGTTTAAGTGAGTTGCCCAGGGTTTCACATCTAGTAAGTGTCTGAGGTCAGACTTCAGCACAGATCTTCCTGACTCCAGACCCAGTGCTCTATCCACCACATTACATACCTTCCTCTGAGATTTAAAAAACATCTTGGAATAGCGGATAGAGGACCCAACCTTGGGGTACTGAAGTTGTTTGTTGTTATTTAGTCATTTCATTTTTTCCAACTCCTTGTGACCCCTTTTTGGGGTTTTCTTGACAGAGATATAGTAATGGTTTGCCATTTCTTTCTCCAATTCAATTTTCAGATGAAGAAACTAAGGCAAATAGGGTTTAATGACTTACCCAGGGTCACACAGCTGGGAAGTATTAAGGACTGATTTGGAGTCAGGAAGCTGAAGCTTCCTGACTTTAAGCAAGTGACTTTCATTCATTGTGCCATCTAGCTGTCCATATAAATTCCCACTTCTGCCTAGCTCTGCCTTTACATATTGGATCCTGCATTATACTGTTGTGGAAAGATCACCAGATCATAGTCATAGATTAGAATGTGAGTGACCCCGACTGTCCTCATTACCTTGGACAAATCGATCTTTGTGCTCTACGAGGATTAAATGAAATATAAAGGGTAAAAGCATTATGCAAATGTTAGATTATGAGTGTTAAAGAATTTGAGGAGATATCAGTAAGACATTATACTAAATGAGAATTTTATACAGGTTGTAAATTTAAGTAGTCATATTATCTTCAATTTAATGAACATATTTTAAGCACTTTTACAATTCAGTGAGCATTTATTCAGCATCTTTTATGTACAAAGCTAAGGGCAGGGGGGCACAAATGCAAAAGAGATCATAGTCCTATCTTCAAGAATTTACACTCTTGGGGTGAAATACTCTACATAAATAACTAGTATAAACAAGAATTTGCTGGAGAAAAAGTGCTAATATCTGCAGATAAACTTCTCCTAAGAAGCTCCACAGCAACTGAATCTTAATGGAAGCTGGGATTTTAAGAGATAAAGGTGAGGGGCAGCTAGGTTAGAGTGGCAGTAGATAGAGGACCAGCACTGGAGTCAGGAGGACCTGAGTTGAAATTTGGCCTCAGACACTTAATAATTACCTGTGTGACCTTTAGCAAGTCACTTAACCCCTCCCCCTTGCCTTGCAAAAAAAATTAAACTTTCCTTCTACCTGAAATCTGCCTTTCTGCCACTTCCATCCATTGCTGCTGGTTCTACTCTTTGTAGCCATGCAAAATCCCTCTTCCATAAGTCAGTTGTTCAAATTATTAATGATGACTATCATGATTCCTCCCTCCCCCAGTCTTTTCTTAAGAGACTAGGTTAAAAATCTCCATTCCTTCAGCTGGTTCACCTTTGAGTCCTGAATTCACTTCCTTTCACTATACTGTAGATGTTGGTAACTTAACTACCACATAATTTCTGGGTGAGATCTGATGAGGGAAAAATACAGCAGACTATCAGCTCCCTTATTAATGAAATTGTACTAGAAAATGCCCACTTGATGTGGTCTACTTTTCTGACTTCCACATCACCCTTTTGATTCACATTGAACTTTTAGTCCTCAGAAATGTTCACATCTTTTCCATAATAGCTATGGAGACTTCTATCTCCACTTTGAACAGTGACATTTCATCTTAGATGTGACCTATCACATGACTCTTTGGGACCCCAACTCATCTAGTATACAACTATAAGCATATCTTCACCTATATAACTTACACTCAAGGAGAACAAAGAGAATACACTCTTACCTCCTGACCTGTGTTTACCACAATTTCCTGTTAATCATTTTCCCTTCTAGCTCTTCCAATCATTGATCATTTTCCTAGAAGCAAAATTAAATTTGAATAGTTTTATCTTTTTTCCATATTATATATTATACCTTCCACCATAAACAGCAGTATATTTGTTTTGAATCTCCTCTTACTCCCAACAAAACTTAAGAGGAACAAAGCACACACTCTGACGCTTCTAGCAATAGTCTTATTAGGTGGTCATGTCTCTCTTTTATTTTCATCCTTTGTTACATGCTCTTGCTTCCATCTTCTATACATGATTTTTCAGGTCTGATTTTGCCCAGGTTCAGAATTTCATTCTTTAGAGTTTCTCATCCCTTTAGAACAGACTGACATACATCATCCTTATCTGAATTTTTGAAATCTTTGATCTCCAAACTGGGTAGCCGTTGAATTTTGTCTCTGCTGAACTCCAGGTTCTCATTTCTAAGTGTCTACATGACACTTCTATTTCAGATTCTGTCACAAATTCTGTGATGGAAATTTCATGTCCTCCTAAAATTCCCATAATTTCTCTTTCAACAGTCAGCTCCTTAGTGATTATTCAGAAAAGCAAATTTCCTTCTTACTTTTTGAAGACTTAAATTTATAGGAAACCAAGAAATCTATCAAATACTCTGTTTTAGGGAAATAAAGTACTGAAGCAGATATTTTCATAATTGAAGTTCCCCATCTGTAATTTCTCAAATCCAGGTTTGTAATCCCTTTTCTTTACTAATACTATGTTTTCTCCTCCTTATCTAGGTGTTTTGTAGTTTGCTTCCATGATACTATAACTTGAGTTTTTTGGGTATTAAATCCTCACTCAAATTGTTTTCATTATTGTTTCCCCTCTCCAGGCCTTAGACTTTTCTTATGTATATGAAATGTTTCCATATACAGGGATCTTCAGCCACTCCTTCTATCCATTTTTGTTCCTCTTAGAACAGAGTGAGGATCTAGCATGGGCATAAGGGTTACCATGAGTAGAAATAGAAAAGTTGATAGGAAAGATTTGGTTTGGGCAGTGAACCCCTGGAGGGTAGATAACCTCTTTTGCCTCTTTCTGTATCCTCAGTGCTTAGCAAGTGAGTAGATTGTACTCAATAAATGCTTTTTGACTAACTGAGTTTGGTACAGGATATGTAGAATTTGAGAAAGAAGTGTCATGTAGACACTTAGAAATGAGAACCTGGAGTTCAGCAGAGACAAAGTCTGTATAGAGATGAGAATATTAAGAGAGTAAATCTAGAGATAGAAGTCCAGAGCCTTGAGGGAAATAGCAGCCTGAGTAGAAAGAAATGAGGGATCAGGGAAGGAAAAGAATATTTATAAGAGGACAATGGAAAGCAACGTTCCTTTTTTGGAAAGAAGAGGCAAAAGAGAACTGCAAGAAGCAGCAACTAGTCAGTAGCATCATATTGCAGAAAAAGCTAGGATACTGAGAACATAGAAAAAATGTCACATTGACCCCCTAAGTAATTTTAGTAGTGTGATATGAGTAGAATCCAAATTGTGAGATGCTAAGGAGTTATTAAGGAGATGATAAATATAAATTCCTCTTCCAAGAAGTTTCAAGAATGAAAGGAAGGAGGAACAGTAGTTCATGAAATTAGAAGGGTCAAAGGATTTTTAGAATAGGCAAAACCTGAGCTTGTTCATACACACACAAGCATAAGCACGCGCATACATACATACACACACATACACACACACACATACACACACACACACACACACACATGAAAAGGAGCTAGGGAAGAGGAATATATAATAGAATATGGTTTTAGAATAGACAGGGAGGAACAAGATTATAAAGACAGGTGTCCATGTCTGTCTGAAGATCTACTCTTCCTCTGAGGAAAATGGAAAAGGATAAGGTGAAGGACAACTTTTTTAGGTGAGGAATATCCAGAGAGATCATATTATGTTATGTTATATTATATTATGTTATATTATATTATTATATTACATTACATTATAATCAGAGGATCAGAGTTTGAATCGGCATTGTGGGAAGGTAACTTGTGTTACCTTAAACAGGTCCTTTAATTTTTTCCTGTACTATTTATTCATCTCTAAAATGAGAAAAATCATACTGTGCTCTTCCAACTCTAACCTTATGACTCTGAAGTGCTACAGTAGAAGTTGTGATCATCTACTGATGACAAGAGCAAAGGTGGACATTTGAGAAGGATAAAAAAAGACTTAAAAGGTGTTAAATAGCAAGAATTAAATGTAATAGTTCCAAACAGGCCCAGCTGATGTTTGGCTCATATATATGATAGACATAAGTATTATCATTTCAGGACCATGTTCACCAGCAGTCTAATAAACAGAAGAGAAAAACTGATAAATATTAACCAGATTAGCAGGTGTAATTTTTGGAATTTTTTTGAGAGTAAAAGATTCTAGGATGGTATCAATCAAATCTACTGACATGCCTGATAGTGGTCAAGACTGTATAGTAAAGTAAGAGTAGCCCTCAAAGCAGGAGGCAAGCTGGGACAGAAAAGAAAGGGTTGAGAAACCAAAGATCAGTGGGGGTGAAATGCAGTTTGAGAAGATTATGATTAGAGGAGATTATCAGGGACCTCACTTCCAGTGAGTCTGTGCAGTTTCTATGTCATAGTTTGGCTTTAAATTGCTAAATAAATGATCAAAATGCAGAAGTTAAAATTTAATATTGTAAAATTGTTACTATGTAAATACCCTGTGGGCTACATACCTAAAAGACATGTTCTTTATACAAATCCAGAAGCAGTTGGTTGAGAATGCATCAGACCTGGAATCCTGCCTTAGACTCAGTACCTGCTTAGACCCTGGGCAGTCTTTTCACTTCTGTTTGTCTCAGTTTCCTCATCTGTAAAGCAGGGTTAGTAATAGCAGATACCATATTTCTCCATGTATAAGACATACCTTAATTTTGGAGCCTAAAATTTGAAAAAAATATTATATAAAGTTATTGAACTTGAGTTTTATTCATCATGAAATTCAAAAGACCTTCTGCTCATAACTTTCAGGCATCTTTTGGGCAAGTCTTGTGCATGGACATATACTTTAGTCCATTCTGTGTCATGAATCTGAAGCACCAGTTGTGCCTTCCTTTGAAATCAGTCACTTCTTTTTCATCAGCAATTCTTCTGGACTCCTGTTAAACCATCTTTGTGGACACAGAAATTCCAATTGTCCTTTTCTCCTCAATCCATCTCTTCAAATCCCTCTCTAACTCAGATCATTTGGTTGACTTGCCTCTCATGGTCTTCTTCTACCCTGGCATTTTCAGTAGGGTTTCTTCTTCCTGTAGCCAGTCTTGTACTCAGTTGGAGGAGGACCAAATTTAGGTTCAGCAGCACCATTTCCATTTACTTTTGCAAACTGGATCACTTTGAACTTGAATTCAGCACTGCATGAAAATATTTTCTGAGTCATTTCTGGGCAAAATATGGCAAAACATAACCTAATATACCAGTAACAAATGTGAAACAATGAACACAAAGCAATAAGTATGAAAAAGCGGGAAATGCACATAAAAAAAATCTATAACCATTGTCTAAAATGCTCCCAATTTTTAGACCCCAGATTTTTTTTTTTTTGAAAAGGGTGTGTCTTATACTTAGGGAAATATGGTACCTCCCAGTATTGTTCTGAAGATCAAATACAATAACAGTGGTAAAACACTTAGCATATTTCCAAGCACATAGTAAAGGCTAGATAGCTGTTAACTACTAATTTTTGGATACATTTAAATTTTTGTGAACTTAATATCTAGTAAATCAAGTGTATTTAAAATATCATTGAATATCATTAGAAACAACAGTTTTAAGGAAAGTTCTGTCTAGTTACAAGTTGGCCTTGTAAAGTCTTAGCTATGTTCACTATACCTATTGCACAATAGTTGAAATTTTCTGTACTTTTAATTTGGGTTGGTAGGTAAAATGTGGAAGTATACAGTTGAAGTATTTTATTACATAGGTATTAATCTGTGTGCTGCTTTGAAAAGTTAAATTTAGTCTATTCTTTTTTTCTTTGATTAGATTATCATTGAAGTTACAGAGATGTTACATAATGCCAGTTTGCTTATTGATGACATTGAAGACAACTCAAAACTACGACGTGGCTTTCCTGTTGCTCACAGCATATATGGAATTCCTTCTGTAATAAATTCTGCCAATTATGTGTATTTCCTTGGTCTAGAGAAAGTCTTAACTCTCAATCACCCAGATGCAGTAAAGCTTTTTACCCGCCAACTCCTAGAACTTCATCAGGGACAAGGTTTAGATATTTACTGGAGGGATAATTACACATGTCCCACTGAAGAAGAATATAAAGCTATGGTGCTGCAGAAGACAGGTGGACTGTTTGGATTAGCAGTAGGTCTTATGCAGTTGTTCTCCACTTATAAAGAAGATTTAAAGCCACTCCTTAATACACTTGGTCTCTTTTTCCAAATTAGAGATGATTATGCTAATCTACACTCCAAAGAATATAGTGAGAATAAAAGTTTTTGTGAAGATCTAACTGAGGGCAAGTTTTCATTTCCTACTATTCATGCTATTTGGTCTAGACCTGAAAGCACTCAGGTTCAGAATATCTTACGCCAGAGGACAGAAAACGTAGATATTAAAAAATATTGTGTACATTATCTTGAGAATGTAGGTTCATTTGAATATACTCGGAATACACTTAGGGAGCTTGAATCTGAAGCCTATAAACAAATTGAAGCACTTGGTGGAAATCCTGAGTTGGTAGCTCTAATTAAATATTTAAGTAAAATGTTCAAAGAAGAAAACTGATAGTTTTAAAACCATTTATTAGATTGTGGCTCACTTTAGCCAGAACTTTTGCTTAGTCCACCTGTCACCAATTTAAAATATCAACCAAGCTACTAGCCTTCAAAAGTCATTAGATAAATAATGACATGAATGAAACATCAATCTATTCACTTCCTGTTGGTCATTGGTACATTTGAGGGAATTATAAAAGCCGGTTGATTTTTGTTTTCTCTTTATTGCCTACCAAGGCACAAAATTAAATGAGTCAAGAAAAATTAAATTTTCAGTTTAGTTAGTGATATATTGAAGAATTATAAAATCTCTGTCTCATGTGGTCAGATTTTATGAGAGAACTTAGACTATTGCTGTGATTGTCTCATTTTTGTCAATAAAGAGGAATTCACCCTCTCTGGATTGGATTTTTATCCCACTATTTTCCACAGTACTGTAATTTTAAAATACTTTGAAATTTCCATTGTAATTTTGATTATAAGGAAACTTCCAATAAAAAAAAATCATGGTTATTTGCTGCTACAGGATGGATATTGTACTGTGTATGTAGGTGTGTGTGTATATATGTATGAAATAATTATACACGTGTGTGTATATATATACATACATGTATGTATATCTGCCTTAAAATAATAAATTTGCTCCCAAAATATCTAAAATTGACTATATAGCTGAAAATTAAAGTACTTAGTCTGTAAAACAAAGGTTTTAGTAGATTTTATTCCCTTCACAATAGAGTATGAGATTAAAATTTTGCTTGATCACCTGTATCTTGCCTTGTTATTGGCTGCAATAATAACTTTTGTGGAGTTTGAATTTTTTAAATCATATTGTAGAATCAGCTTTATACCAAAAACAAATGGCAATCCTCTGTTTTGTATTGTTTTTTTAAATAATGTACATTAAACTGCAGCAAAAAAATAAAATAAGGCTAGAGTTTTATATTTTTGCTCATTACAGGTATTTTTTGAGGCCCCTAAGGAGCCACCTCTGTAAGAAATCAGAGATGTTTTGTCTGTTATGTTTACAATTCACTTTCTCCCACCTTTTTTTTAGCCACCGCCAGGTTAAGGAAGAATCAAGGTGATTTAAATTAAAGGATGTGTGGATACTTAAAAAAATCATAAAATGGAAAAATGCCAGTTTTTCCTCCTAAAAATACTGTTGACACTAATCTTTTTTTTTTTTTTTTTTTGGTTTTAGATTTTTCAAGGCAATGGGGTTAAGTGGCTTGCCCAAGGCCACACGGCTAGGTAATTATTAAGTGTCTGAGGCCGGATTTGAACTCAGGTACTTCTGACTCCAAGGCCAGTGCTCTATCTAATGTGCCACCTAGCTGCCCCCCACTCTAATCCATTTTTAAAATTCTTATATGTTGATTTCAGTATTTCAGTGGCACATAAAACTATATTTTAAAGCAACAATTTATTTTTATATTCCTCAAGAATAATTATGTGATTACATCTGAAACTTAAATGCCTTTGTTGATCAGCCAAAGCTAATTAAGCAAGTGCTGGTGAAGCCATTGTAGGGAGTAGTCCGCAGGTTAATTGATATTTAAGAAGCAATTTTGGTATGCTATTTTAACTGACTAAAAAGAATTTGTTTATTTAAGACAGAATATTTATGAATTCTGGATAATTTTCAATACCATATGAGTATATTAAACAAGAATATGCATTTTTCCAAATATATCTTACATTTAATTTTTTTGAAATAATTTTAAAATGCAGACTCTTGGGGAGGGGTTGGTTGTTTGTTTTTTGTTTTTCTTTTTTTAGTTTTTGCAAGTCAAGGGGTTAATTGGCTTGCCCAAAGCCACACAGCTAGGTATTATTAAGTGTCTGAGGCCGGATTTGAACTCAGGTACTCCTGACTCCAGGGCCGGTGTTCTATCCACTGTGCCACCTAGCCACCCCTAAAATGCAGACTCTTGATAAGTTTTAAAAACTTGAATTATATAATTTATTTACTTTCGTAATTTCATAGGGTGGATGAATTTTTCTTGCTTTTGAATTTTTCCAATTAGGATTACTTTTTCTTGATTACAGCAAGAATCAGCTTAGCTTTGGAAACTTCATTCCAGTAGTCTGTTAAACCCAGTACTTGATTGATTACTACTAACAAATATTTTTCAGTGTTAGTAAATGACACAGTAGTAGAAGGATTTTTACATTCTTTCTTTTGCTTAGTGTATCTTAAAAGCTTCTTATTGGATAATTGTGTAATCTGAAATGTAATAAGGATAATTATATAATAATGTTCATCGCAGAAATATTAAAGGATTGACTCTGACACCTAAATTGAGCCCTTGACCTAGACTGAAGCTTTATGAAAAATTTATTTGTCCCAGCACCATAAGTACATTTGTGACTGTTTTGTTTTGGAAGGCTTGTCTTGAAAAATAATTTTTAATACTGGTTTTTCACTTTAGGTCATAATAACTTCCATAGCTACTACTATTCCTTACCTTGGAAATCACAAGTATTAAGAACTGAGGGGCAGCTAGGTTGCACAGTGGATAGAGCACCGGCCCTGGAGTCAGGAGTACCTGAATTCAAATTCTGCCTCAGACACTTAAAAATTACCTAGCTGTGTGGCCTTGGGCAAGCCACTTAACCTCATTGCCTTGCAAAAAACCTAAAAAAAAAAAAAAATTGAAAGGTATTAGTAGACCTGATTCAATAGATCATTTCTCACTTTGTTTTCTTGACTTAATTTAGAAGTCTTTATCCCTATACAACTAGTGATTATGAAACTTATTTATCATTTATTTTTTTCTCCCAAATTCTTCCCAGACTACCTGTCTCTAGCTGTTATTTCATTTATGTAGCATAACTTTAACATGCTGAGTGAGGTCTGACTTCTATCCCTATCACTTGAAAACTGAATGCTTAAGTTTAAATGCACTATAGTTACCAAATTCAATGAATTTTCTTCTGTGACTATATTCCCTATCTATAACATTTTATAAGTATCAAAATTATCCTGTTCTAGATGTCCTACCTCTAGCAGCTCCCTTTATTATTAGATCGGCCCCTCTTTTCCTATCTCCTAATTATGTACCTTTCCGAAAGTTCAAAATTTAGCATTGATCCTTTTTAATTCAGTCATCACATTTCATATTATTATCTCTGTGCACATGTATTTTATATCTTCAGTTATATTTAAAATGTTTCCATTTTAGCAGCTTGTTATTTTCTGGCAATTTTCCCCCTCTCATTGAGTCCTTAAATCATAGGTTTCTAGAGTTGGAAGGGACCCTAGAACTCATCTAGTTCAGTCCATACACCAAAGAAATTCCCACCCTAACATACCTAACAAGTGGTTGTTCAACCTCTGCCAGAGAATCTACAAGGAAGGAATACTCATCTCTACGCTATGTAGCCATCCTCACTTTTGATCAGCTTTTATTCTCAAGCAGTATTTCATGATATCAAGCCTATATATGTGTATATGTGTGTCTGTCTCTCTCCAACTTCTTACCACTGTTCCTGATTCTGCCCTCTTCAGATTCTCTGAGATAATCTATTCAGTTTCTTGAGATAGCTATTATGTTTCTTCCAACCTCCTCAATACCTTTCTCTCCTTTAGACAAAACATCCTAGTTCTTTCAACTACTCTTCATATGACATGGATTCAAGTCCTTCATTATCTTGGCTGACCATTTTTGAATACTTTCCAGCTCTTCAATGTCTATCTTAACCCATAATACCCATAACGAAACATAATCTTAAAAACACTATATTCTGCTCCCATCACATTTCACCTTCCTATTCTTAGACACTATGCCTTTCAATGAAGACCAATATTCCACTGACTTTTTTAGTGACCATGTCATACTGTTTGCTGACTAGTATTAAATTTTCAGTGCACTAAAAACCACAAAAAAAATTATTTGTACTGTTTGGATTCAGCCCAGTGCTCTAACACATCAAGATCTTTTTGTATCCTATCATATAGTGTTAGCTTTTCCTCCTAGCATTGTGTCATCAACAAATTTGTTGAACATATCTATATCTTTATCCAAGTTAAATATTAAAATAGCAGATCCCTTGAATACTTCACAAAAGTGTCATTGAAAATGAACTTACTGACTACATTTTTAAGTGTGGCTATCCAACCAGTTATCAGTTTGATTGTATTCTCATTTATGCCATAACTCCATCTTTAGACCAAACTCCTTATTTGTAAAGTATGAGATACTTTACAGAAAGCAAGTTATCACCTTTATAACCACCATCATCTCTTTTAATGGTCTATGTTATGAATTATCCCAAGAATTGTAGTCAAACTCATTGGACCATAGTTTCCAAACAGTCTTTTTTTCTTTCAAATAAGAATATTTGCCCTTCTGCAATCTTACACTAATCTCATTTTTCCAATGTTTTTCTAGTAGAAAACTATATCCTTGGGTCTGTAAGATTGGCAAATGTAGAGAAGGATATTTTCCCTTCTCCAATCTTGTGGTTCTAATCTCATTTTTCCAATATTTTTCAAATAGAAAACATAAGATGGCAGATCAAATTGCTGAGGCTCTGCCACTTGACAGTCTTACAGACCCAAGAATATAGTTTTTCTCTGAATAGCAGAAACTTTAGTTCAACAAAGGCAGCTGAATGTTCTCTTAATATTTTCATACTTATCTTAGTGTAAGATTCCTCTTGGGTCATTTTTGCTCTTTAACTTCCCATGGAAAATCATTCTCCTTTGCAGAAAAAGCAGAAGCCAAGATTTTGAGCAATTCCCTCTTACGTCTCTTGTCAGTTATAATTCATGTTCTTGTAAGTTAAAGGTCCCTTCTTTGATCCTCCTTTTTCTCCCAATATAGTTCACACACACACACCCCAACAATAAGCATTTTACACACATAGAACATAGACATATAGAACAAAAAAAAGATTGTCCATGAAGCTGCAGATCTCAAGTATGTAAAATTTATTTTCCCTTTTAAGTTTATAATAAATTCAACCTGTAACATTCAGAGCTTTACTGATTGTGCATGTTTTCTGGTCAGGATTATCTTTTCTTTTATTCTTGTCCTATCCCTATTTCCATTTATCCTCCTCCTCCTCCCCCTCCCCTGCTTCACTCCAATCAGGAGAGGAAAAAGCTCTTGTAACTAATATATATTGTCTAGCAAAAAAAGATTCTCACTGTGTGCTGCTTTTGGAAGATGATAAAGCCATAACACCAAAATTGTTCCCAATTGGCATCTATTGTCCTTTCCTTGTGAGTTGTAATAAAATTTTGTTCATTGCTAACCTTTTCTAGAAGTAATGTTTTTCCTATGATCTCTCTTACATTACAGATTGCTTCATCTTCTGTATATTTCCTTTTAAAGGTCTCAAATGAATTCCCCATGTATCCATATCAATTTCTTCAGTCAAATCTTTTTTTTCCTCACTGAAGGAAAAAACCCAGAAGACTTGACCTATTCCACTTTTTTTGCCTCTCAGAACCTCTTCTAGTCTTCTGTGAAGACTTCAATTACTCTAGCTCCTATTTTTTGCACAATTACAAGACTTCTGGGGCATCACAAAACAAAACAAATACTACCAGGCAGAGACTCCTGAGTACCAGTCCCAATTCACCAACTGCCTTTTGACCCTTTCCAATTGAATGTCCTAGGTAATGCGGTGATAGATCTGAGTCAGGAAGACACATTCCTGAGTTCAAATCTGATCTCAGAGGTGACCCTTGGCAAGTCACAACTCTGGTTGCTCCAGTTTCCTCATATGTAAAATAAGCAGGAGAAGGAAATAGCAAACCACCATCTTTGCCAAGAAAACTCCAAATGGGTTCACAAAGAGTTAGACATAACTAAAATGACCAAACAATAAATTGGATGTTTTAAATTTAATATGTCCAAGGTAGAAATCATCTTTCCCTAAAAATGTCTTCCAACCTTTACTTTGCTCTTAAGGATATCAACATTTCATCCAACATTTGAGAGGGAGGAAAGGTGGAGGCCTATTGTAGTTCTTCTCTAAGAGGTTAGCCACTAAAGGTAGGAGAAATATGAGACAGTAGTAGGGTATACAGGATTTTTGAGGCTTTAACTATTGACTATAGCAGTAGCTTTCCAGTCACATATCTATTTCAGGACATTCCTGGTTCTGTTCCCTGGCCCCCACCTCAGTTATTAGTCATTTTCTCTATGTTTTATGTCTTCGTAGTTGTTTATATATTGACTTCCCAATTAAAATTTAAGCTTGAGAGCAAGAACTTTTTTTTTGCCCTTTTTGTATCTCCCACAATACCTTATAATAGCCATTTCATGAATGATCACTGTTCAATTTGATTCCCATGGTGTTTTCAGAATGTTATTATGGATTATCTCATATATATATATATATATATATATATGTGTATATATATATATATATATATATATATATATATATAACCAAAAAAACTGTAGTTTTAATGTTGATGCTTCACTCTTGAAGAGGATTAATGACATCAGGAGGGTGCTCTTTTTTTTTTTTAGGGTTTTTTTTGCAAGGCAAATGGGGTTAAAGTGTCTTGCCCAAGGCTACACAGTCAGGTAATTATATGTCTGAGGTCGGATTTGAACCCAGGTACTCCTGACTCCAGGCCAGGGTTCCATTCACTGCACCATGTAGCTGCAACTTTTTTTAGGTGTTTTGCAAGTCAATGGGGTTAAGTGACTTGTCCAAAGCCACACAGCTAGGTAATTAGTAAATGTCTGAGGCCAGATTTGAACTCAGGTACTCCTGACTCCAGGGCCTGTGCTCTATCTATGGTGCCACCTAGCCACCCCAGGAGGGTGCTTTCTTGATCTGCAAATGTATTGTATTTGAGTAAGGCAGAGCTAGGCAGAGTCATCAATCTCGCTCTCTCCTTCAGAGTCCTCTGAGTTCAGTGGCAAGTTGGTCAGGACATCTGGCTATGGTCCAGGATCCAATGGGAGACCTTGGCCTTTTTAAACTAGGACTTTCCCAGGTCTCAATCTGTCTGGAGGTAACACTCATTCAGCAATTAAAGAATAGGTAAGAATGGAAGCAAAAGATGGCCTACTTTGCCTTCATGAAAGAATCAGTTTGGGAAAGAAACCCTCAGAGTTTCTGGTCAAAATAGAAACAATTACTATCTATATTCTCTATGAGCCATCAAAACCCCCCAAAAAATGAGCAAGTGAGGTTTGGGCTGGGACATATTATTGTAGATTTAAATATATATATATATATATATATATATATAAAACTACACTAACCATATTTCCACATTAGATATGTTATGAAAGAAGAATCAGAACAAAATAGGAAAAAAAAACATGAAAAGTAAAAAGCATCAAGTAAATTTTAAAAATTGAAAATAGTATGCTTTGGTCTATATTCAGACTCCATAGTTCTTTCTCTGGATATAGTTAGTATTTTCCAAAGGATGAAAAATTTTAAATGAGAATTAATAGGGTCAGCTACATGGTGCAGTAGATAGAGCACCATCCCTGGAATCAGGAATACTTGAGTTCAAATCCAGTCTCAGATGCTTAATAATTACCTAACTGTGTGACCTTGGGCAAGTCACTTATTTCCATTGCCTTGCTGAAACCAAAAAAAAAAAAATTGAGAATTAAAAGCTTGGAAAGAGATATAAAACCATACAGAAGAATATAACTTTTTTCTTTCTTTTGGTTTTTGCATGGCAATAGGATTAAGTGACTTGCCCCAGGTCATACAGCTAGATAATTATAAAGTGGCTGAGTTTGGATTTGAACTCAGGTCCTCCTGACACCAGGGCCAGTGCTCTATCAACTGTGCCACTAAGCTGCCCCCCAGAATATAACTTCTTGAAAATTAGAATTGGGCAAATGGAAGCTAATGATTCCATGAAACATCAAAAATAATAAAGTCAAAGGCATGGAGAAAAAAAAATTTGAAATATAGAAAAAAAAACTGACCTGGGAAATGGATTGATTAGAGATAATTTAAGAGTGATGAAGGGAATGATTTCAGAGAAACTTGTGAAAGCGTTCAGGAACAGATGCAAAGTATAATGAGTAGACTCAAGAGAACAGTTTATATAATAATATTGTCAAGATAATTAGTTTTCAAAGACTTAGAAACAATGATAAGTACAACAATCAGTCACAATTCCAGTGGACATATAATAAAATCTACTCTACTTCCTGATAAAGAGATAATGAACTAAGAGGGCAGATTGAGGCATCTTTTTTCTTTTCTCTTTTTCTCTTCCTTTCCTTTGCCTTTCTTGCTTTCTTTTCTTATTTTTTAAGACATGGTCAATACAGGAATTTGTTTTGCATGACTATGCATATTTATAAGAGGCTTTGGGGCTTTTTTATTGTTTTGCTGCAAGGGGGTGCAGTGGAAAGAACACTGACCTCAGAGTCAGGAAGACAGAAGTTCAAAATCAGCCTCAGACACTTGCCACTTACTGTGTAACCTTGGGCAAGTCACTTAATCCTGGTTGCCATATATCCAGGACCATCTTCAGTAGTCTGATTCACATCTGGCCACTGGACCCAGATGACTCTGGAGTAGAAAGTGAGGCTGATGATGACTTAGCATAGCACCTTCTCACTCATCCAATTTATGTGTTTGTCATGGCATCATTTCCCTGATGTCCTGGTCCTCTTCAAGAATGAAAGACAGGGGCGGCTAGGTGTCCTAGTGGATAAAGCACTGGCCTTGAAGTCAGGAGTACCTGGGTTCAAATCCGGTCTCAGACACTTAATAATTACCTAGCTGTGTGGCCTTGGGCAAGCCACTTAACCTCATTTGCCTTGCAAAAACCTTAAAAAAAAAAAAAGGATGAAAGACAAAAACATCATCATTTGCTTTCTCATTGGGTAGAAGAGGAGGAAAAAGGAGGACAGAGAAACAGAACTGAAAATATAATACGCTTAAATTAAAGAACATATAAAAATGAACTAAATGACGCTTTGTAAAAACTAATTGATAATATCCAGTTAAACTAAGATGCTAGTCTCTAATGGGCTTCCAGTAGGCAGAATACAACAATGGAGATTTGAGTTGATAGAATTAGAGAAAGATATTCACAGGGCATACCTAGGATTCTGAAGTGGACATGTAGCTAATGTTACTTTGAGATAGTGAGCCAAAACATAGAAGCTGCTAAGAATAAAAAAGAGGGGAAAACAATCAGTTTAGCAAAACTGTTTAACACATCTAAGGGGGTCTTGTAGTTAAAAACAACACACACACACACACACACACACACACACACACACACACACACATACAATAGTCTATTTATGAAAAGAAAGGAGGGAGGTTGTTTTGCTAAAAATACCCCTGTAGTGGGATATTCAATTGTTCCCCCTCCCAAAACAAAGTATCCAATTTGATACCAAAGAAATAATCTAGGGAGCTCCAGATTCATTATATAGTTTAATTATCAAAGTGGAATACCTACATCCAGGCAGTCTGAGAATGCTGCCAGACCACTACATATTAAATCTCCCATAGTGAAGATCCTCCCCCCCTAAAACTCCCTTGTTAATTATAGAAATCTGACAAATGAAGGAGGAGCTATAGAATATGTCAGTATGCTGATATTTGGGGGTTATTCTGCTTAGCACTAGACTCAAGTCCCAGACATCTGGATGCCATACAGTGCTGTTTGGGCTGGAGCCATGGACTTGTTAGTCACTTGTCGCTGTGGTCATGCCTCAGTCAGTGTGTTTTCTTTTGACTTATATTTATCTTGGTTTATGGCTTTCATTGATAGGAACTCATTATTATTATTATTAATAATATGGCTTTAACCAATAGAAATTTTTGCTAGAAAATCCACCTTATTCATGGCTTTACTGCTTAAGGGGTACACATTATGGCTTTCACCAATAAGGACCAGATTCTACTCCTGAAAGCCACCTACATTCTTACTGAATATCTTCCAAAAGTTCCCTAGGGGTGCTCTACACTGAGATTTTAGAGCCTTTTGGGTATAGCTAGAAGAGATGGTCCCATTTGTAAGCATAAACTATAAAAGCAATACTAATACGAATAACAAAAGAGAAAGCAGCAATTTGGAGAAGTAAAGATAATAAAATAGTTCTCTATGACTCTGACAAAGATCTGAGCCAGTCAGTGATTATATGTGTATCTAGCATATATCTCATGGCAGTTCCCTAATCCAGGTGGTCTCCTTCTTTTCAACACATAGGAGAACTCTGCATGGTTGCAGGGCATATTCTGTGTGTTCTCATGTCTTCTATTGATGATTTACCCAACTTCTGGAAATTTGCTATAAAGAGAAAAATCTGGGACATGATTATAGTACCATCAAACTATTCCTTGATGTCTCAATACATCTATGATAGAATAAAGCATCCTTAGCTCTGTATGACTTCAGGTAACAGTCACAGTTGACAACCAATCATGCAGTAATCATTCCACCTCATAGTCAGATTCAGGAATAAATAGGTGGGAAACATTCCTTTTCAAAGGAACCCAGAAGGGAAACTGAGCCAGAAATTACCTTAGGCTGTTCAAGGTCATCCTCTTGGTTTTCTCTCTCAGATACAGTAGCTTTGTGGCATTTCTCTGAAATGGTAGATTATTGATTTAATGATCCATCAGACAACTATACCTGAATTCAAATCTCAAAACAAAACTAGTTACAGTCCCAAGAGCTTTTACCTCAAATGGTAAATTTCACCAATCATAACTTAGACCTAGATAAAGTTATTTTTTCTCTCATGAAGTTGCAATGAACAGTAAAATTTTACCAGGACCAAAACATATATAAGAGATTTCATTTAATATTCTTTGTGTGTTCTTCTTCTCCAGCTTGTTTTATGTAAAGACCAATCATTAGAAATCATTTCTATATTATACATAAACTTGCAAGTTTTCAGCAAGCCAAGTTCACTGTTTTGGAATTCCATAACCCAAACTAGCTCATTTTACAAAGCTGATGACCTTATTACACAGATGGTTTCCAGGAACCTGGCAAGTTTACAAAATAAGGGAAATTGACATGGATCCCAGAGAAGGCACTGAGCCTGGTACCCCTGTTTGCCCACCCCATCTACCCTGCTGTGGGATGTCCTCTTTGACAACCCTCCCATCTTTCCACACAGTTATCAACTACCAATTTTAGGTTTCACAATAACGTTAAATAACTTACACTTTAATAAATGATAACTAAATAATTGTAGATGTATTTCCTCTTAAATTCATGCAAAGGTGGAAGCATCCAGATTCCTAAATAGCAGTTACAAAGCTCTATAAAAGCTTAGCAAGACTGATAATATAATTGGTTTAAAATAATTTTCCACTGTCTTTCAGTTTATACTCTAATAACATCCAAGTTATAAAGAGTTCCAATTTTCACAATATAGGAAAAAAATTATTACGGATTTGAAAGTCAAAATAACCCATTACTAATGAGGTGACTCCAATTCAACTAAATGCATTTTCAAATTGCCTTACATAGAAAATCAGGCTCCTCATCACTCAGGTCTTCCTGACTCCAGGGTCAGTGCTCTATCCGCTGGGCTACCTGGCACTGAATACTGTGCACAGTTAAAATCCCATATAAAATTATCAAGTATGAAGCACTTATGCTTAATTAAGGAAATAATAATAATAACTGTTAACATGTATAGTGTTTACTCTATGCCAGGCAGTGTATTAAGACACTTTACAATCATGTAAAGAAAACAGATAAATAAAGGTGAGGTAACTTGCTTAAAGTCACTTAACAAATTTCAAATCTGTGATTTTCCCAATTTATCTTAATGACAAATAGTATAACAAATTCTGACTTATCTTAAACACCAAATTAGAAGAGACATGTTTCACTTAAAATGTGACCAAAATGAATTTAATTTTATCTGGATCTATGTTTCAAATGGTATTACAAAGATATTCAATTTATGATTTTAATACTGTACCATTATATTTTGCCCAAATGCTATTTATTCCAAATATTTCACACTATGGGGACTACTATTTTCAGTCAATCCACTATCATGTATTGTGAAAATTGCAATCTGACACTAGGTTTTAATCTACCTCAATTATCACATTTTAGTTTGATTCAAATTTGGGTGCCACAATTTCAGAAGGAATCTTTAATTAACAATTGATGCATAACTTTTCTAATTTTTTATATTTACTTTCAAATCAAACTACAAAATTTTCATACTTAGTCTTTCTACTTAACCAAATTCAAACATGATTGTACCCTCTCAAATGCTTAAAACATTTTTCTTTTTACTATACCTCTCTTATAATTCAAAAACCCAACCTTCTTATTATACCTTTCAAATTTTCCCTGCCACCCTTTATTATTTCTCTTTCCAAGTCTTTCAAACCAATTACTCAGGTTACACAACTTTCTTTTTCTTGTTCAATCATATTTCAGACAATATTCATTCCACTGAATATTTCCTTTTATAATTTTAGGACATTGTAAAACAAACTCAATGACTTATTGAAACCTTATGTTCCCAGCTGTATAGTTAAATTAAACTCAAGTGAACTATTTTATTAATTTGCCCTTCACACCATAATATTTTTTTTCACAATTTGTTACAATTCAGGTAGTCCTTAAAAGACAGAGGCATATAATGAATATAAATGAAGTCTCATTTATAGAAAGATTGTTAAAATTCAGGTAGTCCTTAAAATATAGAGGCATACAATGAATATAAATGAAGTCTCATTTATAGAAAGATTACCAATTTCATGGTACATATCCCAATTCAAAAACTTAGTTTTACATTGATCAGTGCTTAATTTTAACTTGTATGATCACTAAATAGCAAACTAGATATTCCAAACAAATATTTGATTGGGTCTTGGTTCACAAAGGACTTTCCCTTTTCCTTCCCCCCCCCCCCATGAGCCAGGAAAGGGTTAAGTGCCAGTTCTGAAGATTTGAACCTTTCACTGGTACAGCCCCCAAATCTGTCTGTAAAAGAGAAATAACTTTCTTATTTAGCTGTAAAACGATAAATTGGTCATTTCAGGGGCCTGTGTTTGGGTATGGGTGGGAGGGTGGTACTGGAAAGAAAAATTTTACCATAGTTCAGAAATGCAAAGGAAAAGAATAAAATTTTTCTAAAAACACAAATTAACTACCAAGAAGCCAGAAATTTTACATGCTTCTCCCTCTTAATTACTTCCTTCAACCATTCTTCTAGTAACCTTCACTTTTCTGGTAGTTGTCCCAAGTGTCATGGAGTGGACCTCCCACATCTGCTAACAACTGCCTCTGCTCTGAATGGAGCAATTCTCCAGGCCTAAAGGAATTTTCTGGATGTCTCTGTACTCACATGGTGGCCCACATGTGTCCAACACACAGGCCACCCCAACCCCACATAGGGGTCCTTGGCCATCCACAGATTTTTCCCTGTCACATTGCATATCCTCTTGACATTTTTCCAGAATCCTCTTGACTTCACTAATTGCCTTGCCAGAAAATCCCCCCTGTAGCAGGAGGTTGGAAGGGATTTCTCCCAAACAAGGGGTCCAATATCATAACAAAGAAAGAGGCCAGAAAGCTCCAGATTAATTATAAAAGTAGTTTAATAATCAAAATGAGATAATCATATTTGGGTAATCTGGGGCAGCTGCCAGATCACATATTGAATCTCCCACAGCAAAGACCTCCCCCCCAAAAAAACTCCTGTGGTAATTATGATGATGATGATGATGATGATGATGATGATGATGATGATGTTTATTCTTTGTTTTCGAAGACCATGACACATGAGGGAGGTGACACCATGACATGCACTTAAACTGGATTTGAGTGAGGGGGTGCTATGCAGTATTACCAGCCTCACATTCTCCTCCAGGAGAATGGGTCCAGTGACCAGTTGTGAATCAGAATGACTGGAGATGACCCTGAATGTGAGTCAGTCAGGGTTAAGTGATTTACCCAAGATCACACAATGAGTAAACTCAGTTCCTCCTGACTCCAGGGTCAGTGCTCTATCCACTGGGCTACCTAGCTCTCCTTGTGGTAATTATAGAAATCAGAAAAAGAAAGGAGGAGCTTTAGTGTGATTTGGATGATCTCTTGGTGTTTATTTTGCTCAGCATTAGGCTCTGTTCTCTGGGTGCCATATTAGAGCTGTTTAGACTGGGCCTGAGGATGTGAACCCTGTACAGGTGACTATGGCCATGCCCCATATGTTTTCTTTTGTCTTACATTAATCTTGGTTTATATTATTCATTGACAAGGGCTTATTATTATTATTATTATTATTAGTTTTATAGCTTTCACTATTTAAAGGATTTACATAATGACTTTCACCAATAGAGACCCCACAGAGGTTCATCTTCTCATTTCGTTTCTAGAATCAAATTTGTCCATTTTCATTTTACAGCTCTCAGTTTCTTTTTTTTTAGGGTTCTTTTTTTTTTTTTTTTGCAAGGCACATGGGGTTAAGTGGCTTGCCCAAGGCCACACAGCTAGGTAATTATTAAGTGTCTGAGACCGGATTTGAACCCACGTACTCCTGACTCCAGGGCCGGTGCTTTATCCACTGCGCCACCTAGCCGCCCCATCTCAGTTTCTTTCTATTGCTGTTCCTTACTTTTCACCGGTATTATCAGTTATCAGACATATTTTTCACTCTATATCAGCTATTTGTATTTACTTACTTCAAGCTACATCAGTTAATTGTATTTACCCTTCATATATTTTAAAATCTTACTTTCTGTTTATCTTATTTATCCAATAGAATATAAACTTTTTATAAAATCATAGATTTCAAGATAGAAGGAAAAATAAGTACATAGATTTAAAAAGGAACTGAGGTTCAGAATGTTTAAATGACTTGTCCAGAGTCACCTAGCTATATAAACATTTGAAGCAAAATTTAAACCCAGGTCTTCCTATCTCTATTACTTTATGTTGCTTCTTAGTTTCCCCCTGAATTATAAATTTAGGGCCAGAAGGAAATATAGGGAAGAGAAATTTAGAGCAGGAAGGAACCTTGGAGGATTGACTAGTCCAATCTCATTGTATAAAGGAACTGTGGCTCCAAGTGAACATGTGCCTTGTCTGGGGGCACACAATTAGTAAATAGCAGAGGCAGAAATCTAATTCACAAATCTTGTCCTTATTACCTGCACCACATCTCTCCTATAAGTCTTCCTAAGTTCTACTTTCTCAGCCATTGGCCTATAAACCTCAATATATCTGAAGTTTCAGATATCAAAATTTACATTCCTTTCAGCAGAATGCCTGCAGATGGCAGGGAACTGCCCCACTGGGGTCCTAATTGGAACTGGCCAATTGGGAAACCCAGCTTCCTTTCCTTTCTCTCTTTCCTTGTTTCTACTTTCCCTTCCTTCAGTCCACATGGTGAATCATACCCAGCCCTGGGTGTGCTTTGCCCAAAGAAATGTAAATTTTGGTTGCTGAAACCTCACAAGATATCTTGGAGTTTTATTGGATAGATTTTTTTTTTTTAGGTTTTTGCAAGGCAATGGGGTTAAGTGGCTTGCCCAAGGCCACACAGCTAGGTAATTATTAAGTGTCTGAGACCCGATTTGAACCCAGGTACTCCTGACTCCAGGGCTGGTGTTTTATGCACTGTGCCACCTAGCTGCCCCTTGGATAGATTTCTTAAGGACCAATTCACTCTGGCCCTTTATGACTGGCCACAATAAGTTCCCCACCCCATCCCCAGACATTGTTGGGTCCTGATTGGTTCTTTTAAGAGTGACTGTAATGAGGAAATCAAAGCGATCCACAGTCATGAAAAATTGCTCTAAATCAAAATGCAAATTAAAGCATCACTGAGTACCACCTCACACCTCTCAGACTGACCAAGATGACCAGAAAGAAAATGATCAATGTTGGAAGGGATGTGGGAAATCTGGGAAACTAATGCATTGTTGGTAGAACTGTGAACTCATCCAAACTTTCTGGAGAGCAATTTGGAATTATGCCCAAAGGACAACAAAAATGTGCATACAACTACTGGTCTACACCCTGAAGAGATCATGGAAAAGGGTAAAAACATCACTTGTACAAAAATATTCATAGCAGCTCTGTTTGTGGTGGCAAAGAAATGATAATTAAGTGAATGTCCATCAATTGGGGAATGGCTTTACAAACTGTGATATATATATATATATATATATATATATATATATATATATACTTATATATGCCATGGAACACTATTGTTCTATTAGGAACCAGGAGGGATGGGGATTCAGGGAAGCCTGGAAAGATTTGCTTGAACTGATGCTGAGGGACATGAGCAGAACCAGAAGAACATTGTACAACCTAACAGTAACATGTGAGTGATGACAATCTTAATGGACTCGCTCATTCCATCAGTGGAACAATCAGGGACAATTTGGGGGTATCTGAGATGAAGAATGCCATCTGTATCCAGAGAAATAATTGTGGAGTTTGAACAAAGACCAAAGATTATTACTTTTAATTAAAAAAAACCCCATTATCTTATTATGTAATTTTGCTATCTCTTATACTTTATGTTTCTTCTTTAAGGATATGGTTTCTCTCTCATCACATTCAATTTAGATCATTGTATATGCTGATCTAACAATGCAAAGACTAACAGACTCCCTTCTGTGAGGGGGATGGGGGAGGGAAGTAAGATTAGCGGAAAGGCTGTAAAATTCAAAATAAGTAAAATCTTTCTTTTTTTAAATTAAAGATTTTATTTATTTTGAGTTCTACAGTTTTTACCTAATCTTACTTCCCTCTCCCCCCACTGAAGGCAATTTGCCAGTCTTTGCATTGTTTCCTTGGTATACATTGATCCAAATTGAGTCTGATGAGAGAGAAAGCATATCCTTAAGGAAGAAATATAAAGTATAAGAGATAACAAGATCAAGACAATAAGATATCAGTTTTTTTTCTAAATTTAAGGTAATAGTCCTTGGTCTTTGTTCAGAGCTCTACAGTTGTTTCTCTGGATACAGATGGTATTCTCTATATCCCAAAACTGTCCTTGAAAATATTTCTTTTATAAAAAAAAAAAAAGGTGACTGTAAATAGCATTTGCTTCAGTTTTGACGAGATACTCTGAGGATTTTCCTCTCCCAGACTGATTTTACTTTTTTAACTGGGTAAAAGAGACCGGTATCTGCTGCATTTCTTTCCTACCCTTCACCGAATTAGCTTAAAAAAAAAAGATCTTCCTCTGCATCCAGGGCCATTTCCAACCCTTCTGATTCATAGCTGGCTGCGGAGGAGAAAGTGAGCACAGTACCCCCACCCTCGAATCCGATCCGCTTCCAAGTCCCGGCATCACCTCCCTGACGTCACGGCGCACCCTGACGTCACTCACGGTCCACTTCCGGGGCAGCACAAACCACCTCTGTGAGGAGGAGCTGCCCATCGGGCGCCCGATAGAACTGGCTACGCGGCTGCTTCCCATGGATGGGGGAGGGTGTGGAATGAGAAAGTGAAAATTAAAACAAATTTTAAAGATTAATTTTTAAATGCTCGTTGGTTGCGGGACTTGAGCGGGCAGAACTAAGAGACTACGATAAGCAACGCTTATTTCTAAGCGGGGTCCGCACCTTGCAGGCCCTAGGTGAAGCGCGCTCCCGTCCTCGCGCATGCGCGCACGCGTCCCCTCCCTCCGGGCGGGAGAAGCCGGCCAGCCAGCGGCCTCTCCCCGCCGGACTCGGGAGGCGGGACTTCCTGTCCCGCGCCTCCCCAGCTCCTCCCGGAACCCTAAGAAGCTGGAGGCCGGGACTCGTGACGCCTTGCTAGCCAACTCGTCGGTCCGCCCGCCGGCACCCCCCGGACGGGAAGGTGAGGTCGGGGAGCCGCCTCTGGCCGGCCGAGCCCTAGTGCCCTGCTCGCGCTTCCTTTCTAGACTGCATCTACCTCTTAGTCGTGCGGGATTAGAGGCTTCGGTCCGCGGGCGCGGGGCGCTTGGAGGCTGCCCCCGAGGTGCCCGTCCCGGACAGCCGGCGGGGCCTGGAATGGGAAGGGCGGGTCCGGCTCCGGAGCCGAAGCCGCGCAGACCCGGTGCGGCCGCCCTCCGGAGCCGAGCATCCTCGGACGGTTTAAAAGCCCGCAGGCCGCCTCCAGCTGGCCCGTCCAGGTTCTTGCACAGAACAATCTTTCTTTCATTTTACCGTCTAGTGCGGCCCGGCCTACTTGCTGTTCCCCGCACCTGACACGCTCCTTCCTGTCTGCACTGGCATGCTTCTCCCCACCCCCACCCCGCTTCTGGTGTCTTAATTACCTCTGCCTAGAGCTCGTCCAAGGTTAGTCTAGAACCTTCCACACCGGCTTCTGCTGATACCACCTAGTCCCGCCCCTCCCTCTCCGCTAGGGTCCTCCTCTCTGCATTTACTACGCATACATAAATATATAAATATATATATATATATAATATATTACATATATATCCTCTCTGCATTTACTCTGCATACATATATGTAACACATATATATCCTCTTCTGCATTTACTCCACATACATATATATCCTCTGCATCATTTACTACACATATATATAATACATATATATCCTTCTCTCCGCATTTACTCCACAAACATATATATGTATCCTCTGCATTATTTACTCTGCATATATATTACACATATATCCTCTCTGCATTTACTCCACATACGTATATATAAAATACATCCTCCTCTGCATTACTCTGCATACGTATATAATACAGATATATTACATATATATATCCTCCTCTCTGCATTTACTCCGCATACATATATAATACATATATATCCTCCTCTGCATTACTTACTCTGCATACAGATATATAATACATATATATTACAGATATATATATCCTCTTTACTCCACATATATAATACATATATATCCTCCTCTCTGTATTATTTACTCTGCATACACACACATATATGTTCAGACTTGCTCATGATCTCTATATAATGTAAGTCCTTTGAGGTCTGGGACTATTTTTCTTTTTTATTTTGCAATTTCCTAGCACAATGACTGACTCTTGTGCTTGTTGGATGAATGAATAAAAAGACCTTTAGATATATAAAATATTTTAAATGAGCAACATTATTTTTGTTATGACATTCTTAAGACAGGTAGTCACTTCCATCCAAGCAAATTAAGGCTTGAAACCTTTCTCATTGTATTTTCTTTGGTTATAACTATCTGAATTCGTGCCTTGTGCACCATACTAGGTTCTGTGAGGCAGACGAAGAAATATACCCTGCTCTCAAGGGGTTTAGAGTTTAGTTGATGAGACACATTATAAAGGTTTATGAAAAGACAGTATAGTAGGCTAATGCCAACCAATTGTACAAACTGTTAGAGGAAAGGGAGGATAAACTGAATCAAAGTAGTGGGGAAAAGACTGTTTAGAAGGCATAGGACTTCACCTGGGTCTTGATTAAAGTGTTTGAGTCTGGTAAAATAACATAGGATTATGGCTCATCCAGTCTAACTTCATTTTTTTTTTAGGTTTTTTTTTTGCTTTTGGTTTTTTTTTTTTTGCAAGGCAAATAAGGGGTTAAGTGGCTTGCCCAGGGCCACACAGCTAGTTAAGTGTATGAGGCTGGATTTGAACTCAGGTACTCCTGACTCCAGGGCTAGTGCTCTATCCATGGCACCACCCACAGAGGAGGAAACAGACACTCAGATACCTTAACTGATTTACCCTAAGATCATTCACTAGTAAATGGGAGGTGCACATCATGGTTTCCTAACTCCAAAACCATGTTATATACCATGGTGCCTTTTGATCCTGTGATGGAAAATGATTTATGATTGTGGTAATATTAAAATATTCTTGTCATTTTACTTAGATATTTGCTTTTAATGTAATCAATGTTGCTCATTGTAGCTGTGACTACAATAATAAGGCAGTGCTTCTTGCTCAATTGCAGGAAGAATACAGTTGGCTAAATTCATGCTTAATAGCACCAGGAACAGGGAGAGCTAAATTAGGATTGTAAAAATTGAACTTTTCTCTTGAAGATTAAGATTGAAATGTAAACCTTATCCTGTTTGGCATTTGTATGTCAAGGAAGTTTTTATAGCTTGTGTGTGCCTTAGTGAATGAACTCCCTGAAGCTCTATATCCTGATTTTTCTTTTCTTTCTTTTTTTTTTTTTTTTTTTGCAAGGCAATGGGGTTAAGTGGCTTGTCCAAGGCCATACAGCTAGGTAATTATTAAGTGACTGAGGTGAGATTTGAACTCAGGTACTCCTGACTCTAGGGTCAGTGCTCTATCCACTGCGCCACCTAGCCGCCCCATCCTGATTTTTCTAATAGGAATCTGAGATCTTAACTTGAACCCAGCTCTTGTAGGCTGCTTCTCATTTGTAGAGTAGAAGTAAAAAAGACACATGTCTGTATTTTTATAGGCAAGTACATTTGTCTAATCATTTATTTATATTACACCATAAACAATAGTTGCAGTATTATCACTAAGACAAAATAAAACAGCAAAACACAGAAAAGAAACGCAGTACTGTTTAGAACAAATGTTGTCCATATTTAATTGAATTTAAAATTAAAAATTAAGTCAGAACTTAGTTATTTCATCAGTAGCAGCCTCATACTTAATTCTTAAGATAGCACAGGGTCTATATGTGCCTCTTTCTCTTTATCTTTATCTTTATATTTATAGTATAGTATAGTAGTATTCCATTACATTGATGTAACAAAAATCATTTAGCTATTCCTTAGTTGATAGGATGTCTGAATCAAAGGGTATGGACATTTCAGTCAGTTTTAAAAGCATAATATCAAATTGCTTTTCAAAATATCAGAACCAATGCATGTATGTCTTCACCAACATTGCGTTAATATTTCTGTTTTTCCATTGCCACTTTAATATTGTCTCTTCTAAACTTTGTCTTTGTTAATTTTTTGTATGTGAGATAATGCTTATGGGTTATTTTAATTTGTATTTTTCTTATTTTGGTAATTTGGAAGTCTTTAGTTTGATTGCTAGTAGTTTTTAATTTTTCAGAGCACTATTCATTTTCTTTGAACCCTTAATCCATTGAGGAATCACAGACCCTATTAATGAGCTTTCAAACTTGTAATTTATCATGTTTAATTTTAGTTTAAAAAATCATATAAGGTATAAACAAAGTACTTTCTGACTTTTAAGGGTAAAATTATTACTTTGGGTATGAGAAGGCTTTTGTGGAATTTGACCATTTTGAAGGATGAGTAGCATGACAGCATATGAAGATGGAAGAGTGGAAATTTTAGATAAAGGGAACAGTGTAAACAAAAACATGCTAAGTAGAAAAATCAGGATATAGATTAGACAGCTAGATAGATTAGGTAGTTCAGTTTGATGTAGAGAATATAAAAGGATATAATGTTAAGACAGCAAAAGTAGCTTGGAAGTATGTAACTCTTTGGTACTTGAATTCTTTCTTTCAGTATATATTTTTATATTCTTGGGTATTTTCATTTTGGAGTTTCTTGCAGTAGATTGACTGATGGACTCTTTTAATTTCTGCTTTTCCCTCTGTTCTAAGAGATCTGGGCAGTTTTAAGATTTATTGAAATGTCATGTCTAAGTGTTTTGTTTTTTGAGTATTTTTTGGTTGTGGGTTCAGGATAGTCAAATGATTTGTTTTTCTTCTCAAATTATTTTCTAGATTTCTTGTTTTTGTTATGCGATATCTTACTTTTTTTCAATCTTTGCCCCAGTATTTATACTTTGTTTTAATATTTCTTCTTTTGTCAAGGAATTATTGACTTCTATTTGATACATTCTAATTTTCATAATTTGTTGCTTGGATGAAATTTCATACCTCTTATGCCAAGTTCTTAATCTTCTTTCAGATTCTTTTTTCCATAGTTCTCACTTCTTTTCCAACTTTTTTTCCAGTGCTCTTATTTTATTTTTCAAAAAATTACAGTATTTAATTTTTCCCAATTATAAATAAGAACCATTTTTAACATTGATTTAAAAATTTTTTAAATTATTTATCTATTTTCTTCGTCCCTCCTTAAGTAATTTGATATAGATAGATTATATATATATATCTATATATCTATATAAAATCATACAGAACATTTTTATATTAGTCATGATGTGAAAGAAGAAATAGATTAGAAGCAAAATAGATTAAAATAGATTAGAAGCAAAAACAAACCACACACAAAAGTGAAATGTAGTATGCTTTGAACTGTATTCAGACACCTAAAGTTCTTTCTTTAACTGATGTTGGAATACTAATAGTCTCCTTTACCATTCTTCTTTCCAAACAAATATATATGTGGCCTCAGTTGCTCATGATTCATATGAATCATAATATATATGTATAAATATGTAGTATAGCATATAAAGTGTATAGCTGTAGTCATTGTATTGTACAAAGTAATGTTTCAGCCATTCTTTGTCACTTATTCTCTACTGTTATATATTATGTCAAAATCAATAACAGTCCAGTCACATGCCTTTCTTACATTCACATATAGCAGCTACCCAAATAGAGAAAGGAGTGTCTTGGCAAGTCTCCGTGTGCCAAGGGTTCTGAAGACTTTGTATTTGTCCGTTCTTACTTTTTTCTTTGATGTGACTCCCATATGTGCTACTTGGTCTCAGGGTCAGCTAATTTTACTAGTACTGCTACCACCATCACCATCATCACCACTACCTCCACCACCAACACTATCACCACTACTAATTACTATTAATTGACATTTTGCATAGTTCTCTAAAATTTGCAAGGTGCTTTAGTGGATATAGAGCTTATTCTCAGTTTGAATCCTGTCTCAAACTAACTTAAATGCCATGCTATTTCCTACTGAGGCCCACTATGCATCTTTACATTAATCTTCAGAGAATTCATAATTTTTTCTTATAAGGTAATAATGTTCTGTGGCCTTGGATAAGTTAACTTACGCCTTAGTTTTATTACTCATTTCACAGAGCTGTTGTGAGGATCAAGTACAATAATACATATGAAGTGCTTTTCTACTCTTAAAATGCTTTATATTTATGTTAGGTTTGGGGGACACAGTGACAAAAATGAAAGTTTCTGATGTAAAATAGCTTACTGTTGGGGGACAATATGAATACGTAGATATGGATATATGTGTATGCATATACACGTACACACATGTGTCTCTGTGTGTGTTTGTACATGGGCATATATACAAGATCTTAACAAATAAATACGAGTTTTGGTTGGAAGGTACTAGAAGGAAGAGGGAGAACTAAGAAAGGTTTCATGTAGAAGGTGGCACTAATCTAAGTTAAATTTTCAGGGAAACTAAAGATTTTAAGCAGCTGTGTTCTAAGTTTGGTGACCAGTGAAAAGGCATGAAGATGCACAAGAGACAGGAAGAACACCATGTTGGATAAAGTGAAAAGTGCTAGAAGGGAGTAATAAATAGAACAGCTGGAAAGATAGATGGGGTCAATTTGTTGAAAAATTTTAAGTGCTAAACAGAGGAGTTTATTGAATCTTCAGGTAATAGGAAACCACTAGAGTTTATTGAGTGTAGAGATGACATGATCAGATCTAGGATTTTGGAAAACTACTTTGGCAGCTGAGTGGAGAATGGATTAGAAATAAGAGATTCCTGAATCTGAGAGAGACCAATTAGTAGATTATTTTAAAAGTTTAGGTGAAAGATAATAGGGTCTGAATTAGGTTGGTAGCTGTGTGACTAAAATGAAAGGGATGAATGGGAAAGATATATGGAGATAAAACTAACAAGATTTGGCAAAGGATCATATATGAGGGATGATAGAGAGTGAAGAATCAAGGATGACACCAAAGTTGAAAGCCAAGGTAACTGGAAAATGGTATCTATTACAGAAAGGGAGAAATTGGGAAGAGAGGTAGATTTAGGGGAATTATGTAGAGAGTATAATAAAAACAATGTTCAGAATTTAAAGGATTAAAAAAAACTTGGCATTTTAATAGGCAAATAAATACTACCTTAAAAGTATCACTGAGATAAATGAAGTGGGACTTATAACTAGGTTATGACAGTAGGTGAAAGACGTTCAAAGAATCAGTTTCTCAGAATTGGAAGGAATTTCAGAAGTAAATCCATACCCAGGTTTCTGAATCTCTGTAACATCACTGATAAATAGTCATCCGTCTTAAGTTTGACACCTCTAATGATGGAGAAACCACTACCTTCTGAGGCCAGTCAATCAACGAGTGTTTATTAAGCACTGTCAAGTGCTGGACATAGAAATACAAACTAAAAAGAAGAGGAGGTGAGAAGGCCATAGGTACTGAAGAAAAAGTTAGAAAGCAGGGGCAGCTAGGAGAGAGCACCAGCCCTAGAGTCAAGAAGACCTGAGTTCAAATCTGGCCTCAGACACTTAATAATAAGCATTGTGACCTTGGGCAAGTCACTTTCCTCATTTGCCTTGCAAAAACCAAAAAAAGAAAAGAAAAAGTTAGAAAGCAGCTGAGGCATAGGACCACCACCCTACCTTTTAGATAGCTCTTATTGTTAGGAAATTTTCTTTCAGGATCAGATTTAGAGTTGAAAGAAACCTAGTTCAGCCATCATCTTTTATAGTTGGGGGAAAATGGGGTTCAGATTTGCCCAAAGTCACAAAAGTTGTAACTACTTTTGGATGACTCTGAGGCTAATGCCTTATAATTAGCTCTTTGCAGCTTCTACCTGTTGTTCCTTGTTGTGCCATCTTAGATAGAATTAACTAGGTTTAATACTTCTGTCACATGCCAGCCCTTCAGATACTTGATGCCAAGTGTGATATCCTTCAGCACCTACCCAGCTAAGCAATTTCAGGTCTTCAGTTGATTTTTATATACTATGGTCTCCAATTGCTTCACTCTCCTTCTACTATTTACATTACTACTTGAATTAATTAATAATTTCAGTAGTATAATTACCTGACTCTCTTTACTGTTGCAGAACTCATAACTCCCACTGATTCTTTTAGTGTTTTTCATGGATACCAATGTAGCACTTGAGGTGCTACATTGTTTTCCCACACTCATGCTGTATGACTGCTTCAGCACTGTTTCTGGTCATGCAGTTCCTTGATGATGTATCTTTTCTGCAATTTCTGCCTCAGAAGCCATCATTGATAATATTCTGTATTTATGTCAACTGACTGCTTTCATAATTCAAATTTTGGGTTTTTTTTAAATCTCTAGAACATAACACTTTGATAGTTTAGTTTGGTCCTTGAAAAGTATATTAATTTTGGGCAGCTAGGTGGCACAGTGGATAGAGCACTGGCCCTGGAGTCAGGAGTACCTGAATTCAAATTTGGTTTCAGACACTTAATAATTACCTAGCTGTGTGCCCTTGGGCAAGCCACTTAATAACCCCATTGCCTTACAAAAACCTAAAAAAAAAAGTGTATTTAAATAGAATTGTTTTTATTCTGTTGGCTTGGCCTGTTTTTGAGAAATTAATTTATTTAGAACTTTTTTGTAATTCTATTGATTAAGTGGTTTTTCTTGCTTTTACTTTCATTATTCTCTCTCTCTTTTTAATTCCAGAATTTCTATGTTGATGTATAATTTAAGTTTTAAAATTTTGGGTTTTCTAAGGTTTTTGTTTTGTTTTTTAAGCTGCATACACAATTCATTGATCTGTACTTCTTTCATCTTTGTGACAGAATTTTAGAGATATGCATTGGCTATTTGATGCAAATTTTTTTTATCCTATTATTTTAATGAAATTATTTAATTAAATTAATTGTGTTTTTTTGAACTTATCTGATATGTTTTGTTTTTAAACTTATTACTTCTGTCAGATTAAGTTATTTAGTCTCCAATTAATTTTTAATTCTTTCTTTTTTAATTGACATTTTATTTGTTTTCTAATTATATACAATAGTTTTACCTATCATTTTTTGTAAGATTTCGAATTTCACAATTTTTCACCCCCCCAGAAGTCAGTCTGATAGTCTTTACATTGTTTCCATGCTATACATTGATCGAAAATTGAATGTGTTATAAGAGTAAACATAACCCCCCCCCAAGATGAGAAACCTCAAGAATGGGGGGGGGGGCTAGGTGGCGTAGTGTACTGGCCTTGGAGTCAGGAGTACCTGGGTTCAAATCTGGTCTCAGACACTTAATAATTACCTAGCTGTGTGGCCTTGGGCAAGCCACTTAACCCCATTTGCCTTACAAAAACCTAAAAAAAAAAGAATAGAGAGAAAAAAATATATATTTCAGTCTGTGTTCAGATTCCAGTGGCTCTGTCTCTGGGGTGAGTTGCTTTTTCTTTATCATAAGTCCACCAGAGAAATTGCTTCAATATTTTTCCCACAGTTGCTACTACTATGTCTCTACTCTATTCCTCCCCACTCTCATTTATTCTCTTCTCTCTCTCCTTTTATCCTGACCCTGTCCAAAAGTGTTGTATCTGAGTACCCTCTCCCTCAATCTTCCCTCTCTTCTATCATCTATTCCCTCCTTTCCTTCCCCCATTCGCCCTTATTCTAACCTTTCTTCTCATTTTTCTCTAGGGTAAGATAGATTTCCATACCCTATTAAGTGTATATTATTTCCTCTCTGAGCCATTTCTGATGAGAATGAAGGCTCACTCATTCCCCTTGCCTTCTCCCTTTCCACTCCATTGAAAAAGCTTTTCCTTGACTCTTAAGTGAAATTTCTTACTTCTTCTTCATCTCCTTTCCCTTCCTCCCTGTACTTTTCTTTATCAGACTCCATCTTTTTTACTATATTATGCTCTGATCTTTCCTATGTACTGTCTATATATACTCCTTCTAACAGCTCTTATAAATGAGAAAGTTCACATGAGTTATCAATATCTTCTTCCCATGCAGGAATACAAACAGTTCGGTATCATTAAGTTCTTTATAGTTAGTCCTTCTCATCCACCCCCTCTATGGTTCACCTGAGTCCTGTATTGGAGATCAAACTTCCTGTTCAGCTCTGGTTGTTTCAGTAGGAAAATTTGAAAGTTCCCTGTTTCATTTAAAGTCTATCTTTTCCCCTGAAAGAGGATGTTCAGTTTTGCTGGGTAGTTGATTCTCGGTTGTAAACCAAGATCTTTTGCCTTCTGAATATCATATTCCAATCCCTATGAGCCTTTAATGTAGATGCTGCCAGATGTGTAATCCTGACTATGGAGCCTTGTTAGTTGAATTGTTTGTTTCTTGTAGCTTTTAGAATTTTCTCATTGATTTGGGAGTTTTGGAATTTGACTATAATATTCCTAGAAGTTTTTCTATTGGGACTTCTTTCAGGAGGTGATCGGTGAATTCTCTTGATTTTTATTTTACCCTCTGCTTCTAGGATCTCAGGGCAATTTTTCCATATTATTTCTTGAAAAATGAAGTCCAGATTCTTTTCCTGATCATGGCTTTAAGATAACCCAATAATTTTTAAATTATTTCTTTTGGATCTGTTTTCAAGGTCATTTGTTTTTCTAATGAGATATTTCACATTTTCTTCTAATTTTTGGCTTTTTTGGAAGAATTTTATTTCTTCCTGATTTCTTGCAAAGTCATCAGCTTCCTTTAGTTCCATTCTGCATTTGAAGGAGTTATTTTCTTTAGTGAGCTTTTTTTATTTCCTTTTCCAGCTGGCCAATTCTGCTTTTTAAGGCATTCTTCTCCTCATTTGCCTTTTGTTTTGCTTTTTCCATTAGGCCTAAACTGGTTTTTAACATATTATTTTCTTCAGTATTTTTTGTATATCTTTTACCAAGCTGTTGATTTGATTTTCATGATTTATCTGCGTTGCTCTCATTTCTCCTCCCAATTTTTCCTCCATTTCCCTTAATTGCTTTTCGAATTCTTTTTTGAGCTCATCCATAGTCTGAACCCATTTTCTATTTCTCTTGGAGGTTTTGGATATACAAGCTTAGGTTTTGTTGTCATCTGAATATGTGTTTTGATCTTCCATGAGACTAAAGTAATTCTCTATGGTCAGTTTCTTCTTTTTCTGTTTACTCATTTCCTCAGCCCAAGACAGGACTTCCAAGACTGGGTTTGTTTTTTGGGGGGGGGGGGCACTCCACTGGGACCTTTATTCCTCTAAGTCTTGCCTGTGCTTTGATATGTAGATGGCCCTCATACTTCTCTCTGCCCTGGAGCTGTAAGGAGGGATCCTGCTTGGCTATTTAGTATGGAAGCCCCTTTCCTCCAGCCCCACTGCTGATCCAGCAGGTCCTGCTCTCAGGCCCTCAGACTCCCAGTTCCAATTCAGCTGTTAATCTGACTGATCTGGGGCTGAGCCCAGACTCACCTGCCCGAATTCTACCAAAGCTGTAGTGGGAGACAAATCCTGAGGTAGATGGTCTTTCTCCTGGCTTTTCTCTCTGGGTTCCATGAGTTGGACTTCCTCTAAGAGGTTTGTTACATGTGATAGATGGGGAAGAGATCAGGAGACTCTAGAACTGTGCCTGTCTTCTCTCCGCCATCTTGGCCAGAAGTTGCTTTTTCCTTTTTAAAGGTCATAATTGCTACTTGCTCCCTTTTGAGTTAAGCTAGACTTCAGTTCCTTATTTTAATTGTCTGTTAATTTTTTGTTTCAAATGTGCTTCTTACTGTTTTTTTTTAATTTAAAAGAGAAATTTTCTTGTCCTTCCCATATCCCTTTATTTAGTGATAGTTTTAAATAAAAATTCCTATATTCGCTATGTCCAAAAGGGGAAAAAACTTAATCTATACTATCAGTCCCTCATCTTTCTAATAAGAGTTCCTTGGAATAATAGCTGTTCAATGTGTTGATCATTGTTCCTAAGACTTTAAAGATTGATTATTTTTACAAAAATCATAGTTCTTATATAAATTGTTCTTGTTTCTACTCACTTTATTCTGGATCAGTCAAGAGTACTTCTTTTAAATAACAAATTATTTTTAATGTGATTTTTATCGTTTTCTTTTATCTTTTTATCTATTTTTTCTTTTTATCTTTTATTTTTACATGTAAAGATAGTTTTCTGCATTTTTTTTCATAAGATTTGGGTTCCATGTTTTTCTTCCTTCCCTTCCCCTCCCTTTGACAGTCAGTAATCTGTTTAATATATATACACATATACAATTATGTTAATATCTGTTAAAGCATATTTCTATATTAATCATGAACAACTTATTTGGATTCTGCTTTCTAACCCATTCTATTAGCCTCTTCCATTTTATGGGCAAGTTCATCCCATTCCCACTTGTGGTTATGAATATTAATTGTGTATTTATCTTCATTATAATCTCTTATAATTATCCCTTTCTTTGCTCTCTGACTATCTCTTTACAAAAAGGAGGAAGGAGGGGTGGATACTGATGCAGTGGATAAAGCACAGGCCCTGGAGTCAGGAGTACCTTGAGTTCAAATTGCCTAGTTGTGTGGCCTTGGGCAAGCCACTTAACCCCATTTGCCTTGCAAAAAAAACAAAAAACAAAGAAGAGGAAGGTGATGAATGAGCAGCATGCTCTGCATATGTGCTATTTGTTTTATGCATTTTAGTTCTGCTTTGTTCTCCCTCTTCTGTCTGAACACAGATTCCAATCTTAAGTTTTTACTTTTTTTCTCTTTCCTTTTGTGATCTGGAATCTGACTTCTTATTTCCTTTCTACTTCCCTTCTTTGTATTCCTATTGAGTTGAATATTTCTATATAAAATGTTGTTATGTTTGTTCTAGTCTTCCTTTGACTTATTCAGATGAAAGTGAGATTCAAGTATTGTCCTTTCCCTCCCCCCATTCCTCCTCTCCTTTTCTTCATTTTCTTTTACCAGTATACTCAGGTTATGTGTGATAATTTCCTTTACCCCTTTATCCTTTAGTGCATTGTTTTTTTCTTCTCTTTTGTTTCTTGTAAGATCATCAAAACAACAAAACCCACTCCCCCAACCCTTTGTTTTATTTAACTCATTAGAGTTCTGTGGATATACTTATTTCTTTTCTTTTCACTTATTCTTTGTATAATTCTTTCTAATTGCTCTGGTGTCTTTATCTTTTTAAAAATTCCTTTGTTTGCATTTCAGAGATTCAACTCAGTTTTTTTTATGTATCAGAAACATGTAGAAATCTGTTCATTAAAGGTACATTCTTTCCCCTATAGGATTATATATAGTTTTGCAAGCTGTATTCTTGGTTGTATATCTTTTGTCATTCTAAGATGTATTCTTTTGTAGTAGCCACATCCTGTATGATCTCTGATTCTTCAGCTCTTGCACTCTTTCTTTCTAGGTGTTTACAGCATTTTTTTTCTTTAACCTGCAAACTTTATAGTTTGCTGCAACATTCCTGTGAATTTTCATTTTGGGATTTATTTAAGAGTTTACTTTCACTTTATGAATTTAATTGGTTTGTTTTAGCAATTCATAATTTCTTGAATATGCTGCTCGTGGTTATTTTTTAATAAGGTGACTTAGGTTTTTTCTTTTCCTTTTTAAAAAATTTTTTTCTTCCAACTACATACAAAGCTAGTTTTGAACATTCATTTTTTTGTAAGATTTTGAGTTCCACATTTTTCTCCCTCCTTCCTTTCCCTTCCCTCCTCCCCTTGACAGTGTGTAATCTGATATAAGCTTTCAAGTACAATTTTAGGTTTTTTTCTTGTTTCATTTTTTCTGGTTATTTTTTTAATATGAGATACCTTATTTTTTCTTACATTTTTCAGTCTTTTGATTTTTTTTTTGAAAATTTCTTATTACCTCATGGAGTCATTCTGTTTAGTTTAGTCCCTTCTAATTTTTCTTGGATAAGATTTTGTACCTCTTATAATAAGCCAATCTCTCAATCATCCAGTCTTACAACCAATGTGACAAACTTTTCTCTTTCACTCCTCCTATCCAGTTAGTTGCCACCTCTTTTATCTTTATGACATCTTTTGTATATATCCCCTTTCTCCTTTGAAACTGATTTTAAAAAGAGGTTTACAATAAAGTTTAGGAGAGGCATGCAATCAAGAACAAATTCAAAATAGTAGTTTGTAAAAAAAAAAAAAGCCTGAAATCCGAAATATGCTAGGGTTTGTGGAAAATGTTGAAGACAACAAATAGGACTTCTGTTTTAGTTGTTTTTTTTTTTAGAATTTTTTAAAAAGTTATGTTTGGAATAAAAAGAATGAAAAAAGGATAAAGTCACCGCTTGAGGGGAAAATGAGGAAAAGTGGAAATTCCCTACACATCTTTGCTTGGTCTTTATAGGAGAAGATTAAAAAATAAAAACCATACTTAAAGGAAAATTGAAATTCAGGCTATAGTAAGGCTATTCTAAAACAGCACCTAGCTGCTTTTACCCCTTCCTACCTTTCCAGTCTTCTCATAAACTTCACTTCTCTTTTCTATGTATTCTTTTTGTTTGAATGACCTTAACCTCCTTCCTGTTCATTGTACTCAGCACTCTCATCACCCCACTAGGCATTTTCTTATCTTCCCTGGCTCCAACTTTCTTTTATGTTTTGGGAAAATATTTCAAAAAATTCCTTTAATTCTTCACTAAAGGTCCTCCATCTCTGCCTTTTGAAAATTGTATCAGCTTAGTATAGTAGTAGTAGTAGTAGTATTGAAATAATATTAATCTAGGAAATCAAAAAATCTTAGTTCTGGTCCTTGTTTTGATGTGACCTAGTCAAATGTAACCACTATTAAGTAACTTACCCTATCTGGTTCTCAGTTTTCTCATTTGTTAGAAGCTTGATCAAGATGATTTCTAAGATCCCACCTAGCTCTAGAATTGATATTCATATAAATCTATTAAATAATCAATATGACTGATTGAATTGAGGGCAAGATTTGGAGTCAGAAAGTCATACATTCAAGACCTCTCGGACACATAGCAGATATATAAATTCAGGCAAATAACTTCTCACTGCCTCACTAAACTTTCAGAGATTGTCAGTGATTTCTAACATTTGTATTAATGATGTGGATGAATATAGGCTTATAAAATTTGTGGCTGGAAGAAATAGGTAATTTATCAGTTGCAGAATCAAGATAGATATCTTATTTTAAAATAGATTTTTATTGATTTCTTTTGTTTTTATACATCACCTAAATTTCCTCTGTATCCTTTCCCCTTCCAAAAAGACTTTTCTTTTACCAAAAATTTTTTAAATTAAAATAAAAAGATTAGTAAAACAAATCAGTATGTAGAAAATATTTGCTAATATAGGCAATGATTTTTAAGTGAAAAATTTTAATTAGTAAAAATAAGTTTTCTTTCCCTCTCTGAAGAATTATTTTCTCAGACAACCTTGATGGGGAAAAATTTATTTTTTATTTTCATTTAGCTCTAACTAAAATTTTAACATTTTCTTTCATTTTGTTCAGTTTTTAATGTAGGTAATAAAGCACAATTATTATATTTTACCACACCATTTTTACTGATTTCACCAAGAAATGTTAAGAATCTCTGCTCTAAGGGAAAAGAGGAAGTTTTTATAAGACACTTTGTAGCAGGAGCAGATAGCTGAATTTTGAGTGTTAATCATTGTTCCAATTTCCTTATAGTCTTATTTTGCTTGCTTGCTCACAGACAATAATAGCTAACTTATGTAGAGCTTTAAAGTTTGAAAAACATTTTTCTTATATTATCTCATTTGATCCTTTCAACAACCTTTTAAGGTAGGTATTATTATCGTACCATTTTAAAATGAGGAAATAAAGATGAAATTCATTAAATGATTTGCCTCGGGTCATGCAACTACAGTATTTTATTCATTGCATTATTCTGTCTCCTGTAAGTAATGGTATTTCTGCAGCTGTTTTCCAGTCAACTTGCAAACAGTATACAACCTTTGGGTCTCATCTGAGTTTTGAAGGATACCACAGTAAATTGAATGTAAAAGAATCCATGACCACCAAGCTCAGATTCAATTTGTGAAGTGATCCCTTCCAACTCACTTTCAGTTGCAACATTCCTCATGCTTTCACTAAAGAGAGATATTGGCCAGGCTGGTATTAGGAACTTGCCCCAACCAGAGCCTATCTTAAACATTCTGAAGTTAATTACCACTATCACAGCACGAAATTGCCTCTCAGTGATTTCCTGAGTCCATGTCTCTTACAGTTTATCTTATCTTTATGCTGCATTGGATAGAGCACCTGGAGTCAGGAGGACCTGAGTTCCTTGTGGCTTCAGATTCTTGATACTTACCAGCCCTGTGACTTTGGGCAAATCACTTAATCCTGATTGCCTCACATCCAGGGACATCTCCAGTTGCCCTGATCCATATTTGGCCACTGAATCCAGATAGTTCCAGAGGAGAAAGTGAGAAAATAAATGAATTTGTACAGTATCTTCTCATGCAGATTAAATTCACATGCATGTTATAGCATCACTTCCCTGATGTAGTGGTCTTCTTTGACAACGAAGTTTCCACTGGTGATATGAAAATTCATGTTTATCATAAAATTTTGTACTTTTTTAAAAAGCACAGAATAGAATGAAGGAAACCTGCCCTAACAGCAGGGTTTACTTTTTTTTTTTTAAGGTTTTTGCAAGACAGTGGGGTTAAGTGGCTTGGCCACAGCCACACAGTTAAGTAATTATTAAATGTCTGAGGCAGGGGGTGGCTAGGCGGCACAATGGATAGAGCACTGGCCTTGGAGCCAGGAGTACCTGGGTTCAAATCCAACCTCAGACACTTAATAATTATCTAGCTGTGTGGCCTTGGGCAAGCCACTTAACCCCATTGCCCTGAAAAAAAAATAAATGTCTGAGGCAGGATTTGAACTCAGATCCTCCTGACTCCAGGTCTGGTGCTCTATGCACTACACCACCTAGCTGCCTCTCTCATCCAGTATTTTAAAGGGAAAAAGTGAAGAGATTGAAGTATGACTTAAGTCTTAAGATGAATAGGGTGGTGAAGAGACTTAAAACTCATTATGAAGAACATTTGAGGGAAAAACATTGGAAATATTTTGCCTGAAAAAGCGAAAACTACAGTAAGCAGACAACTCTATTCATTCATATATACACACACACACACACACACACACACACACACACACACACACATTATGCTGTTGTCTGGAAGAAGTATTTCATTTATTCTTGGTAGTTATGGAGAGAAAAACTAGGATTAGGGAAGCAGATTTTTAGTTCATTTTAAGGAAGAAATAGAGTACAAAAATGAGAATTTCCTTGTAAATTTCCAGTAAGCAGAAATGTTCAAATCAAGCTGTAATAACCATCCATAACAATATTCTGGAAAAGAATTGTTACCAAGTATATTTGCCAGGAGGCAGTCAACAAGTGTTGATTAAATGTTTATTGTCTACCAGACACTGTGCTAAAAGCTAGATTGGGATTGAACAGAACTAGAAGAACTGACAGAACCCATAATTATGGGAAATTCATTAGGCAGAAATCTAGGTAGGCAGACAATCAGTCAAATAGATGATAAGTAGATAGATGTTAGCAGGAGCTATCTGGCTGGCAGGAGGCCAAGTTGCAAAAATGCAGTTGTTTTTAGGGTGGCTTATGGGTAAGTATTGGGAACCTGATTCCAAGTCATTGAAAGGGCAAAGTAGGACTTCAGTCATGGAAGAACTGTGACCTTCACAATAGATGAAGGTAGGGAAAAGGCAAGTACCCAGTTACTAGAACTGAGGAGCAAGACAGGAAACTAGTTACAGCTAATCTGAAGGAATAGACTCAACAGAAAATGTAATAAAGATCATAAATATAAGTGGTACAAGCTGAAAACGTTTTGTGTGTGTGTGAGAAAGAGGAAATATTTGCAAATATTGGGTGGAAATTTAGATCATGCAACTTCTCAAGTCTTTCAGTTCTAAAATTATGTCCCATATGAAAGTTAAATACAAAATAAACAACAGTGGGGAAAATAGCAGTGTTGTCATTCATAACAAAGTGGTACACTAATTTTTATTTAACGATCTATTAAACACCTGCTGAGAGATTGTCTCTTGACTATGCTTTTGCACAGCATGTATCTATATTTCTAAGACATCAGCTTTCCTGCTTTTGACAGGGAACATTTAGCCATATCTATAAAAATAAGATTTAATTAGGATTAATATAACACAAATTAAAATAATTCAGTTCAGTGTTTAGATACAAAAATACATTGCAGTGGAGATTCAAAGATAATAAAGACAAGTTCCTACTTTCAAGGATAGTATACAAAATTTGCTTATGATATCTGTTGTTTTGTCTTTTGTTCTCGAAGAAGACCCATTACATCAGGGAGGTGATGCCATGACATATATGTGAATTAGATTTGAGTGAAGGGGAGTCTCCACCAGAGCCATCTGGGCCCTATGGCCAGAAATGAATTAGGATGACTAGAGATGGCCCTGGATGCAAGGCAGTTAGGGTTATGTGACTTGCTCAGGGTCACACAACTAGTGTCAAGTGTCTGAGGCTCATGTAGAGCCAATATTCTATCCCCTGTGCCTCCTAGCTGCCCTGATGCCTATACATACTTGGAGTCATTAATTCAGAGCTGAAAGGAACTTTGGAGATCTCAGTCAAACCTTCAGCTTTCTGTTTAGTAAACTTGTGAAAAATGGTAAAGTAATTTCTCTAGTCATAAGTAATATGTAGTGACTGAGTCAGGATTCATTCTATTCTCTGCTGACATCAGTTCTTGGATTAATGACATCAGTTTGTACTTTGAGAAGCCTTCTGCATCTTTTGACTCTAAATCCTGTGGTCATTCTACTGTACTGTGTTTTTGCAAAGAATTTGCATTATAACTTGTTACTTTAGTTTTCTAGATTTACCAGTGACCTAAAGGACTCTTTATTGGGGAGTATTGTCTTTAAACTTTAGATTCCTGGACTTTGCTTTATATTAGAATCTTGTCCTATCTCATTCCCAAAAATAATTAAAATTTTCTTAAAATTCTTGCTGAGAGCTTTTTTGTTTGGCTTGTTTTTCACTCTAAGTTGTACTTGCTTATTACTAAGGCTTCATTCAATTCTTTTTTTCTTTTATGAATATTTTATTTTATTTTTACAATTACATATTATGAAAGTTTTTCATCATTTATCCACATGCATATTTTATAACTTACAAAATTTTCTTCCATCCTTCCTTTCCATTTCCCTTCCTTTAATGGTGAATAATCTAGTGAATATTGCACATATACATTTGTGTTTAATATGTTTACACATTAATCGTTTTCTGTATGAGAAATTAGGTCTAAGGGAAAAGAAAGAAAGCAATGAATAGGAAGTAAAAAAAAATTTTAAAAAGTGAACATATTGTTCATTCAGATTCTGTTGTTTGTTTGTTTTTATTTCTTCATCTGGATCTGGATAGCATTTTCTGTAACAGGTCTCCCACGGTTGTCCTAGCTCTCTGAACTGCTGCTGAGCATATTGTGGTTAAATGTTATGCATCCACATAATTTTGCTCCCTTCACTCAGCATCAGTTGTTGTAATGTTTTCCTTGCTACTCTAGAGTTTGACCATTCATGGTTCCTTATAGAACAATTATACTCCAAAACATTCATATACCATATCATTCCCCAATTTATTGTAATCCCCTCAATTTCCAGTACTTTGCCACTACAAAAAGAGCTGCTATGAATATTTTAAAACATATTGTTAGGTCAAAGGGTATGATAATTTTATTACTCTTTGGGTCTAGTTCTAGATTGCTCTACAGATTAGTTCACAAATCAACCAAAAGTGCATTAATGTCCCAATCCTCCCACAACTTCTTCAAATTGATCTTTTTCCCTTTTTGTCACCATGTAAATCTGACAGACATGAGGTGGTGGTACCTTCTGAATTGTTTTAATTTGCATTTCTCTAATCAGTGATGATTTGGAGCATTTTTTCATCTGATTATATATAGCTTTAATTTCTTCATTTGAAAACTGCCTATTCATATCCTTTGATCATTTATCAATGGAGAATGACTTGTAACCTTATAAATATGATTCAGTTCTTTATATATTTTATAAATGAGATCTTTATCAGAACCTACTAGCTGTGAAAAATGGTTTCCAGTTTGATGTTTTCCTTATAATCTTGGCATTATTGATTTTATTAGTACAAAATTTTTTTTAATTTAATATAAACAACATCATCCATTTTGCATAATGTACTCTATTTCTTGGTCATAAATTTCCCATTAATCTGACAGTGTATTTCTTGATCTGTTAACTGGTCTATATATCACCTTTTATGTCTAAGTCCTGTGCCCATTTTTGACCTTATTTTGGTTTGGGGGTGTGACCTTATTTTGGTATAGGATGGGTTTGTGCCTAGTTTTTGCCATACTATTTTCCAGTTTTCCCAACAATTTTTGTTGAATAGTGAGTTCTTATCCCAGAAGCTAACATCTTTGGGTTTGTCAAACAATAGATTACTAGAGTCATTTACTGCTGTTTCTTTGTACTTCTAATCCAGTGGTCCATTACTGTTATTTTTGTTTGTTTTTTACAGGGCAGTGGGATTAAGTGATTTGCCCAACACACAGCTAAGTAAGTTTTAGGTGTCAGAGATAGGGTTTGAACTCAGTTCCTTCTTACTTCAGGGCCAGTATAAGGCCATATTGAACTCAGGTCCTTTTGACCCCAGGGTTGGTACTCTGTTCACTGTGCCACCCAGCTACCCCCATTTTTGTATTTTGTTTTTACTTAAAGATTTTATTTATTTTGAGTTTTACAATTTTTCCCCAATCTTACTTCCATCTCCACCCCCACAAAAGGCAATTTGCCAGTTTTTACATTGTTTCTATGACATACATTGATGCAAATTGAATGTGATGAAAGGATGATTTCTATCCTTAAGGAAGAAACATAAGGTATAAGAGATAGCAAGATCTGACAATAAGATATAATTTTTTTTTTCTAAATTAAAGGTAGTAGTTCTCAGTCTTTGTTCAAACTCCACTGTTCTTTCTCTGGATACAGATGGTATTCTCCATGGAAGACAGCCCCAAATTGTCCCTGATTGTTGCACTGATGGAATGAGTGAGTCCATCAAGGTTGATCATCACCCCCATGTTGCTGTTAGGGTGTACAGTGTTTTTTTGGTTCTGCATTTTTCTGTTTCTTAACCAGTAAAAAAAAAAAACTAAAAAAATTTCCATTTTTTTTCAACCTAACCTTGAGCAGTTGATATTTTTTCAGTTGTTTATAATGACTTTATTTGTGTGAAAAGTACTTTGTAATTATGATCATACAATTGGCTTTGTCTTGGGAAGTAGATTCCCAAGTATTTTGTGTTGTCTGCAGTTACTTTAAATGGAATTTCTCTTTCTAGAGTTCTCTAAATATGCCGTCATATCATCTGCAGACAGTGAAAGTATTTCTTCTTCTTTGTCTTTTTTTGCAAGACAATGGGGTTAAGTGCTTGCCCAAGGCCACACAGCTAGGTAATTATTGTGTCTGAGGCCGGATTTGAACTTAGATACTCCTGACTCCAGGGCCAGTGCTCTATCCAGTGCACCACCTAGCCACCCCAGAGAGTGAAAGTTTTGCTTCTAATTCCTTCAATTTCTTTTTTTCCCTCTTATTGCTAAAGCTAACATTTCTAATACTATATTGAATAGTAATGGTAATAATGGAAATCTTTGTTTCACTCCCGATCTTATTAGAAATAACTCCCAGTTTATCCCTCTTACATGTATTTGTTGATAGTTGTAGGTACTATTTATTATTTTAAGGAAAACCTGATTTATTCTATATTCTCTAGTGGTTTTTACTTTGTTTTGGGTTTTTGGGTTTTTACAAGGCAGTGGGGTTAAATGATTTGCCCATGGTCACACAACTGGGTAATTATTAAGTGTCTGAGGGCAGATTTGAACACAGGTCTTCCTGATTCTTAAGCAGTACTCTATCCACTGCACCACCTAGCTGCCCCCATTTCTAGTGGGGGTTTTTTTGCAAGGCAAATGGGGTTAAGTGGCTTGCCCAAGGCCACACAGCTAGGCAATTACTAAAAAAGTGTCTGAGACCGGATTTGAACCCAGGTACTCCTGACTCCAGGGCCGGTGCTTTATCCACTGAGCCACTTAGCCGCCCCTCTAGTGGTTTTTAATAAGATTAGATGTTGTATTTTGTCAAAGGCTTTTTTAGCATCTATTGAATTAATCATATGATCTCTGTTGGTTTTATCATTGATATGTTCAATTACATTGAGTATTTTCCTAATATTGAACCATTCCTGCCTACCTGATCATGGTATATTATCCTAGTAGTAATTTGCGGTAACCACTTTGCTGATATTTTATTTAAGATTTTTGCATCAGTGTTCATTAGGGAGATTAGTATATAATTTTCTTTTTTGTTTTGACTCTTCTTGGTTTAGGTATCAGTGCCATATTGGTGTAATAAAAGGAATTTGATAGAACTCTTCTCCTATTTTGGGGGGATTTGTAAGGCAGTGGGGTTAAGTGATTTGCCCAAGGTCACACAGCTGGGTAGTTAGTAATGTCTGAGGAAGGATTTGGACTCAGGTCCTCCTGACTCCAGGGCCAGTATTCTATCCACTGTGCCACCTATCTGCCCCCTTCTCCTATTTTTTAAAAAAACTTTATATATAATTGGAATGAATTGCTTTTAAATGTTTTGTAGAATTCACTTGTAAATCCATCTAGACCAGGAGACTTTTTCTTAGGGAGTTTATTGATAGTTTCTTCAATTTCTTTTTTGAAATGGAATTATTTAAGTATCTTATTTCTTCTTCTGTCAGTTTGATTAGTTTATATTTTTGTAAATATTCACCCATTCACTCAGGTTTATCAAATTTATTATCATACAGTTAGGCAAAATAGCTTTGAATTATCTCTTTAATTTCTTCCTTATTGGTGGTGACTTCACCCTTTTCATTATTGATACTGATAATTTGGTATTCTTTTTTGTTTAAATCAGTTTAACCAAAGGTTTATCTATTTTATTGTTTTTTTATAAAGCCATAATTTGTTTTATTTATTTATTAGATAAATGATTTTCTTGCTTTTAATTTTATTAATCTTTCCTCTTATTTTTAGAATTTGTAATTTGGTATTTAATTGGGAATCTTTAATTTGTTTTTTTTCTAGCTTTTTTTAGTTGCATGCCTTCTTCATTAGTCTCCTCTTTCTGTTTTATTCATATAAGCATTTAGATATAGAAAATCTCTCTGAAAAAACACTTTGACCTCATCCCATAAATTTTGATATGTTGATTCATTGTTATCATTTTCTTGAATGAAAGGATTATTTCTGTGATTTGTTGTTTGATCCACTTGTTCTTTAAAACTGTTATTTAGTATCCAATTAATTTTTTGGTTTATCTTTCCATGGGCCCTTATTAAATGTAATTGTTATTGAATTATGATCTGAAAAGTCTGTATTTATTATTTCTGCCTTTCTGCATTTAATTGTAAGGTTTTTATGCCCTAGTACATGGTCAGTTTTGCTATAGGTGCCATGTACTGCAAAGAAAAAGGAATATTCTTTTTTGGTCTCCATTAAGTTTTCTCCAGAGGTTCATCATATCTAGGTTTTCTAGAATTTTATTCACCTTCTTAACTTCCTTTTTGTTTATTTTGTGTTTAGATTTATCTTGTTTTGAAAGAGGGAGGTTGAGGTTCCCCGCTATTACAGTTTTGCTGTCTATGTCTCTTTATAATTCATTCAACATTTCCTCTAAGAATTTGGATGCAAAACCACTTGGTTCATGTATTAAGGGGATATGACTTCATTGGTATTGTGCCTTTTAAAAAGATGTAGTTTTTTTCCTTATCCCTTTTAAAGAGATCTATTTTTCCTTTTGCTTTGTCTGAGATCAGAATGGCTACACCTAATTTTTTTTACTTCTGCTGAAGCATAATATATTTTCCTCCAACCTTTTACCTGTGTGTATGCTTCCCATGTGTTTTTTGTAAATAACATATTTTAGGAGTCTGTTTTTTAAATCCATTCTACTGTCTGTTTATCTTTTTATAGGAGAGTTCATCCCATTCGCATCTGTTAAGGTTACTAATTCTGTTTTTCCCTCCATGCTAACTTTCCACATTTGTATTTTTCTCTTTCCTTTCCTCTTATTCCTCCTCACCAGTGTTTTGCTCCCTTTTCCCTTTAACTTTTCTTTTAAATTTTAACTTTAAGTTTACTTTTACTTTTACCTTAACCTTCCCTTTTATCAATCCCCTCTTCCCTTTTCTTTTCCTTTCCTTCCATACTTCCCTGTAGGGTAAGATAGATTTTTAAACCTAATTTGGAATGTATGTTTTTCCCTCTCTGTACCAAATGTATTGCATATGATTTACTCACTATTCACACTCTCTTCTTTTCCTCTTAAACTGGTGTTATTTATCCACTAATGCCAAACCTTCTCCTAGTATAATCCTTCTTTTTATGCTTTTATTGTTTTAAGTCTGTCTCATGCTTACATACCCTTTGTCATAATAGACTTCTTTTATCTGATCTGATAGAAGTACTTTTCTCAAAGGTTGATTGATTGATAAGCAACATTGCCTCATAGTCATGAAACACCCTCCCCTCTTCTGTCTCATTAGAAATACACTTTTCTAGAATCATGCAAGTACCCTCCAAGAACACACAATTCTTATGAACCAAAGCATCATGCAAAGTCAAATCATTTTATGAACCATTTATGCTTCACATCCCCTCCTCCCTCCCCACTGACCTCCAGCATACTCCCTCCTCTTCTGTCCAAAGCATCAAGCAAAGCAAAATCTCTTCATGATGTTCTCATGTCCAGTTCCTCTAAGTTTACTCTCTTCCTCTGTCTCTGTAGTACCCTAACTATAGCCCTACAGCCCTCCCCAACCAAATTTTGGGTGCACTCTCTCACACTGTCCTTTTAGTACCCCAATCATGGTTGTAAAACACTGGTTAACTAAAATATGGGTTAAGACAAGAGCATTTCCTAATCTCTTTATGTTGTTCAGGTCTTCTAAATAGGCTCCCACCCTCTGCCCCTATTGTACTACATACCTTTGGGTATCTAGTAAAGTCAAGTCACTCCTGATTTGATCATATATAGAACTGGTTAAGTACTCATATACTGGTACTGAAGGTGTACCGAAGGTCTCTCAAGAACTTTAGAATTGCTTGTAAGGCATGGGAGACACTGGTATAGGACCACCCAGAAAAGGGTGCCCTCATCAGAGAAAGTGCCCAGCTCTATGAGCAAGGCAGAATTAAAGTAGTTCAAAAGAAAAGTGAGATTCTTATGTTTAGAATAAATACCTCAGGGAGCCACCTGGACTATTTGTGTTCAACCTGTGGTAGAGCATTGAGCTCATATTGGTCTTCAGTCAGACTCAATTAGCTTGGTGGCCTTGGGCAAGTCATGTAACCCTGACTGTCTCACATCTAGGGCCACTTCCAGACATCCTGATTGATATCTGACCACTGGATCCCGATGGCTCTGGAGGAGAAAGTATACACAGTACCCCGCGCCCTTATACAAATCCAGTTCAGGTGCTTGGTATGGCATCACCTCCCTGTTGTCATAGTCTTCTTCAAGAACCAAGGACAAACATCTTCAGAAAAGACTTGAATAGGAAGCATTTCTTTTCTTTTCTTTTCTTTTCTTTTCTTTTCTTTTCTTTTCTTTTCTTTTCTTTTCTTTTCTTTTCTTTTCTTTTCTTTAGGTTTTTGCAAGGCAAATGGGGTTAAGTGGCTTGCCCAAGGCCACACAGCTAGGTAATTATTAAGTGTCTGAATCTGGATTTGAACTCGGGTACTAGTGACACCAGGGTCAGTGCTCATCTACTGTGCCACCTAGCCATCCCAGCATTTTCTTTCTTTTAAATTACTATGGAGTGCAGATTTTTAAAATGTCTTCTAAATATTTTGACTAAATTCTTATTAACATGAGTTTTTTCTTCTAGATTACTAAATGGTTTTTGTACTATCCTTATGATCATGAGTGATTCTGTGCCTTCTGATGTAATCGGCCGAAGAATTGATGTTAATGGAGAACTTGCTACAGTACGCTATTTTGGCAGTGTTCCTCCCATAACAGGTAGATACAATTTATATTTTCTTTCTTCATACTGTCATTGTTTCAATGAAGATTTGTCCTACTCGAAGAAGATTGTAAACCCATTACTTCCAATTTTGTAGGTTTTTCCTATGAATTTGTCTTAAGAAGCATGATGTGATTGTGGTGTTTTTTTAGCCATCTTATAAATGCAATTTGCTATACCTAGAGTATTTCTAGAATCTATTAAAAAACAAATATATTTGATTAAAGACTAAATTATCTTTTGATATACAATTGCAATTACTTCTAGTTTTAAAGTCTAAATTTATTTTTCAAAAGATTTTTTAAATGTTTAGTTTTAAAATTGTTACTATCCTATTAGCCAATTTGATAAAAGGATATGGTAAATATTGAAGGGTTTGTGGAAAAACTGGAACACTAATGTAGTGTGGGTGTAATTGTGAACTTATTCAACTATTCTGGAGAGCAATTTGTAACTGTCCAAAGGGCAACAAAACTGTGATCCAGCAATGCCACTAGATCCCAGAGAGATCAGGAAAAGGTAGGAGGAAACCCAAATGTATTGAATATTCATAGCAGCTCTTTTTGTGGTGACAAAGAATTGGAAACTGAGAGGATGCCCATCACTTGGAGAATGGCTGAACAAGTTATATGAATATAATGGAATATTATTGATCTATAAGAAACAATGAGCTTGCAGATTTCAGAAAAACCTGGAAAGACTTAATGAACTGATATTGAGTGAAGTGAGCAAAACCAGAACATCTTAACAGCAATATTATGTGATGACCAATATTGCAATACAGCAATCAAAGACAATTCTAAAAGATCTGCTATGGAAAATGTCCAGAGAAACAACTATGAAATCCAACTGTAGATAAAGGCATACTATTTTCAACTTTTTAAATTTTTTTTTCCTTCTTGTGTTTTTTCCTTTTTTTGTTTTGATTCTTTTCTCACAGTGTAACTATTATGGAAATATGTGTAATACAATTGTACATCTGCAATCTATATAAATTACTTACTATCCTAGTGTGGCAGAAGGGAAGGATGGGAAGGAGAAAACTTTATAAAAATAAATGTAGGAAATCATCTTAACATATAATTGGAAATATAAATAAATTCAATAAATAAATAATAATCAATTTTAAATTCAAAAAGTATTACTATCATTAATAAGAAAACCTAATGTAAAAAAATCTGAAGCTATAAATAGCTGCATTAGAATGTATTTCAGAAGCATTCTTCAATTTCAAAATAATTAAATCTATAGCTCTTTTCATAGAGATTTCATCCCAGGGTCCTCAATAAAAACAAAAAAGGTTGGTTTTTCTGATTCTTCAAAAACAGTATCAGGTGGTGTCTAGGATTATTTCCCTACTATTCACATTAATGGACTGATTCCTCAAAGGACAGCTGATTACTTCTTTTCTCAGGGTTCTAGAGGCATCACTGAAGTGCTGTTGCTTTTTTTTTATTTTGCAAGGCAGTGGGGTTAAGTGACTTGCCCAAGGTCACACAACTAGTAAATTATTAAGTGTCTGAGATTAAATTTGAACTCAGGTCCTCCTGACTCCAGGGCTCCTCTATCCACTGCTCCACCTAGCTGTCCCTTGCTATGGCTTTTAACAACATAAAATCTAGGGTCTCACAGTATGTTGTCATTTATTAATCAACCACTTATATTCCTTTAAGTTTTAGAAAAGGGATTAACTTAAAGGATGTGACAGGAACTGTTATAATAACATTTTTCCAAACTCGGGGCTGCATTCTCCCTTTGCATGCACAAAATCTTTGGGGAAAATGGACTTATATTTGACTACTTAAGGATAGCTAGGTGGTTCAGGAGATAGAGACCTGGGCTTAGAGTCAAGAAGACTTTTTTTTATGTGTTCAAATCTGACCTCAGATACTTAACGACTCTGGCAAGGCACTTAAAACCCTGTTTGCTTTAGTTCCTTATTTATAAAATGAGCTTGAGAAGGAACTCCCTGTACCTTTGAAAGAAAACCTCAAATGGGGTCATGAAATCTGATTCAACTGAAAAACTGATTGAACAACCAAAAAAGTAAGGCATCTATGTAGTAAAGAGGTATTTCCCAATTCCTTGTATTTAATGCCCTCATAATATTCCACATAAGTATAACTTGGATTTTGAGAATCTTTGCATTTCTAGAGTTTTTATGCAACAGTTCTCCCTTCAGGGGACATTTCCCCTGAAGCTGCCATTGTCTTTCCACATTTGTCTGTGGACTCTTTATTTTGTTTGCTACTTGCCTGGCTATAGCTTTTGTCTCTAGTGGACTCTGCTACTGATTCTAGTTACCACTGGGACATCTGATGGTACTTCTTGGCCTCCTGAACTGAAATATTTACCTGAACTCTCCCCCTTCTTGAAATCCTCATTCACCTAAGATTAGAAGGATTAAAAATAAAAGAAATGTGCTCACAACCACCTTTCCCTGTTCCTCCCAATTTCAGAGGAATCCTGTCTCACTCACAACTCACTCATAACACTCAGTTCTAGTTTAATCCTTCCTCAATCATTAGTTTTTCTTTTTCCACAATTAGAATATATTGCCCATCATGTAGTACCAGGTTATCATTCATAACTAGCTATTGACTTCCATTGCTTCTATGTTAGCTTGGATCTACTTGGATCAGCTTAGATTCTCCTGGGAAGTGAATATCTGTGCTTTGCATGCCTTTTTTCCCAGTAAGGAAAAATATGAACAATCTCATTATTTTGAAGAAAGGCATATTTGCAATAGGTCTCCCCATCCCAGTAGCCTATTCTCTTGGATTTGGAATTAATTCCTCCTTTTTTGTTTTAAGTTATTTTTCCTTTAAACTGTACTGGACCCTGACATATGGTTGATGTATTGCTTGAAAAAAAATTTTTAACTAGGATTAAGTAACATACAATACTCAGAGCTGAATCCAATCTAAGTAGCCTTGTTGAAGTGGATAAAACTCACAAATTGTGATTTATATCTCTTCCATCATAGATTATGATAATTTATTGTATCTATTTCATAATTTGAACCAACAGGTCAGGATAAATAAGTAGGCCATTGGCTACTGTATCAATGGTTAGGAAAGTGATTAAAACTGCTCTATATACTCTTTCCCCCTCTTTGTTAAGTGTTAATCAAACTAACAGCCTGCTGGCTGATCAAGGAATAGAAGAAAGTGACCACAAAGTAAAGTCTCTCTTGTTTTCCTGAGTGAACATGGGATAGGCAATCTGTCCTACAGAGTGTGAAATGACAGTTGAATACTGGAGATGCATGTCCTCCTACCTGCTAGACATGGAGAAACTTCTGCTTCTATATAAGGGACTGTTATGTGTGGGAGTACTATGTAAACTTTTAAGACCTGTAGTCCAGAAGCACCCAGGCATTGTTTGACTTGTAATTAGAGAATGCCTTAGGATTAGGAGTGTAAAAGGGTATTTAAGCACTTGCTTGGGGTGGAATAAATGGAGAACTTTCCATCTTTGTCTACTGTCTCTTCAAGGTTGGTCTGCATAAAGGATAAGCTAGCCAGCAGGAACTCAGCACTTTTGCCTAGTAAGAATTTTTTGTGTATTGTGAAAGAAAAGTGACTTCCTAGTTTTTATCTCTAACTATACTAACACAGCAAGAGTTGTTCTTATAGTATCTACTAAATAAAGATAATTATTTCTGGATTTAGGGGTTCCTTTCAAGGCAGTGTGGTTAAGTAACTTGCCCATGGTCACACAGCTAGATAATTATTAGGTGTCTGAGGCTGGATTTGAACTAAAGTCCTTCAACTCCAAGGTGGTGCTCTAGCCACTGTGCCACCTAGATGCCCCAAGATAATTTTATTCAATTAAAGAAACACCTGTGTGTCCCATTGTGTTCTTTTAGATCTTTGAGTTAAGCATATGGTTTTGCTTAGTACAGGAATGAGTGAGATGAGATCATCTTACCTTCATAAAAAATAGTATTTTTTCCTTCATTGATATTATCTTAGCGACATTTTATGTTATAAAATATGTTATAGAGTAGAGGTAACATTATATACATCATAATTATTTCTCATTTTATTTTTTTTCCCCTAGGACATTGGCTGGGAGTAGAATGGGACAATCCTGAAAGAGGAAAACATGATGGTAGTCATGAAGGAATTGTATATTTTAAATGCAGGTAATTTTTTATTATATCATTTATTTATCTAAGACTATAGCATCATAGGGGAAAAGGGAAAGAAGAAAGAAAACATTTTGATATAAGGTGCAGTAGAAAATGGTGTTTATATGTAGAAATGAACAATATTTTTTCCTTGTGTGGTTATTACTACTGTTGGGATAAACTGTAGCTATTTTATTTTTTGAAAGAAGAGATTAAAAATGAATTGAAAACCAGCTGACACATGATTATCTTTTCATATTTAGTCTAGTATCTTTCCTTAGACTATCTGCTTTGGTTCTTTTTTCTACCTGGTTGTTAAATAAGGTAACTCAGTCACCTGAGGCTTTACCAATTGAATTTTTTTTTTAATTTAAAAATTTTTTAAATTTTAAAAATTCTATTATCAACCTGCTTATTAATTTAGTTTGTATTATTTGATTATCCTGAAATACTCATTGCTTTTTGGGGGGAGTGGTGTTTAAATGTGATTTATGCTCAGTAAGGTAATATTGAAAAATTACCTCTCTTCATTGTAGTTATTTAGTAGTTTCTCTATATAAAACACTCTCAATAACAGTTGTACCTTTCTGGTTTATTTTTATGCTTTTGTTATCAATCAACAAGTATTTATTAAGTCTATAATCAAATGTATAATAAGTATATAATTAAGTATTAAGTATCAAGTATTTATCAAGACTGTACTAGATGCCATTTACTAAGGATACAAAGACAAAAGTGATCTAGTCCTTGCCCTTAAGGAGTTCATATTCTACTATGGAAAAAAACGTACACATAACAGTTATGTAGACAAACCTTCCAGGAACAGCTTCAGGGTGCCTTGGCTCCTGGCAGCAGAAGCAGTTTCCTGACCTTTCACCCTAGGGAGCACTAAGCACAACTTGGAAGATCAGTAGGGAGACCTCTGCCAGAGCAAGGACAAAATCCAGGCCAGTGGTGGCCCTCCTCAGCGTGGCCTGGATCACAGGAAACAGAAACAAGCCTGTGAAGCTGCCCAGCAGGGAGCTGCCTGGCAGTTGCTCCCTGAAAACTCAACCCATGGAAAGTAAGGGAGTGGAGGGAGACTGCTGAGGTCTCCTCTCTGTCCCTGGGACAGGACTCTGGGGCTTTGACCATATTCAGACCCTGGTTGCAGGCTGCCGCCCCCCCCCCCCCCATAGAGCATGGACCTCCCTCACAGCCCTGGGGCAGAGGGGTGAGCGGTGAGCTTGTGGTCATTCACAGACCAGGAGAGCAGTCAGAACCTCCCATAAGACCTTGAAGGAACTGGGGTCCTTGCAGGGGTGTCCCAATAATACTCAAAAGCTCAGGAAGTACCCCCAAAACAGGCACAGGCTGGGGAAAGGAGTAAACAGAAAAAAAAAAGGAATCTAACCATAGACAATTACTTTGGTCCCATAGAGGACCAAAGCAAATACTCTGAAGGTGAGAAAGTCCAAGTTTCTGCATCTAAAGACTCCAAGAAATCTAGAACTTGGGCTCAGGCTAGGAAAGGTCCCCAAAAATATTTTTAAAAACAAGTAAGGGAGGTAGAAGAAAAATTGGGAAGAGATGCAGGACAAACATAAAAACAAAGTCAGCAGCTTAGTCAAGGCAATCCGAAAAAAGAAAAATGCTGAAGAAAATAACATATTAAAAACCAGTTTAGGTCAAATGGATAAAACAGTTCAAAGAGTTAGGAGAAGAATGCCTTTACAAAGCAGAATTGGTCAGATGGAAAAAGAGATAAGAAATCTTTCCGAGGTAAACAAATCCTTCAAATATAGAATGAGGCTAAAGGAAACTGATGACTTTGTGAGAAATCAAGACACAATAATTCAAGACCAAAAGAATGAAAAGTTAGAAGAAAATATGAAATATCTCATTGAAAAAACAACTGATCTGGAAAACAGATCCAGGAGAGATTTTTTTTTTTTTTTAGGTTTTTGGCAAGGTAAACGGGGTTAAGTGGCTTGCCCAAGGCCACACAGCTAGGTAATTATTAACTGTCTGAGCCCGGATTTGAACCCAGGTACTCCTGACTCCAGGGCCAGTGCTTTATCCACTACACCACCTAGCCACCCCCAGGAGAGATAATTTAAAAATTTATTGGGCTACCTGAAAGTCATGATCAGTAAAAGAACCTTAACCTCATTTTTAAAGAATTTTTACAGGAAAATTGCCCTGATATCCTAGAAGCAGAGGGTAAAATAGAAATTGAGAGAATCTACCGATCTCCCTCCAGAAAGAGATCCCCCCCCCAAAAAAAAACCCAGGAATATTATAGCCAAGTTCCAGAACTTCCAAGTCAAAGAGAAAATATTACAAGCAGTCAGAAGGACACAATGCAAATGTTGTAGAGCTACAATCAGGATTATACAGGTCTTAGCAGCATCCACATTAATGGCTCATAGGACTTGGAATATAATGTTCTGGAAGGCAAAAAAACTTGGAATGCAACCAAAAATCAACTACCCAGCAAAACTGAACGTACTCTTCCAGGGGAAAAAAATGGACTTTCAGTTGTTCCTGTTGAAACAATCAGAGCTGAACAGAACGTTTGATCTTCAAGTATAGGACACAGGTGATGCATAGAAAGGGTGGATGAGAAGGGTAAATTATGAGGGACTTGATGATGAACAGCATGTATTCCTGCATAGGAAGATGATACTGATAACATATATGAACTGTCTCATTTAATAGAGCAGATAGATAGAAGGTGCATATATAGACAAGGCATGGGAGACAGCTGAATTTGAAGGTATAATATATTGTAAAAATGGAGTCAATGGGTGAAAGAGAAATGTACTCAGAGTAAGATTAAGGAGAAGTAGAGTAGGCTAAGATATTTCATGTAAAAGAGTCAAGAAACAGGTTTTGCAATGGTATGGAAGGGGGGAAGGTGAGGAGGTATGAGGGAGCCTTCATTTTCATCAGAAATGGCTCAGAGAGGAAACAGCATACACACTCAATAGCATATAGACATCTAGAAGAAAAAGGAGAGAAGGGGACAAGGGGAGGGGAGGGGGGATGTGGGTGATATAGAAGAGGGCAGATCATAGGAGAGGGAAGTCAGATATAACACGTTTTCCTTTTTACTTTTTGCAAGGTGGTGGAATTGGGTGACCTGCCTGGGACCATGGGCCAGGTGATTGTTGGGTCCCTGGAGTGGGATGTAGGCTTGGGGCCTCTTGGCCCCAGGACCAGTGCTCTGTCCGATGTACCATTCGACTGCCCCACAGCACATTTTAGAAGAGGGACAGAGTGAAAGGAGAGAGAAAATAGAATAGATGGTCATGGGGAAGGTTGAATGGAGGGAATTACAATCAGCAATAGCAACTGTGTAAAAATATGGAAGTAACTTCTATGATGCACTTATGATAAAGAATGTGATCTACCTGAGACAGAGCTAATGGTATCAGAACACAGACTGAAACACATTTTTTTCTTTCTTTCACTTTATTTCCCATGAGGTTTTTTATATTTTTGGGGGGAGGGGTATTATGTTTATTCTTACCACAAGAATATTTTAGTAATGTGTCAATGAATTAAAGAAAAATTTAAATAAATTAATTTAAAAAAGTTATGTTGAATATAGATACAACAGAAATACAAACTAATAGGTGGAGAGGCCCTATTTGCTGGAGAGATCTGGAAAGGCTTCATGCAGAAAGTGGTGCTTTGAGTTGAGTTTTGAAGGAAACTAGGGCAGCAAAAGTAAAAAATAGAGTATATATCCTAGACAAGGAGGATAAGTGCTGCAAAGGCATGGAGATGGAGGGTGGAGTGTTGAAAAGACCAGTTTGTACACACTATGTACTTTATAAAGGAAAATAATAAATGGTAATGTTAGTAAGCATTTTGTTAAGCTTCTGATATGTGCCAAAAAAGAAAAGAAAAGCCAAAAGACAGTCTCTTCTCTCAAAGAGCCCACAGTGTATTGGGAAATACAATGTAAACTGTGGACTAATAAGATCTGTGGGTGATGGCAAGATCAAAAATATTATTTTCATATGTGACTGAGGTGAGTAGAGGAGCAGAAAATGGAAAGTAAGTAGTTGTGGAACTGAGTCTTTTAGGGTGTGAAGGGAGAATTAACATGCATATTAAATCCTCATTTGATAAATGATCAAAGGATAGGACCAGGTACTTTTCAGATAAAATTAAAACTGTCTATAGTCATGGGAAAAAAATTCTCTAAATTACTGTTCATGAGAGAAGTGCAAATTAAGGGCAGCTAGGTGGTATAGTGGATAGAACACCAACCCTGGAGTCAGGAAGACCTGAGTTCAAATGAGACCTCAGACACTTAATAATTTCCTAGCTGTGTTATCTTGGGCAAAAACACTTAACCCCATTGCCTTAAATAAACAAAATTAAAAAATTAAAAGAGATCCACTTAAGTCTTTCCAGGTTTTTCTGAAATCCACTTGTTCATAATTTCTTACAGAATAATGCTATTCCATCACATTCATCTTCCCAACTTGTTTAACCATTCCCTAATTGTTGGGCATCCCCTCAATTTCAAATTCTTTGCCACCAGAAAAAGAGCTGCTGCTATAAATATTTTTATATATGTGTGTCCTTTCCCCTTTTTTTTAATAATCTCTTTGGGATACAGATCTAGTAGAAGTATTGCTGGATCAAAGGATATGCACAATTTTATAGCCCTTTGGGCATAGTTCCAAATTTTTCTCCAGAATGCTTGGATCAGTTACAACTGCTTTAGTGTCCCAGTTTTCTTACATCTCCTTTAACATTGTTCATTTTCCTTTTTATGTCATATTAACTAGTCTGAGAGTTGAGAGGTGGTGGTATTGCCTGTTCCTATCCTTTCACCATTTATCAATTGAGGGATGACTTATATCCTTATAAATTTGACTCTGTTCTTTATATATTTTAGATATGAGACTTTTTCTGTTAATCTGGGCAATTTATATTTTTATAAATATTCATCCATTTCACTTAGATTGCCAGGTTTGTTTTTTTTTTTGATTATGCAAAAGAGACTCTTCTTGCTTTTTTTTTTGTTACCCACCTTAAACTCTGAGAAACTCAGAGAGTCTTAACCTCCCTGCCTAATTTTTTTTTTTGGAAGAGGTCATTCTTGGCCTCTTTTCCTTATCTCTCTCTCTCTCTCTCTCTAATAATCTTCATCCATGTCTGACCAGTGGACCCCAACGACTCCAGAGGAGAAAGTGAGGCTGGTACCTTTGCACAGTACCTCTTCATTCAAATCCAACCGACTTGTACATCATAGCATCAAACTGCTGCTTCCATGGTCATCTTCGAAAATCATGGACAAAAAACAACAATCCTTATCTCTCTCTTAACTAACCTTACTGACTGAATGGATATTTTCTCAGGCAAAATATGATCTGGGAAAGACCTAGCTTTAAAAGGCCAAGGTTTTCCACCACATCCAAGGCCATCTGCAGGCACCATTAAATATATCTGGCTACTGAACCCAGATGCCCCCAGAGGAGAAAGTGAGACTGATGACTTTGCATAGCACCCTTTCACCTAAATCCAATTGACTTACATGTCATGACATCACCTCCTGCTGCCATAGTCTTCTTTGAGAACCGTTTTACCAGCATGTGATTGGGCAAAAATAATTCTTAATAATCGCTTTAATTTCATCTTCATTGGTGGTTCTTGTACCCTTTTCATTTTTAAAAGCAAATTTATCAAGAGTTTAATCTATTTTTCTTCCATAAAATCAGCTCTTAATTTTATTGATTAGTCCAGTTTTTTTTGCTTTCAATTTTATTATTTTTTTTATGATTTTCAGCATTTCTCTTTGGGTGTTTAATTTAGGATTTTTGATACATTCTTTTTTTAGCATTTTTAATTGCATGTCCAATTTATTGTTCACTTTCTTTTTTTTAATTGACGTGTAGATATATAAATTTCCCCTTAAGAACTATTTTCATTACATCTCACAAATTGTTGTATGTTTATCCCTTTGCTGTTATTTTCTTTGGTTTTTTTTTTTTTTGGCAAGGTAAACGGGGTTAAGTGGCTTGCCCAAAGCCATACAGTTAGGTAATTATTAAATGTCTGAGAACGGATTTGAACCTAGGTACTCCTGACTCCAAGGCCTTTATCCTATGCCACCTAGCCACCCCCTGATTTATCTAGTTTTGAGAAAAATAAATTGAGATTCCTTATTAGTAGTTTTACTATTTCTTTTTGTAATTCATTTAACATTTCCTTTAGTAATTTGTAAGCCATGCTATTTGATATATATTCATTTAATTTAGTAAAATATAGTTTCCCTGCTTTTCTATTTTAATTCTATTTTTGCTTTTACTTGTCTGAGATTATGATTACTACTGTTTTTTTCTTTCAATTGAAGTATGTTAGATTTTGCTTCAGCCCTTTATTTTAACTTTCTGTTGCAAATAGGTTTCTTGTAAGCATCATATTGTTGGATTCTAGTTTTTAATCCATTCTGCTATCCACCTCTTTTTTGTAAGTTCATCTAATTCACATTCACAATTATGATAACCAACTGTATTTCTCTTCATCTAGTTTTCTTGTTTATCCTTTACTCTTTATCCTATTTTACCCTTCCCCCATAAAAGTCTGTTTTGCTTCTAATCATTTCCTCCCTCAATCAGCCTTCCCTCCCCTTTCTCTTAGCCCTTTCCCCTCCTACTTCCCTACCTACTTCATGGGAAAGACAGCTTCAAAGATAGCTTCTCATTCCTCCCTCCTCCCTCCATGGGAAATATATCTCTCATGTGTGATCCTGATATTTCACAAATTTGTGGGGACAGTGTTGGAAAGGTTGCAATTCAAGTGTTGCCTCCTTTTCCATACATATGTTTTGCAATCTTTCTGCATAATTGGTTAAGGGGTAGAGGAAACAAGAAAGGAAATGGACAGAATGTGACTTATCCCTTAGTTGGTAGAAAATTTATTTGACATTTTTTTCATAGGGGAAGGGATTACCCTCCAGGCCTGGGTTGAACTCCTGAGAAACATACCCAGAGCCCATGGTCTCTCTGTCACATGAATAACCATTATCTCACTAGAATTTGAATTATTGTCTTCATGAAAATACAGAACAAAGGTACCATTAAATTTGTTTATGTCCTTAACTCTCTTAAGCCAATATCTAGACTACATAGGTATAGTAAACAGCTTAACTTTAATTTGGGACTTCTGTTGAATACTGATGCACTTGAAATGGATTGGTATAGTGAATCCTTAATAACTTTTCATTGGATTAAATGCAGGTGAAGAGACTTACCTAAGGGCACATTGAAAGACAGTTTCAAAACTCAGTCAAAATTTATATTTCCTTACTCCTATTATTGAATTTTGCTATCATGACTTATTGATCTAGCTACTATGAACCTACAAAACATCAAGCTATAGTTATTTAATTTCTCAAAAGATTTTTCTTTTTCTCATTGTTCTTATCTAGGCATCCTACAGGAGGATCCTTTATCCGTCCAAACCGAGTAAATTTTGGAGTGGACTTTCTCACTGCAATTAAGAATCGCTATGGATTAGAAAATACTAAACAGGAAGATGGAATTGAGATGATTGTTATTGGAAATAAACCTGTGGAAACTATTGGGTTTGATTCTGTTAAAAAATTCCAAAGGTAGGAAGAATCAATATTGATGTAACAGATTTTTATGGTGTACTTTGATTTTAAATACATGTACCTGGGGACCTAAATGTGTTGACTGATTGCCAGCTGACACAGACACTTTAAAAATCTTGCTATTTGGTCCTTAATTTAGTCTGCCATGTCATGGATAACGCTGAGAGATTAAGTTAATAAAATACCTTTATTTACACTGTTGATAAGGAATCTGAGGCCTGAAATTTGAAACCTCACTAGAGGGCTAGTGTTGTGATGGTTATATTTGTACCATATTTGTTGTTTGCTTTCTTATTTCCAGAAGTTTCTGCCTGCTTGCTTTGGGCTGGTCATTTCATGCTTCTGTTTATCATGTTTTTCCCTTTCAGTATACATATTCTCATTTTATTTTTAGAGAAGCCAACTGTGGCAGTGGAGCAGGTAGTTCCTTGAATACCATCCTAAACTTCAGGATTAAAGAAGCTTAAAATATACTGTGGTTTTATGCAAAGACAGTAAGATTCATTTATGAAATGGAAATTTCATAAGGGATTGCCTTAGGGAATAAGACTAGTCAGTGGGATACTGAGATCTATATGATAATGTTCAAGATTGCATTGCAAGTTTTGATTCATCAGCTCTAGCATTTAGTAGCTCATCCTAAAGTATGGAGAGTTCCTGAGAATGACATCTTAGAAGTGACCCTAGTTGTTATTACTGAGATTAAATTTTGCTTCAATTCAGCAAGCATTTATTAAACACCTATTATGTGCAAGACACCATTTAGATGCTGGGGTTATAATTGTGCAGAAACAAACATGAAAAGCAACAATTGCCTTTTGTAAACAGAAAAAAAATACAAGATAATGTGAGGAGAAAGAGAGTTCTGATAATGAAGGAGATCAGAAAAGACTTCATATAGAAGGTAGTACATGGCCTGATCCTTGAAGGAACTTAGGGATTTCAAGAGTTATTGAGTTATAGGAATGGAGGACTAACAGTAAAATAATGCTATCTCGAATTGAAATGCAGCAAGTAGGCCTGAAATGCAACCATATGGATGCGGGTACTTATTAATTGCAGGCATTTTTTTATCAGCAATGTTGAATATGACTATTGCATAATTATGTTCTTTATTCTTTGCTATCTAATTATTAACTATGAAGATAATGGTTTTAGTGCTATGCATATTCTAAAGTGGAAATAGCAATAACTGAGTGAACCATTGCAAGATCACAAAGTTTCTTCTTTGGTTCATATATGAAGACTATACATTTCTCAAAAATCATTTTAAAAGACTTAAAGAACCAAATTCCTTTTTTTTTTTTTGCAAGGCAATGGGGTTAAGTGGCTTGCCCAAAGCCACACAGCTAGGTAATTATTAAGTATCTGAGGCCAGATTTGAACTCAGGTACTCCTGACTCCAGGGCTGGTGCCCTATCTACTGTGCCACCTAGCCACCCCAAGAACTGAATTCTTGATGAGATTATAGTTTCTTGCCTTTTAATCAAATAAGTGAAATATTAAATTTATTATATCTAAAAGGGGGCATGTTTATATTAATAATTTACTGTCCCTTCACTGAGTATCATGAATTCTGATAGTAGCAAAAAATTGGTTGTATATATAAAAAGGGAATGCCTATTTTGCTTCTTCACCCAGATCATAAACTGTAATAATACTTGCAAGTGTTTCTATGCATATAAAACTATAATGGTTTATATAATAACCCCGTTTTTGTGAATCATTTTAATTGTTACTTGGGGAAATATCATGTTAGAATTTTTATTGCTTAAAGTAGCTGATTCTATAGATAATTTGAAAAGTATGAATTGTGTATCTGATCTCCTGAATAGGGATATGTACTGTACCTGTGATTGCATTGGTATAAATTCCTGTATGAGGCAACTCCAGCCATTGTATGTGATCACTGTCTGTAGCCAAGAGTTGATTATTAGTATTAGAGAACTGCTTAGAACAGTGGTATCAACCTCATATAGAGATGGGGGCCACTGATGCACAGAGAAGCATGCTTTTGGGCTCATATTTACTTAGGAAAATACTCAATTATAGTTCTTTATGAATATAGAGCAACACATTGAAATCATTAAAAAACTACATTTTATTCTTTTCTGACCCTTCTTGTGGGTTGCGCTTTTCTCACTGAACACTATGAAGTGCCTGCAGCCAACAGGTGTTAGAGGCACCCCTGTAAACTCAGGTCTTCTTTTCAAAACTCTCCATTACATTTTAGTGATATCTATCATAAACAACTGATGATCTTTTATTTTCAGTCAATAGTTCCTTGTGGATTAAATTTTTATTGGCAATATTTGATGTTAAGTTTTTCCCACTTGACAGTATCTCTTCACACGTTAAATATGAACTCTAAAGATTCTCTTCCTTTGAGAATTTCTAACCCCAATGCTTAGCATTAGTCATTTGCACATCATGGATGTTTACTAAGGGCCTTGATTCATTTATTCCTTCTTGGCTTGAAGACTAACTCTTTATCCATCATGTCAGTGTATCATAAGTTTGTGACATTATTTTGATTAGGTTAAAAGTAATTTAGAAATCATGATTTTTTTAGATTAATTTTTATTAAAGATATTATTTGAGTTTTACAATTCCCCCTATCTTACTTCCCCCCCCCCCCCCCCACAGAAAGCAATCTGTCAGTCTTTACTTTGTTTCTATGTTGTACCTTGATCCAAATTGGGTGTGATGAGAGAGAAATCATATCCTTAAAGAAAAGACAAGAAGTCTAAGAGGTAACAAGATCAGACAATAAGATATATGTTTTTTTCTAAATTAAAGGGAATAGTCCTTGAACTCTGTTCAAACTCCACAGCTCCTTATCTGGATACAGATGGCACTCTCCTTTGCAGACAGCCCAAGATTGTTCCCGATTGCTGCACTGATGGAATGAGTGAGTCCTTCAAGGTTGAACATCACTCCCATGTTGCTGTTAGAGTATACAGTGTTGTTCTGGTTCTGCTCATCTCACTCAGCATCAGTTCATGCAAATCCCTCCAGGCTTCCCTGAAATCCCTTCCCTCCTGGTTTCTAATAGAACAATAGTGTTCCATGACATACATACACCACAGTTTGCTAAGCTATTCCCCATTTGAAGGACATTTACTTGATTTCCAATTCTTTGCCACCACAAACAGGGCTGCTATAAATATTTTTGTACAAGTAATGTTTTTACCCATTTTCATCATCTCTTCAGGATATAGACCCAGTAGTAGTATTGCTGGGTCAAAGGGTATGCATATTTTTGTTGCCCTTTGGGCGTAGTTCCAAATAGCTCTCCAGAAGGGTTGAATGAGTTCATAGCTCCACCAACAGTGTAATAGTGTCTCAGATTTCCCACAACCCTTCCAACAATGATCATTATCCTTTCTGGTCATATTGGCCAATCTGAGAGGTATGAGGTTGTACCTCAGAAAAAGCTTTAATTTACATTTCTCTACTAATAAATGATTTAGAGCATTTTTTCATATGGCTATGGATTACTTTGATCTCCTCATCTGTAAATTGCCTTTGCATATCCTTTGACCATTTGTCAATTGGGGAATGGCTTTTTGTTTTAAAAATATGACTCAGTTCTCTGTATATTTTAGAAATGAGTCCTTTGTCAGAATCATTAGTTGTAAAGATTGTTTCCCAATTTACTACATTTCTTTTGATCTTGGTTACCGTGGTTTTATCTGTGCAAAAGCTTTTTAATTTAATGTAATTAAAATCATCTAATTGGTTTTTGGTGATGTTCTCCAACTCTTCCTTAGTCATAAACTGCTCCCCTTTCCATAGATCTGACAGGTAAACTAGTCCTTGATCTTCTAATTTGCTTATAGTATTGTTTTTTATGTCTAAGTCCTGTAACCATTTGGATCTTATCTTGGTAAAGGGTGTGAGGTGTTGGTCTAATCTAAGTTTCTTTCATACTAACTTCCAGTTATCCCAGCAGTTTTTTTGTTTTGTTTTGTTTTTTTTTAGTGTTTTGCAAGGCAAATGGGGTTAAGTGGCTTGCCCAAGGCCACACAGCTAGGTAAATTATTAAGTGTCTGAGACTGGATTTGAACCCAGGTACTCCTGACTCCAAGGCCTGTGCTTTATCCACTATGCCACCTAGCCGCCCTTACCCCAGCAGTTTTTATCAAAGGAGTTTTTATCCCAATGGCTGGACTGTTTGAGTTTATCAAACAGCAAATTACTATAATCATCTCCTGCTTTTACACCTAGTCTATTCCACTGGTCCACCACTCTGTTTCTTAGCCAATACCAAACAGTTTTGATGACTGATGCTTTATAATATAATTTTAGATCAGGTAGGGCTAAGCTACTTTCTTTTGCACTTTCTTTCATTAAGCTCCTGGCAATTCTTGACTTTTTATTTCTCCATATGAATGTACTTACAATTTTTTCTAACTCATTAAAGTAATTTTTTGGAATTTTGATTGGTAGGGCACTAAACAGATAGCTTAGTTTTAGTAGATTTGTCATTTTTATTATATTAGCTCTACCTATCCATGAGCAGTTGATATTTTCCCAGTTATTTAAATCTGAATTATTTTGTGTGAGAAATGTTTTATAATTGTTTTCAAAAAGATTCTGAGTCTGTCTTGGCAAATAGACTCCCAAGTATTTTATATTGTCTGAGGTTACTTTGAATGGGATTTCTTTTTCTAGCTCTTCCTGCTGTATCTTGCTAGACATATATAGAAAAGTTGAGGATTTATGAGGGTTTATTTTATAACCTGCAACTTTACTAAAATTGCTAATTGTTTCCAGTAGTTTTTTGGATGATTTCTTGGGAGTGAGAGTGTTGTCTCTTTCTTCCCAATTCTAATTCCTTCAATTTCTTTTTCTTCTCTAATTGCTGATGCTAACATTTCTAATACAATATTGAATAGTAGTGGTGATAATGGGCACCCTTGTTTCATCCCTGATCTTATTGGGAATGCCTCTAGCCTCTCCCCATTGAATATAATGCTTGTTGATGCTTTCAGATAGGTACTGCTAATTATTTTAAGGAACAGTCCATTTAAACTACACTCTCTAGTGTTTTTAATAGGAATGGATGCTGTATTTTGTCAAAAGCTTTTTCAGCATCTATTGATATGATTTCTGATGGATTTGTTGTTGATATAATTGAGTGTACTAACAGTTTTCCTAATATTGAACCAACCCTGCATTCCTGGAATAAATCCTACTTGATCATAATGTATTATCCTAGTGATAACTTGTTGTAATCGTTTTGCTAAGATTTTATTTAAGATTTTTGCATCTATATTCATCAGGGAAATATGTCTGTAATTTTCTTTCTCTGTTGTAACTCTTCCTGGTTTAGGTAACAGCACCATATTGGTTTCATAGAAAGAGTTAGGCAGAGTTCCATCTTTCCCTATTTTTCCAAAGAGTTCATATAGAATTGCAACTAATTGTTCCCTAAATATTTGATAGAATTCACTTGTGAATCCATCTGGCCCTGGAGATTTTTTCTTAGCGAGTTTAGTGATGGCTTGTTGAATTTCTTTTTCTGAGATAGGGTTGTTTAGGTATTTAATCTCTTCTTCACTTAACCTGGGCAACTTAAATTTTGTAAATATTCATCCATTTCACTTAGATGATCAAATTCATTGGCATAGAGTTGGGCAAAATAATTTCAAATTATTACTTTAATTTCTTCCTCATTGGTGGTGAGTTCACCTTTTTCATTTATGATACTAGCAATTTGGTTTTCTTCTTTTTTTTTAATCAAATTGACCAGAGGTTTATCAATTTTATTGGTTTTTTCATAATACCAACTTTTGGTTTTATTTATTAATTCAATAGTTTTTTGCTTTTGATTTTATTAATTTCTCCTTTAATTTTTAGAATTTCTAATTTGGTATTTAATTGGGGATTTTTGATTTGTTCTTTCTCTAATTTTTTTAGTTGCATGTTTAGTTCATTGATTTCCTCTTTTTCCAATTTATTCATGTAAGCATTTAGAGCTATAATATATCCCCTGAGAGTCGCTTTGAATGAATCCCATAGGTTTTGGTATTTTGTTTCATTATTATCATTATCTAGGATAAAATGGTTAATTCTTTCTACAATTTGTTTTTTGGTCCACTCATTTTTTTAAAATGAGGCTATTCAGTTTCCAATTTGCTCTGGGTCTATATCTCCTTGGCCCTATATTGCATATGACTTTTATTGCATTGTGATCTGAGAAAGATGTATTCACTATTTATGCCTTTCTGCAGTTGATCATTAGGTTTTTATGTCCTAGTACATGGTCAATTTTTGTATAAGTTCCATGTACTGCAGAGAAAAAGGTATATTTCTTTCTTTCCCCTTTCAGAGTAATCATGATATTTTAAAGTATTTTTTATAATAATAAATGGTAACATTTTTGTTTGATGACTAAGGAAAAGGATTTTACAAAGAGAAAATTAAAGATAATATTTTAACTTTTGGATGGTATTTATATTGAGAGCACAGAGTAAAACACTAATTTTCTTGGATTGAGATGCTGTCTTAACTTATTTTTGCTGCCTAGGAATGTATCCCATTCCTGAGGTGGAGACCCTATTCTCTTTCTTCTGTAATTCCATCTCCCTCCATTTTTTTCCCCCAGTCTGATAGGGCATACTTGTGAAGTGACTGCATGCAGGTGAATTTGAGGGATTATTTTGCATTAAAGATTTTGCATTTGGATGTAGGGTTCTGTGATACATACTGTCCTTGTGTTAACTTTACGTTTATAATTCTTGTAATTTTCATTCAGTCAGCTGAGCAGGTTGAAAGAAGTCTCTGTTTGGAACTCTGCAGTGAGTTGTGCTGGCAGCGAAGGGGAAATTGCACAAATATGTCCTAGTATCCTTTTTTCAGTAATGATCTATCACTGGAATCTAAGGTGATATCTGCTCCCCCCAAAAAAAAATCTTTTCAAAACATATTTTACATTATTTTATTGTTCTCCCTAATGTATTATTTTTATGCTGGTTTAACTAAAGATGCTTCTGGGTGCTCAGGAAGAAGAGTGCTTATACTTTCTCTGATATGCTGTTGTCTTACTCAAACCTGGGAAGTCTGGAGTTTGCAAAGCCATTTAGTACTTCTGGTTAAAGGTAAGTATAGTTGGATTGAAGGCATAGGCCATGATTGGCTATTGTGGTAGAATGTCAGATATGACCCTTCTTCAGACCACAGCTCTTAGGTGCTCTTCCTCTAGCTCTTGCATTTGTATATTCTTTTCCAGATATGACCCAAGGGTGAGAAATTCTAAGTCCCCCCTTTCCTTTTCTTCCTTTCTTTCTAGGATATTCCTTTCCTTATCCCTTTCTCTATAAAAACAAAACAAAAATTGAACAAAATCACAGAATTTGCTTTTTTTTCCCCCCTTTCCTTTTGACTCTTTAAGGATTCTTTAAGGACAATGCACACTCAACTTCTCCAGTTAGGATTAAAGCACTTGATCATTGTTTTACCCTTTCAGAATTGTTTAAATGTATGTATGTATGCATATGTGTGTATACATGTATAGACATATATGTATGTGTGTGGTTTCCCTTATCTGCTGTGTTTGTGCAAAGAAGTCTAACTAGTTCTAGTTTTCTCAGCAAAAATGCTTAGAAGCCATCTATTAATTATGTTTATTTTATATCTTATATGTTGAATTTTACATTGAGTTCTGTTCTGTTTTTCACAAATACCTGAAAATTTTTCAGTTTGTTAAATATTCTTTTTTTCCCCATTCATTTGCTAGGTAAATCATTCTATAATTGATTTTATAATTGATCGTGTGGATTCATCTTTTTTTTCTGTTCTACTATGTTATGAAAATGCTTGTTTTATTTCTCAAGTTAAGAATAAAATATAGAAACCTCTGCTTTGCAGGTTGTTATTCTTATTAGTATTTCTTTTGCCATCTTTGACTTTGATGCATATAATATTTTTCCCTTTGATCTAGAAGTTCTGAACTTTGTTTCACTTATAAATATTTTCAATATAGAATTTCATTCAAGTGGTAACTTGTATATTCTTTGTTTTCATTTTGTCTCCTGGTTTTAATAGTTTTAGACAGTTTTCTTTTGTAATGTTAAAATACAGTATCCAGGTGTTTTCCTGGCTGATGATTTTTAGATAGTCCAGTTATTCTTTTTTTTTATTTTTCCAGTTACATGGAAAAATAGTTTTCAGCATTCATCTTTTCACATGGTTGTACAAGTACAATTGTGTTTATTAACATTTTCATATTATTCATGTTGTGAAAGAAGAATTAGAACTAAGGGGGAAAAACGATGAGAAAGAAAGAAAAACAAAAAAGAAATTTTAAAAAGAAAACATAGTGTACTTTGTTCTGCATTTAAACTCCACAATTTTTTCTCTGGATATGGGTGGCATTTTCCATGACAGGTATTTTAGGATTATCCTTGATCATAACTTAGAGGAACTGTGTCCATCATATTTAATCATCTAACAACATTTCTCTTAATGTGTACAATGTTCTCCTACTTCTCACTTCTCTCTGTATCATTTCATCCACTCGTGATTTCTTTCTTTCTTTCTTTCTTTCTTTCTTTCTTTCTTTCTTTTCTTTTCTTTTCTTTTTTTAATTTCTGCAAGGCAATGTACAGTGTTAAGTGACTTGCCTAAGGTCACACAGCTAAGCAAGTATTAAGTGTCTAAGGCTGTATTTGAACTCAGTTCCTCCTGACCCCATGGCTGGTGCTCATCCCACCGATCAGAATTCTTAAGTCTTTCAAAGTTATTTGTCTTTATAATCCTGTTATTGTTGCATAAATTGTTCTACTGGTACTCTACTCTTTACCAGTTTATATATATATATCTTCTTAGGTTTCTCTGAAACCATCTCTTTCATAATTTTTACAGCATATTGGTTTTCTGTTATATTCATATACTGTACTTTGTTTGGTCAATCCAAGTTTATGGGTATTCCATTAGTTTTCAGTTCTTTGCCTACTGTTTTTTTTTTTGTACACATGGGTCTTTTTACTTTTTCTTTGTTCTTTTTGTGGTATTGACCTAATGTTGTTTATTGCTGGAATAAGGTACATATACAATTTAGTAGCTTTGTTTCAATTTTCTTTGACCTTTTGACTTTTGGAGATCTTGTGGCTAATCAATTTTTCAAATATAGTTCTTGTTATTACTGTAAAATGATTTTTTTCTTGTAAAAGTTTATCTTAAAAGTTTTTAACACTAATGTGTCTCCATTTGAGGGGAGTTTTTTCCATTTGCTTATGTCTTTATCCTTTCTATTAGGTAGTTTCTCCTCTATTGTTTCTTTGAAAGTTTTCTTTCTGTATTTGCTAGCTTTATTATTATACTACTCCTTCTATATTGGATTCAGGTGGAGAGCTCCAAGAATTCTGAACTCTCAGCCCTAATTCTGGAATAGAGAAGCCAGCAGGTATGATTTATAATAATTTCTTGATTCTAACTCCTCCTGCAGATTAAGTCTGAGATACTGAAGCATAGTTTGTGGTCTTGTGATAGGATGAATGAGCTTGGGGTCCCAGTTTCTGTATCTTGTTCCCTCTTACTGTCCTGGGTAGGGTAACCATACTGATATCTTGATCTTTGGATTTTTTCACTCTAATACGATTCCTGGATTGGAATTTTTTGCTCTCTAAAAGTCCAGGGAGTTTAAGTGATTTGACCAAAGAGCCAGACATGTTAGACAGCTGTCTCTGACAGTGTTGTAATTCAAATAAATTAACAACCAGTTCTCTGCCATGTATAAAAGAATATACCTAAAGGTAGTTTTATATTTCATGCATTTAATACTTGAATAAGAACAATGAAAGAGATTCAAAAACCTAGATTATGTTATATTATTCACAGTAAGCAAACCGTATCCTTATGGAGCAAAAGCAATATCGTGACCATAACAACCAATGTTAGAACACATGTAGAACCAAAACTCATTCTAGCTATTCTTTTTTTTCTACTTACATGACTTTTGAAATGGGCAATAAGATAACCCTTAAAAATCTATATTTCTATTGATTCATTGTGTCCCAGCTACCTATTGGTTTCACCATTTAGGGATCACCAAAGCACTCATAATTTCTCCCCAGAATTTTGGTCATAACACAAAACAGAAACAATTGACAACTTGTCACCTCCTAGTTGTTTGACATTTTTTCTCTTCATTTTATATATTTGTTTAGTGAAGTGTCAAAAAAAGAGGGAATTAAAATGTATTTCATTGAAAGTATAATGAGTTTTAAGAAATGAACTCATTAAGAAATGAATAAATTTATTCATTTAAGAAATGAATAAATAAATATTACCAGCATAGTTCTGTCTATTTTTTCACCTATGGATGGAATTAATATTACTATGGGCACTTAGAAAACAGTGTTGCACAAATGAATATTAAAAAAGAGAAAGGACAGTCTCAGACACATAATGATTGCCTAGCTGTGTGACCTTGGACAAGTCACTTAACCCCATTGCCTTCTAAAAAAACAGAGAGAGAGAGAGAAGACTTCAAGCCAAGATGGCAGAGAGAAGCCAAGCACTGTTTTAAGCTCTCCTGGCTTTCTCTCAAACTGACATGAATCAAGCCTCTTAACAGATTTTTGGATCCTCAGAACCCAGAGAAGAACTGGGGGGGCGGGTAACATCTCATAGCAAGGTCTATCATAGGAGCATGGGCATGCCAGGGACAGAAAGCAGAGATCCATTCCAGGGTTGACAGGGTGAGGTCAAGGGACTAAACTGAGAACAGGAACAAAAGCATTTTCTGTGTGCATGGCAGTTGGACAGGAGAACTCCAGCATGACAACGCAGACATCTATCTGGTCAGCTTGGCTGGTCTGGAAGACCTGGGTGGTGAGCCCCCATGTTTTCAGTGGAGTCCCATGTTTTCAACTGAACCCATCTCCTCTTTGTTCCTATGGGAGGGCCTGACTTTCTCCAGAACAAACACAGAAACAAGCCAAGTATTGACAAGTTGCCCCAAGACCTTGGTGTGGGTGGCAGACCTCTTCCAGCATCAATTTCTGATTAAGCTGATTAACTTCCTAGCCTGAGGGCCCAGCCCACATTGTAGAGGATAGCAGAGATCCTGCCTCAGATTTAGGGATTGGGCCACACCAACAACACAGACAATCCAGAGAAAGCTTCTGGCATCCCTTCTTGGCCAGACTAGTGAGTAACCTCCTGGAGTTCCTAACTTGTGAGCAAGACCTCTAAGGATTCAATCCCATCCCTTTTCTTTCCCCCTTCCCATTACCCCTTCTTTCTTCCCTTCCCTCTCTCAGTTCCTCCTTTCCTACCTCCACCCTCTCTCCTTCTTAATACTTGGAAAGTAAGTTTCCAAACATAAATAAATATGTGTTAGGAAAAGGACCCAAAATGGAGAAAGACCAGCACAAAGCATGATCCATTGAATATTACCTTGAAAATAAGGATACCAGCTCAGAGAAGGCTGGAGCATCAGAGGAGAATATGAATTGGTCTCCAGCCCAGAAAGACTTCTTAGAAGAGATCAGAAAGGAGTTTAAAAATCAAATGGAAAAAAATGGAAAAAGAAATGCAAGAGAAAATGAACACTATGCAAGAATAAATTAACATCTTACAACTAAAAACAAATACTTTGAAAACAAAATTAGGCAAATGGAAAAAAGATAAAAACTCCTTCAAAAGTAGAATTGACCAAATGGAAAAGGAGATGCAATAGGTAAATGAAGAAAACTCTTCTCTTAAAAAAAAGATTAAAATCTTTGGAAACTAATGATTTCATGAGACACCAAGAATCTGTTAAACAAAATCCAAAAAATTAAAAAATAGAAGAAAATATAAAATACCACGTGGGCAAAACAACTAACCTGGAAAATAGATCCAGGAGAGACAAGAATCAGGACTACTTGAAAACCTTGGTAAAAAAATAACCTGGATTCCATACTTCAGGATATAGTGAAGGAGAATTGCCCTGATAGCCTGGAACCAGAGGGCAAAATAGTCTTTGAAAGAATGCATCAATTCCCTCCTAAGGGGGATTTCAAAATGAAAACACCAAGGTATATTATGGCCAAACTCCAGAACTGTCAGCTCAAGGTGAAAATCCTGCGAGCAGCTACAAAGAAACAATTCAGGTAACAAAGAGTCACAGTCAGGATTACACAGGACCTGGCTACAGCAACATTAAGGAATCCAAGGGCTGGAATATGTTATCCCAAAAAGCAAGGAAGCTTAGACTACAGCCAGGAATTCACTATCCAGCAAAACTGAACCTTCCCTTCAGGGAAAAGGGACGTTCAGCAAAGCAGGAGACTTTTGAATTTTCCTAATAAAAAGACCAGAGCTAAACAGAAAATTTGGTCTTCAAACAGGAATCTCAAGAGATACATGAAAGGGTAAACAAGGGGAAAAAACTTATCCAATAAGATGAAACTGGTTATATCCCCACCTGGGAGGAAGATTCTCATAAATCTATTTTTTTTTTTTAAATTATTGGGGCGGCTAGGTGGTGTAGTGGATAAAGCACCAGCCCTGGAGTCAGGAGTACCTGAATTCAAATCCAGCTTCAGACACTTAATAATTACCTAGCTATGTGGACTTTGGCAAGCCACTTAACCCCATTTGCCTTGCAAAACCCTAAAAAAAAATTATTAATTTATAGCCGTGAGGTTAAGTGACTTGCTCAAGGTCACACAGCTAGGCAGTTTTTAAGTGTCTGTGGCTGGATTTAAACTCAGGTCCTACTGACTCCAGGACTGGTGCTCTATTCAGTGCACTACCTGTCTGACCATGATTCTCATTAGTCTTGAGAATTCTGTTAAAGGATATATACTTAAACAGAAGTAATGGACACTCATGACATGTCCATGACTCTGATGGAATGATTTAAAAATAATATCTCATTAAAAAGGGGAACAGTAAAGAGATGGGAAGAAGGGGGATAAATTACATCACACAAAGAGATGAGAAGGACCATTGCAATAGAGGGGAAGAAAGGAGAAGGTAAGAATCACCAGAATTTTACTCTTATCGGATTTAGGTCAAAGAGGGATTAACACACACACACACATTTGTGTTTGGAAACTTACCTTTCAAGTATTTATAGGGGGAACAGGGTGGAGGGAGGAAAGGAGGAACTGACAGGAAGAAGGGGTAATGGAAGAGGGAAAGAAAAGGCATGGGGTTGAATAGAAGGGGATAAACACACTGAAGGAAGTGGTATTCAGAATCAAAATACTGGGAAATAGGAATAAAGGTGAAAAGGGGGGGAATACAAATGGAGGAAATAGCATGGAAAAAATAAAGTGTTATTATAACTTTGAATGTAAATGGGATATTAAATGGAAGCAGATAGAATGGTTTAAAAAACAAAATACTACAATATGCTGCTTCAAGAAATGCATTTGAAGCAGACATATATACAGATTAAAAGTAAAAGGCTGGAGTAGAATATATTATGCTTCAGCTGAAGTGAAATTGGCAGAGGTAACAATCCTTATCTCAGACAAAGCAGCTACAAAAATAGATCTCATTAAAAGAGATATGGAAGGAAACAATATCCTCCTAAAAGTTACCATAGACAATGAAGTAATTTCAATATTAAATATGTATACGCCAAGCAGTATAGCATCCATATTTTTTTTTTTTGGCCAGGCAATAGGGTTAAGTGTTTTGCCCAAGGCCACATAGTTAGGTAATTATTAAGTGTCTGAGGCTGGATTTGAACTCAGGTACTCCCGATTCCAGGGCCAGTGACCTTATCCACTGTGCTGCCTAACCGCTCTAGCATCCAGATTCTTAGATGAGACACTGAATGATTTTCAGGAAGACATAAACAGCAAAACTCTATTGGTGTGAGACCTCAACCTCCTTCTCTCAGAATTATATAAATCTCTTTTTTAAGAAAATTATATATTTTCATTCATATACACATGTATATTTTTAAAGTTACAAAATTTCTGTCCTTTCTTTCTACCCCTCCTCTCAGCAGTGAACAGTCAGATTAGCATTTTACATACATATTTTTGGTAAACATGTTTACATATTAGTCCTTTTTTGGTATGAAGATTTAGGATTAAGGGAAAGAGATAAATAAGAGATAATTTTTATAAAGTGTACATCAGATTCTGAGGGACTGATTTTTCTTTTTTTTGTTTTGTTTTGTTTCTCTTCCTCTGGATGGGGATAACATTGTCCATAGATGGTCTAATATGATTGTCCTAGCACTCAGAATTGCTGAGAGGAGCTGCTGCCTTTGAAGCTGATCACCTCACAATGTTGTTGTGAATGTGTATATTGTTCTCCTGGTTCTAGTCCCTTTCCTTGGCATCACAGCCTGTAAATCATTCCATGTTTCTCTAGCGTCTGATCATTCATTATTTCTTATAGAACAATAATATTCCATAATATTCATGTACCATAACTTGTTTAGCCATTCCCCAGTTGATGTCCCTTTTCCCTGAAGGGAAAGCTCAATTTTGCTGGATAGTGAATTCCTGGCTGTAGTCTAAGCTCCCTTGCTTTTCGGGATAACATTCCAGCCCTTGGATCCCTCAATATCCAATTCTTTGCCATTACAAAAAGAGCTGCTATAAATATTTTGGAACATGTAGGACTTTTCCCATTTTTTTTTATAATTTCTCCTGGATATAAACCTAGAATTGGAATTGTTGGGTCAAAGGGTATGAACAGTTTTATTGCTCTTTAGGCATAGTTCCATATTGCTCTCCAGAATGTTTGGATCTGTTCTCAACTCCACCAGTAATGCATCAGTGTCCCAGTCCTCCTACAACCTCTCCAGTATTGATCATTTTCCCTTTTTCTCCTCTTGGGCAATCTGATAGGTGTGTGAGATGATACCTCATTGTTTTAATTTACAGTTCTCTTATCAATGATTTGGAGTATTTTTTCATATGATTATATATAGCCTTAATTTCTTCATTTAAAAGCTCTGTCTATTCATATCCTTTGATTATTTATCAATTGATGCAAGACTTGTAACCTTTTAAATTTGATGCAGTTCTCTATTTTAGAAATGAGACCTTTATCAGAACTCCTAGTTATAAAAATTGTTTCCCAGCTTTCTCCTTTCTTTTTAATTTTGGCAGCATTGATTTTATTAATGCAAAACCTTTTTAATTTAATATAGTCAATAATTCATTTTGCAGTTTATAACATACTCTAATTCTTGTTGATCATAAATTTAACCCCTTTCCATAGATCTGATAATTTCTCTATAAGAACAACAAAGCCGAAGAGCAAGAAATAGAGAAATTCCATTTAAAGTAACTACAGACAACATTAAATAATTGGTAATCTACCTCCTGAGACAACAATCTACCTCCCAGAAACTGTATGAACACAATTACAAAGCATTTCTCACCCAGATGAAGTCAGATCTAAATAATCTAAATAATAAATCTAAATAATTGGGAAAATGTCAGTTACTCACGATTAGATCAAGCTAATATAATAAAAATATATAATATATAATAAAATATATATAAATATAATATATACAATATAATAGTATGTATAAAATATTATATATAATATATATAATAAAAATGACAAATTAAATTACTTTATTCAGGGCCATACCAATCAAACTACCAAACTACCAAACTACTATTTTACTGAACTAGAAGAAATAGTAACAAAATTCATCTGGAGCAACAAAAGGTCAAGAATAGCAAGTGAACTGATGAAAAAAATGTAAATGAAGTTGGCCCAGCTCTACCAGATCTAAAACTATACCATAAAGTGGTTGTCATCAAAGCTGCCTGGTACTGGTTAAGAAATAGAGTGATGGATCATTGGATTAGGATAGGTTCAGAAGAAACCACAGTAAATGACTACAGCCATCTAGTATTTGACAAACCCAAAGACATCAGCTTCTGGGATAAGAATTCACTATTTGACAAAAATTGTTGGGAAAAATTGGAAAATAGTATGGCAAAAATTAAGCATAGACCAACACCTCACACCCTATACCAACATAAGGTCAAAATGGATACAGGATTTAAACATAAAGAGTGATGCCATAGATAAATTAATAGATCACAAATTAGATAAATCTAATGATAAAATAAACAAGAAAGTTAAGGAAGTAAATAGAATGTTAGAAAACTTAGACATGATAGACCTTTGGAGAAAATTGAATAAGGATAGAAAAGAATATACCCCCTTTTATTTTCTGCAGAACATGGCACCTACACAAAAATGGACCATGTACTAGAATATTAAAAACTTCATAATCAAATGAACAAAGGCAGAAATACTGAATATTCTTTTTCAGACAATAATGCAAGAAAAAATCACATGTAATAAAGGACCCAGGAGAGAGAGACCTTACACTAATTGGAAATTAGATAACCTCATTTTAAAGAATGAGTGACTCAAACAACAAATTATGGAGAGAATTAATGATTTCATCTAAGACAGTGTCAATAAGGAGACAATATACCAAAACTTATGGGATAAAGCCAAAGCAGTTATTAGGGGAATATATTATATCTTTAAATTACATGAATTAAATAGAGAAAAAGGAAATTAATGAACTGAGCATGCAGTTAAAAAAGTTAAAGAACAAATTTTAAATTCCTAATTAAATACCAAATTAGAAATTCTGAAAATTAAAGGAGAAAGTAATAAAATAAAAAGTAAGATAATGATTGAACTGAACTTATAAAACCAAGAGTTGGTTTTATGAAAAAAATAAAATAGATAAACCTTTGGTTAATTTGATTTAAAAAAAGAAAACCAAATTACTAGTATCAAAAATGAAAAAGATTAATTCACCACCAATGAGAAGGAAATTAAAGTAATAATTTGAAACTATTTTGCCCAACTGTATGCCAATAAATTTGATAATCTAAGTGAAATGGATGAATATTTACAAAAATATAAATTGCCCAGGTTAAAAGAAGAAATTAATATCTAAATAACCCTATCTCAGAAAAAGAAATTCAACAAGCTATCAGTGAACTCCCTAAGAAAAATTTCCCAGTCAGATGGATTCACAAGTGAATTCTATGAAACATTCAAGGAGTAATTGGTTCCAATTCTGTATAAAGTATTTGGAAAAACAGTTGAAGATGGAACTCTGCCTAATTCCTTCTATGGCAATAATGTGGGTCTAATACCTAAACCAGGAAGAGTCAAAACACATAAACAAAATTATAAACCAATCTCCCTAATGAATAAGGATGCAAAAAAAAATCTTAAATAAAATATTAGCAAAGCAATTACAGTAAGTTATCACTGGAATAATGCACAGTGACCAAGTAGGATTTATTTCAGGAATGCAAGATTGATTCAGTATTTAGAAAACTGACTATATCAATAACAAACTTAAGAAATCATTTGATTATCTCAATAGATGCTGAAAAAGCCTTTGACAAAATACAGTACTCATTCCTTCTAAAAACACTTGAGAGTGTAGGAATAACTGAATAGTTCCTGAAAATGATAAGCAGTATCTATATGAAACCATCAAGAAGCATTATATGCAATGGGGATAAGCTAGAAGAATTCCCCATAAGATCAGGTGAAACAAGGATGCCCATTATCACCACTACTATTCAGTATTATTAGAAATGTTAGCTTTGGCAATTAAGAGAAGAAAAAAATTCTAGGAACTAAAATTGGGAATAAAAAAACAAAACTCGCACTCTTTGCAGATGATATGATGGTATACCTAGAGAATCCCCAAAAAAATCATCTAAAAAACTTGCAGGAAACAATTAGCAACTTTCAGCAAAGTCACAGGATATAAAATAAACCCACATAAATCCTCAGCATTTCTTTATATTACCATCAAGATGCAGCAATAAGAATTAGAAAAAGAAATCCCATTTAAAAATAACTCCAGACAACATAAAATACTTGGGAGTCTACCTGCCAAGGCAGACCCAGAAACTCTATGATAATAACTAAAACACTTCTCACACAATTAAAATCAGATTTAAATAACTGGCCAATAGTTGCTTGTGGATAAGCTGAGCTAATATTTAAAAAAATGACAGTTCTACCTAAATTAAACCATTTGTTTAGTGCCATACCAATCAAAAAATTATTTTAGTGAGCTAGAAAAAAATTGTAACTAAATTCATATGAACAAACAAGTCAAGAATATCAAGAGATTTAATGGAAAAAAATACAGAAGGCAGCTTAACCTTGCCAAATCTAAAATTAACATTATGAAGTACCAATCATCAAAACCTGATGGTACTGGCTAAGAAATAGAGTGGTGAATCAGTGGAATAGACTAGGTGCAAAAGAGATAGCAGGAAATGATTATAGTAATCTGCTGTTTGATAAAACTAAAGAGTCCAGCTTCTGGGACAGGAACTCAATCTAATAAAAGCTTCTGGGAAAACTAGAAGATAGTATGACAGAAACTAGGATCAGACCAACACTTCACACCCTATATACCAAGATAAGGTCAAAATGGGTAAAAGATTTAGACATAAAAGACAATATTAATAAGCAAGAACAAGGAATAGTTCACCTGTCAGATCTATAGAAAGGGGAGCAGTATCAAGAAAGAGAGAACACTATAAAAAACAAACTAGATAATTTTGATAATATTAAATTAAAAAGGGTTTGTATGAACAAAACTACTATGACCAATATCAAAAGAAATGTAGTAAATTAGAAAACAATTTTTACAACTTGTGTTTCTGACAAAGGATTGATTTCTAAAATATGTACAGAAACTGAATCAAATTTATTTTAAAAAACACATCATTCCCCCAATTGACAGATGGTCAAAGGATATGCAAATGCAGTTTTTGGACTAGGAAATCAAAGCTATTGTCATATAAAAAATTGCTCTAAATCATTATTGATTAGAGAAATGTAAATTAAAGCAGCTTTTAGGTACCATCTCATACTGATCAGATTGGCCAATATGACCACAAAGGACAATGATCAATGTTGGAGGGAATGTAGAAAATCTGGGACACCAATGCATTGTTGATGGAGCTGTGAACTGATCCAACCTTTCTGGAGAGCAATTTGGAATTATGCTCAAAGGGTAATAAAAATGTGCATACCCTTTGATCCAGCAATACCATTACTGGCTCTATACCCTGAAGAGATCATGGAAAAAGTTAAAAACCTCACATGTACAAAAATATTCATAGCAGCTCTGTAGTGGCAAAGAATTAGAAATTGAGGGGATGTCTATGGGGAATGGCTGAACAAATTGTGTTATATGTATGTGATAGAACACTTTTGTTCTATAAGAAATCAGAGGGATGGGATTTCAGAAAAACCTAGAAAGACTTACGTGAATTGTTGCTGAGTGAGATGAGCAGAACCAGAAGAACATTATACACCTTAACAACAACATGGGGTGATGATCAATCTTGATGGACTTGCTCATTCATCAGTGCAATGATCAGAGACAATTTTAGGGAATCTGTGATAGAGAGTGCTATCTGTATCCAGAGAAGGAACTGTGGAGTTTGAATGAAGATCAAACATTATCTTCAGTTTTTAAAAAGTTGTTTTATGTCTTACATAATTGTGCTATTTCTAATGTTTTCTTCCTTATGATTCTATTTTTTTCTTTCAGCACATTCAATTTTGATCTTTGCATATCACATAAACAAATGGAAAGACTCAATTAGTTTGCCTTCTGTTTGGAGGGGCAAAGGGAGGGAGGGAGAAATTGTAAAATTTGAAACCTTGCAAAAAATGATTGGTAGAAACTACCATTGTATGTAACTGGAAAACAAATAAAATATTTATATAATTTGAAAAAATAGAAATGAATGTAAATTTGTGATTTCTATATTGGGTGGCCATCTTAGAGAAAACCATGATTACAGGTGTCATTTTAACAACCGGTTTACTGAATTCCACATAAAATTAAGTATTGGTTCTGAAGTCAAACCAGTGAGAACTGGCTGAATCCCACCACTGCTCTGACAGATGTCAGAGATAAGATATGAATCTAGATCTTCTAGCTCAAGAACTAAGTAGATACTTAGTAAATGATTGAAAGGAAGAATTGGGTTGATGCCTTCCCTAACCATTTTTAACACAGTGATACTTAAATTTTATCTGAATTTGTTATAGCATGCTGCACTTAAGTGTCCGACATTTTGTTCTCAGATTTACTTGGATTTTTTCTAGAAATAACTGAAAAGTTCAGAAACTAAACTAGGTTCAAAGAAACACACAAGACTTAAAAAATTTGGCAATCAGTATTCCTTCCAGCATTCCTGACTCCTCACTGCAACAATTGCATCACTATTAGGAGCTCAGAGAAGAAGCACTCACTCATTTGGCTATACTATTCATAAAAAGCTCTTTGATGTTCTTAATTTTTGTAACCAACCCCAGGATAAAAATACATTTTTAAAATTTTGTAATTTTTTATTTATATTTTTTGCAAAGCAATGAGGTTAAGTGGCTTGCCCAAGGCCACACAGCTAGGTAATTATTAAGTGTCTCAGGTCGAATTTGAACTCAGGTACTCCTGACTCCAGGGATGGTGCTCTATCTACTGTGCCACCTAGCTGCCCCCCAAAATATATATTTTTTAAAGAAGAAAAAATCAGCTAAACTGATCACCATAATATGTCAGTTTCCATGGATCTTCTCTTCTTCCCCCTCTCCACTCCCCCCCATCTCCTTTGCAAAGGATCAGATATCTTCTCATTTCTCTTCTTTGGGCCCAAGCTTGCTTGTAGTTTTTTACTATTTATTTTTTGTTTTGTTTAGTTTTTTTTTTGGAGGGGGGGCTTGTGTGTGATTGTTGTCCTTTATATTATATGACTGACAATAGTCATTGTGTATATTATTTTCTTGACTCTGCTTTTTCACTTTGCTTCAATTCATACCTTTTCATTTTTGTATATATTGTAATCGTCTTTTCTTACATTTCTCATCTAAATATTCTAATAATGTAAGTAATATTCTATTACATTAATGTTTCACAATTTGTTTAGCCATTCCCAAATTAATGGGTAGTACTTTGTTTCTTGTTCTTGGCTACCACAAAAAGTGCTGCTATAAATATTTTGATATACTTGGGGTCTTCTCAGTACAAGTGAGTGTTTCTTAACATCTTCTCTCAGATATCAGAAAAATAGATTTGTCAAAAAATCTGTTGTCCTCATGGAATGAAGTGACCTTCATTGCTGATCAGCTCAAATGCCTGGAAGTTCTTGATCTCAGGTATGAACATTCTGTTGCCTGCTAGTTAATATTCTATGCAAATTCTAATCTTTGCCCAGTGGGCACATATCTCATGATGGTAATGGGTTTGCTTCCTTTAGGTTGTTACCTTGCAAAAACTTATATTAGATCTTAGTTTCATTTCACTTTTTTAATGTAAGCTATTATTTGAGGGAATATTACTTATTTTAGACTTGTAGATAGTTATATACCTGGGCTCACCAATAATTTGTAAGTCCATTAATAAGAAAAGCAAATTTTATAGTTTTAAATTTTCATGTAATTGGAGTTATGTTTGTTTATAATAAGTGGCAGAGGAAGTGATTTTTTTGGCAATTTTTTCCCTTCAATTTTGAATTAATTCAAATTAAGTTAATGAAATAATTAATTGAATTTTTGCAGTTTAATATATGAGATGTCAGCAAAATATTTTGGAATCTTTGTGGGAAAAATCTTGCTTAGACTCCTATAAATAGCAATAAGAATGATTTCGTTATGGAACTTTGTTTAATGAAGCCTGAAAATAAATTTTTACTAAACTATTCATTAATTTATTTTATTAAAATCATTTGTATAGTATATCCAGAATGTTTGGTTAGTTTTATACTGCAGAACCAAATTTTCCAAGTGCCTCAGTCCAGCTTCCCCTTTCAAACCTGAACCAACTTGCATTTACAGGTGAGTTGCACCTGTCCTGTTCAGGTATATTCGGTAATAGACATGAAATTAGTTGTATTTTAAAGTGAGCAGTGGGGGCGGCTAGGTGGCACAGTGGACAGAGCACGGGTCCTGGAGTCAGGAGTACCTGAGTTCAAATCCAGCCTCAGACACTTAATAATTACCTAGCTGTGTGGCCTTGGGCAAGCCACTTAACTCCATTGCCTTGAAAAAAAAAATAAAGTGAGCAGTGGGTGGGATCAAGTATGGTTATAATTTGACCCCCTTTTTTCCCTCTTTGTAAATATGGGCCAGGTTTTTCAAAGGCTAATTCTTTCCAAGTTTTGGTTCAGAATCATGAAATCTTAAAAGCTGAAGGAGCTCTTAAAGGTATGGTAATATAGCCATATTTGCATAAGAATTCCCTCTAAAACATACCTAAAAGGGATCATTCAAACTTTTACTTGAAGATATCTAAGGGGAACTCCTTATCTCCCAAGGGCAGCCCATCACAATAGATATCAAGTTTTTCCTTTTATGAACTGAAAAGTATGTCACCATTTTGTTCTGTATTGCAAAAGTAGTTCCACAATTTTGTTCCTTACTTTTTGGGACTAAGCAGAACAAATTCAACCTCTCTTCTACATGATAGCACTTCAAGTATTGGAAGATAGCCAGTATGGCCTTCCTAAATCCTTCCAAGGCTAAATGGTTGTCATTCTGGTCATTCTCCTCTTAACACTGTGTAGCTTGTAGTGTTCTTTCTAAAATGTGGCACACATTAACAAAATATTCTAGATATGTTCTGACCAGGTCAGAGTACAAGAGTATTGTCACTTCTTTTTCCCTGGATAATATATTTTTCTTAATGTACTCTAAGATGACATTTTGGGGTAGGGGTTGATTGCCTTACTGCTGATTTATAGTTTATAGAACTTTTTTCTGAAGATTTCCTAGTTATCCATGCTTCCCCAGTCTTAGATTTATGATGTTGATTTTCATAACCAAGGTGTTAGACTTTTATATTTATACCCATTATTAACCCTATATTAGATTGGATCCGATAGTGTAGCTTACCAATATCCTTTTGGGTCCTTATTTTGCCATTCATTGTGTTAGCTGTCCCTTCTCAGTTTGTTAAGTTAGGATACAGAATAAGAAACTTAATTCTTACAAGAGCTAAAAAGGATAGGGGCTTCTTAGATTTCTTTATTTTCAGTCATAAAGGCAAAGAAACATAATTGGAAGGCAATTAAACTAAGCAATATTTATTGCTTGGGAATAGTTAGGTCTGTCTTTATTTTGAAACTTAATGAGGAAGTTGCTTATCAAAAACTGAATCACTATTTTTTACCTTAAAGTAATTATATCTTTTGTACCATAAAATGAACACCTCTGGGGCCACTAGGTGGCTAGGCTAAGTGGATAGAGCACTGGCCCTGGAGTCAGGAGTACCTGAGTTCAAATCTGGCCTTAGACACTTAATAATTACCTGGCCCTGTGACCTTGGACAAGCCACTTAACCCCATTGCCTTGCAAAAAACAAACAAACAAGCAAGCAAAAAGTAAATAAATAAATAAAGTGAACACCTCAGAATAGTTGGCCAGACCCCAGGATGAGTTTCTGTATTTTAAGATACCATCAAGTTACATTCTGAAAACAGATTTTTTAAGGTTTAATACATTAAGTTTCTTTGGGTTCTTTAAAAAAGAAATTCATTTGTATTCAAAATGGTCCAAAGCCTAGTATTATATTCCAAATTGGCAGCTTAATTGAATGATTCATTTGGTTATATTCAATTAAAATTAATACTCTGCTTTATTCTTTTTCTACACAGTGAAAATAAACTAAAATTTTCCTATGATTCACCATCTCCATCCTTTACATTTTCTGCATTGAAGGTTTTAGTGCTTAACCGAACAGGAATAACATGGACTGAGGTAACCTGCTTTACAGCATATTTTATTTTTAGTAGTATTTGAAATTTCAATTTTTTTTTAATTTTCAAAGGTTACTTAAACATAAATGTGATACTTATATACTTAAGCACAAATATTTTCATTTCATTACATTCAGTCACAAGAATGGAAAGTAGCATAGAACAGTTTTTAGGAAAGGATTTATTTTTAGAGGATTTACATCCAAATCTAGTCTGTGATGCTATCTATGGGGCCTTGGAAAGTTTGAACTCCCTGGACCCTAGTTTGCCTTTCTGAAAATAAGAGGAAAAGATTTACTTATCTCTGAGGGTCCTTTAAGATTTATTTAGATACATGATCCTATGATCTTTTAAAAGAATGTTGAACAAAGTGTCAGTAGATAATTTGAGGCAATCATATTATAATTTTTATTTATTAAAATGACTGATTCTTTGAAAATTTGATAATTTAAAATTAAAAAAATTTTATATATTTTGAATTTGATAATTTGAAAATATTCTGTACCTTATTTGGGCCACTGGTTTATATAAATATATCATTATTCATATGCCTTATAGAAAGTATTCAAAAATGTGTAATGTTTATAGATGAATAAAAGTTTTGTTGGTTAAATAGAACATCACATTAAAAAAAACCCTCTGATAAGTCCTCTTCTGTTTTCTCTTGTCCTTTCCCATTCTGTCCTCCCCTCTTTTCCCCAGCCCCCCCTTTCTTTCTCATTATTTGTTGAGTCTGAAGTTAATTGAAATGATGTCAGCAACTTTATTTTAATACTGGAGCTGAGTAGGCAGAGGGGCATAGAATTCCCACAAGTTCACTACATTTAGTTGGATACAATTTGTAGCTGAACTTGTCAGATTAATAGGAGTTCATTCCAAGCAATCAGTTTTGCACTAATATACTTCTCTCAATGGAATTTTTACTGGCTTTTCAGCACTCCCAGAAAATTCCATTTGCAGATTAAATTTAATTTAAAAAAACCTTTTATTAACTACCTGCTATTTGCAAGACAGTCTACAGTCAAGTTTTCAGAACAAATATCGAAAGGGTCCCTATCCTTAAGCAACTTACACTTACTCAAGGGATGAAAGATCAATATATTATGCATAGATATGTGAGGTCATTTGAGAAGAGAGAATTATAACAGACATGGAGGGAACAAGAAAGGTTTTAAAGAGAAGGTAGTATCTGGGCTGAATCTTGAAGGAAGCTAGAAGTTTTACAAAACTGATTTGAGGAGGAGACTGTATTCTCGGGATGAGAATGTATAGTTTATGTAAATACAGAGTTGGGAAATGGAATACTGAGGTTGAGGTATAGCTAGTAGTACAGTTAGATTGTTTATATATAGAGAGAGGAATAAGTTCACACCAGATTTTAATAGATTTTAAACACTTTAGTCAAATTTGTATTTCTTAGAAGCAATAAGAAATTCCTGAAAGTTTTTGAACAGGACAGTGCCATAGACCAGTTCCTTAAGAAGATTAATTTGAAAACCCTGTGGAAGATAGATTGGAGAGGAGATAGACTAGAAGGCCCACAAATTAGCCTCTTGCTGTGATCTCAAGTATGATGTGATGAGTGCCTGAACATAATAGTTTTGAGTGGTTCTGAGTGTGTGTGTGTGTGTGTGTGTGTGTGTGTGTGTGTGTGTGTGTTTAATAGTATATTATCATATCACTAAGACATACCTTTTTAATATTTTAATGTTATCATCTTCCCCGTGGTATTCATTGCTTGAAACATGGCATGTAATTAATTAAACTGAAGGTGTCATTTATCCAACAGACATTGTAAAATAGTGACTAAATTGCATTCATGTGGAGGTGGAAGTAAAAAGCATTGGAAATGAAGTCATAACTCACATTACTTATGTTAAAATAAATGAATAGATAGTAACAATTCTTTGTCCTGTAACAAATTTCCCGATAGGTTCTATGGTGTGCCCAAGGATGGCCAGTTCTAGAAGAATTATATCTTACATCTAATGATATTATAATTTCAGAAAGGTAGGAATGATTTGTTTAAATCCTAAAGTCACCATTTTATGATTTGCATTTTGTGGAAATTTAAAATACTTAATGTTTCTTTCCGTGGTGCTCTTACAATTATGCTTCAGAAATTATTCTTACTATTTTTGCTACCCATAATATTATTATTTTTTTTTTTTAGATTTTTTCAAGGCAACAGTGGCTTGCCCAAGGCCACACGGCTAGGTAATTAAGTGTCTGAGGTCGCATTTGAACCCAGGTACTCCTGACTCCAGGGCCAGTGTTCTATTCACTGTACCACCTAGCCGCCCCCTAACCCATATTATTTTTTAAGAACAGTTAGATGGTGCAATGAATAGAGGGCTGGACCTGGAGTCAGGAAGATTCACATTCCTGAGTTTGCAGTACTCCTTGGACATTTACTAGCTGTGTGACCATTGTCAAGTAACATAACCACATTTGTCTCAGTTCCTCATCTCTAAAATGAGTTGGAGGAGATGCAAAACCAATCCTATGTTTTTGTCACAATAATCCCAAATAAAGTCATGAAGGGTTAGACACAACTGAAAAACAACTGAACAGCAAAAAATAATTTCTTATATATTTTGATTTGTAATCTTATCAAGAGGGGGAAACTAGTCTGAGTTCTTCTAAATTATGGAATAAAGGTTATTTTAAAACAGAAGTGGAAGAAGGGAGGGAGAGAATTTAGAGTTCAAAATTTTTTAAAAATGTTAAAAATTTTTATTTACATATAATTGAGAAAAAAATATTTAATTATCTTGTGAGGAAATTTTTTACAAGGAAAATTTCTGTCATTATTCTGCTTTAATAGATTGTTTAGACTAATTCGTAATAAACAACATCCATCTGCATAAAAGAGTTAATGTTTAAAGTCCTTAAAGACTTCGTTTTCTAGTGGCTGCTAGGTGGCGCAGTGGATAGAGCACTGGCCCTGGAGTCAGGAGTACCTGAGTTCAAATGTGACCTCAGACACTTCATAATTAATTGCCTTGCCAAAACCTAAAAACAAAAAAGAAGAGGAGTTCATTTTCTTATATTAGGTTAAATATGTATACCCCTCTACCAGTATCTCCTTCATTATCCTGTTTGTTTATACTAGTCATTTATTCTTTCCTCTTATGATATAAAGGTAAATTTCAGTTTCGGCCAAACTGTAAAATCTTAATGACCAAAATTATAAATTGAAGAGATTTTATTATGTGATATGAACTTATATATATTGAACTGGAATAAATAAATATTTTCTTAAAATGCCCTTAGTACAATTCATTTCTATTTTTTAATACAGGCCCACTGATGTTCTACAGACTATCAAGTTATTAGACTTTTCTTATAACCAGTCAATTGATGGAGATCAACTTTTCCAAATAGCCTATCTACCCAGGTAATTTTATTTTGTTTAATATTTTTAAAAAGGTTTTTGTCATCCTGAATTTTTTAAATGCCAATGTACATGAACGTTTTGATAGCTCATGATAATTTTATATAAGGAATTTATGCTATAAAGTATGGGAGTTCTTTTTTTTTCAGAGTGGTTTTTTATTAAGATATCTTTACAAAATGGAACACCTCTCTCAAGGTGGGAGAGAGGGATGAGGAATCCCAGAAAGGAAAGTCTTTTATGCAGTCTGAAAGGCTTTGTTTCTGCTCCTTCATGCCAATCATAGATTGGGGTCACAATCTAATTGATACATTGGTCCCCACATATTTCCCCTGCCCTGCTCATTATACTAATGAGCAAGAACAACTTGCTCAAAGCTAATGAGCATGCTCAAAGGAGAAGGTCAAGACCCTAGGTTAATTTAAAATATGTGGAGTAGACCTGGCCTAATCTTAGCTTTTGATCAAATTGCCCTTAAGGGAACAATATAAGCAGAGTCCAGTCTTTGTAATGTAAACTAAAAATCCTCCTTTCACATTCTTGTGGAACCCAAACACCCACATATTCCTCACAATTCCCTCTTTTCTTTTATAATAAGAATTTGGGGTTCCACACCTTATTAGTGATTTCTTTTTTTAAAATCACAATCTTATTATTGACATAACTACTGACTTTTTCTTCTATAAAGATTTTTACTTCCTCATTATCAGAGACATGGGCCCATCCTAGTTTTGTGCCAGAGCACATGTCAACTTTCTGATGTCTTTTACTACTTGCCTATTGTCATCTCTCTTTAGGTAGCAACTTGATAGATTCAATTTACTCCAAACTCCTCCTCTAACCAAAAAATTGTCTAATAAAACTCTATGATAACTCTCTCTCTCTTGTTTTTTTTTTACTTTTACTTCAAACATATACATTTCTTAACCTTTTGCACTCATTACAATAATGACTCAAACATCCTTAACCAAAATGAATTTTTTTTTCAAAATATTCCCAATTATACCATACATTTTCCTTTTCTGAAGTATTACTTGACTCACATTCCTTTCCCTAAACTAGACCTTGAAACTGCAATTATCCTAAGAATTCCCATTTTCCCTTGTTACCTATATATCCTCTCTAACATAAAAATTAAAGAAACTTAATTCCTATCTTAACATGTAGCTGATAGCAGGTGTCAGAGCCACACACCTAAGCTATCTCTGGCTATTAAATCCAGTTGACCTAGAGCTTCTTTTTCTGATTTGCTTAGTTACTGTAAAGATCCAGGACATCAAAGGAAAAATCCTTTCTAGATATAATTATTGAATGTCAGTGTCCAGGCAGATGTCATGTGGGTAATCAAATGTCTTAGTCCAGATTTATTCTTCCAGGTGAGACATCATCCAAATGTCACTTTTGTAGAAATCAAGTCAAAAGGGTACAGCCCCAATCCATACTGAAAAGCCACCCCTTTGACTATACATCCTTGTCACCTGACATCTTCAGCCCATTGGCGTCCTTGGCTCCAAGAATATGACATTGACCCAATAACACTCCCTTTTTGCTGATCATGCTCGTATCTGACATAAAAAGAGAAAATTGATTAAAAGTTGCATGATCTAAAATAGTCGTTAACTTCCAGTGAGTCCAATTTACTAAATTTCAATTTTAGTCTTAATGGGGTCCCATGAATCCCCTATCTAAACTCTGAGTCTCCTTCCTGGGTTCTTGCCTAAACCAGGAATTCTAACTATGGCTGGCCTTACACTCCTCATCTCCTACCTCTTACTGCTTAATGATTTCAGACATTCTTTATCTGAAATCACATCTACTCCATCTCTAAATAAAAATGGTGTATCATATTCCCCTTGACTAGAGACCCCTTCTTCTAGCCTGTTGTATTTTACAACAAATAAACATTTCCTTTGGCTAGGAGATTGCCTATCATCTCCTTAATTATCTTTCTCATATTGCATATGTACTTTTACTTCAAAGCAAGCAACCAGTTTTGGAATATATATATTTCCAAAATATTCCCGATTCACATATATAGCTAGAAACTACTAGATATAAACTTGATTGACTACTAGCCATCGTTAACATACAAATTACTATTTTTGTTTTTGCAAAACAGTGGGGTTAAGTGACTTGCACAAGGTCACACAGCTAGATGATTATGATTTGAACGCAGGTCCCCCTGACTTCAGCATTAGTGCTCTATCCACTGCTCCACCTAGCTGCCTCCTAATACACAAATTATTACTTTCAGAATTCTTTAAACCATTAGAACATCTTAGGTGACTCTAAATTTCCAACGTGTGTTATTAATTCCAATATAAAAAAGAGCAATAAGAATAACACAAATTACTAGATTGTATAAAACAGTCCTTCCATTATTTTATTATTCATGAACCCACAGATCTATCCCAAAAGATCATAATTTTTGATATATCCCTTTATTACTCCTTCAGAGCAATCACGTTTTAATCCCAGGATTTAACATTACAGTATTTAGATAGCTTATATATTCATAAGAGATAACCAAATATTGTAAATAAATCTCTTTGCAGTTAAAATACAGCTGATAAATACAACTTATCATCAATTAGTTCCCTTACATGGGACCACACAACTGCCAAAATAAAAATGTAATTGTTATCATTATTAGGCTTAACATAAAAGTGAATTATAGCTTTTCTCAAAAGAAATCAGTAAATATCCCTGATAACATAATTATGTATTTCTCTTCTTAGTAACACAATACTACTTTCCTTTAACTCAAAGGTGTTAAAATCCCAAACTAATTTAACAATCTAGGTTATTTAATTCCTCTCATTCTGTAAAAATTTTGTCAGTACTAATACTAATACTAATAACCATCTTTTAAAACCCTCAGAATGATTCCCAAAACTCTAGTTCAGAAACTGGAAAAACAGAGTAAGAATCAGGAGCACAGCACATTTAGACTATGTGGCCAGAGCAGAGACATTGATTAAGCATGATTTCCTTTCAATAAATATGTTTCCAGTCCCTGGATTTTATATTTTCTTTCTTTCCCAATCACATATTCCACTTGTGGTGGGTCTTTCCCTTTAAGGCTTAAACTCTTTAAGTCTGCTGGCCCCCCTACCCCCCACCCCACAGGGGGCAGGGCACTCCTCAGCTGAACCCAGTTTAGACTTCAAGCTTTAACAAGACTGTGGATGGGATCAAGACTCCCATGTGTCCAACTGCACACCCTTCCCTCAACCCAGGGAGAAAACATGGGATCTTTCCCCGACAATCATAAGAATAAGAATTCTTCCCTCCTATAATTTCTTAATCTTTCCCTTAAAAGTCCTCTCTTAAACTCTTTCCAACCACAACTTTTTCTCTTTAAGAATCCCCCTCCACTTTTCTCTTTAATTCTACATACCAACACAGCTACCCCTGGCTCAGGTAGGGAGGGGCTGATCTCCACCAGGGAAACACTGCAAACTTACTTACTTCCTTCTCCCCCACCTTCTGAAACTCCTCAGTCTAACTTCTAGCTCCCCCAGTTTAAAGCTCAGACTGAGTCCTCAGACTCAGAAATAACTAACACAGACCCCCCCCCCCCCCCCCGAACATTCAAACTCACTCATACATCAGATTGGATCCAATCAGCTTCCTTCAGGCTACCAACCACATGATTCCCTTGCCCTCCAAGTCTGGAGGCAACTTTACCCCTTTAAGATTTTGGGGGTAATTCCTGGAGAGGGAACCCAAATCCCCCTCCCTCCCTTCAGAGTACCCTATTATCCTCTAGCCTCTCCTTCAGGATTGATCTCCCATCTGGAGGATTTCTCAGCTAACCAGGGCAGTTCTGGATATCACCACCCTGGAGATCACCCCAATCAGGGTTCTTAACTCCAGACATTTTAATCACTCAGCTCCAAACCTGGACCAATATTCCCAGGAATATCTGAGATATTTCCCTGCAGAGAACACCAAGAAAGTAGGCTTAAAATCAAGCCATTTATGTGCATTATTTTCTTGTATTCTTCCAGGAAAATAACAGGAAAGTAGATTTACATTAATACCGTGGGAGAGTCCCCAAATTGTTATATGTGGCTTGTTGAATACTTAGTCCAGAATTATTAAAATGTTTTTTTTTAATTAAGATATCTTGGAGCAGCTAGGTGGCACAGTGAATAGAGCACTGGCCCTAGAGTCAGGAGGACCTGAGTTCAAATTTGGCACCAGACACTTAATAATTACCTAGCTGTATGACCCCATTGCCCTGCAAAAACAAAAAAAAAGATATCTTAACAAAATGGCACATCTCTCTCAAGGTGGGAGAAGGGCTTGGAGTGCTTTAATTGATGATTAATCATAATCCCTTTTTGGAAATTTTTATTTAAACTGATTTATAATAATCTCTTCTGGTAGAATAAATTCATATGTCTTTGTATTTGCAAAAATAGAATTGAGTAAGTTAGTATGTGAGAAATAAACAAAAGTTAATCCAGAGGAAGTTCATTGTAATTTTGGAGACTACTGTTCCTTGATTTAGCCATAGTTTAGATAGCCAAAGCTTTCTCCAAATAGGTTTTTTTTAAATTTCATTGGTGCTTGCTTTAAAAAAAAAATCACTGTCACTTTTAGGGCAAATCTCTCCCAGTTCCCTTCCTTTGCTCCTCTTCCCCTTTATAACAAATAAACAACAATCATATCAACCTATTGAAATATCTGAAATTGTATGCCTAATCCATACCTGTTATCATTTCCTTTTTGCTAATAAGCAGGAGGCATGCCTCTCCATTATGGTCTCAGAAACTTGGAAATGTCCTTATCAGTAGCTTTTTTATTTAGTGCACACTCAATCTGATTATCCTACTGTCTCCCTCCTATTCTTTATATTCCACTAACCTCCATAATATTTCCATTTTTCTTCATGACTTTAACTGTCAACTCAGTTCTTTTCATCCCATCAGCTTGAGTGATTTAAAATATCCATGTTGTTGACCTGACCAACAAACAGGTCTCATACTTTCAGTTTCGCTAAACTTCATTTCCATTACATTTTAGTTCCTCACCAACACAGCCACACTGTGGACCTGATCATTTCTTGGAACCATTCTGTCTTTAAGATCTCAAATTTTTAAATTCTTCTTTTTGAACAATCAAAAACAACCTATCTTCCTATTATCTCCTTCCTTTATTCCTACTAAACCTATACTTTATAACCTCTGTCTAGGTCTGCAGCTTAATCATTTCCTACCCCAATATCAATCATCACTTCCTCAAGTCTCCCATGGTACTCCATTTCCCATTTTCTCAGGTGAGAACTTTGACTCATATTTCAGCAAGAAATTTAATTCATCTTCCCAGATCTCTCTCTTCTCTTCTCTTTTCTTCTCACATCATTCCCCCCACTTCCTCTTTATTCCAGTCTCTGATAAAACTATGGTCTTTGTCTTTGTCAAGGCCAACCCCTCTGTAAATACAGATTTCCCTTAACATCTTCACCATACTCTCTCTTATCTTCAATCTTTCTCTTTCTACTGTTAGCTCCTAAAAATCCCATGTCTCTCTCATACTCAAAAATCCCTCATTTGATTCTACTAACCCTGATAGTTGTCACCCTGTATCTCTCTTTTCCTTCATGGTTAAACTCCTTGGAAAAATTATGTATACTCAGGGCCCTCACTTTTCCTCTTCTCAACCATTTCTCAGCTCACCATAAACTCACTTCTTACTCATCATTCAACTGAAACTGCTCTCTCTAATGTTACCAAGGATCTTTTAAACACTTAGATACAAGGGCCTCCTCTCAGTCCATGTCCTTCTTGATGTCACTTGCAGCCTTTAACCTGAGATCACCTTCTCTTAGTGGATATATTCTCCTTTCTTGGTTTTCTTCCCAACTGGGTGACCTATTCTTTCTTTTTTGCTGGATCTTCATTCTTGCCCTATCCCCTATTTTTGCTTGTCCCCCAAAGTTCTTTTCTCAAACCACTTCTCTTTTCTCTATATTTGATTTACCTTGGTTATCTCCTCAATTTCCATGAGGGGAAATGGGAAAGGAGTAAGGTTTTATTTTGTACTCAATCTCTGTTAGGCCCTATGTTAGATTTTTTTACAAAAATCTCATTTAATCCTTTCACCAACCCTGTGAGGTAGGGGATATTATACTATTATCCCCAATTTTATAGTTGAGGAAACTGAAGCAATAGGGCTTAAGTGACTTGCCCAAGGTCACAGCTAGTCAAAGTCTAAGATTGGGTTTGAATTCAGATCTCCATGACTCCAGGCCTGATACTCTATCTGCTGAGCCACCAGCCACCTCATGGCATAATTGCCCATGGATTCAGTTATCCTCTCTACTTAGATGATTCCCAGATCAACACATCTAGTCCTAGTCTCTCTGCTTCTACACTCCAGACCCACCCACATCTCAAAATGATGTCCCATAAGCTTCTCAAACTCATTGTTCAAAACAAAATGTATTATTTTTCCTCCTTTCTTGTGAGCTTCCTTCTTAGGGTGAAGGTCCATCCCTTCAGTCACGCAGGCTAACAGCCTCAGCATCATCCTCAACTTCTTGTTTACTCAGCCCTACATAGTTAGTTGCTAGGTTTTGTCATTTTTACCTAAATTTCTCTTATACCTTTCCCCTTCTCTTCATTCATAGAATTACCAGCCTAGTTCAAATCTTCATCACACCAAAACTATTGCAATGGCCTTTTAACTGGTCTCCCCACCTTGTTTCTGTCCCCTGCAATCTGTCTTCCATTCAGCTGCCAAAGTAATTTTCATGAAGCATCAGGAACCTCTGCCCTCTACTCAGTAAACTCCTATTCCCTTCAAGAATAAAATATGATGTCCTCTTTTTAGCATTCCAGGGTATTTACAAAATGATCCCTTTCTACTTTTCCAGTTTTCTATCTTCTTTATACACTGTAGTATAGTAACATTAGACTAGTTGCTTTCCTTCCCCACAAAACTTCATCTTCTATTTCCATTCATTTACTCTGACTGCTCTTCTTCACCTCTGCCTCTTGATTAATTTAGCTTCTTTCAATACCCGGCTCAAATGCTACATTTTGTAGGAGGCCTTTTTCAATTTTTTCATCTTCACCCCCTTCCCTACCTTGTGCTTTCCCATCTAAAGTTACTTTTCTTCTACTCAGTATGAATTGTACCTTTGGGCAGCTAGGCGGTACAGTGGATAGAGTGCTGGGGAGCACTCATCTTCCTGAGATCAAATCTGTTGTGGTATGACCCTGTGTAGGTCTTAACCCTGTTTGCCTCAGTTTCTTCATCTGTAAAATGAGCTGGAGAAGGAAATGGCAAACCACTCCAGTACCTTTGCCAAGAAAAGCAATAATAAGAAGAAATGTTTTACTGTTTGATGTAACATATAAAAGGTTTCAGGGATTAATAAAAGGGGTCAGTGAGGGCCAGCTAAGTAGTGCAGTGGATAGAGCACTGGCCCTGGAGTCAGGAGTACCTTAGTTCAAATCCAGCCTCAGACACTTAATAATTACTTAGCTGTGTGGCCTTGGGCAAGCCATTTAACCCCATTGCCTAGCAAAAACCTAAAAAAAACAAAGTCAGTGACACTCATGCCAAAGATTCCTCTAAGATTTATATGCCCTTTTATGTGCTTAAATGCCTTTGGAAGAGTGGGCATACATGGACAATCAAGTCTAATTGGTTAACAATAATAAAAAGAATGAATATTATAAGGTGGGCTTATTCTGAGAGTCTGGAAGATATGACTGAAAACTCAGTCTTAGTCAAAGAGACTTAAATCTATATCCATAACACTAACACACCATTTCAGGTATTCTGAACAAAAGGGAGAATCCACTTTTTTCCCAGAGAGGAAAGCACAACAGGTTGTAATCCAGTCATTCCTCTCAAAGTTTTCCCTCTCCTTATCAGCCCTGAACTACAAAGACTGCTTAAAAATCCTTAGAGGCTGATTTCTGAGTGAGGAAGTAGAAAAAGGGGAAAACCTTGGTTCTAATTTAATAATTGGTTATTAATATGTAAGTGAAATAATCATTTCTTTCATTGATGTAATTAGCACCATGTCATCACAATGCACAAACAAAACCATCTGGAAAACCACACTCTGCTTTTTGCTTACTGTGTTATGCTAAGCACTGGTGATGCAAAGAAAGACAAAAACCACAAAATTCCTAATCTCAAGGATCTTACATGGAAAGAGGAATAAATTTATGTAGAATCTAATAATAATAATCTGAATAAGAAAAGAAAGACTGACAACCTGTTGCTTCCATGAAACAGTTTTAAAAACAAATATAAGGGGCGTATTAGGTGGTGTAGTGGGGTTCAAATCCGGTCTCAGACACTTAATAATTACTTAGCCGTGTGGCCTTGGGCAAGCCACTTAACTCCATTTGCCTTGCAAAAACCTAAAAATAAACAAACAAACAAACAAACAAATATACAGGGGCAGTTAGGTGGTGCAGTGAATGAAGCACTGGCCCCTGAGTTAGGATGATCTGAGTTCAAATCCAGCCTCAGACACTTAATAATCAGCTGTGTGACCTTGGGCAAGTTACTTAACCTCATTGCCATTGCCTTGCAAAAAACAAATGACAACAAATATATATATACACAAAATATATAAACAACAAATACACACACACACACACACACACACACACACAATAAAACTGAGGGGATAGAAAAAATATTTACCATAACATCCATTGAATTAAAAAAAGCTAGAGTTGCAATCATGCTGTCTGACAAAGCAAAAACTTTGTGCTTGCTTGGTTGTTGTCCTTCATTCTTGAAGAGGACCAAAATGATATTAAAATCAAGTTACAGTGTGTCTGACTGTGGCTGATCACACCAATACAAGTGAGCTCAAATGCTGTATCATAGGTAAGGCACAACTAGGCCATGTGAACATTTGGGGTGGATTCTCTGAATTTGTGCATCTTTCCTTTATTTTGAGCTTTGCTGCTTCAATTCTTCCGTGTTCATAAGAGTACAGTATCTTGTCTGATGAGGGCATATCATTCTGGGAAATCCTGTTCTAGTGTCTCCCAGGTCATGCAGTCAGTTCAAAGTTCTTCAGAGAAAGGCTTACATGAATTAATGCTGAGTGAAGGGAGCAGAGTCAGGAGAACACTGAACACAGTAATAGCAACATTAAGTGATGATCAACCATGATAGGTTTTAGTTCTTCTCAGCAACAATGCAATGATCAAAGACAATTCTTCTTTTAAATTTATTTATTTTTAAATTTTACAGTTTTTCCCCTAATCTCACTCCCCCCCCACCTCCCATGGAAGGCAGTCTGTTTATCTTTACATTGTTCCTATGCTATACATTGATGTAAGTTAAATGTATTGAGAGAGAAATCATATCCTTAAGGATTTTTTTAAAATTAAAGGTAATAGTCTTTGGTCTCTGTTCAAGCTCCTCAATTCTTTCTCTGGATACAGATGGTATTCTCCATTGCATATGCCCCCAAATTGTCCCTGATTGTTGCACTGATGGAATGAGCAAGTCGATTAAAATTTATCATCAATCCCATGTTGCTGTTAGGGTGTACAGTGTTCTTTTGGTTCTACTCATCTCGCTCAGCATCAGTTCAAGTTTCTCTGAATTCCCATCCTTCCTGGTTTCTAATAGGACAATAGTGTTCCATAATATACATATGCCTCAATTTGTTGAGCCATTCCCCAATTGATGGGCATTCACTCAATTTCCTATTCTTTGCCACCACAAATAGAGTTGCTATAAACATTTTTATACAAGTGATGTTTTTACCCTTTTTCATGATCTCTTGGTAATTGGTAGGGTTTAGGCCCAGTAGTGGTATTGCTGGTTCAAAGGGTATGCACATTTTTATTGCTTATGGCTTTTATTGCTTTTATGGCTTAATTCCAAATTGCTCTCCAGAAAGGCTGGATAAGTTTACAGCTCACCAACAATTAATGTCCCAGATTTCCCACAACCCTTCCAACAATGATCATTCATTGTCTGTCCTTCTGGTCATATTGTCCAGTCTGAGAGGTGTGAGGCAGTACCTCAGAGATGCTATAATTTGCATTTCTCTAATAATGATTTAGAGCAATTTTTCATATGACTATGGATAGCTTTGATTTCTTCATCTGTAAATTGCCTTTGCATATCCTTGGACCATTTGTCAATTGGGGAATGGCTGATCAAAGACAATTCTAAAAGGCTTGTGATGGAAAATGCAATCCATCTCCAGAGAAAGAACTATGGAGTCTGAAAGCAGATCAAAGCATACTATTTTCACTTTTTCTTATTTTTTTTCTTGTGGTTTTTCCCTTTTGTTCTGATTCTTTTTTCACAGCCTGATTAATATGAAAATTAGTTTATCATGAAACAAAAAAATGTTCTTCAAAGAGAACACACCCTTCTTGAGTCCAAGCAATATATCTTATTCTTCATTTTATCTCTCCACCCCTCTACTCCAAATAATCAGCAGATAAATGTCTAACTGGCTAGAGGTTGCATCTTTTCTTTATGTACAGAATTTAGACAACATGGCACTTTTGCAATTTAAAATGATTAAAACCCCTTTTATTGCCTGATTATCTACTTGTGCTATTATTCTATTGTTATGTTTTTAACCAGATTCATATTTCTCAATTTCAGGTTAGAACAGCTAATCCTTTCTGACAATAGAATTTCTACTCTACATTTTCCAGATGCTGGAATAGGTACACTATCACAAAAATTCTTTCATCATATTTTAGTCATTCACCCACTTCTGCATGATTAATTTTATTCTCCTTCTTTAGGGTGTAAAACTTCAATGTTTCCTTCTTTGAAGTGTCTAGTACTAAATAGCAATCAGATATCACAAGTGAGTATGTTTGCTTTATGTGTGCATATAACATACTGGTTGACTTTCTTCCATCCCCAAATGGCTTATGTGAATATATAAAGACACTGTTTCCTTTAATAATTGTAATAAATAGTCCCACAGAATAAAATCATATGCTTCCCTCAAACTTATTTATAATAAAAACTAAGTATAATAAATCAAGTGATCAATAAGCAGTTAATTCCTTAGCATGTACCAGGCACTATACTTAAACCCTAGGGATAAAGGGACTAAAATAAGACAGCCTCTGTCCTTAAGGATAATCTGTTGGGAGAAACAATATATACATAGATTGTTAAACATAAAATACAGATACAGTAAACACAAAGTAATTTCCTGGTGGGTGGGGAGTGATAGTAACTGAAGGACTTTGGGATATAATCAAGGAAGGACTTTTTTTAGGAATTGGCTGTTAAGATGAGTTTTGAATGGAGAATGCACTCCCAGGTATGGAGCCCAACCTAGTAGTCTGTAGTACAGCCTTAAGCCATTTTGGCTGGAACGTGGAATGTGTCCTAGAAAGAGTTAGGTCATAAGAAAAAAGTCAGCTAATTGTTGAACCAATATCTATTTAGATCATTAACATATGTAATATCTATATATAAAAATAGGTGTGACCTTTAAACTTGGAGAGTAATTGATATTTTAGGCATTACAAAGCTGAATCTTCTGAGAATGTAATTGGTACTGTTTGATGTGAATTTACAAATCAGTTTGAAATCTGGATAATTTAATTTTTTCTCTTTAATTCCAGTGGTCATCTATCAATGAATTAGATAAGTTACAAAGTTTACAGTACTTGTCCTGTACACAGAATCCTCTCACTGAAGGGAGTAAAGAACCTCAGACTATTCGACAACTAATTATTGCCAAAATTGGTCAGTTGAAGACACTGAATAAGTGTGAGGTGAGTATTTTATTTCAATTAGGTATAATAGAGATGGTTTTTAATCTATTTAATCTATTTTAAAAAATAGATTAATTAATGTTTTATTAGGTTTTTGGAAGAGCCTGGGAAGATAATGTTTTAAGTAGGATGTAAGCTCCTAAAAGTCAGGAACTGTTTTATTTTTATCTTTGTAACTTTAAGTAATAGAATAGTATTTTATATATTATTGTTTTTCAGTTGTGTCTTAACTGTTCATGATCCCGTAGGCCATAGCAAGCCACTACTGACCTTGGAGTTTTTTTGGCAAAGATACTGGAACAGTTTGCCATTTCCTTCTCCAATGGATTAAGGCAAACTTCTCCAGTTTGTCACACAGATAATAAAGTGTCTTAGACTGTGTTTGAACTTAGGTCTTCCTAACCCCAGGCCCAATGCTTTATTCACTGATCCACTTAGCTGCCTCTGCCTTTTTTATTTCACTAATGAATTGAGTGAAGCTGAATTGGACAAATGAAAAAATTATGTCTAAATTTAGTGACAAAGATGAGGTAAAAATATTTCTCTTCTTTGACAAAATGATGATGACTGTTCTTTGTAGCCATCTTGGGAATATGATTATTATTATATATTAGGATAATAGTCTTAAATTCTCATTTTAAAACTTTTTTAGCTGATGATGGGAGGAATTGTGGGGGAAGACACAAAATAAAAAATAAAAATGAATGACGGAATGAATGAATGAGTGAATAGAGTTAGTTTGATAGGTGGGGGAATGTGGCAGACATAGATTCCATTATTTTACTTTATTTTATTATTTATTTTTCCAATTTTATATATAAAGACTTTTTCAATATTCATTTTTGTAAAGTTTCCTCCTTCCACCCTTTTTTAAATTCCAAAATTTATTTATTTATTTGTTTGTTTTAGGTTTTTGCAAGGCAAATGGTGTTAAGTGGCTTGCCCAAGGCCACACAGCTAAGTAATTATTAAGTGTCTGAGGCCGGATTTGAACCTCAGGTACTCCTGACTCCAGGGCTGGTGCTCTAACCATTGCACCACCTAGCCGCCCCTAAAATTTATTTTTCTAATTATATGTAAAGATATTTTTCTTTTTCCCCCAATTGATATTTTATTTTATTTTTCAATTACATATTATGAAAGTTTTTCCACATTCATCCACATACATATATGTGTATTTATAAATTACAATGGATCCTTCCTTTTTCCCCCTCACCTCAGTGGCAAACAGTCTGGTGAATATTGTACATATACATTTGTGTTTAACATGTTTATTAGATTAGTAATTTTCCGTATGAGGAACTAGGACCAAAGGAAAAGGAAGAAAAGCATGAGATAGGAAAGGAAAACATAAGAGAAATTTTTAAAAAGTGAATGTAATAATGTTCATTCAGATTCTGTAAGAATTTTTTTGTTTTGTTTTTCTTCCTCTGGATGTGGACAGCATTGTCCATAATAGGTCTCCCAGGGCTGTCCTAGCTCTCTGAACTGCTAAGAAGAGATACATCCATCAAAGTTGATCAACTCACAATGTTGTTAATGTACAACGTTCTCTTGGTTTTGCTCCCTTTGCTCAGCATCAGTTCCTGTAATTCATTCCATGCTTCTCTAGAGTTTGACCATTCATGGTTTCTTATAGGACAGTAGTATTCCATAACATTCACATACCATAAATTGTTCAACCATTCTCCAATTGATGGGCATCCCCTCAATTTCCAATTTTTCAACATTCATTTTTGTAGTTTTCTCCCATGGGTATATATGTACTGTCACTGCATTCTATTCTTATAGAATAGAAGGAGTTATGTGTGCTAAATGATACCACTTTTGGGTAGATTTGGAATGATTTCATTGCTTGTACCCATGTAGAAGTCATTAATGACTTTATATCAACTTGAGACCTCCAGTGGAATGTCCAAGAAATTTTTGCTTTTCCTTATGATATTTAATATTTTAAACAGCTAGGTGGCATAGTGGATAGAGGAGCATTCATCTTCCTGAGTTCAAATGTGACCTCAGACACAAACTAGTTGTGTGACCCAGGGCAAGTCACTTAACCCTTTTTGCCTCATCTGTAAAATGATCTGGAGAGAAGGAAAAGGCAAACCACTCCAGTGACTTTGCCTTGAAAACCCTGAATGGGGTTATGAAGAGTCCTATCCAACTGAAAAATGATTGATTGACAACTAAATTTTTATCAGTGATATATATATAAAGGCATAGAAGTCATGCTTAATCAGATCTGTAGATGAGACAAAACTGAATAACAGGTTATAAAATCTTGATCTTGATGGGGTGGGACATTTTTGACTATTTCTAAGAAACCCTTTCAGCCCAGTGCCTAGTATTTCCCCAGAGTGCCTGAGTAGAGGTGGAGGTAGTCAACCCCACCATCTGATAAACCAACAGCTCCCAATAGGATAGACAAACCCATTTAGCTGAAGAAGTAAGCAATCCTGAGGGAAGGAAACCTGAGCCAAGAGTTTCCCCTACCTTTGACAGTTGGTCCTGCATTAAATCTAGCCCCCTGCTAACATTAGCCAGAGAATCAACCTTTATAGAGATTTGATGGTAACTGCCTCTGTAGATGCTAGAGTCCTTGTCTCCTCCTGAAGACCCAGAAAAGACAAAGTGTTACCACCAATTTTTTTGATGTTGTAAAATAGTTCATTATCAGAAATAGTTATGGTTTTAACATTAAAGATGTTTTACATGCTCTACCATTGGGCCCTAAGAATCATGAGGACTTTCCATCTTGACTTGTACCTGACATCTCTTATTTATGTGGTCTTCTCTTAGAATAGGGGCTCTTTGGGAGCAGGAATTGTCTTGCTTTTCTCTTGGGTCAGCGCAAGACTTTGAACATAGTTAATACATAGATGCTTTTTCATTTACTCTTCAAGATAAAACAATCAAAAAACAGTCAAATTTAAAAGTACAAGATAGGAGGCAGCTAAGTGGCACAGTGAATAGAGCACCAGCCCCGGAGTCAGGAGTACCTGAGTTCAAATCCAGCCTCAGACACTTAATAATTTCCTAGCTGTGTGACCTTGGACAAGTCACTTAACCTCATTGCCTTGCAAAGCAAAGAACAAAAAGAAAACAAACAAAAAAAGTACAAGATGAAGACAGATGTCATTTCCTCTGTTAAAAAAAATCTGAAAGTTTAGTAGACTGTTTCAGAGGTGTGATATGGCACTAAAAAAGAGTTATGATATCTTAGGCTGTGTTGGGATAACCTCACTGTCTTCTGTTCTAATGAGACATAGTATTTTAAGGGAACACATTTAGAAAGGACTCTGATAAACTGGAGAGAGAAAGGCAGACAGTGTTGAAGTGCTAAAGATAATGTCAACTGAGGACAGGTTGAAGGAACTGGAGCTGTTTAATCTGGAAGAGACTTAAGGGGTGGAACTTGGGACTGTAGGGTGGGATGTGATAGTTTTGAACTTCTTGAAGAGCTATCAAGTAGAAAAAAGATTTGATTCATACTGCTTAGCCCCAGAGGGCAGAACTCAGAACACTGAGTGGGTGAAAGTGGTAAAAAATAAAATTTTGGCCTGATGTAAGAAAAAATTTCAAAGATAATTAAAGCTGTCTAAAAGAATGAACTACCTTAAGAGATAATGGATTCCCCTTCATTAAAAAGGTCCTTCAGTGAAATCTAAATGCCCACTACTCTAGTATATTGTATAGAGGATACCCTTCTGATTCTGAGATTATAATTTTGTAAGATCTGAAGAGGATTATAAAGGTTGTCTAGTCTCTCCTACTCCAAGTATAATTCTCCTGAACAATAGTCTTGGTGTTTAGTTGTTTTTTGGTCACCTCTGACTATTTGTGACTCCTTTTGGGGTTTTCTTGGCATGATTTGCTGTTTCTCCAGCTTATTTTACAAGGCATATGGAGTTAAATGACTTGCTCAGCTCAGACATACAGCTAGTATATGTCTGAAGCCAAGTTTGAACTCTTCCTGAGCACTGTATCCTCTGTTCCATCAGCAGCCCACAATAGTCTTAACATATGGTCATCTAGTCACATGCTTTAATACTTCAGTTGGAACGAAATTGTTATATTATGTGGCAGTCTAGTCCATTTTCATTCATTTATGGACTGATCTAATTATTAAAAGTCCTGCCTCATATTGATTTTCCTAAAACTTCTGCCTCTTGTTCTAATACTGTCTACTGGTAATATATATAGAATAAATCTAATTGCCTCTTCTGAATGAGAACCCATAAGATATTTAAAGACAACTTTTGTGTTTCTCTAGCCATCTTTGCCCAAGCTATAAATCTTTAGTTTTTTAAAATTATTCTTTCTGTGACATTATTGTGATCATCTTGCTCTGGATCCAATTGAAGCCTTTCATCAATCCTTTTAAAATGTGGCATTCAGCACTGTCTGATGACCATGTAGAGTTTGTTCATCCTTTCTTATGGGGCAGATGACCCCCCCATGTTAGTTTGTTTTCTTAAGTTTTTTTTTTTGTTTGTTTTTTGGGGTTTTTTTTTTTTTAGGTTTTTGCAAGGCAAATGGGGTTAAGTGGCTTGCCCAAGGCCACACAGATAAGTAATTATTAAGTGTCTGAGACTGGATTTGAACCCAGGTAAGTACTCCTGACTCCAAGGCTGGTGCTTTATCCACTACGCCACCTAGCAACCAACCTCTTTCTTAAGTTTTTTAAGTAGCTTCATCACATTCCATATACACTGTCCTTGAATAAAGAGTCAACTAAACTTTAATTTTCTTATTAACTCTTATTAAGCCCTATCCTATAATTGTACAGCTCAATCTCTGAAACCAAATTCAAGATTTAACTTTTTTAGTTTTTTGGGTTTTTTTTGCAAGGCAGCGGGGTTAAGTAGCTTGCCCAAGGCCACACAGGTAATTATTAAGTGTCTGAGGCTGGATTTGAACTCATGTCCTCCTGTCTCCAGGGCTGGTGCTCTATCTCCTGCACCACCTAGCTGCCCCCAAGACTTAACATTTAATTTAGTTAAACTTCATCTTTTGTTTTTTTTGTTATTTTTTAAAATTTTTATTTATTTATTTTGAATTTTATAATTTTTTCCCTAATCTCACTTCCCTTTCCCCACCCCACCCCCACAGAAGGCAGTCTGTTGGTCTTTACATTGTTTCCATGGTATACATTGATCTAAGTTGAATGTGATGAGAAAGAAATCCTATCCATCTTACTTATTTTAACCCATTACACCATAGGTATAAAACACTTGCCCTGGGTCACTTTTGGCCCTCATCAAGCCCAGCATGGCCTGAATCAAATTAGAATGTAATTGGGAAAATTTAGTAAAATAAATAAAAATACAGTACTACCTGGATATTATTAGCTTGTGTTTTTCTAAGTCCTTTTGAGGCCTGCAGGTTTCCTTATGTTCATTTTAGTAGCCCTAACTACTGTTTTATTTCACTTGATTTTTTATCATCTCCTATAGATTCAATTTTCCTTTTTATACTGATGATTCTCATCTATTCATTCAGCCCTTATTTCTCAATGACCTCTAGACTCACATCTCCAAATGCCTATTAGATAACCTGAATTGAATATCCTTTAGACATTTTAAACTTAATATGTCCAAAACAACTCATCATCTTTTCCCACTCTCCCTGTTTCTTACTCCATAGTGCTTTTTGTTTTGTTTTCTGGGTGTGGATGTTATTTTCTATACCAGGTCTCTCAGGGTAGTCTTTGATCACTGAAAACAATTCAAATATCAAGGAGCCACACAGTCAGGGTAATACCTTCAGAGAAGGAACTTGTCTGAATGCAGATCAAGGCATACTTTTTTTCTTGGTGCTTTTTTTTTAAATTGTTTTCTTTACAACTAGAAATATGTTTTGTATAACTGCACATATATAATCTATTAAATTGCTTACCTTCAATGGGCGAGGAAGGATAAAGTGGAAAGAATTGGGAATTCAAAACTTTTTAAAATGAGTGTTAAAAATTGTTTTTATATGTGATTTGGGGGAGAATAAAATGTTAAATATATACATATATAATTATTTAAGCTAAAATAACCAGAATAGATAATTATAAAAAATTAAAGGTTATTTGCATAAACAAAATCATTACAGCTAGTATAAGAAAAGAAACATTTGACAAAAAAAGACCCTTGCATCAAATATTTGTGATAAATGTGTGATATCCAAGAGGAATAAGGGATCAAAATAAATATATAACATCTTGAACCATTTCCCCAGTAGAGGATTAGAGTCACCGATTGTAATAATTTTCAGAAAAAATACAAATAGTCAACAACCATTTGCAAAAATGTTCCAAATTATGAAGGGTAGGAAAAGTTCTATTAAATAACTCTGAATTTGTACCTCATACCCATAAAATTGGCAAAAATGATGAAAAATGGGAAAAGATCAATGGTGGGAACACCAGTTCACCATCCATCACTGCAGAAGTACAATGAACTGGTTACACTGTTACAGAAAAAAATTGGAGTTAAATGAGGAAAATACATCAAACGTGCATACTCTTTAATTCAGTGATCCCACTACTGTGCATATACTCCCAAGAGCTTAGTGGGGGGAAAGAAAGGTCCTATATAAGACAAAATCTTCACAGCACTCTTTGGGGGAACAAACATCTAGAAACAAAATGGGTTCCACTTATTGGTAGTAATTTGTCGTAAATTAATAGAATGGAATAATATTACCTTGTAGGAAGTAAAGAATTCAGAAAAAAATAGGCTTTGAAAACAATACTGAATAAAGAAAGCAGAACCAATAGAAGAGTATTCACGATGACTCTAATGGTATAAATTGTAGCACTGAAAAGGTAGTCAAACTCTGCCAAGCCCTAATGACCAGCTGCAGTGATAATACAATTTACCTCCCTCTTCTCTGTAGAGTGAAGGGTAAAGACCACAAAGATGGGATGACAGCAGACATTAGAAGAGATTGCTCTCAGTTGGTTTTGCTTATGTCTTTTAATGTGTTACAAGAAAGTCTAAAACAGGAGTGTGCAATCTTTTAGCTCTTCTGGGCCCTAACTACAAAAGCCCCTCAGGGGTCTCTTACAGAATTCAGTACCCATTCATGGATACAGTGGAACCCCCAATACCATAAAATGCAAAGGTTTTTAGATTTGGAACCAGAGGACCTGGGTTTGAATCCTGTTTGATTTACTTGCTAACTGTGCGAGTCACTTAACTTCCCCAGGCTTCAGCTTCCTCATGTAACAAAGATCCAAATAACTTTCTAGGGCCCCCTCTAACTCTATGAATCTATGATAAAATGTTTAAAAGGGTGTGAACTAATGTTGAATGACTAGATTGTTAATGTCTCTTATTCTTTTAAAGCTATTTATGCATAATGGCATTGGGGAAGATCTGGGATAATAGGATTAGAATTTGGGAGTAGGCATTTCTCATTTTGACAGACCTTTTTTATTCCTCTTCAATACAGATTTTTCGTGAGGAAAGGTATGGAGCTGAGCTTGACTACCGTAAGACATTTGGAAATGAATGGAAAAATGCTGGTGGACATCAGGATCCAGACAAAAACAAGCCAAATAATGAATTTATTATAGCCCATCCTAGATACCAGTTACTCTGTCTTAGTAAGTACAGCATAAACATCAGTGGCCTTTAAATACCTGTTATGTACCAGTTACTGTGGCATAGACAAGTCATAGACAAGAATGAGATCCTGGCCTCAAAGAACTTATATTCGATCCAGGGAAAAGCCTATATAGCAGAGCTACAAATAAATATAAAATCCTTGTGGGAGAGGGGAGCATAGGCACTGATCACTGAGGAGATGAAGAAAGGTTTCATGTAGAAGGTGAGTTTGAAGAGAGTTTTTAAAGTTTTTGCAGGGCAATGGGGTTAAGAGTGACTTGCCCAAGGCCACACAGCTAGGTTATTATTAAGTGTCTGAGGTCACATTTGAACTCAGGCCCTCCTGACTCCAAGGCTGGTGCTCTATCCACTGCACCGCTTAGCTGCCCCTGCTTAAAAAGAGTTTCAAAGAAAACTAGAGATTCTAAAAAGTGAAGGTCAAAAATGAGTGTAGTTCAGAATTGGAGACAGCCCATGCAAAGGTTAAAAGAAAGAAGATGGGGAAACAGATGGGTGGCGTGGGTAGAGCACCGACCTTGGAGTCAGGAGGGCCTGAGTTCAAATGTGACCTCAGACACTTAATAATTGCCTAGTTGTGTGTGACCTTGGGCAAGTCACTCGTAACCCCAATGCCTTAAATTTAAAAGAATAAATAAATTTTTAAAAAAATAAAAAAATTAAAGAAGATGGACTTTCATGTATAGTGAACAGCAAGAAGATGAGTTTAGTTAGGCTATCAAATGCAAGAAGTTGAGTAATGCATAATAGAGCATAAAGGGTAGATTAGAACTAAAATCTGACAGATGATTGATTCCCCTGCCACAGCATTGGATCTGGAGGCAGGAAGGCCTGTGTTCACATCTTTTTTTAGACATATAATATCTATATGATCCTGGGCAAGTCCCAACTTCTTTTTTAAAAAATATAATAGTATTTTATTTTTTTCCAACTACATGTAAAGATAGTATTCAACATTGTATAAGATTTTGAGTTCCAAATTTTCCTCCCTCCCTTCCCTCTCTCTTCCCCAAGACAGAAAGCAGTGTGATATTGTCAACATGTATAATCAACATATTTCCATATTTGTCATGTTGTGAAAGAAGAATCAGAACAAAAAGGGGGAAAAAAAGGAAATAGCTTGCTTCAATCTGCATTCAGACTCCCTAGTTCTTTTTCTGGATGTGGATGGCATTTTCTATCAGAAGTCTTTTAGAATTGTCTTTGATTGGCGGAGCCAAGATGGCAGCATGAAGGCAGCATTTCCCAGGAACTCCTTCCCCCCCCCCCAAACTCCAAAAAAACCAACAAATGATAACGCTAGCCAAAATTTAGAGGGGCAGAACCCACAGAAAGACTGAGTGATACATCTTCCCAGGCCAAGATAACTTAGAAGTTCTGCGGGAAAGGTGTGTTTCACCAGGACCAGGGGTTGGAAAAAAAGCTGCAGTCATAGTGCAGTGCAGCCCAGAGATCACTGGCAACAGCTTGAAGGGGGAGGTAAGAGAATTCTGCTATACCAGAATAAGTGTGGAGTGAGGAGCACCCACCGCAGAATCTGCAGCAAGAATCTGGAGAAAGCAGCCTGCACCCCCAGAGACTGGGGTAAAGGGGTCAGGGAAGACTGCAGAGATTTCTCTGCTCTCCCTCGGGGTAGGACTCTGCTGTTTGCCTACACTCAGGTCCAGGTTGCAGTTTGGGCTTCCACACGTAAGATAGCAGGATCCTCCTTATAGCTCCAGGACAGAGGGAAGTACGGGGGCCATCTATATATCAAAGCACAGGCAAGAGAGCATAAGACCTTGGAGGAATAAAGGTCCCAGTGGGGTGTCCCTCCCCCCCCCCCCAAAAAAAAACCCAGAGCCTTGGAAATGCTGTCTTGGGCTGAGGAAATGAGTAAACAACAGAAAAAGAAGAATCTGGCCATAGTCCCCTGGAAGATCAAAACACATACTTAGATGATGAAAAAATTGAAGCTTCCATATCCAAAACCTCCAAGAGAAATAGAAAATGGGCTCAGACTATGGATGAGCTCAAAAAAGACTTTGAAAAGCAATTAAGGGAGATGGAGGAAAAATTGGGAGGAGAAATGAGAGCAATGCAGATAAATCATGAAAATCAAATCAACAGCTCAGTTAAAGATATACAAAAAAATACTGAAGAAAATAATAGGTTAAAAACCAGTTTAGACCTAATGGAAAAAAGCAAAACAAAAGGCAAATGAGGAGAAGAATGCCTTAAAATAGCAGAATTGGGTGGCTAGGTGGCTCAGTGGATAGAGCACCAGCCCTGGAGTCAGGAGTACCTTAGTTCAAATCCAGCCTCAGACACTTAATAATTACCTAGCTGTGTGGCCTTGGGCAAGCCATGTAACCCCATTTGCCTTGCAAAAAGTCCTTAAAAAAGCAGAATTGGCCAGCTGGAAAAGGAGATAAAAAAGTTCTCTGAAGAAAATAATTCTTTTAAATGCAGAATGGAACTAAAGGAAGCTGATGACTTTGCAAGAAATTAGGAAGAAATAAAACTTCCAAAAAAAAGCCAAAAACTAGAAGAAAATGTGAAATATCTCATTGGAAAAACAACCAACCTCGAAAACAGATCCAGAAGAAATAATTTAAAAATTATTGGGCTACCTGAAAGCCATGACCAGGAGTAGAGCCTAGACTTCATTTTTCAAGAAATAATTCAGCAAAATTGCCCTGAGATCCTAGAAGCAGAGGGTAAAATAGAAATTGAGAGAATTCACCGATCACCTGAAAAAGGTCACAAAAGAAAAACTTCCAGGAATATTATAGCCAAATTCCAAAACTCCCAAATCAGAGAGAAAATCTAAAAGCTGCCAGAAATAAACAATTCAACTACTGAGACTCCATAGTCAGAATTACACAGGATCTGGCAGCATCTACATTAAGGGTTCAGAGGGTTTGGAATATGATATTCAGAAGGCAAAAGATCTTGGTTTACAACTGAGAATCAGCTACCCAGAAAAACTGAACAATCTCTTTCAGGGGAAAAGATGGAATTTCAATGAAACAGGGGACTTTCAAACTTTCCTATTGAAATAACCAGAATGGCCAGCTAGGTGGTGCAGTGGATAGAGCACCGGCCCTGGAGTCAGGAGGACCTGAGTTCAAATCTGGCCTTAGACATTTAATAATTACCTAGCTGTGTGGCCTTGGACAAGCCACTTAACCCCACTGCCTTGCAAAAACCTGGAAAAAAAAGGGAGCATATATAGACAGGACATAGGAAGGAGCGGAATATAATGGTATAATATAGTAATAAGATGGAGTCAAAGGGTGATAAAGGAAAGTACTGGGAGGAAGGAAAAGGAGATGAAGAAGAAGCTAAGAAATTTCACATGAGTCAAGAAAAAGGTTTTTCAATGGAGTGGAAAGGGGGAAGACAAGGGAGAATGAGTGAACCTTCATTCTCATCAGAAATGGCTCAGAGAGGAAATAACACACACATTTAATAGGGTGAGGAAATCTATATTACCCTAGAGAAAAATGAGAAGAAAGGGATGGGATAAGGGGGAATGGGGTTGAGAGGGAAGATCATGGAAGTGGTTACTCAGATTCAACACACTTTTGGACAGGGCCAGGATGAAAGGACAGAGAGAGTAGAATAAATGAGAGTGGGGAGGAACAGAGTGGAGGGAAATACAGCTAGTAATAGCAACTGTGGGAAAACTATTGAAGCAACTTCTCTGGTGGACTTAAAGAAGGCATCTCACCCCAGAGACAGAGCCATTGAAATCTGAACACAGACTGAAATACATTTTTTTTTCTCTCTATTCTTGAGGTTTCTCATCTTCTTGGGAGGGGAGGAGGTTATGTTTACTCGTATAACACATTCAATTTACATCAGTGTATATAGAATGGAAACAATGGAAACAGTATCAGACAGCCTTCTGTGAGGGGAAGGGAAGGGAGGGTGGGGAAAAATTGTAAAATTCAAAAACTTACTAAAAATCATAGATACATATTACTATTGTATATAATTGGAAAACAAATAAAATATTAACAAATTAAAAAAGAATTGAAAAAATTGTCTTTGATCTGTTGCTAAGGAAAGCTAAGTCCATCATAGTTGATGATCACAGAGGATTGCTAGCATCAGTTCATGTAAATCTTTGCAGGTTTTTCTAAATCTACCTGTTCACAATAGTCTTCTATTACATTTGTAAACTACAACTTGTTCAGCCATTCCTCAATTAATGGGCATCCCCTCAATTTCCATTCTTTGCCACCACCAAAAGATCTGCTATAAGTATTTTTGTACATTGGACTCTTTTCCCTTTTTAATGATCTCTTTGGAATACATAGACCTAGTGGTGTATTGCTGGCCTAAAGAATGTGCAGTTTTATTACCCTTGGGGCATAGTTCCAAATTGCTCTCCAGAGTGGTTGTATCAATTCATTACACCACCAGCAATGTATTAGTGTTCCAATTTTCCCATGTCTTCTCTGACATTTATCATTTTTCTTCTCTGTCATATTAGCCTATCTGGTATCTCAGATTTACATTTCTCTACTCACTAGTGACATAGAACATTTTTTATATGTCTATAGATAAATTTAATTTCCTTACCTGAAAACTGCCTGTTTTGACCACTTCTGTTTTACTTTCCTAAACTTTTTGTAAAAATGAAGAAAATAATAGCACCTATCTTCCTGATTTGTTGCAAGGATAAAATGAGTACTTTATAGACCATAAAGTACATTATTATTGGCTAACTATAATGATAATAACATTTATTAATATTAGCCACTAGAGTTTTTTGAGTACCAGAGGTACATAGATCTGGACTTTAGGAAAATCACTTTGACAGCCATTTAGGGAATGAAGTAGGGAGAAACTTGAAGGAAGCAGATCAATTAGGAGGCTATACTTAAGTAGAGAAGGCACAATGTCCCCAACTAGTTAATGGAGACTGTGTGTGAGAGAAGGGGACAGATAAATAGAGATAGAAACAAGATTAGAAGACTGGCAACATGAAGAATGAATCAGAGTGAGTTGAAGATTATACAGGGTTACAAACCTGGAGTTCCCATGGAGCTTTTGTGCCCCAAGGCCTAAGGTGTCTCCCTAATCATTTCTTATTTATTTTACAAAGTTATTTTGATGGAGCTTTTCATATTATTTGTCCCAGGTTCCTGAGTAACCATGTAAGTCCACCCTGGTAAGACCCACTGCAAATACTTTCAATAATACAGTATAGATATTCATGGTCCCATTTGATCCACCCAAATGTGTTTTGGTGCACAATTTTAACACGTTTTTGAGAGTTTTAAACCCTAAGGAACATGTGGGAGCTCTTTGGTGCTTCTTTGTTCTGTTCATTTCATTTTAACCTATATTACTCTTCCAAATTTTGCTTTTATATGACTCTTATTTCTGTACATTTCTTAATGCAGAGAAGCAACCCATTGCATAAATGCTTCAGGCTCTAACATCATCTCTGTGAGTGAGAAAGCCCGCCCTGTGGGAATGGCATACCAGTCATTCCGTTAAGTGACCCATTTTGCTGGGTGCCATAGGTGATTTGAGTGTTTTCTAAGGAAACCCTGTAGCTATGGATCTTTATTTCTGGTCACAGTTTAAAGACAAGGCCTGGATAAGATAACTTTGAGAATTTGCCAGAAGTTCTTCAACTTTTGGCCCACAAGAAGCCTGGGCAGTTGAAAGAGTTCTCCCAATATTGAAGCTCCTTTTTCTGGTGCACAAAACTGGTTAGTTGAAGTGAAGCGGGGAAACCTAGTCTAGCCATTACACTCAGTAGAAGTCCAACTGATGCCAGGTTTCTCTTTCTGACCTCGAAAAGGGAAGGAACTGTTGATAGAACTGAAACATACTTGAAAGAAAAGAAAGTTGTGACTGAGAAAGAGGTATCTTGCCTGGGAATGTAAAAAAACAACAAACCAAACTGCCACCAAAACTCAGGGCTGTGATTAGAATATCAACTGTTTCCCCAAGATATTTCTTAGTGGGGAAGGAAAAGAATTGTTTTAGGCATTTTTATCTGTAAGATTTCTTTTTTTTTTATTAAAGATTTTATTTGAGTTTTACAATTTTTCCCCCCAATCTTACTTTCCTTCTCCCACCCCCCACGAAAAGCAATCTGTCAGTCTTTACTTTGTTTCCATGTTGTATATTGATCCAAAATGTGTGTGATGAGAGAGAAAGGATTTTATTTTCTTACTAAAAGTGGGTTTTGAGTTCCTTATTCACTTAATTGACATATTATTATCCTCTTTTTACAAACAGAATATGGGGCTCCTGAAGATGGGGAACTGAAACCACAAGAGCCATTTATGCTGAAAAATCAGTTGCTAAGTAAGAATTCATAATTTTAAAAATAGATTATTTTTCTTCAAGTCCTTATAAGCAAAAAAGAAAATGAGTAGGTGGTTGCCTGATGGAGATTACAGTTTGCTTTAAGTAGATTTTACATATTAACTAAAGTACCTTGATATTTAAAGCTATGCTTAATGATTATGAATTTTAAAATCTAGCACATCCGAGTAAAATTGCCATAAGGATTCAACATTTTATATCTATTGTGCTTCAAATTTCATTTTAAATTGAAATAGGTGTCTGGGTAGTAAAGTGGATTATGATTCTCCAGAAATAAATATTGAATGTTTCCCAAAATGCAATTTGGGAGAGGGTTAGAGAAAATGATAGATTAGGGACTGATCACTAGACTCTTATTTCTGAGATGACTATGGTGTATTTAAGGCCAAATATTAGTCAATAAAAGCTTTTCTGAATTAAGTACTGAAGCAAGGAGCTAATGATAGCTTAATTACAAACATATTAAAAGAAACACTACTACAGGTATTCTTCAAGTAATATTTCTTTTTTTTTTTAAAGCACTAACGATAAAATGTCTTCATCAACCTGATCAAAAAGTCCTAGTGAAGCAACTACCAGGTAAGATTGTGCCTGAGCAGTATTGATCTCTACTTGCCCATCCTGGGTAAGGATGCTAGAAGCTTTCTAAAACAGATCAAGGTCATGTTAAAAGTTGAATAACTTAAGGCAGCACCAGAGAAAGTATGTCATATTGCTTTTCCAGAACTTCTATCCCAAAGCATCAGGAACCCACCATTTCTTTAATCTCAATATATCCTGTAGATGCCCCTGACTTATTAGCCAGAACTATGAGGTGCTTGGTATAAGGGCCAGCAATATCTGTCCTGAACAGCAGCCTAATGAGAGCCAAGAGGCACAGCACTAGGTTTGTCAAAGGTCAACTATCATTTCTGGAACAGTAACTTATAATTTGAAGAATGGAGCCTCTCTTAAATGAAAGGAGCCCATATATCCATTCCAATCACAAATATTTTAGAGGTGTTAAAAGTTTAAAAATATTTACTTATACTTATATCATTATAAATAATATATTATTATAATTATACTTATAAATGTAGATATATAAAGAGAATATCAGATTTTAACTTTTAAAAATGTAGCTTTGTTTCTTTTTATTTTAAAGATTATTTCCTAGGGAAAGCTAGTTGGCAAAGTAGATAGAGCACTGGCCCTGGGGTCAAGAGGATCTAAGTTCAAATATGACCTCAGACACTTAATCATTCCCTAGCTGTGTGACCCTGGGAAAGTCACTTAATCCCATTGCCTTGAAAAAATAAAAATTTAAAATGATAATTAAAAAGAATATTCCCAAGCACAGATTTACATAACTCTTCTCCATTTATTACAGTGTTTTTAAAAAAAATTTTTTTTTAATTTTTATTTAAGGCAGTGGAGTTAAGTGACTTGCCCAAGGTCACACAGCTAGGGAATGATTAAGTGTCTGAGGCCAGATTTGATATTGCAATGCTTTTTAAAAAATCCTTGGCTGTTGTTTGTCCCTCGTTCTTGAAGGTAACTTTTTGATTTGCAAGTGAAGTGGATTTAAGTGATGGAGGGCTTTGCAAGGTCACCAGCCTCACTTTCTCCTCCAGCATCTGGGCCTAGTGGCATTATAAAAATCAGGATAACTGGACATGACCCTGAATGTAGAAGGAGGTTTTGACCTTTTAAGCTTAAAGTCTTTCCCTGGTCTTGGTTTGTCTGAGGCAATGCCCATTCAGTGATTAAGGATAGGTAAAGTATAAGGGGAGAAAAAATTGACTTTCTTTTGTATCCTAAAGAATAGGGACTATCTGTTTTCCCCCACTGCTTGAGTATTGTGTTCAGCATATGGATACTCTGGAAAAACTCACTGACCAAATATAAATTCTTGGAGAATAATAACCATAGCTACTTTTTCTAAGATATAAGACCAAAAGCAATTATTTTTCTTCTCTACTTAAAGATCAACTTTGGGGCTTTATTCAATTGCTTGTTATTTTATAGGTTATCTAGTCCTCCTTCATTTTACAGATGGGGAAACTGAAGTCAAGAGAAATTAAGTGACTAAATCAAGATTGCAGTTATAGCAAGAACAATAACTGGAAATGAACTAGGTTTTTCTTGATATCAAACACTGTGCTTAATCCGGAATGATTGTTTATTCACAAAACAAATCTCTTTCTGAACAAATTTGATCTAGATAATTTAAATTAGACATGACTCAAATGGAAACAAACTAAAATCTGAAATGGTAGCTATCATGTGCTGTATTAGTTCAGATGCTATGGAATAATCTGAAAATTAAATTTGGTTAAGGTATATATTTAAACAAATCGAGTCAATGTAGAACAATGATTTTTAAAAGCAGAAATGAAATTCAGGTCAGCAAAGCCACTTTTTCTATTCATCAGAAGAGAAAACTCACTGATTTCTTAAATTTATTCATTTATTTACTAAAACAAGCTTTTACATAGGTAGAAGTCATTTGTTAATTTACTGATATTTCTTCCTTTGATTTTTTCAGCCAACACTCCAAAATTTACTTCTCCCCAACAAAATAAAAAGTATAGATAGTTTGATTTCATTATTCAATTTTCAGAGTTAAATATTGACAGGATGGGCCACAGTAATGCTGGGTGAGTAAAAGACTAGATCATCACCTTTGATGTTATTGTCATTAGCACTTAGGAAAAAAAGCATCACTGTTTGTACTCATGGGATTATCAATATTGAGACCTAGTTTCCGTGGCAGTTTTTTCCACTGGGAAAAAAGGGAACCTCAGTTTTTAATTCTGAAATCTTTAATCACTTCCCTAGCTTTGAGGATTTATTGTGGAAATCATAATTGTGGCATTCCATAATTATCAGAGTTGCCTGGAACATTGAGAGGATGGGTGTCCAGCCATGGGTAGTATATATCAGAAGCAGGAAATAAATCAAGACCTTTCTGACTCCCTTACTTTATCATACTTCAATATCAAAGTAAAGTAGAAAAAAACAAACCAATTGCTCCATTTGCAAATCATGCCTAGTACATCATTCACTTGTTCTAACTACCCTAGCTGCTTTAATGGTCCTGTTAATCTTTTAACAGCTATAGCTTTCCCAGTGTATAGGGCAGAAATAAAACAGTTGCATATTTCTTTGTGAATAAATATACAAATAATCCTAGAAATGAAGAGATAGCACAGACATAAGAGATGCTTTCGCATGAAGCTTTGTTGTATCAGGAAGATAGGTTTTTTTATTTCAGCCCTTTTATTTTTAATGTAAACAGGAGAGCAGTGGACAGAAATCTTCAAGGTATTTATGGTGTAAAATTTATTATAACCAGTTGCAACTAAGAGCTAAGCCATTAGCTAAGGACTCTGGGGAAAAAAACTAATTAAAATTTTATAAACTTTTGTATGCTTTGTATAAGATTTTACCTGTAGTTTAAGCAAATGTTTTGCCAGAATGAGTTTACTTGCAATAATTTTCTAAAAGGAATCATTATCACCTCAGATTCATTTGAGCCTCAATTATTAATTAGACTATCTCAAACCTTTATTTCATTAATCATTAAGTAGAAAAGCCAGTTAAAATGGTAAGCATTAACTTCTGCTTTGATTAAACTGAATCTATACCTCAAATAGTATATATAATTCAACTGTTTTACATTAAATCAAGAGTTTGTTTTTTCCTGATACTTGGAAAACATTTATTTGTGGCACAGGAGGTAACTATATTTGTAACATGTGTAAAAATGTCCATCAAGAACCACTGAAACTTTAATCATAGCTGATCAAGAATCTCCTCTACAAAATCCCCAAGGATCATCTTTGCTTGAAAACTTCAAGTGAAGTAGAAACCACTAACCTAGGTGATCTGTGTTCAATTTGGAGCAATTTTAAATATTCAAGTTTTTCCTTATTTTTAAACCTAAATTTTGCAATTTCCACCTATTCCTCTAAGTTTTTATTCTCAACCTAAACATGTCTAATCCTTCTTCACTTGATAGCACTAAAATTACACAAAAGGTGGGTCATATTGCTCCCTAAATCTTCTTTTTCAAGTTAAATATTTCCAATTTTTTTCAGCTGATCAAGGTATGGCATGACTTAAGACTCCCACCTTCTGGATATTTTCCACTTTTTCCTCACCTTTCCTGAAATTTAGTGACCAGAACTATCAATCATGTTTCAATTCTGATCATACACAAAGGGCATCTGACTCACTGTGTGTGTATATATATATATATATATATATATATTATATATATATATATATATATATATATATATATATATATATATATACACACACACACACATATATATGTATTTTTTTTTCTCAATTGTCTGGTTGTGCTTCTCCCTTCCTTTACTGAAGTGGAATTTTTTTCCCCTTAAGATGATTTTACATTTATATCCATTCTGTTTTATCATTATTGAATAGAATAAAAACTAGCCTTGAAGCTAGAAGATCTAGTTTTAAGACTTTCCTCTTAACAAAAATATTGGCCATGTGACCATTGCCAAAACAATTAACCTCAGTGCTTGAGGCAAGTCTCTCAGAATGTAAGAGAAGGTATAGATCTTTATCAGAGAATATTTCCTAAATGGGTATTCTATGTAAAACTACAGGTCTAGTCCTTATCCTAAATTTCATTTCATTAGATTCTTTATGTTGAAATCTTGTTTGTTAAGGTCACTATCTACACATTTATCCATAGGATTGATAAAAATTACTGGTGATCTCTCTCCAAACTGATACTAACTCATTAACTATTTAGCATAGTCATTCAGCTGGTTCCACATCCATCTACCAGAAATGTCATTCAGTCCACAAGGATAGCATCTGACTTTCAAATGCATTGCCCTGATCTAACAATTTCAACTTTCTGCTGAATGAAGGAAATATGCTTAGTTTAGCATGACATTAATGATTGTTGTTCCTTTTTTTAGGTGTTTACTAAATATTCTTTTGATAACACATTATAGAATTTTGCCAGGTATCAAAATCAGGCTCACTGGTCTGTGGTTTACATATCTCACTTGTTTCCTTTTTTTTTTTAATTTTATAAAGGTTTTATTTAGAATTTTACAATTTTCTCCCCAATCTTGCTTCCTTCCCCCACTCCCCACAGAAGGCAGTTTGTTAGTCTTTATATCATTTTCCCATAGTGTGCACTGATCTAAGTTGAATGTGATGAGAGAAAAATCATATCTTGAAGGAAGAAACATATAGTATGAGATACAGCAGAATTACATAAGATAACTTTTTTTTTTAAATTAAAGGTACATATTAAGTCTTTGTTCAAACTCCACAATTCTGTCAGTATACAGATGGTATTCTCCATTTCAGATATCCCAGAATTGTGCCTGATTGTTGCACTCATGGAATGAATGAGTCCATTAAGGTTGATCATCGCCCCCATGTTGCTGTTAGGGTGTACAGTGTTTTTTTGGTTCTGCTCATCTCAGCATCAGTTCATGCAAATCCCTCCAGGCCCTGAATTTCCATCCCTCCTGGTTTCTAATAGAACAATAGTGTTCCATGACACATATACCAGTTTTGTTAGGCCATTCCCCAACTGTTGGACATTCCCTCAGTTTTCATTTCTTTGCCACCACAGAGCTTTTTTCCTCTTTGAAAATTTTAACAACTTTTTTTTTCTAGTTCTGGGGTTCCTCCTCATTATCCATGATTAATGACAGTGGATTAGCAATTGAATTTTCCACTTTTTTAGTTCCCTGGGATATAATTCACTTGACTTGGTGACAAATTCATTATAGACAGCATGATTCTTTATCACATTCTCATTTATGTCTTGAATTCTCTCTCCTTACTAACCATTTTATTGTTCTTTCCAGCCCAAAGTACTTTCTTTGCAGAGAAAAAAAACAGCAAATGAAGGTAGTAATTGACTAGCAATAGCTAGTCTTCCTTCATCTATAGTTATCCTTGCCCTATCCCTTCTTTGCCTGTTTACCCTCCAAAATAGGCTTTTAAAAATTTTGTTGTCCTCAATGGTCTTAGAACTCCTTATTCTTATAGTTCTATGATACATTTATATTCATCATTCCATACTTCGTCTCCCTGGCAATTTGTCAAAGGGTTGTTTCAAAGGGCTTATAGGCTGTGCTTAATTATCATTTAATTTATGTCCATCTGAGATGGCATTAACAGAAATGGCCATTAATTATGACATATTTAACAAGTGTTTCAAAAGATGTGACAGTTATTACATGTACTTATTACACTTTAACAGATCTGTGATTTTAGTAATTTGGGTACAGATGATTACAGCTCATTGTTTATGACTTATCCATGTTTCCCTGCACCAGAGAAGGGCAGAGAAACCATCTTGGTTTCAGTATACTCACTAATGGAACTGGCTAGCTGCCTGCCTCTCATGACTTGCTTAAACCATGTGACCAGCCTGTCTTTTCTTCCTAGTCACATTTTGCTGGCATTTACTTTTTTTATTTGGAATTCCTCGTTGCTTAGATGTTCGTGCTTGCTGTGTCCCCCATAAAATTCTGTCCTGGAGCCTCCTTGGGGTGTCACGGAGGTGATTCCTGAAGATTGTCCTAGTAAAAAAGCTTTTTACTACAGATGGTTCTGCAAGAGATTGAGTCCATTTTCTAAGGAGCAGGTTTTTTAAGGGAGAATCTCATCCTTAGGAGTCTAGCTCCTTGATGAGGAATTCTGGGGGGGGGTATGACAGCTGATGTATGTGAGTAATATACAATTTAGGTTGAATTTTGTTCCTGGTAATATTTAATTAGTTTAGTTAGTTACATGGCTGAATGTAGTATATTAAAGAAAAAAGAAAACACTTATTTTTTATTCTAAAATAAAGATCACATTTATTATCACAAGTTGCATAAAAACACAGACAGCTTTTACAAAAATGATTTTGATAGAAAAATATTTGAGTTTAAGTACAATGTGATATTGCAGGAAAACCACACACTATTGCTGTTCCTCCAGCTAAAGCTTCAAAGAAACTAAACATTTCATAACCAAATATCCATTATTTACCAAAACCCGTCTTTGGAAGTGAGTTCATTGTGTTTTCTTCACAAACCAAATCATTTACTCATTCAAGTTAAATTCCAGGGCTGTACAGCCCTTTGGTGTCATTATTATAGCACGTTAGTGAATAGTAGAATTCAGAGCTGAACAGGATCTTAGTGATCAACCAGTCCAACCTCCTCAATTTATAGTTAAGGAAACTGAGGCCCAGAGAAGAAATGATTTTCCCAGAACTAGGTTCTAGAACCCAGGTCTCCTAATTTGTTGGCAAATGTTCTTTTCCTTCTATCATCTAGACATGAAAAACCAAAGGATGCTAATGATTTCAGACATTCCTTAATTTGTGCTGAGAATTACATCAGGTGGGGAACATAGTATATTATCAATGGAACAGGATGAAAACTCATTGTCAAAGGTCACTTAGGTCAAAAACATTGGCTCAATGTGTCCTGTGTACCCCACCAACTATACTAAATATTAAGGAGCAACATGATGGTCTAATTTATAACAGATAAGCCTTTTCAGTATCTATCAGTGTTTTAGGTAATCTAGTACAACTAAAGAACATAAAAATATCCAGCCGACTTGGTGCTCAGAAGTTAAATAAAAACACGTGCTTATGTTACTGTTACTTTAGGGATACTCATTGTTTTTCTTTTTTGTTTCTTTTTATAAATATAAATGGTTTTATAATTAGCTGTCCATTTTAAAAGAATAATTTCTTTTCTTCTACTTGACAGAGTCTATGACAATTCAAAAGGTGAAAGGCTTGCTGTCTCGACTGCTCAAAGTTCCAATATCAGAACTCAAATTGTCCTATGAAAGCCCTAAAGTAAGTAGATTCAGCAAGATCCCAGTCAAATTGAGCCTCTCATTAGAGATTCAAATATACAACATATCTAACCAAAGTAGATATTATTTAGGATTCTGAAGGCAACTGACATTTAGTGGTATGAAGAGTATACTGAGCAGGGATTTATCTCATATCTTTTTAAACTTTTTTCCAATTTTAGATGGAAGGCAGAGAAATTGAACTAGAGAATGACCAACAGCCATTACAGTTTTACTCTGTTGAAAATGGAGATTGTATATTAGTACGATGGTAAAAATTCACCTGACTATTCAATGTGACTGCGGCCAAAAAGTCAACGATGGTAATGAATTTGTCAAACCATATTTCAGTGGAAGAAAAGATTGTTTCTAGCATTTGTATAATAGCTCTAATAAATACTTTGTGCCTATTTACTGGCTTTTTTGTATATTTATTTTTGTATATTTTATACTAATTTCTTCATAATACAACTTTACATAGAAAACCTAAATGTTAAGACTATTTTGACTATGTTGTTCAAAAAAAATTACCATCTACAAACAAGAATTCTGCATTTTCTCCTAGTAGACCTCACTATGAAAACTAAATGATACCATGTGGTTATGAATAACAACCAAGGAAAAGGCCACTTAAAGTGGGGGAGGCACACATTCCACTATTTTGCTAATTAAGTTAATGCTGCTATATTCCCTTCTGTTGTACTGTTTTAAGGACATTGGAAAAAATCATGCTTTTCATTTGGATTTGAGCCTAGAAATAATAAGAGAGTGTGTCATCTTCATGGAAGTTCAAATATAACTGAAATTCAGCTCTAGACATTACCTCAATTTTATGCAAATATTAGTTATGCCTGAGGTAAGCTATGATGATATAAATGCTCCCAGGAAATAGAAAAGTGAGGTTAATTCTTCTAGGGCATCAACTTATTCTTTAGAAAATTACTTCCCCATTATCACCAAAACCCTGAGGAATACTCTTACTTTTGACTGATATGGGAGATTTTTCTTAATAGGAACACTCGTAGCCCTTATCAACAGAAGCTGACCAAATTAGCACCCAATACTGTATGCCTGTTGAAAATATATAGGCTGAGGGGCAGCTAGGTGGTGCAGTGGATAGAGCACCGGCCCTGGAGTCAGGAATACCTGAGTTCAAATCCAGCCTCAATAATTACCTAGCTGTGTGGCCTTGGGCAAGCCATTTAACCCCATTTGCCTTGCAAAAACCTAAAAAAAAAAAAGAAAAGAAAAAGAAAATATATAGGCTGGGGCAGCTAAGTGGCGCAGTGGATGGAGTACTAGCCCTGGAGTCAGGAAGACCTGAGTTCAAATCCGAACCCAGACACTTACTAATTACCTAGCTGTGTGACTTTGGACATGTCACTTAACCCCACTGCCTTAAATAAAAATTTAAAAAATTATATAGGCTATAAACTTGGGTAACTACTAATATGCTAAGACATACTTTTAAAAACCAGAGTCCCAAACAGGGCAACATCTCCCTCTCCAGCTACCCACTAGATCTGTACTCACTCTTCAATAATCACAAGGGAGAACTGCCAGCACTTCATTCCCAGAGCAGGCAAGCTAATGATCACCATTTTAGCAGTTAAAACTGATTTCAGCAATTAGCCAAGTCATAACCCTAAAAGTGAGGGATTGATTATTAAACTCTAAGTAATCAAGTTTTGTTTTTTCTTTAAAGAAAAGGACTTTTTTTCCCCCCTTTATAATATGGTATGTTCAAAACTGCTTAAAAAGTTAATTTTTAGCAGATGCTTTTTTAAAAGGGGAACTTCTATGCAAATGTCAAGAAATATTCCATCAGTTATAGAAGAAAGCACCGCACCGACATAATGCCCCTTGAAAGAAATCTGGTTCCGTAGCATAACCTTGCATTTTTGTACACCTTCATGTTTTCTTCATCCAGGTCTTCAGATAGCCAGATTTAAATGATTATCATCATCTTGCCTCACACTTACAAGGATCCCCACATGCCTCCTTTAGCCTCCACAATTCTGTGAGTTCTTCTGGAGAATACTGAGGGGAAGAGAGCATCCCAGTTTCACAAGTCTTCTCACACAACCAAAGACTATCCTGTTTGTGGAAATAAAAAATACAGATATAAATATGGTATTATTACATACACACAAACCCACACACCAGATCACTAATACAGATAATATCCAATGTTTTACTACATTATAATCTTCAATTTCATTTTCAGATTTTATGGGAATACAGTCATTAAATGGCTAAATCTTCAGAACATGTTGTAAAAGGAATAGAAAACAATCACAAAGGAGAAAGAATTGGCTCTAGAGACAATAAAGATGTGATGAGTTTAAGAGACAGTGATAATGGGGTTTTGGAAGAACACTGAAAATTAAAAATTGGAATAGTGGATAACTACTAATCCTCATATGAAATAAAATGAAAACTGAAAATTTTTCTTAGGACAATTAAGTATGAAAAAATTTATATTTCAAATTAACAGAGGCAGAACTGGAATTCAGGAGATAGACTAAGATATTATTTACTTAGAGACATCTCCATGACAGTTTATAGGGAAAAAAAAGTTTTTATTCATAAATGACAGGACAGAAAATTTATAGAGGTTCAGGAACTGTTCATGACAGGATGCACCTGTACTCCCTCAGATTTGCTCACCTGGTGTCTCTTAGGCCCTATAGCTGCCATCCAAATGCCCATGCTCACATCTTCACCCTACAATGTGCCCACAAAGATCATAGACAAAAAACAGTTTTTAAAAAGGTCATGGTTCATATTTTATGAAAGTAATGAATTTGAGGTCAAAACCATAAGGTACATATTTTTTTTAAGGTTTTTGCAAGGCAAATGAGGTTAAGTGGCTTGCCCAAGGCCACACAGCTAGGTAATTATTAAGTGTCTGAGACCTGATTTCAACCCAGGTACTCCTGACTCCAGGGCCGGTGCTTTATCCACTGTGCCACCTAGCCGCCCCCTACATATTCTTTTAGTTTTTGTTTTATTCCCAATTTCTGTCTCTTTGTGTGAAATTCTAAATCCCATTACAGAATTGGATAGGAAGCTTGGCATCCACAATTTATAAAGAAGAGTGTAATGAATCTTAAAATTCTACAACAGTGGCCTTGAGAATAAAATCAGTTGACTAAGGAATCCCAAGCAAAGGAATAACATAAATTTTTACTCTACTACAATATTAAAACTAGAAGCAAATAAACACTCTTTTAAATAATCCCCATTCCAAGGAATAGTGAACTTCAGTTCAATTCTGCTATTCTATTGGGACAACATTTATAAATATAAGCTGAAAATATATAAAGTTTCAAGAAAGATTTAAATAAATCAATGGATACTGCTAAAGCTGTACCAGGATTATTATGGGGAAACTGAGTAGAGTTGGAAAAAATTTTAACATTTTGACATCAATCTCAAGACATACTACTAATTTACATTTATAGAGAGCTTTACTTAATGTACTCAGACTGACTTACTCAAGATCACATGGCTCTAAGGGGCAGGACTAACTAGGTGTTAAGACTCCTTGTTCAATAAATATTCCTACACTCCTGATAGTGCTAAGCAAACTACACTAGATAAAATTCAGTTTAAACCACTCTTAAATTTATCATGATCTTTACAAATTTTGCTTTACCTGATATGTCTTTAGTCTTTCTGAGTTGCTTGCTAGCCAGTGAACAATATCTTTGGAGATCACGTAGCCTGAGCCACATGCAAAGGCAGGATACGCAGGACTGGGGTACTCCAGTTCTTGCCACTTTCCTGTCCGGTCAACTGCCCAATTCAATCTGAAACTTAGATCAAAATAGCTACATCAGTTTCACGTGCTTACTGGACAGACAAACCATACTTACCACACTTCTCCCTCCATTTACTACCCCAACCCCAAACCACTAGGGATGAGGGATGATTCCCTTTTATATAAACAAAATTATAGTTAAGCAGCCTGTTTTCTTCGTTCCTCTTTCTCTACATTCATACCTGCAATACCTAACACAGCTTTTTATACACAGGTAGGTAATTTTTTAAAATGCTAAACATTGAATTTTATATGTGCAATATTGTTAGACTAAAGTTATCTAAATGATTTTAAGGGGGCTCTTTTGATACAAGAATGAGGGGGGAAAAAAAAGTCCAAAAACTCACTTAATGTGAAGTTTGTTCATTTGAAATTGACATCTTGGGAGGGGAGAAAGGGGAGGGGGTGGGGAGGGATTAGACTTATTTATTATCAAAAAGAATTTATTCAAAATTGCTTTTCTCTTCCCAACAGGCAGTAAAATATAGAAGCCTGTTATGTTTTACTTTTTTTAATTAAATTACAACTAGGAATAATTTAGTAGGGAAATTAAATTTCACAACCACATTTATTGTGAAAGTAGCATTACACATTTCACTTCAAAGTAATTATATTCAATTATTTGAAAATCAGTAGACTTTACTTACTTTCCCCACCAAGAATTTGGTCTGTCCAAGTTTTTGTGGGCAATTCTATTAAACACAGCTTCCAAATCTATGTAACAATCATCATCTGTCTTCAGCAACAAATCAAAGCTAGTTGTATCCACAGTCCTGGTGCCAACACATACAAACACATATACACACACACACACAAACAAAAATCAGTGACAATCTTATATAAAGAATATAGCAGTAAGATAATATGACAAGACTAGGAGAGAAGGCCTGATGGAGACCTAAATATTTTTTAATCCTTTTACACTGAAATGTCTTAAAAATATCATAATCTTATTAAGAGAATGACAGAAAGGAAACTAGAAAAATCAGAGTAAAGTTCTACCACCTAAAGGATGGCTGGATTGATATACCACTTCTGCCCCAAATTTATAGTTACACTAATGCTAGTGATTATAAATTTACTATCAATACTAACAACTGAACAAGGTCTACATTGTATATTTGATATAAGGGTAATGAATAAAGAAATGCTACCTATAAGGCTGACTCAAATTGTTCTTAAATGAGGTAACTGCTCAATTAGTAGTTAAAGGATCTCACAGTTTAAATGTGCACAAAATTCAAATTTTGCCCATGTAAATATCAGAGAAGCCTTTAAAATGTTATTTTATATCAGTTTCTGCAAAAAAGCAACATCCCTTTTATATTGAGTCCAGAATTAGACATTTAAGAATTTTTTAAATTTATTAAATTTTCTTCAGTAATCTATTTTAAAGTTACACTGTAACTTTTTGTATTTTTCAAAATACTTTAGTAAATTCCTCTTCAAATCTTGAACCTTCGAACAGTAAATGTCATAGTTAATGGCTCCTATAAATTGAAACATCTGATAGCTGCTGCAGAATGAGGGACTAATGCAAAGAAAATTTCAATTCCTGGGTCTTACAACTGTCTAACTTTGACCATTGCCATCCCCCAGATTCCTCACACTTAGTCATAACTGAGTCTGATCCATTAGTACCTGAAAAATTATATTCTATTGTCCACCCTCCACAGTATTTTCAGACACCTAAATTTGTAACCATCTTTGACTAGCAAATCGTGCCTTACACAAAATTTTTGTTTATCCCAAGTACTTTTGTACTCTGGGTCACATAGCAACCAACTGAGGTGCTGTTGAAGAACTAAGGGAAAAGAAAGGAAGAAATTTGGGTCTCAATGAAAAGAAAAGGAATAAAAGTTTAGGATTAGCTTTTGGGAAATTAAAGAGTTGTTTGGAATTTGAATTCCAATCACAGATCCACACATTGAGTCATCTAGTATACGATGTAAAAATGTATACGTAGTGCACAAATAGATCTGTATTTGGTACCAACAGTACCAAATGTTAAGAGTAAGCATCAGTTGGCTGAGGAATCCCAAGCAAAGGAATAACAAGATAACACTAGTACATACTGAAGATTATTACCACAATTGGGTTGTTAAAGGACAGTGAATCTAAATTTGGAATACTAGGACAATAAAGACAAATAGATCCTCTGGCTTTAAATTAAATTCCTTGCCTTCTTAGAGTGGGGGGGGGGGGGAAGTGCTGAATTTAAACATTCTGGAGCAAATTTAAATTTGTGAGCAGCAAAATAAATTACTGTATCAAGGTAGACACATACACAACTAAATTATGACCCTGAGGAGTACAAACACTCGATGTTCATCCTACTGACTTACATATGTTGGTGAGAATCTCCTCTCAATTCAATCTCCTTCCTTAACTTTTGTTTTGTTAATTTCTAATAATTTAATGGCTGATCTTCTGGAATGGTAATCCTTAAAAAAAAAAACTGAGGCAAAATTGATCTATTCCAGATGTCTGGAATATCACTCCCTGGGAACAAGACGATAAATCATAACCAGTCACAAAATATTTTATAACCTACCACCTGTAGAAATTCAGTAATTTTGCAGGAACATTTCGGTAGGTGTCTACAATGTCCACAAAAACAATGTCACCAAAGGTGCTGCTCTCTTTCTTCAATAAGGCATCCTCTTCATGGAGGTTACTGATGTGATCAACAAACCTTTCTGGGCGAGTCTGAAGGTTTTGTATAAGGGTGTCACCTTCTGAAAAGAAGGAATGAATGACAAGAGTGCGAGAGATTTACTACAAAAGTGAAAAAAAGCTAATAAGTAGTGATAATTGCTTTTCTTTCTATGTAGTATTATAGTTTAATAATAACAATGATAATAATAACTGACAATAATACTGGCTAGCATTCCTTCTGCTACTTACCTACATGCTAGGCTCTGCCTGTGCTAAGGACTTTCCATTTAGTATCTCTGTGGATCCTCACAACAACCCTGTGATGTAGGGGCTAATTATGATCCCCATTTTATATTTGAGGAAACTGGGGTCAAGAGAGGTTAAGTGACTTGCCTAGGGTCACACTGCAAGGAAGTGTCTAAGGCTAGATTTTTCCCTACTTTAGTTCCATCACTCTATCCACTCTTGACACCTTACTAAAGAGAAAACTGAGGTGTAAAGTGTGTGTCTGTGTCTATATATACATATAAATATAAAGCCATACAGCTATATTACTTAGCTCAGTCTTCCTGACTTCAAGTCCTGTCACCAATTATTCTCTACCCTCAGTTATCTTTATCTCAAAGTCTTACCATGGCACATCAAGAAACTAAAAAAAAAAAAAAAGCAAGTTAATTTTATTTTCAATTCATAGAATCATTATTGAATATTAGAAAGAGTACTACTCTAAGAGACAAAGTTTGGATTCTGAATCTTAATTTCCTTGTCTATAAAATGAAGAAGCTGAATTAAATGATCTTTCAACTCATAATTTCTACAATTCTATATCTATTTCTTTTAACTTTAAAAAATGAATGTGGATTATACAAGTTTGGTGGTTTTTTTTTTTAGTTTTTTACAAGGCAGTGGGATTAAGTGGCTTGCCCAAGGTCAGTCACACAGCTAAGTAATTATTATGTCTGAGACCAGATTTGAACTCAGATCCCCCTGACTCCGGGAGCGGTGTCCACTGTGTCCCTAGCTGCCCCGATTATACAAGTTTTTAGGAGAGGAGATAAAAGTTATAAGAAACAAAAATCACAGTAGAGGTCTATACCCTGAAGAGATTTTGAAAAAGGGTAAAAGCACGACCTGTACAAAAATATTCATGGCAGCTCTGTTCATGGTGGCAAAGAATTGGCAATCAAGTAAATGTCCTTCAATTGGGGAATGGCTTAGCAAACTGTGGTATATGTATGTCATGGAACACTATTGTTCTATTAGAAACCAGGAGGGATGGGATTTCAGGGAAGCCTGGAGGGATTTGCATGAACTGATGCTGAGTTAGATGAGCAGAACCAGAAAGACATTATACACCTTAACAGTGACATAGGGGTGATGATCAACCATGGACTTACTCATACCAGCAGGGCAACAATCAGGCACAAATTTGGGATATCTGTGATGGAGAATACCATCTGTATACTGAGAAAGAATTGTGGAGTTTGAACAAAGACCAAAGACTATTACTTTTGAGTAAAAAAAAAAAAATTATGTAATTCTGCTATATCTCATACGGTATGTTTCTTCCTTAAGGATATGATTTCTCTCTCATCATATTCAACTTAGATTAATGCATACCATGGAAACAATGTAAAGACTAACAAACTGCTTTCTGTGGGGGTGATGGGGAGGGAAGCAAGACTGGGGGGAAATTGTGAAATTCAAAATAAACAGAATCTTTCAAAAGAAAAAAAGTCACAGTAGAGATATTAAAATTCCAAAAACTGAAAGTGAGTTTAGAGGGGGTGTTTTTTTTAAAATTCTGTTCTAAATTCTTTTTTTAGACACTATAAAGCATATCTATCTTGAGCTTTTGATTATTCACGAAATAAAATGTCAGCCTAAACCTAATTTCTGCCAAACTATTTTCCAATTTTTCCCAACAAAACTGGTCAAATGGGAGGCACATCCCCTAGTAATTTATGTATTTAAGTCTATCCAACACTGGTGATGTTTTCAATTGTTCCTTCTTATTTAACCTATTTTACTGATATATTAACTTTTTAAAAGCCTGTATCAAATACATTAATGATTACTACTTTATGATATAGTTTTCATAGTATTACTATTTTTATTATATTGGTATGATCCAACCATAAGCATTGTTATCTATTCGATTATTTTTCCCCCTTATTTTTATAGTGTTTTGTAATTATACTTATATAACTCCTACGTGTATATTGGCAGGTTAACAAGTATTTTACGTATTTTGTTGGACTTTTTTTTGCAATGAAATTTCTTGTTAGTATTTTCCTGACTTTTTTAAAATCAATATTTTATAGAAATGCTGATGATTTTTATGAATTCATTTGGTATCCTGTTCCCTTGCTGCAACTATTGTCTTTTTTCCTTATTTAAGGCAGTGGGGTTAAGTGACTCGCCCAAGGTCACACAACTAGGCAATTAGTTAATGTCTGAGGCCAAATTTGAACTCAAGTCCTCCTGACTCCAGGGTCAGTGCTCTATCCAGTGCACCACTTAGCTGCTCATTCTCAAGGGAAACTTTAGACTAAGAAGCTACAAACTTGCTTTCAGTGAATCTGTTGCTCACTTTGCACAATGTAGGTGTGATGGAAAAACTAAATGTAAATGAAATTAAAAATTAAATGTATTTGAGTAGTCCTAGGAAATGAAAGGTAAATCATTTTGTAAACTAAATGACTTCCTCTCATCTAGAATATAGTGTTATATCATGCTTTCTTAAAGCAGTATTTCCCTCCTGGTGTTCTATGGAACTCAAGATGCTCTAGAAGGAAAGAATGGAAGCAGGAAAGTTGAACACATTCTGGAGATAGAAAAATAAAAGCCTTGTGTCCAAAGAAGGAAAAAAAGTTGGGGATAGGATGAAAATGGTCTCATATATCTGGTTGCATCACAATATGCAAGGTGAGCAATGAATGTATTGCCATGGCAGGTTTGATAAGTCCTGCCACCAAAAAATAACAAGACTGAGGGGCACAATGATGGTGGGTAAGGCCTAAGTATTGCCACAAGCCATAGACTTGACTGCGACCCAACCTGGTCAAAATGACTTGCATGAGAAAACCGGAATTGGAGAGCAGATGTCCTGAGAATATAGGCAGCAGCCAAAAGCTCTGGAAAGAGAGAGAATCAGTCCGGTATTAACCTTCCTCCTGTTTCTTAAGTGAGGCTCAGTTCTCTGGGCAGAACTGAAGCTACTCCCAAACATAAAAATGCTTCATACTCTTAAATTACAGAAGTCATAGAGCAATTTTTTAAAAATTAAGAAATTTAAATCGGTTCTATTTTCTTTCAAAATTTCCCATACTCCCTTCACCCTGAGGGTTTTCTATGTCCAAGGATAGGTAATTCTAGGGTTGAATCAATACAATTCAAGGCCAGATAGTAATTCTAGGGTTGAATCAATACAATTCAAGGCCAGATACTTCTAGGAAAATGACAAAGCAAGGCAAATCCTGTAATAGTTTAATATTATGCTATCTGCTTTAACATCACTAAGTAAATTTCACCTTAATGCTTGAGTTATTTTACTCTTCAAAGAAAAATATCCTCAATGTGTAAAATATAACTAAAAAAAGTTTCTTCCTCTCCATGATAACAATAGAGCTAAGTGCCAGGAGTCAAGGGCAAAGAGTAACAGGATCCCTGCAAAGACAACAAAAATCAGCCAGAGTTACCCTAGATCTTTCCCCCCATGTCCCTCAAAAACACATAAATAAGTAAGTAAACTAATTTTTAAAACATAGCAATAAAATAAAGGGGAAAGCAACAGGTTAGGAGGAATCTGGGCAAATCATCTTTATACACAATTTGAGACAGTCATAAAGAGGACAATGAATCTTTGTTTTTAGGTGGTTTCATTCTTAATATGGATAAAAAGACCTGATGTTTTCTTATTTCACAAATTTGATCATTTGGGAGATACTTCAGAGGTTCTCTCAACAACTATCTCAAAGACATGGAAAGGTCTCTTTACATCACAGGGCGCCAATGCCCCAGAGAGGTAGCTGTGTGGGCCGCGACAGAATCCCATGGTACAGGACAGCAGGACAGCACTTTTTTCCCTCTGAGTCCCTTAAGTGGTGAGTGTTTTAGGAAAACCCTTCAACTTCCTCACAGTTTAACTACAGAACTAATCCAGTCAACCTCTTCAGGACAATCTAAGGAAGGAGGCTTCTTCTCTCCCTGGCAGTCTGTCTACTGCAGAGAAGCCTGTGCTGGGAGGAAGGGCCCAATGCATAGATCCAGCTTTATAATATATGAGGAAATTCTTTAAACACTAATTCACTCATAACATTGGCATCATTATACTCCCTCCCATCTTTTCCCCATGGGACACTGGGGAGGTAACATGAGAATGGGAATAAAGGTAGCAGCCCTCTAGAAGAGCTTCTCAGACAAGTCTGTATATGCCCACTTCATTTCATGTTGTCCAAAACATGGCCCTATGACAGGGAAAGCCTGGCAGAATGAAAGGTCTCCAAACATGGTGTACAATACGAGGTCCACTATGGTTAATCTCAGCAATCCTTCTCTGACCTTTTATAATCATTGACAAAACAACGACCCCCCCAGTCCAAGAACCCTTCAGAAGGGATTGTACTGATTGGAATTCTGGCAACACTAAGCAGCCCTTGCTCATCACTTTCAGTTTTATAATATATATAATATATTATAACATATTATAATATATGATATATTATAATATATATTATAATATAATATACAATATAATATATAATGTATATATAGAATACTGCTAATATATATATATTAGCAGTATTCTTCTTTTCTTGACCACAAAGAGGATACAAGGGAACAGAAATTCATCTCTTAAAACACACACACACACACACACACACACACACACAAAACTATCACAAAATGTGACAATTTTCTCCAAATAATGTCTTAGTATTGGACTAATAATACTCTTGACCCTGAACTCTTAAAAGATGATTCTGAAACTTGTAATCTATACTGTAGGAAGAAGAGAAAAGATTCAAAGAAAGAGGCAACAGTGGGAGGTATAGTCTAAGCCTCATTTTTCCCCACTGACCTAATCCAAGGGCGGGTAATGGAATATGGCCCAAGTCCCCTAAAAACATGTTGGAAGAAGAGGTTTTCATCCATTTCTTTTCCACCAACCAACACAGGAGATACTCAAATCTAGAAAAAATGTTGTCCTGTCTCATTTCCTGCTGAAAAGATAAGCGAGTGGCAAGAATGGCTTCCCCCAAAAGCTTCTCATTTATCTTTAAAAACTACTTTATGACTCTAGGTGGTGTGAGTTAAGCCCAAGAAATACAATAGGTTTTTTCATTTGTTTGGCCTGTACACTTACCCTGAATTGTATAAATAAAGCCTCCTGCTATTCCCTCTACACCTTCCAAGAATTCATAAGGCAATGCTCCCTCACCAGCCTAGAAAAAAAGAATTGAATAAAGACAATGAAACACTCACTATGTTTCATTATAAGGAATTATCCATATTTTAAAAAGTACTTGGCAAAAGAGCAGAATATTTCTGCAAAGCAAACATTTTTGAAGTTCATGAGGCAACAAGATGAATGACTATTACTATGACTATATATATATATATATATAGATATATATAGATATATATATAGATATATAGATATATATATTTATGTTTCTTCATCTGAATGGAGTACTATACCACTATACCGCAGGCATTGTAAGTCTCTTTCTGGGGCCTCAGAGTCACACTGTCTTGTTTTTGTTATTGCCAAAGTCCAAAACTGAATGCCACTGAGCTTCCATCCCCAACAGCATTTTTGTGTTTTCAATAACTCAAACTTTTGTTTTCTCTTACAGTAAAAATTTCCACAAAGCTAGACTATAAGACATGTTCAAAGCTTTAGGTAAGATCAGATTACCAACTGTTGGCAACCTTGTCTTAGCACAAAAATGCTAAGGAAGAGTGTTGCTAAAGAAACGAGTTAAGGTTGATGTTAAGAGATGCAGATTTTGCATCCACAAAAAACCTAGAATACATAGAAAAACTCACAGCTTTGTCTGAGGCTTGTTGTTCAAATTATTTTTGATAGGCACATTAACTTTGGATTCAACTTTATACATCTTCAATTACTGAGGAAGCATGAGAAAATGCCTTTTCGAGGTGGCAGAATTCAGGAATACATGGTAGAACTCTTTGGCCTAAGGGAGATTTCCCTTGAAATAAGGAACTGGGTTCAAATTCCATTTCTGATATGGACTAGTTGTGTGACTTTGGGCAAGACATTTAATTTCTAAGTGCATTCAGAAAATTTTTAGTATTTCTGGGACTTAATTCTTAGGACTTCTTTCCTCTGGCTAAGTCATAGACAATCTAGGTATTTGTGTATTTTAAAGTTTTCTTGATTTATCATTTACTCCCTAAATTTCTATACTTAATAAAATTAAGGAAATAAAATTAAAGTTTTTAATTTATTAAACCTGTCAAAGTCCTAAATTTCCAAATTCGCTGAGCAATGTTGAAGCACACAGTCTTTATTTTAGATTTTCTTGTCAAGTGCTATATTTTAAATGAAATATAACTAGCTTGGTAAGTCAGAAAATGAAGATTATGAACAGCAATGAGTTAGGATTCATAAAGATTTTCATGTGAAAAACTTTGGGAAACGGAGGCATTTTTCCACTCAGAGAATTCACTAACACAAAGACATTTTCTACTAAGGTAGTATATTTATTGTATTTGAATTTATCAAGTAACGTGTGACAGCTATGTTTTTAACCTTTCAGGTCTTTATGCTATAGTGATCCCTATATTTATAGCGATTATTAGACATGTTCTTTTTTTAATTGTTTTTTGCAAGGCAATGGGGTTAAGTGGCCCACCTAAGATCACAGAGCTAGGTAATTATTGTGTGTCTGAGACCAGATTTGAACTCATATCCTCCTGAATCCAGGGCCAGTTCTATCCACTGCCCACCTAATTGCTCCAGACATGTTCTAACACAGAATACTATTTCCTAATGAAAGGATCTGTGCAAAAAGGAAAATAATTAATTAGGTGGCGTAACTTGTAACTTTTTCTAAATCTAAAAAGTAGGACTTACTGTAATGATTCTGAGGACTCCGCCTCCATCATTCACTGTTACTTTGTGAAGATTCCTGGATACAAGACCTTGGAGATCCTGGCTCTCCCACACGATCGTGCCTTCAAAACTCTGTTTTGTTTTTTTAAAAAGAAAGCATAAACTTCTAGATTGAACTTCACAAAGAAAAAAGTATTCTAAAGAGATTAATTTGTGACTTTAAATAATCTAGGCATAATTAAAAGAAAAACCTTGGAAAAGATTGTGGATTGTGCAAATTTTCTAAAAGATATCCATCCATTTCTTTTTACTTCAATCATATTATATTTAAATTTTCCAAACATACCCCATACATTTCCTTATCCTTTTTTTTTTGGCTTTTGCAAGGCAATGGGGTTAAGTGACTTGCCCAAGGTCACACGGCTAGGTAATTATTATATGTCTGAAGTCAGATTTGAACTCAGGTCCACTGTGCCATCTAGCTGCCCCAATTTCCTTATCTTCTTAAAGAGGATGTTGAATAGTACGTCTTTTGTATGATGAAGGATGATTATGAAAATCAGTTGTTATTTATTTTTATATACTTTTTTCCCCACACTCTCTTCAGAGAAGATCTCAAGTGTCAGTAAAAAAAAAAGGAGGCAATTTTATCAAGAAGTTTGCTATTCTCCTAGGCCTCAGACATCCTCTCTCCCTCTTCCCATTCTTCTCTCTGATGAAGAACTGGTCCTTTTGGCCAAGACTAGCCCTTCTATATGCACCCTTGATTCTAGCACTCTCAATCTTCTCCGGCAGACTGAAACGTAGTAATAAATTTTTTTAAGACTGACAAGAAGCATTAGAAGAAGTTATCACAATAAGATTTCAGCTCCTCCTCCAAAACAGGTATATACACAGATAAGTATAAAATAAGTCTCTAGTTGTTTGAGGTGAAACAAAACAGTCCTTTTTTAATATTGAAAATAGTTTTCATTTTTATGCTGAGCAAATGTGAAATTAGACTAAGCAGTATTTTAAGTGGCACATGCTGCAATTTTCATTTAACTTTGACCCCATACTGAGATTTATGCCTCAGTGAGTTACACAATGAAAACATTCAAGAGATCTGCTTCCTTGACAAGCCGTACTGCCGACAAATCACCCTGGCAGGTTAGTAAGCAAACACCCCAGGAGGGAATAATATAATGGATAGGGGCAGCTAGGTGGTACAGTGGATAAAGCACCGGCCCTGGAGTCAGGAGTACCTGGGTTCAAATCCGGTCTCAGACGCTTAATAATTACCTAGCCGTGTGGCCTTGGGCAAGCCACTTAACCCCATTTGCCTTGCAAAAACCATATATATATATATATATATATATATATTAATAATTCCTTCTCTAACATAGAAGAAAGTAACCTGTTTGTTACTCAGTTATTTAATCTCTGCTGACTCTATCCATACAAACTGTTCATAACTATTCTTCAGTGGAAAATCTCAATGCAGCAAAGTCATAAATCATCCTTAAAATTTAACATCCTACATTGTAGTTTCAACAAGAATATAAGTGGATTTGTAAAAGAAAACTCTTTTTTACAGCAATAATATTACTAGACACGTCTAAGAAAGTTTGCAGAACTCCACCAGACCAAAACCTAAAAAAAAAAAATTAGGCCAAAACTTTAGTTTTTAGCTATGAGTATCTGTATAACCAAAAATGCCACCTATAATATCAGCACTGCAAGTAACGGTCATCGTCACTGATGCTGACAAGAAGACAATTTTTGTGCATAGAGAAATTTCTTTCAGTTCCTTTTCTAAGATTTGGGGAGAAGGGGACAGTGAACTAATGCTTGCATTCTTCCTTCCCTTTCTGAAGAAGTCAGCCGGACCCTGCTCGGCACTTTGCAGTAAACTGAGAAGCCAGAGTGCTGCCTGGGGACAGGGTGGTTACTTCAACAAACTGGCTCACAGGCCAAATGTCAAGAGCATTTTAGGAGGTATCTGGGAGAGGGTCCTGTTCTGGGTTAAGGTCCCTATTGTCACCTTCAAGTCACCTTCAAGCATTTACGACTCATTAAGCCCTGGACTGAATCACAACATTGTCTCTGCTTGAACAGAATGAAATCCATACACACAAGCCCCAAGAATCCTACTTCATATATTCAGTCACCTCATTATTCCTGGATAAGACTAACCCTAGACACATGAATAGCCCAACTTTAGCCTGCAAATCTTTACTTAACAGCATTTGAAAATGTAAGGACTCAAAGTCTTCTAATAATCTCATTAATATTTTAACAGAGCCTCAAAAATTTACAACCTAGTTTCATTCCCACAGCCCTTGATAAAGCAGGCTGCTAAGGTCTCAGACAGCTAAGAGCTCTCTCCCAGTTCAAAAACGAAGGCTGGAGCAGCATCAACATGTAGCAGTCACCTCTGCCCAAGGCCAGGCATGGGGGCTTCAGACTTCTCTTTCTATCCCATACCTCCGGCAAAATGAACTGCTCCACTGGTTTATACCACAGTCTGTTGACTTGAACTCCACAACTGGGGGGACTAAAGCGGGCACTAAGGAGAGCTTCCTGTGGGCACAGAATCAGAAAAAACAAGGTGATAATAGGATCTTAATTTCCATAAAATTATTTACTTATTTATTTTCATCCATTTGAACATGTATATTTCCAAGTTAGAAAATTTCCCTCCACCCTTCCTTCCCACCCCCAGCCCTTCAGTAGGGAACAGTCAGGTTAGCATCTTACATATATATTTTATTAAACATATTTACAAATTAGTAATTTTTGGCATGAGGAATTAGGATTAAGGGAAAAAGATACATAAGAGATAATTTTTATAAGATACTCGTCAAATTCTGTAGGAATGGTTTTTTTTCCTGTGTTTTGTTTTGTTTTGTTTTTCTTCCTCTGGGGATAATACAGTCCATAATCTGTAAAATACAGTTGTCCTAGCTCTCTGGAAGCAACCCCAAGAGGGGTTGCTTCCATCAAGGTCGTTCATCTCATAATGTTGATGCATAAATTGTTCTCTTGGCTCCTCTACTCCCTTCACTCAGCATTAGATCCTATAAGTCATTCCATGCTTCTCTAGAATCTGACCATTTATTGTTTCTTATAGAACAACAGTATTCCATAGTATTCGTGTACCATAACTTGATGTCTAGCCACTCCCCAAATGATGGGCATCTTCTCAATTTCTAATTCTTTGCCACTACAAAAAGAGCTGCTATGAATATTTAGGAACATATGGGACTCTGCCCATTTTTTACAATTTCTTCTGGATCTAGTCCTAGAATTGGAATTGCTGAGTCAAAGAGTATGAACAGTTTTATTGCTCTTTGGCCATAGTTCCATATTACTCTTCAGAAAGGTTGGATCCATTTACAACTCCACCAGCATCCATGTCCCAATCCTCCCACAACCTTTCCAACATTGATCATCTTCCCTTTTTTTCATCTGGACTAATCTAATAGGTGTGAGATGACACCTCATTATTGTTTTAATTTGCATTTCTCTATCAATAGTGATTTGGAGCATTTTTTCATATGCTTATAAATAGCTTTAATTTCTTCATTAAAAAAATTTTTCATATGCTTTGACCATTTATCAATTGGGGAACGATTTGTAACCTTATGAATTTGATGCAATTCTCTATATATTTTAGAAATGAGAACTTTATCAGAACTCCTGGTTGTGAAGATTGTTTCCCAGCTTTCTGCTTTTCTTCTAATTTTGGCAGCATTGATTTTATTACTGCAAAAACTTTTTAATGGTCAAAATAATTCATTTTGCAGTTTATAATCTGCTCTAATTCTTGTTTGGTCATAAATTTATCCATTTTCCATAGATCACATAGAATAAATTTTGGTCTATTAATTTATCTATGGTATCATTCTTTATGTCTAAATTCTGTACCCATTTTGACCTTAATTTGGTTTAGGGGATAATAGGATCTTTCAAAGGCACTCTTCACATCATGTTAAATGCTCTATTATATATAAATAATGCAAAGAATAATTATCAATAGGAATATTCTATTTTATTTAACCAGTATTAGTTTCTACCAACTCCAAACCCCTACCTTTTTCTTTTCTATCCATCTATTATCAGGTTAGGTTACTGGAATCTCCCTTCATTATGTCAATGATGTCATTTAGTTTTCAAACTAAAATGATGATGCATTCTTTTGGGTGAGTGAAGTACTGAAGTGACATCCTATACTTTAAACAAGGGGAGGCAAAAACCAAGGCAGGAGAATATAAAGATGACTGATTTTCATTAGATTCACAGCCTATTTCTTTGAAAAATCACCCATATGGTTTTTTGGGGGGGGGTTTATTTTTGCAAGGCAATGGGGTTAAGTGACTTGCCCAAGGCCACATAGCTAGGCAATTATTAAGTGTCTGAGGCTGGATTTGAATGCAGTTCCTCCTGACTCCAGGACAGGTGCTCCATCCACTGTGCTACCTTGGCTGCCCCTCACCCATCTGTTTTTAGTCAAAAGAAATGTTTTGACTTATGAAGGGAATATCTCATTAAAACTATTAAAATGACACAAGGTTTCCAAAACTACAATTTTTTTTCTGTTAAATTCAGCTTTTTACAAAGGCTTTGGGAACATGTTTTTGTTTCTTCAATGAAGTAGTTGTGAACATCACTGACTTATAATCAAAAAAAGGGTCCTAGAACCTTGGCAGGAAGAGGTTTTTGAGTATGTGCCTAAATTGACTTAAACTACTTTAGAACAGACTGCTAACCTGTCACCAGCTATATATAAAACATCCCAGTGAGCAGCTAAAGGTCAAATCCCTAACATGGTCAAAGCACTGTACTTATGAACTGGGCTCCCCTGTTGGTAGCACATTCATTCAGAATAACGAGCAGCAGACACATCTTCATCTACTACCAAGACAATTAAGTATCTGATGCTGGCAAATCACAGCAGGTCCTCATTTCCAGATTAAGTATGGTGGCATACTAAACACTACAACTCTCAAGTCACTTAGAGGATTTCCCAGATAGAAGTCATTTAACTGAAGCATAACAGATGGAATCATATGTTAATTGGCCATTAACTTGACTCTTCTCATAGCAATAACACTAGATTGAGTTCAAATACATCCATGCCAATGGAGGAGCTCTGTGAATACAGTACCTACACTCATACCACCGAGATTATGCCTTCAGTCTATCTCTCTTACTACTTGAAAATCAGTATTTAATACTTTTAGAAAGAAATATGAATTACACACGTAGCTGAAAAAATTCAACTAGGAAAGAACAAGTCAGAGACCAAGACTTCAATCCTGAGTTAAACAAGAATTTTTTCTCCAACATACCTGATGAGTTACCAAGGATACAACTGAGGAAAGCTCAATACACTTTGGGATGGCTCTGCTGTTTAGGAAGAGGCCTAAGTCTCCAGTCTCTTCAGTCAAGCAGACTAAATCTAATCCTTCAAATGGAAACATGTTGTGAAACTATACTCAACACCCTCAACTAGGGGATATGTTTCCAAGTTACTGAAATATACTGACTGAATCTATAAATGCCTCACACTCTTTGCTAAAAGGGGAGAAATCTTTTAAAAGACAATACCTCTTTATGATAATAAATGTAAGCAGTAATGGATATATGCTAAAATTGAATGAAATTTTTAAGAAGTATGATGACAGTCAAAGGCCATGGAAGTAGAATTAAAACAGCTTTAAAAAGTTGGTTTTTCACAATTTTTCAGTGTACAATAAATTATAAATCAAGTGTACTACATCAATAAGGAAATCTATAAGGACCATTGCTATTATTTTTCTTCCTGTGGCATTCTTTTTGAAAACGGGCAATTTCTCATACTCACTATTATATATAATTACAATACAATTTTATCACAATTCTTTATACTACTTCCTCCCTAAAATGCTTTTATAATCTTCCCCCTAAAATTTTCCCTTCTTCTGGACTTTCCTATTTCTAGAGAAGACACCATTATTTTTCTTTTCTTTCTTTTTTTTAAATTTTATCTAAGGCAGTGGGGTTAAGTGACTTACCCAAGATCACACAGCTAGGCAATTATTAAATGTTTGAGGCTGTATTTGAACCCAGGTTCTTCTGACTCCAGGGCTGGTGCTTTATCCACCAAGCCACCTAGCTGCCCTAGAAGGCACCATTATTTTCTAGTCTCCAAGTTTCATAACTTGGCATTATCTCTTCTTCTCTATCACCTCACGCATCTAATCATCTGACAAATCTCTGTTGTTTCTACCTGCACAACATCTCTTCCATTCAATCTTCCTTCTCCACTCACATAGCCACCACCCAGGTTAGGTCTTCCTCTCCACTTGTCTTTACTTGCCTAGGGTCACACAGCTAGAAAGTATAAAGTGTGTCTGAGGCTGGATTTGAACTCAGGTTCTCCTGATTCCAGGGCCAGCATTCTATCCACTGCACCACCTATCAGCAACCCACCCCCAATATAATTAGTTGTATATAATAACCTGATATGATATGTAGCCATATAGTACAAAATAGAATATAACTGGTAACACATATTAAGATGTCTCTTATTACCAGGATTATAAAAGGATTCCATTACATTGAATAAGGAAAAGAAAATCAAGCTTCTGAGCCAGGTAGAGACAGACTCATTTGTAGACCTTTTTTAGGAAAAATAAAGATGGAAAAGAAGTTAAGGAGTTGGAGAAGGAGGTTAGGAAAAACAGTTTATGAAGTCAGATAATACTAATACCTCCTGCTCTGCTTGATACACCTTGACAGTGATATTCCTCTGGAAACCCACATCACCAGCATCATAGAAGACTCCAAGACTAGTAATGACAATTGGGTAGAGAACTCGAAAGCTCACACTGACAACCTGATCCTCAGAGGACCCTGATGAGGTTCCTTCGGGAAGACTGAATGCCTCAATTTCCTGATTTAAAACTAGGGAAGTAATAATAACATGTTTATATATCATTTTACAAAGCACTTTTTGCACAATAACCTTATGAAGCAGCAAAAGTTATGATTATCTCTATTTTACAAATGAGAAAATTATGACAAATTGAATGAATCATGGAGTAAGAATCACAAGAAATTATAAACATATATATACCCAAACCAAAATATACCCAAACCAAATAAAACCTTTTACCTTTACCAAGTCTAAATTGAAAACTGGACTGCTAAAACTAAAGCAAGTGATTGCTTGTAAAAATTTCTTCCTCTTGCCTCAAAATAGTTAAGAACAAAAACAAAATTGGAAATATATGGATATTAGGTTTGACAAAAGTTTACTGACTACTAATAGAGACTGAATTAAGAACATGCAAAATGTAGAAAAGCAAAGTTCAGTTTCTCCCCTAAACTGCTAATATCAAACTTAATTGAAATAGGATAACTAAACTAAATCCCCAAGGTTACATGTTGACTTAGAAAAGCACATATTAATATTCTCTGTCATACAGTATTTTTATTTGTTTTGCTAAATGTTTCCCAATTATATTTTAATTTGATTCAAGGCTATGTGCCTGACACCTCTGCCTGGACATCATTCACAGAAGCTTCATAATAAATACAATAAGTGTGTGTCTTTAGAAAGCAGATTTGAAATTTCCCTAAAAGGTATGTCAAAATACAACAAAGACAAGTAAATTTCTTCCTCATGAGGATCTGCCAAAAAAGCTATCACTGGCCAAGTCTTCCCAGACCCCAGGCTGAAGGGGCTGCTAGGGGTGGGGGTGGGGGGAGAACAAGCCAGAGTATGTGCTCCGTTCCCCTCTAGGGTAGTGTGTCGGGACAGTGGAGAAGGGGAGTTTCCTCATTTTGGCTTGGAATCTGGGTGCCTAGACTGTTGGAGGGGGGAAGACCCTCAAGTGGCAGCAGTGGCATCCTTATGTCAAGTGAACAAATAACCCGAGAAACAATCTCTTCTTCACAGAGTCCATTTGGGGGAAATAAGCTGAGGCTATGTACACCTGAGAAAGGGACTCATCAAGAATACATGGGGAAAAGGGAGGGACCAGAGGCTGCCCCTGGCCTTGGTTCCTGGCAGTTGGTTCCATGCTCACCGACTCCATATAATTATCTCCAAGAAGACATGGCACTGTATATTAACTGTTATCAGTGGAAGAACATTTTTGTTGGAGGTCAAGGTTCTCAGGAGAAAGGGAATGTGACTCCTTCCCCCAGGCAACAGGAAATGGCGTGCATATACCTGCCCTCTATGACTCTTTGTGGGGGAGGGGAGGCAAGTATTCACACACACCCCCCAAAACTGATTATGTAATTAAACTGAAATATTTCTAAAGAATGTGATTTGAATTGACAATATGGGGTAAAAATGGCTTTATCTTTCTCTTCTGTTATATACATAAGAACACTTGCATATACTTGATACACCAACATTTAATCTTCTACCTGACAACATAAAAGAAAAAGAAAAAACCATATCCTGAAATGCTACACAAGCCAAGAGTCTCCCATCTGTATCCCAATATTATTAGGGGGGGGGGGTTGTCAGCAGGGGAGGGAGGTTTCACTTTGTCAAGGATGACTTCATACTACTAAACTCAGCAACTCTCAATTAATCATCTTGGTAGTGTGATTGACAGTCACCCTAGGACCAAAAAAGAGAAAAAGTCTAGAGGGGATTAACAAAATTATGGTAACAAAAAACTAATATAAATGTGGAACTCACTAGGATTGGTGATGTTCAACAGTTTGCAGGAATAAGGATCTTCTCGATCTTCCACAGGCACGTTACAGCCATGAGCACCTATTATGAACTTCACAAGCACACTGAGAGATTTGTTGGTATTAATATCAATTAATAATATTCCATCTTGAATATGCAGATTCCTCCTGTACCCTTTTCAAAATTTGTCCTTTTTTAGTCATAAGTACATATTGAAATTAACTTTACAGCTTCACTTTACCTCTTGCTGAAGAAAATAACCAAACAAAAGATACTAAATAAAATACAAGTTCATTTCTAAGCTTACTCTACTACTGAAAGACATAGATACTGGCTTTGGCCACCACTAAAAACCCACATCAGTAAAGGACAACTCATCAGTTCCTGGATTATAACTGCTTATACTTCTACTAAGCTTATAGTAAAAATTTAAAAAGAAGGTCTATATCAAAGTGTTGTCTAAAAACATGACTCTCTAATGAATATGTAAATATGTGTATGTAGACTATATATATATATATATATATATATATATATATATATATAATATATACATACACAGAGAGAGAGAGAGAGAGAGAGAGAGAGAGAGAGAGAGATTTATTTTGCTGATAGCCAATCAAGACAATCTCTTTTTTTTTTAAACAATCAGACTTTGGGTATGTGAGTATAAATAGAAATCATTAATAATTTTTAAAGTTTCTTGTCTAGACATTAGCCCCAGATGGCTTTCAGTCATGTTATCTGCACTTTCTCAAAGACAACTATAAAGGTAACAGATATAATTGTAGGAAGAAAATTTTACCTAGCATTATAAGAATACCCAGTCAATTTTAAAAAACAATTTTTGTTAGTCTGTATGTTTTCTATCTAAATGTCAACATATAAGGAATTTTTACCAAAACAGAGCAAGAAACAAGAATATAGAATACATAGGACTTAACATTTTCCACAAAATTTTACTTCATATCTACTTTGATTTATTTTTGCAAGGCAGATGGGGTTAAGTGGCTTGCCCAAGGCCACAACAGCTAGGTAATTATTAAGTGTCTGAGACCGGATTTGAACCCAGGTACTCCTGACTCCAGGGCTGGTGTTTTATCCACTATGCCACCTAGCTGCCCCATCTACCTTGATTTTTTGAAAAAAGTTAATATTACGGAATTAGTAGGGCAAAAGTTTATAGTATAGCTCATATACAATGTGTGATCTCTCATTGTAAGGCTTTAGTATATAAAATTTGTTATTTTAAAATTAAAACATTGGTATTTAAAATAAAATTCAACAAAATATTCTTCCATTATATTATGAATAAGTAAATTGGTAAAATTCATTTTGGGGACCTAACTGAAGCTAAACATGCTAATTTCTCTATACTGACAATAGTTTAATTTTTTAAAAAATGCTCAGGATAAATACTTCCTACTTTGTTGTTTTTCTTCCAGAAGACAGATACCTTGATACTTAATTTTTTTTTTTTAGTTTTAATTTTCAACATTCATTTTTTGGTAAGTTTTCTATATATCCAGCAAGGTACTAAAATATGAAACAACTTACCGTCGACTTAATTCTGAATGCTGTTTCAAGTGCTTCAGCCAGGTGCTCCTGATCACATTTCGTAGTTCATGATTATTTCGAGCTGACAGCACACCAACTACCACATCATAATGTTTTGATTTCCGATGAGGAAATAAAGTTGGTTGATCTGGAAATAAGTGACAATAATTTATACAACATCCTGTACATCAACAATAACCATGATGTCAAATATTGGTCTTGAAATATTTTATTTTTCAAATATTTTCAAACATTTTAAAATTCTAACATTCAATTTTTTACTTTAAATTTTCAAATATTTTTAAATCCTTTAAAATAAGAATTTGTATAGGGAAGCATATATTCATCATTCTATTCCCTGGATGGACAAATCCAAAAAATTCTCTACTTGAAAATAGTAGCATTTCTCAATAAGTCTATAACCCTTTAAGGGTAAAGAATTTTAGGGTCAAGAAATTCTTTATCTTAACAATATAGAGTGTGGGAAAGAAAAAGCACCCTTTTTTGGTGAAAGGAACCATCTAAGATCTTAGAAAATGGAGCTTCACTTTACACTTTACAGATCAATAAAAGATAGGTAGGTTTCCATTCACCTTCACTTTTAATTTGCTTAAAGATCTGAGGACTTAGCATGAGAGGAAAAACTATTTTTGAAGTATGTAGGGCTGTCCACTATCTTCTCTCCTACTGACCATTTTAGAAACTTTAGCAACCTACAAAAACTCCAAAGGCAGTTCTATTCATCCAGCCTCACTTGGTCCTTCCCCAATCAGAAGTAGGGATACTCAAGAGAAGTTATCTTCCAAAGATACATATTAACCAAGGTTCTTGGCAACTCTGACAAAAAGTAATGGAAAATTCTCCTTGGGTTTAGTGCAGCCAGGGAACTCCCACTGTACTGGCTCTGTAACTCTGGTTATACCCTTTTGAATCGACACATCTTCTCATTTCAGATCAATGTACCACACAGGAATATTCCTTTTCAAACTAGCCACTGCACCACCATCCACAAGTCCTCACCACCCCCCCAGCTATTTTTTTCAATCAACATTCTTTCAAACATTTTTGTTTTACAGAAACTTGGTTACACTTGCAAACCATCTCCACTTGTGATGACTTTCTCTTCCCATTCACCAGGTCAGAATGGGTTGGGCATATTCCTTGTTTCCCCCTACAGTTTCCTGACCAGTCCTCTATCAACATCTCACCTTTATTCTTTTTTTTAAATTTCTTTTCTTTTCTTTTTCTTTTTAGATTTTGCAAGGCAATGGGGTTAATTGGCTTGCCCAAGGCCACATGACTAGGTAATTATTAAGTGTCTGAGGCCGGATTTGAACCCAGGTACTCCTGACTCCAAGGCCAGTGCTCTATCCATTCAGCCACCCAGCCGCCCCTCCTTTTATTCTTTTTTTTAAAAAATTTTATAAATATTTTGTTTTCCAATTACATACAATGGTAATATCTAAGAATCATTTGCAAGGTTTAGAATTTTACAATTTCCTCCCTCCCTCCCCTTTCCTTCTCCCAACAGAAAACAATCTGATTACAGCAAACTATCACTATGTCCAAGTAGGATTTATCCCAGGAATGCAGGGTTGGTTCAATATTAGGAAGACTGTTAGTATAATTAACTCTATCAATAACAAACTTTTCAGAAATCATATGATTATATCAATAGATGATGAAAAAGCCTTTGACAAAATACAGCACTCATTCCTACTAAAAACACTAGAGTGTAGGAATAAATGGTTTGTTCCTTAGAATAATAAGCAGTATCTATCTGAAACCTTTAACAAGCATTATATTCAATGGGGAGAGGCTAGAGGCATTCCCAATAAGATCAGGAGTGAAACAGGATGCCCATTATCACCACTACCATTCAATATTGTAATAGAAATGTTAGTTTCAGCAATTAGAGAAGAAAAAGAAATTGAAGGAATTAAAATTGGGAAGGAAGAGACAAAACTCTCTTTGCAAATGACATAATGGTATACCTAGAGAATCCTAAAAAATAATCTAAAAAATTGAGCACTGGGGCAGCTAGGTGGCGTAGTGGATAGAGCACCGGCCTTGGAGTCAGGAGTACCTGGGTTCAAATCCAGTCTCAGACACTTAATAATTACCTACTGTGTGGCCTTAGGCAAGCCACTTAATCCCATTTACCTTGCAAAAACCTAAAAAAATTTTTTTTAATTTAAAAAATTATCTAAAAAAACTACTAGAAACAATTAGCAACTTTAGCAAAGTTGCAGGATATAAAATAAACCCTCATAAATCCTCAACATTTCTATATATGACTAGCAAGATGCAGCAGAAAGCTAGAAAGAGAAATCCTATTCAAAAGAACCAGACAAATATAAAATACCTGGGAGTTTACCTGCCAAGGCAGACTTAGAAAATTAGCGAAAACAATTACAAAACACTTCTCAGACAAATAAAATCACATTTAAATAACTGGGCAAATATCAACTGCTCATGGATAGGCCAAGCTAATAAAATAAAAATGACAATTATACTCAAATTAAATTACTTATTTACCCTACCAATCAAAATTCCAAAAAATTACTTTAATAAATTAGAAAAAATTTTAAGTAAATTCATATGGAGAAATTTCTAGGGATTTAATGAAAAAAAAGTACAAAAGAAGGTGAGTTATCCCTACCAGATCTAAAATTATATTATAAAGCTCCAGTCCTCAAAACTGTCTGGTGGTATTGGTTAAGAAACAGAGTGGTGGATCAGTGGAACAGACTAGGTGCAAAAGAGACAGCAGGAAATGATTATAAAAATCTGCTGTTTGATAAACTCCAGCTTTGGGGATAAAAACTCCTTCTTTGATAAAAACTTATGGGAAAATTGGAAGTTAGTATGGCAGAAAATTGGATTAGATCAACACCTCACACCCTATACCAAGATAAGATCAAAATGGGTACAAGATTTAGACATAAAAGACAATATTATAAGCAAACTAGGAGATGAAGGAATAGTTTACCTGTCGATCTATGGAAAGGGAAGCAGTCTATGACCAAGGAAGAGATGGAAAACATCATTCAAAACAACCTAGATAATTTTGAATACATTAAATTAAAAAGTTTTTGCACAGACAAAACCACTGTAACCAAGACTCATTTCTAAAATGCAGAGAGAAACAAGTGTTCAAAGGATATGCAAAGGCAATGTACAGATGAGGAAATCAAAGCTATCCATAGTCATATGAAAAATTGCTCTAAATCATTATTAGAGAAATGCATATTAAAGCAGCTCTGAGGTACCACCTCTCAGATTGGCCAACATGACCAGAAACGACAATGATCAGTGTTGGAAAGGTTATGGGAAATCTGGGACATTAATCTATTGTTGGTGAGCTATGAACTCACCCAACTCTTCTGTAGAGCAATTTGGAATTAAGCCCAAAGGGCCATAAAAATTATACATACCCTTTGATCCAGCAATACCAGGTTTATACCCTGAAGAGATCATGAAAAAGGGTAAAAAATCACTTGCAAAAATACTCATATCAGTTCTGTTTGTGTGGCAAATAAATGGAAATTGAATGAATGTCCATCAATTAGGGAATGGGCTGAACAAATTGTGGTATATGTATATGTTATGGAACACTATTGTTCTTTTTTTTTTATTTGAGTTTTACAATTTTTCTCCCAATCTTACTTCCCCCACCACAGCCACGGAAAGCAATCTGTCTGTCTTTACTTTGTTTCTATGTTGTACATTGATCCAAATTGAGTGTGATGAGAGAGAAATCACATCCTTAAGGAAGAAACAAAAAGTATAAGAGATAACAAGATCAGACAATAAGATATCTTTTTTTCCCCTAAATTAAAGGGAATAGTCCTTGAAATTTGTTCAAATTCCACGGCTCTTTGTCTGGATATAGATGGTATTCTCCACTGCAGACAGCCCAAAATTGTTCCTGATTGTTGCACTGATGGAATCAAGCAAGTCCATCAAGGCTGATCATTGCCCCCATGTTGCTGTTAGGGTGTACAGTGTTTTTCTGGTTCTACTCATCTCTCTCAGCATCAGTTCATGCAAATCCCTCCAGGCTTCCCTGAATTCCTGTCCCTCCTTGTTTCTAATAGAACAGGAACACTATTGTTCTATTAGAAACCAGAAGGGATGGAAATTCTGAAGGTTTTGCATGAACTGATGCTGAGTGAGATGAGCATAATCAGAAGAACACAACAGCAACATGGGGTTAATGATCAATCTTAATGGACTTGTTCATTACATCAGTGCAACAATCAGGGACAATTTGGGGATGTATGTGATGAAGCATACCCTGTATCCAGATGAAGAATTGTGGGGTTTGAACAAAGACCAAAGACTATTACCTTTAATTTAAAAAAATTATCTTATTATGCAATTTTGCTATCACTTATCTGTTTTCCTAAGAATATGATTTTTCATTCAACAATTCAATTTAGATCATGGAATTTATAGCATGGAAACAATGTAAAGACTGTCAGACTGCCTTCTGTGAGGGGGCTGGAAGCAAGATTAGGGGAAAAATTTCAAAATTAATGTTGAGAGAAAAAAGTTTCATAAGGAAGAAAACATTAGAGATAGCAAAATTAAGTATTACATAAGACAATTTTTTAAAATTCTGATCATACTGGCCAATTTGAGATCACTTTTATTCCTTTTTTTTGGTTTGGTTTTTTTTTTTGGCAAGTCAATGGGTAGGTAATTATTAAGTATCCGAGGCAGTATTTGAACTCGGGTCCTCTTCTACTACGTCACCTAGCTACCCCCACTCTTATTCTTTTTTTTAGAAAGGTTTTATTTTGAATTTTACAATCCCCCCCCATTCTTGCTTCCCTACCCCCACACCCCACAGAAGGCATTCTGTTAGTCTTTACATTGGTTCCATGTTATACACTGATCTCACTTGAATGTAATGAGAGATAAATCATATCCTTAAGGAAGAAAAATAAAGTACGAGAAAAAAAAATTACATAAGATAACAGGTTTTTTTCCTAATTTGAATAGTCTTTGGTCTTTATTAAAAGTCCACAATTCTTTCTCTGGATACAGATGGTATTCTCCATTGCAGACAGCCCCAAATTGTCCCTGATTGTTGCACTGATGGAACGAGTAAGTTCATCAAGGTTGATCATCACTCCCATGTTGTTGTTAGGGTATACAATCTTTTTCTGGTTCTGCTCATCTTGCTCAGCATCAGTTCATGCAAATCTCTCCAGGCTTCCCTGAATTCCCCTCCCTCCTGGTTTCTAATAGAACAATAGTGTTCCATGACATACATATGCCATAGTTTAAGCCATTCTGAAACTGAAGGACATTTACTTAATTTCTACCCCCACTTTTATTCTTAAAAGGATTATTTATACCATTCCTTTCTCCACCAGCAACTTGATCTCTCAATTCCTCAACCTCAACTCTAACTTCCTTCTTCACCCCATTTCAGCCACATCTTCACCCTTACAGTCTCACAGAACTATCCTGCTTCCAAGGTTCAGAACTCTGAAATTTTAGTAACTGATCACAACTATTTATCTTTCTTTTCCCCTACGAACCCTACTCTCAGTTTAAGATGCCTAGGAGGACATCTAATTTGAAATGCCCAGAGGCAACTGATGATGGTGGTACTTAATACTGACTTAATTCAACATATTTATTAAGTACCTAATAAAAGATAAAAACAAAAGACTTGTACTCAAAAATTTTTACAATCTATGAGAGAATCACGTATAGATGTAAGTAAAATACAAAGTAATTTTTTTTTAAGTTTTTACAAGGCAATGGGGTTAAATGGCTTGCTCAAGGCCACACAGCTGGGTAATTATTAAGCGACCTAGGCCACATTTGAACTCAGTTTCCTCCTGACTCCAGGGCTGGTGCTCTATCCACCACCCCTAAAGTAAATTTAAGAGAGAAAGAGGGGCATCTAGGTGGCGTAGTGGATAAAGCACTGGCCCTGGAGTCAGGAGTACCTGGGTTCAAATCAGGTCTTAGACACTTAATAATTGCCTAGCTGTGTGACCTTGGGCAAGCCACTTAACCCCATTTGCCTTGCAAAAAAAAAAACTAAAAAAAAAGAGGAAGAACACTACCTATTGGGGAAGAAGAGGGATTCTGTATAGGAGCTAATAATGAAGGTATAAATGAAGGGAGAGTGCTTTCTAGACAAAAGGGGAAAAGGAACTGGAGTAGGAAAAAGAGCAACCTAAATGGGGAAGAACTGGTGGGCCAGTTTCAGATCAAGTACTTAAAGGGAAAGACTTTGATCTAGTTCCACTCAGAAAAGGTTGTTAATCTTTTTTTTTATTTCACAGAAAATTTTGGAAGTGTAGTGAATTTCCTACTCAGAAAGTTTTTAAATGCATAAAATACACAGAATTACAAAGGGAACTAATGTTATTGAAATAACTTCAATTTTTTAAAAAAGTTAATGGGTCCAATGTTAAGAACCATTTTATTAATAGGTTGTCTTCTAATGTTACTATTAAAAGACATTTTCTAAACAAAAATATTTAAAGTAATTTTACATATAATGGTGAAAATCCAGCAAAAACAATGATGTGTAAAAACTGGGAAATGAATAAACTGGGTCCCCAGGACAATGAATTATCACTGCATCATAGTATTTTAGGGATCTGGGATTTTCAGTATCATGGGTTTTCCTTTTATTGATGCAGACTTAAAATGCCTCAAACAGCATACATATGGCCTTTGGCAGTTTTCATAGCCAATTTGATAAAAAGCCCCTCTATACTTAGTTGATCTTTAGACGATGGTTTTACATGAAATCCGTTCCTGGGTCAATAGTTGAAGCTTAGCTTTGAGGACTCAAAGTCACTTATATCATCATGAGGCATTGGAATACGACTTTAAGTAAAATGAACTACAAAAAATTGCAAATATAAAAAGACAAAGAAAATAGCAACAAAAGTACATAGGATAAGAAATCAGTGTCAGAGCAAAAAGTTAGTATCATTGTTAATGCCTTTTTTAAATCAAAAAGTAAATATGCCTGAATTTTATCCCTTATTTGATAAGCTTTTGTATTTTCATATTTGTTGAGAATGTCATAAATGATTATTATTTTAGTAAATGAAAGTAGCAGGAAAGATCTTTTTAAAGAAAAGCAATTTAGGGGCAGCTAGGTAGTGCAATGGATAGAGCACTGGCCCTGGAGTCAGGAGAAACTGAGTTCAAATCCAGCCTCAGACACTTAATACTTACTTAACTGTGGGATCTTGGGTAAATCACTTAAGCCCATTGGCTTGCAAAAAAAAAAAAGAAATGAAAGAAAAGACATTTTACTTTAGTTTGCTCATCAACTTTCATCTTTCATGTTTTGTGATGTCCAAATGGTGCTAATAAAGCACCACTAGATTGATCAGTGGATAGTTTGCTAGGCCAGGAGTCAGGAAGACCCAAGTTCCAAATCTGAACTCATATTCACTAATTGTGTGACCCTGAACACGTCATTTAACTTAAGTTTGTCTTATCTACTGAGGAAAAAAATGGCAGTGTCTCTACCAAGAAAACCCCATGAACAGTACTGGCATACTATGGTCCACTGAGTCATGCGAGTCAGATAACTGAACAACAAAGTATAATATTCACTCTGGCAAAACAGACTACAAAATCAAACTAGAGCCTTCAGGGGCACAGATGAGTCAACCGGAACATAAAATTCATACTAAAGAAATGAACTGGAAAATATTCTAGAGGGATGGCAGCCAAAATGATGAGCTAGTGAGGTAAGGCCAAGGTCAAAGTCATCCTACCAGCAACTTAAAAGGGCTTGGACCAATTCTCAAGGTCAAACAAGTTTTTCAAACAAACAACAAAAATGCCCTCATCAGAGAAAAAAAGTCAAGATGGAAGTGGACCAGAAAGTCTTAAGGAAGTTCAAAGGATTAGAAAACACTAAAACTTTCCTCCCTAGTACTCCATTTCACACTTCAATAGGCAAAGTGTAGGAGGCTTATTCAGCCTCCCACCATGGCTTCTTTCACACTATTGTTAGATGGGCTACAGCTAGCTATAAGCATCCCATTGTTAGCTGGACAAGTAAAGATGAGGTAAATTTCTAGAAAGCGGATTAACATGTTCCGCTACATATTTGAAAGCTGAATGTTAATAGCTATACTCTATGGAGAAGCATCAAGTACACAGGCCCTTTCTTTCCCCACCCCCTCCCCCAGATTAAAATGTAATTGGGAAATATTTAACAAAATAAACAAAAATACAATAGAGCAAAAATGTTGCCTTGTGGCTTTCTAAATCAATATGTAGTCCATAGGGATTCTTATTCATTATTTAGCAGCTCCTCTGATTCAAAGGTTGACATTATTACTCTATAACCTTTCACTTGGAAACTTCATCAACACCCAAGTAAATTACTCCCAAATCTTCTAGCCCTAGCTATGTGAATCTCTAAATGTCTTCTAGAAATTTCAAATGAATGTCCCATGTCCATCTCAAACTCAACTTGAACACAAACCTTTTTTCACAAAATCCACCTCTATTATGAATTTTCTATTCTTTCTAGTCACCCAGGTTTACTACCTGAGCATTACCTTTTACTCTCAATTCTCCTTCATCCCACACATTCAATCAGTTGCCAAATTTTGTCATTTCTACCTCTATATCTCTTCTATCTTTTTTCCTTTCTAATGACATGACCACTACCCCTCAGATCAAGATCTCACCACTTCTTGTCTGGACTACTATAATATCCTCATTAGAATGTGTCCTTGAGCATAGGGTCTGTTTTATTTTTGTCTTTTTTAGTTATAATAGCTAGTAAAGTGCCTGTGCAAGGTAGGTACTTAATCGTCATTGATCATTTAACTCACTGAAACAAAATGAGTTAAGAGATCTGATGCTCTATAGTCTTCATTATCTTGGCTAACCATTATTTTCCTGTACCTCAGTTTCCTCCTTAGGATGAAATATCTATTTCAACCATCAAAACTGACACTAATAACATAATTCTTGAAAAATCTGAATGCTGTCACTTGTAGTAAAACTGGTCTTCAAGATTATAGGGGAATATAAAGGAAAAACATTAGGTGCATTTCCCTTCTCTGGAGAGGTAGGAAAGTGCTTCACAAAAAGGTTGTATATGTTATCAGACACTGGCATCATTGCTTTTGTTAAAAAGTTTCAAGGTGGGGTACTGAATATGGGATCTTGAAAACTGTACAAAAAAGGCATCAATATACATTAAAAAAAACTTAGGGGAAGGTAGGTGGCTAAGTGGTTAGAGCACTGGCCCTGGAGTCAGGAGAACCTGAGTTCAAAATTCAGCCTCAGACACTTAATACTTACTTAGCTGTGTGACCTTGGGCAAGTCACTTGACCCACTGCCCTGCAGAAACCAAAACTAATAAAAAAAAGCAAACAATTCTAAAGTGTCTTACTGGATCTGAAGTTGAACCCCGGAGATCAAGTCCAGGTTTGGGCCACATACCTACTATAGAAATTCTCTTAGTCTATTTCCTCTTCTATCTGATAGATACAGTAAGACATTATTAATACTTCATTGGGGAGGGGACTGGTAAACAATCAGTCAATAAGCATTTATTAAATCACCTGTTATTTACTGGGCACAGGGTATATACAAAAACAAAAATGTCACTATTCCTGCCCTTGAAGGACCTTACATTCTAAAGACAGATGCCAACAGTCATTTTGAGAGGTCAGTCAATATTTTCAGTCCTACTCAGAAAAGCTTACTGTACACGAAGGTCTTTGAGCCAAATCATAAGGGAAACAAGGGATTCTAGTAGGTAGAAGTGAGAAAGGTGTCTACCAGGTATGTGGGAGACAGTCAGTAGAAATGTTCAGAAGTGGTAAATGGGAGCCCTGTGAAAAATTCATAAAGCCTAGTTTGGTTGCAATAGGAAATACATAAGGCTGGAAAATTATGGTAAGGCTAGATAATGGAAGGCATTAAATGACATAACAGAAGAGGTTATATTTAATGCTAGAGGCAATGGAGGGCCACTGGAATTTACTGAGAAGGGAAGTGCCATGATCAGTAGTAAATATTTGAGCAAATAATTTATTAATTAATACATTTTATAAATATGAAGAAGACCTGGGGGAAGGGTTCAGTTCTGCCTCCAACAAGGAATAACTGGGAAATTTGGAACAAATCTTTGGGCCTCAGTTTCCTCTTCTGTAAAATGTAGTAGGTGACTTACTGACTTCACAAATTCTTTCTAATTCTATGTATATGATCCTTTAGGAACATGAATGGATGAACTCAACCATAGAAACAAGATAGCAGAATATGCAATAGAAAGCAAAATCTAATAGTGTTTCTTAGAAGAAACATGATTGAAAATTGAGGACATAATTAAAATAAGGAACTGGGGTAAAAAACCTATTATTCTTCAGAAAAACTTTTAACTTCTATGATTCTTTTTTTTTTAAGGATCTTTTTAAAGTATTTATTGCATACAAAGCACTGTGGTCAGAGTTGGAGCTACAAACAGAAACACAAGACAGTTCTGGCTTTCAAAGAGATCATATTCTAAAAGGAGGCATACATAAAAGTTTCAGTAGCAAATCAGTTAGAAAGATCAAAACAGATGGTAATGCCCTGGTTTTCTTTAGAGACTTCTAACTTCAAGGAAATCCACAATTATAGAAATCAATTAATAAAAACAATTTCTATGCTGAATTTTCAAAATTGTGTTTTATTTAAATTCAAAAATAAAATTAAAATCAATATTTACTGGCAACAACTACATACAAAGTGCGATGTTCCAGAAAGCTGTACCGCAGATTATGAGAAGTCTTTCAAATTTATCTCCATTCCTAAAAAGGAACCATCAACTCAAGTGAAAACACCCACAAAGTTAAAAACAGATTTATTCACATGACCTTAACTAAAGGTCATAGTTATTTTTAACCATAACTAACAATGTGAATCTGATCCTTTTCCATAACCAACAATGTATACAAGAATCAATAAAGTTAGGTTTTGCTGCCATTTAAAAGAGGAAACAATACCAAAGAAGAAGGTACTGATGCAACTTGCTACTCTTCTGTGTACTTTCTATCCAAAATGCCTATTATTTTTGCTTTTTCTTCCATTAATTTAGTGTAAAACTGACATAAAATAAAAGCAGAAAATACTAATCATTATCTAGTTATGCCACAGTAGTTGTATCCAAGAAGGCTAACTCAGACAAAATATTTCTTGCATATCTGTCAATAAGCAGTTTTCAAAAGACTGCCTCTCTTACAGAAACCAGATATGTAAAAATTAATATAACATTAGAGGTAAAGAACAGCAGCAAGCCTACCACATGTCCTCCATGCCTTAAATGTTCTCTCTCTCTCTCTCCTAATCTCCACCTAATTATTCAGCTTCCTTCAAATCCCATCTTCTTTTTTACATATAAGGAAATAAGACCACTAAGTGACTTACCCAGGACCCCCCAGGTTAAGTGTCTGGGGCAAGAAAGAAACTCAGGTCTTTTTTTTTTAATGTACTTATGGGGGTGGCTAGGTGGGGCAGTGGATAGAGCACTGGCCTTGGAGTCAGGAGTACCTGGGTTCAAATGCGGTCTCAGACACTTAATAATTACCTAGCTGTGTGGCCTTGGGCAAGCCACTTAACCCCATTGCCTTGCAAAATCTAAAAAAAAAAAAAAAAATGTACTCATTTTGAATTTTACAATTTTCCCCCTAATCTCACTTCCCTCCCCCCCCACAGAATGTGATGAGAGAGAAATCATATCCTTAAGGGAAAAAAAATAAAGTATAAGAGACAGCAAAATTACATAATAAGATAACTTTTTTTTTTAATTAAAGGTTAAGTAGTCTTTGTTCAAACTCTACAATTCTTTCTCTGGATACAGATGGTATTCTCCATCGCAAATACCCCAAAACTGTGCTTGATTGATGGAATAAACAAGTCCATTAAGGTTGATCATCACCCCTATGTTGCTGTTGGGTATGCAAGAAACTCAGATCTTCTTGACTCCAGATCCTGACTCCTGCCAATCTTATTGATTCACTTCCATAATTATCTAAGAGTTTTCTCCATTAGGAGAGGCCCCTACCACTCCAAAGCTCTCACCAGCTGGGTGGGCTTGCACAAGCCCAACTAAGTCTACCACTTCTTTATAGTAATATGATAGTTACCTTTATATTTATTGCATGGGAAAGAGTAAAACACTTGTTTTAGGTTGTACCAAGAGGACACACCTAGGGTCAAAGGTTGATCAAATTTACCTAAAAACAAATTTTCCACAATTGAGAGTAGTCCAGCAAAGGCAAGCTTGCTCAAGAATGCCTAATCAGAGGAGAAATAACAGACACAAAAGCAAGATTACCATTCTGTGGAAGAAAGTCCAGCACTGGGTGGATACCATTCTGAATTAAATTACTTTTAAATCTCCTTCAAACTCAGAGGCTCTATGATTCTATCATACTGGACATCAGTACTTAAGCGCATCATTTGATTAAATAGAAAACAATCATTTTTAGTGGTAATGAAGCTAAGATATTTTCTCCTATGCTACTTAACCTGGGCAAGCAAAGTGGCACAATAAGGTAAAGTGCTGGATGTGGGGTCAGCCTGAGTTCAAATGCAACCTCAAATAGTTATTAGCTGTCACTTAATTCTGTTGGGGTTTTCTGCAAGGGGATGGGGTTAAGTGACTTGCCCAAGGTCACACAGTTAGGTCATTATTAAGTGTCTGAGACCGGAATTTGAACCCAGGGCCGGTGCTCTATCCACTGTGCCACCTAGCCTCCCCTACTTAACTCTGTTTGCCTTAATCCACTGGATTAGAAAATGACAAACCACTCCAGTAGCTTTGCCAAGAAAACTCCACAGACAGTATTGGTGTCCATGGGGTCAGGAAGATTTGAAATGACTGAACAGAACCACACTAAATGAGTATAAGGTTTATTTATTCTACTTTATGTCATCCCTAGCACCTTAGCAAGGTCATACAAACGTTGTGAGTATTCCATAAATACCTGATTAACATCATGAGTACATCATGCCAAAAAAAAAAAATAATCCAGAGGATAGAGCACCAGCTCTGCAGTCAGGAGGACCCGAGTTCAAATCCAGCCTCAGACACTTAATAATGACCTAGCCGTGTGGCCTTGGGTAAGACACTTAACCTCATTGCCTTGAAAAAACTAAAAAACAATCCACAAAGGAAACCAAGTACAAGAGGGCAATACTGACCCTTGAGTGCAATAAAACACTGCTCATTCCAATTTAGAGAAACCTAAAATTCTTTTTTTCCCCAATGGAACTTAAAAGCTTTGCAACATCAGACACTTCGCCAAATCCTATTTGAACAGGACTTAATTGTAAGGTTAACACAAAGAAGTCTTTCCAACCAGCTTGTGCTGCTTCTTTCAGGGAGTCACATAAAAACAATAATCAAAGATGTTGACCTATCAAGGACTAAGAAAAACACCCCAGCACATTTAAGAATTCCTAAATATTCTACTCTGGTCTTATAAACTTTGAATTTTAGGTAGGAATGGGTAACTTCCCAGAAGAATTAAACGTAAAACAGCACATTTGCTCTCTAAAGGTTTCTTTTCGTGCCTGATGGCGGGTGGGAAGCCTGAAGGCTGTTTTACCGAGCCAAAGACCCCGCGCTCAGGAGCAAAGGATTCGCTTTATTTATGTATTCATTTCGTTTTCTGCAAGGCAGAAGCGGCTCGCCCGAGGCCGGACTTGAGCTCCAGCGCCGGCGCGCCTCCAAGGATTTATTTAAAAATAAATAAATACTTCATCAAAAATGGCTCTGGCCAAATAAAGGCCCGGCAAACTTTGGGCCACCCGCTCCCGGCCGCCTCGAGGGGCCCCTGGCCGCGCCGGCTCGGGCCCGGGCCGCCGGGGCCGCCCCGCCCCCCTCCCGAGGCTCACCTGCGGGGCCGGCCCCCGAGGAGGCGGCGCGGGCGGGCGGCGCGGAGCGCAGCCGCAGCCAGAGGTGCAGCGCGGCCCCGAGCAGGCACGGGCCCAGCAGCACCAGCCAGCTTCGCATTGGCCGCCGCGCCGCGCGCCGGGACCCCGGGCGGCCCGGGGGGCGCCGGAGGGCTGCGGCGCGGGCACCGCCCCCCCGCGGCAGAGCGAGCGCGGCCCCCGGCGGGACTCCCGGGGAAGGCTTCCCGGCCCCCGGCGGCGGCGGCGGCGGCGGCGCGGCGGCGCCGAGGCTGCCCGACGCCCCGCCCCTCCGCCTCGGCGCCCCGCGAGGCCCCGCCCGCGCCGGGTAGACGCTCGGGAACTGAAGTTCCGCCCCGAGCCCAGGCAGGGGGCGCGCCCTTACCCAATGAAGCCCGCGAACTACAATTCCCAAACGCCCCTGCTCCTCCCCGCCACCCGGGCTCTGCGGCGCTCCGGAGCGGAACTGATCGGCTTTCCGAAACGTGCGCCACCTAATGGTGGGAAATCTGCCGCCGCCTAATGGACGGGGGGGGGAGGGGGAGCGTCGGGGTTCTGCGACTGCGCGCCGTAAGGGAACCCGGGGTGACGCGCGTGCTGCGGTTTTCCGGGGAGTTGTGACTGGCAGATGCTTCGGACGGGGAAGGAGGTGGGAGGGCACTCCAGGCCCAGGATCCCCCGGACCGAGGGAAAAGCCCTCCGCGGCAGAGGGCTTCTTCATTGACCCGGAAGTAGATGGCCCTGGCCGGACGCCGATGTTTCTAGAGACTGGGGTCCGCTTCCGGATCGGGACGGAGCGGTGACGCCTCCATCCGGCCCGCCCACGTGGGGACCCCTGGCCTTCCCCGCGCTCCAGGGCCCGAGCTCCGCGGGCTCCGGGCCCGCCTGCAGGCCTGCCTCGGACCCACCCGGCCGCGTGGCTGCTCAAAACCTCCGTCCGCTCTTGGGTAAAAGGAGCAGCTTGGACTAAAGGCTGCAACACCGATAATAACGCACAAAGTAAATGTCATTTACAAATATCATCGCTTAGGAACACATTAGCTATTAGCGTTTATGGATCTGACATCTCTATGCTCCATTACGTTTATCATTTATCTGTCATTGCACACCTAAAAGTACGGTTGAAATAATAGCTATTATCATTTAAAAAATATCATTTATTTTTGTAAATACATATCACATTTCAAACCTAAAAGTACAAGATAAATATCAACTATTATCATTTATGTGAATATGTATCACATTCCAAACCTGAAAACCATAAATAGAAATTATTTACATATAGATCATTTATATAAAAATATAATATGTATCACATTCCAAACCTGAAAATTAAATAGCAATTATTTACATATAGATCATTTATATAAAATATATTTATGTATCACATTTCAAACCTGAAAACTATAAATTGCAATTATTTACATATAGATCATTTATATAAAAATATATGTATCACATTTCCAACCTGAAAACCATAAATAGCAATTGTTTACATATAGATCATTTATATAAAAATATATTTATGTATCACATTTCAAATCTTAAAGCACAATATAAATATTATCCATTACCATCATCATATATATGCACAAATATACACACATGCATATACATATATCTTAACAACACTGCTAGATAAATGCTATTATTCCCATTTGACAGATGAGAAAAAGGAGACTGTGACTTTAAAGTGACTTGCCCATGATCAAAATATCTGAGGCAGGATTCAAAGTTAGGTCTGATGATTCCAAGTCTTGCCACCTAGCTGACTAGAACCACTTTTCATTAAAAGAAAGTCCAGGACAGTAGATAGAGCACTGAACTTGTATTCAAATCCCACCTCAGACATTTAATAGCTCTGTGACCCTGGCAAATCACTTAATCTCTATATTCCTTAATCTACTGGAAATGGTAAACACCTCCAGGATCTTTACAAAGAAAACCCCATCTATGGTAAAAGTGGGGTGAAGTTGATGACAAATGGAGAGAGGAGAGCCCCAGTTTCTTTAGTGTCATTTAATCTGTTGAGTCTCTTCAGGGCTCTTCACTTCAAGTTTCTTGAACTGTTTCTGACTTTGGGAAAAGAAGATTGATGATGCCAACTTTACTTCAGGTTGCTGAAGCTAAAATAAGACAACTTTGGGAAGAAACCAACATGAGGGGAACAGACAGTCTCTGTCACCTCTGTAACTCCAGCTTGCTACACTAGAGACTTTCAAGAAGTTCCTCTTGGTGAGCTCTTGGTTAACTTCTTGCCAGAATCATTACCAAAAAGTGAAGAAAACTGAACAGACTAAAACTCTTGTACTCTCTTGTACTCACCTAGTCCACCTTGCCCTTGCATTTATCTTCATCAGTGAGGAGCGTTCCATGCCAACAGGCTTTGGGACTTGCGTCCCACTGTTCATGCAGTCACTGTCTTAAGGCCCTCATCACCTTGGGCCTATAGAAGTAGTCTAATGATCTCTCTCAAGATTCCACCAATCCCAATTCATTCTCCACACAGCTGCAAAAAAAAGAGTTTCTTTAAGCCCAAGTATGATTAAACCACTCTACAAATAAACTCCTGCTCCCTATTAACCTCTAAGATCAACTATAAATCCTTTAAGGTTTTTCACAATCTGATTATAATTTATCTTTTCAAACCCATTATGTACTGTTATCTATAGTCTGCAGTCCAGCCAAATTGATCTTTTTGTTTCTCACCCAGTACACTCCATCACCAATTCTGTATTTTTTAAACTGGAAGTCCCACATCCCTTTCCCAAAAGCTAGTTAGATCTTTCCTCACTACCATGTATTTATTCTGTGTATTCTTATTAATGTACCTGTTATCTCCCCCAAAGCAAGATTCAGACTCAAGTCTAGCACTCATGGACTCTGTCTTCCTTGGGAGCAAGAACAATGTGAGTTCCCAGCAACCAGTAGGTGCTGGCATATAGCAGGAGCTTAATAATGCTTGCTGATTGATTGTTTGATCTCATCATCACCCATAGCTGCCAGTTCCTTGATTGAATTCTGAAATGCTTTTCTGTGTTAAAAAAAAAAAATGTTTCCTGGATATTGAGCTTTATCTCACTCTGTGACTTATCCTCATTAACCTTCACCATAATTTCCAGACCTTCAACATCTTTCTCTTTTTCCCATTGCTAAATAATGCTCAAGTCCTCAATTTCCTCTTCATTGTTAAACTATAGGTTAACAATTGAACTACATTCACTGTCCTCCACCTACCTATATGCTATTCTCCAAAATTCCTTGCTCTCTTTTCCCACTGCTGCTTATTACTTTGCAGTCCTCAAATGTAGGTCATCTCTATAATCTCCCTTTTCACCTCCTATTGCTATGTTGTTGAAATCCTTTTGAAGAAGTCACATAGGGGTGGCTAGGTGGTGCAGTGGATAGAGCACCGACCCTGGAGTCCAGGAGTACCTGAGTTCAAATCCGGCCTCAGACACTTAATAATTACCTAGCTGTGTGGTCTTGGGCAAGTCACTTAACCCTATTGCCTTGCAAAAACCAAAAATAAAAAAGTAACATAAACATGTTGATACCCAAAACACCCCTCCCCCCAAACTTGGGCTCATAATAAGGTCCAATTTTAGTTTCTTATTCAAAATATTCAAAATCTCTTCTTAATGTCCTCGTTCCCACTTAAAGTTTGCTTGGGGAATCCCATATATAGTTTATATCTACTTAAGTACAAATATTCAAGGTAAAAAGTATATCCTACAACATATGTAGGATGCTATGTGATAATGGCCCCAAAGAAGAGAGATGAAACTGCACCTCCCTCCTTTGTAGACATAAAGAACTATGGGTGCAAGCACTGAATGCTATACATACTATTAGGCTCTGTGCATTGTTTCTATTTGAATAACTTTTTTGGTTTTTGTTTTCTTTCGAGGCAATGGGGTTAAGTAATGTGCCCAAAGGTCACACAGCTAGGTAATTATTAAGTGTCTGAGGCTGGATTTGAGTTTTTTAAAATTTTTCTTGTGTTACTCTTTGATGGAGGAGGGAAAATAGCATATAGTATGAAAGGAATGTGATATAAAAACAAAAGGTATCAGTGACAATTTTAAAGGTTAGAAAAGGCCTGCACTTGACCTTGCCATCCCTTCAGATTATTCTATATCTCACCTCCCTTTCACTACTAAATTCCCAGAAAAGAGTTATAAGAGCAGATCATTGGCTTGGTAGACAGAAAATTAGACTTGAAGTTAGAAAGAGCAGAGTTCAACTGTGACCCCAGCTACTTACAGTGACCCTGAACAGGCCACTGCTGCTGCTGCCTCAGTGTCCTCCACTATAAAATAGTGATAATAGTAGTAACCTCTTCCTCCAAGGATTGTGAGACTCTCATGAAATAATATTTGTCAAGTGCCATATAAATGCTAACCAGCTGTCATTGGGTTCACTGCCTAATTTCTACCCAACTTACTCACTTCTCAACTGCTGAAACCAATCTCTCCAAAGTTATGAGTTATTTCTTGAATGCTAGTTTTCAGTGAAGAGCCAGGCCAGCCAATGTTCACTCTTCTCCTTCATTCTAGGCTCCCTGAGCTCTGCTCCTGATTTGCCAGACTTCTTTCTCCAGCATGCCTCCCCATCATTTTGTTGTCTTCCCCCTTTAGAATGTAAGCTTCTTGAGGGAAGTGCCTTTTATTTTGTTTCTATTTGTATTCACAGTGCTTGGCACTGTGCCTTGCTTAATAAATGTTCATTGAATTGGAGGGAAAGACTCCTTTGCTCCTACTACAAATTTGTGGGGCAGAACTAGAGGCGACATGAAGTATACTACTGAGCATATGGCAAGCAAAATGAATGAACATATGCTAAAAAAAATCTAAGGGAATGTTAGCTTTTTTTAAGGAAACATGTCCCCTACTCTTCCTTTCCTCAAATATAATACTATACAAATACCCTGAAAAATGAATTGAAAAGCAGAATTTACCTGAAGGCTAGGACCCTGCCACATTGCTCTCTCTCCAAAACAAAATTATGAGTATTGTGTGGGATAAAAATTCACTTAAAGAATATAGAGACTCCTGAGTAAAAAAAAAAAAAAAAGTTTATTTTGGCTTTTCTTGAGAAAAGGGCATACTCCCAAATACTCACAAAGGTAGTGAAGATCAAGGAGCTGCTGGGGATTGACAGTCAAGCAAGATTATATGGCCTAATTCACCCCCTCCTGCTCCCTATGGTCCCCCTCTGTCCACTTATTGGTTAGTCTTCAGAGTTACATTCTATTTATGAAAATCTACCCCCCTCCCAGAAACAAAGAAAAGAATGAAAGGTTTTCATAAAAATGTTACCTCACCATCCAGATGGTGAGAATAATCTTCAGGATTATAACTATTTTACTGAAGTAATGTAACTTGTCTTGGAACGCAAGGTCTAGGAACAGTCTACCATCCTCCCATTCAGTACTTATCAAATAAGAGGAGACTTAGGAGTTTCTTTGGAATGCAAGGTTTTTCTCATTGGGGAAAAGTCTACTATCCTTCTAGTAGTCAGTAAAAGTAGTCTTTTCAAAAGTTAGGGGAGTGAGCCTCCTGTTTGGAATACAAGGGGCTTTCTTCTAGAAATAGTTTAAGAATAGTTTGTTCTTTCTTTAATATTTCTTAAACCCTGAGAGGACTTCACTAGGAATATTAACCCTGAAATGGTTTTATTGGGAATATTCCACTCAGTATGGAAGCAAGTAATTCAATATCAACTTAAATTTTACCTCCATTCTTTTAATACTATTCCCTCAAAAACACTTAAAAAAGGAAAACCAATCACTTTTGTCCCTTGTTTCTTCTTCAAACTCTGCCTGTTTTCTTTCAGTTGGTTACTTGTTTGACTCAAGATTACCTGGGTATACAACACTGAATAAATATCAAATCAGCTTAATTCATCAGCTGACTGTATTTCTTGTAAACCAATCCCCATGTGCATCAAATAAAGTTTTTATGGGATCTGTGGTACCAAAATCTGAATAATGTCAAAGGAGATGGTCTAGACTCTAGGTTTAAAGAAAATAACAAGAAAATTTTTTAATTTCCCTTGTTTGCTGTTTCCTAAAATCAAAAACTATTTCGTGTAGCAACATATCCTTTCAAATTTAGCAAGCATTTATGTTTTCTAACAGTAGGTGGCAATAGTAATTTGGGTGACTTGCATATATAAAACAGTGCAAATGGGGAAAAAAATTTGGTAAAAACTTATTGAACCAGATCTATTCTTTCCTGCTACCCAAGGGACCTTTCAATAAGGCCCAGGGCCTCCAGAGGCCTTGTGAAGTCAGACTTGGGCAGCTTGACCTCCTCTGCATCCAGCTAGGGATATGACTTATGATGGCAAGAATGGTATGTAGGTCACCCTCACCATACAACTTTCTTGGTTCGACTGGTTATGAACTTGATGGTCACCAAATTCCCTTCTGACTGTGAGGAGGGACAGGCTGAAAGGTGAGAAAGAAGGATAAAAGGGGAATAGGATGGAAGGAAATAGTTACAACTATAAATGTGAATGAGAAGAACTCACCCATAAAATGAAAGCAGATAGCAGAATGAACTAAAAACCAAAACCCATACAATGTTCTGTTTATAAGAAACATAGAAGCACAGTGACACACACAGAGTAAAGGTAAGAACTCCTCTAAAGATTTAATTACAGTTTTAAAAAAAGGGGTAATTCAGACAAAGCAAAATTAGGTCTAGAGATAAGGAAGGAAACTGTCTTGCTAAAAGTATCATAGACAGGGGTGGCTAGGTGGCACAGTGGATAGAGCACTGGCCTTGGAGTCAGGAGTACCTGAGTTCAAATCTGACCTCAGACACTTGATAATTACCTAGCTGTGTGGCCTTGGGCAAAGCCATTTAACCCCATTTGCCTTGCAAAAAAAAAAAAAAACTAAAAAAAAAGTGTCATAGACAATGAAATAATTTCAGTACTAAATCTACATGCACCAAAAAATATAGCATCTAAAATTTTAAAGAAATTAAATGAGTTATAGAAGGAAATAAATAGTAAGACTATACTAGTGGGAGACCTCAACTTTTCCCTTTCAGAACTAATTTACTCCAATCCAAAATAAACAAGAAAAAAGTTAAGCAAGTGAATAGATTTTTTGAAAAGTTACAACTGATAGATTTCTGAAGAACATTGAATAGAAATAGAAAGGAATATATACTTTTTCCCCCAATGGTACATGGCACCCAGGCAGAAGTTGACTATGTAGGAGGATATTAAAAACCTCACAACCAAATATAGAAAAGCAGAAATATGAAATGCGTCCTTTTCAGATCATAATCCAATAACAGTTATATTCAATAAATGGCAGTAGAAAGATAGATTAAGGGTGACTAGGTGGCATAGTAGATAAAGCACCGGCCCTGGAGTCAGGAGTACCTGGGTTCAAATCCAGTCTCAGACACTTAATAATTACCTAGTTGTGTGGCCTTGGGCAAGCCACTTAACCCCATTTGCCTTGCAAAAGCCTAAAAAAAAAGATAGATTAAAAACTAATTGAAAATTATATAACCTAATCCTAAAGAATAAGTGGGTCCCATCTGTATCGGGAGAAAGAACTATGGAGTTTGAACAAAGACCAAGACTATTACCTTTAATTTAGAAAAATAAAACTGATATCTTATTGTCTGATCTTGCTAACTCTTATACTTTATGTTTATTCCTTAAAGATATGATTTCTCTCTTTTCGCATTCAGTTTGGATCAATGTATACCATGGAAACAATGTAAAGACTGGCAAATTGCCTTTTGTGGGGGTGGGGGGGGAGGAAAGTAAAATTAGGAGGAAAAATTATGAAACTCAAAATCTTTAAGTGGAAAAAAAGTAAGTGGGTCAAAGAACAAATCATAGAATCAATCAATTTCATTAAAAAGAATGATGACATATCAAAATTTAGGAGATGCAGCCAAAGCAGTATCTAGGGGAAAGTGTATATATCTCTAAACACAAATCTCTAAACATAAATAAAATAGATAAAGAGAAGATCAATGGATTGGACATGTAACAACAACAACAATAACAACAACAAAAAAGCCCAAGTTAGAGATCTCCAAATCAACACCAAAGTGGAAATCCTGGTAAAGTAGAGATTGAGTGGGTTAAGTGGAGGTCTCTCAGTCTGAAGAAAAGAGCTATCAGTCCCTTTAAAAATAGGTCAGGAGGCCCGTTTCCAAGAACTATCAGTCCCTTCAAAATAGGTCAAGGGGGGGGGTGAGTTTCTAAGGACCCCCCCCAAGCAGATGTCAGGTATTATCACTGCAGCTGTCATAACCACAAAACCCCCCCACACTATTGCAAGGCTTGAGCCAATCATTTGAAAGGTCAACAGAAATTAGGAAGGTTGTGGTTTTTACCTATAAAGCTTGGCTGCTAACGCTTTTCAGGTGGCCTCCACCCCTGGGTGTCCCCATTGCACCCTGGGAGGACCACCCACTTCTTACAAGATTCTAATAAATGACATTCTGCTCTGAACTTTGAGAAGCCTCTGAGTAGTCAATTTGAGTAGGGGTCTTCATCATCCCATACAAGATTAATAAATTGAAAATAAGAAAACTTAAACTAATAATCTAGAAGCTTCTTTCATAGGGAAACACCACCAATAAAACAGATAAACCATTGGTTAATTTGATTTTTAAAAAGGAAAGAAGAGGGTGGCTAGGTGGAGCAGTGGATAGAGAATTGGCCCTGGAGTCAGGAGTTGGGAGTCAGTTCAAATAAGGCTTCAGACACTTAATAATTACCTAGCTGTATGGCCTTGGGCAAGCTACTTAACCTCCATTGTGTTGCAAAAAAAAAAAAAACCCTAAAAAAAAAAGGAAAGAAGAAAACCAAATTATCAGTATCAAAAATGAAAATGCTGAATTCACCACTAAGAGAAAATTATAGCAATTATTAAGAACTATTTTGTCCAATTATATACCAATAAATCTTTCAATCTAAGCAAAATGAATATTTACAAAAATGTGAACTGCCCAGATTAATAGAAAAGGATATAGAATCTGTACTTAAATAACCCATTTTAGAAAAAGAAATTGAATAAGCTATCACTGAATTCCTTAAGGAAAAAATCCCTAGAGCCAGATGGATTCACAAGTGAATTCTAGGAGTGGCCTCAGACACTTAATAATTACCTAGCTGTGTGACCTTGGGCAAGTCACTTAACCCCATTGCCTTGCAAAAGCCCCCCCCCAAAAAGTGAATTCTACCACACATTTAAAAAGAAATTAATCCTATACTATCTAAACTATTATTAGGAAACCTTACAACACAAGTATGGTGCTACTTCCTAAATCACAAAGAGACAAAACAGAGAAAGAAGCCTATAGACCAATTTTACTAATGATTATTGATACAAAAATTTTAAAGAAAATATTATCAAGGAGATTACAGAAATAGGATCATATACTATGATTAGGTGTGATTTAAACCAGGAATGTAGGACTTTAGGGAAATTGTCAGCATAATTGACATATCAATAACAAAACCAACATATCATATGATTTATCTCAATAGGTGAAGAAAAGACTTTTGACAGATACAGTATCCATTCTGTTCTAAGAACTTTAGGGAGCATAGGAATAAATGGAGCTTTCCTTTAAAATAAGTAATATCTATCTACAACTATCAGCAAGCATTATCTGTAATGAAGACAAGTTAGAAGCCTTCCCAACAAGATGAGGAATGAAACAAGATTGACTATCATCACCTCCATTATTTAGTATTGTACTAGAAACTTTAGCTTTAACATTAAGAGAAGAAAAAGAAATGTAAGGAATTAAAATAGGCAATGAGAAAACAAAACTATCACTCTTTGCAGATGACAAGATGGTTTACTTAGAGAATCAACTCCAAAACTACTTGAAATAATTAACAACTTTAGCAAAGTTGCAGAAAATAAAACAAATCTACACAAGTCATCAGCATTTCTATATATTCCAACAAAGTCCATTAGGGAGAAAAAAGAAAAATTCTAGTTAAAATAACCATAGACAATATAAAATATTGAGAGTCTACTTGCTAAGACAAACCCAGGAACTATATGAATACAATTATAAAGCACTTTTCACAGAATTAAGTCAGATCTAAACAATTGGAAAAATATCAATTGTTCATGACTGGGCTAAGCCTATATAATAAAAATGATAATTCTACCTAAACTAATTTACTTGTTCCTTGTCATACCAAGCTACCAAAATTATTCCTTAAAGAGAGGCGGCTAGGTGGCGGAGTGAACAGAACACTGGCCTTGGGGTCAGGAGTACCTGGGTTCAAACGTGACCTCAGACACTAAATAATTACCTAGCCATGTGGCCTTGGGCAAGCCACTTAACCCCATTGCCTTGAAAAAAAAACCTAAAAAAATTATTCCTTAAAGGTAGGAAAAATAATAACAAAATTCATCTGGAAGAACAAAAGGTTAAGGATATTAAGTGAATTAAGGGGAAATATGCAAACAGAAGGTGGCCTTTACACACACACACACACAAAATATAGTGACAATCATCAAAAATATTCTGATATTGGCTAAGAAATAGAGTAGTGGATCAGTGGAATAGATTAGGTCCAAATTACACCTTTCCATATAGGAAGTCTCTCTAATATCCCAGATATGATAAGATAAACATTTTTCACCAAATTCCAAAGATCATATACCCATTTTGTTTAGTTTAAATAATCACAAGGTATAAAACAATGCAACCAATAACAGCCCTTAGGCAAAATTTTCAGTATAAAATTAGAAGTGCAATCAATTTGTTCAGAAGGCATTTGAGGAAGAGTAACACCAACTAAAAGAAAACTTTATAAAATGAAAATTTCAGCAGTTAAAATTCACAGTGGAAAAAACAAATTTCCCTAAATAAGCATATATATCACAAATTGGGGTGCTGAGTTCAGTGCACAGATCTATTTAACCATAAAGATCAGATCAAGCACATATTCCTACATACACTATACTCTTAAATAGTTCTCTGACTCTCCACTTAGACACAGGGAGATACTGCTTAACTCTTTGATCTTGAAAATTTTTATACATAGGTTACCCAATTAGGTCTTATGGATCCAACCCCCTTTCAGTTAGCTTCAACCTTCTTCCCTTCATTACTGTTGATCAAATTCCTTTACAAAAAAGCAACATTATATAAATGCCTTATTTAACTAGCTTACATAAAAAAGAATTGTTGCTTCTCCCCACTCCCCATTTCTGAGGCATTGTTATAATCTCTGGTTCCTTGAACTTAGAGGCAGCAGGACTCAATGTAGAGAGTACTGGGCTTTGAGTTGATGTCGGTTCAAATTTACTTCCAACACTTACCAGCTGAGTGACTATGGGCAAGTTAGTCATTCTCTCTTGGCCTTAAGTTCTTCATGTATAAAATGAGAAAATTGGACTAGATAACTTCTAAGGTCCCTTACAACTTTTAATCTCCAGTCTAGTTTAGATGCTTAATTCAGATATGTTTGAGCTACTGTTACTGCTAGTAAAAGAAGTGTCACTACGACAACTTCTCCCTATTTTCCTTAGCTTGTTCCTCAATCTGGAAAGGGCTTCTGCTCTTGCTAATCATCTGAGTGTTTGAGACCTCCAATCTCTCATTGTTTGAACATTGCTAGAGAAGGGGCATAATTAGACTCAAGGACTGGTCTATCTAGTTTCAATTCAACAGAACCAGATGTCCCTGCCTGGATCTTCTAGACACTCCACCAGAGTGCCAACTCAAGACTTTGACTCCACCTCTCTCAGTGTGAGGACTGGAGGGTAGAGGACCAAACTCCTCACAATGCCTTCTTTTCTAGAGGATAGGGATTGGACTCTTAGATCCTTCCACTTTGCATCACTGCTCAATCTGGTTTCACCTCCACCAAACAAGATGCTTTCTGGTGTTCCATCCCTCAATTCTCCACCCCTGGCCCTTCACTTCCTCCTTTTGTGTGTGTTGTCTCCTCCTTTAAACTCTAAGACCACTGAGGGCAGGGATTGTCTTTTTTTTTAATTAGCTGTATCTCCAGCTCCTATCGGAGAAGGTAACTATTTAATGTTTATTGGATTGGAGTGACTTCTCCAGACCTACAATTCTCCAACCATTTAAAGATCCAGAGAGGTTCTTCTGTCACACACTTGCATCATCTTGTTTCATATTCTTTTACCCTGTGGTAGTATAGATATGAGTAGGGAAACATAGTCAAATATTTTCTGTCTCATTTGTTACATCTAACTTTACTCATATTAATAGACATATGTCCTGTCTCTCCACTTCATCTCTTGGTGAAAATAAGAGTTAGCAGTAAGTTACCTTAACTTCCTAAACTGGGATAACATATAACCCAATTGGACTAACTAATTTCCCAATTGGACTAACATATAACTAAAAGAACCTCTTATTTAACAACATTTTGAGACAGAGGGGTACTTCTCAATTTTTTAAATTTTAAATAGGCTTATTTTTTTTATATCATATAATTTCCCTAGTATCTCTCCCCTTCTCAGAAAGTCATCGACATAACAAATAGTATGTATGTAGGTATGTTATATATCATATATAATATAGTATTATATAACATATATAATATATAAATTATGTTATAAAATAATATTTTATATTATTATATAACTATATGTGATATTTAATATATCATATATAACCCATGTATACATATGTCTGTTGTTAACATATCTTGGATATCAAAACCTTATCAGAGAAATGTAATACAAAGCAGTTTTTCCCTTCTTTATCCTTAATATATTCTATTTGCATAGAAGTATTTTTAGTTTCATATAATAAAAGTTATTTATTTTATTTTGGTGATTGTCTCTATTCCTTATTTTATAGTATGATCTTAAATATTAAGATCACGACTCCATTTAGATGTATTTTGGAATATAGTATAAGTAAGGTATTAGTCTATGCCTAATTTTTGCCATATTGTTTTTTGAATTTTTCTCAGTTGTTTTTGATTTGGTTATATGATAAAAATGAACAAGTAGGATTTTCTTGTTTTAAATTGTATTTAAAAAAAAATAGGCAACTAGATGGTGCAGTGGATAGAGCATCAGCCCTGGATTCAGGAGGTCCTGAGTTTAAATCCTAACCTCAGACACTTAATAATTGCCTAGCTCTGTGACCTTGGGCAAGTCACTTAACCCCATTGCCTTAAATAAAATTTTAAAAAAATATTTTTTTCACTTCATCCAACATTTAATAAACACTTTAAACATCTACAATATGGGAAATATGGGTTGTGTTTGAGAAATGCAACGAGTTAATGCTTGTAGACTACTAAAAAGCTCCATATACATAAATACAAAATGCAATTGGTCACATATAATTGAATTTGTAATTTACTAAAGCATTAAGTACTATATATGCATATGTATATCATGTACAGTGATGATCTTGATAAAAATTGAGAGGTAGAAGGATTTTGAGGTCTCAATTGGACAGATAACAGAATTATGATTCATAAGGCAGAATGAACGAGAGTGATAAAATATTATGATCAAGTAAAGAAATTCCAGTGTTTGTGAACATGAAAGTAGGACAGTTGTGGGTAATGACAAAATCAAAAGTATGAACATCTCTGTGTGTAGCTGAGGTGGAGTAAAGGAATAAACCATGGGAAATGAGTAAATTAAAGAACTGGTAAATTAGAATGTTTGAGGGAACATCAATATGTGTGTGTGTGTTGAAATTCATATGAGAGCTAGAGTTGAGTTGGAGAAAACATTGTGAATTAGGCATGGACTCACTGAGTGTAGAGAGTTTCCTGAAGCTTCATAGATCATATTGCTCAGAATCTTACTTGCTTTATCTGTTTGGATTGAATTAACTTCAAAGGAGTAGAGGGTTTTCAATGATGATGGTGGCTAAAAAACCTAAAAGTAGCTATTGTGAGCAAGCAGTATCTAGATTCCACCATAATCAAGTAGTTGTAGGATATGAATGAAAGTACAGCTAGTATTGAAGGGCATTGTCAGGAATTTCATAGCATCAGGAGCTAGTTAGGTTTCAAAGGAAAGATTAGATAAAATTAAATTTGTTATCTAAAGAGCAACCATTTCAAGACAGCATAGTGCAAGGGATGGGTAAATCTGAAGTGTAATATTTGAGGGACAAAAATGTAAAGACAAAGGTGAAAAGTCTGATACCTATGAACTTTCTTCCTAACAGAACAGAAATAATGCACATATGGAGGTATGTTCAAAATATACAAGGTTATCTTGGAAGGCAAGATGTTAGAAACTGGTCTAAGGAGACAAACTCACGTAGAAAGTGGCACTTGAGCTATGTCTTTTTTTTCAAAGTATGTTTGCCTAAGTGTCCTTGGACTTGAATTTTTTAATTTTATTTTCCTTAAAAATGCTTATCTTTAGTATTTTATTTTCCCCCAATTACATAAAAAACAATTTTCAACATTTGTTTTTTTTTAACATTTGTTTTTAATATTGGATTCCAAATTCATTCTCTTCCTCTCCTCCATCCCCTCACTGAGAAGGCAAGCAATTTGATATAGGTTATACATGCATAATCATGTATAACATATTTCTACAATAGTCATGTTGTAAAAGAAAACATAGATCAAAACTTAAAAGACCCAAGAAAAAGAAAGTTAAAAAAAAAGTATGCTTCAATCTATATTCAGACTCCATTGGTTATTTCTCTGGGAATAGATAGCATTACTTCAGAATTGTCTTAGAATTGTTTTACTGAGAATAGCTAAATCATTCAAGTTAATTATCTTACAATATTGCTGTTATTGTGTACAATTTTCTCCTGGTTCTACTCATTTCACTTTGTATCAGTTCATATAAGTCTTTCCAGGTTTTTCTGAGATCATCCTGATCATTTTTTTTTCTTTTTGGTTTATTTATTTTACATTATTACAACAATCTTATTGTGAGAGTAAACATATTACCCCCTCCCCCCCCCCAAAAAAAGATAGAGAAACCTCAAGAATAGTGTGAGAGAAAAAAAAAGTGAACTTCAGTTCGTGTTCAGATTCCAATGGCTCTGTCTCTAGGATGAATTGCCTTTTTTATCATAAGTCCACCAAAGAAATTGCTTCACGATTTTTCCCACAGTTGCTATTACCATCTGTATTTCCCTCTACTCCAGTTTATTCCATTCGCTCTCTCCTTTCATCCTGTCCCTGTGTGTTGTATCTGAATACCCTCTCCCATTATCTTCCCTCTCTTCTATCACCTACTCCCCCTTCCCTCCCATACCTCCTTATTTTTCTCTAAGGACAAGACAAATTTCTTTACCCTATTAAGTGTGTATGTTATTTCCTCTCTGAGCCATTTGTTTTTTAGATTTTTTGCAAGGCAAATGGGGTTAAATGGCTTGCCCAAGGCCACACAACTAGGTAATTATTAAGTGTCTGAGACTGGATTTGAGCCCAGGTACTCATGACTCCAGGGCCAGTGCTTTATCCACTTTGCCACCTAGCCGCCCCTCCTGAGCCATTTCTGATGAGAATGAAGGCTCGTTCACTCATTCCTCCTTGCCTTCCCCCAATTCCATTACATAGCAAAAGCTTTATCTTGACTCTTATTGTGAAATATCTTAGTCCCTTCTTTCTCTCCTTTCCCTTCCTCCCAGTACTTTCCTTTATCACTTATTGACTCCATCTTTTTACTATATTATACCATTATATTTAGCTCCTTCCTGTGTCTTGTCTATATATGCTCCTTCTAATTGCTCTTATGAATGAGAAAGTTCATATGAGTTATTAGTATCTTCTTCCCATGCAGAAATACAAACAGTTCAACATCATTAATTTCCTCATAATTAATTCTCTTCCACCCCTCTCTGTGGTTCACCTGAGTCCTGTACTTGGAGATCAAACTTTCTGTTCAGCTCTGGTTGTTTCAATAAGAAAGTTTGAAAGTCCCCTGTTTCATTGAAAGTCCATCTTTTCCCATGAAAGAGGAGGTTCAGTTTTCCTGGTTAGCTGATTCTCAGTTGTAAACCAAGATCTTTTGCCTTCTAGAATATCATATTCTAAGCCCTATGAGCACTTAATGTAGATGTTGCCAGATCCTGTGTAATTTCTGACTAAAGAGCCAAAGTAGTTGAATTGCTTGTTTCTAGAAGCTTTAGTATTTTCTCTGTGACTTGGGGAGTTCTGGAATTTTGCTATAATATTCCTGGGAGTTTTTCTTTTGGAATTTCTTTCAGGAGGTGATTGGTAGATTTCCTCAATTTCTATTTTACCCTCTGCTTCTAGGATCTCAGGGCAATTTTTCTGTATTATTTCTTGAAAGATGAAGTCTAAGCTCTTTTCCTGGTTGTAATACTTTTTAAATTATCTCTCCTAGATTTGTTTTCAAGGTCAATTGTTTTTCCAATGAGATATTTCACATTTTCTTCTAATTTTTGCTTCTTTTGGTTTATTTTTGTTTCTTTTGCTTCTTTTGGCACGGTTTTATTTGTTCCTGGTTTCTTGCAAAGTCATTGGTTTCCTTTAGTTCCGTTATACATTTGAAGGATTTATTTTCTTCAGAGAGCTTTTTCCAGCTGGCCAATTCTGATTTTTAAGGCACTGTTTTCCTCATTTGCCTTTTGTGTTGCTTTTTTCATTTGGCCTAAACTGGTTTTTAACATATTATTTTTTTATTTTTTTTTTAATTTATTTTTTATTCTCATTTTATACAAATGTTTTTCTTTACATTAATAAAATATACTTGTTTACAAGTAAACAGAATACCCCTCCCCCCATGAATATAGATAGACTTGCTTGGGCAAAAAAGTAAAGGGGGGAGAAAAAAAATTAAAATTAAAAAAATAATAGTAATAACTGTAGGTACGGCCAGGTGGTGCAATGGACGAAGCATCAGCCCTGGAGCCACGAGCACCCGAGTCCATATCCAGCCTTGTAAACCCAATAATCATCCAGCCATGTGACATGCAAGCCACCCGATCCCCACTGCCCTGCAAAAACCAAAAAGAAGGGAAAAAAAAAGACCCAAAATAAACTAAAATAGTAATAATAGTAGGGGTGGCTGGGTGGCAGACAGAGCATTGGCCCTTGAGCCAGAAGCACCTGGGTCTGAATCCGGCCCCAGACACCCAATGATCACCCTGCTATGTGGCCCCAGGCAGGCCACCCAGCCCCACTTGCCCTGTACCCTCCCCCAAATAATAATAACAAAAAATGTGTTTCAGTCTTTGTTCCAACACCATCAACTCTGTCATGAGTGGATCACATTGTTTATAAGTCCATCACAAAAGTTACTTCCATATTTTTCCAACGTTGCCATTGCTGATCGCAACTCCCTCCTTTCTTATTTCTCCACTACCATGTACTATATTTTCTCTCTCCTTTCACTCTGACTCTGCTGTAGGGTTGCTGAGTGGCACAGCAGACATATCCCTGGTCCTGGGGCCAAGAAGCCCTGAGCCCCCATACCACCCCTTAGGCCCAGAATCCACCTGGCCCTATGGTCCTGGGCAGGCCATCCAATCCCAGCCCCTTGCAAGAAGTAAAAAAAAGAAAATGTGTTATATCTGACCACTGTCCCCCCATGGTCCATCCTCTCCTCTTTTTATTTACATCCCCACCCCTTCCCCCTGCTCCCCCCCTCCTTCTTACTCCAGTTGTCTATACCCCATTGAGTATATCTGCTGTTTCCTCTCCTAGCCATCTCTGATGAGAGCAAAGGTTCCCTCATTCCCCCTTGCCTCCCCCCTTCCATATCATTGCAATAGCTCATTGTAATAAAAAAAAAATCTTATTATGTGAAATAGCTTGAACTATTCCCCCTCTCCTTTTTCTTTCTCCCATTCCATTTCCCTTTTTTTCCTATTGACTTCATTTTTACACCATATTTTATCTTCGAATTCAGCTTTCTCCTGTGCTTCAACTATTAAAGCTCCCTCTACCTGCTCTATTAATTGAGATGGTTCATATGAATATTATCAGTATCATTTTTCTATACATGCAGTTCATCCTCATTAAGTCCCTCATATTTCCCCCCTCTCCTCCAATCTCCATGTTTCACCTGAGTCCTGTATCTGAAGATCAAACCTTCTGTTCAGCTCTGGCCATTCCAAAAGGAACCTTTGAAATTCCCCTGGTTCATTGAAAGTCCATCTTTTTCCCTGGAAGAGGACATTCAGCCTTGCTGGGTAGTTCATTCTTGGCTGCATTCTAAACTCTCTTGCCTTCCGGTATATTGTATTCCAAGTCCTATGAGCTTCCAATGTAGCTGCTGCTAAGTCCTGTGTGATCCTGACTGCAGCTCCACGATATTTGAACTGTGTCCTTCTGGCTGCTTGTAATATTTTCTCTTTGACTTGGGAGTTCTGGAACTTGGCTATAATATTCCTAGGGGTTGTTTTTTTTGGGATCTCTTTCTCTGGGGGATCGTTGGATTCTCTCCATTTCTATTTTGCCCTCTGCTTCTAGAATATCAGGGCAATTTTCCTGTAGTAATTCTTTGAAAATGATGTCAAGGCTCTTTTCCTGATCATGACTTTCAGGTATTCCAATAATTTTCAAATTATCTTTCCTAAGTCTGTTTTCCATATCAGTTGTTTTTTCAATGAGATATTTCACATTTTCTTCTAATTTTTCATTTTTTTGGTTTTGAAGTATTGATTCCTGATTTCTGGTAAACTCATCAATCTCCCTGAATTCTATTCTTTGTCTGAAGGATTTATTCTCCTCAGAGAGTTTTCTTATCTCTTTTTCCATCTGGCCAATTTCACTTTTTAAAGCATTCTTCTCCTCAATAACTTTTTGAACTGTTTTATCCATTTGACCTAAGCTGTGTTTTAGCATGCTATTTTCTTCAGCATTTTTTTGGATTTCCTTGACTAAGCTGCTGACTTCATTTTCATGTTTTTCCTGCATCTCTCTCCTTTCTTTTCCCAGTTTATCTTCTAACTCCCTCATTTGATCTTCAAAGTCTTTTTTGAGCTCTATCATAGCCTGAGCCCAATTTCTGTTTTTCTTGGAGTCTTTAGATGCAGGATCTTGTGCTTCCTCATCTTCATACTGAGTGTTTTGATCCTTCTTGGGCTCATTTGTGAAATATTTCTCAATGGTCTTCCTCTTGTTTCTTTGTTCATTTTCCCAGTCTAAGCCTGTTTTTTGGGGCTACTTCCTGAGCTTTTGGGACACTCCCACAAGGATCTCAGTGTGTGAGGTTCTGTCCTCCCTGCTGGTCTGTGAATGACCATAAGTGCCCCACTCTGCTAAGGGGCTGAGGTGGGGGGGGGGCGCCTGCTGTTCTATGGGGGGGGCCTAGACTGTGATCAGGATCTGAATGTGGTCAGAGCTCCAGAGTCCTGTTCCAGGGGCAGAGGACAGAGCTCTGCAGTCTCTCTTCACTCCCCTCCCTCAGCTCAATGGGCTCATGCCCTGGGGGCTCCTGCTTACCGGCTCCACCTGCTTCTGTTTCTGGGTCTAGGCTGCCGAGAAAGACCAGGCTGTGTGCCCTGAGGGTTGGGATCCACGTGCTTGCTCTGGCAGAGGTCCCCTGCTGTTCCCCCACTTTGTGCCAGTGCTCCCCGGGGTGCAGCTCAGGAGACTCCCCCCACTGCTGTGAGCTGAGGCTCCCAGCACCCTGGGGCTGCCTCCAGGAGGCTGAAGTTCTTTGGCTCTGGCGGGCCACCCCTCTGGTGGGCTGCCCCTCCGCCCTGGGGAGCAGAGCCTTTCTGCTCTTTTCCAGGTTACCTTGAATAGGAGAACTGCCTCACTGGGTCCCTTTGTGGGTTCTGTCTCTCAAAAGTTTAGTTAGAGTCCTTAGTTTATGAGTTTTTATCAGAGAGCTCCTAAGACTCAATCCCTTCATGTCGCCATCTTGGCTCCGCCCCCTAACATATTATTTTCTTCAGTTTTTTTTTTTGTATTTCTTTCACCAAGCTGCTGATTTAGTTTTTATGATTTATCTGCACCAATTTTCCCTCTACCTCCCTTAATTGCTTTTCAAAATCTTTTTTGAGTTCATCCATAGCCTGAACTCATTTTCTATTTCTCTTGGAGGTTTTAGATACAGAAGCTTTTGACCTGATATCTTCTGAGTATGTATTTTGATACTCCATACAACCAAAGTAATTTTCTGTGATCATATTCTTCTTTTTTCTGTTGTTTGCTCATTTCCTCAGCCTATGACTGATTTACTGTGCTTCCAAAGCTTTAGTTTTTTTTTGGGGGGACATCCCACAGGGTCCCCAATTCCTCCAAGGTCTTACGAGAAGCTCTGATTGCTCTCTTGCCTGTGCTCTGGGCTATGGGTGATCAAAGGCCCTCCCCTCTGCCCTGGAGCCGTGAGGAGGGTCCCTCCTTGGCTATGGTGGTATGGGGGCCCAAACTGCACCCTGGATCTGAGTGCAGGCAAATAGCTGAGTTCTGCAGTCTCCTCCAATCCCCTTACTGTCTGTGGGCTGTGCTCTGGAAGTGCTGGGTAGCTTCCCCAATTCCTGCTGCAGGTTCTCTCTGCAGGGCTGCTCTGAGGCTGGCGCTCACTCTGGTACAGCAGAGTTTTCTCATCAGCCCTTCAGGCTGTCCCCAGTGATCCCTGGGCCAAGAGATCTGGAAACTGCCCCCTCTGCCATGGACCCAAGCACCTCCAAGCACCCAGGCACCCACAGGGCTGTTCCTGGAGGGCTGGAACTGGTTTGCTCTGGCCTGTATGCATTGCTACAGATCTTCCAAGTTGTCTTGAACTGGGAAATTACATCACATAGTCTTTCTGTGGGTTCTGCCCCTCTAAATTTTGGCTAGAATCATAATTTGATGACTTTTGGAGTTTTGGGGGGGAACAAGTTTCCAACAATTCCTGCTTTCATGCCACCATCTTGGCTCCACTCCTAAAAAATATTTTTCCCAGAATAAACTTTGCCAGTAATCTAAAAGAGATCTAGTTATCAATGGGTTAGACTTCTTTGCTGCCATATTTAACCTCTTTAGTTTGTCTCCTTTTCGTTAGGTTGGGTTTTTTTTGGCAAGGCAATGGGGTTAAGTGACTTGCCCAAGGCCACACAGCTAGATAATTATTAAGTGTCTGAGATTGGATTTGAACTCAGGTCCTCCTGACTCCAGGGCTGGTGCTCTGTCCACTGCACCACCTAGCCACCCCAGTTTGTCTCTTTTTATCTATTTGGTACCTTGAGCAAAATTTGCTTGGTTTTTCATCAGAAGGAATAATACTTGACCCATTGCTAAATTAATGTCTACATTCCATTTTCAAGTCCATCAATAGTTTTTCCCCACAATAATTTTACCATGAAATATCATTCTAAAAATAATCTTTGAAAACTGAATTTTTAGTGCAGTATCTTGTTTTGTTTGAGCATTTTATATGAGCATATATTAAATGGTTGTTTGAGTCTGTGATTTTAGAGGAATTTTCATTTCATTTTTGTGCCCTTAAAAATGTAGACTGTCATTCTATCTTTTATCCCTTAGTTTCTCCAATTCTATATTATGCATACTCTGCTAAATTTTCCTTAGTATTCAATTGACTCTTTTTTTTTTTAGGTTTTTTTTTTTTTGGCAAGGCAATGGGGTTAAGTGGCTTGCCCAAGGCCACACAGCTAGGTAATTATTAAGTGTCTGAGGCCGGATTTGAACCCAGGTACTCCTGACTCCAGGGCCAGTGCTCTATCCACTGTGTCACCTAGCTGCCCCCTCAATTGACTCTTAAGTGAAATATCTTAGCCCCTTCTTTCTCTCATTTCTTTTCCTCCCAGTACTTTTCTTTATCATTCATTGACTCCATCTTATTACTATATTATTCCATGATATTCAGCTCCTTCCTGTGTGCCTATGCTCCTTCTAATTGCTCTTATGAATGAGAAAGTTCATATGAGTTATTAGTATTTTCTTCCCATACAGGAATACAAACAGTTCAACATCATTAAGTTCCTCATAATTAATTCTTCTCATCCATCTTCTTTAATGGTTCATCTGAGTCCTGTACTTGGAGATCAAACTTTTTGTTCAGCTCTGGTTGTTTCAATAGGAAAGTTTGAAAGTCCCCTGTTTCATTGAAATATAATGCCTTATGTACTCCAGAGAAATTGATTTTATGCACATATGAAATGCTAGTTTTTATTTCATCTTCCTTGGCCAATTTCTTTTTTTATTATAATAAATTCTATATTACTGTTAGATTCTTGCTTACAGGAGATCAAAGCTAAAGCATAAAATTCTTCTACATGACTTTGTTACCTATTTCGCTAAAAATCAACATTATCATTTCCATTTCCCTGAGGTCATCAATTAAAATGGTTCCAGTATGTGCAGAGAATTTTTTTTATGCTAAATTGCAAAGATGCTCTACAAATTTATTTCAAGTTTCTGAGGGAAGAAGGTGTTAAGATTTCAAAAGAAGAGGGCAGATAGGTGGCACAGTGGATAGAACACTGGCCCTGAAGTCAGGAGTACCTGGGTTCAAATCCGGCCTCAGACACTTAATAATTACCTAGCTGTGTGGCATTGGACAAGCCACTTAACCCCATTTGCCTTGCAAAAAAAACCCAACAAAACCTTAAAAAAAGATTTCAAAAGAACATTATAGTAAATATATGGTATATAAACAGTACATAGATACTATATGTATTATATGCAGCAAATATATCTAATACATATTTACTATATGTAGTAAGCATATATAAATATGTAAGTTCAGCAACATCTTGAAATCAAAGGAGAAGTTTTTCAATAGTAAAAGATAAAAGAGCAATTTAAAATTGTGAATTATAATTAACATTCATTACCTATGTGATTATAGGTGTTGGGAGGAATTCTCACAGAATTAAATTTTCACTTAATATTCAATTTAAGCGACTTTCATCTTTACATGAAATAAGGCTTTTGTTCATTGAAATTCTTGAACTTAGTGTCTATAAACATTAATTTAACTATTGGTATCCTCAGTGTGAGAAATTTGTTTAGTGATCAGTGAGTGGACAAACTTTTGGAGTAAATGAATCATCTCAAAGTTGAGATTCTTGTTAGAAATGAAACTAGAAGATAAAAGGAAGTTATAATTAAATAAAAGGATGGCTCATGGGTCTTTCCTGGAGAATAAAACAAAGGAATAGGTTTTATTGTTAATCTAAAAGGAATGAGAAACATTTCATGCTATATTTCATCATCTAGTATTATAGACTTTGTGATAAATATTTGCAAATACAAATAATTGCAGCTTAGGTGCCAATATCTGAAACAACAACAATAACAACAATAACAACAAAGAGAAAGTAGAGAAGTCTACTAAGAATGTGGTAAAATCCTCTGAATGTAACTATAATTAGTGTTAAGGTGGGCATAGGTAAGCATGACAAAAAATTGTGTTGGTAAATATGCTTTAGGAGTAAGAAAAGAGATATAGAACAAAGATTTATAGACTGTATAAAAACCTCATACATACATATCATAAATAATTTCTTCGAGAGGCCCTGGATGGTGAACATAGAATAATATCACAAAAAAAATGAAGCTAATACAGGAGAAACAATTGTTAACTGATGTGAGATCTATTTGCAAATTGGCTACTATGCCCATCTATAATAGAGAAATGACAGAAATAAATACCAAATTGGAAGAATAAAAATTCAAACTTACAGTATATTATTGAGGTCATTCTAATTTGACTTGATTAAACAAATTGTTGATATTTCCAAATGAGAAATAGATAAAAGAAAAGACATTGAAATAGATCATTACCATTTCCTAAGGAAGGATTTCTCAATGTAAATCAGTAACAAAAAAAATTAAAATCAGTTGGCAAACTTTTAATTTCTTTGCCAAATGAAGAGATCTGGCAGTCCTGGGCAACACTAATTTAGCATATATTGGTAAAATGTTAAAGGATGACAAAGGATCATGAGCATTATAACCTTTAAAACAGAATCATTGAAATGAAAAACAAGTTTACAAAAAAACTTGTTGAATGATTCAATTAAGCCAGACGATCTTGAAAGTTTTTTTAAATTTTTTAAAAATTTTTATTTAGGTTTTTTTTGTAAGGCAAATGGAGTTAAGTGACTTGCCCAACCCCACACAGCTAGGTAATTATTAAATGTCTGAGGCTGGATTTGAACTCAGGTACTCCTGACTCCAGGGCCTGTGCTCTCTCCACTGTGCCACCTAGCCACCCCTTGAAAGTTTTTAAGGACAAAAGTAAGAGAAATATAGTAAACAGGAAAATGGAGGTGAGGAATGTAGCTTCCTGAAACAAAGTCTTTTTTTCATCAATCACACTTAAACCACTACATTTGCAATCTGATATCACAATCCTTGTTATGCATGATGAAGAAATGGAAATAGCTTCAAAGAAATAAACATGCCTTAAAGTGAGCAGAATATACCCAGAAGAGTTCCATTCCTTTTTTTTCTCTTTTTTTAGGTTTTTGCAAGGCAAATGGGGTTAAGTGGCTTGCCCAAGGCCACACAGCTAAGCAATTGTTAAGTGTCTGAGACCGGATTTGAACCCAGGTACTCCTGACTCCAGGGCCAGTGCTCTATCCACTACGCCACCTAGCCGCCACGTTTCTCTCTTTTTTTAATTTATATTTTTATTTATTTACACACTACTAAAATAGTCTTGTTTTAAGATTAAACATAATCTCCTTCACCCCCACAAAACTAAAAATCCTCATGAGAAATAAAATGAAAAAAAGAGGAAAAAAAATGTGCTTCAGTCTGTGTTCTGATACTATCAGCTCTGTCTCTGGGGTGGATCAAATTCTTTATCATAAGACCATCAGAGAAGTCACCTCCATATTTTTTCCCACAGTTGCTGTTGCTGATTGTAATTCCCTCCATCCATTCCTCCCTACTACCATCTATTATATTTTCTCTCTCCTTTCTCTCTGTCCCTCTCCTAAAATGTGATATGGGGCAGCTAAGTGGAACAATGGACCGAGCACTGGCCCTGGGGCCAAGAGGCCTCAAACCAACATCCCACCCCAGAGATCCAGCAACCATTGGGCCCCATGGCCCAGACAGACCACCCAAGCCCACCACCATGCAAAAAAGTAAAAAATTAAATATGTTATATCTGACAGTCATCTCTCATGATATACCCTCTCCTCTATCACCTATATCCCCCCTCCCCTGTCCCCTTTCTCCCATACCCCTTTTCTCCTTTTTTCCTCTAGATTTCTATACCTTATTAAGTATGTATATTGTTTCCTTTCTGAGCCATTTCTGATGAGAATGAAGGCTCTTTCATTCCCCTTCACTTTCCTCCCTTCCATACCTTTGCAAAAGCTATTTCTTGACTCTTTCACATGAAGTATCTTAGCCTATTCCACCTCTCCATTCCTGGGATGCCATGATTTTGAGGGTACTGAGGGATTTTCTGAAATCATGACCAAAAATTGCCTTGAAAGTGAAGATAGTACAATGTCTGGCACAAGATGGGCACTTATTAAATATTTGTTGATTATTTGTTGTAAAAAAAAATAGTCTGAGTCAAGTAAAATGCTATTTTACAGGAATTCTCTCCAAAAATGTTTCTCCTGTGCATACATAGTATTGAATTACCAGATAAAATTTTTATATATAGGACAAACATATATATATGTTTGTCTATTTTAGTAGTGTGTAATATGTATATATGTATGTCTATTTTAGTAGTGTGTAATATATATATACATATATATATATAGGACATACATATGCATTCCAGTTTTGATGCTTCATTTTGTATTTAAAATTCACACACACACACACACACACACACACACACACACACACATATGGAGTTTGGTACTCAACACTTATATATGTCACAGCTTCAAAGGTTGGGTATTATTGCCTATAAGTTTCTGTTCTCGATGAAATGTGCCATGAATGAATAATTTTATTTCAAACTAGATGTGGAAAAGGCCCACTCAATTTAGATTAAGAAGATGGGGCAGGGATGTTAAGATAGATTTCATAATAATTAACAACTGGTAGAATATACTAAAGTAGACTTTATTTTCTTTCCAACTAGATGACCCTTGATGTCCTTTCCAGTGCTAGATTATTCTTCGGGCAAAGTTCATGAGACTTTACACTTCTAATAGCCCTAATCTTTTGAGTGTCTATCTGTCTCTCTGTTCCCTAAACCCTAGAAGACCTAAAAGATTTCCATTTCTTCCACCTGGCCATTAGTTCCTATGGAATGCTTTTGTCAGAGACTCCTTTAGCAGTTAAGAGAATGAGAACATTTATTCCAATGAATAACAGGTATTCATTGGCAAATATTCCCCAACTGTTCTTTCTGTTGTTGACAGAACTGTCTGTCACTGTTGGAAATTAGAACCAATAGTCTTGGGGGCTGAGGTCAACTAAGTATTCACTGACAAAATCTTGGCTTGTCTCTGTTCTATGTAACACATTTGCTAACCTAATAGCAGTTAGGGTATGGTATATGCTTAGCTCTCTTTTTTCCTTTCTATTTCTGCCTTTAATTCATATTGTGCTTTCTTTTCCATTTTTACTGAGTTGCAAGTCAAAAAATCACATTTAAGTCTAATTATGATTTTTAATTTCTTCCTTTGACATTACCACTTCATTTTCTCCAATTCTTTGTTTATCTCTTACAACTTAGATAACCTCTGTTACAAGTTAGTGGGGACCTCTTTGCCTTGATTTAATAACTTTTTTCCTGGTCCATTTCTGATAATTTAATTCTATATTTTCTGCTTCCAAATCATATTTCATTATTTCATATTATGTTGCAAGGCCTTGTCTCTCCATCTCTAAGTAGGTCACCTCATTAGTTTTCACATTTAATTTTATGTCTTCTTTCTGCTTCGGTTTCTGTTTCCCTTGTAAGCTAATTTATTTTTTTCCTTTAATGAGCTAAAAATGTTTTATTTCAAGATATGTGAATTACAGTGCCCAATCTATACAAGTTTCTTCTTTAATTCCACATGGCTTAAGGCCTATGCAATTTAAAAAATATTCTACATATAATATGGTTCTAGGATATCATATCAAATTACTAAGCAGAATTTATTTTCTTCCTAAAACGTTTTTTTTTTTTTGAGTTTGGCCTTTTGCTTAATTATGGTGGCAAATGTTCCTGCTGGCAATTGTATAGCAGTTACTTATCTCTTTACTTAGTTCTAATTTCATTTAGCTATTTCAGGCACCATTGCCAGTGTTTTATAACTAGACTTGTATATAATTTCTTGAGAAACAATGCAATCTTAAATTATTTGAGCAAGTCATACTCTCTAATTTTAAAGCAAATATCTAAATGTCACCTTTGCTGTTATCTAAAAGGTAAAGCTACAATTTTATAATTTTATGTAGGTTACATCTATGTAGTCATATGAAATATATTTCTATATTAATAATGTGAAAGATAACATAGACCAACCCTTCCTCACACACATAAAGGAAAAAAATAGTATGCTTTGGTCTGTAGTCAGATAGCATTTTTAATGTAAGTCCTTCAGAATTGTTTCACATTTTTGTATTGCTGAGAACAGCTAAGTTGATCATATAACTGCAATATTATTTTAAGAATGACATTAAGTGAATAAATCCTTTTTACTTTTATAAATATCCAAATTAACTACAAAGGACATATGAAGGACGATGTTATCTTTATCCAGAGAAAGACTGTTAAATAGAAGTATGTATAGAATGATTTTGAATATACATATATATTACACATATATACATATTTGTGTCTAATAGTAGCCATCTTTAGAGGGGAGGGATGGAAAAAAGAAAAAAAAAGAAATTTACATTCCAGCTTTATTGTATACCTAAAAGGAATAGCAAATTGTACTTAATAGATTTGTAGTTTCATGATGATCATCTTTTTAAATTATTCTGTTTTTGCAATGCTCATTTTATTCCATAAATTAAAAATAAAATAAATTTAAAATATTCTTATTTGATATTTTCCTATTTCTACTCTTCACTTTGTATTGGTTCATGTAAGACTTTCCAAATTTTTTGAAAGCATCCTATTCATAATTTAATATAGCACAATTAGTATTCCATCACAATCAACAACATTTTAGCCATTACTCAATTGACAGACATCCCCCCTGCTCAATTTTCAATTCTTTGACACCACAAAAAGAACTGCTATAAATGATTTTATATATAGGTCAATTTCACATTTTCTTTTTTTTTTAGGGTTTTTTTTTTGTGAGGCAAATGGGGTTAAAGTGGCTTGCCCAAGGCCACACAGCTAGGTAATTATTAAGTGTCTGAGGTCGGATTTGAACACAGGTACTCCTGATTCCAGGGACATGCTCTATTGACTGTGCCACTTAGCCATCCCCAATTTCATGTTTTCAAAGGAGAAAAACCAACAATTTGTTCAAACTACACCCCCAAGGATGGTTTCCAAACTAAAAGGCTGCTACTACTCTTTGCTGTAGGCTTCCATGTAAGAAGAAAAATCTAATGAAATAAGGGAATTGTCTAGGATAATTGAGAAACACTATATGAGATAAAAGATAGGAGAAGCTAATCAGTAAGAGTAAAAGCATATGAAATTTTTGTTGTTTATAAATCAGCCAGTTGGGCAAGTGGAAGGATTGAGGGGCCTTATCGCCAGTAAAAATGTATTTGAAATAAGATTCATCCGGTCTTGAATCCTAGCACTGTCACTCTTGCAAAAACCAATGCAACCTACCCTTGAATGACCTGTTTTTGCTTTTTTTTTTTTTAACCAAACTGTAATTTAAAAGCAAACACTAGGGGTCTCTACTAGATTTGTTAAAAACACTCTGGGAAGATGTCGATATGTTAATGGATAGATGCTTGGATTATATAGCCTTTCAATCGAACTTAAGAAACTGGGCCCAGCTCCAAGAGAAGGGGGTTCAATCCAACACTCCTTTTTGGAGGTATAAGAAATAAAGCATCCCCTTCTTCCCAGACAATAACTTCTGATCTTTAGTCACTAAATAATAAGGTGCTTGGTTGGCTGAATCCTGATGAATAAGCCAACTCTATAGTTAGCCAGAAGTGGTAGTAGTAGGGGTGGGCACATTTTCTTTATCTCATATGGAACATGAGATTTTCTGTACGAGTATATGGGCTAGGGGCAGAGAGGTGGCACAGTGGATAGAGCACTGGCCCTGGAGTCAGGAGGACGTTCGTTCAACTCTGGCCTCAGGCACTCTTGGGCAAGTCACTTAACCCCATTGCCTAAAATAAAAAAATAAAAATAAAAAAAGAGTAAATGGACTGGTAATATGATCAATTTGGGATATTCCCTGCAAGAAACCTGGATCTCAAGGCTGTTGTAGAGGGTCTGAAGTTTCTCCAGTCAGTCCCTTGTCAGTTCTTGCCCGTGTCGATCTCATTAAGCCTTTCCACCCATTATATCCCATATGATCCTAAGAAAATGAATATTTCTATGCCCACTTGTATAATGTGGGAAAAAACCTTGTCTCTGTGCCCAAGTACAATTTACATAAATTCTTGATTTTGTGATTCACTTCCCTCCTAATTGGGTTCTAGTCATAAATGGGATTGCTAGAAACTCAAGAATAAATTTATCATGTCAAAGGCAGCTTACTTTTAAAATTCAGGTATCTCAAAACCACAGAATAGGGTTCAGATGTGGGGTTCAAAATGGGGTGCCTAAGCTCACTAAATGGTAGCACCTATAGTATTGGTAATTCTTTTTTTAAGTCAGGACTGTCAGAAGTCCATTTCTGTTTATCATTGGCAGGTAGATGATGAGAGAGAAAGCAAGATGATGTAGAAATACAATATTTTTTTGCCCTGTGTTCTGTTGAATTTTGTAACACACTGGTAAATGAGGCAGTTAACCTTGGTCTGGTAAAAAGGAAACAAATGTACAAACTTTCATCTCCAAAAAAAAGAAATAAGAAGGAAAAAAAAGGACCAGCCAATTTTCCTACTGCTCCTGCAAGTTCCCACAGAGTGTCTGGAGCTTATAGCATTGTTTAGCTTGGCAGGGAGTCTCTTGCTACACACAGAAACCCTAGTTTCCTTGCTTTTTATTGAGAAAGCCTGTGTGGGTGTATGGGTGGATATGCATGAGTGAAAGACCTTGCTCGAAAGGTCTTATGTTCATCTTTTCCCAAGAGGTGAGTGATTTGGGTGGGGAAAGGATCCAAGATGCTTTAAAAAAATTCCTTTAAGAATTATGATTTTTTTAAAATTTTTTTTCTATCCCTACGGAGAAAAACCAACTGGAAACTAATTGCAACAGTCAAGCAGTGATAATGTGATCTAATACAAAGAAAATAAACCAAATCTGAGCTTTTCCCTACATGGAAAACACAGTCATCTAAGATTTTATAGCAAACATAGCTCTTTTTTTAAAAAACCATAGCTCTTTGTCACCTCTAAGGTACACATTTTGATAAACCAAAGAAAGGTGGCTTTCAGAAGAAAAAACAAGAGCTTTGGGATATTATTTCCATTTGATTTAATAAGATCCTCTGGGGACATCTCTTCGGCAAGATAATTTTATTTGTTAACTTTAACAAGGGTGCTCTGGTTACCATAGCAACATGTGTGCTGATCCCTTTGTCCAATGAGGCTGTAGTTTAGACCTGAGTGGGGATGTGGTAGCAGGGAGAGATTTAGGCCATATCTTTATTTGCAAAGGTTTTACATGATGGTATTGATGGTTTTGGATATCAGAATTTGTTCCTCTTTCCTTACTGTAGGACAAATTTTCCTGCAAACTATTGTAACCTTTAAGGGATAAATTAGTCTTTCCCCAATCTAAAATTGGCACATTAGTATATTTTTGTTGATGAAAAAATGATTAATTTGTTTTCCAAATCTAGATTTTAAATTATCTTACATCAAAGATGTAGATTGTATAGAGGATAAAGAATTTTCTTTGAAGATAGGAAAACCTGAGAACAAGTATTGGCTTAACATACACACTGCCTTTATTACTTGTCTCCACCCCTTCACTACTCCCACCAGTTTCCTCCTAGAATAGTTTCATATAATGTGCATTGGCAGAAGGAAGTCCCTGATCTGGAGATCCCTATAATCAATGAAATCACAGGTCCAGGTGAACCCATCACTATGATGGGAGATAAAAACAGTTGAATATCAGGGTTTGTGTTTGTTTTTTTCAGGATTTTAGTAATTTTGGAAGAAAAAAATTAACTAAAAGTCAGAAGATCTGTATTCAAAATCTTACTTTGTGGTGTGCCAATTTCATGACTTTGGAGAAATCATTTAAGCCTTCTGCATTCTGAAAAATGTGAATAAATTAGTGATGATAATATATGTGGATTTAAGGAAAATGTCTTATAAACCACAAAGTGCTACATAAATATGAGTTGTTATCTGGAAAAAAGGTTAACAAATTTAATACATACAATCCTCATCCCCAGACAAATTGATTTGCCAATGCTCCAAGGCTAAACCTTGAGGCATGTAATTCTCTAAACTTCTTAGCTCAAATACCTGCATACTTTCCTCCAAGATTATAATGCAAATCATGTATTTGGTCAGGTTCATCACTTTTGGAAAAGAGCATTTAGCTTAAGTTAACACAAAAAAAAAACATTTGGTACAAATGAGATAATTATAAAACACAGCACAAGTGTCAGGCACATAGTAAGCTCTCTCTATATGTTAGTTATTATTCTTGATATCCTTCCTAACATTTCTGATACATTTATGCACAAGTATACACAGAGTCCAGGGGAAACTGGGCTCCATCTTAGCATGTATGGCAAAGGAGTGATTCACAAATTCTATTTGTTGAAGGTCTTTTATTCTCCCATTTATGGGATGCTCAAGAAATTCCTATTAAGCACAGCGAATCTCCATCCATCTCTCCACGACTCCCAATACAGACATCGCCACTAGCTGGTCCAGGGAAATTGCTGCTGTTCTTGGGTAAGGCATGGGACATAGTAGGAAGATGGGAAGTCCAACATATTTTGGGCTTTTTGAAACTGGATACCCTCCTCAAAGGGGAATACCTGGTTGAATCCAAACTGAATTTTTCCTCCACTCCTGCCCAATCCCCAAGTGATTTTTTTCTGCTGGGGGCTTTTTACCATAACTTTGAAGTATCCTCCAATTTCCAGAAATCCTCTATTCTAAGTCACTTGATGCTGTTACACAGTCTCCCATGTTTCATTCCCTCATCCCAGCCAAGTACAGCAGACTTCTTGCCTGGTGACATTTCACTTCATCAAATAGCTTTCTATGGTAGTTTTACATTATTTCTATAGTAGATGATCAAATAGCTTTCAAATAGTTTTCCACTTAACCCAAGGTCTATGAGTGAATGGTTGAATAGGGAATTTGTAAGACACCTCTGTGATAATAAGCACCTTGCAAACCTTTTACCACCTTATAAATGACAGCTATCATTGATTGAGAAATATTTTCATCTAGTTAAGACATCTAGGTTAATGTGAAATGTAATGATTTTGACCCAACCTCATAAATACATCAATAAATCAGTCTAATTGCACTTAGCCCCACAGGTGGGTTCTTTCATATTAGAGGTACAATTAGCCAAGATATAAAAATTTCCATTGTAAAGTACTGTTAACTTTATTTTTCATTCCTAAATGCTGAAACTAGGACAAAGCAAAATTGATTCCCACCAAATTACTTTTTTCTTAGAATGAAGCTTCAAGGTCATTACCATCCTTAATATGACAGAGCGGATTAATGAGTTAAATTCAAAAGTTAACACTTTACCAAGAAACTGATATGCAGTGGAGGAAAGGTTGCATGGACAGATAAAACTATATTTACAATGCATGTCTGTGAGAGATAAACAATTCACAGGAGTGCTTTATGTAATATGGAATCCTTTGTCTTCTGCCTTCTCTAAAATGATTTTCATTTTCTATCACCTCTTCTCAGATGACTACAACAAAGGCAAATAGACTAATTTGAAGATCCTGATAAAACATTAATGTCAAGTGTTTAATTCTTCTGGAGCCTTTTGAAACTTTAGAATTCTTCTGATTATATTCAATAGTGTAGTAACTCTAGACACTCAGGAGGATGAATGATAATATAGAAATACAGAATGTTTCTAGGAAAACTTTGCATAGTTTCCATGCTGACAAGGCATTTATAAATTTAAATGGAAATAGTATCACTTGTACTGTGCTGTGACTCTGTAATTAGCTACTGGCTGTCACTGGGTGGATTGTTATGTGATTTCACTAAGACAATAAGGGTATATGAAAAAAGAATTTGAAGTGATTCAATAGTCTTATAAGATGGAAAAACCTGAAAAGCTGTAAAAATAGAAGTTTTTAATATTATATATGTAAATTTTTTCAAAGAAATATCTTGATAACTACATTTAATATGATCCTTTGTAATTGTATGTATTTTAATTTTTGCATTTAAAAATATTATTCAGTTATTCAAAGTGGTGTTCCATAGGCTTCACCAATTGCCAAATGGGTCCATGATACAAAAAAGTTTATGAATCCTTGCATTAAAGATCTGAATTCAAAATGGAACCACTGATATGATTTATGGCAGGTTCACCAAACAAAAGGCCTTCTTTACCATAAGGCCCCTCTCAGGTGCCATTACCATTGAGTTTCTTCACCAACTCTCCCCTCTTCCAATTCAATCATTTGAGTTTTTTGATAAACAAGTATCTCTCCAGGGCTGTGGTTAGCAAATTTCTACCTCTTTTCCCTTAATTTCTTTGATTTTGAGTTGTTTTCTCTGGAGGGGGAAAAAAAGAAAAGATCCTTTCCCTTACTGTCTCTCTTCAATCACACCTCTCCTATTCCTTCCTAATCTCTGTTCTTCTCTCCCCAACCTTCCAACCCTCCTTCAAGATCCCATGTTGCATCATGAACATTCATTTAAGCTCTTCTCCTTCTCTCATATATTATCCATCTTCTGGCACTCAGAGAATTCTGGTTTTCTCTGGCAGATACTTAATTTACCTCCCTCTAGATCTGGCTACTCCCCACTGCTAATTCTAGACTCTCCCTCAGAAACCCAGAATTTGAATTAGAAAGATCCTTAGAGATCATCTAGTCCAATCCATACCTGAACAAGAAACTCCATTAAACACATAACTGAGAAATCTAGCCTTTGCTGAAAGACAAAAAAGGAATCCCTAAGATATTTCATTCTACTCTGGAATTATTCTAATTGTTGGAAAACTTTTCTGTCTATCAAGCTTAAATTTACTCCCAGCTCTGATTTCTATTTTACAGTCAGCTTTATTTAAAGGTAAAAAAGCCTCATAAGCCAGACATACTTTAAAATTTAATCCACATTATTAAAATTCTCTCTATCACTTCCTTGAGTCTTGATAATCCACAAAATAATAAATGTTGTATAACTGCTCATAATGAAAATTTAATAACAAGTCTCCTTAGTGGGTAGCTAGGTGGCGTAGTGGATAAAGCACCGGCCTTGGAGTCAGGAGTACCTGGGTTCAAATCTGGTCTCAGACATTTAATAATTACCTAGCTATGTGGCCTTGGGCAAGCCACTTAACCCTGTTTGCCTTGCAAAAACCTAAAAAAACAAAAACAAACACACAAACAAAAAAAAAAACAAGTCTCCTTAGACTTTTAAGAGTTGGGTCCAGAACTCCTGCTTGGGACCAAGCCACTCTGTATTCTCCTTTTTTATTTTATTTTATGGGATAGAAGGTTGGATTTTAAAAGGGAAAAAAGTTCATATCATATGGGTGTATAATTCTGTCTGGAAGCTTATTGTTGTAATCTGCCATTTTTCAAGTCACTCTCCATTCAGGTAGTTTAGAACCTGCCTTAGTAGTCTCCACCCAAAGATGCATCGAGACTACAAACAGAATCTAAGCAACTTTCCCTTGTATGTTTTCAGAAGAGTTCTGCTAACCTGGGGTCCATGAAATAAGTCACACTTAAAATCCTTTTCCTTCACCTTTAAAACATCCCAAACTGTTGCCTTGTATCTCTCCTTTTCAATGCCAAACACCTAGCAAGAGTTATTTACACTCTTTGCCTCCATTTCCTTACTAATCCATTTATTTTCTCAAAGCTTTGCAACTTGTCTTCTGACTCTTTCAAAATGCTTACTTAAATGTTGAAATGACTTTTCTCAGTCCTCAGCTATCCTGACCCCATCCATCCCCTTTTTTCTGTATGCTTTTTCAGAAGTATCCTTTGCATAATACTTCTTTCTCTTGCCACTGTTCTCTGTCTGACAGCTATTCCTCAATCTCCTTTGTTTGATCATCATAGATATCCTATCCCTTAAGTATGGATGTGCCTCAAGGCTTTGTGCTAAAGCTTCAATTTGTTTCCCACTTTTTCAGTGATTTTTATGTATAATGATGGTTTCAATGATAACTTTTTTTTTAAATGGAAGCTTATTGATCTTTTAATGGTCAAATTACAAGTAAAAATTTGAATTGTTCTACAAAATATATGTAATCCTTGCTCAGGAGCCATGCCAATCTTCTTTGTAATGTCAAAGTAAACATTTCAATGATCATTTCTACATGGATTCCCAATTCTATAGATGCAGCTTCAATCTTTCTCCTAAACTCTGACTATATCTCTAACCGCTTATAGAACAACTCCATCTAGATGTCCCCTTCGAAACTTTAGCTGAACATATCTAAAATTTAACTCATTATCTTTGTCCCTTCTTCAGACTTCTCTGTTCCATTGAAGGTACCTAGCTTTGCTACCTCATCATCATCACTGACTCTTCTCTCTCAACTCCCATATCCAACTAAGATGCTAAGTCTTGTTGATTTCATTACTAGGGTATCAATAGCATTGATCTCCTCTCTCTTCACTAAATTCACTGGCTTCAGATACATCCCCCCAACTCTAGTCTTTCCCTTCTCCAGTCCAACTTCCATACAAATGCCATACCATGTGACTCCATCACTCTCCTCTGCCATCTTTAAAAGCCTTCAATGAATTCCATTTGCCTCTAGGATGAAATACAAACTGAATTTGGCTCTTGAGGGCTTTTACAATCTGGTTCCAGCATATCTTTTTACCTTAATTTCTAGCCACACTGTCCCTAATATATTCTATGTTCCAAGCAAATTCACTAGCTGTTTTCTGAGCTCCAGTGTTGCTGCCACAACCTTACAGTCTCTCTTGTCTGGAATGTACACCTTTCTTCACTCTACCCCACAAGAATACTTCCTTTAAGGCTCAACTCAGATGTCCCTTCCCTTATGAAGACCCTATTCATTCCTCAGTTGTCATATTTGCTTCTTTAAATTACATCAGCTTGTATACCTATATGCATACATATGATGCAGAAAGCAAACTCCTTGAGGACAGGTATTGTATTGATTTTTTGTATCTCCCATGCAAAACATAATGCCTTATATCCAATAAATACTTAATAATTCTTTGCTGAACATGTGTAAACTATATCAGATTGCTTACCATCTTGGGCACAGAGGAGAGGAAGGAAGGAGGGAAAGAATTTGGAATTAAAAATTTTTTAAAAAGTTTAAAAATTGTTTTAACATCTAATTAGGAAGATACTATAAAATAAAAAAATAGTTCTTTGCTGAATTGAATTCAATTGAATCTAACAAATGAGATAACATGCAAAGAGCACTTTGCAAATCTTAAAGTGCTGCATAAATTCTAGCTATTTATATAGTAAGATGGCACAGTGGATAGAACACAAGACTGGGAATCAGGAAGACCTGGGTTTAAATCCTGTCCCAGACACTTAATAGCTAGGTGACCCTGGGCAAGTTACTTAACTCCTATGAAGCTCTTTGAAAACCTTAAATCATAATAAAAATACTAGCTATTATTAGTGAATGCTTTCAAAGCTAGAATAGTTCAGCAAACTTATAGCATAAGCCATCATACATTACAGTTTTTTTTTGGTCATGCCTAAGACTTAGATAATTCTCACTTTATTGTAGTATATAATATATATATATATATATATATAAATATATATATATTATTACATGTAAAAATAATGACAGCTATAGTGCTTTAAAGCACTAAATACATGCTAGCTCACTTATCTCTTAGGATGATTAAAGCTGCTATAAATCTGTTAGAGTGTTAGAGGTGAACATAGCTGCCATTTGAACAGTTCATTATAAATTAATGCTGGCTTTGGGGAAAGACTTGAGGTATTCACAGCAAATGGTAGGAAATGCAAGAAGGATGAACGGAACTCAGCAAAAGTGATAAGAACCCCTCCCTTCCCCCGGGACTTTAGATGAAAGTTGAGTATATAAACTAAGGAGAAATGCATGGGAATGATGCTCTCTGTAACTAGTTGTAGGGGAAGATGAGAAGTATTCAAGTGGATTATATACAATTGGTTTAATTTACAAACATATAAGCTTAAGAAGTAGTCTTATGGTAATATCATTTATTGGCAATGTTGTATTATGTATTACATCTACTTGATTATGAAAGAACTTAATATAAGGGTTCAGCATTGTTCCAGGTCTCACAAAATAGAATTAATATGAGGGGTTCCCCTTTGTTCTAAGTCTATACCACCTTCCATCTGCTCTGCTCCTGTCATGGAAAAACTGGGTAATGGAAAGTAGGTAATAAACTTTGCTTTTCTGCATTGTTTGTGCATATGACAAGTAGAAAGAAGTACTTTACTGATGATCAGAAAAGGACATAATTCCTGGATCCAAGATCTGACTTTACCTAATAGTCAGATAAATTTTGGGGTTTGAAGGGAACCATGGTGGGTTCCTCAGAGGTGTCTCCAAGCAAACAAATGGAGTAGCACAGCATTTGTTTTGTGCTCAGTTTTATTAGAAATAAGATTTTTTTTTTAGAACATAAACAGGTTGCTGGATAGAGATGATTGTCAGCCAAGTGTTCCTTTTTTGACGCAAGATATATGGGTTTAGCTACTGCTGTGAAAAATTCTCATAGAAAGTTCTAGAAATTACCTCATTCTGTAGAATTTTACATTTTACAAGTTACTGGTTAATTACAATTTACAAGTTACAATTTAGGAACAGAAGGGAAAACAAACCAAAATTAGAATTTGGCATGCTAAATTATACTAGTATCAAATAGCTTCAAGGATTTCTACAATGAAATAATAATAATACAAGTCACTATTCAAACAAGAAATTTTTTAAGAAAAAAACTAAATTATATATATGTATATATGTATGTATAAGATATTGTTGTTACCTTTGCTGTCTTATGTAGGTATTTGTATGTGACTCATAGTTGCTTTGATATCTCTAAGGAACTCACCATCCTAAAAGCACAAGATTCCCTTCAGATGACAAGGTTTACCTGACCATAATTCCTTGGATCCAGGAATTATGTCCTTTTGTGATAGTCAATGGAAAACTTCTTGCTCTTGTCACATGGACATACTTAAGTAGGAAAGCAAAGTTTATTATCCATTTGTCATTACCCAATTTGTTCTTTGAGAGAGAAAGAGCTGATAGGTGAGTGGCATAGGCCTGGAACAAAGCTGAATCCTCGATATTAGGTCTATTTTGTCTTGATTACAGTTAGAGGTCTAATAAATTTCTAGTTAAGCCTGTGTTATTTAGTTTTAATTTATTGTTCAGTTGGATGCCCTGATATGCTACTTCCCCAGAGGGGAGAGGACCAACATTATTTAGGCTATGATTATTTTTTTAATAGTTTTTTTGCAAGGCAATGGGGTTGAGTGGCTTGCCCAAGGTCACACAGCTAGGTAATTATTAAGTGTCTGAGACTGGATTTGAACTCAGGTACTCCTGACTCCAGGGCGGTGCTCTAACCACTGACTCACCTAGCTGTCCCTAGGCTATGATTATTTACAGAACCAATTTAATTTAATTTCTTTTAAAATCATCATTTAAAAGCATTATTGGGGGCAGCTAGATGACACAGTGGATAGAACACTGGCCCTGGAGTCAGGAGGATCTGAGTTCAAATCCGGCCTCAGTCACTTAATAATTATCTATCTGTGTGACCTTGGGCAAGTCAAGGCAACCCCATTGCCTTGCAAAAAACAAAAAAAACTCATTATGTTCGCAGGTTTTTCCAGACTACCTTTTTTTCTGTTTAGGTTTTTGCAAGGCAAACAGGATTAAGTGGCTTGCCCAAGGCCACACAGCAAGGTAATTATTACATGTCTGAGACAGGATTTGAACCCAGGTACTCCCAACTCCAGGGCCAGTGCTTTATCCACTATGCCACCTAGCCACCCCTTTTTTCCAGACTACCAAAGGATTTTAGGACACATATAATGGTTTCAAACCTCTCTGATCTTTGACTCTGAACCTAGAAAGATTGTCATAGAAGATCTCTGATATCTGTTCACCCTGGGATAGCTGAGAAAAATAAACTCCGGGCCCTGGTGCTCTCAAGGTCTGATAGTGTGCAGTGCTCAGCATTACCCTGTTAAATATGTCAAGAAATAGATCTTTTAGGAGGATGACCAAAAGAGAAGTCATAAAGCAATGTTGCTCCTCACAATCCCTTCAAAAAAAAAAAAGAAACAAAGTGACTTAGATATTTTTATAATATAATGAAAACTTACCAAAAAGGCAGTAAACAAACAAGGTGAAAAAACAAACCCTCGTGAAACAACAAAAACAAAAACAAAAGGAATTGTTCAATGAAACAATCAGTGGAGAACTTGGGTCCAGTCTAGCCTCTGACAAGTTGTGTGTCTATGATTAAATAATTTAAGCTCTTTGAAACTTGTTAGTTAATTTTTAAAAGGGGAATAATAATGTTTATAGGATCTACCTTTTGGGTAGTAGTTTTAACTAAATGAGATAACATATGTAAAGCACTTTTTTCAAAAGCCCTATAGAAATGAGCTATTGCTATTACCAGAAGTTGCTTCAGAACATACAAAATTGAAAAACTCCTGAGAGATACATTTAAATGAATTTGAGGAATCAAATCATCAACCAAATCACAGGAGAAATTAAAGAACTGAATAGAGCTACGATATCTCAGGAGAAGATAATGGAAAATCTTACAAAGACCCACAATAAGACCATGAATTGCAATGTTAGAAAGAGAATTAGTGCAGTAAAGCAAAGAATGGCAGGTAATGTGTTAGGTGGGGGGTGGAAATGGGGTGGGGAAACTCAGTAAGTAGGTAACACAAATGCAAAAAAGATTTGGTGAGAGTTATAGATATGAAGTGGGGCAGCTAGGTGGAACAATGGAAAGAGTGCTGGGACTAAACTCAGGAAGATTCATTTCCTGGATTCAAATCTGGCCTCAGATACTTATTAGCTGTGAGACCCTGGGCTAGTCACTTAACTCTATTTGCCTCAGTTTCTTCATCTATAAATGAGCTGGAGAAGGAACTAGTAAACTGCTCCAGTATCTTTGCTCAGAAAACCCTAAATGGAGTCATGAAAAGTTGGACACTTAATAAAAAAAAATGATTGAATAACAATAGTACAAATGAAAAATAGATTAGGGAGAACAAACTGTAGACATATGAGAATCCTAGAAAATATTAAGAAAGAAAAGTATATGATTGCTATGTCTCCTGACATTATACGAGCAAATTTTAAACTATAAAAGATAAGCAAATGGAAAGAAGTTATGAAATAAAGTTACAGCTGCAAGAAATGAAAGAAATGAGCATTTTTTTTAAATTTAGGAGATGAAATTTTATAGGTAGGGTGGGTGCCCTAGAACTCTTCGTTCAGTTGGAAGCTTAATAGCTTAATACCTATTATCAAGAAAACATGATTTAAAATGGCTTAAAATAAGATCAAGATAGCGTAAAAATAAGCTTAAAGTTGCATTGAGATTTTTGGGACACCTGTATAATGTGTTTGCATATACAGATAGTCTAATGGATAAAGCGCTGGACCTGAAGTCATGACTTTTATTTGCCTCAATTTCTTCACTGTTAGGTAATAAGATGTATCTATCAGAGTTGTTGTAAAGATAAAGTGAGATTCTTTAGTAAAGTGTTTTGTAAACTTTAAAGTTATATGTAAATATTAGCTATTAGTAATATTTAATATTACTATTAAATGTAAATTCGTTGAAGGTAAGAACTGTTTTACTTTCATTCTTGTATCCTATCTAGCAAAGTGTCCAGCACATAATAAATATTAATCTAGATAATAATATATTATTATATTGTAATATTTATATAACATAAATATATATTTTATATAATAATTTATATTTAATATACTTATAATATATAATATAATAAAAGTAAATCTGGAAAATCTAAGAGATTGAACAAAATAATTAATTGAGCTAATATGGGACATTAGCAAGGCAATGAGTTATAAAAGAAACTCACAAAAATCATCATTTTATGTATAACCAATAAAACTCAGGATAAACAGAGAAAGGAAAATACTATTTATAATAATAACTCACATTTCTATAACACATTAAGGTTTTTTCAGAGCTTTCCTCACAATAGTTCTCTGAGATAGAGCAATTATCATTATTTCTGTTTGTACAGGTAAGGAAATGAAAACTGAGAGTTTAAGTAATTTGACCATGATTGCAAAGCTAGTAAGTATCCAAGGCAGAATTAGAACACAGCTCTCATCTCTCAGGATGATAAAAATCTAATATATAATTACAGACCTCAAGAAAGACAACCTTTAAATGATTGTCAGTCCACTCATATACCTCTAGAAATATGGCAGTTATATATAATTATGGCAAGCTAATATAGTTTAAATGTCAATGTTTCTGACATTGATTAACATATTTAATGCAATAAATCCAAAATACAATGGGTTGTTTTCTAAAATTAGAAAGCACAATATTTCATATTATATGAAAAAAATCAACAAAACAGTAAATCAAGCCTCAATTTCTGATGTTTGTGTATTGGAACTTGTTCCAGCAACCCCTGACTCTGAGGTTAAATTTGCCTCCTCAAGATAAGATCTCTACTTTGACCTCATCATTATCCAAATATTATGCATTTCTTTAAAAAATTTTTTTATTTAAAGCAATGGGGTTAAGTGACTTGCCCAAGGTCACACAGCTAGGTAATTATTAAGTGTCTGAGGCCAGATCTGTTATGCATTTTTAGTTATATTATAAAGGATTTTTAAATTCTAAACAGAGAAGGTTCTATTACCATCCTAGAAGTAACAGGGGAATGATATGTTGCTTCAGTACATTTTGTGAGCTTAAATTTTCTGTACCACCAGTAGACAAATTTAGACTAAACTTAAAATTGTGCTTTATATCCTTTTTTATCCCTTGGAGAATGAGTTGATAAACATTTATTATCACATCCCCACATATGGATAAGTAAGACTTGATAGAATGGAACATATGATTGGAATATGACTCTGGAAAGGTATACTTCATTAAAAAGGAACAGAAAAAAATAAGGGGTAGAGAAACATTAATATGTATTTATATGAGAAAACACAGGAAGAAAGAGAAAAGATAGTATTGCAGAGAGGATCAGTTAAGTGAGAAGTTTTGTTCTGGGAGTATGCTTCAGAACATTTGAACCAATGGGGGAAATAGATGAGGAGCTCAGAAGGCAGATTACAAAATTGGCTTAGAGGTGGAACACTTTCTTTTTTTCTCCTCTTAAATGACACAGGATATGGGAAAGTGCTTTGCGAAACTTTTAAGTACAATATAAATGCCAGCTAGTAATATTATTATTATTCTCTGACAGAGCAGCCAATAAATACTTGTCTTGCTTTAATTATAAGATGGAGGAAATGTTATTTTTGACATAATTTTGAGCAATAAGAATTAGCTAGTAATTGAAGTAGAAATAATGAAGACTTTTAGAGGAAGTAAATCATTTTATCTTGGAATTCATAATGAAGAAGAGGAAAGTCAAATATAGTCTGACATACCATCTAAGGTTTTTTGGGGTAAGTGGGGGTAATGATGGAGTAGATTTCAAAGACTTCATATATAAATATTCATACACATACATATATATACATACATATACAAACAAGGTATATGCAGAAAAAAGGGAAGTTATTAGAAAAGACACTAGCATTAAAGGAGGGTTGGGAAAGGCTTCCTATAAAAGATGAAATTTTAGTTGAAACTTAAAAAAATCAGAGATAATAGAGTTAAGGAGAGAGTTCCAGCTGTGGGGGACAGCCAAAGAAAAATTTTGAAGCTAAGAGATAGGAATGTCTTCTTTGTAGAATAGCCAGGAGGTCACTGTCATTGGATCAAAGGGGAAATGAGGTATAAGAAGATTGGAAAGGGTTGGATTGGGGTGGCTAGGTGGCATAGTGGATAAAGCAACCTTGGAGTCAGGAGCACCTGGGTTCAAATCCGGTTTCAGACACTTAACTATTTAGTTAAGCCTAAAAAAAAAATAAAAAAGATTGGAAAGGTAGAAGGAAATTAGGTTAAGGATATTGAAGTTCAAACAGAAGATTTCACCTGCAGAGGAATTTGACCCAAGATAAAAGAGCAGCTTTTAAGAATGAAATTCTGAAGCCTGGAAAAACTTGCATTAACTGATGCTGAGTGAAGTGAGCAGCTCCAGAAGAACATTGTATATATTAACAGTAACATTGAATTATGCTCTTCTCAGCAATACAATGATCAAAGACAATTCTAAAGGACTTGTGATGGAAAATACCATCCATATACTAAGAAAGAACTATGGAGTCTGAATGTATCCAAAACATGCTGTTTTTCAATTTTTAAAATTTGGATTAGGTTTTTTATTTTTTACCCTTTCATGGTTTTTTCCCTTTTTTTTTTGTTCTGATTCTTTTACAACATTAGTATGAAAGATGGTTAATGCTATAAATGGCCCATGAATATATATAGTCCAGAGTGATTAAAATGGTTTTTCATTAAGACATTTTAATAAATGGCATACCTCTCTCAAGGAGAAGAGGGTCCCCCAAATCCGGAACTACTAGGTGTTATATGTACTTTGAAAGACTTTATTTTTGTCCCTTAGTGCCAATCATTGGCTGGGGTCACAATCTAATTAATATAATTCGAACCCATACATTTTCCCCAACCTGTTCATTATGCTAATGAGCAAGAACAGCTACCTCCTTGAGCAGTATACACAAAGGAGAAGGATGCAGACCCTAGTTAACTCAGAACTAGGTGGAGCAGTCCAGACCTAATCTCAGGTTTTGATAAGATTGAAGCTAAATCTTTTGTCTTAACTCACATTGCTGCCCATAGACAACAATACAAGCAGATCCCAGTCTTTGAAATGTAAACCATCAATTCTCTCCAAGCACCCCCATATTCCTCACAGTTAACATAGTTTATACACACAAACACCCTATATTAAATTATTCTCTGTCAAGGGGAAGGGAAGAGAAGGAAGGAAGGAAGAAAAATGTGAAACTCAAAACCTTACAAAAAGGATTGTTGAAAACTCTCTTTACCTGTAGTTGGAAAAATAATATTTAATTTTAAAAAGAATGAAATTCTAAAAGAGCAAAGAGAAATAGTTCTGAATCTAGGTAAAGGAGGAGCTGTCTAAAGATCCAGTTATCAAATACAAAAAAGGGGTACATGTCCTCAATTTGGAAATACCTTTTATTGGTACAACTGGCAAGTCATCTGTACAAATTTCATTCTTATATTCCCCAAATTGTGTTGGAAGCCCAACAAGATGGATTCCTAGGATTCTTCCTAGATTTCTCCTACCATAATAATGGCATATGTTTGACCATTCACTGCTCATCCTTCACTCTTATCAAATGATCAGTTCATCTTCTATTTCTTATACAGAATTCTTTGATGACATCCTTTATGCCTGTTTTTCTTCCAGGTTCCTTCTTATTAAATATTGTAACCAGATCCCACCTACCACAAACCTTTCCATTGTCCTCCTTATGATTACCATCTTTGGTTCTTTGGATGTAGTAGTGTTCCAGATCTCATAAAATAGTTTGTCATAATAATTTTTGAAAATCTCTTACATTTTTCTTCTCTTTGTAGTCTTCTTTCTATTTTCATCCTTGAATGCCCTTGGGATGACTTTGCTTAGTGGGATATCTTGCCAGGCTTTAATTAGATTTTTTTTTAACTCTCTGCTGCTTCTGTTCATCATCTTTCTTCATAAAATTTTATAAATGAGTTTACATCCTAACTTGATGTTCTCTTTGGCAGTCATATTTCCTGATTTGGCAAGTAAGTCAAAAGCTGGCTAACTAAATTGCTTTCAGGGCTCATTTGGTCTCCTTGTAGCAGCAATTAATATACACTGATTTAAATTTCAGATTTCCTTTGTAGTATTTTGGGCATTCTATTTTATTTTGAACACTTAAAACATTATTTTGAAAAGAGTTCTTAGGCTTTACTAGGGGAATTCACAAAAAAAAAAATGAAAAATATCTGGTCTAGAGCATACTTTAGATATCCGTTAACATTCTGTTAGAAAGTTTTTGTTTAGTACTTTATATGGACTAGCTAGTAACTGTACAGGACTAGAAAAAACCCAAATCCATTGACTAAATGTTAATTTGTCTTTAATGAAATTCTCTAGGATTCCATCCTCAGCCCCAAGTTATTTAACAATTTTATCAATGACTTGGCTGAAGGAAACCTTGAAAGACAGATTCTTACACTACCTTAATTTAAGGTATTTAAACACATAGATGATCACCAAGGAAATTTATATATCATGAAGTTTATATACCAGATTGATCAAATCCTAAAGTAGCTAGTTAAAATATTCCTTTTACAACTTCTGACTCCTTAAGCTTCATTCTAAATTATCTTATGCTACAACTTTAGATCACTACCAGTTGGATGCAATTATGTGATTTATTAGTGCAACCTTCATCAACCCTGGTGAGGTAGGTTTTCCTTGGAAAGAATTCTGTGATGCTTACTATGTATATATAAGGAGATGTAACTCCTGATTGACTGAGAAAATAGTAAGCTACGATGTTGCATGAGTAGAGAAAGGACTTCCTTCAGTTTGTCAGAGACATGGTTCAAATGAGAATCTCAAGAGAGAAAGGTTGTAAGAAAGAGGTGAGGCAGAGACTTTGAATGGTAGATTGGAACCTCAGAGCCACAAAAAATCCAAGGGAGCCAGCTTTCATCATGTCTCAACTTCTAGCACCTGTAACCCTAAAGAACTGATTCCCTTTGGTGAAATCATTCCTTTTCTTCTTGGTTAAGTTGATATTGTATTATTCCCAATGATTAACTTATTTTTCTTGTGTATTCATCAATTATATTGCAACTGTATAACTTCTCTGATTTCTGTTTACTGCTTTATATGATATAGAAGGGTACTGGTTATTTATGATGGTCTTTGGGGTAAGCACTGTGTTGGAAGCTAAAATCTATCTTCCCTCTTAAGATCAGCAAAGTGCCTCTGTTCTGATCCAACATTTGTGACTCTAGCTTAGAGATATTTAGGGGTTGGTAATCTGATATAGTTGTAGCCTGGTAAGTCTCTTAGAGACTGGAGGAGAGATCAGCAAGCTTAGGTAGTTCTGAAATTGATCTGTCCCTCCCCCCAGCTAAATTTGCAGGCAGTGAAAGCACAGACTTCCTTTAACTTTTCAAAAAGGTCAGATACCAGATGATTCTATCCCTTCATTGGTTAGAAATAAATCAATTCTAAGAAGCAGCAGAGTGTAAGGGGCATTGGATATATAATTAAAAGAGAATTGCATTTGAAACCCAACAGATAGTAGATTATTAGATAATTAGGTATTAGAATTAGATATAAAACTAAAGTAAGCAATAACCTCTATGAGCCTTGGTGTTCCCACCTATAAAATAGGGATAATAGCATTTTTCATTATCTATCTCACAAGGTAGTTGTAATTAAAATGCTTTGTAAATTTTAAAGTGTTCTATAAATATGAATGTTCATTATTAATCTTAAGAATTATAGGTACTTAGATATCCAATAAAAAATTAATGACCTAAAGGATTATTATAATGCAAATGACATGTGCTGGAGCATCTATTTTTAAGATCTAATTTCCCATTTATTCTGTCTTTTTTTCCTACAAATTGCAGTTAGCTCATATTCCCTTTGGTTAGGTGTTAGCATGACATTTCCTTTGGAATTTATATAGTTTGCTTCTAATTAAGGCAAGAAAATTTCAGATAGTTGAAATTCATCAGGGCACTAGGATATCCTAGCAGCTGCCTTGTTTTCAAGTCAAATAGTTGTTTTTAAATAGAACTTAATTTTAGGCAATACAGGTTTTGCTGTATTAATAAACCATAGTAACTTATGCTGTTATCAGACTACTAAAATATAGTGGTTAATAATATATTATCAATATCTAACTCACCTTCTCTTCTTCCATGGAAAATTAATCACTTATGTGATTTTAAAAGCAATTTTTCTATTGATCTAGTTTAGGTAAAAGATATTTTGAAACAAGCTCTGACTTATTGTCAATAGATTTTGGCATTTCATTTTCTATTAGTCATGGTAATGAATGGAATATGTCTATTTTCATAAGCTGGCATGAACATTTAAATCTTAGCAAATGAAAATGTTCTTAATACCCACATCATCACTACAAAATAATTATTGATTATGAATAAGAGATCATTTTATATTAGAAACTGTTCGACCAAAATGTTTAAAGTACTGACAACCCTCCTCTTGAAAGGGTTGCAAACATCTGAAAAAAATGTTATGGTTTCTTTGTATGTGTTTTACTTAAAAATGGTAAAGGCTGATATTTTTTAAAAGACTTAATAGTACAAAGTAATACAGAAACCTTGCAAAATATCATTGACTCTGTCACACACACACACACACACACACACACACACACACACAAACATTATGAAGGGACAATAAGCAGAACCCAGAACTGAGGAGAGGAGTAGGGTGGATTGGCTTTGGAAAACTAAAAAGTCCTTTTAACAAGCTTGAAACTTGAATGTGTATATTTGAATTTTTACTCATGAACACACAGCAATAAATACATCCAATACATGCATACATATATGTGCTGACATACCTATTCATGACATATAAATTAATAAATGCTCATATACATTTGTGTACATACATTATGCATATTTATATCTATCTATTTCTATACTTACATATTTGAGATGTATTAATTTCCATCCAATTACATCTCATAGTTTGAACAACAGATATTCTTTATCTACATGAGTTTTCCTATTGTAAATGGTTAAGACAAATTCATTTGAGTTATTGTGGATCTCAATTATGAGTCTCTTTATTGCCACTCAGGAAAACACAGATTCATCTCTTAAAACATTTGACATTCTGGCTCCGGGCTACCTCTCTATTCTTACTCCCTTCCATGAAATCTACTGTTCAGTTAACCATCCTATTGGATCTTACTCATATACAACATTCCATTTTCTGTTACTGGGCCTTTGCCTAGGCTGTGTCCACATCTGGAAGGCTCTTCCTTCTTACCTCTGCCTCTTAGAATCTCTTTTCTTTTTAGAATATGTTTTCTTCAAAGCTCAGTTCAAATGCTACTTCCTGCATGAGACTTCCCTGATCCCCCAGATATTGGTGCCTTCACCCCTCTCCCCATCCCCATAAAAAACTTATTTAGCATATATTTTGTATTTGTGTATGTTTCATGTTGCTTCCTTTGTAGAATGAAAGATGCTGAGGGAAAATGTTTAGTTTTTGTTTTTATATCTCCAGCAGCTACCTAGCTCATAAAATATCTGTTGAAAGATAGATAGGGAATAGATGATTAATAGATATGCATAGATAGATGATAGTTGATAGAGATAAAAGATGATAGATGATGAATAAACATAGAGAAATAGATAGGTAATGATAAGTGATAGATAGATGATAAGTAATAGATGATGAATAGGAAGACCTAGATAGATAGAAATAGATCATGATGTCTTGGGTCCTTAAGATGTCTTGTATCAGCACATAATCCACAAATAGGAGCATCTGGAGCACCTGGAGCACCTCACCACCTACAGGGATTTGGTTCAGTAAATATCACTTCATAAAATGAAATCTGATTCTTTTTTTTGTATTTATCTTTCTTCTTATGCAATTTTCTTTAATTAAAATAATGGTAGTGGTAAGTGAGACTTATTCTCCATCTCATTGTTTTATAACAACCCTGTGAGGCAGATAATTTAATAAATATTACACTATTTTACAGATGAAGAAACTGAGACTTTGGGACTTGAAGGGTATAATTAGTCAAGCACTTGATATACAATTAGAAGCACCTGATATATTAACTCAGGTCTTTTGACTCTAATTCTAATATGTAAGTGTTGAAATTCTCTTTGGTATGTTAAAGACCAATGATGGAAATAATGGACCTATTGGTAATTTTTCTCCAATGGGTATTATCAAATTGCTGTCCAGTGTAGAGGATCCTGTTTATTCCAGAAAGTGACTTGACCTGATTCTTTTCCAGGAAAATAGTATTGTCTTGAAACTGAGTTAAAAGTCCATTTAACAAAAAAGTAAAAAGCACAGGACCATAGCTCTCCAATTACACAATCAGGATATGAAGAAAAATCAGAGAATTACTAGTTTCTCAGCCAAACTTGCCAGGTAATAAGAGGGCTCTTTTCTCCAGGAGACACTTAACTACCCCTTGCTTCAAAGTGGGCATCAGCCACCTCTTATTCCAAAGGGGAAAAAGACCCTCATGTTTAACATTGCTTTTGTGCTTCAGACAATGTCTTTCTTGTCTGCAAACTGTTCTTTTGTTTGTCATCCTCTCTACTCCCTCATCCCCACAAATCCTGTTCACTATAATTTCCTTAGTGTTCAGGTGTATTTATAGAGTATAGGTTCTTTTCAGGTTTGTAAATGGTGAGTTAAAATAATACAAAAACCATCAGCCATGTGTCACAATATCATTTCTTAGGGTATTTTTAATAGATAATGATTGGGGAGGCATCCCCCCCCCCAAGTCTTATAGAAATATTGCTTTTCAAGGATCTTCTTAGGATTCATACAAATTAGCTAGAAGTTTAGAGGCAACCCCTTGGGAAGAAGAGATTAGGCTGAAGATTGTTAGTCTTAAATGATAACAGCAATTTCCATCATGCTTAAAGACTATAGGACTTAAACAAAAGGAGAAAAAATATTTGTGGGTAGGTATGTATGTCAGAGAATCAGGGGCAATGTGGCTTAGTGGATGGTGTTCTGAGCTTGCAGTCAAGAAGACCTGATTTCAAACCCTTTCCATGACACTAGCTATGTGACTGTAGACAAGTAACCTTATGTGTCTCAAGTAACTTATCCATTAAGTCTGAAGAGGAGTTCTTACATTGGACATTTCCTACACAATGAATGTTATTTTATGACCATTTTGTAATTTTGGAATGCATTGAATGTGTAATCTGAATTTCAGTTCTTTATTTTCTGTCTGGGCTAGGTCACTCACCCAACCCATAGTCATATCATCAGATGGGAGGGAATTATAAAGAATAAATTAAGGGAGGGAGGGAGGGAGAGAGAGAGAGAGAGAGAGAGAGAGAGAGAGAGAATGAGAGAGAGAATGTAGAAAGAAATATATGTAGAGCTACCACATACAACTAACTCCCACGTGGCTACACTCCTCTGACTTCCTCCTCATGCAGTTTGGAAGAACCCTCCAGCTTTCAAAATCACAGAAGTCACACCTGGACAGTGCCCTCTGATTCTGGGCTGACCCCCATACCCCTGCCCCTCTGGAGGGTGGAGATGAGAGAAAGCCTCCCAGAACTTCCATTTAAGTAGGGTGCCCAGGACAGCTATTTCCCATCCCTTTGGACTTCTCAATTATTAGCCCCGTACAGATTTTCAACCCATTTGCATACTGTCTTTTCCCATTAGATTGTAAGCTTCTTGAGAGCAGAGATTAGCTTTTACATTTCTTTGTAACATCCAAATGTTTATTGACTGACTGAAAGGTATCCATTTAAATGAATTAGCCACAATGACACCATTAATTTTAATCATGAAACATTTAGTAAACATAATGCAAAGAAAGAATAAATTTAACATGACATATACCCATTAATCTGAGTCATATTTTCCAACAATGCTTATGAGGTAGAGTAGTACCTACCATCAGAAATCCTGTGAGTAGAGAAATTCATGTTCCTGGGACAAACTTCTGGATGAGAGATTTTGGTGTTATTGGTCTTGTACCAAGTCATCTGATGGGTGGGCTGCTAAAGGATGTTCCAACTTGAACCAATCCTTCATTGAACTCTAGGGAATTTTAAGTCAAAGTAAGCTTCTAAGATTGGGATCTGCAGAGCTAGTCTCTTGAAGAGCTCTGAGTAGTTTCCCCTTTTCAAGCCACAGATAGTAGAAAAGGGCTAGACAAAAAAGCATCTCAATTCCTTAGCCTGCTCTGTCAAATTGCAATAAATATACAATTTGTTTCTACTTGTAGAAACAAAACTTTTCCAAGCTCAGCCTCCACCATTACATGCAAAACCAGTCTTCCTTCAATCAACCAATCACAGAAACATTGCAGGCTCTAAGCTCTTCTCCCGGCTCTCTCAGTTCAGTTGTTTTGATATGAGCCATTGTTTTAATCCTTTCAGATAGCAAAGGGACAGTCTTAATTTTCTTCTCCATTTATTCTTTAGATTCTTCTTTGGTTTTTCTATCTGTTCTGCTTCTTCAGTTGCTAACTGACCTGCCTTAATGCAGGCTCTCTTTGTGCTAAGTGACTCACTCCTTCTTAGGGTGAGAAAACAAATTTCACATTTCTGTCCTGTATACCACAGGGAAGTAATATGCACTTGTCTCATAGTCACCAAAAAGTTATATTTTTCAGGACTTTCTATTTATTTACTCCCAAATACTCAAAATATGCATATGTAAACTCATTGTTGAGAAATAAAACATTTTAGCCATCTTTGCCCTCAGTAATTTTCTCTGAGCTGTTGCTTTCTTAGAGGTTCTCTCAGACCCTTCTAAATTTCCTGTTCCTTTCTATGAATAAATTGTTTAAATCAGAAAGGGGCAATTCTTTACACATGTATGATTAAAGCTTGCACATAAACCAGATAGGAGAGGAGCTGTGTCAGTAGATTCTAGGATTGGGTGTCAGAAGATCTAAGTTTCAACCTTGTTCCTTATAAGTCTTGGCATCCTGGACAAGTTGCTTCAAGACCTTGACCTTAAATTTCCTTATCTGTGAAATGGGAATAAGACCTGTAGCTCCCTTATAGGGTTGTTGCGAGGCACAAGACAGTTAATGGACATAAAAATGCTTTGTAACTGCAAAGTGCTGTATAATCGGTAAGTTGTGGTTATTCTATCAAACAATGGCTAATGGAAGTTGATGTTCCATTCACACTCTATTTCCACTTCCTCACAATATCATACAGTCTTAGCTTGGGCATTTTGTTTTTGTTTTCATCATAACTTTTATTCATGATTTCTCGGTAATGTCTGCCTCCTCTTTTACCACCCTTACTCAGGAGTCTGAGAAAACACATCCCAGGCTCATGACAGGTAGTTTATTTAACTATTCAAGCCCCTTTCTCTCCTAAAACTTGCCCATGACTTGAACTTTCCCACCATCCTGCAGAGAATGAAAGGAGTAAGAGCAGGAAATGGGGATAAAGAATGAACCTGTTGTCTCATTGGTATAGGAAATGGCCAAATCAGTAAACTTCTATCAATTCGGGTTAACATCTTTATAATTTATGGTCTTGGAGAATTGTCTAAGACACTGAGAAGTTAAATGATTTGTCCAGATGTTTGTCTCAGGTGACACTGGAACCTGGGTCTTCCTGGCTTTGAAACCAGTTCTTTATCCACTATGTAGTGCTTTCAAAGACATAGGTGTGTGGTACTCAATTCTATCCAATCTGTTCCCACATTCTACTTCCTTAGAATACTATAAGCCCCAAATTCAAGAAATTGGAACAAAGATCTTTGGGTCTTAGTTAACCTGTATTCACTCCCCATGCCAATGATACAGATATTTATGGATACTAATCAGAGACTGATAGGAGAGTCTATGCCCAGCATTTTAGAGGATGCTGACTTAAGATGCTCATAATCACAGACAGAAAACCCAGATCAACAATATCTCACTGTGGCAAGAAGTTATAATATTCACCAACAGGAAAAGGAAAAGAAGAGAACTCTACGATTGGTCACTCAAGCACTGTCAACACTTCCTACTTTGCTCTTTAAAGAGTTATAGGTAAGTTTTAGACCCCAAAGAATAAAGCTGTGTGAACCTATATTGATTTTTTAAAAATTTAAATTTTATTTTTTCCAGTTACATATAGAAAATTTTCAGCATTCATGTTTTGAACGATTTAAGATTCACAATTTTCTTCCTCCTTTCTTCCCCCTTCCTCCCCTGCTGTCTTCCCAAGACAAGAATCAATCTGATATAGGTTATACATGATATATATATTTTTGCATTAGTTTTGTTGAGAAAGAAGGAAAAAGAACAAAAGAAAAAAGCACCCCCACAAAAAAGTGAAATAGTATGCTTTGATCTGCATTCAGACTCCATCAGTTTTTTCCTCAGGAGGTGGATAGCATTTTCCTTCATGAGTCTTTTGGAATTGTCTTGAATCATTGTGTTGTTGAGAAGAGTTAAGTATACTATTGTAGTTGATCGTCTCATAGCGTTGCTGTGTACAGTGTTCTCCTGATATTGCTCATTTCACTCAGCATCAGTTCATATAAGGTTTTCCAGTTTTTTTCTGAAATCCTTCTACTCATCCTTTCTTATACAATAGTATTCCATTACCTGCCTTTACTACAAGTTGTTCAGCCATTCCCCAATTGATGGACATCTCTACAATTTCCAATTCATCACCACTACAAAAAAGAATTGTTATAAACATATTTTTGTACATGTGGGTCCTTTCGCTTTTTTATTATCTCTTTGGGATAAAGAACTAGTAAAGATATTGCTGGATGAAAGGGTATGCTCAGTTTGATTGTTCTTTAGGCAGAATTCCAAATTGTTCTTCTGATTGAACCTTCATTATTTGAATTTGTTTTCAATATTTGTATTTCCAGAGGATGCAAGTGAGGAAAATTAGAAAAATATCAGAGAGTGGTGCTTTCATTCTATCCATTACTGCAAATTTAAGAATAGAGAGCATTAAAGATCCTCAGTTTTAAAGTACCTCAGTCCATCAAGTCCATCTGTATGGGCTTTTAGTTTACTGAGTAGTCTGACTTGCACCTGAATCTAAATCTTCCACCATGGCCAACAAGTCTTCATTGAACCTTTACTCTAAGACTTTCAATGGGAAGGAACCAAATGCTTCCTGAAACCTCCCATTTTACTTTTGGACAGTTCTAAATCTTAGGAATTTTGTTCTTTATATCAAATCCAAATCTGCTTCTTTGTAGCTTCTTTAGGTCATTATTATTTATATCCTTTGAGGCCTTTAGATCTCTGTATAATAATCTATTCATATTTTTGAAGACAGCTATTATTTTAAGCCCTGTTTTCTCAGAGCTAAGCATTGCTAGACATTTGACCCATCTTCATATAGCTAGATTTCTGGTCCCTTTAACATCAGGATTTCCCTCCTCTAGATACGCTTCCATTTGCCTATATCTTACCTAAAGAATAATATGATGTACATTGTTTTACTTTTTTTGCCTTCAGTCATTTTTTAGTCATGTCCTTCATGACTCCCATTTGGGGTTTTCTTGGAAAAGATATTGGTGTGCTTTGTCATTTCCTTCTCCAACTAATTTTACAGGTGAGGAAACTGAGGCAGGCAGGTGTAAGTGACTTTCCCAGAGTCACATAGTTAATAAGTGTCTGAGACCAGATTTGAACTCAGGAAGATGAGTCTTCCTGACACCAGGCCAGGAACTCTATCCACTGAGCCACCTAGCTGTCCTTCTGCAGGGTATAGCAGTTATTATCATCTCTTTTTTCAGAAACTAGAGATTTACTAATGTGTTCTAAGAGTATGTTTGCTCTTTTTGTCTGCCATATTGCACTGTTAATTCATATTGAACGTAAGAACTGCACAGGGTATTCCAGTTATGGCTTGACCAGGACCGAGAACTATAAAAACATAACTTTCCTCATTTTAGAGGAAATTTAATTTTAATAAATTTAATCTTCATGAGTTCAAATCTGACCTCAGATACTTGCTGGCTGTGTGACCCTGGGCAAGATACTTAATCCTATTTGCTTCAATTTCCTCATCTGTCAAATGAACTGGAGAAGGAAATGGCAAACCATTCTAGTATTTCTGCCAAGAAGAAACCCCATAGTGATGATCAACCTTAATGGACTTGTTCATTCCATCAATGCAATAATCAGGGATAATTTTGGGGTATCTGCGATGGAGAATGCCATCTGTATCCTGAGAAAGAACTGTGGAGTTTAAACAAAGACCAAAGACTATCACCTTCAATTAAAAAAAAAAGTTGTCTTATTACTATATAATTTTGCTATGTCTAGTATTTTGTTTTTTCCTCAAAGATATGATTTTTCCTCTCAACACATTCAATTTTGATCAATGTATAGCATGGAAACAATGTAAAGATTATCAGACTGCCTTCTGTGGGGGGTGAGGGGAGGGGAGGGAGGGAGGGTGGGGGAAAATTGTAAAAATTCAAAAAAGCTACTGTTGTATATAATTGGAAAACAAATGAAATATTTATAAAAAAAGAAAAACCCCCATATAGGGACAGACATTACTAAAAAATAAAAAACAATTGCATCCTCTTCCATGCCCAGCATGCTAGCCACGGGGCCAACTACCTCCCTCCTAGACGGAAAGACATTGGTTAGAAGGAAAGTATCCAGAAGAGTTTGACCAGAATGGTGAAAGGTCACAAGATCCAACAACAAGAGGCTCAGGTAAAAGAAGGGGGACTCTTGGGTCAGAAGAAGATGAGATCTTGAGGGTTTATGATAACTCTCTTCAAAGCTTCAAAGGACCCTCCCTCAGATAAGGAGTTAGCTTTGTTCTCCTTGGCCCCAAGGGACAGAACATGTTGGCCTTCAGTGGAATTCTTCAGGCAAAGGGCAGATGGTCATCTGTCCAAGATACTATCATGAGGATTCTTGTTCCAGGACAACTTGGACCTCTGAGGTCCCTTGCAACTCTGAGACACAGTGATTCTGTGAAAGAATCAAAGAAACCAAATGGAGTTGGACTAATCTGAGACAAGCCCTATGAAGGAATCATCTGGTCCAGACTTTCTGATATAGTTTTAGGTTGGAGGGAAAACTCACTTCATTTCTCATAATATAAAAACAACTAATAATGATAACAATAATAGCAATTATATATCTCTAGTATTTTTTAAGTCAATCTACAGCTAATGTTTCTACTCTCAAATGGTGTCATTAGTTATAGTTGACATTTAATTATAACTTTTTTATTTTATTTTGGTAATAATCCCATTTTTGTAGAACGCTAAATCCTAACAATCCTTATCTTCGTTATTATTTTTGGACCTCACAACTATCATCTCCATTTGTAGATGAAGAAACTGAGACTCGGAGAGGTTTAATTTTTTTTTTTTGAAGGTCACAGAGCTGGAGTAGAATCCAGGTCTTGGGCCTGTGGAGCCATTTTCTCTGATCTACTACAGTGATTATAAATCTATTTTAAGTTTTTTTAAATATTCATAACCATACAGAGCATCTAGCAAGGAAACTGATTCCTTTCCTTTTCCCCTACCTTTAATTCTGTACTCTCTTTGCTAGAGGTTGGAATACTCTGAATACATCAGTACCACTACTAAGGGAGGCTAATCATAGTAGCCAACGACAACAAATTGATCAGTCAATGCTTATTATGTCCCAGAAATTCTACCAAATGATAAATCCTGAATGTGCTACTTGTATTTTCAATCAAAAATGAAATAATTGCTACTCTCAGGAGTTTAAATACTCATCTGGGGAAACACAACAGCAGCAAATGAAACAATCTATGCAAATAAATGTAAGACCATGGAAGGAAGGTCGCTAACGTGGGGCAAGAGAATTAGGAGAGGTCTTTGAAGATCGAGGCGATTGTAGAAGGGGTCATTTGAGTTGCCCCTTGAAGGAAGAAATGATTCCAAGAGGTGGAGGTGATGAGAGGAGGCATTTCAGACCAGTGCAGGCCAGATAGGCAGCAGCAGCTCCAGATGGTAAGTCAAGACATCACACCGATGATGTCCTTTCCCAGAACAAAAGACAAACAACAACCCTCTGTCCCAGGTGGGAATCAAAGTACATTGTCTTGAAAAGCCAGGGCTTCAATTCATCTCGGTCAGGTTGAATGCGCTAGGGTTGGACTGTTTCCGAGGCGCGGTGGGGGTCTGAGGAGCAGGGGTTCTGGTGAATGACACTGCATTTCTGAGCAGGGGGAGTCTTGTGTGTCCTCACTCTCAACAACTGACTTTTCTTGAGAGCCTGGGGTGTGAGCAGCACACTACAGAAGGATTCCCTGCTGCTCACCCCAAGGCTCAAGCATTTGTTTTCTCTTGCTCTATGCCTCAGATAACCCTTTACACAGCTAGTATCAAAAGGAAGCTGAACCAGAAAACACTATAGAGGTGAAACACATCTTTCTTAAATGAAAGATGAAAACAGCATTTATTAAGAATCTGCTATGGGCAAGGCACTGCCCTTACTAATATCTCATTTAACTTTTGGTGTTTTGGGGGTTTTTTTGCAAGGCAATGGGGTTAAGTGGCTTGCCCAAGGCCACACAGCTAGGTCATTATTAAGTGTCTGAGGCTGGATTTGAACTCAGGTACTCCGGACTCCAGGGCTGGTGCGCTATCCATCGCACCACCTAGCCGCCCCTCATTTGACTTTTAAGGGCAGCTAGTTGGTGCAGTGGTTAGACACTGGCCCTGGAGTCAGAGGTCCTGAGTTCAAATCAGCACTTTATTCTTACTAGTTGGGTTACCTTAGGTAAGTCACTTCACCATCTGCCTTGCATCCAGGGCAGTCTCCAGTTGTCCTGACTCATATCTGGCCACTGGACCCAGATGGTTCTGGAGGAGAAAGTGAGGCTGGTGACTTTGCCCAGCTCCCCTTCACTCAAATCCAATTCGCTTGCTTGTCAGGGCATCACCTCCCTGACATCATGATCTTCTTCAAGAATGAAGGATAAACATCAATTGACTTTCACAACCTTGTAAAGTAGATATTATTATTATCCTCAAAAACAGGCAATTAAGGCAGACCGAGTGATTTGGTCCAAGTCACACACCTGCTATCTGAGGGCAGCTTTGATTCAGGTCTTCCTGACTCTAGACACAACTCTCTAGTTGTTGTCGCTTGTCCTTTGTTCTTGAAGAGGACCAATGAATCAGGAAGGTGATGGCATAACTTGCAAGTGAATTGGATTTAAGTGAGGCAGGACCTCACCGCCTTCTCTTCTGGAGCTCTCTGGATCCACTGGCACTGGATGACTGCGGATGGCCCTCAAAGCAATGAGAAATCTTGGTCTTTATAGCTAAGGTCTTTCCCAGGTCCCTGAAGCAATGTGATTCAGTGATTAAGGCCAGGTAAGCAATGAAGCAAAGAATCACCTCTTTGACCTAGTCAAAAAAAAAACAAAAGCCAAAACAAAACCTATTTCTTAAAGATGAAACAAAAAAGAATTAGGAAAAAGTAAGGGTAGGAGAAAGCAGCAGCTTGTTTGTTCAATTGTTTTCTGCCCTTTGTGATTCCATTTGGGGTTTTCTTGGCAAAGATACTAGAGTGGTTTGGCATCCTCTTCTCATTTTACAGATGAGGCAAATAGCAGTAGGTGGCCTATTCAGGTTTGGTGACTCACTGCATGTCTACTGTGGATCTGATTCAGATCTTCCAGATTCCAGGGCCAGGACTCTATCCACTGTGCCACCTAGAAGCTCCTAAGCAGCTTGGGGATGAATAGTCAAAGGGAATGAGAACAGGAGGGATGTACCCTGGTTTTTTTTTTTTTTTTTTTACTTTGTCTTGATTTTATTCAGTCTCTATAGTGCAAATGAAGGATGTTCCACTCTAAAGTTCCCTTTGTCTTATCACCTTCTCTATCCCTTGGACAAAATTTATGTTTTGAAGTTTTCTTAGGTCAATTAGGTGGTGGGGGACAGCAGATAAAAGCTACCTAGCCATCAAGCCCAAGGGATTTAAGATAAATTGAATTTTGGAATCACTTTATCATTCACAGTAGATAATTTATCTTTATTTGCTTGATGAGTAAAGTACTCTCAGGTACCTTACAATTGATATTGTGAGTACATCCTAATGGGACTTTAGAACTAAAAGAACTTTCAATAATAGAACCAAAACACTAAGATGACTGCAATCATTTAAAAGCTATCAAGTCTTTAGTTCTGTTAAAAATCAATCAATATCAATCAATAAACATTTATTAAGTTCCTTCTATATGCCATCACTGTGTGAAATGCTTCTTTGTAAAGAATTTTATGTTAATCCTCCAGACACATGAAATGATCTTTGATGATATCTAGCTTCCCTTTATTATTCTCATGCAATGAATATGTTTGCATTTATTTAAATGCATTAAATATATTAAATAATCCTCTTGAAGGGTGAGGGTGATGAGGTACAGATTAGATAGTTATATTTTGCTGTGCACAGTGCTTTGACGTGATTACCTGAGACATTGTGTTAATCATACTTGTTTTGTTATACACTGATGTCTGCTTGATTACATGTTGTATAATTACTAGAGTCAACTCTATGACACCTAATTTTGTAAGGGACTGCAAAATTCCAAACCCCAGGGAAGCCTGTAATGACTCTTGTGAAACGGGGGCTGGATTCTGCCTCTCTTGCAGGTAGGAGTGACCTGCACTTGCATTGACTTCTGGGATTTTAAACTGGAACACTGCATGTGTTTGGTTTGCTAAGTATGAGATCCAGAAGCCCATGGAGCTTGATCAGAGGAAGGGCTCAGGTGGAAAGCCAGTGCAATCTGGTGGAAGCAGCAGTCACACTTACAGACTGTTCAATGGAGTGGAAAGCAACTGGGCTGCTCTTGGGCGGGGGGTGGTCAGTGCCATTGTCCAGGCAAAAGAGACCACCACATCAAGTAGCTGGGAGGAAGAACCTAAGCAGTCCAAGGCTTTCCTTGCCTCAGTCATGAAGCCCGATGGCTGAGGAGTCTTTCTTTCTTTTCGCCTCTCTCATTTTTCTATTTATTTAAACAAAACAGAGCCCCTACTGTGCTGTATTTTTTCTATCCCCTTGCTCATGGAAGATTGTAAGACTAATTCTCTTTTAATAAATGAGTTGGTTCCTAATATCTTCTGGCATAAGGTTATTTGAGATCAGAGTGTGCATGGGGGTGGGATCCTGAGGGGTTTTGTATTTCATAGATTCTCTATTCTAGGAACCTGCAGCTCCATTGCTTAGGCAAAAAGATCTCCCTGGGGGTTATCAAGTTACAGTTTGATTTTATTAATAATCCTATAATTCTATCAAGTAGAACTTTAAAACCTGAATTTGGGGTTCACTTAGAATTCCCCACAAAGAATAAACTGGTAAGCCATGTTTACCTAGGAGTGTTGGCATTGGTCTTTGAGGCATAACTCCATTCCTTTTACCTACAGGGTGGGGGGAAATAGGTAGAAGGTACCAGAAGAGATAGTCTTGCCTCCCGACTGATCATTGAGGTACAAATCACTGGAGATTCCTGCCCTACCCTTTTCTGCTTGAGTGGAAAGTGAAGCCAGCATGGGCCTCCTTTGTACCTAAAGCAACACTGCCATCTTGCATGGCATCATGATCCTCAGCTGTGACTTGTAGGTTATGCTTGCCACCCAAGCTCTAGCAGGTAAAAAGTCCATCAATCAATAAGCCTTTAAGAAGCACCCAGTGGGTGCCAAGTATTCTAGCACAGGGTAAACATCTCTACCAGAGAGTAGCCTGGCTAAGTGTAGAGAGGCTTATCACTGGAAGATTCACCAAGGGATTATTTTTAATTTTTTTGTCCACAGCAATTCAAGATGATGATGATGATGGTGATGGCCATTTATATGGTGCTTTAAACAAAAATTTATGAGGTAAGTATATTTGATGCAGGGAAAAGATGTAGAGAATTGTGAATGTGGCAGGAGCAAAATCTGTTGACTGGGTCGAGGTTCCCACTCTTGTGATTCTGCCTCCCTTGGACACTGTTGATTGTATCCTCTCCCCTTGACCCTGTTGTATCTTGTCTTCCATTTCCCTCTTGACTTAACCTTGGCCTGGACACTGGCAGCAGGAAATGACAGGTTAAAAGTGGTCATCAAGTACCTTGAGACAGGAAGGACCAGCACTTAGATTGCCATTGGAAGTTACTCGGTCCAAGGTGAAAAGACCACACTCCAAGCACCACCTACACCTGCCTACAAAGGAGGGGTATTTAACAGGAAGCACTGCCCCTTCGAGGTCTCTCTCTTCTTCCAGCCTCCCATCCAGAAGGATGGGCCTTCCTCTGGCTCTTCATTAAACTACATGTAGCTCCATGGGCTTCACTATGTGGTCTGGTTAACCCAAGCCCCATGGCTTCCTGCCTTTCTCTCTCTCTCTTTCCAATAATAATTTTAATACTTTTAAATAAATTTTTAAATAAATTTTTCTTTCCACACTTGCTTTCCTGGGTCTGGGTCTAACAGTGATTCCTCACAGGCAGAATTGAACTCAAACAAGCCAGTGGCTACATATTGACTTAGGTCTATGATTCCATTGGTATGAGGAACCCTTACCAACATATACTGGTACATGTTCTACAACTTAAAGTTTTATTTTTTATTTTATTTTTATTTCTTATTTGAGGCAATGGGGTTAAGTGCCTTGCCCAAGGTCACGCAGCTAGGCAACTATTAAGTGTCTGAGGCCAGTTTCTCCTCACTCCAGGGCCCATGCTCTATCCACTGCATCATCTAGCTGCCCCTACAACTTATAGTTTTAAGAGAATCATCTGAGGCACTAAGATACGAAAAGACTCGTCCAAAGTTATTTAGCCAGGACAAATAAAAGGCAGGTCTGAAACCTACATCTTCTTAACTTTGAGATCAACTTTCTAATGCACTTAGCATTATTTCAGGTGTCACTATTCCCATTACACAGATGAGGAAACTGAGGTTCATATAACTGAAGTAACATGATCAATAACTGAAGTCATACAGTGGATAGGATTCAAAGCTGGGGCTCCCAGACTATCCCAACTATACTGCCTTTCAAAATTGTCCACCAAGGGGTGGAGATAATGTGATTTGTCACTATGGAAGAAGTATCTGCACTGATAAAGTCATGGATCTTTGGAATATTTCTAGAATGGAAAAAATAGGAACTCCAGTCTCCAAAGAGACTGAGAGAGAACATAAAATAAATGTTTCTTTATTCCAAAATTTATACTCTTCATCTCCAGACACCATTTTGGATGGAATCCAGTCCTTATCCTATTGCAAAGGTGGGGAATGTCCAGCCTGCAGGCCATCTAAGGCCAGAGAAATCATTTGGTCTAGTGGCAACTGCAGGCTAATTTTTAAGTTGATAATTTTGTATGGCCTTCAAATTATGCATATTAAATGATATATATCATTATAAAGATCCAAATGGCCCTTGGCAGAAAAAAAGGCTCCCCTATGTATGGGTTTAATTCAAGAATAGCCTAGAGGGGCAGCTAGGTGGCATAGTGGCTAGAGCACCGGCCCTGGAGTCAGGAGTACCTGAGTTCAAATCCGGACTCGAACACTTAATAATTACCTAGCTGTATGGCCTTAGGCAAGCCACTTAACCCCACTGCCTAGTAAAAACCTAAAAAAAAAAAAATAGCCTAGAGAGCATTGGAGAAGCTCTAAGAGATTTAGCTTAATCAAGCCTAATTTTCTATAAGGTGTCTTGGTAAGTTGTGGGGACTAGCTCCTGTAACTCTGGTAGTGGTGGTGGGGGGTTGGCAAGACAAGTATGTTTCATGGCAGGGCACAGCGTTTAAACATCTATCAATCAGCTACTACTAGCATATTTTTAAGCTTCTCTGCTTCCTCCAAGGTTCGAGCTTATGACTTTCTTGAGGGTGGGCTGGCTCCTATTACTTGTGGAGGGTTTTGCCCATAGTGGACATTTGATCACTGCTGCCAGATCTGCACGAATATCCTTCTCACCAGACTAGAGTGGGAGGGCGAGTGATGGATGGGGATGAAACGTTTAGTTTCCTTAGCTTCCCATTCCTCCTGCTATGACTGTGTAGAGGAGGAAAAACCCTGGGAAATCAAGTTGATTTTTAAAAAAAGACAGCAGAGCCACAGCTTGGATTCATCATAGTCAGATTTACTCTAGGGTTCACTCAACATTCCAGGGTAGCAGGGGTTTCCAGAATAGCTAATAGCAGGCAGTGCTACAGGAAAGACAAGGGCGCTCATATAGGGGGAGGACTTCAGAGAGGCATCAAGCCTGAGGGAGAACAAACCAATCCTCATTTCTCTTCTTTCTCAAAGAGGAGGATGGGAAAGTAGGAAATAGAGATACTTCAGATTAGCTAGGACTAACATTCTCTTCCAGGAAAGGAAATAAAAATGTTACAGTTGGTGAAAAGGTTTTTAATTGGATATTTAGTGAAGATTCTTGGCTGCAATTTTTCTTCCTCCATGAAAAAAACAGTGCTCCTCCCCAATAAGCATATTTCTGAAATTAATTAATTTAATACACTTAAACTTTGGGATATAACGATTAAAAAAAAACCCAACCCCTAGCCCCACGTTTAATTCTACTTGGCACATGTATCATTTACTATAAAAATGTACACTGCTTCTTTAATAAGTAAATTTAAAAAGCACAGCACCCTAGGCCATTTTGAGATAGGCGGCAGGAAGAGTCATATTCTCTATTGTCCTCTAAAGCTAACAGCATGCATGATGTCTATGGGGAGGTTTCACAGACAGAAAAGGGGACATTTCATTACAAATGGACTCAGAGGATGGTACAAAAAAACTTTTTCTCTCTGAAGGGGTTTTCTGATGCAGGCACTGGTATAATAAGGGGATCTTCTCGGATGTGGGCATCACAGTATGCCAGGAGGTCTGCTGCAGCCTTGGAGACCTACAAGGAAAACAAGATGGGGAAAAAACCTGTTAGGATCAGTACACTGGGTATGGTCCAATGATGACAGACATTTCTGTAGTTCTGCAAAACTCTGTGAGGGAAGCAGTTGCAACTATTAGGATTCCCATTTACAGAATGAAAGGCAACAGGTTTTATTAAATGCTTATTCTGTACAATGCACTGTTAACTATTGGGCATACACATTAAAGTAAAGCAAACAAACCAACCAAAAAACCCTGTCCCTGCCCTTTAGGAGCTTAAATTCTTTTTGTTTTATTTTTTTTTGCAAGGCAATGGGGTTTAAGTGGCTTGCCCAAGGCCACACAGCTAGGTCATTATTAAGTGTCTGAGGCCAGATTTGAACTCAGGTACTCCTGACTCCAGAGCTGGTGCTCTGTCCACTGCACCACCTAGCTGCCCCTAGGAGCTTAAATTCTAATGGAAAGTGTGTCAATTTTCTGGCATGGAGCCGGCAGCCTGTCCAGGTTGCACAGGCATATGGCAATGCCATGCCAGAACATGGAACTGATGAGGTGTGACACCGAAGTTCTCTCTGAACTGAACTGCTGAGCCTTCCAACTCTATTGTAGAGAATGGGGAACTCCAACGGGCTGGCCACATCATTTGAATGCCAAATGTAAATTTTGACTAAATGATGATTTTAGAGAGAACTTACACAAGGCAAGCATTACATAAGGTCAGAAGGAACTACATAAAGACACTTTCAAATTCTCTCTGAAGAACTTTGATATTGATTGGGAGACATGGGAGACAATGGCACAAGACTGCCCAGCATGTTATACTTTGACCCCAATATTATGATGTGTTCTCTGTCCTCTTCCAGTTCAAAGGATAATGACCACAGTTATTCTAATGGGGAAAGACAACACACAGAAGTGGGGAGAAGATGAAGTTACGTGTGTAGGAGTATGGTGAAGATGGAAGCAGAGTAAGATGGAACTGAGTGTAGGAGGAAGGTCAAGGGACCTAGATATCTGTACATGATAAATAAGAAAGCTACATTGGGGGATGCCTACAATTGGGGAATGACTTTATTCTATGATTATGATGGAATACTGCAGTGCTATAAGAAATGAGGAGTTCAAAGATCTTAGAAAACCAGGGATAGACATAGGAAATGATGAAGAGTGAAATGAGCAGAACGAAGAGAACATTATAGACTGTTTGTTTTTGTTTTAAGAACAACTTTGATCAAATAAGTCATTTTTACTATTATGAATATCCAAACTAACTATGAAGGACTCATGAAGGAAGATGGTATCTGCATCTAGGGAAAGAACTAATAAATAGAAGTAAGTATAGAATGATTTTGCATATAAATGTATACATAGATATGTGTCTAATGTTGCAATCTGGGGGAGCAGGGAGGGAAGAAAAAAGAAAAAAGTACATGGTAACTATTATGTATTTAGAAGTTATACATAATAGATTTGCAGTTTTCATGTACAATCATCTTTTTTTATACTATGCTATGAAAATGCCTGTTTTATTCTATAAATTAAAAACAAAATAATTTTTCTAAAAAGCTGTTTCAAAGATCTCCTCAATTCTTAATCAAAACAGAACAAAATAAAACCCCCCAAAACCTTCTCTAGAATCTGCAATCACTTTAAACTATCATTCTGCTACTGGAATTGATTTCTCTGAAAAGAAAAAACAGACATTGTAGCATGTATAGAAAATATAATTCAGCTAGAATAAAGACTTGGGAAAGGAATATTTTCAAGTACATGATGCTCACAATGGTTCTGTGAACATTCAGGTCTTACCATCTGCGCTTGAGGCCTTTCCAGGCTTTACCTGCACACTCAGGTACTATCATTTGTGCTACTGACATAATATTAGGATCTCTGGTGCTTGCTATCTGCCCATTGCTGAACGCTTAGGATTTCCAAGCTTTCCACCTGTCCTTTAATCGACCTTTTTAAAAAATGTACTCACCAGTTAGTTATCAGCTCCCTGAGAGTTGAGAATAGGTAGATTTTTTAAATTTATATTTCCAGGACTTGGAATAGTGCTAAAACATAAACATTCAATAAATGCCTTTTCTTATATTCATTCAATACTTTTCTCTTCCCTTGCAGAGTCAAATTCAAAGAAAAATAGGACCACTCTATTGGCTTCCAATTCTTCACTTTCAGCTCTTCAAGCCCTTGTCGAATGACTTCCAACATTACCACCTGAGTGAAAGTACTTTCTCCAAGGTTACAATGTTCTCTAAAGTACAACATTCATGGGTCTTTTCTCAGTTCTTTATTATGACTTCTCTGAAGCACTTAAAACTATTTATTATGTTGTCTTTCCTGTATTTTCACCATACCATGCCATCTTATTCTTCACTTATCCTGGCTGCTTCTTCTCAGTCGCCCTTGCTGTACATCCTACACACTGCGTGTGTGATCCCCCAAAGTTCTATCCTGGGCTCTTCTCTTCTCTCTTTACAACGCTGAGTGAGTTGGAAAACCTGAGTGATTGGAAGGATGGTGGTGTGGTGTGATAAGCAGACAGAGGAAAACTAAGAGCAGAATGAGATTTCAGAAGAAACATGGGAGTTTTGTGCTAAACATGTTGAGTTTGAGATTCTTATGAGTTATCTAGATAGAGATAGGTCAGTGTAAGTCTGGAGCTCAAGAGAGAGCTCAGATCTGTCTGTCTGTCTGTCTGTCTATCATCACTTACCTATCTCTGTCTACCTGTCTATTGTCTATCTATCTCTAATCTATCTATCTCTATTTGGATATAGATATAACACATATACATATTATATCTATATAGCCTGTACAGAATCGATCAATGAATCCAAAATGGCTGATGAGATCATCAAGAGAAAGTATAAAGAGAGAGAGAAGAGTCATTAAGAGGTCCCTTTCACAAACATGGGCATAGCAAAGACCACTACACAAAGCAGCAGCAGTTGCTGAATTTAGGGAGGAGAGAGGCCTGATAATGACCTTAATGTATCTCAGAAGCAAACTGACCTCTACGATGAGAGGTCACTGTCTAAGGAACTAGCCCAGCTGAGCAAGAGAATGCTGCTGCATCTATCTGGGATGGCACACGCAGGAACAAACCTGGCAAAGACACACACACACACACACAATCTCTGCCTAAATTCCTTTGTTTAGATATTCCCTGAATAAATGCATTGGTATCATTGTGTTTTAAGTTTGCGTCCACTCTCCTCAGTAATAGAGGATATGCAAAGACTACACTGTACCTCTAGTTTAGGGGATGTTTGTTAACTTTTGCCCTTGCTATCCTATTTAAAGGGTAGCCTTTTAAATTAACTAGTTAATCAATACTGGTGGGAGGCAGCATACTGGAATGGGGGGTTTGTGAGAAATGTTAAAACCTATATATAAAAGGGTTATACCATGTTTCTTGGGGAGAAAGATTAATCATCTGCATTGGAAACCCTGGTCATCAGTGTGATGAATGGAGGGAAGGAGGAAGGGTGCTATAAAAATCTGAGAAAATTGGAAAAGTAAGAAGAAGCCTGCTTGTGAAGAATCTTAACTAAAAGAGGACTTTATATTTGATCTTAGGGGAGTTAGAAAGCCATTAGAGAGTTTTGAGGAGGGGGGTGATATAGAAAAATCTATTTAAGAATCACCTGGGAAGTTCTATGGAAAATGGATTGGAGAGAAGAGAGACTTGAGGCAGGGAAACTAATTGGATGTTGTTGCAATAGTTTCTTTTTTCAGGTCAGCTTTGTCTGACCTCCATGATGAAGATGGTATCTGCATCTAGGGAAAGAACTGATAAATAAAAGTGCCTGGAGTTCCTCCATCCCATCCCATTTCCAGCTGCTTTTTGTGTTGTCTTCCCCAACTAGATTGTAAGCTCCTTGAGGTCAGGGATATCTTTTTCTTATTTGCATTTCTTGTGTAAGTGCTTAATCAATGTTTACTGACTTGAACTGACTAGTTTAGGAGAGAGGTGATTAGTATTTAAACTTGGGTGATGACTATGAGAGTGGAGAGAAGGTACTTAAGATAGGTTCCTTCCAGAGCTGCTCCTTAGATGAGGCCCCTCCAGATTCCTCCCCCTCTCTCACTTTGGGTAGACATATGCCTGCTTCATTTTTGGCTTTCTAACCCTAGTGCCCAGCCCAATGATATATAATAAATGGCTATTAAACCGAAGAGATTTATAGAAGGGACCTTAGGAGGTCATCTGGTTGAGCCTCATGCCTTCAGGCAAATAAGATATTATTTCAGCTAGTAGGATTCCAAGGATTGGAATTCAGACTGGAAGGTTAGAAACTTTTTTTTTTTCTATTCTCCATCTAATAAATTGTGAAGGGTCTCTAGGATAGGAATTATTAAGATCTCCAAGATTTATTTCCTCCTCTCTGGAGGAAGATAGCTGAGATTAGCTAGTGATTTTCTTCCAAGTCTGAATGACTACTTTTTAGGAATTTTGTAGGAGGCATTCCGTTTTAGGCATAGATTAGACTTGACTTCTGAGGCTCCTTCTGGTCCTGTGAGACTATGACTCTGATCCTGACTCCAGGTCCAGCACTCTCTACACATGCACATGCAGGTCAGGAGGACCTGAGCTCAAATCCAGCCTTTTCTACTTCCTAGTTGTGTGTCCTTGGACAAGTCACTTAACCCTGATTGCCAAACATCCAGGGCCATCTCCTGTTGCTAAAATCCATGTCTGGCCACTGGATCCAGATGACTCCAGAGGAAAAAGGTGAGGCACCCCCCTCACTCAAATCCAATTCATGTGCATGACATGATATTATATCCCCAGTGTTATGCTCTTTAAAAATGAAGGACAAACATCATCACATACATTTATGGAAGTAGTTGATGGTCCAGTGTCTAGAGTGTGGACCTGAACTCAGAAAGAATCGAGTTCAAATCCCAATGTCGATACAAACTGTGTGACCCTGGGCAAATCTGCCTGCCTCAGTTTCCTCTGCTGCAAAATGAAGATAACAATAACATTTACCTCATAGGATTGTTAGGGTTGTCCAAAGAGATAATATATGCAAAGTGCTATCCAAATCTCAAAGCCCTTATAAAGGTTTTACACATATAGAAAGGTTAGCTATTATTGCTATTATGTACTTAAGATAGAAATAGTACTGTTTTATATTCAGCAGGCTAAAAGCCTGCTGTTTTGTTTGTTTTTGTTTTTTCCAAAAGTACTAACAGTTGCCTAGAATCTTTTGCATATACCAATCATGAATAATGGAGATAAGGATTTGTTCAGGGTTTAGAGTTTCCTTAGAGTATGGGTTGAGAGGGATGAGGTTCTACTCATATTCTAGTCATTCTAGGAGCACAGGCTGGCCAAAAAAGGCATTCCCAGTTTATTGTTGGTGCCATAAAAATTCACTCTGAATACCAATGTAGCTAGGCAATTTGTAATAGAACCTATTTTTTTTTTAAACCACAAGATGGAATCTCCAGGCCCTTATGTGAAAGGGTCCCCATGTTCTTCTCTAAAGAGAGAAGTACCATCAGAGGACTTGCCTCATATAAGCAGAAGATCCTGAAGGCTTCCAATGGAGAAGGACTAATAACAAGGTAATAGAGACTAGGTTCCATTGATGGTATATTGTAAATTTCCCCTCCCAGTTTCCCCACGGTTCCCACAGTCACCTGTCGCCACCTCTCTCCATCCTTCTGACATGCTTCAATTAGGCAGCACAATAGTACTCCCAGGGAAAGTCTATGCCGCCCCCTTCTCCTCCCCAGGAACAGCCAGGTAGCAGGAGGCTAGGCCAGGGGCTGACATTCACTAAGACATAGGAGGAGGAGATCAACCTCATTTCACTTGCTGTCTGTGAAATGAAACATGTTTGGCAAATGAATGGCTTGAACATTAACCCATCCTGCCAATTAGATTGTTCTGCCTATGAGTGCTTATTAAAGGCTTACAAGCAGGGATAAGTATATAGTAGTCAAATGAAATCCTTTTAGTATATTTTTTGTGACTAAATCTTCTTCAGAATGATACATACTCCCTGAAGAAAGAATATCTGGTTATTTTCTAAAGCTTCCAGGGCATCCCATTTTTAATTTGTTCATCTTCCAAAATTTATAGTAATCCTATTTCTGATTTTTATCCAAGGCCAAAACACTTTAAATGATAGATAAATTCCTACAAGTAATTCTAGAAAAGATGTATTTGGGAGTTTTCTCTTCAAATGTTTAGTTAGAACCATAAACTTAAGGATATGAACAGATACTTTTCTAAGGAGGCAATAAAAGTTATCAACAATCATATGAAAAATGCTCTAAATTACTAATAATTAGAGAAATGCAATTTAAAGCAATTTTAAGGTTTTTCTCTCATACCCTTTACTACTATGAGATCTATATTTCAAAGAGATCAAAGACATTAATTAAGGACTTATATGTACAAAAATATTTATAGCTGCTCTTTAATTTTCAAAAGTTGTAAACTAAGGGGATATCCTTTTGGGGAATGGCTAAACAAATTATGGCAAATGATTGTAACATGATATTACTGTGCCATAAAGAATGTCTTAGAGACAGGAAGATCTAAGTTCAAATCCAGTCTCAGACATTTATTAGTTGTGTGACTCTGGGCAAATCACTTAACCTTGACTATGTGGATGGAAAAAAAGTAGGCTATATATGTGTATATTTTTGAGAGTCAATGTTTTACCAAAATACTTTTGTTTGATGGTGGCTGTTGCTTTACTGGATCTGATTTTAGCCCTATTCCTATACTGATGGGGTGAGGGTCTTGCGCCCCAACTGCAGATCAGCACCTTTTTTTGACACATAATCTTAGAAAGTTGCCTCAAGCATTGAAATGTAAATGACTTTACAGGGTTACCCAATCATTTTGTGTTTTAACTGGGACTTGAACAGAGGCATTCCTGACTCTCAAGATTTTTCTTCCTTTTATCTTTAAGATCTGTTGTCAAGACTTTTCAAAGACATAAGTGGGTGGCAATGGATCCCTGTATTAGGGTTCTGGCAGCTAGAATAAACAGAAGATAGATGAAAGAGATATTATGTATGGAATGTGAGGGAGAAGGAAGAGCCTGAACTAACAATAGGAATTTTGGATACCACTGAAGAAAACAAGGTGGTTTTGGAAAAAAGATAACAGGCTTGATTTTGGACAAATTGAGGTTAAGGGACCAGTGGCTCATCCACTTGGGGAATGGTTTATAGGTTAAATTAAAAAGAAATAAGAGTTAGTGGCAATCACACTGAACCTAAATGGTGACTGTATGGTTAAGAATTTTATTTCTTCTGTGTTTTTGAAGACCAATGACTAGAATTGGGATCCATGGTGATATGAGTGTCTTGGAGGGACCCTGGGCAGCAGAGGAGGGGGATAACTTAATTGACAGAAGTGGTTTAGCTACAAACTAAAACCCAACAAATTGCTGAACTTTTTTTTTGTGCACCTGGTCAGTATGCAATGGCTTAGATGATATTGCCAAATAATAAGTACCTAGCTTAAGATCAAATGCATAAAACTGGTTTGGTTCCATGCAATATTAATTTTTCTAAGTATACTCAGCATTATTTTAAAATTTTTGCTCTGCTGGGTGGCTCATTTAATGGCACCTCCAGTCAATAACATACCTTGCAGGTTAGATTTCAACAAAAATGTCTGTATCAGCAAGGGATTTCTACACTTTAACTAGGAACCCATTTATTAAAAATATGAGTTCCTGTTTATTCCAATAAAACCAAAAAATGTTTTGACAATCCCCTGGGTTTGCAGTAAAACAATTTTCTATAATATAAATTATAAAAATACATTTTATAAAACATCTAATAATTATAACTTGATCTTTATAAATATTTATAAATAATAAATGTTATAATATTCACTTTTCAGGGAGGGTGTTAGGGTCCAGGCTTGTCATGTTTATTGATCAATTTATGGCACTGTTATAGGGAATTCTTTGGTGTGGAAACTCTTTTCACTAATGGGAAATGGCAACTCACTTGATCTTACAGTTGATGCAAAGTTGCCTGATCCTTTAAGAGTTTATGTAAAATTGATCTCTGTTTCCTAGCTATTAAAGATAGAACTTGAACCCAGGTCTTCTCAGTTCCAAGGACCTCTCAGGATTCACATTATAGACATGGGGGGAAAAATCTGAATACACAATGAGCATCAAGGCTCATATCTTGATGAATGAATCTAGTATATAATAATGTTTTCTATTCAAGCAACTCTTTGCATGTACAGCTTCACATATATAATGCCTCACTTTAGTCTCAGAACAAGCTTATGAGGAATACAAGGGAATTTTTCTCTACTTCATTTTATAGATGAGAAAACAAAGGTCCAGAGGTCCAGAAAGTATGAATGACTGATCCAATATCACCACAGCCAGTGAGCTACCTGCAGAGTATGATAATCAAGACCACAGTTCTTTCCACTAGTCTACTATGTTGCTAGAAATATCATCTAATATTTTAGTGTTTCAAGGTTTGCAAAAAATTTGACACACATTTTCTTATTATGCTGAGAAGCAAGGGTTAATATTGTCCCTATTTTACAGATGAGAAAAATGAGGCCCAGGGCCACTTAATGTCAGAGGCAGGATTCAAATCCAGGTCTTATTGATTCCAAGTCTGGTGTTTTCCATTATACTATACAACTCACTCTCCAGAATAATTCATCAAACTGTTTCTCAGTCTGTGGGATAAGATTTTTTAAAGATAAACACCAGTTGATTTTCACCAATGTTTGAAAGCTTCCTCCTGGCAAATAAAAGAACACACTGCAGATGCTTCTAAACTCCCCTGAACATCTGCAAAACATATGGATGATGATCCAGAAGAAAAGTCCTTATTTTGATTGGAAAATTAAGAATATTCTTCTCCTTTACTTTTCCAAGTCTAAAATGTGATTTACTCAAGATCTAATATTATTGAATTCATGGAGCTCTTGTACTTCCTCTTCTTGGTACTAAACTGTCAGATTTAATAGAAACGATCAAAAAGAATCCACAGCCTTAAAATAATGGTGGAATTTTACCATTACATTACAGAGCAAAGGAGGTGATTAAAACAGCCCAAGTTAGCACATAATCCTGTTGGTTGCACTATAATTATAAGCTTCAATGACAGGAGAAAATGCTGCAATTACCATAGTCTCATTCCATGACAAGACAGATGACATAATTACTATCCTTGCTGTGACACCCACTCGATTTATCCTCAGCATCTAAAATGAAGAGACCCACACCTATTTCTCAGAAATCCGGTGCTTTGTCTAGCAGAACTGAGAATCACTTAGAGACATTTTATTTGGCCTTATTTTCTTTGCAGAGATTAAACAGTAGGAGTAAAGGCCTTGAGGCTGTCCCTTGTAGAATCATAAATATAGAAGATTGTTTTCCACAGTGATTTGAAGTGTGATTTAATCCCTGTTACTGAAGGGTGAGAAAAAGGGATATATTTGATTCTGAAGCCACAATTCCTGGAATGTTACAGGTTTATTAAGGAAAAGTAGAAGTCCTTCTTATTCCTAGATAAAACAAACTTTAGAAATAGACTCTATTGAATAAGTTGTACTACCAGGACCAATTAGGACCCAGAAGTAACTCCTTGGTACAAGCTATCAAGTCTAGTATGAATGCAAATATAGCAGATCTATTAGATCTGCATAGTTCTTGATTCTCTGCAAATTCATTACTAACCCATAGGTTGTTTTCTTGGACATAGTGCATCTGTACTCTTGTCATGCAGCTGGGTTACAAGCTGCAGATAAATGCAATTGGGTTGAGTTAGGCAAGGAGATGGACCTAGAAATTTCAGGGATGATGCACTGGTGAGAATGTATCTCTCACTGCTTTAGTCCCCAATCTAAGTATCTTTGGATTATCCACCATTTGATATTCTCATTTCCTCCATACTAGGATGTGGTATTAAGAGTTTATATTTTTTTTCATAAGCAACTTGAAGAAAGTCACATTTGTCCTGTTTTTTGAATCTGTGACACAAAGCTGAGAGAGAGTTAGCACATAAGATGACAGTCAGGATCCAAAAAGAGCTAGACAGTCATAGGGTTGACAAAATTCAACAGTGATAAATGTAAAATCTTATATTTGGATTAAAAAAATCAGCTCCCCAAGTAAAAGGTGAAATGACATTTTGTTAAGATTGTAGTTAGTTTAAAAATTCTAGGGGTCAGTGTGGATTTCAAGCTTAATATGAATTCACAGAATGATGTAGTGACCAAAATCTTAGATTGAAGTGATAAAGGTTTAGCTTCCAGTAATAAGGAGGTCATAATCTCTGTTTTCTACACTGGTCAGATTGTATCTAGACAGCTGTATTAATTCTGGGCTCCAAAATAGGACATTGATAAATTGGAGAATGTCCATAGGAGTACAACCAGGAGGTTAAAGGTTTAAGAATCAATATTATATGAAGACTGATTAAAGATATTGAGAATGTCCAGGCTAGGGAAAGGAAGACTGAAGAGCAGGGGGAGGACACATTTTAGACTTTAGTTATCATGGGATCTGTAAGACAAAAATTTTCTATGACTATCAATTGCAAAGCAGTAATACAGAAGTCACCATTCCAATAAAATCAAAGATTCAGACTTTCCTTTCAAAACTGTTTAAGTATATGAAGGGTCATAGTATGAAAAGAGGGAACAGCCTTATTCTTTGTTCTTTTTGGTCCCAGAAGGCAGAATGAGTACTAGTGGGTGAGAGTTGCAAGGAGGCAAATCGAGATTTGACATCAGGATAGAAAAGTAAGGCTATACAAGAGTAGAATGGGATGCTTTGAGAGGCTGAGGGCTTTTCCTGCATTGGATGGTAATAATCCTCTCTAATCAATATGATGTGACTCAGGATGGACTAAATAATCTCTGAGATCCCTTATAACAAAAAATTTTGATTATGATATTTAATGTAAGTTCCTTTGTGTATCCTTATACATATATGTTCATATGATTGTTTAAATATGTCTTAGAGGTAACATGAATTCATATTTCTGGAACATAACCACACTTCTCTGAAAGAGACTGATTTTTACCTTAAGAGAAGTTGGGGATGGAAAGAGAAGAAGCTGGGTCTTTGCTCCTTTTTCTTGCAAATCTCCAAAAAGGACAACACATTAGAATTTTAACTATTGCACCCTTTTCCTACCCACTCCCATCCTTCAACTACTGCTGCTCTATGTATACAATTTTGATTTCGAATAAAAATTTCTTTCTGGTCACTTGCCCTTAACTTACACTCACTAGCTTAACTTCTTCCTACCCAATACTGATTTTACAAAAGACTTTTGCAAATAGTAAAGAAATTCATTTATCCAATCAAAATGACAAACAGATTATTGAAATTCCATAGATTTGACTATACTAGAAAATGTGCACGGATGAATGAGCTCTTTTTTTTTTTTTAAGATTCTTGCAAGGCAAACAGGGTTAAGTGGCTTGCCCAAGGCCACACAGCTAGGTAATTATTAAGTGTCTGAGACTGGATTTGAACCCAGGTACTCCTGACTCCAGGGCTGGTGCTTTATCTACTACACCACCTAGCCGCCCCTAAATGAGCTCTTCTGATGGCAGTTAAATAAGATCCCAACTTAAACTAAGAGAGAGACTTCAATTTCAGTGGGATCATTTGAGGGAACAAGGATTTGGCCACTTACTGGATGTCATGGTCAAGGTACTTTCTCATTTGATAATGTGGATCATTATAATGATAAAAATAGACTCCCAGGGTTGCTTTGTTGTTAAAATATGAGAATAGATAAGGAAACATAAAGGAGTTACATTTTTAAAGTTTTAATTTATTATCCTTTCATATTCTCACTAATGTTCCTTGGTTAAGACCAAAAAACTTATTTTTTCTGCTGTCTAATATATCACAATTGCTATTTTTGTTATTTCTTCTCAAGTTTTAATTTTTTAAAAAATGAATCATAAATAGGGACTGATCAATGAGGATCCTCTACTTGAAGTGTACATACAGATATTATTTATCTGTGTGCTGCCAATTTAATATGTGGAACTGGAAGAAGGTTTCAGTCATGATGACTCAGACGTTGTACTGTTTGGTGCTGAAAAGGCCTCAGAGTCAGAAGATGGACTAAAGAGGTACATAACCAGAACTGAGTTGTCTTTTCCTTCCTGGCAGAAAGCAAGCCAAGATTTCACAGGTTGGGGAGAGGCATCAGGATTCTATCTTGTACATGGTTACCACATATAGGTAAACAGATAATAATTCTCTTTCCTTATTCCTTCCTGACATTAGGTGAATGAGTATTTAAGAGGATGAAGACTTGTGAGACTAAAAGATCCATCAAAGCCTTTGGAAGATCTAGTTGGTACCTGGAGCCAGTAGCAGCAGTCAAGTGGGATGTGTTGGGCCTGCTTGAGCCAGCCCGGTGAGTGCACTGACTCGTCACCGAGAGACCTCAGCCAGCACAGAGCTAGGCCAGCAAAGCAACGGGATGACTCAACTATTGCTACTGAAAGCAGCCTCTGGAAAACGTCTTCCGAGGGCAGAATCGGAGAGGACAGCTTGACTTCATGTGTTCCCCACATGTGTGTCTCACTGCACTTGTGCTGTAAGTTTGAACTCACTCTCCTCCATGACTGTCTGTGTGCAGAGAGAATGTACCCCCTAATTGGGGTGGGTTTTTTTTGACATCTGTCCAAGCTATACTTTCACAAAAAAAAAAAAATCCCTCTGTAAATGCAAGTTGATGTGAGCTAATTGATTATCACTAAGGAGAACACACCAGATTCATGAGTGAGAGCCTAGAAACACCACAATCCTCTTAGGGTTATTCCTGATTGTTAAGAAGTAGTCATTATCCTTCTGGAGACCCAACCTGCCAGGGAGAGGAGGAGTTGAGAGAGTGAACTCTGAAAGGGTGCTACAGGTGTTTTGAAAGGGTGCTTTGAACTTGAATATGTTCATTTCATTTTGCTAACAGTACAGGTCTAACTGAAAATCTTGTATTTCCCTTAGCAGAAGAAGGGGATCTATCTAGAATTGTAGAATCCCATGTTTGGAAAGGACCTCAAAGGTTATATAAGCCAAACCCCACCTGAAAATGCAATCATGTTTAACATTTCCATATTAGTCATGTTGGAAAAGAAGAATCAGAACTAAAGGAAAAGAAAAACTAAATGAGAAAGAAAAAACATAAAACAAGTTTAAAAAAGTGAGCTTTGGTTTACAGTCAGACTCCATTCACTAGATGTGGATGGCATTTTCCATCACAAGTCTTTTAGAATTATTCCTGATCACTGAACTGCTGAGGAGTAAATCCAGTATAATCTTACTGTTAACATATACAATGTTCTTCTGCTCTCAGTGCCTCCTTATTAACTATAAATACACTATGCTGTTTCTTTACCCAAATGTTTATGGTAAGTTGAATTTTATCTCAAACACAAAGAAGCCAGGGATTAACAAGGGATAAATATAAATGTAAATTAAGGTAGAGAACTAAATCTCTGCCTAAATGTTAGGGATTTTTATAATGAGGAGATGGGAGTGATTGCAATGTTATTCCAAACTTTTTGTTTAATATTAACTTTATAAGCAAGAGTGGAAGGAACCACATTAACCTTAAGGACCATTGCCCCTAAACTTAAAAATGAGCTAATTATCATATACTCTTATGCATTATATGCATATGAGAAAGCTGACCCTTACAGAGGTTAAGGGGCTTACTCATAGCCCCAGAGCAAGGAAGTGTTAGGAGTGAGATATTAACCTTTTCTTCCCAAGTCCATCATGTTACTACAATCCATTGTTTTTATGTCAAAAGCCATAAGGATAAGTATCCTCCCTCTTCTCTAGCTAGTTAGTAGATTGTCTTTACTGGTTTTCCTAGGGTAAAAGTGGATCTTTTAACTTTAGCTACATCCTCCATCTTAGACTTCTGTACCTTAAATTGTTAGTCCTTTCAACTTGGCTATTTTTGAATGTCTTACTGTGATCATATCATGATTTTTGCTATTTCTCACTTCTCTACAAAGGAAAGCATAACATTTGAGCCTCTCTTATATTCTAAATGCTTCAGCAGCTGCCTCTCTTAAGAACTTTCTCGTTTAGTTTCCAAAAAAAGTTTGACAATTTTTCTTCTTTTTCTTTTAGAGAAAAAAACCTAAAAAACTAACACAAACATTTTGTTCTCTCAAAAAAGTCACCAATTGGCAATGCTTCTTTTCACTTCTGGGAAGTGCAAGAAAAATTCTAGATTCAGACTGCCAAAGTTAAAGGTAAGACACGTGTTTAAGACCCAGCTGCTGGAAGAGCTGTTAAGAAGTTAGATTATCAAAGGGAGAAAAACACTGATTCAAATATAAGTCTGAAAAAACAACCAGGAAGACTGAGTCACTGTTTAAGAAAACTGTATCTTCCTCAATATCTTCACAGAATGTGAGAATTAGAAGGGAGCTTAGAAATCACCTAGTACAACTTCCTTATTTTAAGATAATGATGCTGCAGCTGCTGGTGGTGGTGATAATGATAGCATTTATACTGTACCTTCAGGGCAGGCTGGGTGGTAGATAAAGCAGTGGATAAAGCATTATGCCTGTAGTCAGAAAGACCCGAGTTCTAAATCTAGGCTCAGAGACTTATCAACTGTGTGACCCTGGGAAAGTCACTTAACCCAACTGCTTCAGTTTCCTTATCTGTAAAATGAGCTGGAGAAAGAAATGGCACACTGCTCCAGTATTTTTTCCAAGAAAACCCAAATGGGTCACAAAGAGTCAGACATAACTGAAATGACTGAACAACTGATAGTATTATATATATATTATCTCAAGATAACATGACAGAGCAGAACTTGAACTTAAATCTCTTAGATTTAAGCCTGTTGAGATTTTCTACTCTATCATAATTCTTCCCTTGCTTTTTTCCACTAAAACCTGCTCCAGTGATTTCTCTCATTTTCCCTATAATCAACTCTCAATGATCCAGGTTCATCAGTTTGTAAAGAACTAGTGGTCCAGATATTCCAAAATCAGTTTATATTTAAGTTTGGATGTTATTATATGATTTTTATGCAGTAAATCTGCTTTCCTAGCTATGTTTTCCTTTAGACTGATATTAAATTAGATATTAGCATTTCTTGTACATACAGAGTTTGGTAGCAATGAGAGAAAGGTTGGGGTTAAGTTGAGTGACAGAAGCACTTTGGTTTAAGTTTTTAAATGTCATAGATAATCTACATAGTGTATAATCTAGAGTTTGTCAGAACAAGAGTAAAAATGCCAATACCAATAATACCAATGTGACTGTAAAAATGTGTAATATAGAGCTCAAAATAGAGGAAAACTATGGAGTAATTCTACTGAGTCTTTCTTCTAGGTCAACTTTTTATGTTCCAGATTTTATAAGAACTCAGAAGTCTTATATTATTTGTATTCATTTTTTTGCCTTGACTATCCATCAGAGGTTCTGCATTTAGAGGTGTGAAGAGTCATCTAACTTGATCTATAATAAGGAGAACAGTGAACTAAGTATTAAGAAATTTGATTTGTGGGAAGTCAACTGGGTAGCTGTAGTGTGGAATGCAACCAAGCAGTGAAAGGTTTAGGCTGTTTAAATGACAGACACCCTCTCAGCCACTTCATCCAGGCCAAACAGCTCACAGACGGCAGAGTGGATCATACAAAAGGAAACTAGATCTTCATGGATGTTGAAGTTCTGCTTGAGGAGTCTCTGGGACAGGTTTAGAGATATTCTCCCAAGTAGAGTGGGAAAGCACTTTAACTGCCCTATATAACTACAGAATTAGCAACTACTCTTCCTTTTCTCCCCTCCCCTCAAAGAGAAGGAAGCAAAGGGATAGATAGCTCTTATAATGAGCAGATGTGATCTGATAGCCAAAGTTAAGGATCTGGTAAAGTACAATCCCATAGAAAGAATGTAATTGGCATTGCCAAATCACCTAGGTCCATGTATTAAAGTTTGCTTCCATGACACAAAATGAAAATATGTACCATTAGTTCTTCACCTTTTTTTTAACCTGAGATCTGAACCACAGTCATAGATTTGGAGCTAGGAGGGAAGACAGAGGTCATCTAATCAAAGACCATTATTTGAAAGATGAATAAACTGAGACCCAGAGAGGAGAGGTGATTTGCCTGATGTTACACATATGAATGTCAGAGGCAGATTTTGAACCTAGGACTTTTGACTTCAGAATCAGTTCTTAGTTTACTATTGGATTATGCTGCCATTATGCTTAGTACTAAGAGTAGTCTGCAGGTCATCCTGAACACTAAATTGTATTATAATCCTAGAGACTTTAAGGGGTGAGGATCAGACCATGTGTTCTGTTATTGGGGACAGGTGTGAGGATCAATTATAGTACCTGGGCATTATCTGAAGGGAAGGAAATGGTAGGACCAGTGACTTGATAGGACTGGGGTTGTAATATCTATGTCAGATGACTTGTCATCACTATAGTATCACAGATCTTCCTGATAGAATTTGGAATAGTTTGATTCTGTGTTCACTGGGTTACAGGATGAGTCTCTGTTCACATGGCTTTCTTTTTACAAAGGACCAAAAGGATATAATTTCTAAATTTATTCCTTTATGACACTATCTATTTATTCTTAGAAATAGAATATCATGTCTAGACTTTACTTTTTTGAAAGTCACATAAATTTTGCTTCAAGCTTTTATTTTTAACTGTCCCTATGTTTTCACATTATTTGCTTTTACCATTTGATAAGCTCCCTTATAGAACTTATTGCAAATTATTCCTTTTTCTCTCTCCCCTTTCTTTATTATTTACTTTTAAAAAATTTCCATAAAAAATAAAAAACTTTTCACTCATTTGTGACATAAATAGTAAACTTAAAACCTGTCCTACAAGTAGATTATATTTGTATAAACCACATTGGCAGAGAACACACTTAAAAGTCTTACTAATAAAGTTCTACAGTCATAAAAATGATGTGGTAATAGTGCAAAATATTTAGTGTAACAGAAATTGGGTTCAAATTCTAGCTCTAAAACTTACTGTGTTTCTATGCCACTTTGTGCAAGTAATATAGCATCCCTGTAGGTCTCAATTTCCAAGCCACACTGCTGTGAAATTGGGATCTCTAAGCTATGTCCTTGACTATTTTAATCACCTGCCCTCCTCAGTGTACCTTCCTCATCTACTGATTTTTCTGCCTAGATTCATTCCCTAATTGTTTTTGTATATTCTTCCTACCTCTTATTTTTGCCATCCCAGTGACACCGAGGACACTTCTTGCTATCTGTTCTCTCATTTCTAAATCTCTGATCCACTGTAAGAAGATTGAACCTGGTAGTCTAGAGCTTCATGATCTTCTTTCCTTAAGGGAGGCTGTAAGCTTTTAGAGAACATAATCAAGGAAAAATACTGACAAGAATTTTTTCAAAGGTTGGCACAACTGTGTCCCCAGAAAAATATTTTTTCTACCATCTTGGTTTTTCTCCCTGATAACACCCCCCCAATAATATTTTGTCTGACCCCTGACCCACAATTCAGCCAGCTCCAAGAAGGCCATCCAAAATCATAGCAGAAGAACCCCATTGATGAGTACTTTGAAGCCTTTCCTCCTCCTCCACAGGAATATTCCCTCTTCCTTCCTAATGGATCTATTTCTCTGTGCTCCCCTTTAGCTCTCTTTCCTCTCCCCATTCCCTATTGCTTGCATTAAAACTTTGTGTTGAGTTGATTCTCAATATGTTACATTTTATACTCGGTAGCTGAACTCATTAAAGGAATTATTTTCCCCAATGTCTTTGGCTGGCTCACAGGCCTTTCTTTAGCCATTAACTGGGTACCTGGACAGACATTTAACCTATTGACAGCCTCACCTACACTGGAGGAGTAGGGGACTGTACGTCCTTTGTCCCTTATGCCAGAGGACTCTTAAAACATTCACCCATGCCCCCACCATGTCCCATTCCAGATCTGCCCAATTTTTCCACTTAATTTTTCCACTTTTCTCTTAATTACCTGCTCCATAATTAACAAATTCTTTTAATTTTAAACAACTTTAAAATTCTTCAAATTTTCTTTTAATAAGCAAATTCTTTTAACTTTAATTTCTTGTACCTTCTGTTTTGTGGCACAATAGAGATGTGATTCTCTATGGATGATACAACTTCCCTCATCCTTTTCAGTATTGGTTATACTTTCTTTCTTGGTTTCTGGACTCACTGGACCTGGATGGAGAGTTGGGATCCTCCTTGCCTCCACATTAGATTCCCATCAATCAGTAACTTCTCCTCCTTTAAGTTCATGCTAGTCAGATTTATAAATCAAAAAGAAAAACAAAACCCCCCCAAACTCAGACAAATGGCTTTTATTTACTGACTTCCTCCCTTAATAAGTTTGGGGCCTGATTCAGTTTCCCTTTCCATTCTAATGCCTGTTCTCATTTTAGGAGATTTCAATACCCTGACTGATACCTCTCAAATGCCTTAATTTACCTCCAGTCTTCCTCAGGTGCACACAGGGACTGTGAGACCTTTGACCTTATCACCTACAATTGTTTCAAGAATTCTAAAATTTTTTTTTTGAAATCACATTACTAAGCATACTGTCTTTCCTGATGCCTCACTTGGAAAGCGTCTGGCATATAGACGCTTGCTTCATGAGTGCTTATTTCTTCCTTCTTCTTCCTTAATCCTCCGGTACCTTTTCATCCTTGCAATGGCTTTCAGTTCCTTGACCCTTCTATATTGTCCCAGGTTGACTATACTCTTTACTTTCCCATACTCAACCTTTTAGTGAACTAATTCAATTCTACACGATCATCTATACTCAAATCTCTGGCCCCTTTGTGCTAATGACTGATCAGACCTTGCCACACCGTAGCCCAGTGTTACTTCCACCACCCCACCCTTAGCTCTTACTCTCATGCTACAGAATGAAGCTAGAGAGAATTTAAGTCATGCTGAGAAACAGTGAGGTGGCACAGTGGATAGAGCTCCAGGCCTGGAGTCAGGAGGACCTGAGTTCAAATCCAGCCTCAGACACAGAATAATTACCTAGCTGTGCGAGTCACTTAACCCCACTGCCTTGCAAATACCACCCCCCCAAAAAAGTCAGGCTGACTGGATTCACTACAAATTAGTGCTTTCTAATCTCAACTGGGTCTTCAATGTAGTAAGGAAATCTTTAGCTTCCTCCCTAATCAGTTATCTCACTTATCACAGCGGGTATTCCAAGCCTTCCTTTTTCTTCCATGGCAACCCCTCTCACCACAAGGTTGAGAACACATACATCCCTTTCTATGTCACATTCTTCTGAGATCATCTGCTCCTTTATAAACTCCAGGCTCTGATAAAGAGGAGTCTCTTCTCATCCTGCCCTTTGCCTTGATCCTATCTCATAAGTTTTCTCCAGAAGATTGCCTCTACTCTCATCCCTACTTTATCTCCCTCTGATCTTCGATTTCTCCCTTTGTCATCTTTGTGAATGAAGAACAAATAACCAAAACATCAATTTCTCCCTATCTACTGATTTCTTCTTAACTATTCACAAATGTCCCAGTTTTCCCCAACCTTGAAAAATTCTCACTTGATCTTAACCATCCCCACAAACTATTATCTAACATCCATCCCTTCCCTCTCAGCTACATGCCTTTAAAAAAAATCATCTAAGATCAATGTCTTCACTTCCTCTGCTATTGATTCTTTCTAAATCTTCTGAAATTTGGCTTCCAACCTCGTTCAACTGAAATTACTTTTTTCAAAGTCAGGGTAGTTGTTTCTAATTGCTAGATTTAATGGCCTCTTCTTAGTCCTCATTTTTCTTGAACTTTCTTCAGCATTTGATACTGCTGATTACCCTTCCCTTACCTCTAGGTTTTTTCATACTTCTCTTGTCATTTGATTTTTCCTCCTATTAGAATTACTGATTCTTCTCAGTTTTTTCTGCTGAGTCTTCAGTCATATCATACCTATACAGGTATTCCCCAAAACTCTTCTGGTCCCTCTTTTCTTGTCGCTCACTTTGTGATTTCATCTTCTCCCATGGGTTCAAGTATCACATTGATGCCAATGATTCCTAGATTACATCCAATCCTAACCTCTCTCATGCATGCCAGTGCCTACAGCTAATTGGACACTGTCCCATGGGCAACTCAAATGTAACACATTCAAAAAAGAACTCATTATCTCTTCCCCCATCCATCTTCTGACATTTCTATCATAGTGAAAGTTATTGATATCCTATTCACCCCTATCTTCAACCTCAGTGTCATCTTTGACTTCTTTCTCAAACTCCACACTTCATTAAGTGCCAATTCTTTCTGTTCCTTTCTCCACAACTTATCTCAGATACATCCTTGTCTCTCTTTTTAAAAAAAAGTTATTTTTCACTTAAAGAATACAACAAGAATTTCCATAATATAATACAATAAAAAGGATGATTGCATATGATATTGAAAACCTACTAGGCAAACTTGTTATTCCTTTCAAATATGCAATAAAATTATTATGTAAATCTCTTTTATCTTCCTTCCCCCCCTTGCTCCAGAGATGGCTATGTTAGATACAAATAGTTATATCTCTCTATATTTGATATATGTATATATATATATATGTAAAATTATTCTAGAAATATTTTTATTTATCAGTTCTTTCTCTGGATGCAGATAGCATCTTTCTTCAAATATTCTTTATAGTTAGTTTTATAATTAATTAATTATAGTTTGTTAGGTATTCCTATCTCTGTAACCACATAGCCACACCCTAATTTAAGGTCACCTCTCATATGAACTGTTAAAATAGCCTCATTGGCTTCCCATTCCAAACCACTCTTCACTGACTGTCTCCCAAGCTTGGGATGCTCTACCTCCTCACCTTCTGTCTCTACCAAATTCTTAAATGGAGATGAGTTTTGCCATCCACAAAAATGGAGAGATCTAAGAAGCACCTTGCTGATATTATGAGAGATATTTCATAAAACACCAAGGAGTAGAGAGAAAAGGTAATTTATAGAAAGCTTGGCAAAAGACCAATAAAGCAAAATTATACTGAAGAAGTTAAGAATGAAACTAGGAGGACAATGTTCAAATAAATAATGGAAAAAGTCTGTCAAGATTTCTATAACAAACTCTTTTCTTCCTATTTGAAAATAAAGCATTACAGTTTGATTCTAAAGTTACAGACTCTGAGGTGGTTTATGAAGATGCAGAAAAGACACTAAAAAAGAAAGAAAAGAAATATTAGAAGAGCAATTAAATAAGATCAAGTATGCACATAGGAAGTCAAAATTTTAAAGGTGTCAAGGGGTTGACCAATACTCCTTCTTCATCAACTCTTTTTTTCTTATTTTTGCAAGGCAATGGGGTTAAGTAGCTTGCCCAACATCACATAGCTAGGTAATTAAAAGTGTTTGAGGCTGGATTTGAACTCAGGTCCTCCTGATTACAGGGCTGGTGCTTTATCCACTGTATTACCTAGCTGCTCCATTTACCAGCTCTGTATAAGAATATATAGATACATTGATGGCATCTTTGATAAAGGTATGAGAATGGAAAAGACAAAGTTTTGCAGATGCTATTTGATAACACACTACGTGTTTACAGTCATTTAATTGATGGAAAAATGTTATCATTTTATTATTATTTTTGGCTATAAAAGCCTTTGATTTGGTAGAATAAAACTGTCATTAAGACTCTTCCCTAAGGGGCGGCTAGGCGGTGTAGTGGATAAAGCACCGGCCTTGGAGTCAGGAGTACCTGAGTTCAAGTCCGGCCTCAGACACTTAATAATTACCTAGCTGTGTGGCCTTGGGCAAGCCACTTAACCCCATCTGCCTTGCAAAACAAACAAACAAAAAAAAAACTCTTCCCTAGCAAAGTATACTTCCATACTTCCTAGTTATGTCAAAATTGTAGATAATTCTTTGAAGAAAGATGTTACAAGATAGATGGTTTTGTTCAAGATGATCTACTAAGGCATAAAACATGATTCCAGTGTTTGTCACAGGTGTCTACCATTCAGACAGGCAAGAGCCTCAATGGAAGGAAGATTCCCTAGCAGATGGTGAGGTCCTTCAGATGCTTTTGTTTATAGTTGACATTGTGCTGCTGGCACATCTTAAAGTACTGAAGAACCCATAATCACTACAGGCTATGATCATGTAAAAGAATTAAGCTTTCTATCTATGAAGGAAAAACTTAGTGTATGAATGTCTTTTGTCCAGAACTTGGTATATATTGGGACATACAGTTCAAGTATTACTATGAAGGAACAATGAAGTGGAATTATAATTTAACAGAAGAAAGGCAGGATGGAATGAATTTGGAAAATTGTGCCATCTTTTTTTTTAATGATTCCAAATGTCTCCCAGAAACAAAGGTCCATCTTTTTAACACCAACATTATTTTGTTGATGCCATATGGCTGCAAGTTCTGCAATATTTAAATCTCTAAAAGTTAAAGTAATCAAAGGGCACTGGAGAAGGTCATATCAAGGCTGCATATCAATGAAGAATTCCACAGAAAAATCAGTGTGAAGGATGTTATCAAAGTGATGTAGGAAGTTAGAGATATTAAAGTTAAAGAGCTGGACTGGTCATACATGAAGAGTGAAGGATACCAGATGGGACAGCCTGTTTGCAACACATCCTTCATTTGAAGTCAAGAGAGTCAGAGGAAGGCTTCTAGGAAACATCACCAAGTGACTAGCCAGCTTCTGCTCAATGATCTCCAGTATGGAAGAAACTATTACCCATATTTCAAGGGAGGTTATTCAACTTTTGGAAAGCTCTAATTGATAATTAATTTTCTTTACATCAAATCTAAATCTGCCTATCTACAACTTTAACTTATTACCCTCACTTGGTAAGCATTGTTCTCTGGGGTCAAGAAGAACAACAAATCTATTTTTTATTTAATATTTTATTTTTCCCCAATTACAGTAAAAACAATTTTAACATTTATTCTTTAAAAAATTTTAATTTCCAAATTCTTTCCCTCTTCCCTTTTTTCCATTTCCTTTCACTAAAAAGGCAAGCAATATGATATTATAACTAATGTGGAGCCATGAAAAAATATATTTTCATATTAGTCATGGTGTGAAAGAAAACAGACCAAAAACCCCAAGAAAAATAATAAAGTTAAAAAAATGCTTCAATCTTCAATTAGACTCCATCAATTCTTCCTCTGGCAATGAATATCATTTTTTATCGTATGGTCCTTAGGAATTGTCTTAGGCTTATTTGTCATTTACATGGATTTAATTGTCATTTACAGTTGATTGTCATATAATATTGCTGTTACAGTGTACAATGTTTTCAAGGTTCTGCTAGTTTCACTTTGCATCAGTTCAAGTAAGTTTTTCCACATTTTTCTGAGACTGTGAATCATTTCAAAAAGTACAATAATCCTTCACAAACATATACAACCAACTTAGCTGTTCTTTCAATTTTTTACCACCAAAAGAGAGTTGAACAAATAGGTTTTTTCCTTTTTTTTTTTTAGATTTTTGCAAGGCAAATGGGGTTAAGTGGCTTGCCCAAGGCCACACAGCTAGGTAATTATTAAGTGTTTGAGACTGGATTTGAACCCAGGTGCTCCTGACTCCAGGGCCAGTGCTTTATCCACTGTGCCACCTAGCCACCCCCCCCCCCCTTTTTTTAGGTTCAGGTTTTTTCCCTTTTTTTTAAAAAAAAAATCTTTCTGGGATCCAGGTGTAGTAGTAGTAACCATGTAGAATAAGTCTAAACTATCTTTCATACAATGACCTTTCAAATACATTGGTATGTCAAATCCAGCTGGTGTGTCTCCCTAAAGCTTAATTTTTTCCAGAAGAGAAAATAAGAAAAATGTTTGTAACTTTAAATCACTAAACCAATGTGAGCTATTATTAATTTACTTCTTTTCTTCACCAACCATGCTTAAAAGTCTGTGGCCTAGAAAAATAAGCCCCATGAAGTAATCTCGTTAGTATTGCTGTCAGATTGGAGGGGAGATTCACTATCAGGGAATTTATCACCAATCCCAAACCTTTATGTTTCAAACTGAATAGAGTCCTGTCACATTTCTGCCATTATCAATAGCACTTCTTTTTTTCCAAATTCTGATTTTGAAATACAATTGTTTTCAACTTCCCTTTCTTCCTTACCTCTCACATTCAGTCATCATGTTAATTATGAATTAAAATGTAAAACATAAAAGTATCTATATGTCTAATACATATAGTATTATATGCTCAGAATTACCATTTCTGATTCTGGGTGGATATATGGAAGCTTTGAGGACTTTTGTTTCTAGCCATTTTAACATATCATTGAAGGGTTGATGAGATGATGAAGAGTTACCTTATTAGTTCAGAAGTCAGAAAAACTGGTGTCATTAGTTTTATAACAGTTTAAAATGAGCTAAGGTTGTTTCAAAATGCTTCCCAAGAGTCAGATGAGTGGAGGAGGGGCTTACCCTAACCCCATCCTCTGTCTCCATGAGACTGTGACCATGGGACAGGGAATCTAATGTATATATATATATATATTCTATACATGAGTCTTTTTTTTTTTTAAGTTTTCCAAGGCAATGGGGTTAAGTGACTTGCTGAAGGTCACACAGCTAGGTCATTATTAAGTGTCTGAGGCCTGATTTGAACTCAGGTCTCCTGACTCTAGGGCCAGTGCTCTATCACTGCACCACATAGCTGCCCCTTTACGTGAACATTAATCTGGATTGTTTCTTTTATGTTTAGCTATTTTTGTATGTTTGTCCTTTCTTGCCCTTATGAAAAATAGTGCCTATCCTGAAAACACATCGAGGTATGGAGGTAAACTTTGAGTTTAAGAGGTCTGGAGTCCTAAGTCCCATCATTGGGTTGAGGCTAAATAGTGGCAAGGGAGAGAGGTTACAGGCAAATACTCAAATTCTCTTGGAGAGGATGGTTTTCAACAAGAGGGAGGCTCCAATCTGACCATCTTATTGGTAGATGTAGAAGAAGTTATTTGGATAGTGCCAAGACAATGTGAAATGTAAAATGAGTAATTAACAGATTTGCAAACTGCTTTATGATCTTATGAAGTATATCTCCTAGTAGATTGTGGTAGTTATAAGTTAACCCACTGAATCCTTTTAAAATTGTTCCAACAATCTTTTAAATTTTTTTCTTTTCTATGTGTGGGAATAAATTATTTGTTCCATATTGCATTCATATTATACACTGAGCACTTTATTTTTAAGGAGGTGCATAGATATGATGGATCAATTTTTCTATAGTATGCCTAAGTCAACATGTATAAGAAAAGGGGATCTCAACTCTTCCTTGAGGATAGGCTTATCTTGGACTCCCCATATATCTAGGTATAGAAGAGAACAAAGCAGAGAGTAGGCATAGTAGTCCAGCCTTTGTGGACCCACCAATGGTAGCCAAAGGTTAGATAAATATATATCCTGAGACTCTACTCTTCCTTTCTTATCCTCTTATTCTTTCTGCTACATCATCTCATCTGAATGACCTAACAGCATCCTAATTAATTTTCAGATTTCAATATTACCCCATTTGAATCCATTCTGCACACTGATGCAAGATGAATTTATCTCAAATACCATTTTCATTCCATTCTTCAGGGATTTAGAGTAGCTCTCTATTATCTACAGTCATGAAATAATCCCACTTCTCAAGGAACTTACAAATAATGGGGAAAGGACAAGAACCTAAACAACTATGATACAATTAAGAGTAGTTTAAGTGCAAAGGAGAAGCCCAGACAAAATGTTAAAAATACATTTTCACCAGGAAGACAGGAAGAGGAGGGGAAAACAGAAAAAGTTTCATGGAGGATATTACATCTTAATTGGGCTTTGAAGGAAAGAAAGTACTTCAATAGAGATTAAGAGAGGTAAAGGTAGGAAGGCAGAATTCATTTTAAGCACTGGAAACAGCATATACAAAGGCATGGAGTTGGAACAAAGGGAAGATAGGATTAGGAGATAGAAAATAGTTCAGTTTGATTGAGAAATATGTTTATCCTTCATTTTCGCAGAAGACCACAACATCAGGGAGGTGATATCATGACAAGCATGTGAATTGTATTTTGAGTGAGGGGGTGCTGTGCTAAATTGCCAGCCTCACTTTCTTCTCCAAAGCCATCTGGGTCCAGTGGTCAGATATGAATGAGGATGACTGGAGATGGCCCCGAATACGAGGCAATCAGGGTTAAGTGACTTGTCCAAGGTCACACAGCTAGTCAAGGGTCTGAGGTTGAATTTGAACTCCCATCTTCCTGACTCCAAACCAGTGCTCTATTCACTGCACCACCTAGCTGCCCTGAGAGTGGAGAGTAATACTTGGAGACAAGGTTGATAGGTTGGTAGTACTGGATTTCAGAGGGCCTTGAATATCGGTATAAGGAATTTGCACTTATTCAATATGGATATACTAGAGATTTTTGAACAGAAGAGTGATTCAAGTGTTGGAATTCAACTCAGGTAACACTCTGGAGGATGGGTTGGACATGGAAGAAAAGGAAGGCAGAAGACCCATTAGTAAGGTAATGCAATAATTCAAGTTGATTGTGATGAGAGTCTCACTAGACAATAAAGAAAGAGAGAAAGGAATAGATATGAGAGATTCTGAAGAGGTCAAATTGATAGGATTTCACAACTGACTGAATATGACAACTAACAAAGAAGAAGTCAAAGAAAATAATATATTCCTTCCATAGGAGAAAAGGTGAATGTTAGTGCCACTGGTGGAAAACTGTAAAGTCAGAAGGAGGAAGATACTTTTGGAATAAGCTCAGTTTTAGACATGCTGGTTTTAAAGTATTTAAGAGATTTCTAGGTTGGATAATTCTTCCAGGTAGTTGAAAATCAGATGTGGAGCTTGGAAGAGAGGACAGGGCTGGAGATGTATATCTATGAGACATTTGTATAGAAGGAAAAACTGAGATTACGAACATAAATGAGATCATAAAACAGTAGAAACTGGCAAGAGAAAGGAAGGGGATGAAGGACAGAACCTTGGGAAGTATGCACCTAAAGTATCAGGAAGAGGATGAGAAAGACAGTGAAGGAAACACAGAAGGAATGGCTAGAGAGACAGGAGAAAAACCAGGAGAGTGTGCTGCCTCTGAAAAGCAAGGTCAGAGAAATTATCATTGAAGGCTGAACTAAAGCAAAAGATCATTGAATTTGGTCAATGGAGACCCTTGATTTGTTTCAGTAGAATGTTGGTGGGGAGAAGAAAAGGGTGGGGGGGGGGGTGGAGAGAGAGAGAGAGAGAGAGAGAGAGAGAGAGAGAGAGAGAGAGAGAGAGAGAGAGAGAGAGAGAGAGAGAGAATGTAGTCAGCAAGGAATTGAGGAGAAAGTAGGTGGTAAGGAATTTGAAGTATCAGGTGTAAACAACATTTTTTTCTAGGAAATTTGACAGTGAAAGGCAAGAAGTCAGATGGGTATCTAACCTTTCTGAGTTCTAGATGCTTGCATAAGGAAGAATGAAAAGTTTGATAACCACCTAGGACACTCTGAATTTTTACCTATTTGTCCATATTCATTACAGATTCCTAACACTATCCCACTCATCAAAACAGCGATGCATTTTTAATGCGATGGTCTTTGCCTGGCCTCCCATGCTTCCCTAGAGAACATCTGGTGAATAGCTGCCTTCTTTCTGCTTCAGTTCTCCCGGTTTGAAGAATTCCCCACTCAGCTCAATGAACACATGGAGGATTCTCTTGCCCCCTTCCCCTCATTTCCCAAAGGAACATTTGATAAACATGTTGTAAGTTTTGATGCTTTAGCCCTCAAAGATGCCCTTGTCAAGATATCAGATATTGTCTAACTTAGAATACACAGTGCGGGCTGAGAAATTGTGATTGGTCTCATTGTTAAAAACTCTCCTTGCTTATTGGCATGACAACTGAGCTAAATAGAGCTGAGATGAATGCAAAGCTATTTTTGGTGCCTCCTCTAGGATTTCACGCACACTGTGTATTTTGCATCATTTTAATACTTGGGCATACTAAGGAGTCTGAGAAAAACACTCGTTTGTAAATGTTACAGCCTGCCAAGCTTGGGTGGATGTTTTTCAGGGTGACGTTTTTCATCTCACATGATTACATTTGGCAACAGCCAGAATGGGAAAAAGATTTCATTTTTTAAAGCTAAAACAAAGTGTTAGTTCAGTTTGGTAGAAAGACTGGCTCTCACATACCTTTATCCTGTCCATACAGGCTTCCATTTTGAGTTGCTCCACAGCTTTTCGGGCTTGAGAGATACTGGTTGTGCTGTTATTAGACATGCCTTCTTTCATTCTGTTTCCCCAGAAACTGTCAAAGTTAGAGAATTAGAAAGAAAGAAATTATAGCAAGCGCAATGATGTGCCTATTATCTCCAGATTGTAAACACTCATGCAATAAAAGTGATGTTTTATCCTCCAAAAAGAATAGGAACAGTAATGACCAATATGTATAGTACTGACCAAATATCATGAAATGCCTTGAAACTGGGCACTGTCAACAAATGGGAACAGAAAAGTTCAAATCCCTAATTACCATCCTCTAGTAACTATTATAATGGACCTCATAAGCTTATATACAAACCCAAATGTCCTGTTATTTCAATAACATTTTAAAAGTCATTCACTGCATTATTGAGGTAATAATTTTTGACAGCTGTCTTTAAATAATGTCAAGCAAGTATATAAATACAAACATGTACATCATAAAAAACTGTCAATTGCCTTTCCTTTATAAAAAGAGAGGACAGTTCCAGGGACCTGGATGAGTACTGAGGTTTACAAGACAAATATTGGCTAATGGATACATGGGGGAGTCTCATTAAAAGAGATCTATCATCTATCTATCTATCTGCCTATCAATTTGTCTGTCTGACTGTCCTCTCTCTCATCATATGTGTCAGTTTCTCTCTCTATCTCTATCATGTTATCTATCTATCTGTCTGTCAGTTTGTCTCCATCTCTCTATCATCTATCTTGTAAGTTTCTATCCATCCATCCATCCATCCATCCATCCATCCATCCATCCATCCATCCACCTATCCATCTATCTATCCATCTCTTCCCTGTACCATTCTACTGATTGTTAGATCAGTTGTAATCAGTGACCAAGTTCAATAGCCCTGATTTTCAGTCCTCATCCTGCTTGATCTATCTGCCCAGTCCTTAGGAATAATCTCTCCTTTTGTCTGTAGAGAAACCACTTTCCTGGCCCCCAAACAGATGAATACAATGCCAAGGGCTCTATGGTGGCATATTTATAAAGCATATGCTCTGACTTAAATTGCATCTAACGAGAAGCATTTGGAGAGAGCCATCATAATTAAGGGCTCAGAGACAGTAGGAGGCTGACCGAAGACAAATCTTTGATATGTTGTGTAAGGAACAAAAATAATTTCTAATCACTGCACAGCAAGGGGTAGGAAGATATTATTTTGGCATTCAAGTCAGTCTTTTTCCTCTGGATTTTTCATTTTTCAGGCAATTGTCTTATTTAGACAGTTTGTGATATAGCACAGAATGGTTAAACTTTGCCCTAGGGGATCTAAATTTGGAGGGGGCACTGATAGTCCTTTGAATCCCTCAGTAACAGAGCAACAACTGAACTTAGAACCCGGTTAGCAAGAATAATAATTTTTTTACTTTTTAAAATAAATATTTTTATTTATTTCATTAAACATTTCCCAATTACATGTTAAAATTTTTAACATTAATTTAAAAAATTTTGAGTTTCAAATCTCTCCCTCCTGCTCTTCTTGACCCAAGAATAATGAATTTTAATAAGAAATTAGCATGCTTCTTCCCTCTTAGCACCCTGTCGCTTCAGCATTTTAATCTTGTTTGCTCCTTCCTAGTCCAGAACCTCCAGGGCAGTGGCTTCAAGTTTTCCTAATGCTTCCATTTCTCTTTCCTTACAAAAGAAATGAAGTCACATTGCCACTTGCCTTAAGCATAATTTTTTCTTGTCCTAGCAATAAAAACTGATGACTGCATATCTTACTTTCCCAGTCATTAGAGGTTGAGTACAGGAGAAAAAAAGATATTCTAAAAGGTAGACTAAAGGAAGGAGAGTATCCCAGGCATGAGGAATAACCCAAGTAAAAAGTCACAAAGAAAGGAGATGGAGCATCTTGTGTGAAGAATAGTAAGGAGGTCTGTTTGGCTGGACCATAGAGTATATGTGGGGACAAGAAGGAAGCATGCTGTGAAGAGTTTAAAATGACAGGCAAAAGAAAGCCTTAGAGTTTATTGAGGGAGGTGGGAGAGTCTAAAGTCAGACTTGTACTTTAGAAAAATTACTGTCAGCTGTATGAAAGATGGATTGGAAGGGAGAGATTTGAGGCAAAGAACCCAATTTATGCCACTATTGAAACAGTTGATGTGAGAAGTGATTACAGCTTAAACTACAGCGGTGGTCACGTAAGTGGAGAGTTACATTTGAAATAAATTGTGGGGAAACAAACAGTAAGAGCTGGCAACTGACAGGCTTTGTAGGGAGAGTGAGAATGAGGAGTTAAGAATGAAGCTAAGATTGAGAGCCTGGGTGTCTGGAAAGACAGTGGTGCCTGGGGAAGTTTAAATGATGGTGGGTTTTGGGGGGAAAAAAAAGATGAATGTGTTGAGTTTGAGATGTTTATCAAATCTTCCATTTGAAATGTCCAATAGGCATTTGGTAATGTGGGTCAAGAGTTTAAGAGAGAGAGCAATGAGAACCAGCTGGATATATTGATCTGGGGATCATTTGCATAGAAATGATATTTGAACCTATGGGTATTGCTGAGATGACCAAATGAGTAAGTATATATAGAGAAAAGGGAAGAGGACAAGGACAGAGCTTTCAGAGATATCAATAGTGTTATGACATGAATGAAGATACAACAAAGGAAACTGGGAAGTGGTTAGATGGATAGGAAGAAAATCAAAGGACAGAAGTGTCATAAAACCCAGGAATCATGATCAGTAATGTCAAATGTCATAGAGAAACCAAGAAAGATGAGAATCATTAGTTTTGGCAACTAAAAGATCAGTGAAATTTTAAAAAAGCAGTTTCCATTGAATGAAACTGGAAGCCAGATTGTTAAGCATTTAGAAGACTCTGTGTGTGTGTGTGTGTGTGTGTGTGTGTGTGTGTGTGTGTGTGTGTGTGTGTGTGTGTGAGAGAGAGAGAGAGAGAGAGAGAGAGAAAGACAGAAAGAGAGACAGAAAGACAGACAGAGAGAGAGGTAGAGACAGAGAGAGGGGGGCAGGGAATAAGTGGAGAAATTGATTATAGAGATCTTTATTAAGAAATGGAGCTGATAAGGGGAGGAGAGCTATAGGTTGATAGATATCTAGTGAAGGTTTTTAAATGATGAAGATGCCTTAGGTTTGTTCTAGGCAACATCTGAACTACTATGTTTAGTCCTGAGCATCACTGTTTAAATAAACTGAATGATGTCCAGAGAAACTAAGGTTGTGAAAGACCTCAAGCTCACATATGAAATTTTATCAAAGGAAGTGGGTATCTTTAACCTAGAGACGAGATTATTATAATAATAATATTAATAATGATGATGATGATGATGATGATGATAATGGTTAACATCTACATAATACTTTAAAGTTTGCTAAATACTTTATAAACATCATCTCATTTTGATCACACAACCATCCTGGGAAATAGGAGCTGCTATTATCTCCAGTTTTATATATATGGGGAAACTGATGTTAAGAAACAGAAGTTAAGATTTGCCCAGGTTCACACAACATAGTCAGTATCTGAGACTTGAGTCTTCACATACTCTATACTGCACTACTTAACTGCCTAAGCATTTCATGGAAGTTGGACATCATAGTTCTCTTCAACTATCTGGAGGACTGACATGTGGAAGAAGGATTAGATTTTTTTTGTTTGGTTTGGTTCTAGAAGGCAGAATTTCCTAATACCCCAATATAATGGGCTGTAACGGGAGTCTGTGGATTACCTTTCATTGTAGATCTTGTTGTGCTTGTTGAGGAGACGAGAGAAGGGAATCTTAATGGATGACTTCTGTGGTTCCTTCTAACTCTGATACTATAATTTATCTTAAGGACTGAGGGGAAATTGCAAAGATGAAACTGAAAAACCCAACTCTGTATATGTGGAGTATACTAAAACTTAATCATTTCTTACCACTGGCCAACTCATCGAAACTTTTATCTTTATTGTATTACTATTCATCTTTTTAAAAAAAAAGTTTAAAAAAAAAGCTAAAGAAAACTGTTTTTATGCATTTGTGTATACAAGTTCTGTTCCTATAATTAGTTTGTAAATAACAAAATTTCCAGGATCCCATATTTTATTTCCTTCCATTTCCCACAGTTCTTTGTATATAGGAAATGTTTCTCATGTAGGATCATAGAATGTAAGATCCAGAAGGGGCATAGGGATACACTATCATAAAAAAACTGGCTTTAGAGATGATATTTAGGTCCAGAGAGATGAAATGATTTATAGCAAATCACATAGATACAGATACTTAGTGGTAGAGCCAAGACTAGGATCCAAATCCAGTGATTTCTGCTCAAGAATCTCTTTACCCTCTAGGGTAACTGCAGGTATGTAGCCTGCACATACATATGATTTCTCTGGAAGAATGCAAGAAATCCTACTCCACTGAATTATTGGACAGATTCTCCTGTCTTTGTTCCACCTCTTCCTCTGCTCTCCTCATCCCACCACTCCATCTATAGGGATGATTTCTACCACTACCCTTTTGGTCCCTCTCATCTTATATTGTGGATTAGGCCAAACAGAATTATGGAGAATGGTAAAAAAGAAAACTAAGTGAATGTTGCTAACTTGTTCTAAAAAAGGTCTGATCTTCTTATTATCTTTTCCCTTCCAATATATCAGTTTTCATTTTGTCCTGTCTTGGCATCTCCAATTTGCTTTTCTCATTGAAGATTTTCTTTGGTCTTTGGTATAACCAAAAGTCACCATTTAACAAAGTTGAAAGGAGGATAGTTTGGGATTTTCCTGAAGTAAGCTCCAAATTCTAGTAAGGATGGTTTTACCCAAAATGTTTCCTCTATCATCCTCCTCCAACATCCACACCATGATCTGAGGTAATGTTAAATGGAACAAGCTCCTACAGGAAGGCACTATCTCCATGAAAAGGGGGCATTGAAATTTTACAAAGAGATCTTTCTGGTAGCCCAATTTTTGCCACAGAAACCTGGAGAGGTGGTGGTGGGATGGACCCTCACTTGGAATGAGACCAAGAGCACTGGCAAAAGAAGAATGAAGTTAATATAATGGAATTGTCTCTTCCCTTACATTCTGTACACATTGGCAAGAAACTCATAGGTCTTAGGGACTATCTAGTCAGAATGACCACAGAATCACAAACATGTCAATTTTCTTACCTGTTATCAGGGCAGGTCCAGTGACCTGGAGCAGATGGATCACAGTAATCTGGAGGTATAGAATTATCAATGCAGATCCACAGAATGGTAGCAAAGTATATATGATCAATGCTGAAGCAAGGCTTCTAATAGGAGTCTCATCTGAAATAACAACCAAAGAAAGGGCTAGAAATGGGAAAAGAAAGCTTTCCTCTCTGAAATGTCAAAAAAAACCCAACAACCCGCCCACAAACTACTCTGCTTTTTCCCCTTTCCCATGGAAATACCAGGCCTGATTACATAATACTGCTCAAGTTGGAAAGGTGAGGGTTATGGAAGCAGGTGGAGTCTGGAGAGAGTATACCTCCTAGAACAGCCATAGACTGGGTCTTTCCTAGAAACTACTTTCTTCAATGTTACTGATGATCTCTTGATTGCCAAATCAACTTAATGTGTTTTCTCAAGTCTCATTCATGAATGTGGAAGGGTTATCTATCATCCTTTTTTCTTTAGTTTTTTTTTGTGTCACTGATGTCTCTTGATTTTTCTTCAATATCTCTGAACACTTCTCAGGATCCTTTGTGCATCTTTGTTCACATTGTGTGTTCTTCAATTGCAATCTCTATGCTGATTCTCAGATCTATTGATTCAGCCTTAACCTCTCCTAACCTCTAGACTTACATTACAACTACTTATTGAACATCTCAAATTAGATGTCTCAGACATCTTAAACTCATAATGTCCAAAACAGAAATAATTTTCTTTCCTTTCTAAAGCTCCCAACTTCCAAACTTCTCTATTACTATCCAGGACATCACCATCCTCCCAGTTAGTCTCAACCCTTATAATTAATCATTTGCCTAATTCTGTCCTTTCTACATTCATTTTTGTTGTTTAATTGTTTCAGTCATGTCTGACTTTTTGTGACCCTATTTGATATTTTCTTGGCAGAGTTATTGGAGGGGTTTGTCATTACTTTCTCCAGCTCATTCTACCCATGAGGAAACTGAGGCAAACAGGTTTGAATGGCTTGCCCAGGGTGACACAGCTAGCAAGTGTCTGAGGCTGGATATGAACTCCGGTTTTCCAGACTCTAGGGCTTACACTATCTACTTTGCTGCCTAGATAAGCCTTCCACATTCATAACATCATATACATATATACACACACATGTGTGTATGTGTTTGTGTGTGTAAATAAATCTTCCCTTCTCTCCTCTGACACTCTTGACTACCCTGGTGCAGACCCTATCATCTCATACTTGGACTACTGCAATGGCTTGAAGTTTCCCTGCTTCAAATCTCTCTCTACTCCAGTCCATTTTTTGATCAGCTGCCAAATTAATCTTCATAAAGTGTAGATTTGGGCATGTTATTCCTAATCCCTACCCACTCACCTTGTTCCATAAACTCTATGGCTCCCTATCATCTCTAGAATAAATATAAAATCTTTGCTTGATGTTCAAAAACTTTCATAAGCTGGTCCCCTTCTACTCCCCAGTCTTTTCAGCTTGCATATCTCCACATATTCTGGAATCCAGTGACTTTCTTTCTTACAGTCCCTAGCACAAGAAGCTTCATCTCCTAACCTCCATGCATTTTCAGTGGCAGTTTCCCATGCTGGAATTCTCTCCCTCCTCATCTCCACATCCAAGATTTCCTAGATTCCTTCAAATCCCAGTGAAAACTTCACCTCATGGAAGCATTTCCCAATCCCCCTTTCCATCTCCAATTTATCATGCATATATATCTTGTTTATGTATGGTTGGTATCATGTTGTCTAATCTTGCTTTCCTTAAGAGCAGGATTATCTTTTGCCTTTTTTTGATATTCCCAGTACTTAGAATAAGGCCTGAAGCATAGCAATAAGGTGCTTAGTAAACACTTGTTGACTGGCTCTGGAGTCTATTAGAATCTTTCCAGTAGCTATAATGACCAAAACCAGGTCTAACAAGGAATATTTTTTTTTTTGCAAAACTTTATTAAAAGTACCCCTTCTCTTAGCTGCATCATGGTGTAGTGCAGAGAGCCCTGACCAGGAACCCAACCATCGCTGTGCCAGCTTGGCCAGTGGATGGCCTGAGGCAAGTCATTTAACCTGGCTGAGTTTCAGGTTCTTGCCTATCAAATGGAGATAATCATACTTGCTCAACTGTGAAAACTGTTGACAAGAAAGTGCTTTGTAAAATGAAAAGTGCTATGTAAATATAGCTATTATCATTTAGTCTTGAAATCGGGACTATCTGAAACCCTGCATGTAAATTAAAGGCACCCCTGGCCTTAGATCTATTGAAGAGCTCTCCTCTATACATGTGGTACTCCAACTATCATTTTAAAAAGTATTGTTTTTATTGATATCTTTTTTCCATCATAATTTCTACCAGTATCCTTCCCCATCTCATTCCCAGAGAGCCATATCAAATAATACTTTTTAAAGTTAAAAAGAAAGAGATCATCATCATAACTGATCAATTTGTTGAAAAAAATCTTAAAATATGTACAATGTAAAATATTTGTAGATTTTCATATCTGTTAAAGGGGATGGGATATCTTTTCACCTCTTCTATCAGCAGGCTTATTTTTTTTATAATTTTACAACATTAATTTGTATTTTTTGTGATTGTTCTTTCCATTTACATTGTTATAGTCATGTGTATATTTTTTTTAATTTGTTTGCTTCACTCTGCATCAGTTCCTTCAGAAGTAATATTCCAAATGTACCATAGTTTGTGGATCAATAGACATCTACTTCATTTTTTATTCTTTGCTATCACAAATGTTACTGTTCTAGATTTTTTGGTATATTGGGAATTTTCTTCGTATCAATGGCCTCCTGGAGTATAAAACCAGTAAAAGAATCTCTGGGTCAAAGGTATGGCTTATACCATTTTATTGGGTATAGTCTATGTATTTCACGTCACTTTATATATTTTAGTCACTTTAGCCGCTTAGCTCCAAATTACTTTTAAAATGGCAGCCATTGAAAAAATGGTGAGGACCAGCCAGGTAGTACAGTGGATAGAGGAACTGGCACTGGAGTAAGTAAAACCTGAGCTCAAATTTGGCTTCAGACACTTACTAGTTGTGTAACCCTGGATAAGTGGACTTTTCCTGTGGATAAGTGACTTATATCCACAACTGCCTCCCTCCAAAATGCCAACCACAATTTCTATTCCTATGTTCATTAATACTTAATACACTGACCAAACAGAGAGGAAATAACAATATTGAGTGGAAGGTAACTTTAATATCATACACACACTGATATTTTTTAAATCACCTGTCATCATGCACACACACAGACACACACACACAGACACACACACATATATCCTCAAGGGTCTTTGTTTAAGAGTCAGTGTGATATAGTGATCAGGAGCCTAGCCTGAATTCAGGAAGACCTGGGTTCAACTCCTGTCTCTGACACACACACACACACACACACACACACACACACACACACACACAGGCTGTGTGACTGTGGACAAGTCATTTCTCATTTTTCTAGGCAGATTTTTAAGATAAGTTATATACAGAAGGTGTCCATTGATGCTGAAAAGAATTTCCTCAGCTGAGAGCAAAGGTCTAGTCCCTATACCTCTCAAAAGGTTTAAAAAACAAAGCCTGAGATTAAATGGAACAAGAGAAGAAGTTTAATTTTAGCTTGGCCCAAACTGACTTTGGTTTTGAATATCAGGGGATCTGTTTGACTGTTTCTCATTTCCTCTGTTTGACCTGCCTATCCATTGCCTGGAACCTCTAGAGTATACTTTTTAATTTTAATTTTTGTCAGAACTTCCTCCTTATTAAGCTTGAGGGATTTTATTGTTTTATTTATTTATTTTTATATGGGGGTAGGGCAGAATGGGAAAGGAAAAGTAGCTATTTATCTAAATCTCTAATTTTATGTTGTTTCATTTCTTCTCTATGATCTTTGAATTTTAGCTTTGGGGCTGCCTGTTTTAAAAACCATTAACTGATTCACTCATTTCTTTTTTTTTTCTTTACTTGCATTCTATTAAAATTCCTTTCCATCTATGGGTGGGTTTTTCTTTGGGGGGGGAGGGAACTTATTGGTATTTCCATTAGTGCACAGGAGCCAACTGCAGTATTTCCAATATAACCACATTTCCCTAAGTCAAAGTTCTACTTTTCCACCATTTTCATTCCCATGAGAGTGACAGAAAGGACTGCCTATTCAGAGAATGGAGAAGGATATTTTTCTGCCTTAAGGACAATACTTCCTGGGCTGAGGCTTTAAAATGAGGCTACAGGAGTCTCTTAATATTTTCCAACTATCGTTTCACCTCTTTGGAATTCTGGATTGTACCAGCTCTTCAGTGGCTTATTCAACATTTCTTCAATTAACACTAATGATGGTTGGGCTGACTAGTAATGCTGCTCTACTGGCACTCCAAGTCAAGAGACAAATGATCTTGAATAGATAGGCCTCTTCAACATTGTCTATATTTTGAAGACTCAGTTTCTATTCCCAGATCAGCCTATCTTGACTACACATCTATACAACATTGGTGAGGGTTTATCTTGACAAGAGAATCTAACAGGCAGTATGCTGTGTCTACCAATATAACAAATGAACTAACTCTTATACGCAAGAAGCTTAAATCCTGCTGGGGAGAGAACAATGATCTATTTAAGTATAGTCAGAGCAAATGTATAAAAAATAAAGCAAAATAATTATAAAATAGTTAAATACAAGACAGTTTGAAGAGGGAATGAGCAGTTGTGGAGATCAGGAACTGGTGCTTAAGATGCATGTGAAAAGGAAAGAGATTCTAGGGTGTAGAGGTGATACAAGAGTGCATCTTGGATACAGGGGCCCCCTTTGGTGAGGGAAGAGACATGGGTAAGGAACAGAGGTTAGCTTTGTTGGATAGCAGAGTACAGGAGAAGTACAATGAACACTGAGGCTAAATAGTGAAATTTAGAAAGCCAAATAGGAAAGTTTATGTTTTATCATAGAGGCAGTAGGAAACCATTTGGTAGAGAAGAGATAGTCATATGATTAGATCTGTTATTAAGGAAAATAACATGGGCAGCAACGTGGAGGATGGCCTGGAATGGGGGGAGACTTGAGGCAGGAAGACACTTAGGAAGATGCTAGAATTATCAAGGTGAGAGGCAAAAATTGTGTACACTAAGATGGAAGTTGTGTGAGTAAAGGAGTTAGATTTGAGACATTGTAGAGGTAGAAATAGCAAGATCTGGCAACTGATTGGATAAATAGGCTGCTGCGGGGGCAGGGAAGACTCATGAAGGATAATGCTGACAATATGAAACTGAGATCTTGGAAGGATCATGATGCCTTTAACAGAAATGGGGAAGTTTGGAAGAGCCATGAGATTTGAGGGAAAAATAATGAGTTCTGTTTTGGACAACATTGAGTTTGAGATAGAATTAGGACATTCAGCTTGAAATATCCAAAAGGCAATTGGTGGTCTGGGATTTTTGGTAAGAGGACAGACTAGGGCTGAACATAGGTAAGAGAAGTTTGGTGAGGAGGAAGAGGAAATCGTAATTAATTCATAATCAAGCTTCACTGTCACAGATTCTAGATGGTATTTAGCCATGATTTTAATTTATGTTTGCATGCTTGTATATATGTGTATCTGTGTGTGTATATGTCTAGTCAGTGAGTTAACGGATATTTATTAAGTACCTACTATATATCAAGAAAAGGGAATATAAAGAAAGGCAAGGACAGTCTATCCTCAAGATACTTAAATTCTAATAAAGGAGAAACATGAAAATAGGAATAAACACAATAGAGTGTGGAAGGAAATCTGAGAAAGGGAAGGCAGTAATTGTTGGGAGGGGGGTGGTTTGGGATTTAATTCAGCTGGCATTTATTAAATGCCTCCTAGTGCAAGGTCATTGGGTAGGCCCTGGAGACATGAAAAACAAAACAAAACAAAAATCCTTCCCTTCAAAGAGCTTGCAGTCCATTGTGAGAGAGAGTACAATACAACTTAATAATATAACTTAATAATAGTACAAACAAACCAGAGAGCTCATTAGCATCTGGGGGAAATCAGGGAAGGTTTTACCCATACATGAAAGAAGCATGTCTATTCTTCTTTCATATCCTTGCAAAAATTAAACAAATATTGCCTAAAATATAGCCTTGAAATCCTCTTGCCTTTGCTTGTTAAATTTCTAGTCTAGATATGAACTTACAAATATAATTAATAATAAAAATAGCTTCTATTTCTATAGAACAGGGTTCTTTTTTTGAATTATAAAGATTTTTATTTATTCTGAGTTTTACAATTTTCCCCCTAATTTTACTTCCCTCCCCCCACCCCCACAGAAGGCAATTTGTCAGCCTTTACATTGTTTCCATGGTATGCACTGATCCAAATTGAATGTGATGAGAGAGAAATCATATCCTTAAGGAAGAAAAATAAAGTATAAGAGATAGCAAGATCAGACAATGAGATATCAGGTCCCCCCCCCCCCAAATTGGTCTTTTGTTCAAACTTCACAGTTCTTTCTTTGGATGCAGATGGCATTCTCCATTGCAGACAGCCCCAAATTGTCCCTGGTTGTTGCACTGATGAAACGAGCCAGTCCATCAAGGTTGGCCATTGCCCCCATGTTGCTGTTAGGTTGTACAAAGTTTTTCTTGTTCTGCTCATCTCATTCAGCATCAGTTCATGCAAATCCCTCCAGGCTTCCCTGAATTCACATTCCTCCTGGTTTCTAATAGAACAATAGTCTTCCATGACATACATATACCAGTTTGTTAAGCCATTCCCCAATTGAAGGACATTTACTTGATTTCCAATTCTTTGCCACCACAAAGAGCAGGGGTTCTTAACCTGGATTCTTGTATAGATATTAAGGGATCTGTGAACTCAGATGAGAAAAAAATATATCTTTCTTTTTCCTAACCTCTATCTGAAATTTGCCATTTCCTTCAGTGTTGAATAAAGCAACAGATCACAGTAATATTAGACATGCCTGGCCTTTGTCACCATTAGAAATCATATCATATCATCTTATAGTCTTGCAGATACCTCAAAATGTGGTCTATACACTTCCCAAATTTGAAAATGTTTTATTTTTAAATCCATCCCTAGCTGGAAAGTGATTATGTTCTTTTTGACTGTAGATAGTTTTTGTTTGTTTTGTGCAAGGCAATGGGGTTAAATGACTTGCCCAAGGTTACACAGCTAGGAAGTTATTAAGTATCTGAGGCCAGATTTGAACCCAGGTACTCCTGACACCAGGACCCATGCTCTATCCACCTGCGCCACCTAGCCACCCCAATATAGTTTTTTTTAAATGTGATTAGTTTACTGTGTATTTTATTATATGCATTTAATAATAGTAGGAGTTAACATTTATAATGGCACCTACTATGTTCCAGAGACTATGCTAAGCATAGGAAATTATAAAAGTGCTTGCTATGTGTCATTCACTTTTCATTAAAAATATTAACTCATTTGATATACTAAGCCTAGGAGATAGTTGCTTTGCCACTATTTACAGTTGAATAAGCAGAATTTAAGTGACTTGCCCAGGGTCATACATAAGTTAGTAAGCACTTGAAGTCAAAGTTGAACTCGGATCTTGCTGTGTCAAAGTCCAATGCTCCATATACCACACTACATTAACTACTCTATTTGAAAGCCTTATTCTGTAAGAGGTCTATGGGCTTCACTAGATTGCCAAAGAGGTCCATGACACAGAAGCTAAGAACCCCTGCTTCATAGAAGTGGGAGATTCACTTTTTGCACATATTTTTGACTTTTTTTAAATATAGTATTAATATTATAAAACACTTCTCACAGAAATAAAATCAGACTTAAATAACTGGGCAAATATCAACTGCTCATGGATAATCCAAGCAACTATAATAAAAATGACAATTCTACCAAAATTAAACTTGGTTAGTCCTACCAATCAAAATTCCAAAAAATTACTTCAATGATTTAGAAAAAACTGTAAGTAAATTCATATGGAGAAATAAAAAGTCGAGAATCCCCTGGGATTTAATGGGAAAAAAAAGTGTAAAAGAAGGTGGCTTAGCCCTACCCAGATCTAAAATCATATTATAAAGCATCAGTCATCAAAACAGTCTGGTATTGGCAAAGGAAATAAAGTGGTGGATCAGTGGAATAGACTAGATGCAATAGCAGGAATGGATTATAGTAATTTTCTGTTTGATAAACCCAAAGAAAGAGTCCAGTTATTGGAATAAAAACACTCTCTTCGATAAAAACTGTTGGGAAAATTGTAAGTTAGTATAGAAGAAACTTGGAGACCAATACCTCACAACCTATACCAAGATAATATTAAAATGGATACAGGATTTAGACATAAAAGACAAAATTATAAGCAAACTAGAAGATCAAGAGTAGTTTACCTGTCAGATCTATGGAAAGGGAAGTAGTTTATGACCAAGGAAGAGATGGAGAACATCATTCAAAACAAACTAGATAATTTTGATTACATTAAATTAAAAAGTTTTGCACAAATAAAACCACTGTAGTCAAGATCAAAAGAAATGTAGCAAATTGGGAAAAAGTTTTATGACTAGTGTTTCTGTCAAAGGACTCATCTCTAAAATATACAGAGAACTGAGTCAAATTTTTAAAAGAAAGATAAGTTATTCCCAAATAGACAAATGGTCAAAGGATATGCAAAGGCAATTTATAGATGAGGAAATCAAAGCAATTCATAATCATCTGGAAAATTGCTCTAAATCATTAATTATTAGAGAAATGCAAATTAAAACATCTCTGAGGTGCCACCTCACACCTCAGATTGGCCAATTTGACTGGAAAGGACAATGATCAATGCTGGAAAGGATGTGGGAAATCTGGGACACTAATACATTGTTGGTAGAGCTGTGAACTCATCCAACCCTTCTAGAGAGCAATTTGGAATTATGCCCAAAGGGCAATAAAAATGTGCATATCCTTTGATCCAGCGCAACATCACCACTGGGTATACCCTGAAGGGATTATGAAAAAGGGTAGAAACATCACCTGTACAAAAATATTCATAGCAGCCCTGTTTGTGGTGGCAAAGAAATGGAAACTGAGGGAAGTCCATCAATTGGGGAATGGCTTCACAAACTGTGGTATATGTACATCATGGAACACTATTGTTCTATTAGAAGCCAGGAGGGACGGGAATTCAGGGAAGCCTGGAAGGATTTGCATGAACTGATGCTGAGTGAGATGAGCAGAACCAGAACACTGTATACCCTAACAGCAACATGGGGGTGATGATCAACCTTAATGGACTTGCTCATACCAACAGAGCAGTAAGGAGGCACAATTTTGGTGTGTCTGTGATAGAAAATGCCATCTGTATCCTGAGAAAGAATCGTGGAGTTTGAACAAAGACTAAGGACTATTACCTTTAATTAAAAAAAAAAGTCTTATTATGTAATTCTGCTATATCTTATACTATATATTTCTTCCTTAAGGATATGATTTCTCTCTCATCATATTCAACTTTGATCAATCCATACTATGGGAATGATGTAAAGACTAGCATACTGCCTTCTGTGGGGGAGGTGGGGGAAGGAAGTGAGATCGGGGGAAAAATTGTAAAACAAAATCAATAAAATAAAACCTTTCTAAAATTAAATATATATTAGTTCTGTTGATTTTTTTTCCTCTTAAAAACAGTATTGTTTGCTACATGGGTTAGCTCTCTGGGAGGAGGAGGGAAGAATACTCATGATTACTAGAATGATGTAAGAAACATAAGACATCAATTAAAACTTACTCAAAAAATACTTATTTTAAAGGGTTTAAGCTGTAAGGTTTATAAAATACTTTCCTCTTGGTAATGCTATTAAAGAGACAAGGAGCCTTATCATCTCCATTTTACAGATATTATTATTGTTTAATTTTTTCTGTCATGTCCAACTCTTTGTAACCCTTTTTTAGGTTTTTCTTGTCAAAGACACTGGAATGGTTTACCATCTTCTTCTCCAGTTTATTTTACAGTTGAGGAATCTAAGACAAAAAGGGTTAAGTAACCTGTCTGGGATCACATAATTAGTAAGTATCTCAGGGCAGATTTGAATTCTGGAAGAGGAGTCTTCCAGACTCCAGGCCCAGCACTCTATCCACTGTGCCACCTAGGTGCCCTTTTTACAAATGAGGGGATTATAAAAATGTACTTGAAAATTATAATTTTTATTCTTGGTCACAACCATCCTATTAGGAGGGTCAGTTATACTCATCTTTGAAGAGGTCAGATGCTACTTGGATATCCAGATCCATAGGGAAAGGAGACTTTAGTGATCCAGGGGAAGCAGGTACAATGTTTGGTTTTTATACACCCCTTGGATGTGTATTGAAGACCAGCATGGCTCAGAAAGAATCCTTATTGATTGTACCACATTTCCATAGATGCTTGAATCATTGCACAAATTAAATACGGGTGCTAGTAAAGCATGAGACATTTTGTAATTTGGGTCTCAATTACTCAATTTGCATCTTGATTGCCTGATAGCATCTGCCTGATTTAATAACATCTAATCACACAGATGCTAAACAAGAACAAGAATAAAGATGGTATGTACCATCACGGACTGTAGAGGAAGGAATGAGGTTGCCAGGAAGCACCATGTCTGTATGATTCCTGCCTGTAGAGTTATGGGGGTGAGATTCATCTCTGAGTTTCTGTTATTTTATTGCCAAGCCTTAATACCTCTTTGTTGTTCTTCCTCAATGGATGGAAAAAAATTGGAGATGATTTAAAAAAAAGAAGACAAATTAGCAGGCAGATTTAGAAAGAGAACAACAATAGTGGCCCACTTTCCTTTTTTTTAATTGTAATAATTTACTCTAACAAATAGAATCAATAATTTATACAATATTTTTAAGGTTTGTAAAGTTCTCTCATCTATTATCTCATTTGTATCTACTTCTGAGAAGGTACTACAGGTATCCCTATTTTATAGATGAGGAAAACTGAGGATCAAAGAAATTGGCCAAATTTTACATAGTCATTAAATATCCAGGATTTGAAAGTAGTCTTTTTTGTTACAGATAGCTAATTTATGTAGCATTTTGAATTTTGCAAAGCACTTTCCAAATATCTCATTTTATTCTCATGATAACCTTGGGAGGTTAATACTATTATCCTGATTTACTTATGAAGAAACTGAGATTAAATGACTTTCTCAGACCAGGCATCTAGAGGTTGGATTAGAACTCAAGTCTTTCTTGAGACTCATGCTCTATCCACTGAATAACCTAATTGCCTCTCATAATCCACTACTCCCTAATCTCCCTAATCTCCTTCATTCTTCTTCCTAAATTAAATCTTTTTTTACTTTTTATGTTTCCTTTATTTGCCAACTAGCCAGTGGTTTAACTTTAAAGATAGGTTCCCCAAATCTTATTGATGATAGCTAATTTATAAAGTGTTTAATCACAGCAGTCCAGGGTGATAGATAAAGTAACATTATACCTAAGGTAAGAAAACTGAGGCTCAAAGAAATCAAGTGATTTAGCCAAGGTAAAAAAGTTAATAAGAGAAATAAGTGCAACTTGAATGCTGATGTCCTCTCAGATGGATGCTCTTTCCAAACCATAATGCCCAATTCTTAGCTCCTTTCCCTTTTTTCCATGTCTCCCTTTACCCCAAGTTAGACTTGCAATTTTCTATTTGGCCTGAGTTTTCAGAGTTGAAGGGAAAGATTAGGGGCAGGGGATTAGGAGCTTATCATGAATCCAAAAAGCAATTCCCTATCAATTAAATGGCAAAAAGTTGTTTCAGTTAATTAAACAGCTCTAGGCTTCATTCAGGGATATGATTTACAAAAATGAAGAAAGAAGACTGTGTCACAAGGCCCACAATTGCTACCAAACTTTTATTGATTGTCTATAGAGTGTTCACATTGTATTTCAGTTTAGAGTTTGTGTGAGTCATAGTCTCTGCCCTTGGGGAAATTTGTAGCCCACAATGGAGACAATGAAGATAATATCGATATTAGAATTTGTAATTCTAATAACACTGAACTTCATATTCAAAAATAACACCTTGAGTTTTTCCAATAATGTTGAATTGATGCAGGTCTATTCATCTGTCCCCTACTAAGTGGTCTTCTTTTAGAGGGAATTCATGCTTCAAAGAGGAAATGAACTAAATGCCCTTTAAAATCCCTTTCAGTTCTAAGAGTATGATTTTTATTCTACTACTACCAACAATAATAGCTGCCATTTATATTTAATTTCTGCTTACAGAAATTTGTTGTGGACATCATCTCTTGGAAACTTCACAATAGGAGTTAGACATGGTGATCTCCAAGGTCCCTTACAGCTCTAAACCTCTGACTCTATGATCATATCCCTATGAGGTAGGTAGTACAAACATTATCTTCTTTGTATAGACAAGGAATCAAGTTTATAAAGATTAAGTGATCATGCTGTCTCTCAACAGTCCACATTTACAAAGCAGCTGGAGAAGGTTAAGGATGTAATCTTTGAACTTGAAAGAGAGCAAAGTGAGTTAGTTCACATGAGAACAGTCATGGAACCCTGACTGAATCATGTTACCATGTATAAGAAAAATGGGGGCAAGTGTAGAGAAAGGGGTAAAAGTGTTTAAGCTGCTGTTACAGTGCACTAGCTATAGGGAGAGGCTTTGAAAGAACAATTGACTTCCTACATGGAACACTGAGACACAGGTAGGTTCTCCCACCCCCACCCCAGGAAAGAGTGGAAGCAAAGATGGATGCCTGGCCAGTTGTAATGAAGGATGTTGGTTTTTTCCTCTGGGACTAGCTCTGAGAAAGAATGTTCTAACTCTACAGTTTGGGCATATTTATATATACCAGATCATCTTTTTTTTAAATTTTTTCTTTACAAAAGACAGTCGGGGCGGCTAGGTGGCGCAGTGGATAGAGCAGCGGCCCTGGAGTCAGGAGTACCTGAGTTCAAATCCAGCCACAGACACTTAATAATTACCTAGCTGTGTGGCCTTGGGCGAGCCACTTAACCCCACTGCCTAGCAAAAACCTAAAAGAAAAAAAACCCAAACAAATAAAGTCAGTTTTCAACATACATTTTTTTTTCAAGGCAGTGAGGTTAAGTGGCTTGCCCAAGGCCACACAGCTAGGTAATTATTAAGTGTCTGTGGCTGGATTTGAACTCAGGTACTCCTGACTCCAGGGCCGCTGCTCTATCCACTGTGCCACCTAGCCGCCACCCCTCAACATTCATTTTTTTTTTTTGGTTTTTGCAAGGCAAATGGGGTTAAGTGGCTTGCCCAAGGCCACACAGCTAGGTAATTATTAAGTGTCTGAGACCAGATTTGAACCCAGTTACTCCTGACTCCAGGGCCGGTGCTTTATCCACTATGCCACCTAGCCATCCCTTCAACATTCATTTTTGCAAGATTTTGAGTTCCAAATTTTTTCCCTCTCCCTTTTCCCCAAGACAGCAAGGAATCTGATACAATGTGTACATATACAATCTTGTTAAATATATTTCCAAATTGTTAATCCTTTGTTGTTGAAGAAGACAATGACATCAGGGAGGTGATGCCATGACATGCACACGAATTGGATTTGAGTGAGGGGGCTTTGCTACGTCACCAACTTCATTTTTTCCTCTGGAGCCAATGGAGTACAGTGGCCAGATATGAATCAGGATGACTGGAGACAGACCTGGATGTGAAGCCTAGGGTCACACAGCTAGTAAGTGTCAAGTGTTTGAGAATTCAGATCCTCATGATTCTAGGATCAGTGTGCTATTCACTGCACCATCTAGTTGTCTATATTAGTCATATTGTAAAAGAAGAATCAGAACAAAAGGGGAAATCACAAGAAAGAAAAAGCAAAAAGCAAAAAAGTGGAAATAGTATGCTTCAATCTGCATTTAGATTCCATAGGTATTTCTCTGAATGTGGATAGTATTTTCCACCATGAGTCTATTGGATAGTCTATGAACACCGTATTGCTGAGAGGAGCTAAGTCTATCATCCTTGATCATTTCACAGTGTTGCTGTTACTGCGAACAATGTTCTCTTGGTTCTGCTCACTTAACTCAGCATCAGTTCATGTAAATCTCTCCAGGTTTTTCTGTAATCTACCTGCTCATCATTTCTTAAAGAAAATAGTTTTACATTATAGTCATATACCATCCCCAACTGAAGGGAATCCCCTCCATTTTCCAATTCATCACAAAAAGAACTGCTATAAATTTTTTTGTACATTTCTCTTTGAGATACAGATTTAGTACCAGATCATCTTTTCAAACAAGTGGAAAACTGTTTCTTTCCAAAGCTAAGATCACTCATTTCTGCATTTTGTTTTCTTTGGTCATTAACCTTTGCTCTATCCTCCTCTGGATAGTGTTCCCAGACCAGTTGAGTATGGGATGTGGGAGGAGAAGAAATAGAGGTGATTCTGAGGTTTTAAGCCAGCAGAACTGAATCATGGTGATTCTATCCAAAGAGAGGAAATTTAGGAAAAAGAGGCAGGTTTGAAAGAAGACAATGAGCTCTGTTTTGGACACAATAAAGTTGAAATACTAGTGGGACAACCGAGGCAGAAATGTATAGCAAGTAAAAGGAAATATAGGACCAGAACTCAGAGGAGAAATTTGGGCTGGTTTTGTAGATTTATGAATTGTCTGTGTGGAATGGGCAATAATGACATTTGGTAAGGTGCTTTAGGGTTTGCTAAGTATTTTATCTGTTAAATTTAATTTGACTCATTTTCATTGATATCTGTGAAATGGGTATTACTATTAGTCTCATTTTATAGATGAAGGAACTATGTATGGTTGAATGCTTTGTTCACAGCTAGTTAATGTCTCAGGAAGGATTATAAATGCAAGTCCACTAAATTCCACATCTAGTACTCTATCCACTGCATCAGTTAGGAACTCAACTGAGTGATAATTAAATCTATGGGACCATAGTATATAGAGAGGGAGAAGGTCTAGGGATATGCATGCTTAAGGGGTGGGATGAGGTTCATGAACTAGCAAAGATTTGTATAGACAGGGTAGAAGGAGGTCTAAATATCATTAATTGGTTTGTTCCAGTCCTGTTAGTGAGCTTGTCTGACCAGCATTAGGCTTGAAAAGAAGAGAACAATCCAGGAATAGTTCCTTTTAGAAGGGAACATGAAGCAGGGCTGAAAGTGAGAGAATTTTGGAGGGGGGGGGGAGAAGACAGTAGAGAGCTTTTGGGATAGTGCAGAAAGAGCACTACATTCGGTATCCAAGGTTCTGAGTTTTAATCCCTGTTCAATCAATTATTACCTTTGACAAAGTGTGTGTGGGTGACTTTGATTAGGTCACTTGACCAAATTTTAATTTTTGTCACTCTCCTACCCACTGAAAAAGAAAAACAAGACTTTTGTAATAAATAATGAGTGGTCAAGTCAAACAAATTCCCACATTGGTCATATCCCTATAATGTGGTTCATTCTTTGTCTTAAGTAAGTCTATCAGAAGAGCTGATCAGAGTTCTTAAATCTTTTTTTTTTAAGTTGTCTGTCTTTAAATTCGTTGTTATTGTAGAAATTAGAACAGGCATTTAAAAATATATCTAGAATACTGATTATTTCATGAAGGTAAAAAGCCTCAAGAGATATTTCCTCCTTCTTCTCCATACTGTCAAATGAGAGAAAATTGAGCAGATGGTCAGGTAGTCCATCTGTCTGACTAGAGTGTTCCTAAAAATCAAAAAGTTTTAGAATTGCTGTTGAAATAGATAAAAAAGTAGACCTAAATTTGAAAATGGGGTAAAATTCCAATTCATTTTTTAATAGATGTGTTGTTTTTACAAACTTAAGATTGATAGATTTTTTTTTTGTCCTTCATTTTCAAAGAAGACTACAACATCAGGGAGGTAATATGACAAGTGCGTGATTTGGATTTGAGTGAGGGGGTGCTGTGCTAAGTCACCAGCCTCACTTTTTTCTCCAGAGCTATCTGGGTCCAGTGGCCAGATATGGATCAGGATGACTAGAGTTGGGTCAGGATGCAAGGCAATAGGGTTAAGTGACTTGCCCAAGGTCACACTGTCAGTAAGTGACAAGTATCTGAGGTTGCATTCAAACTCCTGTCTGCCTACTCCAAGGTCACTGCTCTATCCATGGAGCATCTAGCTGCTCCAAGATTGATAGATAAAGATAATGCACCAAGAGCCTTCCTTGTCTTCTTCAGGCAGAATGGATAGAGTGCTGAACCTAAGAGCTGAGTTCAAATTTGACCCTCATACTTATTTGGTGTGTGATCCTGGAGAAGTCACTTAATTGCCTTTCAATTTCCTCAAAGTTAAAATGGGAATAATAATGGTATCTACCTCTCAGGATCTTTGGAAAGTTAAAATGAGCAAACCTTTGTAAAGTGCTTTGTAAATCCTGAAACACTATTTAAATATAAGCTATTATTTGTTATTATTTTCATTATTAACAATGCTATGAATTCATAATTTATAATTCATAATAACAATTTTGTTAGCTAGGAATAATTTTTAAAATGCTGATAATAGTTACAATAATAATAATAATAAAATAATGATAATAGTAATTTGTTGCTAGCCAGTACAATACTCAGGTTATCCATCCTGATATTTCTCCTTTGCTCTTAGGATTATAGATCTAGAACTGGAAAGGACCTTGGAGGATATCTAGTCAAAATGGAAACTCAGAGAGGTTAAACAATTTCCTGAGGGTCACGAGGATCAAGCATAAAGAGGTAGTATCTGAACTCAGGCCCTCTGCTTTTAATACCAGTAATATTTTTATTATATCATGTGGTTTAATTAAAAAAAATCATTGGGTTTATAGTCAGAGGTCCTAGGTTTATATCTTGCCTCTGATACTTACTAGTTATATGACCATAATAAGTGATTCATTTGAGTTTCAGTATCCTTATCTATAAAATGAGGGTAGTAGACTAAATGGCTCCAGTTCTTTGATCCTTCTGGCCATACATATCCTTAATTATAGCTCTCAGACTACTTCATGCACATTAAGCTCTCTTGGTAACATGCTGTACCCTACTTATGCCCAGCATGTGTTTTTCCATTACAGGTCTGGAAGGTAATCTTTGATTTTTTTCTGAGAAGTTCCATGATTTATCATCTCCTAAATTCATTATGAGAATGAGGATGAGGGTTAGGGACTCCCTCTCCAAACACACTTTCTTTGCAACCTACAGTTTTAGAGATTTACACTGAGAAGTTGTGCAATATGCCCAGGACAACATAGCCTGTCAGGTCTTCCTTTCTTCCAGGAGAGCTCTCTACTTGTGGCTCCTTTCTACCTTTCCAGTCTCCTTAAACTTTACTCCTTAGATCCTCTATGATCCAATGATATCTTGTGGCTTCTCCTTAAACACAATATCTCCACGCCATTCTTGGAATGTGCACTCTCTGTCTTTCTCTCTTTCCCTTGCTTCTTTCAAGACTAAGATCAAAAAGTAAAAAAATTAACTTATGTAATTCTGCTATATTTCATATCTTTATGTTTCTTCCTTAAGGATATGATTTCTCTCTCTCATATTCAACTTAGACCAATGCATACTATGGAAACAATGTAAAGACTAACAGACTGCCTTTTGTGGGGGGTGGGGAGAGGGAAGCAAGATTAGGAGAAAAATAAATAAAATATCTCTTTAAAAAAGGGACTAAGATCAACTTCTACCTTCTGCAGAAGGTCTTCTTTCTCACCCCCCCCCCCCCCCCGGGAGATTACCTTCTATCTACTCTAATATAACTCGATACCTTATATGTACACGGTTGTTTTCTTGTTGTCTCTCCCATCAAAATGGAAGCTCCTTGAAGTTAGGGACTGGATTTTGGTTTGGGATTTTTCCTTTCCTTGCATCCTCAGTCCTTAGGCACAGTGTATTTACTAAAAGCTAGTTGTCTGAATGACTGCTACGCAGCACTGCTTCTAGACAGATGAAGCAATAGACAACTCTGGGGTGTGTAGTCATCAACTGTGTTTCCAGAGGACTGATGTGAAGAAAGATACCTCCCTCTTTCCAGAGAGGTGATGTGTTGAGGGGGTTTTGTCTGTGTATGTTTTCATGGTTTTGGTCAAATGCAGCAGGGAGAGATGTATAGCTACCTCTGGTATCTCACTCACCTGTCTCCAAGGGAGACTTTGATTCTTACCTGTAGGGGGTACAGGAAACTAGGACTATGAAGACAGTCCACACTGCTCTTTTTTCAGCAAAGGGATACTGGACTAAAATTATATCTATTACTTCCTTATCCTATAAAAATGTTGTTTAGGTTTGAGACACTTTCCTGATCTCTATCCCTCAAAAGAGAAGTAGTACTTCAAGCTGTACCTGAAAGCCTGGGTCCTTTCTAACCAAATGTCATTTACAAAAAGACTCACAAATAGTCAGCTAGCATAATGAATAATTGGAATCTGGAAGTCTCATTTTCATGAGTTTAAATCTGGCCTCAGTTACTTAACTAACTATATGACCCTGGGCAAGTCACTTAATCCTGATTGCTTTGCATCCAAGGCCATCTTCAGGCCTTCTGATCCAATATCTGGGGCCACTTTTCTCTTAGGGAGAAAGTGAAGCTGGTGACTCCAATTCATGGCATCATCTCCATGATGTCTTGGTCTTTGAGAACGAAGCACAAACATCTTCATGATCATTTCATCATATTTATCTATCATCATCATAAATAGTGACAAGCAAATAAACCCATTTATGCAAGTTAATATCAAACAGAAAAGAGAGAAGCTATACAGATTAGAATATATTAGATAATACAGAGTGTGAATGGAAAGATATCTCAGTGAAGCTAGAGAGAGAATCTCTGATCTCACCTAAGGGGAAATTTTCTGAAGTCTCCAAAACAGCAAACTAGAAATTGAGGACATGCCAAAGTTCTGGTTTCTCCACTTGTCTGCTCCTTCCTAAAGCCTTTCTCTCCCTCCTTGGGTCTGAAGAAAGTCTAACTTCTCTCAAAACTGGAAGGCAGGCGCAGCTAGGTGGCACAGTAGATAAAGTACCAGCCCTGGAGCCAGGAGGACCTGAGTTCAAATCCAACCTTAGACACTTAATTATCTAGCTGTGTGACCTTGGGCACTTAATAATTACCTAGCCGTGTGACCTTAACTCCATTGTCTTTCAAAAACAAAAGAAATTGGAGGGGAAAAAAGAAAATTTCTTTGCTTCTAAGTTCTCTTCAATTCTACTCAGACATGGAGAACCTAATAAACATTCTTTCCCTCAACAGTAAGTCTTATGAAAATGCACAGGGTTGAATTTTAGATTATAGATGAACTAAATATGCATAATGAGATATATTTTTTCAAGATGGTAAAAATTGTTCTAGGAATTTGTTTTGTCTGATTATGCATATTAATTACAAGGGTTTTGTTATTCTTCCCCTGTCTCAAATTTCCTCATTGGGGAGGAAGAGTTGGAGGAAGGGAAAACAATTGCTTTTTAATTGGACAAAAAATCAATAGAACCATTTCTCAAATTCTCAAAAAAAGCTTATTTTTTAAAAAAGTGGCTCATGTCCCAACCTGCCTAGATTTTATTTTCATTTTAAAACACAACAAAAAAGACAAAACAGCTCCATTATAGACTTAACTCCCATATTTTCTTTTCCTCAGAGTTCCTCAGTAACACGTTATGAAAACTTTCCTTAATATCCAATTTAACTTGTTACTAACTTTGAACTAGATGTCATTTTCAGAGTGGTCCAAAGTAGTCAAGGATGACATGGAGTTCTTGAGAGCTATACTCCCATATCAGCTGAGAAAAGGTTCCTTTGAGAAATCTGAATTTTCTTGCTTGCTGAATGAGGAACTCTGGTACTTTGAATCAGGGAAGAACCAGGGGAGCTTTTTAAAGGATTATCTTACTGAGAATGATCCAAGTAAATCAGAACTGCTTATAAGAGAGAAGAAATTATTAAAATGGTTGATAAGAAATGACCCAGGTTGCTTATGAACCCTGGTATATGGAAAGAGGAAAAGAAGTTTGGACAAGGGGAATAAGAAATGAAAACTTCTCCTTATTTAAGCTTAAGAAGAACTCAAAATATCTCTTACTTCTAGTTCATTTTTCTCTTCTCCTTTCTCCCTACCTTGGGTATTTCATCTTACTCTCTCTGTCCCCTCCTGTAAATGTTGGTGATGTTAGTGAGATGCCTCCATGATCCTTCAAGGCAGTTGAAGCCCTATAGAATGAACACTGTAGCATATGCTTGGAGGTAATGATCTGAAGGCTTACTTCCCCTGAGGAATAAGATCCTTAATCTCTGTCACTATATTCCCTCATGGTTCTAGGATTAGTCAAGTGGTGTATGTGATCCTCAAAAAAGACCACGACAAGCACATGAATTGTATTTGAGTGAGGGGGTGCTGTGCTAAAGTCACCAGCCTCATTTTCTCCTCTGGAGCTATCTGGATCTAGAGGCCAGATATGAATCAGGACAACTGGAAAAGGCTCTGTGTAAAGGACTGCTGTGTGTGGGAGTACTGTAAACCTTTTTCACCTGGTGTCCTCTAGTACCAGAGCATTGTTTTACTAAGTGCCATGGGAGTGGGAGTGGACCAGGGACTGGGGAGGATATTTAAGCACTTGTATTCTAGTAAATAAATGGAGAAGGAGATCCTGGAGAACTTATCATCCTTGTCTCCTGCCCCTTCAACATTCACCTGGGTAAGGATAGACTAGCTGGCAGGAACCTAGCACATCCTGAGCAGCTAGTCTAACAGAAACATAGCAGCCCTGAATGTGAGCCATTCCAGATATAGCTGGTAAGTGTCAAGTGTCTAAGGCTGGATTCAGTCTCCTGTGCTCCTGACTCCTAGGCCAGTGCTCTATTCACTGTGCCACCTAGCTGCCTATTAGGAATGTGAAGATTTTCTCAAGCTATATATACATAGTTCAGAGGTTCCCAGTGTGTGCTTCCCCTCAATATTTTCAGTGAAGGATAATTTAGTCACCTAGAGTTAGTTTTTAGGTAGGAATATTTATTATGGTGGAATTTAGTGATGGAATAGTAAAAAACAGCTATTATATAACAGCACCCCCCACAAAAGTCTGTGACAGACTCTTCCATCATTATATGTGGAATAACTGGTCAAGGGGTAAGTCCTAGCTCCTGGCTATTGAAAGTCTTTTTCACCCCTTTGTGAGGTATTCAAGAAGTTCCCTGTAGGCATACAGGCAACTTTTTGCTGAACCTTTTGCAGAGCTGTGGATTTGTGCCCAGAAGTCCTTGGCTTCTCATGAGGACACTGCCATCAGCCACTGCTACTCCGGGGAGTCACACTAGGACACACCAGAGGGAAGTCCCAAATCCTCTGAACATGAAAAAATTTATAAGATCTTCCTCTGGCTGAGAGTGGAGGACAAACTGGACCAGAGCCAATTTGAAATTTCCCCCTCTTTTGTAAAGACCTTTTTTTTCAGGGAATTAGCTGGAATGATCTCTCCTCATCTGTCATTCATTGGAATTAAAATTCTCTGCCAAATATTAGGTTCTGATTGGGTTTTCTATTTTAAATATGGTACACAGGGCATAACTAAATTTCCTCAGATGGACCAAACAATCTTCCAGTCAATGTTATTTCAGATAATCTTAGGACATTTCACATTTAATTTAATGTATTTGATTGATTGGTTGATTGGTATCAAGATGTTTTATCACTTACTTTAAGAGGACTGGACTGGAGGGACTCAATCAAGCTCACTTTCAGACAATCTTTCTGCATTTATCTTACTTTCCAGTAGAAAATTTTGTGATGGAATCTGGCTCGGTGCCTTCTCATCTACTCCAATACTTCTCCCAGGATGACTGGTATGCTTTGGGAGCCAGGAAATACCTTTGGAATTCTCAGAAATACTTATGATCCTTTGAACCTCTAGCAGCTACCCAGGTAATCTCCAGGAACGGACAAGTTATCTTCATGAAGAAATACAATTTGAAACAAGTCCAGGACTCTGTCTGGAGATGGGGAACTTTGACTAATCATCAACACAGCCAGATTTGAGTAATGTTGTTTCTTCTTGGCCTCTCTCTCCTGATAACCAAAGACTCTTGCCTGTGCCAGAAGATGAAGATTCTCAAGGATGGTATGGAGGAAGTGTCTTCTTTGTCTCAGTAGCTTGGACAAAAGATGGAAAGGAGAAGCAAAAACCTAATTCTTATTGCTTAAGCATAGTCCATCCCAGCCATCTCATAATGTCAAGTGGTTTAGAATAAAAGAATCTGCTGTTTTCTTGTTTCTATTTTGACCTTTCATACATTTTCATTTATTTTATTAAATATTTCTGAATTACATTTAATAATTATGAAATTTATTTTTGTAAATTTTGAGTTTCCAGTTTGAATCTGTTGTTTTCAATGATAGCCACATGATATATAAGACTAAAGAGTAGCCCTCCCAAGATGGCCCAAACAGGGAAATTCTGATGTTGCTGAACACCTGATCTCCTTGAGGAATCCCAAGTTCTTCTCCTGAGTTCCTGTTCTTCTGCTGACTTCCAGAGGTACCCATTCGTGTAGTTGCAGGCTCCCACCCACCTCCTTACTCTGCTGCCTCTGTCCAGGACCTGTCTACTCTTTTAACAAGGAGGAGGAGAGAAGCAGGTCTAAATCCAGAGCAAGTCCAAATGGGCTGCAAACAAACAGTGGATGACTAAACTTGGCTTCAGCTGTAAGTGTGTGGTTCCTGTCCCTCCCTCTCTGTCAGGATGGGGAGGAGTCACCAGGTTAGTGACAGGTCCTCTGGCCATCCAGTACAGATGAAGGACAGGCATCGAGGAGTAGTAAACTTTATGGGGAGATTCTTCTGGTCACTAAAGAGTCCTTTAGGGACCTAAACCAGGGAGTTTTAACTTATTTATATCAAAGCTAGAGCCTAAAACTTATTGGAATAATTTGGGGGCAAGGGGATGAAAGGAGTATTGTGGGCTAATGTTAACCATTGGTAATATATGACAAATACTATTAGTTGTCCTAAGACAAAAATTAGACAGGCACCAAAATACTGGAAAAAACTATCAAAGATTTAAAAATGTAAATTGGATGAAGGCTTGTTGAGTACTTACTGTGAGCCTAGTGGTAAAAGACATTTGCGTTGGAGTAGCACAATGTAAACAGGGTCTTGATTTTAGTTTCATACCTGAGATTCACTATCTATGTGAACTTGAGCAAATCATTTTCCTTCTCTAGGTCTCAGTTTCCACATTTATATAATGAAGGGGATTGGAACAGTTAGCTTTTGAGGTCCTTTCCAGATCCAGATGTAGGGTCCTATGACTAAAGTTCTTTAAGTTTCACTCTGGCTCTAAATCTATGATCATAGCTGTAAAGGAAAACTTCTGAAATGAGCCTTGAAGAAATGGCTAGATGATATAGATGATCAGCTTATATTTGTAGAAGCGAAGTGAAAGGGCAGTCTCAGGGAAGGGTAACAATATAAACAAATCTCAAGATGCTTCTGGGACGGGATGAGAAAACTTGGTGAAATCAGGGTCCAGTATGTTATCAGGGAGTAGAGGTTAATGGATAGGTATTATAGGGCTAGATAAGATAGTGAAAATTCTTGAAAGATAGGAAGATGAATTTGATTTGATTCATTGGGTAATAAAAGTTATTTTTGATTACTTTGCAAAAGTGAGATGTGATAAAAGATAATTTTTAAATGATTAACTTGATGATCTTCCACTAAAACCCTCATTAGATACCTCCTTACAGCATGGAGGTGACACTGGACCTCTAAGGTCTCTAACAGCTAGGTTCAACTCTGGTAATATGGAATGGGTAGGACGGTATCATGAATACCTGGGTTTGTCTCCCGTCTCTGGCACATTTAGCTGTATAACCTTTGACAGATCACTGAAGTTCTGTCTTGTCATGAGGATAAATGAGATCTCAAAGTGCTTTATCAGTATGAGTTCTTATTATCTGAGTACAGTCTTGGTGTTGGATCGTGTCTCTGTTATCTGAGAACAAGTAATTAAATTTAGAGAATCACATCATCAGAAGATTGCCCACAACAACTTAAGAAATACTAGTCACCAAGGTGAAATATATATATGGGAAGGAGGGAGTGTGTGTTGTTATCTAGCTCTGTGGGATAGGGAAGACAAATCAAATCAAAAAAATTTTTAAGTACCTATGTTCAGACACTGCTAATATTAGAATATCCACATGGATGAAAGCATGGATCTTTGGAAATATTTAAATAAGTCTGATAGTAATCAATAAGATGGATTGGAGGGGAAAGAGAGCAGAGATAAGATTAGTAGGTAGCTAGGTGTGTTAAGCTAGGTGTGAGATGAGGAAAGTCATAGATTAAATTGGCAAAATCATGTATTATTGTGAAAAGATTATATCATATGGGAGAGGTTGTTAGGTGGCACAGTAAATAGAGTGTTGGACCTAGAGTCAGGAAGACTCATCTTTCTGAGTTCAAATCTGACCTCAAACACTTAACTACCTTTTTGAATCACTTAACCTTGTTTGCTACAGGTTCCTTATCTGTAAAATGAGTTGGAGAAGGAAATAGTAAATCACTCCAATAAATTTGCCAAGAAAGCCTCAAATGGTGGTGGTGGTGGTGGGGGTCACAAAGAGTCAGGCAAAACAAAAATAACCAAACAACAAAATCTTACATGGGGCTACAGGAAACCTTTCCATGGACATAATGATGGAGAGTGGGAATGGAACAAGTGGTTGGGGAGCATTTATCTATTTCAGGTCATTTGTATACATCCTGTAGACAAAAACTAAACAGCTTTCTTAATGTTTACAACACCTTTCTTTCAGGGTTTTGGTGGGAATTGAAACTATCACATGTGAATTAGCACCTTCAGTGTGGCAGATCATACTGACTTCTGTAGTGTAGTAAAGTCTTTGGAAGAAAGGGGAAATCTGAGACAAGTGGGGACAAAGCTTTCCAATAGCTCTGACATTTGGAGTGTCTGCGTGACTTTCTAGTGAGAGTTTGGCCTCTTGTTTTCTTGGCTAGAGAAGCTTCTCATTTTTGTTTTTGGAGTCCATCACCATGAAGTTTTTGGCTTCTTTTCCTGCATTGTGATTTTACTCTCACATAAACCCTATACCACCCCACCCCCACCATCCAGGAGGCTCTACCTCAGTCTCTCACATCCGGACCATTCATTAAAAGGCTTCTTCTTTGAAAGTTTGTAGCATCCTGATCACTTCCTGGCAAACAATTCTCCTTCCAGTTAATCAAACCACTGATACTTACCAGATTGATCTAGACTTCAGGGACATTTTTGATAAGCAATTTCTCTTTGATCAAAACTGTTCTATTTGGCTGCAACAAAGTTAATCACCTGCTTAATCTTTCAGGCAGAGAGTTAATTAGCATTCTGGTCAGAGTGATCAGGTCCTGTGCAAAAGCATAATGAAAGTATGAATCCAGAGAAAAGTAATTAATTTTTCCCCACCATAGAAGTAAGAATTTAATAACTTCAGTAACTCTTTTCAAATGTCAAGCATGTTTCTGAGAGACTGAAACAAAGTTGGCAGCAAACTTTTATTCTATTATATTGATGGCATTCAAAATGAAGTTACTCAAAGTCAGGGCTGGAGAGTTGTCTATTCAAAAATAGAGAAAAATCTCACTTTCAATTTATTAGTCCCATTTTAGTTTGACATCATAGGATAATAGAAAATAATACAAATTTATGTATAAATAACAGAACTTCTAAACAGTTTCCTTAAAATTTTTTTTTAAATTTTTGGTTCCAAATTTTTTCTCTCTCCTTCCAGCTATTCCCTCACTCACTAAGAAGTCAAGAAATGTGATAGCATTTATACAAATGAAGTCATACAAGGCATTTTCACTTTAGCCATGCTGTGGGGAGAGGGGGGGGAAAAAGAGAAATGGGAAGGAAATTTCAGAAAAAAAGAAAAGTTTGCTGACACTGCCTAGCACTACCACTGCTGAACATCTTTTAAGCCATTCACATTTCTATAGGGCTTGATAGTTTACAAGGTGCTTTCCTATAACAACCTTGTGAGAAAGGTAGATATCATACACATTACAAGTCTCCATTTTCCTGGTGAGAAACTGGAAGCTCAGGTTAGATGACTTGTCCATGGTCATACAATAAGTGACTTAGCTGAGACTCCAACCTAGGACTCTGAATCAGTTGTATTTCTAAAAAACACCACTATTTCCTGCTTATGCTGAAGCATTCTTTACATAACACACTGTCAACTCTTCTCAATCAAGGCTTCATGTTAGACAGAAATGACAGTATTTTTATTTAGAAGAATGCTGTTATCTCTCATTTCTCACCAACTGTGATAGGGAATTCATTTCCACCCAAAAGGACAGTCCCATACCAATGGATTTTGGGGCAATGAACAACATGACCTCAGAAGTTCCTGTCAGCCCTAAAATGCTATGATTATAACATAGCCAATACAATTCAATAAAACAAGATTTTACATTCTTACTATGAAATAGACCTTGTCCTTAAAGAGTTTAAAGTCTGCTGGGGGAGACAATATATCTACATCTAAATATACACAAAATAAATATATGTATAAGATAACTTTTGGAATATAACATAGGACAGATAAAGTTATAGCCCTATTATAAACTAGTCTCAAAAATATGTGGAAACCCACGTTCTTTTAGATTAGGGTTAGGAAAAGATTATTATGACACTGCCAAAAAATATAAGAGGAAGAAGAAAACACCAAGTAGTAAGAGACACTGTGTTATGTGAAGAAGAGGTGCAAAGGGTATGGACTTGATATTGGAAGACCTAGAGTTTGAAGGGATGTGAAAGTGTCCCTTGCTTGAGAAACCTCATGTTAGAGTATTTTAATTTTTCTTTTCTTCCCCATTTTTGTGGGCAATGGGGTTAAGTGGCTTTGCCCAAGGTCACACAGCTAGAAAGTATCAGGTGTCTGAGGTAGGATTTGAACTCAGGTCCTCTTGACTCCAGGGCCAGTGTTCTTTCCACTGCACCATCTAACTGCCCCAGTAGTTTAATTTTCAATACTAGCACAGATATATTTTAAGTTAAATGATTCCTTGTGGGTTACTCTTGGAGTTTGAACACCATAATATTTCTCTGGGAAAATACTTTGAGTTCCAAATATAAAAACAAAATACAACCCACTTATATTGTGAGAGCTGCCTCAGCTGTTGAAAACAATGAGAAAACAAATCTTTATTCTTGGGATGGATTTCTTATGGCCTTTTCCATCTCCTTTCATTTAAGCAGAATATTTATCCTGCTTTGATTCATAGGAGCATCTACTCTGTGTTAGGAACTAGGCTAAATTCTTGGGGTAACAAGACAAAGAAATGAAGGTCTGCCCTCAAAGTGCTTATGTTCTTAAACTGTCAGGAGACAACAAGTACATGGAGAAGGAAGTGTGAATACAAAGCAGTTTTTGTAGGGGTGGGTAGGACACCAATAACCAGTGGAAACAGGAAAGGCCTCTTATATAATAGGCTACATTTAAAGTCGAATTGTTCTGCAAACTGGAGTCTGAGCTGTTGAGAGAGAAGCGGATGGATTACCTAGCCTGTGCAGAATGAAAGGGACAAGAGTTGGAAAGTCATGCAGGGGAAGAATAAGGAGGGATCCCAGTTTGGCTGGAATGTAGAATCTGTGAAAATGGAATAACATACAGTATGTCTGGATTTGAAGGCTCTGACAGACTGTGAAGGAATTGAAATGCCAAACAGAAAAATTTATTTTTTTGTGCTAGAGGAAAGAGAGAGGGTCTAGAGCAGAGGAATGCTCTAACTAGATCTCTACTGTTGGAATATCCAACTATATGGAGAATGGATTGGAGAGGGGAGAGACTTTAAACAAGGAGATCAATTATGAGGCTTTGATGGCCAAGATGCCAAACATAAGCCAGAAAAACTTTTTAAGAAATCCTGTAGTCACCTCTCTTAAACTTAAAAGTGAGGAAATCTTTGGATCCTGTCCGGCTTCTTCTGCAAAGTCTTCAAGAAAAAGTACAACTATATGACTTCTAAGGTCTCTTTCAGCTCTAAATCTATGACTATTAACTAAATGCTAAGAGTCGCTGTCCACTGTCTTTCCATTCAGTTCAATATTCCTTATTAGTAAGGCTAGTCAATAAAGAATCTGCCCTTAGGGAGTTTATAGTAAAATGTGGAAGAGGGAAAAGGAAATCCAGTTAAGTACAAAAATAACTTTGCTACATGGCAGACTGTCATCAGGGCAAAAGAAGAAAATCTCACCAGGTGCAATGAGAAACCTGAGTAAGGAGTGGTTACTTTCACCTGTGGGAGAGTTTTCTCTAGGAATCCTTTATGGTGTCAGTGATATTTCAGCTGGGCAGGGAAGAAAAGATTATCTTAGATGTAGGGGGATCGGGAGTTGACTATTGAGGGCTGGGGGTATTGGTATGAGCAAAGGCATGGAAATAAAAGAGAACTTGGAATGGAACTGGGAAATGGAATTAGCTGAACTGTAAAATAAACAAAGGGGAATAAGTATTATAAGAAAACATTTGATAATAAATAGGCTGGACCTAGATTGCCAGTAGCCTTAATTCTCAGTGTCAGGGAGAAGGGGGAAAGAGTAGAAACGAGAAATTTATATTAAAAACCTGCTACTCATTAATACAAATTAATCATATAGTGAATGTATAAACAGGAATTATCTAACAATAGTTAATTATTGGTGCATTATAGATAAACTGAAGAGCAGTTAGGAGGTGCAGTGAATAGAGTGCTGGGTCTGGAATCAGTAGGATCTGAGTTCAAATATGGCCTTAGATACTTACTAGGTGTTTGACCTTATTCAAGTCACTTAATCTTAGTTTCTCATCTAGAAAAGAAAATGGCAAATACCTCTAATATCTTTGCCAAGAAAATCCCAAATGGGATCATGGAGAGTTAGACATGACTGAATAACAAAGGTGGACTAAGTCATAAAGCTCAAACATTATAAATGGAAGAAATTTATCAAAATTGTAGAACTAGAAGGAACTTGAGAAATTTTCTAGCTCAATTTGCTCTGCCTGTAGGTGAGGAAACTGAGGCTTGGAACACAAAACAGCCTGTGAGAAGGCCATCCTGATTCAATTTGTCATTCAAATGCATATAAGGCATAAATATCCTTGATTAAGATAAGATAGGCAAATAAAGATCTGTGGCAGGATTTGAACCCCGGTTCTTTAGAGTTTAGAGTTAGTGTTATTTCCATTCTGCCACCCACACTACAGTTTGGTAAGAATTAAAGAGTAGGTCCTTGAAAGGAGTTTCATGGAAATTTGATTGTATTCCAAAAGAAAATATTTTAGCCATAGTATGGTATGTTTTTCTTTAAAGTGCGGCAAGCATTTACATTTCAAGGCAATATAGTTGTCACCATAAGGATTGTTTCTAAAAAAAGTAGAGGTGGTAGCATGGAATAATGTGGTAGTTGACAAATTGGGTCTAGAATTATTCTGTGTAGTTTCAGAAGGATTAATGGGTGAATTTCAGATTTGGGGCTCAATGAGAGTTGGAATTCCCAAATTGAATTGTCCAACAATGAATCTGTAAAAGTCACAAGATTTTTATTCCTGCAAGTGTTACAAGTAGAAATTAGAGAGTCACTTGCTGAAGGACATTGTGCTGATTACCCCATTCATGCTTCGGATAGCAGAATGATGAGGCATCCATTGGAAGGGTCCTTTCCAATTCCAAGACTCTATTCTGTGGAATGTATGAGACTTCATATAAGGTCTCCTTTCCAATTCTACATCTCTATGGTTTTGTGGAAAGGAGAGACATTCAATAGGGTCCTTTTCAGTTCTAAGATTCTATGGAAGGCTGGAGATGTGTAGTTAATGGCCCATGCACCTTTCCCAAAGGGAAACTATTAAAAATATGCACATTCTTCTATAACAAGTATTTCAATATTTTATGTTTGGATAGTGGAAGAAATATAAACAACCAGGCATTGAGCCAAGCTGCTCAAATAGTCCCTCTATGTGTTTGCTAGCAACTCTGGTCAGGAGGACTACAGTCTGAGAGAAAATTCTAAGGATATTGGGAATGTGTATAGAACACACAGAATTTTTGTGCTTATGAGTTATATTCTAAGGAAAATCTTCCCTTAGGGAGAAGGGAATAAGCATTTCCTAAGCATTCCTTTATAAATATTTATCTCACTACTTTTAAGTGCTCACTTCCCTAATCCTTCTCAAGTTAGTTTTTCTGTACTTAGCAGTTTACATATTATATTCCTCTAGAAGAATGTAAGTTCCTTGAAGACAGGAACTGTGATTTTTTTTTGTCTTTGTATCCCATATGTCTTAATAATTACAAATTTGTTGAATCAGACAACCCAATTTGATGAAAACATTGGGAATATCTGTCCTAGAGAAGGATAAAACCCAGGACAACTGAATAGTTCTCTCTTCAAATATCTGAAGAGCTGTCAAGTGGAAAGTGGATTAGGTTTGTTTTATTTTACCCAAAGGGCAATTTTACACAGGAGAAATGGAGGGTACAAAGAAGCAAAATTCAGCAAGATAGCAAGAAAAGCTTTCTATTCAGAGGGGCTCCCCTCCATGAAAACCAAGAGCTTAGATGACCATTTGTCATGTATATTATAATAGATTTATTTCATTTCTGGGATGGTCTAGATGGTAGTCTGGGTACCCTTTCACCCCTCATGTTCTGAGAGTCTGTGATAAGCTCTGTGCTATATTAGAGACTAAATTGGAGAAAATGTAGAAATAGAGCTAAATTCAAAGCTAAAAGTGAGATTTAACTTAGTATCCAATAGAGAAGAAATGCTAGAGGATACTTTTAGAAAACTGGTGAGGTTTAAAGGATTTAGGTTGGGGGGTACACTAGTAAACCTCTCAAAAATAAAAGAAAAGCTTGACAAGAAATCAGTCCCACGACTCAGATCCACTTTTTCAAACCAGGTGAGAGAGCAGCAATAGCTACTAATTTTGGAACTCTATCTTGATCTCTGAGGCCAATCTCCTCTACTATCTTGTGGGACGTCTCCAATTCTTGGAAGATCTGTCCTCTGAAAGACTTGTCCTTCCCATCTCCACCCAACATTGTGGCTTTCTTGGAATATGCCCAGACTACTGGAAAAAGGCCCAAGTCTACCTCTAAAAGGTTATTTATGCCTTATATACATTTGGATGATGAATTGAATTAGGATGGCCTTCTCACAGGCTGTTTCTTCTGCCTAGAATATTCTCTCTTCTCACCTCCTCCTCTTAAGAAGCTCTAGCCTCCTTCAAAGCTCAGCTAAAGTGCCACCTCCTACATGAGGCCTTTCCTGATTCCCTCCCCCAACTCCCTGAGGTTACTTTGGATATGTAAACCTCCTCTAGGGGTGAGCCAGGGAGAGAAGATGAGAGGTCTGAGCCATTCCAAAATATGGAAGATGGCCAAAGAGTCATAGGCTGCTCCAGGAGATGATGGTTGATGACAGAGCTATTCCTATTCCCTACAGCTTCAACTGGGCACAACTGGGGCTTGTTTCTAAGGATTTTCTATTATTCTGTTATAAACTGTGCCTTGCAAAATTAATTTTACTCCTCATAAAGTACTATAATTGACCTAGACATTTGTATTTCCTTTTGTATTTTAGTTAGGGGCAGGAAGGTGGGCAGATAGCTGTTGAAGTCACACAAAGGAGATAATAATCATTCCCAAATTTTTCTCTGTGGCATAATCAGGAGCTATTCATGTTTTATAATAATATTTTCAAGGGCAGAAATGGGTCTTTCTGTCTGTCTCTCCTTCAATGAATTTATCCTGTGATTTTGCAGCATAAGTCAGGTAACTGACATGTGAAAATCAGTGTACCAGAGATACCTGATGTTCTCTCTCTCTCTCACACACACACACACACACACAAACACAATACTGTACTTTCTGTATCCCCCAGGAGAAAGCATCCTCTTTGAGGGAAGGAACAATTTCATTTTCCCCTTATTTCTTCATGTAGTCCCCAGCTACAAGAGGGTAAAGTAGAGGTCTCTATAGGAATTTATGACCCTGACTGCTATGGGAAGGCTCCAGTAACAGCTCCTCTTTGCTGTCTAACCCTATTGGGGGAAGTGTGCTGAGGGGAGATTTCTGGCCATTCTGGAATAGAAAGACAACTGCACATCAAAAAGGTTTCCTCCTAGCCTGGTACTAGGCTCCTTGATTGTTTGGGCACTGCCTGCTCTTCTCAGGTCTATCCTGTTTCCCATTTAGAGAGTTTGAGTTTGTGCATAATGGCAGTGCCTCACTGTCTAGGGGAGTGAACCTGCCTTCTATGGCAGGAGCCTGGACCCCGAGCCCAAAGTATGCATTTGTGAGGTGTTTATGCTGTGGTTGGGGTGGGAATTTGAGGAGCAGCAGCATGGAAACAGAGGAGAGAACTGGGGAGGTGGTGTTGATATTCTACCATTTAACATAGTTTGATCTCTCCCCTGGATAAATGCTCACCACCCCCTTCAAGACCCTACTTCCTGGTAAAGTCTTATCCTATAGTGTTTTTTTTGGTCAGATGTCTAAATGGAGTGCTAGGTTCTAATATTTTCAGAAACTTCCCATTCCTTGTTTTTTGTGACCACCTTAATTAACTAAAAGGAGGCTGGCCACCAGTCAACAATTTTTTTGAGGGAATGAGTTAAACACAATACTTTAACCCCAGGTAGCCCTTTGGCAATCTGCCATGATGGTGACAAAGGACTAAGAAAGGGGAAGGATACTCACATGGTTTTTAGACTGCCAATAAACTTTAACTTGACTGGTCGAACTTTAAATGTGAGATCTTTGTCCAGTGACCAGGAAGTGGATATGTTGATTGAGGACCTGAATTACATCAATCTTCATCATCATCATCATCATTATCATCATCATCATCATAATGTTTGTCCTTCATTCTTGAAGAACACCATGTCATTAGGGAGCTGATGCCATAACAAGGACATGAATTAGATCTGAGTGACGGGGGCTGTGCTAAGTCACCAGCCTCACTTTCTCCTCCAGAACCAGATATGGCCAGATATGAATCAGGGTGACTAGAGTTGATCTTGGATGCAAGGCAATCAGGATTAAGTGACTTGCCAAAGGTCATATTTACTAGTAAAAGTCAAGTGTTTGAGGCCAGATTCTAAGCACTGTCCTCCTGAACCCAAGGTTGGTGCTCTGTCTACTGTGTCATATAGCTGCCCATCAATCTTGATATTCTAGTTATAAATGACCTCAGAAGAAAGAAGAAAGTTGCAGTCTAATAGAAGAATGCTTCATAGGTACTCCTTGAAGAGGCAATGAAAGCAGTTCATATAGAGGATTTTAAGTAAGACAATAGAAACATTATTTCAAGGGATATTTGATTATAACATATTGCAGGACTAATGAAAAGTATTTTCAAAAGATTACCATGAAAACAATGACACCTTATGCACTAACAATGGTTGTGGAGGATGAAGTGACAGAGAAAGTCTACTTGATTCGATTGTCCAAATCAAATCAACATCTACTCTTTGATGACTTCAGTGCAAAAGTGGGAAAAGGTAAAAGTAAGGATCAGTATGAAGAAAATGAGAGACATCAAAGATCTGTAGAGTTCAGAGAAGTCACTAGTTCTATGAAAAATGAATGCAATAAGCATGACAAACAATCAATAAAACCATGAAAAACCAAATAAATGTAGTTTAACAGACAGGTAGTGATTATTATTTATTATTTATGTGGGAGTTTTCCCTGAATCTGCTATCTATCTATCTATAGTCAAACCACTGTCTTTTCAGAGCTAAGATCAGAACTAGTATAAAACAAGGTAAGTAAAAGAAAAAGATAAATGGTACAGTTGAAAGAAATTAACTATCAACTACTAAAACAAGTAACTAAAAATCAAAGATGAGAAATGGACAGGAGAAATGATACCAGTACTGACAAAATTTATCCTGTATACACATCATGTTTGTCATGTTTTTTGACTTACCATAATAATTTTGTCCAGAAATTTAACCCATGTAAATTAATTGCTATGATATAAAGGTATAGAAATCCAAGAATGGGTTGTTAATAGTCAATATGAATTATTAGAGAAAGAAGGATGCAACAAAGTCAAAACAGGTTAGAAGATAAAATTTTATGAAAAAGGCTGATGGGAGAATATTAGTAGAACCATCTCATAAACAGACACAGTAGAGAATAAAAACAGTTTTTAAAAATCTTGGCAAGATATTCAATTAAACAAAACCATACCAAGGGCTTTCAAGGTTGATGTTGGAAGGAGGACTACAAACATTAGGAAAATGTAAAAAAAAAAAGATTTACAAAGACCATTTTACCAAACTTTTTTCCATCAAGAATGGTGGAGCTACCATACCTAGAACCTAGCAATCCAGTTTCAGATGTACTTGGTATTAAAGAAAAAAAAAAGAATATAATAGCAGCCTAATTGAGCAAGCATATGCAGGGGAGATCTAAGGTATCAATATGCAAAGTATCTGAAGGAAAGAATGATAGCAAAGATATAGGGGAAAACAAACCTTGGACCTTGTAAAATACTGAAAATAAAGTAACCAAGAGACATCAATGGTTACTGTCCTATATGTGTTGTGTTTCATATATCTAAAATCTTTTTGGTCTTCATCTGTATATGAATCAAGGACATGCTCAATGAAAGCATTAGTAGAGAATAAGCAATATTTCAAAAATAATATTCAGCTTTGGACCATGTATTTGCCATTTCATAATTAACTGAAAGTTGTAGAGAAAATAGGATCTTACTGGGCTTATTGCTTGTTTATTTGAAAAAAATTTATTTGATAGCACTAAACATTACTTTTCAGGCTCTTTTATAAAACAGTGTCTACCTTTGAATAGCAAAATCATTAAAGTTTCTTTAGAAGATATAACATAAATGATGACTATTGAATGACTTTAATAATAACACATCAGCCCAGGGTAAACAACAAATAAATAATAGAAAAGAAAATGTATGTTTGCCAAAGGCATTCACCATTGTCACAGTGGAGATGCAATGCAGAGTACAGGTTAAGTAAGAATTTTCGGTGCATGGTGATATCTTCCAGATACTAGTGTTTTGGGTTAAGTGTGCTGATTTCATCAAGCCCCAGAGTATTGTAGAACCTCCTGGATTTTAGTAATAACTCAAATGAGTTTGGCCTGTCTATCTGTATACAAAAGACCAAGTGGATAAAGAATGACTACTGCCCAGATTTCAATATGCATCTGGATTTATATTTCCTAGAGCTTGTCCAACAGAATATATACATATGAAACAGATAGTGCAGAAGAATGATAAGGTGGGCCCAGAGTTGGACAGGAAGAGGAGAATGGGCTAGATTGCTTTTGGGAAATTACAAAGTTCATTTGTTGTCTTCAAGTTTTTCATGAATGACTCATCTTTTCAATAAAGACACTCTACCAGTGTTTACGGGGCAATGAGAAATGTAATTCCACTGTGGCAATGCATGGTAGTTAGCTGAAAGAAGGCTGCAACATACAATCAAAGAGGAACTTCAAAAAAGAACAGGAATAAGAGACAGCATCAATGAAGTAAATGATAGGAAGGGGAGGCTGCAGAAGGCAGAAAGAGTCATGGAACAAAAATGAAGGATGATACAATGGCATCCAAAGTGTTCCACTGGTACTCTCAAAAACAGGAGAAAGGGAAAGTATATTGGAGTGGTGAACTCTTAGGAAAACATAGACAAGAGTTGGATATGATAAGCTGATATATATAGGGTGCAATATGCATTGCTGGGAAGAACTTCCTGAATCAATGAAATCCCAATATGAACACTAAGTATTCCTAGTGTCTAACATTGTGCCGGATGACACAGTAGGTATTTAATAAATGTCTGCTGGATGAGTGAATAAAAAAACAGAAAAGAAAAGCAAATAGACCCGGGATATATCTGGAAAATGAATTATCCTAAGACTGCTAATTAGCTATTTCTAATGCCCTTTCTGTTTGCTTTGTGAATGTGCATGAATGTGTGTATGTTTTTTTGAGGTGGGGTGGTACTTATGTGGCTCTTCCCACCCCGATGAGTCAATAAAGAGCATCCTGGAAAGTCAATTAGCATATAAATTAAGCTGATACACCTGGAGAAGCTGTTTCAGGCTGTTATTTATCATGTTTAATGTGAAGAATCTTTGGAAACAGTGAACAAAAATCTCTTCTTTCCCTTGTCTAAATAAAAAAATGGGGGTAGGAGTAGAGTAAGTGCTAGTTTTGAAGAGCAAATGAATAGGGGCAACTAGGTGGCACGGTGGATAGAGCACCAGCTGTGGAGTCAGGAGGACCTGTGTTGAAATTCGGCCTCATACACAATAATTACTTAGCTGTGTGACCTTCAGCAAGTCACTTAACCCCATTGCCTTGCCAAAAAAAAAAAGGCAAAAGAATAAAAATGAGCAAAAGATCAGGAGTGGAGTGGCTGGTCATGGAAGAAGGTGGGGAGAAAGAGAAAAAGAAAACATATTACAGCATGGTTATCATACCCCTCTAAGCATAGGTTTTGAAAAATTGATTGGAGGATCCCTGAACCACTGAAACTATAGGAAGATCCAGGAAAGGTAGAGAGAAACATATCAACTAGTCTTAGCAGAATCATCTAACTTGCATCTAGCTTTGCTAATCCATAAGAAAGAGTTGAACAAACCAGATCCCAAGCCTCCAGAGGTTTACAGGGATCTACTACTAGATCATATATTCCAGGTAGGATTTGAATCCAGGTTTTCTGACTCCAAAGGTAGTGTTCTTCCTACTGAACCACTCTACTTTTTAAATTTAAGTCTTTAATCCATTTACACTTAAAGGTTATATGATTTAGTTGTGAATATATGTGTGTGTTTACACATATCTATATTTTGTTTGTTGTACATTTGTTTCAGTTGTGTATGACTCTCTGTGACCCCACTGAGGTTTTCTTGACAAAGGTACTTAAGTAGTTTGCCATTTCCTTCTCTAGCTCATTTAACTGATGAAGAAACTGAGACAAACAGGGTTAAGTGACTTGCCCAGGGTCACACAGCTAGTAATGTCAGAGATCAGATTTGAACTCAGGAAGATGAGTCTTCCCAATGCCAGGTCCAGCACTCTATCACTATACTACCTATCTATCCATATGTGCATGTGAATAGCTATGTGTGTATGTATATGTAGATCTTTATGTCTCTAAATGAATGTATGCATATGTGCATATATATGCTTACACTAATCTAATCTTTGTCTCTTTCCCACCCAACTCCACTCTAGTAAAATGGGTGAGATCCAAGTTCCAAGGCAATTTAGAGGATTAGATATCAAAAACCAGTTGACCCTTACAAGTTGATTATGAGCCCATCCTGGAAGAGGAAGGTGAGGGACCAGCAGTTGGTTTTCCTAGGTCCTTGTCTGAAGTTCTGATTTGGTGAGATTAGATTACTAAGTGGAGAACTGGCTTCCCCTTTTTTTTTCTAACCCCTTTCATAAGTATCTCCAAATGAAATCTCTTTGTATACTTCCCACCACACCTACATAGAGAGAATGATAGTTATGCAATTTACCAATTAGAGGCATAGGATGATCAAAGTTGGCTTGAGGACTAATGTAAAAAAATGTCTCTGGATTTATCAATTTCTCAAATTTTCACTGGCCCCATAAAAGTAACACAGAGTGGTATAGGAGATAGAGGGGCTAGCCTGGATCAGTAGTCCTTGTTTTACATACTACCTCTATTACTTACTAGCAATGGGATATTGGGTAAATTACATAATGTCTCAGTGCCCTAAGTGACTCTCTAAGATTTCAAATTGCATATAATTTCCCAATTTGCATTGGTGGAAGGAGTTTTCCTAACCATAGACTTACCATAAAGACAAATCCATAGATCAAGATACCCTAAGAAACAAAGATTGCACCACTCCTTGAATGGTCCCTCTTTTTTATTATTACCATGCTGCCTTTGCATGTGGGAAAAACTAAGTTGCCAAGAGCCTCAGTAACCTATCTGCTTAGGTGCCTAAGCATAGTAGAACTCCGGATAGTTCCCACATCTCCTTTCTATCTTTGAGTTTTATCTTCCTTATCTTAACACATCCTTTATTCATGGGTATGACTCTAGATCAAACTATTTAGGGTATAGAATGACGAATTTTTCTGAGAAATCTAATCAAATTTGAACAGCAAGGACCATTGGGAGAACAAAAAATAAAACAGTAAGATCTTCAAAAGTTAGAATTTAATGCTGGGAGAGATCTCAGAGATCTGTCTTCTAGTCCAATCTCATTTTATTTATACAAAGTCACCCAGGCAGCTGGCATAACAGATATTCAAACTTGGGTGTTTGGGCATATTTTAGAAATGTGATTTAATAATATGGATCTATTTTTAGTACGGTTATATAGATGTAGTGCCTATATTACATTATCTTCTATTGGGGGAGAGGGATGGAAAGGAAGGGAGGGAGAAAAATGTAAAAAAAAAAAAGGATAGTTGAAACAACCATCACATGCAGTTGGAAAAAAAAAAGGAAAAAAGAAAAAATGATTTAATATGGTGGTCCTAAGAGATGTGTGATCTGAGTTACCCAGGCTCAAATTGTTGGTATCATCTTTGATTCCTTCCTCTCACTCAACCAACATAGTCAACTAGTTGCCATAGCTTGTCATTTTCTTTTTTCCATAGCATCTCTCGAAAGTGTCCTTTTTTTCCCTACTCAAATAGCCACCACCCTGGTCCATGCCTTCATTATCTCTCACCTGAACTATTACTGAATATCTTTGACTTAAATCATCCCTCATTTCAATTTATTCTCCATTAATTGCTAAAATCATTTTTAAAGCATAGATCTGACGTTATACAAGAATATATCCAGTCAATAAATATCAATGGCTCCCTATTTTACCTCCATCAGAGATAAAAAAAAAAGTCCTCTGTATGGCATTTAAAACTCATTATGACCTAGTCTTTCCTACCTTTCCAATCTTCTACTCTCCTTCATACACTGAATATGACACTGATTTGCTCCTTATTCTTGAACAATCTGTCAGTCTTGATGACTTTTCACTTGCTTTTCCCCCATGTCTGGAAGGCTCTTCCTCCTCTCTAATAAATTCCTTCAAGACTCACCTTCTATAGGAGGATTTCCTTCATCCCTCTAGCTGCTAGTGCTTTCCCTTCTGGAATTCCCTCCTGATTATGTTGGATTTATTTTGTATGTTATCTTCCCCATTAGATTGTGAGATCCCTGAGGACAGAGATTGTTTTTACCTTTGTAAAAGCATAGCACAGTGATTGGTACATAGTAAATACTTATGGACTTAATGTTCTGGATGACTTCAAGGATGGGGGAACCTTGACAGAGATAGGGATGATAATGAATTCCATTTTAGACATGTTGGATTTGAATTACTTACCTAACAGTAAGATGACAATGTATGATGGACAATTATTGAAAAAATTATGCCAGCCCACCTGCAGGAGCTGATGAGATCACAGAAAGAAAGTGCAGAGTGAGAGGAGAGGAGAGCTCAGGACAAAGTCTTGGGGTGTCATAGCAAAGAGGGCTGAGAAGGAATGATCATCACTAGTCTTCTTTGGTAGATGGGATGCTTTCCAACTTATTGATGCTTTTTTCCAAGATGCAAAGGAAAACAATCCTCAAGATGTAGTCTGATGAGGAGAAAGTCTAACACCTCCTTTATTCTTTTTTTTTTTTCAAGGAAATGGGGTTAAGCGGCTTGCCCAAGGCCACACTGAGGCTGGATTTGAACTCAGGTTCTCCTGACTCCAAGGCTGGTGCTCTATCCACTGCACCACCTAGCTGTCCCTCCTTTATTCTTTATACCTTTGTCCTCCAATTTAGTTTCTACCCTAAGCTCACCTTTTCCCACCTTACTATTCCTCAGCAGCATTAGATTAATAGAGCTTTAAATCACCTATTTTTACAGGATATATTTATAGTCATTCTCAGTCTTTGCAGGTGCATCTTGAGCACTTACTTTGATTTCTTTGGGTAAAGAGACCTTTTTCTCCTCTTTGGAATTTTCTTCTCTTTGAATCTTCATAATTTCATTCTTCAGGGCTTCTCAACCATAGTGAGTTGAGGTCTCCTAAATTAATTTTTTCTCTAATCTTTTCTCTGGGTCCTTTGAAATATGTTCTCCCCAAATGTAGGACATATGCTAATTTATTCTAGTTTTCTTTTATTTCTCTATCGTGGAAGATGAAGTGGTGAATTCCCCACAATTTTCCTTTTGTTTTTACATAGAGGTAGCTAGGTGGCATATTTGACAGCATGGGCCTGGGGTAAGGAAATATTGAGTTCAAATATGACTTCAGACATTCACTGTATGATCCTAGGAAAGTAAATTTCATTTGCCTCAGTTTCCTCATCTATAGAATAAGCTGGAGTAGAAAATAGAAAACCACTCCAGTATTTTTGTTAAGAAAACCCTAAATGGGGCCATGGAGAATCAGATATGACTGAACAACAACAATTTCTGCATACATTCTTCCTCCTTGGAATTCTCCTTATTCCAGTTCTTTGTATTGATTCCTCTCCTTTTTAAAAGAAGAAATTATTAAAACAAACTAAGACTTTATTAGTTGCTCTACTTTTGAGAGAAAGTGTGATCTTGTAGATGATCCCCAATCACTACTATATTATACCTCTAAGCCAGGCTTGTGATATTTCTAAGCTCATCTATTTCTTCCTTCTGTCCAGGTGGTCTGACACTGGGTGAGCAGCAAGCTTAGTAAGAACTGCCTAAATACTGTTGCTACAAATCCCACTACAGTGAAAATTTCTGCATCATAAAGAAGTGCCAAAGCCCCAGCTCCCTGCACCACACACACACACACACATATATGTGTTGTTATCGTCCTTCAATCTTGAAATAGAGCTGACATCAGGAAGGTGATGCCATAACATACATATGAATTGGATTTGAGTGAGGGGGTGCTGTTCTAGGTCACCAGCCTTACTTTCTCTTCCAAAGCCATCTGGGTCCAGTGACCAGATATGAATCAGGATGATGAGATGACCCTAGTTGTGGGGCAATCAGGATTAAGTGATTTGCTATTAAATATCAAGAGTCTGAGATTGAATTTGAATTCAGTTCCTCTATATTCTAGGGCCAGTGCTCTATTCACTGTGCCATAGCCCTATGTTTGTAATATGAGCCTATTTAGCAAAACTGAGAAAGGGATGGAGGGATTCTAAAGTGATACTCATTGGGAAGTACTACAGGAAAGAGCAAATGGGGATTTCATTATTAAGAATAACTCAAGAAGAGTGGAAGTAGGTTCCAAAAATCAGCAACAAAAACCAAATTTAGACTGGTAGAATGTTGTTGGATGATAGGGAAGGGCTATTCTTAACTGTGAAAGCTGGATTTTCAAGTACCTAAAAGGCATAACTCTTAAGATCATTGTTTTGAAGTTGGAAGGAATATTAGGGATAATCTAATCCAACTTCTTCATTTTGCAAAAGAGAAAACTGAGACCCATAGAAGTTAAGTAATTTTCCCAAGATCACAAATGTAAGACATTTTTATTTAACTATTCAGATGATGGTTTGTTAAATGCCCTCTATTAGAATCTTTTCTAGACTGGTTACTACCAAGGGTTCTTATCCTGAGGTATGTGAAAAATTTTTTTTAATGTTTTGTTGACTATATTTAAAAATAATTGCTTGTAATCCTATGTATTTTATTTGATGCATTTACAAACATTATTTTGAAAAAGGTTACTTTTGCCAGGAGACCAAAAGGATTCGGGACACATAAAAGTGGTTAAAGGACTAGTTGTTTGTCTTTCCATCTCAAAGAAGAACAAGACCTCAGGGAGGTGATTATGTGATAAGCAAGTGAATTGGATTTAGGTTGAGGGAAGGCAAGACAGAGATAAGGATGACTGGATTTTGGCTCAAAATGTAGTGGAGATCTTGATCTTTTAAACCTAAGGTCTTTAACAGGTTTCAGTCTAACTGAGGCCACACCCATTCAGTGATTAAGGCTAGGTAAGAAAGGAGACAAAGAATGGCTTCTGAAACCTGGTTAAAAAAAGTCAATGTGAGAGGGAAAGACACTCAGTATTTCTGGCTATAACAAACAATTGCTTTTTACATTTACTCTGAGCCTGTAAAGGCCCAAAAAAGGACCAAGTGGGACTGGTCTGAGACCTTTGTTGATCAATCAATGAGAAGCAGTGATTTGGGTTTAAAGCATTAAGAAATCTAGTCAGTCAAAGACAAGATAACTTGCTAAATTTCCTGATTAAAAAAAAATTACATTCTTTTGGGCAGAGAAGAAAGAAAAAAGAAAGAAAAGAAAGATAGAGATAAAAAGAGATGGAAAGAAAGGAAAGAATGAATGAAAGAGAAAGATAGAAAGAAGTGGAAAGAAAGGAAGAAAAAGAAAGGAAAAAATTAAAGAAGTTGGTCAGCTACTACTAGATAGAAGGCAGTTGTAGGCCCTGAATGATCCAGTGCCATTATGGATTGATTCTTAATATGTTTCTCATATGGGGCACACCCTGCTTTTCTTCTCCTTTGCAACAATTCCCATCAACCCCCATCTTCAATAACCTAGTTCAAAATTCACCTCCAGGAATTGGGGTTGAGAACCCCACCCTACTTTTTCCTCTATATTGACTCTGTATCCAAAGTACCTTTGTTGGACCTATGCCAACCAAGATGCATTTATTTACTTGTCACTTTGCAAATGCTTAAATAACTAATTTCAGTTTATGTGGTTTTCTCAGCTCTGCTACACCATCTTCAAGTCTTGCTGAATAATAGTATGCTGTAGAGTTGGTGTACTTGGTGACTTACAGAAAGCATTACTACTATTATTGTAGATGAGGCATATTCTGGAACAGTGAAGAAAATTATTTTTTTCCAGCATGACTGAAATGAGACTTGAGACCAGAACATAATATTCACTGAGCCCGACTTGAAATCTCTGGATTCTAGTCTTACTATACAGAATGAGGTATGTCAGAGGCAGGTTCCTGTATCTTAACTTCTATTGTTCTCAACAAGAGCACAGTTTCTTTAGCCTCTTCTTTAGTGTTCCTTTTTTCATCTCAGTATTCTACTACTACTATTACTACTACTACTCAACTGTGGTTGCTGATCACCATTCTTGTTATGTTTCCTCTGCTTTTCCTATTTGCCTGTTAAAAGTCTCTTCATTTTCGGAAAACCAAATTGCTAGTATCAGAAATGAAAAAGGTGAACTCACCACCAATGAGGAGGAAATTAAAGTAATAACTTGAAATTATTTTGCCCAACTCTATGCCAATAAATTTGATAATCTAAGTGAAATGGATGAATATTTACAAAAACATAAGTTGCCCAGGTTAAATGAAGAAGAGATTAAATACTTAAACAACCCTATCTCAGAAAAAGAAATTCAACAAGCCATTATTGAACTCTCTAAAAAAAAATCTCCAGGGCCTGATGGATTCACAAGTGAATTCTACCAAACATTTAAGGAACAATTGGTTCCAATTCTATATAAACTCTTTGGAAAAATAGGGAAAGATGGAACTCTGCCTAACTCTTTCTATGAAACCAATATGGTGCTGTTACCTAAACCAGGAAGAGTTAAAACAGAGAAAGAAAATTATAGACTTATTTCCCTGATGAATATAGATGCAAAAATCCTAAATAAAATCTTAGCAAAACAATTACAACAAGTTATCACTAGGATAATACATGATGATCAAGTAGGATTTATCCCAGGAATGCAGGGTTGGTTCAATATTAGGAAAACTGTTAGTATACTCAATTAATATCAACAACAAACCCATCAGAAATCATATGACCATATCAATAGATGCTGAAAAAGCTTTTGAAAAAATGCAGCATCCATTCCTATTAAAAACACTAGAAAGTGTAGGTAGGACTGTTCCTTAAAATAATTAGCAGTATCTATCTGAAACCATCAACAAGCATTATATTCAATGGGGAGAGGCTATCGGCATTCCCAATAAGATCAGGGGTGAAACAAGGGTGCCCATTATCACCACTACTATTCAATGTTGTATTAGAAATGTTAGCATCAGCAATTAGAGAAGAAAAAGAAGTTGAAGGAATTAGAATTGGGAAGGAAGAGACAACACTCTCACTCTTTGCAGATGACATGATGGTCTACCTAGAGAATCCCAAGAAATCATCCAAAAAACTACTGGAAACAATTAGTAATTTTAAGCAAAGTTGCAGGTTATAAAATAAACTTGCATAAATTCTCAACTTTTCTATATATGTCTAGCAAGATACAGCAGGAAGAGCTAGAAAGAGAAATCCCATTCAAAGTAACCTCAGACAGTGTAAAATATTTGGGAGTCCATTTGCCAAGACAGACTCAGAATCTTTTTGAAAACAATTATAAAACACTTCTCACACAAATTAAATCAGATTTAAATAACTGGGCAAATATCAACTGCTCATGGATAGACAGAGCTAATATAATAAAAGTGACAATTCTACCAAAACTAAACTATGTTTAGTGCCCTACCAATCAAAATTCCAAAAAATTACTTTAATGAGTTAGAAAAAATTGTAAGTAAATTCATATGGAGAAATAAACAGTCAAGAACTGACAGGAGCTTAATGAAAAAAAGTGCAAAAGAAGGTGGCTTAGCCCTACCTGATCTAAAATTATATTATAAAGCATCAGTCATCAAAACTGTTTGGTATTGGCTAAGAAATAGAGTGGTGAACCAGTGGAATAGACTAGGTATAAAAGTAGGAGATGATTACAGTAATCTGCTGTTTGATAAACCCAAATAGTCCAAACATTGGGATAAAAACTCCCTCTTTGATAAAAACTGCTGGGATAACTGGAAATTAGTATGGAAGAAACTTAGATTAGACCAACACCTCCCACCCTTTACCAAGATAAGATCCAAATGGTTACAGGACTTAGACATAAAAAAACAATACTATAAGCAAATTAGAAGATCAAGGATTAGTTTACCTGTCAGATCTATGGAAAGGGGAGCAGTTTATGACTAAGGAAGAGTTGGAGAACATCACCAAAAACCAATTGGATGATTTCGATTACATTTAATTAAAAAGCTTTTGCACAGATAAAACCAATGTAACCAAGATCAGTAAATTGGGAAACAATCTTTACAACTAATGATTCTGACAAAGGACTCATTTCTAAAATATACAAAGAAGTGGGTCATATTTTTAAAACAAAAAGCCATTCCTCAATTGACAAATGGTCAAAGGATCTGAAAAGGCAATTTACAGATGAGGAGATCAAAGCAATCCATAGCCATATGAAAAAATGCTCTAAATCATTAATTATTAGAGAAATGCAAATTAAAGCTTCTCTGAGGTACCACCTCACACCTCTCAGATTGGCCAATATGACCAGGAAGGATAATGATCATTGTTGGAAGGGTTGTGGGAAATCTGGGACACTATTACACTGTTGGTGGAGCTGTGAACTCATCCAACCCTTCTGGAGAGCTATTTGGAACTATGCCCAAAGGGCAACAAAAATGTGCATACCCTTTGACCCAGCAATACCACTACTGGGTCTATACCCTGAAGAGATGAGGAAAAAGGGTAAAAACATCACTTGTACAAAAATATTCATAGCAGCCCTGTTTGTGGTGACAAAGAATTAGAAATCAAGTAAATGTCCTTCAATTGGGGAATGGCTTAACAAACTGTGGTATATGTATGTCATGGAACACTACTGTTCTATTAGAAACCAGGAAGGACGGGATTTCAGGAAAACCTGGAGGGATTTGCATGAACTGATGCTGAGTGAGATGAGCAGAACCAGAAAAACACTGTACACCCTAACAGCAACATGGGAGTGATGTTCAACCTTGAAGGACTTGCTCATTCCATCAGTACAACAATCGGGAACAATTTTGGGCTGTCTGCAAAGGAGAGTACCATCTGCATCCAGATAAGGAGCTGTGGAGTTTGAACAAAATTCAAGGACTATTCCCTTTAATTTAGGAAAAAAACAGATATCTTATTGTCTGATCTTGTCACCTATTAGACTTCTCTTCTCTTCTTTAAGGATATGATTTCTCTCTCATCACACCCAATTTGGATCAAGGTACAACATGGCAACAAAGTAAAGACTGACAGAGTGCTTTCTGCTGGGGGTGGGGGTGGGGGGAGGGAAGCAAGATGGGGGGGAAATTGTAAAACTCAAATAATATCTTTAATAAAAATTAATTTTAAAAAGTCTCTTCATTTTCTACCTTTCATTCTCTCTCTGTGTCTTTCTTTCTGTGTGTGTTTGTGTGTGTGTGTGTGTGTGTCTTTCTAAGAAATGAGAATAACTCTACCAGAGAGATGAGAGTCTAAAATGCTACTTATTGGATTTGGGGACCATTTTCCTACATTTCTCATCCATCTCTATTTTCTACTGAGCAATAAATACTTAGTAAGACTGTATTGGATGCTTAAAACATTTCTTTACTGCCCAGAGTCTCATTTACCTTCCTGTAATAAAGGTCCATCTAGAGTCAGTTAACATAGAAGTAGTATTCAGAAAGTATAAGAGAGAAGGCAAATATGTCTTGTCCTTTGGAAAAGCAACTATCTGATATATTCCTGAATGAATGGGAACGATTTGCTATCCATCATTTGCTATTTCGTGAGGCTTGGCTCTATTTCTTTCTGGAACTCATCACTACTTTGTCTCTTCTATTTGTGCTTTCTGTCACTGATTCTATCTTCTCCCTAGAGCATGTTATTTTTGTTATTTTGCTTTTAAAAGCATTTGTTGATGATTTCTGTTCTTTATATATCGTAGTCACATTCTAATTTGCATCCCCTTAAAGAGTCCTCTTGTAACAAAGGGAAAGAGTTAAGCAAAATAAACACATCAAAAGATACTGCACACAGCATATGAAGTATTTTATACTCAAAATCTACCACTTCTTTATAGAGGAGATATTATAGTTCATCTTCAGACTTCACAATAAAAATAAATGGTCATTATGTATTCTGATATCTTTTAGTAGTTTACTTTTACTTTAATGTGGTAATTATGTACACTGTTCTCTTGGTTCTGCTTTTGCTCTGCATCAGTTCATACCTCTCAAGTTCTCAGTTCTTGTTTCTTGTTTCTCATGGTGTTATAATATTGTATTAAATTCAAGCATCACTTTTTTTTATAAAAGGAAATTTCAACACACAAGACTCTCCTCTCTTCCCTCCCCTCCCTCCTTCCCTTCCTCTCTTTCTCTCCTCTCAACCTCCCCTTCCTCCACCTTGGAGAGAGGAAACTGGGGGACAGGAATGACAATTTATTTTCCCATAGTGCTGCTCTGGAACTACATGCCAAGGCATAAATAACCCTGTTGTACTTTTTATAGATCATGACCCAAAAGTATGCTCTGCTATACGTCACCCTTCAAAGGGAAAAAGGGGGGGATACCAGGGTACCTCAGAATCACTAATCAATTACCCTTATCTAGAGGAATTGTGAGAATCACAATAATGGAGAGAAAGATGGAATGCAATTGTCTTCCAAAAAAATTTGAAAGTCTCAGTTGCTATACTCCTAACATTCTGCCCCCATTCTGGTACTGTAATGGGATGCCTAGGATGTAGGGCCTCAGGGAAGAGGAAAGGTTTTTACCTTTTCTGGTAAGGTCTTCTTTGTGTTCTAAGATCAGTTCTGTCAGAAGACTGGGGCAGGGTTCAGAAGGTAGAAGTATCAAGTGGGATAAAATGGGAGGTATTCCCAGGAAGGGCTTGGAGAGTCTTCCACGGTGGGGATGGGGTGCTAAGCAAAAGCTAGATGGTCACTTACTATGGAAGAAATACCTGCTCAGGTACAGGTTGGTCTACATGGCCTCAGAGGTCTGTTTTAACTCTGAGATCACATAACTTTTTTTGAGTTCATAATTAGTTTGACCAAGCCATTGGGTTCTGTAGGAAGTGATGGTCGGTATCCACTGTGGTTATATAAAGGTATTGTTTTGGGATTTTGTTTTCCTCAGGGTTTCTGCAATATGGATCAAATCATTAGCGTTGGAAGGGTCCTTGAGAGGTCATGTAGGTCAACTCCCTTTTCCTCCAGAGGGAAATTCTTTTTTTTTTTCCAAAGGAAACTGAAGTCAGAAGAGTTAAGAAATTCACTTAATGTGATACCAGTAATAAACAGAAGTAAGGTTTATACTCAGGAACTGACTCTCCAGGTAATCACAGCATTATACTGCCTCCCCCACAACAAATCAAAACATAGTTTATATGTAAGGCTTAAAATGCCTGGTTCTTATGAAATAGTTTAAGTATTATTATCCCTGTTTTTCAAATTAGAACATTGAGGAAGATTCTGAGAAATTAATTGACCTAACCATTTAATTATGTATCTGAGACAAAATGTGTATGTGATCTCCTGACTGTAATCATATATCCATTATGTCATGATCCTTCTCTTATTTGTTATATATGCTACCAGTTCTAGTTCTCTTCAGTTGTATCTTTAGTGATTTACACTAAAGACCTTGAATCCATATCATATGAGGATTAATTGAAGGAGCTGGAGATATTTAGCCTGGAGAAGATTCAGGGAGGGTGAAATGATAGTCCTATGGCATTTGAAGATTTTTCATGTGGAAGAAGGATTAGATTATTCTATTTGGTCACAAAAGGAAAATCCAGGATGAGTGGAAGTTTCAATAATGTAAGGAAAAGTTTCCTAGCAATTAGAGTTCTCTATAAATAGAATAGATTGCTTTGGAAGGGGTTCCTCATTATTGGAAATATGCTATAGTGGGTATTCTTTTGTGGGGATGAGTGGGACCAGAAAACCACAGAGGACTTCTTCCAACTCCAAAAATTAGGCCACTTGGAGTCAGAAGATTTTGTTTCCCTGCAGGATCTACCATTAATTAGACTTTTAACTTCTTAACCTCTATTTGCCTCAGTTTCCTCAACTGCAAAATGAGGATCACAACAGTATCTAGCTCACCAGGTTGTTGTGGGGATCAAATGAGATATTTGTAAAGGGCTTAATACAATGATTGGAACATATTAGGCATTGAATATATGCTTATTCATTTCTGCCATATTGATTACTTATTGACCAAGCCATTGGGTTCTGTGGGAAGTGATGGTCGGTATCCACTGTGGTTATATAAAGCTATTGATACCTATAAGTAATCTCTAACTCCAGTCTGTTCCTCATTTAAACTTTAGGACACACCCATGTCCTCAAGTCCCTTCATTAGGATGGAATTCCATCTAATAGTCTACTATTTTGCTTGCTCAGTTTCTGCTTAGAAAAAAAATGACTGCAGATTAATTCCTGCTTGAACCCAATTAAAGCAGTTTGGAAATTATTATGATTCACATAATAAGCTCACAAGCTTATTTAATTGATTTCTTAAGCATTCTGCATTATTTTTATTTGTGGTGGGTTTTTTGGGAGAGAAGGAAGGGAGAAGTCTCACTGTCATTTGCTTTGCAGCATTTTTATTCTTTTGGCAGGTTGCTTTGTTTGATTTTCCCTCATGTTGGGAAAAATGTATTTGCATTTTCATTCTCTTTATTTGTCTGTGACTTCAGGGGCTTTTTCCCCACATGGTTCAAGCTGCTTATCCCTTTCAGGAACATGATGCAATTTTTTTATATTATAATTTACCTTCCTTTTTTTCCCTCCCTTTACAGTCATTTAGTTCTTATGACTTTCCATTAAAATGTCTTTGCAAATCACAATTTTGTGAAGGGTTTTTTTTCCTAGTTGTAGCTTTTTATATATTAATAGAGTTAATTTCATTTTCTGATCTGCAAAAAATGAATAAGTAATCCTTTTCACTTGATTAGCAGAAATTCTGTAATGCATGAATGACTGGAGTGAATAAGGATATCAAATAAAATAGACAATGTGCAAGACTGGATTAACAGTACATGCCTCACAACAGCATTATGAAAACTGAGCAGGCAATATTTTAAAAGCAAATGTTTTAATTTCTGTAAAGAAAAGGATAATCTACAAATGTGCAATTTCATGATCTAAAAAGAATAAAAGATATAAGCAAGGAAGAGTCTGATAAGGAGATGAGTCTATCAATAAAGGAGGAAGATCCATTGATCCTCTCTCAGAAATATGACTATGCTATTTTTTTGACTGTTATTCAATAAATAATTGGCTGGAAAGAGGTGGAAGTGGTAGTATGTCAAATATAACCCCTTCTAAAATCGGTTTCCAAACCATGTGGTCAAGCTTATTGTTGGGAAAATCCTTCTCCAGAAGCAAATAAGCAAAACAGTATCTCTTAATCCTTCTCTACTTACTTGTCTTTCTCTCTTGCTTTTCTTCTTGGAAGGCAGCTAGGTGGCTCTCAGCATTGGGTTTACATAAAACATTGGGTTTAGGATTACAGCTGAAATTTGGAATTTGACTTTTAGTCTCTTACTAACTGTGGGACCCAGGGCAAGCCATTTATTTCTGTTTTCTTCAGCTTCCTCAATTGTAAAATGAGAACAATAACACTTCTCTTTCAGAGTTATTAGGAGTATGAAATGAGATAATATTTGTGGAGCACTTAGCATAGTTCCTGGCACATAATAGGTATGATACAGATGCTAATTCCCTTTTCTTCCCCCTTTGTCTAGGAAGAATCTAAGATTTGAAAAAGATATGGAGCTGTTAAAATGTTTTATTTCTGTAAACGAATTTTTGGGGGCATATGAAAAAAATCTCCAGCTTTTCCCCTGAAGGTTTGGAAAAACAATATGATCGGAAAACAAATCCACAGAACAGTGATTGGGAATTTTGTTTTCTGAAGGATGTCATTTCTGAAGCTAACTAGCGCTGGCTAGGCTAGCCAGGAAGCCTAGGATCTTGCCGCTGGAGCAAGGTGCTTTTAAGGAACAGGAGGTGTGGAGCTGTAGATGGGGATGAAAGACATGGGAGATCTAAGCAGGTATCCCTAAAAAGTCATTTCAATGTAATACAAGGGAGGGCAATTTGATACTTGTACGACACAAGGAATCAGGTATTACACAGAAATTCTTAGTATTTATTAGCTTCTATATTCATTTTCTTCATAAGATAGACTAATTCACCCTTTAAAATATTAATTCACATTTTAAATGTATGCAGCATTTTGTTTCCCGGATTCTCCAAGTGCTCTATGTTTACTCTTTGTCTTTCCACAACAAAGCCCCTCTGTAAACAGGACCAGCTGGTTTAAAAAAAAATGGAGACATAGTGGTGCACAGAGCCACGGTCAGCAGCTGGACTCGAACCCAGCCCGCTTGCCTCCGGTCTAAGGCGTTCTTCCCGGGGAGATTTTGCTCTCGGGAGGAAGCGTCCTCCCTGCTCCTGAGGAACTCCTCCGGCCGCACCTTTGTGCGGACACAAGCAGGCTGGCCCGGCCGGTGCTGTGTGCTGCGGGCCGGCACCCCGCATCGGGGCGGTGCGGGTGGAGCCGGGCATGGGGGCGCGGGGGCAGCTGCGAGCGGGCGGGCGCTCAACTTTACGGCTCCCTCAAACTTGAACACCCCCAAGTTGGCCGGCGCCCCGCCTGGGGCGAGGAGGGGGCCGGCCCTCCCGAGGGCACGAGCTGCGCCCGCAGCCCTGCCCCCTCGCGGGTTCGGCACCGGGGGCGGGACAGAGCGCCGTCCCCGGGCGCCCGTGCGGAGCCGGGCCGCTCTAGAAGCGGCCCGCGCGGCCTCCCACACCCCGGTCTACCGGGCCGCTGTCTCAGATGGGGGCTGCCACGGGCGACGGTGGGTGCCCCGCGTAGGGAGGAGGGGGCCCGGGCTCCGCAGCCCTCGGGAGCTGGGCAGACGCGCGGGCATGGGCGCCCGGGCGCGCCGGCTCCCCTCCGGCTCCGAGGGCGCCGCCTCCCCGGCCGCCCCCCTCCCCCGGAGCTGCCTCAGCTTACCCGGCGCCGCTGGGCAGGGGCGCGCTCGCCGGCTGGCTCACTCGCGGGCTTTGTCTCCGGGGCGGACGGCTGGGGAGGCGGCCGGGCGCCGCGGCATCGCTCTCCTCGGCGGCGGGGGCTCCGCGAGCCGCGGCTACATCACCGCCACGGCGCGAGTGGGAGGCCTCCGCGGGGCCGCGAGAGCCCCCGGCCGGCCCCCGGGCGCTCACCATGGCAACGCGCGCCCGCCCCGCCCCCGCCGCCCCGCCCCCGCGCTCCGGCCGCCGCCCCCGCCCCGCGGCTCCGGCCTCGGCACCCCCCCCCCGGGGCTCCGGCCTCGCCCCCCCGCCCCGCCCCCGGCCGCCGCCCCCGCGCTCCGGCCTCGGCCCCCCCCCGCCCCTGCGGCGCCGCCGCCCACGCGCCTCTCCGGGCCGGGCGGGGAGAGGGGGCTGCGGAGGGACCTCGCGGGGGGGGGGGGGGGGGGGGGGCGGCCCAGCGGGTCTGCGTGTGTACGGATGCATATATAATATATATATATATACAGACACACACAGATGTAGATCTGTCTGTATGTGTGTGTCTGTATAGATATGTACACACCCTCATAGATGTACATCTATATGTGCATGTCTGTATATACACCCATATAGATGTGTATATATATATATCTCTAGATGTGTGTGTGTCTGAGTGAATGTGTGTATTTGTGTGTCTGCGTATACATACCCTCATGGATGTATATCTATCTATATGTGTATGTATATGTATACACACCCATATAGATGTATATCTATACGTGTATATATACATCTGTATATACGTACACACATAGAAATGCATATTTTGATGTATGTGTATGCGTCTGTGTGAACGTATTTGTGTATATGTATACACACAGATGCATATATCTATGTGAATTGTATATTTGTGTGTGTATATGTATATATAGATGTATTTAGATGTATATCTATGTGTGTTTACTGTGTATCTGTGTGTCTGTATAGATGTATACACATATAGGTATGTATGAATTGTGTATTTGTGTATCTATATATGTATGCACACCCATTTATATATATGTGTGGATTGTGTATGTATCTGTATATATGTATACACATATAGGTGTGTGAACTGTGTATTTGTGTCTATATGTGTATACACAGCCATTTAGATATATATCTGTGTATATATGTAAACACATATAGATATCTATCTACATGTGTGTATGTGTGTCTATCTATGTACACACACCCATATAGGCATGTATACATAGCGCTGTGTGTGCGCGCGCGCGCCCCTGCCCCGCCCCCACCCCGCGGCGGGCTGCAGGAGCCGCCTCTCCCCCTCGGGCCGGGGCCGGGGGGGGGGGGGGGGCGCACACCGGCTCCCGCCCGCCCCGCCCCCCGCGGCGCCCCCCAGCGGCGGGGCCGTACCTTCCTCCCGGAGCCGGGCGGGCGGAGGAGCCGGGAGATCCCGGCCGGCCGCTGACGTCACGCGGCGCGTCACTCGGGGCTCCCGCGCGGCGGCCCGACGCACGTGGCCCGGGGCCCGGGGCTGCGGAGGGGGCGGGGCCCCGGGAGCGCCGACCCGGCCCGGGCCTGGCGCGGCGGGGCTGCCTGGGCCAGAGCTTCTCCACGATGCCCCCCACCGAGCCTTGACACCCGAGCGGCTGGGGCAGTGCCCTCTTCCAGGGTCAGATGCCATAGAATCTGCTCACTAAAATACACAGAAGTATGATACAGAATTCAAAAAAATCATCTGTTTTGGAGAAAACTACTCCTCTTTTGCACTCCTTTGCCACAAGACAGGAGGGCCGAAGATCGGATTGCATTTCTCTGGAAGTCTCCTCTTCAGCCATCCCCGGCCCATCTGACCCTGGCAAAGCCCTTAAATGCCAGGGCGCCTGGTTCGGAGAGCTCTACCCTCCCTGATGGCACGCTTGCCCCAGAGCATGGCCGCCTCCGGAGGCCGGAGCTCCGACCCATCACCCACCCACACACCCAATCACCGCAGTACCCATGTTAATCACTCACCTCACTTACCAGATTTGAACCAGATTAATTTTAGCTGTTTTCAGAAATATTTGTCTTAAAACATGTCTCTACAAGGGACATGGGGAAGAATGTGCTTTGAAAGCTCATTCAAAAGAGATATTCAAAAAATAAATCTGAGTCATGGGAGAATTGATGGAATAAGTATGTCGTCTTTTAACATAATTTTTTATTGACATCTCTTACATTTCCCAATTCTTCTTTGTTCCTCCTACTGATCTTGCCCTTATAATAAAGAATAGGAAAAAAAAAACCCATTCTAGCAAGTACATTGGGAAAAAATGTGTGTATGTTGGCAAAAGACTGAAAAATGTGTGTGTGTGTGTGTGTGTGTGTGTGTGTGTGTGTGTGTGTGATTTTCAAAGATGTGTACTTCAGAGCACAACCTTTATTTGGGTATACAAAATATGGAACTTAAAAATCACATTTCATTATCCAAATGAGTATTATGAGTAAACACTCTCATCTACACTTTTTTTTTTCAAACAGAATAAATTTAGGATGTCTTCAGAAAAGAAAAACTCTGAACAAATACTCTTTGAATGAACTGAATAAGAAGAATTTTTATGGGCAATTTTTGATATTTTTCTTTAATGAAAATAATTATTTCCTGGGACTTCTTTATTAGTACAATATGGGAGAAGAAAGATAGGAAACAATTGTAGCAGAGAGACCAGTCCTAAATACAGTAAACAGGGTCAAGGTGCCTTTTTTTAAGAAAATGTATTTTAAGAATAGGGTTACAAAGAGTTAACATGAATGAACAAAATTTTAAGAATAAAATTTATTTATCAGTGTCATCAACAATTGGTTCTGCCAATTACAATTGAAAGGAGTATGAATCATCAATCTGTTCATTCCGCTATATCTATAATTTATAAGCAAAGATAGTCATTATTATCTTTAAATATGAAGGATAAATATTAAAAACATGTTCATATTAGCTTAATTCTTAATTGTGATGATGCTAGTTCTTGGATAATTTTTTTTTACTTAATTGTACTCAAATGTCATGAGACCAGTGAGTTAATTATTAGTACTTCTTTAATAGTAACAATGAAAAACAATTCTGTCAATTTTTTTTGTTAAAAAGAAGTGGTTAACCTATGTAATCCTTAAAATTAGATTCTGAGTTTCTATAGTAAAAAAAAATTAGTGTTCTCAGAATGAGAGCTAATTTTTTTTTCATATTGTAAATGTTCTAATAAGAGAATTAGCTTAATTTACTTTGGAATTAAGAAATGTACCAAATTGTTTCATCAGAAAACTTTCTTTTCCAAACATATTTCTCATCAACTTTGTTCGTGAACAAAATAACAAGTTCAGTACTTGAAAAGGATTGTGTACCAATGCCAAAATATCTTCTCTTTATTTTGGTCTCCAAGGACACATTCTTTTTTATTTTTTTATATTTCTATGAAACAGCTGAGCTGCTGGTCCTATGTTCCCAAATTTATTATTTGTTAAATAAAATACATATACAACCAAGTTAGTATTATGGTATTGCTTCCCCAACATAGTAGATAATCGAATGACAACCATTTATTGTAGATATAATTGCTCTTTTAATTGTAGAGTTTAAAATTAGATAAGCTACTTTAGTAAATGTGTGGGTGCTGCTGAATATAATTTAGTATTTTACTGTACCCCTCTAAACTGATGCAATTTAATAGGGATAAATGGAGTCTTACATTTGTTTTTAAAAAAACCCAGTTGGATTAAATATGGTGTGGGGAAAGTGTGCTTAGGCAATAGTTCTATGAGAAATCTGTTTTTTTCTTTTTTCTTAGGTTTTTGCAAGGCAAATGGGGTTAAGTGGCTTGCCCAAGGCCACACAGCTAGGTAATTATTAAAGTGTCTGAGACCAGATTTGAACCCAGGTACTCCTGACTCCAGGGCGGGTGCTCTATCCACTGCGCCACCTAGCTGCCCCGAGAAATATCTTATATAAGAATTTTGGTAGGGGAAGAAGTGTCAAAAATATGATGATGACAGCCCCAAATTCTAATATAATAAGACCTTTGGCACCATGAGGAAAGGAATGTGTCTAGAAAGAAGTAATGTCATTCTTCTTGGCCCTTTCACAGCTAAAGTACTGTGTTCAAGAGAATATCAAGGGGACATTGACAAAATGTAGGGCATTCTGAGAAAGATCACTAGGAGAGGACAGTAAATCATGCCAGAAGAAATAATAAAAAAATAAGAAATAATAAAAGCCTTCAGCGACCATGTTTGGGGTGGACTGGTCCTATGATTTCACTGATGTTAGGGAGCTCTTGCTAAGGAATCTGCAAAATGGGGCAGCTAGGTGGCACAGCGGATAGAGCATTAGCTTTTGAGTCAAAGTACCTAGCTGTGTGACCTTGGGCAAGTCACTTAATTCCACTGCTTGTGTGACCTTGGGCAAGTCACTTAATTCCACTGCCTTGCAAAAAACAAAAGGAACCTGCAAAACTCCTGGGTGAAATGCAACCAGATTAAAATGTTATTGAGAAATGTTGAATAAAACAAATGAAAATCAACATAAGATATTATGATTATGTGTTTTTCTAAGTCAAAATGAAGTTTCTAGGGATGCAGTTTCTATTTGCATTTTACACCACTGTCCCGGGGCACTAAATCTTAAGTGATTTATCCAAGGTAGAAGGTTTGAAAACTAGGTCTTTCTGCTTCTGAGGCAACTTTCTCATCCACTATGCCATGATATCTCTTGGGAGAATATAATAGCTATCCTCAAATACTGTATTTGAAGAGTTTTCTTAAAGAGAGTAGGTTTAAGCTCAATTACAGGAAAAAAATTCCTAACAATCAACTCTAATAAAAGAATAGACTGCCTCAAAGAAATCTCTTCCACTAGAATTTTCCAAGCTGAAACTGGAGGGGATTTTTAGTTAGGGTTGAATCAGATGATCTCTGAGAAATTCTGCAACACCCTCATTTTGTGATTTATTTAGTGAGTTTAAACTCTGCCCTGCTTCCCTTTATCCTTGTATACCAGTGTTGTTAATTTGGATTTTTTTGGGAGGGACAATGACATTCCTTTCCTTTTTTCAATAGTCCTTTTATTTATGGTTTTTAGTGAAGTTCAAAGAATTGTGAGGGTTTCCTCCTTTGTGGATAATGTAAATGTCATTCCAAGATAAGGAATATGTTAAACAAAGATATTATACTTGACCAAGAAGAGTGGCCAAGTCACTTGGGGATAGAAAGGTAGTTATTTGTTCCAAAGATATTTTAGATCTAGTCTATATGTAAGGTGCTATGCATTGGTTTTGATATCTGTGGGGACCTTGGTCAAAAGAGATAATCCAAAATGTCAGTAACTTCAACCATTAGCTCCCATCCTTTTATCCAGATTAAGAAGCTACATTTTATTTCTCTATATATTGAATTTGTAATGATCTTTCTCTTTCCTTTCAACATTCTCTTTGTCTTTATAAACTAACTTGCCCAACTAAAGGGAAACAAATGTCTAGATTAAAGGCTCCTCAAGGGCAAAGACAATTTATTATTTATATTTGTTATCTTCTATGTCAAGTACAGTGGCAAAGCTGGGAGATAAAGCTAACATGTTGGAGGAGACAGATTCCAAAAGGACCATGATAGTCTAGAATGGGGGCCAAATTTAATAAAATAAAAATGGGGCTAAATCTAAATTTTTATAACTGGATTAAAAAAAAAAGCTTCACAACTCCAAGTCAGGGAAATGAATAACTATACTGATTTTATCTGAGAAAGACCTGGGGATTTTCATGGACTATCAAATCGATATCAGTCAACATTGTTTTAAAAGGGTAGCCAAAAAAGAGTGCAATTCATCTTCTACTTCACTTCCAGGCAGAGCCTCCAGGATGAAGGAGATAATAGCCATGCTCTCATCAGACCACATCTGCAATATCTGTTCAGCTTTGGACATGAGAGTTTAAAAAGGCATTGATAAGTCAGGATTGGTAGCCAGGCTAGTAAAGAGCCTTATGATCATTCTATATGAAGAGTGACTGAAAATTACAGACTTATTTAGCCTGGAAAAAATCAAGACTCAGAGCAGGCATGATGACTAGCTTCACATATTTGAAGAGCTGTTACATGGTATAACCTGTCCTGTTTATTAGTCCAAGGGGGAAGAATAGAAAACAATGGATAGATGCTCCAAAGAGATATATTTAGATCATGCAAAGAAAGAAATATCTCTCAATTAGAGGTATTCCACAGTGAAATGGGTTGCCTTGGAAAAACTGTGATTCCCTTTATTGGAGAAATTTATACAAAAACTAGATGACTACTTGTTGGACATGAGAGTATGGGGAATTTTCTTCAGGTATGAGTTGGGATAAATAGCCTGAGGTCCCTTTCAGTTCATATTTGGTGACCTGCAGAACAGGCACTCAATAAGTATTTGTTAGCTGATTGAATGAATGAAATTTATAGATGAAGTTGGTCTCTGTTTTGTCCAAGTCCATATGGTCAATAGCCAGATTATTTTCTTTGGATTAAAAAAGGTCTAATTTATATTTTATTGCCTTTGAAGAATTAAATGGATATGTGTGTGTGTGTGTGTGTGTGTGTATGTATTAGACAAAAGTACAGATTGCTGAATGAAACCAATATTTTAATGCACCAAACCTAACTCAGTGATCATTTATGGATGATGGTGGATGAAGTATAGTCTAAATTGTCAGGAAGATTTATTTTTTGCAACAGATGTTATATTATGTATATTAGATAATATATATTATAGCAGATAATATACTATTATTTACATAAATATAGTATTTACATACTAGGTATGTAGTACAGGGTAAATACTATATACAATATACTATATGATCTTGGAACTGCTGTACCTACTACTTTGAAGTGTAGCAAATTTAAGTCTCAAAAAATCTACTAAGCTTCAATTTCAAGAAAGCCAACCCCCCAACTATTATTTTCTCATAGTAAGATATGCAGGACTTACATTGGTAAAAAATTCATAAATTAAAATCAAACTTCAAAAACTGACATTTTGTGAAGAACAGATCTTTTCTCTTTTTTTTTAAATCAAATTTATTCCCCAATAGAGGTGGCAGTGTATACAAAGACAATAGAGCATATGGTTATTTACAAAATTTTTTTGCTACAACATGCACATGTTATTTTGAAGTATTTTAAACATCACTAACAAGTTCCATGCTGAATAAATAGTCATCCCAAAGATTAATTTATGTTTTTACATAAAAATATAATATTGCACTCTTATGAAGACCAGTTATTTTGCATATATTTTTGTAGGCCATTTTCATAAAAAAATAAGACTGAGCAGTATCCCTATTCTTAATAGGGAAGTAACTTATAGTCTTGAGTCAAAAAAGGGAGCCAGACTATATTTATCATTTTTAAACAAAGCATGTCACTTCAACATGAATTGGAATAACCTCATCTCTGCTGTATTTGGACTTCAAAGGAAACATTTAGAGTGTCAGCTTATTTAAGATAAAAGTATACAAAGTTGGGGCAGCTAGGTGGCACAGTGGATAAAGCACCGGCCCTGGAGTCAGGAGTACCTGGGTTCAAATCCGGTCTCAGACACTTAATAATTACCTAGCTGTGTGGCCTTGGGCAAGCCACTTAACCCCATTTGCCTTGCAAAAAAAACCTAAAAAAAAAGTATACTAAGTTTAAAATATGAATATGTAGCCATTTTCTTATCTCACTAATATGCATATGAGTGTATATATACACACATATATATATTTTTTATTTTTCAAGGCAGAGAATATGGAATTACATTTCACATAGATCTTTAAGCAGAATGTTTAAGAAAGTCTGGAAATACAAAAGAAATTTTGTAAACATTAACACTATACAAACTGAATTTTCATAGCAAATGCACAAGTTATTTCTGGGCAGGAATGCATATCTTTATCACATTGTAACAGAGAACTGACCTTACTGTATGCTGGTTTCAAAACCAATAAAACAGCACCCCAAGTAAGTAAAAATAGAATTCTAATTTGATACGGAGATAGAATATAGTCTAAGACTTTTTTAGGACTTGGGTCTCCAAGGTATAAGGGTGCTGGGATACATGTTAAATTACTATATTTTTCCTAGTGAAGAAAAATAGACAACAGAACTTAGATTATTCTTCCATTATAAGTAAGACAAGGCAGTTGTTCATTGTCAAAGCAATTAGGGATGCTCTTTAAAGCAGAAATCTTGACTAAGATCAACTTAATAGAATTGGAATACTATGATGTTCCCTTTAAGAATTCTATACTTTTGGGGGCAGCTAGGTGGCGAAGTGGATAGAACACTGGCCTTGGAGTCAAGAGTACTTGAGTTCAAATCCAGCCTTAGACACTTAACAATTACCTAGCTGTGTAGCCTTGGGCAAACCACTTAACCCCACTGCCTTGTAAAAATGAAAAAAAAATTCTATACTTTTGCCTCTTACTTAAGAAAATGACAAAAATTACTTCTATTCTTTTGCAATGTTATTTTTGAAAAATTCCATTTTTATAGAGTATGTTCCTATATGAATTATATTGTTGAATCTATTCAAACTTTCTGCACAGAGTAGCGTTCTCATTCCAAATTAATAAAAAATTTGTGTACTCTGCTTTTTTACGTATTTAAAACATAATTGTTGTAGATAGATGCCATCCAGGGATATTTTGCAAAAAGCCAGTGTTACATACTTTGAATTACTTTATGAAGGAACATGATGCACCTATAATTAAGATACCAGAATTCCTGTTTTTGGCTTTTGAAAGATCCTAATTCTACCTCAAGCTAAAAAGGCAAATGGCAAAAACTACCTAATAATAAGATTTAGGAGTACTTCAATTTGAGTATTCAGACACTCTATAAAATGCTTGGTGCAAAAGGCACCTACTGAATAATTTGCTTCTCAAAGAAAGCAATAATTTGAGTCCTGAATTTATTATATCTTGGGTTGACATCCCAGAGCAGGTAACTATTCTAATACTATACATATTGTGACAATCACATTATAAATATGTAGTTAGTTTAAATGTTATTGGCACTTTCAGAAAGAAAAGAAAAAAAAGGAACCTAGTGTTTTTGGGAAAGCCTTTGTTTTAAAAAAAGTTTAAAAATATTGTGATTTATGATGCAGCATCTGAAACTCAGAGCATTTTTTACAACTCTGCTTTAACTACACACTTAAGAACAAATATCCTTTCATGACTATGATGATTCATAATTTGGTGAAGACATATGTAGATTTAATAATCATTTAGACTTTTTGTTCTAGTCACCCATTTGTTTGAGTTCAGTCTGCTCAAATCAGTAAGATGAATTAATCTAGTTTGTACTTAAAATGCTTTAGAGAACTCAAGAGTTTTCTCACATTCAGCCTGCTGCATAGCTACTAAGGAATGAGTAGAACATAGGCTGTTTCAAGCGTTGCTGATCCTTGCGACACCAGGCAATTACGGTTCCATCACTATTTGCTGTGTATAAATGATGGCCATCACAGGAAAATGTAAGGCTATAAAAAAAAAACACAACAAGCAGGAAATTCAATACTTTTGTTACATTTCTAAAACTCAATGAACAATTCATGGTTACAAATTATTTGTTACTATATTTTAGGTCCTAAAGATTTTATTGCAAAGAAGTTCAGGTCCTAAAGATTTTACTATAAATAACGTTTGCCCTTTTTTGAAGGACAAAAATCAGAAACCAAGTGAAATTCACTGTTTAAATAGAAAGTTCCACTAATGCTGAGTAAGATGAACAGAATCAGAAAAATACTGTACACCCTTAACAGCAACATGGGGGTGACGATCAACCTTGATGGACTGGCTCATTCCATCAGTGCAACAATCAGGGACAATTTGGGGCTCTCTGCAATGGAGAATACCATCTGTATCCAGAGAAACAACTGTGGAGTTTGAACAAAGACTAAGGACTATTAATTTTAATTTAGGAAAAAAACAAAACTGATTTCTTATTGTCTGATCTTGCTATCTCTTATACTTTTTGATTCTTCCTTAAGGATATGATTTCTCTCTTACCACATTCGATCTGGATCAATGAATACCATGAAAACAATGTCTTTACATTGCCAGTCTTTACTGGCAAATTGCCTTCTGTGGGGGGGGGGAGTAAGGTTAGGGGAAAAATTGTAAAACTCAAAAATAAATAAAATCTTTTAAAAAATAAAAAGGAATTTCCAAATATGGTTTAGTTTCCTTTTAAAATATATTTTTATTTATTTTGTTATATATGAAGTTTTTTAACAATCATTTTAAACAATTTGGAGTTTCAGTTTCTCTCCCTCACTCCTGTCCCTTCTTCCCCAAATTGAGAAAGTAATTTGATATCTCATACATATGAAGTAATGTAAAATATATTTCTATTCTAATATGGTTTAATATGTCACCTCATTGGGGTATAGAATTTTGACAGGTTTGTGAAATAGATTTTAATTGTGACTTGGAAAACAACTAAAGAACAAAGTGACCATTTTCTTTCTTCACTTGTTTTTTTCCCCTTTTTGTGGTATGGTTTATTATTTTATCTTTAAAAAACTTCACAAAATTATAAATTCAGGATACTCTCAAAGTAATGTCTCCTCTTATAAAAATTATATTATGAATATATACATACTTATACATATATACACACATACCACACATATATTCATATAATTGTAAATCAATAGTTTCAAATTCCTGAGCCAAGGGAGAAATACAATTAAAATAAATTACTAGTTAAAAAAACTTTTGATCCAAATATAACACTTTAAAGAATACATTAAACTTGAAAAGAGATTTTTAGTTGAAAAGTAGAATCATCTTTTTGGTGGCTTACTGGTCTTTTCCATTGTGTTCTCATATAAGTAACTATACCATCAATAATCAAACAAGGAAAAATTAGTTCCACAGATCAATAGGCATTTTTTACATAAGCTATCTGTACTGGGGAAAGAGAAAAATTATTCAGATGTTAAATATCTATTCACATGTGTGTATGTATACATATATATATTTATTTCAATCATAAATTATATGATTTATTTTGTATTTGAACATATCTTTACCCAAATATAATATTTATGGTTCATAAAACCAAAACTGCATTACTGATAATGAAGAAATAAAAGAAAATTTTACCTGACAATAGGCCTATTTGATTTAGGAAATGTAATTTCCCGAACAGGCTTTAAATCCCATGTGCTCCATAACCTAAATAAAAATTAGTATACAAATAGTATACATATTCAAGTTAGCATATTATAACTAAAACAGGAATATACAACCACATCTAAAACATTTTAAATTTTTAAAAAGATTTTCATTTTTTAAAGATTTTTAAGATCTATAAATATTAATGTATCTGGGCCAAAAGTAACTGAAATGTACTTGAGAAGAATGGGGGGAAAAAAAGGCTCCAAATTTTCTTACCTTACAATTCCATTTTCTAGTCCTCCTGCAATTACATTGATAGATATACCCTCAGGCTGGTTAGAAAAAGCAACAGAGCAAATGATTTCTCTGCAGTGGACATGTCCAACAAGATCGCCATTTACTGTCCGAAGTCTGAGATCACTACCACCCCCAACTGAAATATTAAAAAAAATTCACAAATAAACATAAAATGTACAAGAAGACTTTAAATGATATTATTATACAAACAGAAAACAAAATGATTATTGTTTTTAAATAAAATTAAAATTCAACATAAGTACTCCCAAGCATTAGCCATGGAGTAAGAGGTCTGGGTTTGGGTTTGAATTCCAACAGAGTGACCAGAGGCAAGACATTGAACCTTTGAGGGCTCCAGTTTCCTCATCTGTAAGATGAAGGAGTTGGACTAAATGGACTGAGTTTCTTCCTGGCTCTGGATCTAGGATTCCACAATGAATACAAACGTGTAATGTGATACTGTAGGAATCAGAACTCTCTAGGCAGTATAGGCTGCCTCTGAACCCCAGGGCATTGCCCTCATAATAAACCTTCCAGGGAAAGCAGGACAATTTGTAGATGTCGTAGAGGGGATTTTGGGTTAAAGACATGGGTATCCATTACAATATTCAGGTCTGACTGTTGCTTCAAGGCAATTATGATGAACTGGAAAATATCTTTTAATGGTTAAATTATTTTGATTTTAATATCACAGGTCAGGTCTGTTGCTTTGAGCAGTGCTTAACACATTTCCATGTATAATCAATCACTCAATGAACATTTATTAAGCCCTTACTAAGTGCTAAACACTAGGGATACAAAAGGAATAAAAAAAAACCAGTCCTTGCTCTCCATAAGTTATAAACTAAATGAAAAATCTAATGGGAACATGCAAATAAATCAAGCTATACAAAGGATAAAAGGAAATTATTAACAGAGGGAAGGCACTAGAATGGAGAAGGGTTGGAGAATGCTTCCAGTAAAAGGCAGGATTTTAAGTTAGGACTTTTAGGAAACAAGGTAGACCAGTAGTCACAGCAGAGAAAGGAGAGTATTCCAGGCCTGGGGGACAGATAGAGAATATGCCTGCAGCCAAGAGATGGAGCATCTTGTTGGTAATAATAATCAGGAAATTAGTGTCATTGGATTGAAGAGTATGTTTCAAGGAGTAAAGTTTAAGAAGGCTGGAAAGGCAGGAGGGGTTTAGATTATGAAAGACTTTGAATACCAAACAGATCATTTTATTCTGGATTCTAGAGGCAAGAGGAAGTCACTTGAGTCTATTGAGTGGAGGAAAGGAGGAGTGACATGATCATATCTGTGCTTTAGGAAAATCACTTTAGTGACTGAACAGAAAATTGATTGGAATGGGTAGAGACTGGAGGCAGACAGACCCATTAGATGTGATGAGAATCTACTAGAGTGATAGCATTGTCAAAGAAGAAAAGGGGACATATTCTGGACATGTGGCAAAGGTGAAATCAACAGACCTTGTCAACAGATTGGATATGGGGGGATGAGCGATAATGAGGAGTTCAGACAATTACTAGGTTTTAAGTTTGAATGATGAGGAAGATTTTCTTAACATCTTTAGTAATAAGGAATGTAAGAAATGGAATAATTCAAGGGAAAGAAAATGAGATATGTTTTAGACATGTTGAACTTAAGATGTCTATTGGACATCCATTTTGAGATGTCTGAAAAGCAGTTGGGAGATGTGAGATTGTAGGTTAGTAGAAAGGTTAGAGTAGGAAAAGTAGATTTGAGGGTTATGAGCACAGAGACAGTAATTAAATTCATGGGCGCTGATGAGATCCCACAGTGAAGTAATATGGAGGGAAAGTGATAAATGGTGTAAAATGCTCCAGAGAGGTCAAGGAGAATGAGGACTGAGGGAAAAAACATTGATTCAGCAGCTAAGAGATCATTAGTCACTTTGGAAAGAGCAGTTCTGGTGGAATGATAAATTTGTAAACTGGGCTGTAAGGGGTTAAGAAAAGTGAAAAGAGAGAAAGCAATACTTTAATAAAAAAGTCAGTTAAGCTGAAAATTTGTATTTCCTTTCCAGATTTCAGAAAGTCTGGACAGATGACAAAAAGTATTCTGGTGATGGAATGTTTTGGGTCTTTCCTTCTGTGATGTTTCAGTTATATTAATTCAATATAACAAATGCTTTTTGCAATTTCTTTTATATATGCATAGAGGCCCATAAATTTTTTATTAGTGACTCTTTTTTGATGGGAAGAATATTTCTCCATCAACTCTATTATATTATGGATTACCTAGGGACACCTGAATACTCTAATGGTGTAACAGAAGTAATTTTGTTTTCTATCCCCAAATGTATAATGAACCTAATATCATAGCTAATAAATCACTCCTGGCAGCAGCAAAGTAATTAACTTTACAAAATTCAGATCTCTCAGGATCTTTCCAAATTTTCAAAGGAGTTAGACACATGAGTTCTATAAACCACTGGAACAACTTTCTACCAGATCTATGTATTATATGATAAAGGTACAAATCAATAAAGAATAATTAGCATATTGTTTATTTATGCTTCTATTAACAAAGTCAAGTGTTTCTGTCTTTTGGTGATGGTGATTAGTAAATAAAAGTTATTGGAATTTTACAACTAAATATTAATTCCACAAATTTCTGATTCTGTACCTAATTTTAGCAAGTACCTTTATGCTTTGAAACTTCTGATTAAGGCTTATGTTATTATGTAGGACTATGATTTAGAGCTCAAAGTAATCATAAAGGACATCTAATCCAAGCTTCTCATTTCATACTTAAGCTTAAAAAAATCTACAAGAGCCCACTTTTCCTGAACTGGAAAGACACAAAGACTAATCAAGATTATATTAATGAAGTAAAAACCAACACTTTGGAAAAAGAAATGAGAAAAATAATCAAGAAATTTAGATAAAAATATAAAAACTAATTTGTTCATATTATGAAGGAACTAAGGAATTAATTTTTCATTATTTTTGCATTATTCACACTTTATATATTGAGACTTCAGTCTTTGCTTGCGATTGCATTGCGGGGTCAATATACACCCATACTGAATTTTTTGTACGTAAGGTGCTAATATGATTAGGAGGTTGCAGCTAGATACTGTTTCTTTGTTCATAAGATTTTTTTTTTTAGGTTTTTGCAAGGCAAATGGGGTTAAGTGGCTTGCCCAAGGTCACACAGCTAGGTAATTATTAAGTGTCTGAGACCGGATTTGAACCCAGGTACTCCTGACTCCAGGGCTGGTGCTTTATCCACTAAGCCACCTAGCCGCCCCTTGTTCATTAAGATTTTGATTTTGGGTAGTACTTACCTGAATCACAAACAGTAGCAATATCACCTGTGGTTTCACTAGCAGAGACAGCTGTTACAGGGCTCTTATGTCCAGACAGACTCTGTACATAGCACAACCTGAGAGATATTAAAAAAATTTGCATGATAATTAAATGTAAATATACTTACCAAGTTCATCCTTAACTTATGGACATGCTAGTCATAAAACTAACATGCTGAAATCTTTTATTTAGTTTTTTCCAATCACATGTAAAGATAGTTTTCAGCATTCATGTTTTGTTAGATTTTGAATTTCATTTTTCTACCTCCTTCCCTTCTCTCCCCCCTCCCCATAATGACTATTATGTTATAGGTTATACAAGTTCAATCATGTTTAACATATTTCCATTTCACAGACTGAAGGGATTAGTTTTTATGTTCAGTGATTAGGATAGTATTTTACACAGCAGGCACTAAACATATATTTGTTGAATTGAATTTTAAGCATATAGTTTTCTTTCCAGATGAAGATAGCATGTATTTCATGCTTACAGACATAGAAAATACAGAATTCATCTCAAGAAAAATGGGAAAAAAATGAAATACCTTTTAATCTGATACAAAAATAGAAGATATTGAAGAATTTTTGTTTTTAAACTGGAGAAATTGTGAGTACCTGTTCAAATCCCATATGATGCAGGTTCCATCTTTGCTTACACTTATCATTATACTGTATGGTTTACAAACAAATAAGCTGGTTATCTCTTCTGTATGGCCATAGAGATGTATCTGAGCCTCCATTTCTATCTCTGATGGCTGAAATAAAATGAGGAATAAGCTAATAATAACCATGATAAAAACTTGCCCTAGAGACTATTTATTTAAAAAAATAAGAGTATGCTCCCAAACATTCTAATAATAATCATCAGCAGCAGGCAGCACCATCAAATTAAATTCTTGTTAGCAGATCTAGAGATTTTTTAAATAAGCAAAACATATTTGAGGTGCATTGGTTATAAAAACCTGAACCTTTTCAATTTGTTATATACTAAGACATACACTACCTGATAGTATTTGAGTTGAAGAGGAATGGATAAGAAGTGAGAGGAAATAATAGAGAAGTCTTTATTCAATTGTATTTTCTGACAGGCATTTAGGTCATACCTTTTATGTTCCCTCCAAAAAATATAGTTGATATTCTGTCTTATGTTTTACTGTTTCTACTTGCTTAGAATTAATGTAGACTTAACTTTTTCAGGTCCAAAAAGGAGGAAAAGCAGACAAAGCTAAGAACTGATAATAAATTTGAACTATATCAAACAAGTGGCATTTTTTGTTCTTTCAAGAATTTTATTATTTAATAGGCTTTTGATATATTTTGTTTAGATATGATAGAATAAAAGAAAAGATCGAAGGAAAATGTTTAATTTTTAACATAAATTGTAAAATAATAGAAAGGTTAGTTTTCATTCAAGTAAATTTGTGTAGAGGCTTCACTGAATGGAATACATATGAGCACACAAATATAGGAATAATATACTTTCAAGTAAGAGTACCTAAGAGATCAAAATGCATTTCTTAAAAATTGAATATTTTATAGAAAGAAAAAACTTTTTAATAGTAAATAACCTATATCTTTTCTTTATTCTTTAACAGCATACATATGATTCTAATTTAATAAGATAGTACAGAGTCTATGATACAATGGATAAGCGCCTAATGGAAATCCACAAGATTTAATCTTAGTTCTAATATCCACTAAGCTCTGGGACCATAGTGTCAATGGACCTCATATTAAGCCTAATTAACCTCTTTTAAAATATGAAGACTGAATTAAATCATTTTATAATGTCTTTTTGAGGTCTGACAGTCTGTGATCCTAAAAAGATAAACACAATGTAAATAAGTTTCTATTTTTTGTAAGCTATCAGAATATGTGGACTAAATGAGAAAAAAAATTATTTATATTATCTAAAGATAAAAAAATCCTATCCATCATTCCCAAATCTGCACCTCCAAGTGATGAAATTGTGAAGATCTGGCAGAAACAAAGTGTACACTCCCCCCTACACCCACAGAATATACCCCCCCCACCATAAAACAAAAATGACCAAAAAATTTCATGTTTGGGAACTATCTCCATAAAAATTTAATGATTAAGAAATGTGCAGTGTAAGATTACAGTTGAATTCTTTTAAAAAGTCTGACCAGACCCTGATAATGTCAGAGCTCCCCCCCAAAATTCTTTTTTTTTAAGTTTTTTTTTTTTGCAAGGCAATGGGGTTAAGTGGCTTGCCCAAGGCCACATAGCTAGGTAATTATTAAGTGTCTGAGACTGGATTTGAACTCAGGTACTCCTGACTCCAGGGCCAGTGCTCTGTCCACTGCGCCACCTAACTGCTCCACACAATTCTTTATGTAGTAGTTTACTTAGACAAAGGACACTGTCTATTTCATTTCATAATCATTTGTGTGTATGAGTTGGGGGAGGGGGCATTGGGAAGGAGTATAACATTTCTTAGAATAATCTTAAATTTATTTACTTTATTTAAATTCATTGTTAGAAAAAAATGTACCTTTTTTGTGTTAGTAAAATAAAGTAACAAAAATACCAAACTTATTAACCAAGTAAAAAAAAAATTGCATAAAAGTCAACTGAGTTACCTTAGGGGAAAAGAAATCTGATGAACAAAACTCTTAATAATTTTGATAATGCCATACAAATGAGACAAAAATGCATACAGAGAAAATCCTTGAAAGACATGTGTAAAGAAAGTCTTTAGCATAATGAGACTGGAAAAAAATGGCTAAAACCAATTTTTTTTAGATAGGTACTACAATACTGGAGAATAACAAATGTCCTGATTTTCAAGAGTGAGGTAAACCAGAGTAAACCAGAGGTCAGTGAGCTAAACTTTGATTCCTGGGAAAATTCTAGAATGGATCATTAAAGATGTGGTTGGTGAACATCTGGACAATGGAATAATGATCACCAAGAACCAGCCTGGCTTCAAGAACTAGTCATGCTAGACCAACTTCATTTCCTCTTTTGGAAGGTTTACTAAATTAGTGGCGGGGGGGCAGGCTGGGAATGCTGTGGATTTGGTTTACTTGCTGGTAAAGATTTTGATGCAATGTTTCATACTATTATTAGTGGAAAAAGATTGAGATCATACAAGAATAATGAGATAAATTCAGAACTGACTGGATAGCCAGAGTGAAAAAAATTAATGGTTCAATATCGACTTAGCAAGATTGCTCCAGTGGAATAGCCCAGGGATTTCTGCTTGGCTTTCTGTTGGTTAACATTTTAATCAATCACTTGGATAAAGATAAGGATGGAATACATATCAAATTTACAAAAGATACAAAGATGGGTGGGATAGCTGCCATAGAAGATGAAAGCACATTGCTATTAAAGGATCTTGACAGTCTAGAACATTTAGCTGAATCTAAGATGAAATTCAATAAAGATAAATGTAACATTTTGCCCTTGAGTAGAAAAAAATCAACTTCACAAGTGAAAAATGAGAAGGCATGCTTGAGGTAACAGCTAGTCTTAAAAAGCTCTGGGAATTTTAATGAACAATTAGCAACATGATGTGATAACCAAAAAAAGTGAATGTGATCTTGGTCTCCATTAAGAGAAATAGCACAGTTTCTAGAGACGCGATGGTCATGCAATACTCAGCCCTTGTGACACTTCATATGAAGTACAGTGTCTAATTCTTGTACCATGGTTTAAGGACACTGATAATCTGGAGAATGTCCAGAGGAGGGAGGCCAAAAAGGATGAAGGGCTTTGAGCTCATGTCACACAAGAATATGAGAGGGAACTAGGGATGTTTAATTCAAAGAACATATGATAGCTGTCTTTAGGTTTCTGAAGGACTATCATATTCAAGGTTGAGGTGAGAAAAACTTTGCTTGAGAGGAGTAGGTTCTCTGACTACTTCTGGAAGACATCAAACAGTGCCTTTGGGGCTTTTTATGTGGGGATTCCTTTTATTTATGGTTTGTACTCTTCCTATGAATGAAAAGGAAAAGAAAACAGTTAACTCTTATAGAACAATAAGGGATATGGACTGGATCTGTGATTTCAGTGGTAAAGAAGAGTTGTAGATAAGTTATAACAAGGAAAATACTTATATTGAAGTCTCATAGAATGTTCTATTGAAATTATGCAATTATGAGTTCTTGAAAAAATAACAATTATGGTTATGACAGACTAGAAAAAAGTTAAGTGATAATTCTGAACACTAATATTAAGAATACTTAATCTATACTTAAAAAGAGAAATATAATTTCTATATACAGTCTAAGAGTGCTATTATTCATCATTAACTTGAGCAAATCAAAAGTTTTTTTCTGTGTAAAAATGCTTTTCTTAACATAGAAAGAGATGGTTTATTTTTCACCAAGCTAAAGGTGAAAAAGTAGAAAGTTCAGCATTTACTGAGCTGGAACAAAAGGCATTTGACAGCAATCCCTCAGGAAGGTGACTCAGACTAAAACATAATATAATCTTTGCATTAGATTTCCAGAATTATTGCTTACATAAAAGATATATGATTTCCCTTTCCTTCTAATACATTAGTCATAATGAGAAAAATAATGGATTGGTAAACTTACTATTTTACTTTATGATGCTTTTACCATCTTTGTGCTTAGGTCATATAAGCTCTCACATCAGTACAAGAGGACAATGTTACAGGAATTTTTATTTGTAATAATCAAGTGAATAAATGAATGAACAAATGAATGAAAAAAGAATTTTTAAGATCTTACTATGCGCAAAGCATCGTGGTAAGTGTTGGAAATACAAGTAAAAAATATGGTAGTTCCCCTAGTCAAGGAACATTTTTATTAGGGGTAAAAAAAAACATAGAAAGGTTTTGGTTGCAAGTCAGATGGAAAGGTTTCATCATCCTTGGGGTGCAACAAGGCAGATGTCATTTCTACTGATAAAAACTTACCAACTTCTGCATTTGAACCATTTGATAGTTCCAAGGTGGTAAAAACTTTCTTTTCTGGGTCTTCAGTGACTGTAGTTGCACTGCCCCCAAACAGTAGTTACTTGGTCACACCTTAGTGGTTTCTCCCAGGGATGGTGGCTGTAATGGACCAGGTTGGAAGCAGATCTGCTAATCTCTGGGGTACTGCCATTCCTGGGGATTTTGGGCTTACCTACAGTTAGCTCATTTTGGTGATGGTAAGGTGAACTAGACCTCTTCTCCATAGTGATTATTCTCAATATTGGCTGTAGGGTTGGAGCTGGAAGCACAGCTGGTGGTTTAGGGAAAAGGAGGACTGCTATTTCCAAGGCTTTTAGGTTCAGGTTCCTGGGTTATCCCATTAGAGTCAGGGTTGTTGATGGCTGTAGTATGACTTTATCAGACCATACTACCTCTTGTCTATCTTTCCCTTCAAACTAACTTCTCTTCATTTTGAAGCTCTTCCTTTTGTACTCTTCATAATTTACAGAGACCCAGATGATTCTGTATTCCTGACTATCCTCTCTAGAACTATTAGCATCTTCCCTGATTCCTCCAGTCTTACAGCTTCTTGCTCCCCATCTCTCCTGGACCTTCCCCTTTGCCTCTTCTTCTTTGAAGTACACCCTAACACAATTTTCCATATAAAGTAGATCCCAATGCTTGCTATCTACTGGCCCACCAAGGAGGCTCCTTCCTAGAACTTCCATTGAAAGAGTGACACATATTTTTCTTAACTTCACTCCAGCCCTGGCACTCACACCTTCACCCTCCCAAGTACCCTCTGCCCTTCCCTTTGATTAAGGTCTGGGGCTATTCCCAGAACCTCCATTTAAAGGGGTACTCAAGCCAGTCATCTCTTCTTTTCCTAGCAGGTTGCTTTCCTCTGGACTTCTCTATCATGTCTCTTCCCCAAACTCAATTCCTTTTCCTGTAACTCCTGCACCTGGGCAGAATGCATCTGACATGGAGTAGAGGCTTACAAAATGCTAGCTGCCTGGCTGAGCTTAGACCATTCCCCTTCCTTTCTCAATCTCAGTCCTAAGTCACTGTCTTTTCTTTCTTCCCCTAACTCATACATTACAGTAACTGACCTTCAACACTTATCTTGATATTCCCTCAAGTACCATAATCTCCTAGCTCCTTATTCTCCTCAAATTTCTCCTCCATCTCAGCCATGTACTAGATAGCACCATTAACCATAAGTGTTCTACTTCCAGAATCAAAAACAAATTGATAGTCCTCTAACCATAGACTTACTCTCTGTTCTGTCTCCAGACCTTCCACCCTTCATGGGCCACTACTCTTGATCTGATTTTACATTCCTTCCTACCTCATTTCAACCTAAAATTCAACTCCAATTTATAACCTAACTTCATAATGAATTCTACTCTTGAATTTCTTGTGCCCTTATCCTATTACTTCTTATCTCCTTCTCCCTTCTCCCTGGATTACTTACACCATTCATCTCCTTTAATCCCACTGAGGTATTGCAGAACAGAGTTGAGAATGTCACCTAAGTAAAGTATTACAAATTTATGCTATCTAATCTCACCTGGGCCCTCATTTCAGCAAAACCATCTCTTTTATTCCTCTCTAATAGAGTTCTCATCCCCCACTGCTCAGTGAAGCTATTCTAAATCTTTTTTCCTCCTCCTACCTCACATAACTTCCCTGACCTCTTCAAGAAAAGATCTCATCTCTTAATTTACTAAGCAAATTTAGGCTTCTCATCATGAATATTCTCCTTTATTTCAAAACTCTTAAGTACCCTCCCTTGCTATTTTTACATGAGCTCAATAATCTTGTCCATGCAGATGATTCCCAGGATCTACATTATAGTCTCTCTCCTGACTGTCTCTCATAACTAAATGTCTATTGAGCATTTGAACTGGAAAGCCATAGATATTTCAAACTCAACAGTTCTAAATTAGAACACATTATCTTTCTCTTCTTTACTAAAATTTCCATTTCTGTTAAGAGCCCCAGTCGTTTTTTTTAACCAGTTTCCCAGGTTTATGACCTTGGTGTTATCTTTGATTCTTTACTTCTCTCACTCATATATATAATTAGTGCTAATGTAACCATCAGGTCCTTCTCAATACCTCTCACTTGGACTTATAATAGTTTCACTGATCTTCTCATCTTTCCCACTTCAATTCATCCTCCACAAAACTGACAAAGTGATTTTCCTGAGGAACAGGTCTGACCATCTCACTCCTCTGGTCAATGAACTTTGGTAGCTCTCTACTGCTGTAGGAAAAGATAGTGATCCCTCTATTGGCTTTTGAAGGCCTTAAAAATTTGGCTCCTACTTATCTTTCCAGTTTCATTTACCTATTTCACTTTTTTTTTTCTTGAATCTCAAGTTATTTGCCCTGCTGTAGTGCTAAGGTTCTCTTATTTTCTGCATTCTTTTAAAGATCACTACTGGTGGTTCAGCAATCATGTCTGCAAAATTTTTTTCCAGTATTTCCTCCCAATGGAACTCATCAAAAGCAGCTAGGTTCTCTTTTTGTACTATTTCTCTACTTTTCATAGTAGTAATTTTTGTTTTTTTCTTTGTAGGCTGAAGATTACTCTCTTGAGAAAAGAGAAACATAAAGTAATACAAAGTAAAATAAGGGTTAAGTAGTTTTGCCTTGTTTCCATTGTCTGTCATCATCTTCATCATCATCATCATCATCATCATCTCATTCATACTTAGTAATACTCTACACTTTTGGTTTTTTCCTCTTCAAGTTACTCTTCTCCCACCCCCCATTGCACAAAAATAAATAAATAAATAAACACACACACACACACACACATACATATACATTATATATGCACACACATCCATAAATATTCACATATTTATATGACAGACCTAGACCAATCTGAATTCTAATATTCTTGTCATGATTCTTACGGGATCATGCCATGTTTCTCTATCCTTTGTTGATTGTACTTTCTTCTACCTTCTTTCTGTTAATTTGATTTTCAGAATTTCTGTATCTCTCGAAAATTTACTATCATTTATAGACTGGTTTATTCTACATAATCATTTCTACTCCCCAAACATAGGATGCATATTAGAAACACCTGGCTTTCCTCAAATTAATCATGCCTACACCCATCCAACCTCATTGTTTGTATCCTCAAACCAGTCCCTCAATATTAGTAAGCATCAAATCCAATGAAGTTCTTATTGTTGCTTTCGCCACTTTTTGAAGAATGAAATTATAATAAAGTCAAGAAATTGCTAGTTATTTACAATTATTTGTCAGAAAAATTTCCAGTAGATGACTGGATAATTAAAAGCCCCCTTTTGCTATTATATCATGTCACTATGCCAGATGCATGATCTGTTTTGCAAAGTCTACATCTATTTTGCTCTCACAAGAGAAGAGAAACATATATTGATAACAGTTTGCTTGTGCCTCTGATAATCTTCATCCAAATTCCATCATACTTCTCTTTTTGCTCTCTGAATTTCCTCACAAAATAATATATCTTAACAGATAATGCAATGGATCCTCTTAAACTTTTTTTAATTATTATTTTCCTTTTGAGTAACATTTACTCATCAAGTGTCATATTCTAGGCATAAGTTTCAGTGATACCTATTTGGTAAAATATCTGTGTCAAGCTCTGTAATTTTACAGTGTTATTATTATTCATGTTTTATGTTATTTATACAAATTATCTGAAGCTTGAGTTCTGTTTGCTGTCTTGGATTTTGTTTCTTGTGAACTTCTGGGCATCTGCTATTATTCTTTCTATGTTCTTCATTCATAGGATCCAAGTATAATGGAGATCAATAGTCAACCAAAAAGTTAAGCCAGTTTGGTACTAAGATGTCATTAGCATGTCAAAATCCTGATCTGAGCTGGGAAGTGGGTAAGTCTGTATGATAACAGAGAACTAAAATACAGTACTTGAGAGATAAACATTTATATTACTCAAGAAGATTCCCAAAGTGACTGTCTTTTTATCCCTACTGATTACCCATCACTGGGATGGTTGGCATCTCCCAATAAAAATATTAACTGATGATATTTATAATTTGTGTTTATACTGAGGAAGCAGAAGTTTGGATTGTGACTTCATAAGAATAGCAACTAGCATTATAGAAATTTGCTTCACTGATAACAGATAACTTGTAGCTGAAAATCATAAGAGTTTGCTGGAACAAAAAGAGGTCAAATAGTGCTTTAAGTCACACACAGCTGGTATGTCAGAGGAAGCACTCAAATCCTTGTCTCCCTAACTCCAGAGTCAATCTTTTAACCACTCTGCCTCATACAAGATTCTCTAGATTTACAAGAGTAAGAGTAAGACTCCCTTGTGAACTCTGGGCTCAAGCAGGCTGGCTCTGATGATTGTTCTTCCAAAGACCATATGGGAAAATTATGTCAATAAAAGATGCCACAAAAAGTACTCTCAGGGGGTGTCTTTTCCCTTTCATTGCTCTTGCCCTAATCTGCTGGGAGTGAATACTTTAGAGGAGAAATGACAGGGCTTGTTATCCAAAGACATATGTCCTTCTCTTCAACCTGCCAGATATAGTATTTGATCTGAATAAAAAAGTTTCCTCAATGCATTGTTGTAGCCTTAATGTTTTAGTTTAGTTTAGTTTTTTAGGTTTTTGCAAGGCAAATGGGGTTAAGTGGTTTGCCCAAGCCCACACAGCTAGGTAATTATTAAGTGTCTGAGACTGGATTTGAACCCAGGTACTCCTGACTCCAAGGCCGGTGTGCTTTATCCACTATGCCACCTAGCTGCCCCAGCATTAATGTTTTAGGAAGAACCTTACATTTAATCGTCTAGTTCAACCTTCCATTAGATTCAGGAATTCCCCTCAACAATGGCTCTGAGCAGCTGTTAGGTTTTAGTTATAGAATAAACAGAAATTATGTACATGGCTATTTTTTATTACTCATTGCCACACATCTTTGTCTTTGAAAATGGGATTAATGGGATATTAGGGGGCATATATGGGAGATGTTATGAAGAAATTGACAGGATTTGGCAACAGACTGTATATGGGGGAATGAGAGAGAAGAGTCAAAGATGACACCTATGTTGTGAGCCTAAATGACTAGGAAGATGGATGGTAATGCCTTTGTAAGGAAGAGAGGAGGATGTGTTTTGGGGTGTGTGGAGGAAAGAACAAACTCAAAAACATTCTAGACTTTCCGGTCCTCTACTCTTACATTATCAATGATCTCCTTGCTGCTGATCTTTTCCCCTCTCCAATTCAATCCTCCACAGGAATGTTAAAACAATCTTGCCAAGGTACGGGTCTGACTCCTATCCTGAAAAATCCCTCAGTCCTTCTCTATTGCTTCCAACACAAAATATGCCTTTCTTTAAATTGACACTTAAAGTCCTCTATACTTCAGTTCCTTGCTTCCTTTCTTATTTCATATTACTCCCCTTTATTCACTCTATGACAGACTGGTGTTCTGGCTCTTCCTTTTTTTTAAATTTTTTTTTGGCTCTTCCTTTTTTAACTAATACTGTCTCCTGCTTCACCTATCATATCTTTACTTTTCTTCCTTTTTTTTAAGATTTAAATTTATTTATTTATTATTCCAAATCCATGCAAAGATAATTTCTAATATTCATTTTTTTGGTTAAGATTGTAAGTTTTGCAGTTTTCTCTCTCCCTCCTCTTGACAGTGAGTAATCTTAAACATATATATATATATATATATATATATATCCATATTAGCCATGTTATCTTCACCTTTTTTTTTTTAAGGTTTTTGCAAGGCAAACGGGGTTAAGTATCTTGCCCAAGGCCACACAGCTAGGTAATTATTAAGTGTCTGAGACCAGATTTAAACCCAGGTACTCCTGACTCCAGGGCCGGTGTTTTAGCCACTACGCTACCTAGCCGCCCCTATCTTCACCTTTCTTAAGACTTCTTTTTCAACCTACGACCCTCACATCCTCAAGGGCTAGTGCTATTCTTGCTTCTTCCTCAAATTGCCTATTAGTATATTATGTCTATTTCCCTCCCCACTGCCCAGCAAAGCATATACTCCACAAAAATAGGGACTGTGTCCCTTTTGTAAAACACACACACACATGTATACATTTGTTGTTGGAGAACAACATATAATATGGGACAAGGTCTTACCATATATTGAATTGTACTGAAGACTTCAATAGAATTTGAGGGTTGGGGGCGTGTGTATAGATTGTCTGTGAAGGGGTGTGTGCATATATAGGTATGTGTGTGAGTTATGTCTTTGTGTGTGTGTGTGTGTGTGTGTGTGTATGAATGAGGGAAAGAAATCTTCATGTCAGTCATTTCTGCCCTCCAGACTAGAGTCCAGACCCTGAAGAGTCAAAACTGCTGGGTTCTGCCCTCTCTGGCCTTGGCTTCCTCCTAGCTTTTTTCTGCCTTACTGCTGAGGGTACACTCCCTCCACTTTCTATTTCTTATTCTGACTCTGTACTTAAATCTGTGTGACATTGCCTTTGCAGAGAGCAGGTCTCCTAGTTTGCCATCTGTCCCGTTCCCACTTTGTGCACTGTCTCCTCTAGGCCTAGCATCGTCTATCTACTGTATGGGCACCCCACACTTAGCAGAGGTCTTGGAGTGCTGTTTTCCTTATTTTATTTTAAGCTTTTGCAAGGCAATGGGGTTAAGTGACTTGCCCAAGGTCACACAGCTAGGTAAATATTAAGTGCCTGAGGCTGGATTTGTACTCAAGTCCTCCTGACTCCAGGACCAGTGCTCTATCCACTGTGCCACCTAGCTGCCCCCTATTTTCCTCATTTTAAAGGTACCATTTCAAGACTCTTTCATGTTATAGTCTCCTTTTAAGAATTATGCACCAAAGAAGTCATAGTGAACAGAATACTCTTATTTTACTATTGATAAAAGCTAGTTTGGCTTAATAAGTATACATACCGTACTGCTTGTGAATCTATTCATGTAGACCGTGATGACACCACATTTGCTCCCAGTAAATAGTTGGCAGCTGTCTGGTACCCAAGCACAACTAGTTACCTTAAAAAGTAATACATAAAAATTATTATTTTTAAAAACAATTTCCTATAATTCAACTATTTTTTCTCATAATTGTATTTTTACCCTTGTAGTCTTTCAGTACTCAAGAGTGAGTAAAACGATACCAATTCTGGTAGCATACATATATGCGTATGATAATAAAAGGTAACCCATTTAGCTGGGTTGAGTACCAGTTAGGTCAAAAGATCATAATTTCACTTTCTAGAAGAGGCTTTTTCTGGTCCATCTAGCCATATCCATTCTTTTTTTCCTCCCCCCTCCTAATGCATTTCCTTTGACAAGATTTCCCATTTACTCTGTACATATTTTGTATGAAAGAAATTGTCGGGATTTTATCTCCCTCATTAAAATGTGAGTTCTTTAAAGGTAGGGCCTTTATTATTGCCTTTGTACCTACAGTATTGGACACAGTGCCTGTACAAAGTACATACTTAAAAAATGCTTCCTGACTGACATTACCCTAAATTTATACAGGCACAAATTCTTTTAAATGAAATGGGATGATCTTATTGTGTGCATCTTTGTGGCTAGTTGTTTCAGAGAAACTGAATGAATTTTATCTTAGATTAAATATATCTAATTCACTTAACAACACTTCCACAAAATTGTTATGATGGAAAAATGTGCTAAAGTATGATTTCTGGGAAAAAGTCCTTCGATTTACTACAAATAGCAGTTCCAAGAAATTAATAAGTGATACCACAGGGGAAAGAAAGTTATAAGAATACCTATAGGGGAAAAAGTGCCAGAATTCCTTATGGAATGAAAAAAAATGAAAATAAAAAAAAGTTGTTTTTGAGGTCCCTAAATCCCTGAAGGGCCAACAGTGACACCAGCAGTAGCAGTGACCTAACTATCTTACAAGGTCAGAATTACATGAAATGAGTTGACAACATGCTATCATCAGGAGACTTATCACTAGAAGAAAAAAAAGTGTTGAAAATTCTAGATGAAAAAAGATGTTTATTAATTGTACTCTTATTTGAAGGGAATTAAATATTGGTTTTTCTACAAAAGCAGAATGACAGAAATAAAGACAGTAAACTCAGAGAGAATTTCATAGGACTAATTTAAGATATAATAGTACTATTTGTTTTCAAAGTGCTAAAATGAACAGGGACACATTTAATATTGATTAAGAGAGAGGAAATATTATATTTTGTATATCTTAGAATTTGGAAAAATGGTATGGAAAGTAACCATGGAAAGCATTACTAAAAAAATACCAGATTTGTGGTTTAAATATAAGTGATTTATTTATAAATGCATAAATTGAGGTAGATCATCTGAGAAAAATAAAGCATGAAATATTGAACTATTATTGACAAATAGTATTTGTCATCATTCATTGAGGAGAGACTAAGTATTTGGTTAAGAACCTGTGGCATCACTGACACTGAACAAAGATGTAACAATTATGATGAAAATTCATGGAAAGTTGGTAGAAAATAAGATTTAAAGGATAGAGTAAGAATGGAGACATTTCACTATTGTTAAAATGGTCTATCACCAGCTTTTAGAAATTAAATGAAATAAAATTAATAATTACTGCTCTCAGTGAGTTATTTTAAAAGCATTATATGAAAAAAATTAAATAATTTCATTAAAGTTTTTACTTGGTGCTGTTGAGAACTCTGTATGAAATTCACTGGAGGTTCGCTTTGTTTGCTCTTCAGTCTTAAAATGTTATCTGCATACCCCCAGCTCAAAATGGCAGACCACTGAATGTCAGTACTGTTCATGCTTCTCACACCTTAAACAGAGATAACAAATATCAAACTAACATTGTTTATTTGATTTGGAAGTCATAAGAATTGGCATATACAAAAATCTAAAAATTAACTATCTTAGTACAATAATAACACACTTAAGATAATGAATTGAAGCAGATGAAAGTATTTATATTGGGTCACTTCAAATGCTGTAGGATTTAGACAGGAATTTGGTTCCAAACTACAAAAGTTCATTTTCTTAAGCAATAGTGATAAGATTTTTAAGTATACATTTTTACACAAGCAACAGGAATATGATTTTTACCTCTTATCAGTCTTGGATATGTAATTGCATTTGTCTTTAATGTGAACTAGATAATATATTTTAAATAACCTTCCAAGCATGCCTTCCTAAATAACAAGTATGAATGAGGACAAATATTATTATTATTATTATTTTTTTTAGGTTTTTGTACGGCAAATGGGGTTAAGTGGCTTGCCCTAGACCACACAGCTATTAAGTGTCTGAGGCTAGATTTGAACTACTCCTGACTCCAGGGCCAGTGCTCTATCCACTGCACCACCTAGCTGCCCCGACAAATATTATTAAGACAAAATTAATGTTGTTAGAATGAAAGCAATTACCTGGAAAAGGAATAACTTAATATGCTCAACTACAACTTAATAACCTCAACCACAAAGATTTACTTATCTTTTACCATAGAAATCTACAATAATGATACTACTTAATTCACAACTACTAACTTAAAAATACTGATTATTGGAAAAGCATGAGACCTAATAACTATATAAGATAAAAATTCTTAGCTTCCAATTCCCATAAGTAAATATATTACTTCCTTTTCATAAAAGCTATATTATTCTAAGATTAACTCCCTATAATTAATGGCCAAATGTTTTAGCAAACTTTGAATAGGACCTACATTATCTATTTAAGAATCAGACTGTATGACTAAATGAAATAGCAACATAAATAGGAAGAGTTACTATTCAAGAAAGAAATGAAACATATTGAACTACCACTTTCACTGTCTTTAAACTACTGAAGATACTCCTATTGGATGCATTATTACATGAGACTACTGATTAAACAGAAGATTAAGACTATGATGTTTTTGCTTTCAGACAGAATTAAATGTATACACACACACACACACACACACACACACACACACATATAAAATTCATTATGTACAGATAGGTACCTATGTTATTCCTAGATATTGCTAGGGAAGGACAGATCCCATCACCTCTTGATAACTCAATTTCTCAAAGTCTTTAAGTAGGTAAGAAATAGTTTTGTACAAGAGAAAATGTGTAGGGAAAACATTTATATATAAATATATATATGTTTAGTTCCCCAATACCTAGCTAGTGTCTAGAAAGATGAAGAGTGCTTATCACTTGTGAATTGTCAGCACAGGGATTCTGTCATGTTTTTAACAGGGTCAAATTATTTTTCAGCTGAAGAACTCAAATATAAAATGAAAAAAGCCTTTTAAAAAAATTACCCAGCAACTATTTTTTTTTATCAATAACTCTCCTCTCTGACTTGATTTCAAGGAATTAAATCGGCTGTATGTATTATTACAGGGGTATGGAAGGTCAAGCTAAAAAGAAAATTATTTCCATAAAAATGACAATATCTTCATATTCCTTTCTTTTGTAAATTCCTCATTTACAAATTATAGCTGAAACTTTCTTCTAATTCCTACTCAACATTAAATATTAAAACTGAACAGTTTACCAAAGACTCAGATAAACAGGCTAAAAGTATATTTATGCTAGAAGAGTTTAGATTTTTTGAAGAATTATACAAAGAACAACTTTGCAGGTTGTTTTACCTTGCTCTTTGCTGTATATCATCAGAAGGCAGAATTTTTGGGACAAACCACAGATAGCTTTGGTGGGCAGAGCCTGAAGGGAACCAAATCTTTCTCCATGTGGCTGACTGAAGCAGACAACAGGCATAGGAGCACTTGGGGAACCTACATATTCACCCCATTTTAAGCCTTTTATCCATGATAAAGGACTCTAGAAAGAAGGAAAAGAAGAAATGCAAGAACAGAAAAAATAATTTACTCTCAGATTAAACACTGAACTGTGATATAACACATTTAGAATGTGAATCCTTGAGAAGGGACTGTTTGTATTGTACCTAGCATTGTACCTAGCACAGTAGTCTTTTAATTTTTTTTTTTTTTTTAGGTTTTTGCAAGGCAATGGGGTTAAGTGGCTTGCCCAAGACCACACAGCTAGGTAATTATTAAGTGTCTAAGTCCAGATTTGAACTCAGGTACTCCTGACTCCAGGGCCGGTGCTCTATCCACTTTGCTACCTTAGGTGCACCCACAAGTAATCTTAAATGTAATATATAACAAAAACAAACATGGTATTTTAAAATAGCTGATCTGTATTTTTTATTGGTTTGGGAACTAATGTGAAAAGCTTTAGGTCCTCTTGATAATCATATTTACTGTTTTAGGCACCATAGGTAATATAAAGACAAAATAAATCTGTAATAACTGTCTGTAGGGGGATAGTAAAAAGTTATATAATAAACTAATGTGGAAATATGCAATACTGAAAAATGGAACTCATACAAAGTTACAAAAATACATCTGAACAGAGGAGAAAAAGTTCCCCCAAGAGAAAGTAGATGTTGTTACAAATCAAGATTGGTGGCTTTTTCCTGTATCTACCCATCTGTTTTCTTTAACTTCAGTTTTAATCTTAATTTATCTCTTTTTTAGAGATCCACTAATCTCTTAATACTTTTAAATTTAAATATTAAGCTATAATACCTCCAGACCTTCAGAGTAAAATCTCTCCTATATATTTAAAACTACTTAAAAATTGAAGTGATGAGCAATTTTTCATCTTCCAAAAAAGTTGTCCATGGCAATTTTTTTTTTTAGGTTTTTTTGCAAGGCAAATGGGGTTAAGTGGCTTGCCCAAGGCCACACAGCTAGGTAATTATTAAGTGTTTGAGACCGGATTTGAACCCAGGTACTCCTGACTCCAAGGCCGGTGCTTTATCCACTACGCCACCTAGCCGCCCCCCCCATGGCAATTTTCAATGAAACTTGCTTATATTATTTTCAAAGTGAATTTGAAATAAGCATTACTGAACTAGATCCTATTTGAAACTGCCTTGAATTTTTGGGAGTAGATTCTTTTGTTTTTTTGGGTTACTTAGGAGTTAAGTGTTAAAAGTGCAGATCTAAAATGATATTCTGTTGGCTTGAGATTCTTGATACTTTTTTCAAAACGTTTATATGGTTCAGACTTGACTTTTGCCACCAAGTCCTTTAATGTAAAGTATTACAGACTTTCTATAAAGTACTAAAGGAATTCTTAAAACTCTATATATTAAATTAGAAATATATAAGTGGTTGAAATATAATTATTCCTAACCACTTATATGCATATATTTCTGTAGAATTCTCCCTTAGTTCTTTGCCAAGTTAATATTTTGTTTGATGCAAATCTACAGTCTAAAATAGCAGAACTGATGACAATACAGATAAACTTAAATTGTTCAAATTAACTCATCACCATGCAAAATGGAATAAGGATTTATTATTTAAAAAACAACCAAACATACTGGATAGATAACTTCTTTAACAGGTTCGCGGGTTTCCCTGAAAGCAAGCTGTACAAACAACCCCACAGCAGCAGGAAGTTCTCCTTCAATACTAAGTTTGGATCCGGGCCTGCTTGCGTGAGCTGTGTGAAATAATTGCCGAGGTGTCTGACCATAGGTTTTTATCATTGTTTCTAGTGCTCTTCTCTGAACTGGATCCTCAACTGCTGACACATCCATTCCAAAATATGTCTGAATGGGAAAAGAAGAGAGACAAGTCTTACATAAAACAAAATCAAAGAAAAAAATATTCACATTAAATTTCCAATGTTAGTTTCATTCTTTAGGTGATAGTTTAATCTTTTTTTTTTTTGCAAGGCAGATGGGGTTAAGTGGCTTGCCCAAGGTCACACAGCTAGGTAGTTGTTAAGTGTCTGAGACCGGATATGAACCCAGGTACTCCTGACTCCAAGGCCGGTGTTTTATCCACTACGCCACCTAGCCACCCATCCACTATGCCACCTAGCCGCCCAGGTGATAGTTTAATCTTAAATTAATCATGATCCAAAATTAAAATGCTCTTAATCATTTCATTAATCAGCAATTACCTCAACAAAATCATAAATGATAATTCTGGTTGAGGAATGTTATGTGTAATTTTGGCATTAAAACATTTTTTAAAACATAATTACAGATATGAGTAAAAGGATTTCTTTCCATGTACCAATATTAAAGTCTGAAAAACTCATTGTTTTATTTAATTGTACTGTGCAAAAAAGTAAGTGATATAGTTCAATTAAATGAAGTGCAGGTAGATAACCAATGCAGCTATGAAATGGCATTCTATGGAAGTAATTAATGAAAAATTTGAGTTCTTTAATGTGAAATACTATGAAATTTTGTTTACTGATTTTATGACCTATTATGTTTGATTTATATCTATGTGTTTTAAAGATTAAAGCAGGAGTATAGATATATTAAATACAGATCAAATTCACTTTGAACATATTCTCCTAGCACTATCTAATGCTTAGTATTTTATCTATCTATCTATCTATCTATCTATCTATCTATCTATCTATCTATCTATCGTCTCTCTCTCTATCTGGATATATAGAAATCTATATTTATAAATTAAATATAAATATAGAAATCTATGTAAATTAAATATAAATTTAATTTATAAATTAAATATAAATTTTCTTTGTTCCTAAACAAATTTTTAAAGCAGTTTCAAAAATTAAATGATTATCTAACATCTTACTTTAGAATTAGTAGTCATAAAAGTTTCTATTTAAATCCTATCTTTTATGTTTTTACTTGGCTTATCATGTTTTGAAATTCAAGTCTATCTTGAATATCTACATTAAGCATTTGCTAAAAAAGTGCAGTATGAGAGTTATCATTGAACAGGTAAATTTGATTAGGAAAAGCATTTCATATGGCTCTTTTAGATAATTAATTTTTGGTGAACATTTGAAACAACTGTATATTTTGTGTTAGCCAGATTTTATAGTCTAACAGTCATGGAAAAGACCTACTGAAATGGAAATTAGTTGTATGTTATATTTCAAAAGGACATGAACTTTTCATGTGAAGTGCTATATGAATAACTTCAAAGGCTATAGAGAAGAACTAAATTCAGAGATTATGCTTTTAGAAAGTTTTTGACTTCTGTTTCTGGAAGATAATGTGAGAATTCTTAAATATGTCATCAAAAAAAATTCCAAGTTCTTGATGAGCCAATTTCTGAAAAGCCAACTTTCTCCTTGGAATTCTAACACTAAAACTATAATAAAGACAATTAAAATAAAGAAACAAACATTATTCCTTAAGTAAAAGTTGGTTTTTTAAATAACAAAAAGGTTTAGTTTTATAATTTCAGTATTATTTCTTACTCATATTTTAGCCAGGTTTACTATTAAAAAAGCCATGTTAACCTTGTTTCTATTATTTTGGATAAGCGTATGCGCAAAAGAGATATACAAAAAAGAAAATTAATGATATTTATATTATTAATCTTTGTTGCAGGCATTTGAATACATAAACCATGAAAAAAATCCTTGGTCAAAATCTAAGAAAACACAGTGGCGTTCTTAATTTCTCTCTTTTGGGGATAACTTAAATATTTTAAAGGAATATACTTGATAATTAAAATTTAAAAAAAGAGTCGGCTTTTCTGTAACAGAAACAAATGGCACTTACAGCTGGATGAAAAACATTAATGGCTTGAACAGAAGACTTGCCCTTTTGCTTATACCCAAATACTAAATCAATCCACTGACAAATATTTTGAGACACATGGTCAGACTCCAGAGCCTGGCGATGTATGAGGATAAAAAGACGAGGATCATTACGAGCCCATGGGGGAAGGTTGACATGATTAACTCGTTCACCATTCTGGCGGACCCCAAAATCAAAACCTAAAAAAAGAAAGACGGTTCATTTATAGGAAGACATGTATTATCACATTCATATACTCGATGTCAAGAATCTGAAAATCTACTTCAAGCTTTTCTTCTACTATCCCAAAAAAATAAAACAAAGAAGTTATCTGTGAATAAGAAATATTCAATTTCACTACTGGTTACCCCTTATCCAATATTACATGAATAAATGGCATCATAATGTGTTTGGAGATCTTGTAGCCTTATCCTTTTATTACTTTGCAATCACACTAGAGAACAAAAAGTAAAGAGATATTGCATCAATTTCACCAGTCAGATTTCCAAATGTAGAAAGTACTAGGATAGATATTCAATTGAGAAATATACACTGAATTCTGTTTGAGCTTTGCTATATTTCTGAGTTTATTAATGGTATTTAAAAAAATTCTAAAGCTATTTTCTTGATACTGGATATATTTTTTCAAGAATCACAGTTTCAAAGAAACATTAAATCTTTCTTGTAAAAAAAAAACCCTCATAAAATTTCTGAATTTTCAGGTAAAATATATTATCCAAGTTGTCAACTACTGTACAACTTTGCCCCCAGGGCCTTCTTCAGTGTACCTGCTGTTGTCTTAGGGATCAGACCCAGGTCACCAGCTTTAGGATTCCATTCTTGTCACCATAGCTTCTTTAGTTTCCCAGCCTTATACTACCATCTCCTATCTCCATCCTAGCCTCCCTGAAGCTACCCATGTACCTCTTCTTGTTCCTGGCTGCTGTGAAGTATGTCTCCTAGGACAAGACACTTGACATAATGATAGAGGACCTTCAACAATCTAAATACATGCCTTTCTCAATGGATCTCTCCTCAATGGAATGACTCATTCCTTTATACTCACCGAATCCCAGGGTTTGTGAACCCTAGGCTAGCTGTGCACAAACCGCGTTCCCTACCCTAATTGCTCAGAGACTTACTCCCAACTCCCTCAAGCGTACCCCTTGATGTCCAATTTCAGATCTGTATCCTTCCACTGTGCTCTTTGAAATGCCTGTTCCAGAATCAAATAACTTCCTTCCACCTTTTTTCCTTTTTTCACTTCTACTCTGTGGCATTTCCTAAAACCCAGCTCACTCTTGACAACACTGAATCAACCTTGGGACTCTTTCCTGTACAAGTTGCATTTTTTCATTTATATCTCTTTCCATTCCTCAATTCAATGGAGGACTATTTTTAACATTAGGGAACTCCAATATAGCTATCAATAATCCTTCAGATACTCTTAACTTCTCAGTTCCTTAATTGGCACCCATTCTTCCACTCTACTTCCACTATCCATGGAAATGGCTATACTCTTAATCTTGTCATTTCCCATAAGTGCTCCACTGTCATGTTTATGAATTCCAAAATTCCTTTATTTGATCAAAATTTTTTAATTTTCCATTTTCCCCTCAACCATACAACCCTAAATCTATTTTTTATCCTCCCCTTGAATTCCATCCCTTCCATCCCTCACATCTTTTCTAGGCCAACAGTTCCACATTGGTTACACACTATCCCCTCTATCTCAACCTCTTCCTGAAACAACATAACTCTCTTCCATCCTCTTTTAAATTTCTTTCACCTTTGTCCTATAGCCAGTAACAATTTGCCAACACCCAACCTAGAAATAATCTTACAAAAAAATGTCAATTTGAAATTATTTAATACTTTACCTTCCCGGTTAACCAAGAACTCTGGTAAGTAGAAAAACTCGGGAATTAGTTCTTTTACATCAGTCATGGATTCAAAAGATGACAGACGCCATGTTGTATTTGTAGAATGAAAAGTCCTGTCTGGTATATCAAAACTTTGGTCTATAAAGGAAATCAAGTAATTTAGTTATAATTAAAATTAAAAATTATTGTTTCCACTGGTAATGAATGTGGTTTTACTACTTCAAATAGTTAAAGAAAAATATATTATTCTCAGTCAGTAGTTCAAAAAAAAGGGTGATTAATTTCTCAGCATTAAATATATATCTTTGAAAATGAAATGTTTTAATATAAATGATACTTTGGAAACCCTACATGAATTAGTTTTTAACCTCTATTATGCTGCCTTTATGATGAAAAACTGAGATGAAGATCTAAAACTGTAATTAGGTAAAATCCTGATTCTTTTATCTCTACTTTGAAACAACAGACACTGTGGGATGTTGAAAATTCAAAATTTTAAGTTTTCCTCATAAGACCTCAAATTCTACAGTTATTTCATCCTGATTGTAGATGATAATCAATAATTTCAGTTATCTCACAGTTTATCAACCTTTCCACAGGGGTCAAAATCTATCACAATTTTAATCAAGATAATAATCATGGACAGTATCTTAAAGAAGTAATGATATTAGCTCTATATGACCCAAAATTCCATAATATATTAGATGCCTAAATATGCTTATTTGACTTGCTACGGTTCAATTTATTGTTCTCTATAATAAAACTAATTTCTTGGGAGCAGTTTATTTAAAGTGCAGCCTATTAAATGCTGACAATTAGGTGACACAGTGAATAGAACACCAGACCTAAAATAAGGAAGACTCATCTTCCTGAGTTCAAAGCCAATCTCACTTAGTGGCTATGAAATCCTGGGCAAGTCAGTTAATCCTGCTTGTCTTAAATTTCCTCAATTGTAAAATGAGCTGGAGAAAGAACAGGCATACCATTATAGTATCTTTGCTAAGAAAACCCCAAATGGGATCACAAAGAGTCAGATGTGATTGAAAATGACTGCAAAACAACAATTAAATTCAGTGAACTAAACAGAAGGAAACTTAAAAAGTCAGCATTTTAATTTTCATAAAGACAGTAAAAATTTTCATTATCTACTATCTGGTAGAATTTTTAAAAATCTCTTTTGGTTACCTTTAAATAATATCCCTTGTTATCATTTACTAAATATTAGAGCATAAAAACCTCACAATCAATTGCAGAAAAGCAGAAATTTTAAATACAGCCTTTTCAGATTATAATGCAATAAAAATTGCATGTAATAAGGGGCCATAGAAAAATAAACTAAAAATTAATTGGAATCTAAATAACCTAATTTTAAAGAATGAGTGGATCAAATAACAAAATATAGAATTAACAGTTTCATCCAAGACAATGGTAATGATGAGACAGAATACCAAAATTTGTGGAATGTTGTCAAAGCAGTTTTTAGGAGAAAATCTCTAAATCCTTATATGAATAAAATGGGGAAAGAGGAGATAAATGAATTGGTATGCAACTAAAAGATCTGGGAAAAGAACAAATTAAAAATCCCCAATACCAAATTGGTAGAATTGGAAGAAATTAGTAAAATTGAATGTAAGAAAACTATTGAACTAATAAAACTAAGAAATAGCATTATGAGAAAAAACAATAAAATAGATAAGCCTTTGGTTAATCTGATTAAAAAGAGAAGAAACAAAATTACCTAATATCAAAAATGAAAAGGGTGAACTTACCACCAATGAGGAGGAAATTAAAGCAATAATTCAGAACTATTTTGTCAACAAATATGACAATTTAAGTGAACATTTACAAAAAATATAAACTGCCCACATTAACAGAAGAGTAAAAAAAAATACATAAATAGTCCCATTTCAGAAAAAAAAATTGAACAAGCCATCAATAAACTTCCTAAGGAAAAATCTCCAGGAACAGATGGATTTACAAGTGAATTCTACCAAACATTTAAAGAATAATTAATTCCAATTCTATATAACTTATTTGAAAAATGGTCAAAGAGTTCTGCCACCTAAAACAGGAAAAGTTAAAAACAGAGAAAGAAAATTATAGACCTATCTCCCTGATGAATATAGATGCAAAAATCTTAAATAAAATCTTAGCAAAATGATTACAAGTTATCACTAGGATAAAACATTTTGACCAAGTAGGATTCATCCCAGGAATGCAGGGTTGGTTCAATATTAGGAAAACTGTTAGTATAATCAATTATATCGACAACAAACCTATCAGAAATTATATGATCATATCAATAGATGCTGAAAAAAAACTTTTGACAAAATATAGCACCCATTCCTACTAAAGACACTAAACTAAAGTTAGTATGGAATAAATGGACTGTTCCTTAGAATAATAAACAGTATCTATCTGAAACCATCAACAAGCATTATATTCAATGGGGAGAGGCTAGAGGCATTCCTGATAAGATCAGGGGTGAAACAAGGATGCCCATTATCATCACTACTATTCAATATCATATTAGAAATGTTAGCTTCAGCAATTAGAGAAGAAAAAAAATTAAAGGAATTAGCATTGGGAAGGAAGAGACAAAACTCTCACTCTTTGCAGATGACATGATGGTATGCCTAGAGAATCCCAAGAAATTATCCAAAAAACTACTGGAAACAATTAGCAATTTTAGCAAAGTTGCAGGATATTAAATAAACCCGCATAAATCCTCAACTTTTCTATATATGACTAGCAAGATAGAGCAGAAAGAGCTAGAATGAGAAATCCCATTCAAGGTAACCTCAGACAATATAAAATACCTGGGAGTCTATTTACCAATGCAGACTCAGAAACTTTTTGAAAACAATTATAAAACACTTCTCACACAAATTAAATCAGATTTAAATAACTGGGCAAACATCAACTGTTCATGGATAGGTAAGAGTTTAATAAAATAAAAATGACAATTCTACCAAAACTAAACTACCTTTTTAGTGCCATACCAATCAAAATTCCAAAAAATTACTTTAATTAGTTAGAAAAAGTGGTAAGTAAATTCATATGGAGAAGTGAAAAGTCAAGAATTTTCAGGGATTTAATGAAAAAAAGTGCAAAAGAAGGGGGCTTAGCCCTACCTGATCTAAAATTATATTATAAAGCATCAGTCATCAAAACTTTCTGGTATTGGCTAAGAAACAGAGTGGTGCACCAGTGGAATAGCCTAGGTGCAACAGCAGGAAATGATTATAGCAATCTGCTGTTTGATAAACCAAAGAGTCCAGCTATTGGGATAAAAACTCTCTCTTTGATAAAAACTGCTGGTAAAATTGGAAGTTAGTATGGAAGAAACTTATATTAGACCAACACCTCACACCCTATACCAAGATAATATACAAATGAATACAGGATTTAGACATAAAAAACGATACTATAAGCAAATTAGAAGATCAAGGACTAGTTTACCTGTCAGATCTATGGAAAGGGAAGCAGCTTATCACTAAGGAAGAGATGGAGAACATCACTAAAAACAAACCAAATGATTTTGATTACATTAAATTAAAAAGCTTTTGCACAGACAAAACCACCTAACCAAGATCAAAAGAAATGTAGTAAACTGGGAAACAATCTTTACAACTAATGTTTCTGAGAAGGACTCAAGATTTCTAAAATATACAGAGAACTGAGTCATATTTTTTTTTAAAAGCCATTCCCCAATTGACAAATGGTCAAAGGATACTCAAAGGCAATTTACAGATGAGGAGATCAAAGCAATCCATAGTCATATGAAAATTGCTCTAAATCATTACTTATTAGAGAAATGCAAGCTTCTCTGAGCTACCACCTCACATCTCTAGACTGGCCAATATGACCAGAAAGGATAATGATCATTGTTGGAAGGGTTGTGGGAAATCTGGGACACTAATACATTTTTGGTGGAGCTGTGAACTCATCCAACCTTTCTGGAGAGAAATTTGGAACTATGCCTAAAAGGCAACAAAAATGTGCATAGCCTTTGATCCAACAATACCACTACTGGGTCTATACCCTGAAGAGATCATGAAAAAGGGTAAAAACATCACTCGCACAAAAATATTCATGGCAGCCCTGTTTGTGGTGGCAAAGAATTGGAAATTAAATAAATGTCCTTCAATTGAGGAATGGCTAAGCAAACTGTGGTATATGTATGTCACGGAACACTATTATTCCATTAGAAAACAGGAGGGATGGGAATTCAGGGAAGCCTGGAGGGATTTGCATGAACTGATGCTGAGTGAGATGAGCAGAACCAGAAAAACACTGTAGACTCTAACAGCAACATGGGGGTGATGATCAACCTTAATGGACTTGCTCATTCCATCAGGGCAACAACCAGGGACAATTTGGGGCTCTCTGCAATGGAGAATACCAACTGTATCCAGAGAAACAACTGTGGAGTTTGAACAAAGACCAAGGATGATTACCTTTAATTCAGAAAAAAAAATGAGCCTGTTCTTTCTATCTCTTATACTTTATATTTCTTCCTTAAGGATATGATTTCTCTCTCATCATACTCAATTTGGATCAATGTATACCATGGAAACAATGTAAAGACTGCCAAATTGCCTTCTGTGGGGGTGGGGGGAGGGAAGTAAGATTAGGGAAAAATTGTGAAACTCAAAATAAATAAAATCTTTAACAAAAAAAGAGTTCTGCCAAATTCCTTTTATGGTATCAGTATGGTACTGATACCAAAATCAGGAAGAGCCAAAACAGACAAAGAAATTACAGATCAATCTCCTAATGAACATTGATGTAAAAATTATAAATAAAAATTTAGCAGAGATTATAGCAAGTTATGATGAGGAGAGTACAGTATAATCAGGCAGGATTTATAGGGATATATACAGATGGCTCAATATTAGGAAAACAGCATTGAATGACCATATCAATGACAAAATTAATAGAAATCACACGATTATCTTAATAGATGTTGGGAAAAACCTTTGACAAATACAGCACCTATTCCTATAAAAAACACTAGAGAACATAAGAATAAATGGAGTTTTCTTTAAAATGATAAGTTGTACTATCAGCACTAAAAACTATCAGCAAGTATTATAGATAATGGGGATAAACTAGAAATATTCTCAGTAAGATTAGGGGTGAAACAAAAGATGCTCATTATCAACACTATTATTCAATATTGTATTAGAAATGTTATCTTTAGCAATAGGAAAAGAAAAAGAAATTGAAGGAATTAGAATAAGCAATGAGAAAACCAAACTCTCACTGTGTAGATATGCTTAAGAGAACCCTAGAAAATCAATTTAAAACTATTTGAAATAATTAACAATTTTAGCAAAATGGCAGGATATAAAATAAATCCATCAACATTTTCATATATTACCAATAAAGTCCAACCAACAGCAAGAGATAGAGAAATTCCATTTAATGTAACTGTAGAAAACAAAATCCTTGGGAATCCACCTCCCAAGACATATGCAGAAACTTTATGAACACAGTTGCAAAATACTTTTCACACAAAGTCAGATCTAAACAACTGGAAAATGATATATCAAGTTGCTCATAAGAAGGCTAAGCTAATTTTAGAAAAATGATAATTCTATCTAAAATAGATTATTCAGTGCCATACTAATAACACCTCCAAAAATTATTTTACTAGATTTAGAGAAAAATAGCAACAAAATTTGTCGGGAGACAATGGGTGAAAAATATCAATGGAATTAATGAAAAAAACCTATATTATAAAGTGGCAGTCATAAAAGCTGTCTGATAGTGGCTAAGAAATACAGAAATGAATTAGAGAAATAGATTAAGAATGAAAGGAACAGTAATAAGTGACTATAGTAATCTACTGTTTGATAAACCCAAAGACTCCAACTTCTGGGATAAGTATTCACTAACTGACAAAAACTGCTGAGAAAACTGGAAAATAGTGTGGCAAAAACTAGGCACAGACCCACATCTCACAACCTATACCAAGAAAAGGTTGAAATAGGTACAGGATTCAAGATGCTTGATACCATAAGCCAATTAAGAGAATAAGGAATAGTCTATGTGTCAGATCTATGGAGTTTATGACCAAATGAGAGATAGAGAACAATATGAATTGCAAAATGGATAATTTCAACTACATTAAATTAAAAAAGGTTTTGCACAAATAAAAACAATGTAACTAAGATTAGAAAGAATGCAGAAAGCTGGGAAACAATTATCAAAGCAAGTGTTTTTGAGAAAGGATTCATTTCTAAGATATATTTGTGTATATATATATATATATATATATATATATACACACATATATATATGTATATGAAGAGAGAGAGAACTGAGTCAAATTTATCTATACTCATGAAAAAATGCTCCAAATCATTATTGATGAGAGAAATGAAAATTAAAACTAAGGAAGCAATTCACACTTATCTGATTGGTTAAAATGACAAAAAAAAAAAAGGAAAATGATCAATGTTTGAAAGACTGTGGGAAAACTGGGCCACTAATGTACCTGTTGGTAGAGTTATAATAAACTAATCCAACAATTCTGGAGAGCAATTTGGAATGAGATCCAAAGGGCAATAAAACTGCATATTTTTTGATTTAGCAATACAAGTACTGGGTCTGTATCCCAAAGAGGCTATTAAAAAAAGGGTAAAAAATCCCACACGTTCAAAAATATTTATAGCAGCTCTTTTTGTGGAGGAAAAGAATTGGAAATTGAGAGAAATGTATAACTTAAAAGTTTGCAAAAGGGTGAATGTTGAAAACTATCTTTGCATGTAATTGAAAATAATGAAATGAATTTTTAAAAATTAAAAATAAAATTCATTTGCTGACTTACTTAATAAGGATCTGTAACTCAAATGAATATGATTAAAAAAGATTTAATACTGTCATTGTTTCCCTTAACATCCAATTATAACTTGTTTTAATAATTATTAAAACAAGTTGTAATTGGACATGGGATGTAAAAGCTATCATAAAATTTCTCAAAGCCTATTTGTATTCAATTTATAAGTTGAATATTATTCAATTTATAAATAGCTCTAAAATGGTAAAAACCAGACAGTGGCAGGACATTAAAGGAAGACATTTTTAAACATAAGGACAAATTTTCTAATAATAAGAGCTGTTTAAACATTGGATGGGTTACTTGCCTGTGAAATAATAAGTTCCTCATAGGACTGGAATTTAGAATTGGAAACATCAGAAATCATCTAATCCAACCAAATCTTTTTTCTACAGGTGAAGTTACTAAGGCTTGGAGGATTAAAAGTGACCTGCTCAAAGTCTTATTTTAATACTAAATCTCAAAATGATGAATTTTCTCACTTCATTTCCATTCTTTATCTTATATGTACATGAAAAGTCAGAAAATCAAAGCTTGTTAGGATAATATTATTGCACTGGGAGAGAGGTTGGATGACCTCTGAAGTCTCTTTCAACTCCCAAGATTCTGTAATTTTTTTCTCTCATTTGGTTGAATAATTAAGAATTAATGAATATTTTTTTTTTTGTCAAACCAATCAGTTACTTGAATATCTAGAAACTATTTGAAACTTGCATTTCATTTTAATCTTATCTTTGGGGGTTGTACATGTGCAGAAACACTTTTGGTTTCATAATACTGGTGTCCCCAAATCCTGAACTCATCTTAGATGGGTTTTAAGATGATCACATGCCCTATATTCTGTTTTATACTTACAATGTTATATAGTTCCAGAATAACTGCCACAGAAACGTAATTCTAAAAAAGTATAATTAATTTGATAATCCCCTGAGTCTACACCACTTCTAAGTTAGCTTCTATATGTAAGCCTAAATAATCAATCAAAATTTCATATTCCAAAATACCTCACTGTGTTGTACAGGTGAGCCAGTACAGTGAAAATTCTGGCACTCTTTAAAAAATTTTGCAACACAGTAGAATGGGTTAGAATTCTTCTGGAAAAGCAATAGTGGTTTGAGAAGTGACCCTGGGTTCAAAAAAAGGATGTTGTCAGAAGGCAGGTTCTGGAACAATCTAACATATTATAAAGATTAGTTGGTGGACTACTACATGACAAATTCTTTAGTTATGGCAACAACTCATGAAATAAAAGAAAATATTACTGTGTGGCCTTGGGCAATTTAATAGCTGAACTCTAAATTTAAGATTTTTGTTTAATATATAAAAGTAATGAATCAAATTTATATGGATATTTTTACTGAAAATGTAAACAGCTAAACAAAAAGATAATTACATTTTTCTTGAAGAAAGAGATAAAAGAGATGGTTTTGTCAAAAGCCCAAATACAAAAAAAAGAAATACTGTTAAGATTTCCTTAGCAAAGATCCTGATAAAATATAAGCAAAATTCTGAAAATAACTTGCTTTTGCACCAGCATTTATTACAGTAGATAAAGAAGTAAAAAATTCTACAAAGAAATTTAAAATTCAAATCAAATCAACATAGACATAGACACTTGGTTACTTCAAAATGAAGTAAGGTAAAGGAGAAATAATAAAAGATGGGTTGGAAAATCTGATTCAGGATTAAGAAATGAAAAAAAGGAAAAGATTTGGTTCAGAGAAGATTAGTATCTATGTTTCCTTAATACTTTTTTCAAGAAGAGCATGAGACATGGTGAGCAATGAACAATATTACAAAAATTATATTTCCTTTGAAAAGGCAAAAATGACAATTGATGTGAATGTCATTTTGATATGAGTTATTTCAGAGCAGTCAGATGATCAGTTAATAGAACAAAGATTATCATAAATATGAGATAAAAGATAAAAAATAATTAAAGGACAATAATGAAGAAGGCAAAGAGGGCAATGCAAAATATCATAATACCTTCAATCCAAACCATTCAGGCAAACTATTAACTATATAAAAATAACAAGGAATATGGACAAAGGAAAAACCATTGACTTTATGATAATTTCATTCAAACATTTAACTGATAGAAAGTCAAAAAAAAGAAATATTATCCAAAAACATGCCCAGTAACTTGGAAAAATACTCAAGTTTACTAAGCTGTGCATACTCTTCCTATGATTTCGCCATTACAATTTCAAAGAAAGAGAGGAAAAACACCCAAAAGGTTAAAAATATTTTTAATTGTAAGAAAGAACTCTAGAAATAAAGAGGGGTGCCCATCAATTGAAAAATGGGTGAACAGAGAAATATACTGCTACATCATAAAAATGATGACTATGAAGGATTCAGAGAAACTCAAGAGGCACTCCATGAAATGATACAGATAAAATTAAAAAAGCAAAACAAAACTAGGAGAAAAATGTATTCAGTGATCAGAATAATGTAAAGGAAACCAACTCCCAAAACTCTAATAAATATAGTGACCAACTGATGCCTAAGTAAATCTACTCTTTGACAGAATGATGGTGGAGTAAAGGTTCAGAATGAGACATATTTTTCAGACATGGCCAGTGTGTTGCTTTATCTGTATCATTTCATGCAATTCTGCCCAAGTTTCTAAAGTTAAAACATTTTTTATATGATTATAGATAACTTTGATTCATTCTTGGCTAGTATTTTTATAAATATGATGCAATTCTTTAAATGTTTGAGAAATGAGGCATTTATAAGAGAAATTTGCTTCAAAACTTTATCAGTTTTTAAATTTTATTTATTTAGTTTTGGTTTATTTATTTTATATTATTACAATAATCTTGTTGTGAAAGTAAACATAAACTCCCCCCCCCCCCCAGGGAAAGATGAGAAACCCCAAGAATAGTGAGAGAGAAAAAAAATGTACTTCAATCTGTGTTCAGATTCCAATGGTTCTATCTCGGGGATGAGTTGTCTTCTTTATCATAATTCCACCAGGAATACAAACAGTTCAACATCATTAAGTTTCTCATAATTAGACCTTATCTGCCCTCTGTATTGTTCACCTGAGTCCAGCTCTGGTCATTTCAAAAGTTAAGTCCCCCATTTCATTGAAAGTCCACCTTTTCCCTTGAAAGAGGAAGTTCAGTTTTGCTGGATGGTTGATTCCTTCTTGTAAATCAAGATCTTTTGCCTTCCGGAATATTATATTACAAGTCCTACAAGCCCTTAATGTAGATGCTGTCAGATCCTGTGTAATCCTGACTATAGAGCCACAGTATTGAATTGTTTGGTTCTGGTAGCTTTTAATATTTTCTCTTTGACTTGGGAGTTTGGGAATTTGGCTATATTTGGAGTTTTCTTTTGGAATCTCTTTCAGGAGGTGATTGGTGAATTCCCTCAATTTCTATTTTACCCTCTGCTTTTAGGGTCTCAGGGCAATTTCCTGTTTGTGACTTTCAGGTATCCCAATAATTTTTAAATTGAGATATTTCACATTTTCTTCTAATCTTTGCTTTTTTTGGGTATAGTTTTTATTTCTTCCTGATTTCTTGCAAAGTCATCAGCTTCCTTTAGTTCCATTCTACATTTGAAGAATTTATTTTCTTCCGAGAGCTTTTTTATCTCCTTTTCCAGCTGGTTAATGCTGCTTTTTAAGGCATTCTCCTCATTGTGTTGCTTTTTTCCATTTGGTCTAAACTGGTTTTTAATATATTGTTTTCTTCAGTCGTTTTTTGTATTTCTTTCACCAAGCTCTTGATTTGGTTTTCATGATTTATCTGCATCACTTTTATTTCTCCTCCAAATTTTTCCTCTACTTTCTTTAATTGCTTTTCAAAGTCTTTTTTGAGCTCATCCATAGCCTGAGCCCATTTTCTATTTCTCTTGGATTTCTCTGGATACAGAAGCTTTGATTTTGTCATCATCTGAGTATGTATTTTGATCTTTCATGGGACCAAAGTAATTTTCTATGGTCAGATTCTTCTTTTTTCTGTTGTTTGCTCATTTCCTTAGCCTATGACTGCACTTCCAAGGATTTGGGGGGTTTAGGGATACCCCACAGGGACTTAATTCCTCCACGGTCTTTTGAGAAGCTCTGACTACTTTCTTGCCTGTGTTCAGGCCCTCCCCTCTGCCCTAGAGCTGTGAGGAGGGTCCCTGCTTGGCTATGGTACTGTTGTGGGGCCCAGACTGCGACCTGGATCTGAGTGTGGGCAAACAGTAGAGGCCTGCCCCAGGGCTCTGCCATCTTCCCCAACCCTCTTTTCATCTATGGGCTGAGAGTTCTGTAAGTGCTGGGTGGCTCTGCTGACTCCCATTGCAGGTTCTCACCACAGGGCTGCTCTGAGGCTGGCGCTCTGCTCTGCACTCACTCTAGTGTGGCAGAGTTCTCTCACCATTCCTTCAGGCTGACCCTGGTGATCCCTGGGCCAAGAGGTTTGGAAACCACCCCTTCTGTCATGGACCCAGGTGCCCAGCCTGGCTGCGCTGTGACTCTACAACCCCGATCCTGGTGAAAGACCTTTCCTGCAGAACTTCTAAGTTGTCTTGGACTGGGAAATTGTCTTTCTGTGGGTTCTGCCCCTCTAAATTTTGGCTAGAGTCATAATTTGACGGTTTTTGGTGTTTTTGGGGGAACGAGTTTATGGGAATTCCTGCCTTCACACCACCATCTTGGCTCTGCCCCCACAAATAGTTATTGTTAACTGTACTTCCTCTATCATATTCCCTTTTTCCACTTCTCCTTTAGGGCCCATTTATTCTCTTCTTTCATCATATCTCTTCTTTTACCCTATCCCTTCTCAAAGCAATTTGTTGCTGGCTACCCCTTAACCTAATCTGTCTTTCCTTCCCCCTTTACACTCCACCCTCCCATTTTCTTATTTGACCTTTCCCTCTGACTTTCCTGAATAGTAAAATAAGATTTCTATACTCAATTAAATTTTCATATTGTTCCCTCTCTGAGCCAATTATGATAAGCGTAAGGTTCATTCACTTCTTCCTCTACACTGTAAGAATCCTCTTTTATGAGATAATTTATCTCATTCCAATTCTTCTTCCCCCCCCCAGTACATTCCTCACTTCTTAATTTTATTTTTTTAAAGATATTAACCCTTCATATTCAGCTCACATCTGTGATTTTGCATTACCATTACTTATGATTTTCCTTTCCTGGTTACCTTTTAATGCTTCTCTTGAGTCTTGTATTTGAAAATCAAAATTTCAGTTCAGTTCTGATCTTTCATCAACAAAGTTTGAAAGTTCCCTATTTCATTCTATCTTTTCCCCTGAAAGACTAATTATGTTCAATTTTGCTGGACAATTGGTTCTTGGTTACAATCCAAATTCTTTTGCTTTCCAGAATATCATATTTCAAATCCTCTGATCCTTTAATGTAGAAGCTGCTAAATCTGGTATTATCCTTGTTTCTTTCTGGCTGCTTCCAATATTTTCCCCATGATGTGGAAGATGTGGAATTTGGCTATTATTATATTCCTGGGAGTTTTCATTTTGAGATCTCTTTAAGGTGGTGTTCTTTCAATTTCTATTTTACCCTCTGATTTTAGAATATCAGGACAAGTTTTCTTGATAATTTCTTGAAAGATGGTGTCCTCATTCTTTTTTTTTTTGATCATAGGTTAATTAATTAATAGGTTAAATTATCTCTCCTGGATCTATTTTCCAGGTCATTTGTTTTTCCAGAGATATTTCACATTGTATTCTAGTTTTTATTCTTTTGGTGTTGTTTTATTGTTTCTCGATTTCTTATATCATCATTAGCTTCCATTTACTCAATTGTAATTTTTAGGGAATGTTTTCTTCATTGAGCTTTTGGATCTCCTTTTCCATTTGGCCAATTTTTTTTAAATTTTTGCAAGGCAATGGGGTTAAGTGGCTTGCCCAAGGCCACACAGCTAGGTAATTATTAAGTGTCTGAAGCTGGATTTGAACTCAGGTACTCTTGACTCCAGGGCCGGTGCTCTATCCACTGCGCCACCTAGCCACCCCATTTGGCCAATTTTTAAAGGAATTTTTTTATTTGGTAAAGTTTTGTGCCTTTTTTTCTATTTGGCCAGTTCTGTTTTTGTACTTCTTTTACCATTTGGCCTGTTTTTTAAGATGTTATTTTCTTCAGAATTTTTTTTGTGATTCATTTCTCAGGATTTTCTCGCATTGCTCTCATTTTCAGTTTTTTTCTCTACATCTTTACTTGATTTTCAAAGTCCTTTTTGATTTCTTCCATGGACTGAGACCAATTCATATTTTTCTTGGAGGCTTTGGATGTAGGAGATTTGACTTTGCTATCTTCTTCAGAATGTGCGTTTTGACATTCCTTGGCAACTTGTATATTTTACTAGGGTCAGATTTTTTTCCTTTCGTTTGCTCATTTTCCCAGTCTATTACTCGATATTTCAATCTTTGTGAAATTAAGGCTCTGCTTCCAGGATAGGGGATAAATTGTCCCAAACTGCAAAGATTTTGTGCAGTTGTTTTCAGAGATATTCTAGGAAACTCTAAGTTTTCAGTTCTTCTATGGGGTATGACCTAAGGAGAGCTGTGTTTGCTACTCTCCTGGTCTGTGGTCTGGTCTGTGAGTGACCACAAGTACTCTTTTCTACCCTGGAACTGTAATTGCAAGCTCTGAACCTCTTCCACCTAAGACTGCTACTCAGGACTGCAACTTGGATCTGAGTATGGGCAAAGGAACAGAGTCTTGCCTCAGTGATGGTAAAGAGACCTCTGGAATCTCCTTGTGCCAGCTGCTGATTCAGTTACCCAGAGGCCTGTTCCTGGTACACTGGGGCCCTGCCTCTACTGATACAATTGGCACTGGATTACAGATATCTTTTCAGCTGACCTTCTAAGCCATCTTTGGCATCTGTGGGCCAAGAGGTCTGGAAGCTGCTGCTGCTGCCACTGATTCAGTTGCTATGGGCCTGCTGTTGCTTTGCTGAGGCCAGATCTGCACTGGACTGCACTTCTCTTGTACTCTGTCCACGACTTTCTTGCCTACCCTATAAACTGTCTTGGGTTGAAAAATCGTTTCCTTGTGTCCTTTTGTGGGTTTTGCCTCTCCAAAATTCGTGTAGAGTCATAATTTAAAGGTCTTTGAAGGATTTGGGGGGGGGGGAAACTAAGGTGAATACCTGCCTTTATTTTGCCGTCTTGGCTCTGCCTCTTCTTTATAAATTGAAATTGAAGATTATTATTATTATTATCATAAGTTGAAGGTTATTAAGTTAAAATTTAAAATATATCTAGATAGATGTTTTCTTTGCCAAGCAAAAAGACACTTGGGTCACATCGATTTAGAATGTAAACTAATTTGCAAAACATGATGAATATCGTCTTATAAAACAGTGGGCTATGGAAAAGGTAAAATTTTTAGAAAGTTTGACAAGATACTGAACTAAGTCAGATTATAATAAATGTATTTATGGAAATTGGTAGGAAAAAATATGAAAAATTTATTCCAGTATTTCTATAGTAATCTCTTATCATCAATGACAATGGAACATCTATATTTAAACTTAAAATACCTCTATATGCAATGTGAAATCTGAGGAAGTAGACATGCCATTTAAAAAGATGAAGGTAGGAGAGCAACTACAACAGACTAAGTATATATAGAAGAACTTCATGTTTGAAAAGATATGATTTTGAAAGAGTATTTTTCAAAATATTTGAATGAGGAGAAAATACCCCCTTAAAAGGGAGGAAAAATTATGCAGCATAATAAAACCAAGACAAAAAGATCCATTATTGACCACACTTTTCTCATCTCTACAAAATCTTTTTGTAAATGATTTATACATATATTAAGGATATCTTTGATGAAAAAGTAAAAAAGAGAATAAGATTTCTCAAGTAATTTTCCACAGTAGACCACAGTTTCTTAAACAACTAATTCAAAGTTGCGGAGAACACAAAATTCTGCTTTTACTGCCTCTTAATTATAAGAAGGCATTTGGAGGCAGCTAGGTGGTACAGTAGATACAGGCGCCGGTCCTGGAGTCAGGAGGACCTGAGTTCCAATCGGCCACAGACACTTAATAATTACCTAGCTGTGAGATCTTGGGCAAATCACTTAACCCCAATGCCTTGCAAAAAAAAAAAAGGCGGCATTTGAGGAGCAATGGCAAAACACAACCTTCTACTAGTTTTCTTCAATAAAATGTCTCAAGATCATTCTTTAATAAATAAAACTATAGATAACTTTACAAAGTTTTATTTATTTAAGGCAATGGGGCATAGCACTTTCACAAAAACTGACCATGTATTAAGGTATTAAAAACTTCACAAAGGCAGAAAAAATGTTAATATATCTTTTATGGACCACAATTCAACAAATATTATACTTAATAAAACATTACTGAAGAAAAGATTAAAATAAATTTGGGACTAAATTCTAAAGAATGACTAGGTTGACTACTAGGTCTGTATCCCAAAGAGATCATAAAATAGGGAAAAGGAACATGTACAAAAATATTTATAGTAGCTCTTTTAGTAGTGGCAAAGAATTGGAAATTAAAGGAATGCCATCAACTGGGGAATGGCTGAATAAAATGTGGTATATGAATGATATGGAATACTACTATCTTTAAGAAATCATGAACAGATGGATTTCAGGAAGACCTGGAAAAACTTATATGAACTGATGGTGAGCAGAACCAGAAGAACACTGTACATAATAACAGCAATATTGTATGATGGTCAACTATGATAGATTTATCTACTTTCAGCGGTTCAGTGAGCAAAGATAATTTTAAATGATTTGTGATGAAAAATGCCATCCATATTCAAACAATGGATGCAGATCCAAGCATATTATTTTCATTTTTTAAATTTTTTCTCTTTCTCATGTTTTTCCTCTTTTGTTCTGATTCTTACAAAAAAATGTCGAAAATGATAAAAAAGAATGACTAGGTTGAATAAATTCTACAATCAATGATTTCATTAAACTTCATAATACTGATGAGATAACATGTCAACATTTTTTCAATTGTTGTCAAAGTGGTAGTTAGAGGAAATTTTATATCTCTAAACACTTAAATCAATAAAAAAGCTAAAGAGATCAGTCAATGGGGCATGCAAGTCAAAAACTACAAAACCCCAAATTAAAAATCTCCAATCAAACATCAACATAGAAATCCTGAAACTCCAAGAAGAGAGTTAACATAATTGGACCCCCCCCCAATTAAATTAATAAATAAAACTAGAAGCTATTTTTTTGGGAGGGGGGAGGGATTAACCATTAGTTAATTTGATTATTAAAAAAAGAAAATTTCTTTGACCCAGAATTACCAATATCACATTACCAATGCTAAAAATTAAAAAAGGTGAATCACAAGCATTGATGAGAATCCATATTGCCCAATTATATGCCAATAAAACTGACAAAGTGGAATTTATTAATATATATAATATAAAATGCCCATTTTAATAAAACTAAAAATAGAGAACTTAAAAAGACCAAAATTCCTAATGAATGTTGTAAATGTAAATATTCTAAATAAAATAATTACCAATGAAACTACAAGACTAAGTTTCAATCATATTAAGAATGCAGGCTACTTCAGAATTAGTGAAATCAAAAATATAATTAGCCATATCAACAGCTACAATATCAATAAATGTAGAAAAAGCTTTTGACAAGAAAAAAAATCAATCAAGTAAACATATGAATATCTTTTGCCTTAATGGTACCATTATGTACCTTTTACCTTTTATGTACCTATGTACCTTTAAAAAATAGTAACCAGAAAAATTACCTTGATAGGCTAAAAACATTTTTGTAAAAGGAGGCATTCTAACCAGGAAGTGAAGCACAGTTCCACTGTTTGAATAATGTGATCCATAGTGGTAAGGTTGCACAGGAGGCATTGGGTCATCTTCTCGAGCCCCTTTGCGATATTCTTCTTCCAAATACTAAGATTGAAAGAAAAGAAGGCAGAAAATGTGGCATGTGAATGCTGTCTCTGGATAAAAAAGTAAGTCAGGGTGCGAGGGTGCGAGGGTGTGTGTGTGTGTGTGTGTGTGTGTGTTCTCTAACCCTTCTAACCTCCCTTTTTAGAACTTTTCTCAGCATACATTCCCCAATTGTCCCAGGACTACCCTTCACACTCTCTAGGATATCCTACGCTTCCATTTGCAAATACTGTCCATGTTCGGTATTTTTCTGACTCTTCTTCTCTCTCAAAACTTACTTATTCTACATCCCCTTTTCTTCCCGTTCCTCCCAAAGCTTTCCTTTATAGAGGGAAGAAACTGGACTTCCACCTCACTCCACTTTCCAATTGCAGCTCAGCTTGATTTCAACTCCATAGAACAAGATGCTAGGTATCTCTGGGTTTTCCCCTCTTCCCTGCACTTTCCAGTTTCCTTTTGTGTATTGCATTTCCCTATCAGATTGCAAGCACCTTTTTTTTAAGGTATTTTTTGCAATGGGGTTAAGTGGCTTGCCCAAGGCCACACAGCTAGGTAATTATTAGGTGTCTGAAGACAGATCTGAACTCAGGTATCCCTGACTGCAGGGCTGGTGCTCTATCCACTGTACCACCTAGCCTCCCCTAAGCAACTTTTAAAAAAAACTTAGAATGTATTCCCAATACTTAGCAAAGCCTAGCATATAGCTTGTGCTTAATAAATGTTTACTGAATTGAAATTGTATTAGAAAGCAATCTAATAAATTTATTCCTTCTAAGAGGCTAATTATTTGTAATATAGTAATGTGTTAACCCTAACAGGAATTAATTGGGAGAAAGGCGTGAAATAGTAGAAAATGAATGAAGGGGATGATTTAATTTATTTTTTTACTGTAACCCTATTTCTAATCTTTCTGAATATCTTTTAACTAGGGATATACTTTAATAGAATAGTTTACCCTCATCACATTATCAGTGTAAGGTATGTGATTAGAGGGGTTTTTCAGAAATACATATATGTATACATAGAAATATACATAATATACACATTAATACATTTTCTAGTTTTCTTATACATCTGCAACATATTACAGCTGCATTGTGATTTGAAGAATGGATAGTAACTTGCTGCTACTGCTTTCGGCCCCTGTAGATATGGCATTTTTTTTTTGGTTTTTTAATGCCTATCACTTCTCTTATATCTTATGGATACTTCTAGTCTGTCTCTAATAAAGAAAACAGGTAGGCTGATTGTAAACTGAAAAGAACTGCCTCTCCCATTGCTCTGCTTGACCCTGGCAGATGGAAACTGTAGCCTCATATGAATAGAGCATTACTTTTTTTTTGTTTTTTTTTTGTTTTTTTTTGCAAGGCAATTGGGGTTAAGTGGCTTGCCCAAGGCCACACAGCTAGGTAATTATTAAGTGTCTGAGACTGGATTTGAACCCAGGTACTCCTGACTCCAGGGCCAGTGCTTTATCCATTGCCACCTAGCTGCCCCTGAGCATTACTTTCTTAATCACTCATATACATATGCCACAATGAGATGCAATAGATGGCTGAAAAATCTTTTTGGAATTTTAAGTAGATTCATTCTTCCAAGACTTTATTTAATTCCCTAATTTTAAAATTTAATTATGATAATTCTCCATATAATACATCACCATAATAGGCTATGGTTGAAGAGAAAATGTGTATTCAGAAATATAGGAGGATGTTTCAGGTTATTATAAGGCATACATATATACATCTATATAATCATATAAATAGAAATGTCTATATTTATACACACACATATATATACACACACAGTACAAATACAAAGTTATGTGTAAACATCCTTACATTAATATATATTAATAAATAATTTTCAGGACTATATATAACAAGGCAAATCGTTATCTATTTCTCCCTAGTTTAGTTTCCTTGGTGAATTTTAGAGATTAAAGTGACTCATATTTGAGTATAACAACTATGCAAAAACATTCAATTGGTATCACAAGAAATATATCTTCTTCACTGTATTTTTTTTTTAGGTTTTTGCAAGGCAAATGGGGTTAAGTGGCTTGCCCAAGGCCACACAGATAGGTAATTATTAAGTGTCTGAGACTGGATTTGAACCCAGGTACTCCTGACTCCAGGGCTGGTGCTTTATCCACTGCACCACCTAGCCGCCCCTACTGTATATTTTTTGATAACTGAAATATTTCAATTCAATACAGCATATTATAAAAAGTCTGATGAAATCAGAAGAAAAACATTTGTACATAAAATAAATTTAAATGCTTAAGTCTATAGCACAACATTGTATTTCTCAAACTCAGAGAAGATATTTATAAATTGTAATGTAATTTTAACCAAAGACTCACCTTATAGGTATCCACATAACGATCTTCTTTTTCTTTATATTGAACAGCTATAGGTTTGGATAAATTTCTATAATGAAATGGAGAAAATAATTTGAATACATTTTAATTATCCATTAACTTCCCACAAAATCCTGAACATAGTTAATTCTCAGTAAATACTTTGGAAGTAAGAACTTATCTTGTTTATTATTTAGACACAAAGGTTCTTAGAGGCAGAACTAATTTATGTGGTATATAAATTAATTTTTCCAAATAAATTTATTTTAGAAAATATGAATGTAGGCATTTTCTATTTGGAATACAGGCAAGTTAATAATTATTGGTACTTGTCATATAAAATGACCATCAGTTTCTAATGCCTATTGACAACTCTTGGTCAAAATCTCCAGTGCTCTATTTTGATACTTTCCTACTGATTTTTTTTTTAGGTTTTTTTGCAAGGCAATGGGGGTTAAGTGGCTTGCCCAAGGCCACACAGCCAGGCAATTATTAAGTGTCTGAGGCCAGATTTGAACTCAGGTACTCCTGACCCCAGGGCCAGTGTTCTTATCCACTGCGCCACCTAGCCGCCCCTTTTCCTACTGATTTTTGCAGAATTCCCTTTGACAGGAAGACTTCCACAATTAATTCTGTCTAGGCTTTTCTAATTTATTTTGCTTTTATTATTTATTCCATATTATTAGCACTTGATTATATGTGGATTTATTTTCCTGTTATATTTAGTACTTTTAAAAAATCAATACCATCTTCCTCACTATTTTTCATATATATATATCCCAACTGTCTAACTAGACTAACTAGTAGGCCCTTGCCAGTTTGGGGCCATGTGTTGACCTGTTTTGTATTCCAGAGAATCTAGCAAAGGATAGGGACTTGTTTATTTGTATTTATATTGTGATAACATTCTATAACTACTTTAAAATGTGTAAGAAAAAAGGGAAGAAAATTAAAGTCTATGATTGAAAAATGTGTGTGTTACATGGGAGGAAGAAGTGTAATGGCAGAAAAATGAATGAAGGGGATGATTTAATTTTTTTATTATAACCCTATTTGTAATCTTTCTCAATAATATCTTTTAAGTAGGGATATACATATTGTAATAGAATATTTTACCCTCATCAAAGAACATAAATTCCTTTCAATTTTACAAAGTCTAAATACCTGAACAAAATATATGCAAAGTTCAAATCTCTATGATTAAACTATGAAAAATTAAAATAATCATAATATTTGGAGATAAAGAGGACTTCTAAAATTTTAAGTGACAAAGATTCTTAAGTGACTCAGAGACAGCTCAAGGTAATAGAGTGTGCTGGACTTGCTAATCCAATCCTACTTCTGATATTTAGCATTGTGTGACCCTTTGCAAGTTGCTTCATTTGAGCCTTACTTTCCTCATTTATATAATGAAGGGTCTGGCTTCTATAACTTATGAAACAATGTCACAAAGGTAGCAAGATGTAGGGCTGAGGTTCCAACTTAGGTCTTTTGATTTCAAATGCAGTCCTCTCTCTGTTATAGCTAAGCAGATAGAGTGAAGAGGGACTGGGCTAGTACTGGCACAGGATCAAAGATAAGAGTCAAAGTGTGTTTGGTGGCTTAAAGAAAAATGATTGTTCCATTCTCTGGTCTCTTTGAGAATGAAGGACAAACACCAATCAGAAGAGGGAATTAAAAAAATCAGATACTTGTCAATTAAGGTACAGAAGAATCAAAGCACTCTGCTGAGGAAATAAAACTCTTAGGCAAGTAAATATAAAAATGCATTTTATATTTAAGAAATAAATATAAAGTAAAATGAAATACAAATAAGAAAAACATTTCATATTTATACAAGTATAAAATATATACAAAGTGATATAGAGTAATTTCAATAGAAAGTGTGCCAATAACAGAATGATGGCAGCATGGATGGGGCAGGAAAGAAGCAGTAAAGGTTTTGTGTAGGAAGTGATAAAATGACCTCTATTGTAAAAAGGTAAAATATTTGTAAGGCAATCTTTAAAATAAAGGCACTAAACCCTCCCTATTCCCTTCCATTTAAATGCAGCTACTTACCTGTAAACAGAAGGTTCATTTAGGTCAAGTGTTTCACTAATATAGTCAGAAAGTATGAATGGAAAAACTGGATACTGCATGAGATCATTGAAAGATCGGCCAGCATGCTTATTTAGGTGGGTTAGATATTCAAAGTTAGTAATTTGTCCTGTATACCACAGGTTTGTCAAAGCTGAGATGTTTCCATATTCCAAAAGATTGGGGAGGTTGTTTGAAAGTATAATGTGATATACTTCATCACGAACCTAAAAAAAAAAAAAAGGTGGAGAGATATTTTAGTTTGGTAGCCTCATATGGTTATTTTTCTCTAAAGTATTTTAGATAATATGTATGTATCTAAGTTAAAAATTTTACACTTTTCCAGTGAAAAATGCTTCAAATTATTTTAAGTCCCAAAGTTCTATGTAGGGAGTTCAAAAGATCACTGACTAGATTGTGCTCCAAAGATTGAATCAAGTTAACTTTTTAAAAAAATTTGGGAAACATCATTTAACCTTTCTAAACTTCAGTTTCTTCATCTAGAAGATGGGAACATAGTAAAGAATTAAGTATTTAGACAACTATAAATTACAATTTAAATTTGAATTATTATTTTTAATGACCATTTTTAATGACCATTTCATCATATATTCAATTTCAGTAACAGTGGTAAGTCCTCAAATTCTTATTGCATTAAGACTGAAAGGATATAATTATTTTTACTTAAAATAAAATTTGAGATTACTACTACTGAATTTCTATTTTTAGTATGTATTAAATAACAGAAGAGACCAGCCAATTTAGTTAGATTCTTCATTTTGTCACTCACCTAATGGTACCGCTTTTTAAAGAATCAAGTTGTGGCAGACAATAATGAACAGATTCATGTATTCAATTCTTAGAAAAATATAAAGTTTAGAAAAGGTACAGTCTTTTTCTTCTCATAGCTCAAAGTGATAAGACACAGAAAATCAATAAAAAGATCACAGATTTAGAACTAGAAGAGACCAAGAGACCTCAGGGTCATCTAATGCAGCCTCCTCATTTCATAATTGACAAAACTGAGGCCCAGAGAAGTTAAATGAATTGTCCAGAGTCACATTCTCTTTCCCTCGTACCACACTACTTCTAGTGTGCATAGATAACCATAATTCACAAGGGCACAAAAGTGTATTAGAGACTGACAACTTTCCATGCAGAGACAGAATGAAAATAACAAAAAATGGCATAAGTCTATTTGTGTGGAGTCCTTTCAAATCTAACAAAAAAGGTGAAACTGATAAGAAAGGGAAGGGATATATCGCTACTAAAGGCAGGGAAAAAATATCCAAAAGTTTAAAAGAAACAGGGGAATCAGTACTAAAATCATGACCTCAGCTATCTAGAGAAGTAGAAGTAGAAGTGGATAGAGTCAACCTCAAAATCAGAAAAACTGGGATTCAAATTTCACTTCTGACATACATTGGCTGTGTAACTCTGGGCAAATTACTGTCCATACTCTAGGTAAAGGGATTTCCTCATCTATCAATTCTCTTTGCCAATGAAATCAGAGTTCTTGATTCTGATTATTAGTGGGAGGGGTGCTAAGCTTTCTGGATTGTTGAATGCAGACTCAACAAGGCTGAATTTTGTTGGTTCCATATCAGCCCATGCTCCATATACCATAGACTTCCATCTGACTCCTTTGTGGAATACCTGTTACTCCCCCCACCCCCATCTCTCCCCCATCAATCAAATAAAAAAAAGCACTTGTTAAGCAGTTTTATGTATCAGACACTGCCCTGGAAATATAGAGAACAGCAGAAAAAGTCTGCCATTAAGCAATAAATGTTCTAATGGAGAAGAAAAACACCTAGACATAAATAGAGGGAACACAGTTCTCTTCTTGACGTTCTTTTCTCCTCAGTCTCCTACTACTTGTCGAGCAGCTTCTTCTACCCTTCTCTGCTAGATCTTACCCCTGTCATGCTGGCAATTCTGGTGTTTGCATTACAATTTTATTTGAGGACAGCATCAGCTTCCATGGATTTGATAACATTTATGTTGATGATTCCCAAATCTAATTCTTCAGCCCTGATCCCTCTCCTGACAACCACTCTCACATCTTCAGCAGCCTCTTGGTTATCTTCAATTTGAAATCCTATTGGTATCTTGAAACTCAAAACTGATCTTGGTATTTTTGTCTCCATGCCTTCTCTTCTACCTAACTTTCCTATTACTAATGTGTATCACAGTCAACCAGTCCTAATTTAGGTGTCCATCCTCAACTCTTTATTCTTTCTCACTTGCCACATTCAATTTGATGTGTAGGTTCCAGACAAAACCAGATTCTAGCTTTGTAAACCCTCTCTCATACTTGCACACTTTTCTTCTCTGATGCTGCCACCACCTAGTTTCCTACCCATAACATCAAATCCCTGGACTATTCCAAAAATCTAGTGGTTATTGTCCCTATTCAAGTCTCTTTCCACTCCAAGCCTTTCATCACTCAACTGTCATACTGATCTTCCCAGAATCAAAGTCTGACCATATCATCCTTCACCCCTTAATCATTAAAATACAGTGGTTCCCTATTAACTTCAGGATCAAATATAAAATATTCTGTTTTGAGTTTTAATGCCTTTCATAACCTGGACCCTTCTTATACCTCACATCTTTCCACATACTCTGCAATCCACTGACAACAGTCTCCTTGTTCTTTCTTGCATGTGGTACTTCATCTCATAACTCTATTTTCCCATGCCTAGAATTCACTCTCACTTCACCTCTCTCTCTTTGCTTCTCTAGCTTCCTTTTAAGTCTTTCCTAAAGTCTCAATTTCTGCAGAAACCTTTCCTAGTGCTCCTTAGTTTGTTACTTCTGACAATGCCACCAATTTATTCACTATATAACTTGTTTGTACATGTCTAAATGTTGTCTCTCCCACTAGATGATGAGGTCCTTGAAAGCAGGGATTTTATTTAATTATCTATTTTAAACTTATTTTGTATTCCTAAGCTTAAGACATAGTAAGTGCTTAATAAGTATTTGCTGATTTGACCTGATACCTACAGAAGATCATTGCAGAAGTCTTTTGGGTAGGAACTTAAAGGAAGCAGGTAAAGAACAAAAGTGAGGATGAATAGCATTCCTGCCATAGGGAAAGCCTGTGCAAAGATAGAGATGGGAGATGAATTATTCTGTTTGAGGAACAGCAAGATAGTCAATGTTGTTGAGTGCAGTGGGGAGTAAAGTCTAAGAATATTGGAAAGGTAGAAGGCGATCATGTCTAAAGGATCTGATGTCATACCAGAAGACTTTTTAAATTTGATCCCAGAGATAACAAGAACCACTTGAGTGGGGGATAGGGAGTAAGGAGTGACATGATTAGACTTACATATTAGGAAAAGCACTAGGGCAGCTGACTAGAGGATGGACTAGAATAGGGTTGAAGCAGGAAGACTAATTAGAAAATTTTGCCTACAAGTTAGAAGTAATGAGGGACTGAACCTAGGGGAATGGTTCTAGTGAGCAAAAAGTAGGGGTAGAGATGAGAGCTATGGTGAAGGCAGAAATGATAAGAATTGGCAATAGATTACATGTGAGGCAAGAGGAGTTAAGGATCATATCAAACTTGCAAACCTGAATAATTGGGAAGAAGGTGGAATCTTTGATTATAATAGCAAGTGGAGAGGTTTAGGGAGAGAGATGCATTCTGCTTTGAACATGATATTGGACAGATATGGAAATTTTCTCCGGAAAGATGACAACTGAACCCATAACTGAGATTACACACACACACACACACACACACACACACACACACACACACACACACACACGGAAAAAAGAGAAGAGAGTATAAAATGAAATCTCAGGGATATCCTTTGTTGGGAGGTATGAGATGGATGAAGATGCAGCAAAGAAGATTGAAAAGGATGAGACACAGGAGGATCAGGAGTGTGCAATCTCACAAAACCCAGGGAAAAAAGAATAGCTTAGAAAAGAAGTTAATCAATAGTGTCAAATGCTGCAATCAAGAGATCACTAGGAAGGTAGTTTCAACTGGATGATAATATTGGAAGCCAAACTGAATAAAAGTGAGAGGAGAAGAATAGTTGAATGCAGGCAGCTGAGAAAGGGAACAGAACTAGAGGATAACTAGCAGGGATATTCAGATCATAACCTTTAAACATGAAGGAATCATAAGCAGACTGATAACAGGATAGAAGCCAGGAGTAATGGAAAGATTGAAGACTAAAGAGAATAAGTGATGACAGTGAGGCAATTTTCTGGGAAAAAAAAGAGAGATTAAGGTCAAGTATACATGTAGAGTAGTTGGCTTTAGCAAGGAGAAAAGCCACTTTTTTTTTTCCTATGATACAGGGGTTAAGAGAGTGTTGTAAGATTAGGAAGAAACAAAAAGAAGAGGCTCTCCTCAAATGGACTCAAGGTTTTTCAGCAAAGGATAATGAGAGTGCTATTAAAGGGACACTGGGGGAAGCTAGAAGAGAGATAAGAATGTTTGAAACATTTGACTGGAAAGTAGAAAAGTGAATCAATTAAGGAAGAGTGGAATGATTGCAATGCTACAGTGAGTTCCCAGCTGATATTTGGTAACATTAATTTTTAATGGATGCAATCAGTCTGGTTCTGTGATTTTTTTTCTCCTTTCAGCAAATTGTGATTAGGAGGGTAGGAGTAATCCAGGGTTGTAGTTTGACAAGGAATGAAAAGAAGCAAGGGATTTGAGAATAGTAATTGTTATAAAGTTGAACAGGTTAATCAATTAAGAGGAATAGTAAAAGAGTGTAGAGAGAGAGAGCAGAGATGATGGATTGTCAATGAACTGAAAGGTAGAAGAAGGAATGGAGGTCACGGTGAGGACAAAAAGCAAAGGTTAGAAATAAGGAAAAAGGTAATGAAATTATGATCAGATACACTGTATTTCAAATACCATGATGTTCTTGTGCCTCTCTGTTCTCACTGCTTTGAAGATTTCTGCTGCATTTATCTAAACCCTATCTGATAAAAAATAACTCAAATTCAACCTCCTCCACATGTCTTAGGATGGGACTGTCCTCATTATTCCAGTCCAAAGAGGTTTCCTTCCTCTGAACAATAACTGTCTGTACATTCATCAAATTAATTTTGCAATTCTTTTATTGTTACACAGTTAATTAAATCTATTGTTTAACTTTCTGCCTATTTGGTTTTTATTTCTATAGAAGAAAACATGTCATACTTTTTTTATTCAAATCAGATTGAAATTCAGTTTCAGAGACAGCGGTCAATCAATCAGACATCCTTTTTTTTAGTGTTTTAATTATTAAATCATATAGGTGAAAGGTATAAAAAATGAATCTATGGGCTATATTACTAAGAATCTTGGCCTGTATTAAGTAATTCCAGGAATTAATTAATATAAAAGTCAGCGATCTCCACAGAATAAATATATATAAATGCTAACAAATAGCCCTTCATGAACAATATAGTATTTTAAAATATTATTATCTTTATTAATTTAAAAAAGATAACTACAGAACATGGTTATAAAAATGTAAGATGAGTGTTTCTCAAAAGTATTTTATGTGCAAGGGAGAATGGAATACAAGTTTTATTTCTTCACTTATTTCAACCTACAAGAATACTAAATAATTAGGTGTTCAATTTGCTAATTTGTGAGTACTCTGGGGGAATAAATATTAAATGCTGTTCAGCAGTTTAGTTTTAACTGACCCTTTGTGACCCTGTGAACTATAGCATGTCAATAGTGTCTATGAGAATTTCTTGACAAAGATATTAGAGTGGTTTGTCTTTTCCTTTATCAATGAAGTAAAGCAAACAGAAGCTAAGTGACTTGTCCAGGGTCCCACAACTAACAGATATCTAAGACTGACTGGGCAACTTAGCTGCTTTTAAACATTAGCTAGATTGTCCTAAAGAGAAAGTTTACTACCCTCACATTAAATGGAACTATTTTACAGTACTACCTCCACCTACCTGCCACATACATAAGCAGAAGCCCCTACATAGTTGAATATGTAAATTCATACCTCTATAATAGTTTTTACAAATCTAAAGCAATATTGGTTAGTGGCAATAGTATTTTCTTGAGGCTAAGGAATAATCTAGAATTGGGTTCTGAAAATGTTACCTATCAAACTTTAAGACACAATTTCCTTTTTCTTATTAACAAAAGTCATAATTAGTGCTGATTTTAAAAAATAAAATAATTAAAAAGACTTAAAATAGATGTTTTCATTAATAAGAATTTTGATAAGCTGAAAATGATTGTAATATAAAAAGGAACTTTTGGAAATCTTACCATTCAATTTTTATATCACTAAGCAGCTGATAAATTTTATATAATTAAGCAATTCAATAATCAAGTCTCTACAAAGAATAAATGTTAAGCATCTAACTTAAGCATGTGGATACTTAAGAATATAAAAACTTAAACAGCAGGAAGCAGAGAAAAGATCCACAGTCATTTGGATAATTAGGAATATAACTTAGGATAATGTGGTAAAAAAGCAGATTTTAAAAGACCAAGAAAACATGGTGTTGGAATCAGAAAAAAGCAAGATCACAAAATTTGTACTAACCTTCTGAGCTGAAGGTTGACTGCAAAGATATTTGAACAAGTTTATGTACCAAATTTAGGGCAAAAAGGAATGTATGGAAGCAAATAAAGTCTTTTTTTTTTTTTTTCTTTTTCTACTCTTTGCAACTAGATGGCTCAATGGATAGAATGCTGAACCTGGAGTTAGGAAGATCTGAGTTCAAACCCAACTTCAGATACTTACTCTAGCTGCATGAATCTAGTCAAGTCATGTAACCTCTGTTTGTCTTTGGAGAAGGAAATGGTAAACCAGCCCAGGATCCTTGCCAAGACAACATCATGGACAGTATTGGCAAGCTATAGTGACCACAAAGGTCACTAAGAGTTGGATATGATTAAACAACTAAATAACAATTATCTAACAAAGCTTCCAAATGTCTGGGAAATACCATAACATGTCTTTCTTCAAGGTAAAAATACTAGATTCTTATTTAACCAATTATTTAAACTCATAGAATTTAATGCACGTTGCAAATTCCTTACTTTAAATGTGGTTCTTAAAAACATTAAAATGTTTAAATAAAATCTTTACATAATTAGTATTGCTTTGTCTAAATAGTTTACATAAATGTATGTATACATACATATATGCACACACACACACACACACACACACACACGTACCTTGGTATTATCAAAAGCTAACAGAAGAGTTCTGCCATTTGTTAAAAATATTTCCACAGCATTATCTCTCAGTTGCCACCAACGCTTATGAACTTCTTTAATTTCTTCATATGTCCAAGAAAATGAAGCTGGTTCTGTTTCTCCCTGAAGAGTCTAAGAAAGGAAGTGGAAAAGACAGTTTCTTTATGGAATACATAATATAACATGCAGAAATTATTTTAATAGTATTTCCCCACATACCAAGGATTAGATGTTATTAGGTATACACACACACACTTAATAGAAGAAAATAAATTGAAATAGAAAAAAAATCATCTTTGGTATGTACAAAAGGAATGTAAAACTTTTTAAGTCCTGCCCCCCCCCCCACTTTCCTATTTCTGGTGACAGTGCATTATCTTCCTATAACCCAATTCCCAAACCTGCAATACTAGGAAGGGGATATAGTATAAAGAAAAGCATGAGGGTGGGAAAGCACAGTATTTATGGGGCCAGTGGCAAGTCAAGTATATTCAGAGGCAGCATGATATGATGAGGAGGATGATAGTTTTAAGATTTACAAAGCACTTTACACATGTTAGCATGATAACCTGGAAGGTAGGGAGCTAGAGTGGATAGGGCACTTAGAGGTACAAATCCCACTTCAGTTGTGTCAGTTAACCTCTCTGAGCCTCAGTTTCCTCATCTAAAAAATGAAGGGAATAGATGTAGGAGCACCTCTGATGTTCTTTTCTAGCTTCAAAATTATGATAGGGGATGTCTGGAAGGGGAGGGTTGGAATTAAAGGTATATAAAGCTTTGAACATTATGCTACAGGTATGGTGAATTATATATTATGGAGGCAACAAGAAATTGTTCAAGTTTTTTAAACAAGGAAATAACATGGCTTTAGTAGTGTCTTTAGTATAGTAGTGTGCATGATGTTTGATAATGGCATAGATTACAGACGAGAAAATTAATTAAATGTAGTAATGATTAGGGTCTGAATTGGTGCTGCATCAAAAACAATGGAAAGGTAATGTCAGATGCAAGAGATATTTAGAAGGAAAGTTTAATAAGTCACCGAATACAGGTCAGAGGAGAAGGATGAGTCACATTTTGTTTTGAAGTTAAGAGAAAATTAATAAGATAAAAGACTGTTTTGATCATATTGCACTTTGAAGGGTCAGCAGAATTTCTAATAGGCCAATAGGTTGTTGGAAATGTCAGATTAGAATTTAGGAGATAGTCTAGAGTAGCAAAGACATTTCCAGAGAAGACTAATAATTAAAGTCATGGAAATAGAGGAAGAATTTGTAAGAAGGGTAAAAGGCCAAGAGAGCAATTTGGGGGATAACTACATTTAGGGAAGAAGAGACAATAAAGAAGAAAGAGGAACAGAGAAGAGAATTAGCATAGTTCAATGCCAGAGAAGTCCAGGAGAAAGTATTTTTAAAAAGAAGAGATATCAGGAGCATCATATGTTTCAAGAGTAAAAGAAACTGATAGACCCCAACTAATTTTGGTGTTAAGATAAAGCAATCAAAGTAAAAACATCAGAAGTTCCAAAAAGTCATAGAATTTATCTAGCTCTCTCTTCTCTATTTTCTTTTTTGGGGGGGTTGGTTTTTGCAAGGCAATGGGGTTCAGTGACTTGCCCAAGGTCACTCAGCTAGGTAATTAGTAAATAATTAGTAAATGTGTGAGATCACATTTGAACTCAGGTCCTCCTGAGCTCAAATCGACTGTGCCACCCAGCTGCAGTTTTTTTTTTTATTACTCTCAATGAACTAGGCACTAAGAAGGTTACATGAGAAATTAACTTCAATGAAAAATTTAAAAATACAACCTCCCTTTGGATAATGCTTGATATAAAACATGAAGTCAATTTTTGAAAGTGTTTTTAATGACAGCTGATACTTATATAGCAATTACCATGTATGCTAAGCACATTACAATTATCTCATTTGAGCCTCACACTAACCTTAATATGTACATACTATTAGTATCCCCATTTTATAGATGGGAAAACTGAGGCAAACAGAGGGAAAATGATTTGCCTGGGGTCATACAGCCAGTGTCTGAGACCTGATTTGAGCTTTGAGTCTTCTGACTCCAGGTCCAATGGGCTATCTGCTATGTGCCACCTAGCATTTGCTATATATCTTTCCTTAAAAACAAACACATATACAAACTAGTTTTTTAGTGAAGTTTTTGGGATAGAAACCAGATTTACAAATAATAGAAAAGTGGCAAAGAAACAGAAACAATATAGACTACTCTTAAAACTGGTGGTGAAAGGAAGGAGCGATTTAAGAACAATGGTTTGAGGTTGGTAGCAGTGTCAAAGATTTTATCTAACCCTGCTGCAATCTTAACCCTTCACTGTTAACTTCAAATTCTAGGGATAAGCAAAAAACCCCCCAAAAAACAACTCAAAACAAACAATTCGAATCCCTCTTCAACATTATGGGCCATAATGACTCCACTAAGTCGTCTTTCTCCAAGTTTCAGGATTTCTCTCATAAATTCCTTATGTCATTACATATTCATAATATAATCATATCCTACAAATGACATAAGTAACATTATAAAGTTTGTCTGAATAAAGGAAAATTATAACTATTAGACCTTTGTAAAAGTAAAGATTACTGAAATTATCCAACCTATGAAGCATAATGCCAATTACAAATATTTTTTAATATGAGAGCTAGGAAAATAACAATGATGCAAAATAATATTTCTTAAGTGCATTAGTAAAGTTCAAAACAAATGTTCTGTGAAACCTAAGAGATAAAACTGTTATTGATAGGGTGGACTCTGGGCGTGGGTGGGTGGGGGGAATTTAGGGAAATCATGGAATCTGAGTGGAACCTTTAAGGGATTAATATAAATTCAGCAGATAAGAGAAGGGAAGACATTCTGGGTTATCAAAGGTGTGGAGGCAGGAAAATTCAAGATGCTCTGGTGAGACAGAGTGATCATAGCTTGATCATAGTGTGGTGTGCACAGAGGGGGAACACATAGAATAAGTAACTTTTAGATAAGTTTCTACTTGTGCAAACTGAAATCTGTACTCACCGAACTTTCAATTATATCAGAAGCATTGTCTTCAACAAAATACATTCCACATTTACCTGCAGAAAACCATGTGATAAAGAATTAACAAATAAATTATTTGCTTTATCACTGAATTGAGTTTGCTACAGCAAGATTACTAGTAAATCCAGATAATGATGTTAAAAATCAATTACCTAAATGGAAAATTAATTAGATCATGGAATTTTCTACCAAAAATAAATAATGAGAGCTACCTATGTTATCTTATCTGTGTGATTTATGTAGTACTTTAAGGTTTGCAAAATACTTATTTTATTTGAACCTCTCAACAACCTTGTGAAGTTGTACTAGAGGAATTATTAACGCCATTTTACAGATAAGGATGCTGAGGTCATAAGTCACAAAGGCCATGGTCACAAAATTATTGAACAGCAGAAATAGTATGTCAACTCAGGTAATCTTAACTCCAAATTTAGCTCTCTATTCATTCCCTCAATTAAGTATCTTGCTGATTTCAAGGTATCTGACTTCCAAGATTTGACTACAAGTCTGCCAAAACAGACCTACAAGCTCATTTACTATTTTTATTTTTAAAAATTTAATATTTATTTATTCTCATTTTGTACAATTTTTTTATACATTAATAAAATATTCCTGTTTAAGAGTAAACAAAATACCCCCTCCCCCCAAAATATAGACTTACTTGAGTGATAAAGTAAAGGGAAGAGAAAAAAATTAAAATTAAAAAATAATAGTAATAATTGTAGGTATGTCCAGGTGGCGCAGTGGACAGAGCACCAACCCTGGAGCCAGGAGCACCCAAGCCCATATCTGGCCCCTTACACCCAACAATCACCCAGCTGTGTGACATGCAAGCCACCCCAACCCCACTGCCCTGCATAAACCAAAAAAAAAAAAAAAAAAGACCTAAAATAAAATAAAATAGTAATAATAATAGGGGTGGCTGGGTGGCAGAGCATTGGCCCTTGAGCTAGGAGCACCCAGGTCCGAATCTGGCCTCAGAAACCCAACAATCACCTGCTATGCGGCCTCAGGCAGGCCACCTAGCTCCATTTGCCCTGCACCCCCCCAAAATAATAATAATAATAATAATAATAATATAATTGTGCTTCAGTCTGTGTTCCAACACCACCAACTCTGTCACGAGTGGATCACATTCTTAGTTTTTTTTAAAGTTTTTTGTTTTTTAGTTTTTTTTTTTTTGCAAGGCAAATGGGGTTAAGTGGCTTGCCCAAGGCCACACAGCTAGGTAATTATTAAGTGTCTGAGACCGGATTTGAACCCGGGTACTCCTGCCTCCAAGGCCGGTGCTTTATCCACTAGGACACCTAGCTGCCCCAGGATCACATTCTTTATAAGTCCATCACAAAAGTTACTTCCATATTTTTGCACCGTTGCCATTGCTGATCACAACTCCCTCCTTTCGTATTTCTTCACTACCATGTACTATATTTCTCTCTCCTTTCACTCTGACTCTGCTGTAGGGTAGTTGAGTGGCGCAGAAGACAGATCCCTGGCCCTGGGGCCAAGAAGCCCTGAGCCCCCATACCACCCCTTAGGCCCAGAATCCACCTGGCCCCATGGTCCCCGACAGGCCATCCAATCCCAGCCCCTTGCAAGAAGTAAAAAAGAAAATGTGTTATATCTGACCACTCTCCCCCCATGGTCCATCCTCTCCTCCTTCATTCACATCCCCACCCCTTCCCCCTGTCCCCCTTCTCTCCTTCTTACTCCAGATGTCTATACCCCATTGAGTATATATGCTGTTTCCTCTCCTAGCCACCTCTGATGAGAGCGGATTCCCTCATTCCCCCTTGCCTCCCCCCTTCCATATCACTGCAAGAGCTCATTGTAATAAAGAAAAATCTTATTATATGAAATATCCTGGCATATTCCCCCTCTCCTTTTTCTTTCTCCCATTACATTTCCCTTTTCTCTATTGACTCCATTTTTTACACCATATTTTATCAAATTCAGCTTTCTCCTGTGCTTCATCTATAAAAGCTCCTTTTACCTGCTCTATTAGCTGAGAGGGTACATATGAGTATTTATCAGTGTCATTTTTCTATGCAGGAATACATGCAGTTCATCATCATTAAGTCTCTCATATTTTCCCCTTCTCCTCCACTCTCTATGCTTCACCTGAGTCCTGTATCTGAAGATCAAACCTTCTGTTCAGCGCTGGCCATTCCAACAGGAACATTTGAAATTCCCCCGGTTTATTGAAAGTCCATCTTTTTCCCTGGAAGAGGACATTCAGCCTTGCTGGGTAGTTCATTCTTGGCTGCATTCTAAGAGATTTTGCCTTCTGGCATAGTATATTCCAAGTCCTACAAGCTTTTAATGTAGTTGCTGCTAAGTCCTGTGAGATCCTGATTGCAGCTCCAATGGTATTTGAATTGTATCCTTCTGGCTGCTTGTAATATTTTCTCTTTGACTTGGGAGTTCTGGAACTTGGCTATAATATTCCTAGGGGTTGGTTTTTTGGGATCTCTTTCTTGGGGGGATCGGTGGATTCTCTCCATTTCTATTTTGCCCTCTGCTTCTAGAATATCAGGGCAATTTTCCTGTAGTAATTCTTTGAAAATGATGTCAAGGCTCTTTTCCTGATCATGACTTTCAGGCATTCCAATAATTTTTAAGTTATCTTTCCTAAATCTGTTTTCCATATCAGTTGAGCTTTCTTATCTCTTTTTCCATCCGGCCAATTCTGCTTTTTAAAGCATTCTTCTCCTCAATAACTTTTTGAACTGTTTTATCCATTTGACCTAAGCTGGTTTTTAGCATGCTATTTTTTTTAGGTTTTTTTTTTTACAAGGCAAATGGGGTTAAGAGTCTTGCCCAAGGCCACACAGCTAGGTAATTATTAAGTGTCTGAGACCGGATTTGAACCCAGGTACTCCTGAGTCCAGGACTGGTGCTTTATCCACTGTGCCACCTAGCCGCCCCTAGCATGCTATTTTCTTTGGCATCTTTTTGGATTTCCTTGACTAAGTTGCTGACTACATTTTCGTGTTTTTCCTGCATCTCTCTCATTTCTTTTCCCAGTTTTTCTTCTAACTGCCTCATTTGATTTTCAAAGTCTTTTTTGAGCTCTGTCATAGCCTGAGCCCAATTTCTGTTTTTTCTTGGAGTCTTTAGATGCAGGAGCTTGTGTTTCCTCATCTTCAGACTGAAGTGATTTGATCCCTCTTGGGCTCACAGGCGAAATATTTCTCAATGGTATTCCTTTTTTTTCCTCTGCTTGCTCATTTTTCCAGCCTTAGCCTGTTTGGGGGTGCTTCCTGAGCTTTTGGGACACTCCCACAAGGATCTAGGTGTGTGAAGTTCTGTCCTCCCTTCTGGTCTGTGAATGACCATAAGTGCCCCCCTCTGCTCTGAGGCTGAGGTGTGTGTGTGTGTGTGTGTGTGGGGGCACCCAGACTGTGATCAGGACCTGAATGTGGTCAGTCCTGTTCCAGGGGTAGAGCTCTGCAGTCTCTCTCTTCACTCCTCTCCCTGGGTTCAATGGGCTCGTGCCCTGGGGCCTTCTACTTATGGGCTCTGCCTGCTTTTGTTTCCTGGATCTGGACTGCATTGGCCATGCTGCTTGCTGCTGGGCTCCACGTGCTCACTCTGGCAGAGGTCCCCTGCTGTTCCCCCAATTTGTGCCTGGTGCTCCCCGGGGTGTAGGTCAGGAGACTCCCCCGCTGCTGTGAGCTGTGGCTCCCAGCGCCCTGGGGCTGCCTCCGGGAGGCTGAAGTTCTTTGGCCCTGGTGGGCCACCCCTCTGGTGTGCTGCCCCCCAACCCCGGGGAGCAGAGCCTTTCTGCTCTTTTCCAGGTTGCCTTGAGTAGGAGAACTGCCTCCCTGGGTCCCTCTGTGGTTTCTATCTCTCCAAAATTTAGTTAGAGTCCTTAGTTTAGAAGTTTTATGAGAGAGTGCCTAAGACAGGATCCTCTCTTGGCTCCGTCCCCTCATTTACTACTTTTAAAACATTTCCTACTACAAAATTTTCCACATGCTAGGAAATTTTATTGGATTCTCCCAAATATACTCTCTGGATCTTGAGATCCAGGTTGACTATAAAGAACAGAAATGACTAATTTAAAAAAATCAGCATACTATTACACCTTATATTGTAATATCTGAGAGTTCTTGGAAAGCCTACAGGCAAAACCATAATAATGACTAGGGACCATAAGGATGATAGCAGTCCCTTAGCATCTGTATGAGTGCCTGGATCAAATAAAGCATTCCTATTCCTTGACATTGTGAGGAGGTGTCAGTGGTGGGTTTTTTTTTTGTCCTTCATTCTTTAAGACCATTACATCAGGGAGGTGATGCCATGACAAGCACATGAATTGAATTTGAGTGAGGGGGTGCTGTGTTAAATCACCAGCCTCACTTTTTCCTCCAGAGCCATCTGAGTCTAGTGGCCTGATATGAATCAGGGCAGCTGAAGATTATTGAATGTGAGGAAATTAAGGTTAAGTGACTTGCCCAGGGTGACACAGCTAGTATCATTTCCCTCTGCAGTGTAAATAGCCAAATAACTTAGAAGGATACAGACAAGCAGAAAATTTCAGAAGCTGAATACACAAATGTGACATGAATTATGAAGGAGAAATCACATAATGCAGGTATTTGTTTTTTGTACAAGTACAAAACTGAATGAACAAGTTTTCCAATAATATTTGACATTCCTAAAAAAAAAATTAGTAAGTGGGGTGGCTAGGTAGTGCAGTGGATAGAACACCGGCCCTGGAGTGAGGAGTACCTGAGTTCAAATCTGACCTCAGACACTTAATAATTACCTAGCTGTGTGGCCCTGGGCAAGCCACTTTAACCCCATTGCCTTGCAAAAAACAAACAAACCCTAAAAAAAAAGAATATTTGGCATTCATGTTCTAATTTAGTATGCAATAATGGAATCACTAAAACTTGAAGTATGAGTACAGAAAACTGTGACCACAGAACTAAAAATTCCACAGCATATAACTGTTATGATTTCAAAGGCATAGATGTTAACTTAAAGAAATTTAATTGGAATAATTTTTAGAAGTACAATGCAAATTTGATGTCAGAATATTTTCAGATAAAAAGGGGGAGATAAGCATGAGTGCTTATACTCTTTAAAATGCTGACTTACCTAATAATAGTTCGCCAGCTGTCTCTCTAGATGGTGCAACACTGATACATCTTCGATTCACTCTGTCAAAATAGTAAAAAAAATTATGATGATTTAATGTTTTGACTAATTATACCACATATTCTTTCTTCCTCCCAGTCTGGCTATGCACTTCAGCAAATTAATAGAGGGGTTTTAAAGACATTGACAAAATCTAATGTAAATGACCATGGAAACATTTTTTCCAACATTTGGAGTAAAAAAAACCACTGAAATGGATAGGTTAATAATCCCCATAGTCTTTTTTTTTTTTTTACTATGAATACAACTTCATAATTTTAAAAATCTTCCTATGTTTTATAATTTCCATTTTTTTAAAACAATCTATTTAGTCTTCTATATAAACAGGGATAGAAAAACCTCATTATATTTAAGTTGGTTTATTTATCATACCAACAAAAAAGGAACAAATTCCACTTATATGGTATTGCACTTAGTTGTATGAACATTTGATCAACATATTGTCTTGATTCTGTTTCTTGTAGTCTGTAATGAAAAATCGAAGTTCAATCTAGCTAAAATCTTTTGGTCTATTTTAATTCACTACTCATTCAATCATTAGATAAGTTTTTATTAGGCAATTGCCACTTGCCACATACTATGTTAGCAGTAGAGATATAAAGAAAGGCAAAAGTGTACATTCTACTGAAGAAACAATATGTAAATATTGAGTGATATACTGGACATAGACAAAGTAGGGAGAAGACTGTCTGAGATAGGAAGACCAGGAGAGGCTCCTGTGAAGGGTGAGATTTTAGTGAATCTTGAAGGAAACCAAAGGAACCAAGAAGTAGAAAGTAAGAGAGAGAAGAGTACAATAGGAATAAAAGACAGTCAATATAAAGGAAAGGAGGCAGGAAATGGCGTATCACAGTCAAGGAATTACATTTAGGCCACTGTAGGGGAGTCAAGTGATCAGGTATTGAATTCCTTTTACATGCCCAAAAGAGGTAATGTATGGCCAATCTTTTATTTTTTTAATTTTTTTCTGGTGAGGCAACTGGGGTTAAGTGACCTGTCCAGGGTCATATAACCAACCTTCCACTTTAGGTAAATTACCTTCACAAATGAGAGCGATATGGATTGAAGTGGAGAGGGACTTTAAATCGAAAAGCAAATTAGACTGAATGAAGATTATGGATGAGTGGAGAGAGAGGAGATAGATAAACAGATGTGAAGACAGAAATATTTAGATTTGGCAAAAATTGATATGAAAGGGAGCGAGGAGATAAAGACGACACCTAGTTTGTGAAAATAGGTTACTGGGAGAATAGTAATAGGAAAATTTAGCAGAGGAGAGCGTTTATCAGAAAATACAATGAATCCTGTTTTGAACATAGAGAGTTTGAGATGTACATGGGACAACAGTTTAAGATGCCTAAGAGTCAGTTGATGACATGTAAACAGGTCAAGAAGAATGAGGATTGAGAAAGAGCTATTTGATTTGGCAATTGGTGATTATTAGTGACTTTGGAGAATGCAGTTTCATTGGGTCTGCAATAGTTATCTTTTTCCTTTTGTTACCTAATTAAACTAATTTTACAGTATTTTTGCTTTTTGCTTATTTCACATTTGTTTTTAAATTCTTTGAATGATAGAAAAGTTCATTTTATATTTTCTTTTCCCATACAAGTTACTGATCGATCCTGTGGTTTTTCCTTAAGATTCATTTTTTTTTCATCCAAATTCAGTATCTTTTCCCTCTGTATTCTCTTCAAACACAAATATCATTTCCACTCCTGGGCTCAATTCCTTTTTGGCCAGAAGAAATCTTTCATTTAGTGTTTCTAAACAAATAAGCTGAAATAACTATGAGAGAAGAAAACACTGTACTATTTTTCTTTTTAAATTAATTAATGCTTTATCTTTTCAATTATTTGTAAAGATAATTTTCAACATTCATTTTTGAAAAGTAACTCTTCCTTCACTTCCCCTACCTTATGATAACAAGAAATCTGATACAGGTTATACATGTACAATCATGTTATACATATTTCCGTATTAGTCATCTGTGAAAGAAGAATCAGAGTAAAAGGGAAAAACAACAAGAAGAAAAACCAAAAACAAATTTTAAAAAGCGAAAATATATGATTTGATCTGCATTCAGATTCCACAGCTCTTTCTCTGGATTGTGGATTGCATTTTCCATCACAAGTCTTTTTAGAATTGTCTTTGATCACCATTTTGCTGAGAAGATCTAAGTCTATCACAGTTGAGCATCATACAATTTTGCTGTTTACTCATCATTTCTCATTCATATACACAACCTGTTCAGCCATTCTCCAATAAATGGGCATTCCCTCAATTTCCAATTCTTTGCCACCACAAAAAAAATGCTCTACGAATATTCTTGTACATGTGGATCTTTCCCCCTTTTTTAATGACCTCTAGTAGTGGCACTGTTGGTATGAAGAGTTTTATTGCCCTTTGAACATAGTGCCAAATTGCTCTTCAGAATGGTTGATCAATTCACAACTTCACCAACATTGCATTTAGTGTCCCACGTTTTCCCACATTCCCTTCAACATTTATCATTTCATATAAACAGCTTTAATTTCTTCATCTGAAAAATGCTTGTCCATATCCTTTGACCATGTATCAGCTGGGGAATTGTATTCTTATAATTTGCCTCAGTTCTCTATATATTTTAGAAATGAGGCCTTTATCAGAAATACTGACTGTAAAAATTGTTTCCCAGTTTTCTGCTTTCCTTCTAATCTTGGTTGCATTTTCAATTTTACGTAATCAAAATTATCCATTTTGCATTTCATAATGTTTTCTATCTCTTGTTTGGTCACAAATTCTTCTCTCCATAGAAGTGACAGGTAAACAATTCCTGGCTCTTCTGACATGCTATTACCCTTTATATCTAAATTATGTAACCTATTTCAACCTTATTTTGATGTTGGTTGTGTTACTTTTCTAACAATGTTAAAACATCCCCTTCAGATACCAAGAATGAAGAGCTAAGAAGAAAAATGTACATATTTATTATTTATATTACCATTATTTCCACTATCCAACAAACCTCTTTATGAAATACTGCATTCATGGGTAGCTAGGTGTCGTATTGGACAGAACATTGACCATGGAGTCAGGAGGACTTGAGTTCAAATTTGGCCTCAGACACTTAATAACTGACTAGCTGTGTGACTTTGGAAAAGTCACTTAACCGCATTGCCTTAAAGAAATAAAATTAAAAAAAAAACAAAACACTGCATTCATTTCCTATCTTGGCTTTCTTTGCAAAAAGTGACAGAATCTTTCATAAAAATGCTATTTTAATTGATTCTATATACATGCTTCATTTAGAATATTACATACTTCCTATAGTATTGAAGTAAGATAAAAGCAAATATAATTTTTTGTAACATTTATAAGTTTTTACCTTATAGATTCATTTGCTGCTTTATCTTTTACAGTAGAAGAGAAAGAAGAATGTGTTTTGTCTTCAAATAAGTAAGAAAGAGGAGATTTAATGACTTCTGTTGAGGGAAAAAAGGGAAAATATACATTATTTTTATGTCCACAGTATTGGACGTAAAGACAAATATGAAAGAAACCAATATTACCTTCTGATTTTTGCCTATCTTTAAGAAGATATTTATTTGGAATAGTTAAATAACACCTCTGTAAACGGCGTCTTTCTCTATTTGGACCTTCTGTTGGATCCAACTGCCAAGAAGTTGGATATGAGACAGGGTCATACCAGAGTGCTCTACAAATGAATATACAGGAATATTAATAGTATGATGATTAATAAATAACTATTATGAAATTAGTATGTTAATTAATATCAGTGATTTACAATAAACATAGGTATTATGTAAGTATGAGATAAGGCATATATTATTAAAACAAGGCTCATGAGAAATAGGATGGAAATGGAAGACAGCCTGAGTTCAGATTTCACTTTTAATACTGACTTCTTGTCAACCATAAAACTTCCTAGGTCTTAGATTAACATTTGAAAAATTAGAATGATTCTACCTAACTTTATTTTTATTTTTTTGGGGGGGGGTGTGTGAGAATCAGCCTCACAAATTCTGTTTATTATAAAAAAATTTTCATCAGGTGACACTTAAAGATAAAATAAACATAGCATGGAAATCAGGGCCATATGCAAGAGATTATTTCTTTTTTTTTAGGTTTTTTTTTTTGCAAGGCAATGGGGTCAAGTGGCTTGCCCAAGGCCACCCAGCTAGGTAATTATTAAGTGTCTGAGGCTGGATTTGAACTCAGGTACTCCTGACTCCAGGGCTGATGCTCTATCCACTGTGCCACCTAGCCACCCCAAGAGATTATTTCTTAATCATGAAATCCCAGAAATAGTTTTTCAGCCCATGGAAAAATGTTCCCTCAAGAACTTTCTGCTCATGTCATTGACTGCCTCTGCTAACTATCGCCATTGCGTTAGTCATCTTGCAATGGTTTTAATTAGTTTTCACATCATTTGACTGGCCTACTGGCATTGGACTCAGAAGTCCTAAGATCCAAGCCTGGGACTGGAGAGACCATTTCACTTTTCTGGGTCTTCAGTTTTCTCTTTTGGAACATGAAAGATTTGAATTCAACCAGCCTTCAAACTGAGATTCTAATGCAGAATGATCATTCAGTCTATTAAGGTCTTGGAAATTGTCTTCTTCCCTTTTCCTTCCATTGATACCTCATCAATACCAAAGTCTACCAATGCTAGGAAGTTGATAATGGGGAATCCTTAAGAACAGCATGTGCCTATTGTTTTGCCACTACTTAGGGGGGGATCCAACAGGATTCTACCTAACTTTAACTTCTCAAAAAGAATAATAATAAGAGTAGCATTAACTTTCTCCAATAAAATATTTTCTAAAGCACATACAAATGGCACCAAGTCACAGGGTAGCCACAGCTCAGCTGAAGATGGGATAGAACCACTGCTTTCTGAAATAGACTGTGATCAGGTGATTGCAAGGAAACTGTCAAGATAGAGCTGCTTAGGTCATGCCTTTCTAATGTTTGATGCCTTTCTAATCATGCTGATGAATTCTCATTGATCTCTCATGTTTACTTAAAAATAATGCTTAATATGATACTTAAACTACATATGCAAAATTTATTGGATATGATAAGATTAAATTTGGCTTTCCAAAGGATATTTTGGGGAAGTAAAAAAGTTTCCATATTGTCTATTATATCAATTTTCTAAAAGAAGTCAACTTAATTGACATTTCATATATAGATTTTTTTAAAAAGATAAAAATAGAAAATTTAAGCACAAAATATTTTTATTATAAAGATAAAATAACATTGTCACCTTTGAACATATTAAAAATATGTTAAAATGTGAAGTTTACAAAGAAGAACCAATCATTTCTTGTTTACCTGTCATGTGTAAGCTGTTGAACAAGTTCTTGCCAGCGTCTACTGGAACTCAAGTCTACTTTATATATTCCTTTGATATGTTGAATCACTTTCTTTCTTTCAATTCCCTGAGAAAGTGACACTGCCTGTGTGATATCTGCAGCTATTTTAGAGATATCCTTTGATTTCATATCTAGGCGCTGAAAGAGACTAAATGAACAGAAACATATAACAACTACACTTAGACAAAGGCAATTGTAAATTATCTAAATTTTGCAACAAGTTATACTGAACTTGACAATTTGAACTGACAAACATTTTTGAGATTTCCTAATGAAAATATTATTTGCTGCATGAATTTCTGAACCCAAGAGTCTTGGAAAAGACCACCAGACCTACTTTAAGCACAATCCCTATAGCCATCAGTGAGGGGAGAAATGATTGTGGCAAAGGGATCTATCTGCCTTAGATAGATAAGCACAAGAATCTCACTAATGGAAGCCACAAATGTCGATGTTTCTACCAGCCCAGTTTTTACAGACATCATTTGGGGAAGCAACTATTGTTGAGAAGAACTATCCCCACTAACTGTTAGTGATAAGCCAGGCAAACTATGTGACTGAAGAAAAAGAGGAAGAGGCAAGAGGCAGCATATGCCCGCCAAGACAAACCACCAGCATCCCCTTGCCAACCATATTCTCTTGGATGTCAGTGGAGGTAACCCAAGACTTGAACTCAAGAGCCTTGGGAGCAGCAACCCTTCTAGTCCAGTGCCTGAAACTCTCATCCAGTGAAGTTGCAGCTTGGTTACTGTTCCTGAAGGTGTGCCTGTAGTAACCACAAATACTGAAGACCCAGAAAAGAAAGTTCTTGCCACAAAGTCTTGGGAACTGTCAAAATGGTTCAACATCAGAAACTACTATATATTAGTGACACAATGACACTAAAGAAGCAGTATTATCAAATACACTGCAGTTATACTTTAAGAACCAGGGGATCTTTCTCATTTGACTTGCAGCTGAAACCTTTCATGTGATGTCAATCCAAGAAAGCCAAGACTGACTTTTCCATTACTGTCCCCAGTGCTTACTTAAGCATAGTACTTTGCATATAGTAAATATTTAATGTTTTTCATTCATTCATATAATCTTTACTCATATATATTCCTAAGTGCATATGCATAAACATACATATAAAAGTTAATAAATGTTTGTTTTCTGACTGCTACATGAAATGTATTCTACTCTGTAGGATTATGGATATATGTAGGCAGCATAGCACAGTGGTTAGAGAGCTGGCCTGCCTCTTTCTAATGTGAGCTGTGATATTCCCTAAGGGCAAGACACTTAACCTCTAAATAAATGCTTTAAGCAACTCTCTAAGATAATAAAAATTGCAGAGAAGTGCCAACTTGCACTGGCAGAAAGTTTCCTTACCTGGGAACTTCCCATTACCAATGAAATCACATGTTCAGACTCTCTCCATTTAAGCAAAGTACAATAGGACATATTAGTGGTTAAAAATGCATATTGAGCCTACAATTTCCTCAAAGATGAAAACTTTTTAAGAAAAAATGAAGTAGCTTACCTTTGTTGATTATTATTGATTGTTTTTTGCCAGGCAGCTTTATTCACAGATTCCTCAATTTCATACTTTCTTAACTCCTACAAAAATTATTTTTGAAAAATAATTTTCTAACAAAGTATGATTTATTTAGTTATCAATAAGACTCAAATAATTGAATAGAAATAAAAGTTAAACAAGGAAAAACAATATTGCTTTGGAAACCAGAACAAGAAATCCCTTGAATACTACTTACATTACACAGCAATTCTTTTGGATACAAATGGAATAAAGATATGGGTCACAGGAAACTAGACTTTTATTACAGGAAAAAGGTAATTTTTTTTTTCCTTTCAGGAAAATTTTTTTAAGATTCTACACAGGTACTTATACTGTTTTTTTTTGCTATATGATATCTGAAGTTGAAAATTAATGCTTCAAAACCTGCTTTTCATCAAAGCATAAAGATGCAGGGATACACTAAGAATCAGATGATGTAAAAACAAAACATCTAACATTTTATTTTTAAAATATCAATAAAGAATTACTGAAAATTAAGTTCTTTTTATTCTTTGTTGAAGCAAAGTAGCATATATAAACATGAAGCAATCCTAGTGAAGTGAATTCTTTTTTATATAGCATTAAAGAAATATATTTTATTTTTATTTTATATTTTTGATAGATTTTTAAAAAATCTAATAAATCATATTTATGTATTATATTATCTTAAATTATAAATATATATTGACTCACCTCTTTAATTACTCTCAGGAAGTCTGATTTTGTTGGTAGATTGGGAAGGGTGCATTTATGACCACACAATTTTAAAATATTCATGAATAATCTTGCTGTGGCTAGTTCTTCTTCAGTCAAATCTTCTTGGTGATTATGCAAAAATTCATTTAAATAAAGGACTAACTTGGCCCCATGCTACAAAAAAGCAGGGATAGGAGAAAAAGAAAAAATATTTAAATGCTTATTGAATTGAAATGGACTACAATTGGAAAGTACAAAAAAAAAGTCTGGAAAAAAAGCATTATAAAATATGCATCTCTTTGGGCTGTAAAGACTTTACAAAAATTTTTCTTTCCAAAATTTATAACGTACAAGGAAAGTGTGGAAGTTGTAGATTGCTCAGGAATTCTAAAGGAGAATCATTCTTCTGCTCTTTTATTACTTTTATTTTCATTAAAAATAAAAGGGAAAGAAAATCAAAAAAGACTGCAGAGATTCTGAATAGTGATTAACCAAGGATGAGACTTCTAACAAAAAGAGAGTGAATTACTAAGATTATTCAAATAAGTTCTGGGTATAATATTAGGGTTAAATTAAACCAAAATGACTAATAGATTAAAATTTAAAGAGAAAAATTTCAAACTCTGCTTAGACATGTCTTTCAAAAATTTACTCTATAAAATCTGTGCCATTGGTGGCAGCATAATTTGAGTGCTGGCAAAATTACTAAGTATAAGAAAATTTTTGTATTAAACAAAAAACTTAGCAAATAGATTTTCACAAATAACTTATCCGATCAACTGCAATACAAGAGTCAAATCTCCTACACAAATAACAAATGAAATAGTATTTAAAAGACAGCATTCTGCATAAGTTATTATTTGTACATTGTAAAAAAGTACAAATCAGGAAGCTTTAAATTGCATTGAAACTTGGAACAACTGGCATATGCCTTATTTTTTAAACTATAATTTAAACTTAAGAATTCACAAAAAAATGTAAATTCTTAACTTTATTAAAGATCACTCTATATCATTAACCATATTTATAACTACACTTTTATATAGTAGCAAATAACTGAAAACAATGACTATCAACTGGGGAAAGAATAAAGAAAACATGGTACACGAATAGAATATTGTTAGAATATTGCTATACTATAAGAAAACATGAATATGATTAATAGAAACAAATAAGAAAGGGCTTTTCTGAAATGAAGTAAGGAGAACAGGAAAAAATTCATGACTATAATGTAAATTAAGAATCAACAATAACATAACAGTTAAAACAGAATGCTATGAAAAGATAAAATCCACCTATGTCCCAGAGAGAAAGAAAGTCCTTTCCTACTTGACTACAGAGATGGGGGAACATGAATTACAACAGTGCATATATCAGAAGTTTTTTATATATTGTTTAATTTTGCTGAACTTATTTTCCTTTAAAATTTTTTTATTTCTTAAAAATGATTCTCAAGGAGGGGTAGAAAAGAGGGATACCATAAGAATCATAGATGATGTAAAAACAAAATATCAATGAGATTTTATTTTTAAAATATCAAAAACTAAAGATGAAAGGAGAAAGGATTTTCTGAAACTTAGCAAAAAACAAGGAAAAGCTTTACTGTCCCAAAGAACAATCTTGCTAATTAAATTAATAGTTTAAACAGAATTATAGTCCTAAACTTCAATGTCTCATCTGTGGAGAGGACTGTGGGTTTTCAAAGATATGCCAACATACAATGTAGTGTAGCAGATAGAAAGCCAGCTTTGATGTTAAGAAAGGCTGGGTTCAAATCCTATCTTATTCATAACATACATGTGTGTGAATGCATGTGTGTATATTATATACATGTAGATATGTAAAGAAATAGGTATATATGTGCACATGTATATGTAGAATATATGTAGATAAATATATGTACATATGTGTAAACATTTACATTTAGATATTTATAGGATATATGATTCTGAGCAAAGCACTTAATGCCAGTTTGTGGTTTTTCTAAGCCATTATGCAAAGTAAGGATCCATTTCTATGTAAGTTGGACACCACTACTTAAGAAGGTGCGGATCTGCACTGTTGGTGGCTTCTCCCTCTCTTGGGCATTCCCTATATTAACAAGAGAGCACAGATCCATTCCCTCTTCTCCATTTTCATCAGGGTACAAGTTTAGGTTGTTCAATCAGTTGTCAAAATCGTGTTATTCCTATCATATTACCTTGTCTATATGTCTCCTCTTCTTCATTCACACAACCATCATTGTACCTCAGGCCCTTATGCCTGGACTCCTGACCTTTCTTTGGTTTGAGAAAATGTTGATTGGTCTCCCAGACATGCTCCTCCCTTATTTTTCATGACCCAACCCAGTTTAGAAAGAAGTTTTAGGAGATAAAGAAATTTTACAAGTGTTTAGAGGAGAATCAAAGTTGTGCAGGGCTATGTGAGACAGATTTAAGGAACTGGGGATATCTGTCCTAGAGAAGACTCAGGTGAACGACAAAAGTGGTTCTAAAGGGTTGTAGAAGTAGAAGTATAGAAGAAGAATGAGACAATGTGACCCAGCAGCAGAGGGCAAACTGGCTTACAGATAGAGAATGTCAATGCAAGTTCCAGCTCTGACATTACTACCCATATTAGTTCATACAAGTCATTTAACCTGACGACCTAAGTTTCCACATATTTAAAATGAGGGTTTTGGACTAGATCAGTGGTGTCAAATTCATCTAAGCACAATGACTTAGAAAAATCACAAAGTAACATTGTATATGTTGCACTGCATTTTTATTTATTTTGTTCAACAATTCCCAGTTACATTTCAATGCATACATTTGTGAATTTGATGCCTCTGGATTAGATGACCTCTAAAATCTCTTCTAGCTCTAAATCATTAAAACTGGCTCTATTTTGCCCCAGAAGGTAAAAATCATAAAAAAGTCAAATTTAGGTATGAAATAAGGAAAAACTTCCCAATGAACAGAGCTAATGAAAGTGAAAACAAGCTGTTTTGGAAGATAACTGGTTCCTTCTTAACTAAAAGTCTTCAAGCAAAAGTTGAATGAATTTTTTCTTGTCAGGTATATTAGAATTGGTTTTTTTAACTGAGGTACAGAGTAATCTAGATGGCCACTAAAGTTCTTTCTACCTCTAAAATCTGTGATTCTATGAAATGTCAAGAACCTAATTTGAAATTTGAGTATCAATTTGAAAAAGGCCACTATACTTTTTAGTGATATTTAAATTAACATATTAAATCATACTGTATCATTCCTCCAATGAATAAGATAAGCATATGCATTGGTGAAAACAGCAAGATGAGTGTTTAATGGAATACTATGAATTAAGCAAAAGACAGCTGCTACCTGACCAACAAACACATGGACTATGAGCAGCAGCCCTGCCAAGTTGGCCAATTAAGGAAATGCTAAATGACTAGAATATTTTCAGCTATGTGTCTCTTTATAAGAAACATTATTTAACTTGCAAAACAAAATTTTAAGTACAGTCTAAATTCTACATTTAAAATAATTTAAAAAAATATCCAAATAGAGGTTATTTTGATGTTGCCATACTACTGACGTATTAATCTAAAATTATTGAAAGAAATGCCCTTGTTTTTCTACAACTGAAAACTACTCACAACCACCATCATCAGGAATGAGACTGTAAGTAGGAGGTGAAAATAACGTTACATTGCCAGGAAAATACCTGTCACAAAGCCCACAAGTTTTACTCCACTCTTAAGGAAAGAGCCCTTAGACCAAGGTGCAATGACTTGGCAGGATAAAAAACTTGTCTATTTCATTTCCCCAGAGGCTTTGACTTTGCCCTAATTTATAAGGGGCAACAGATTAAAGCCAGCACAGTAATGAGTATGATGAGAGCTAGAGTAAACAGATAGAAAAAACTATTCATAGTAATATAGTATTTCCTCATTTCATAGCTAGGGAAACTAAGGCTCAGGAACAGTTCAATGACTGATCCATGGTTACCACCTTGTAAGACTCCAGGGTAATACTTTAACTCCCATCTCAAATCCAAGCAGCACTTCTTTCATGCCAAGAGACCTTCTCAACTAGAAAAATCACTGAGGGCAATGAGATATGGGAGCAGAGAACTAAATAAACCTTAGTGAGCCCAAAGTCTCAGGACCTGGATTCAAATTCTGATTCTGCTACTTACTAACCATATAAAAATCCCTTGGGACTTGGTTTTCTTATCTGGAAAATGATAAGGTTGGATTGAATTACTCTGAAAGCCCTTCTATTGTAGCTTTAAATCTATGGTTCTAAGTATAATTGATGTTCATAATTATTATAAGTAATGAAGAAAATATCAAATCATATTCAAATTAAATGCATAGCTACTGAGATATTAATTCCCAAATTCCAATTTTCATATTCTGAGTGGCTACAAACTCTCTAGGAGCAAAGGCCCCTAATTTTCACCTCGAGGAAGGCTTCAGATGTTGACATTGAAGTGAATGAAAGAAACCAATATTGTGGATGCTTCTGTTAGAGTCTCAGTTTAGTTGATAAGACTATTTAGTTCATAATGTAGCTGTACTACTTCATATTTACAATTAAAATTATAGTGAAAGAAAATTATATCAATGCAAACAATATTTCTGTTAAATTATATATTAAACACTCTTAGGAGCAGCTAGGTGGCACAGTGAATACAGCACTGAACCTTGAGTCAGGAGGACCTGAGTTCAAATCTGACCTCAGACAATAATTACCTACCTTGGACAAGTCACTTAACCCACTGTGCCTTGCAAACCCTGCCCCCCCACACAAAGTCTTTGGAGGTCTAATAATAAAAACATCAAATATAATTTTTCTTTGGGGAAATTTATTCTGAGTACCAAATAACTAACTTATAAATAAACATTGAGAACTTAATCTGTTGCTAACTAACCTTTAACAACTTGCATTTTTATAGGCCTTTAAGGTTTGCAAAGCATTTTACATGCTATTTCATTTGGAGGTACCTTAACTGAATGTCTCTTCACCATTTAAGACTGAAAGGAAGTATGAGGTACATTTTAGAAATATTTTTATCCTAAGCAATGCAAAATGATAGCATTTAGGCTTAAAAGGATAGACTTTTAAACATTACAATTATGTGTAAACACTTCAGTTAGGCATGAAGCCCTTTAGTTATCTAGAGAATTCATTCAGCCATCACTTCTCAGATGATGCATAAAAAAAAGGATTTCTTTTTTTCTTAATTTTTTTAAAAATTCTGGTTTTACTACTTCAAAGAGGACATTTCATTGTATAAAGCGGTACAGAATAATGGGGTCATATGTGAAACTCTGACTTTCTATTACTCTGTTATACAAGTTCACTTTTCTTTTCAAGTATTTTATCAGTTCAATGTTACTTTCACACCTGCCCTGTTTGTCCATCATACTGAACTTCCTTCTATTCTCTTCTGTGCATTAAAAAATGTGGAATAAATCCAAGTTTTCAACAACTATAATAAAAATGTTCCATGCTGGGGCAGCTAGATGGCACAGTGGATAGAGCACTGGTCCTGGAGACAGGAAGACCTGAGTTCAAATTCAGCTCAAACATTTAATAATTACCTAGCTGTGTGATATTAGGCAAGTCACTTAACCCCACTGCCTTGCAAAAACAAAAAAAAAATGTTTCATGCCTCCAATAGTGAGCAATATGATTCAGATAAACCTAAGAAGACATAGGAATTGACAGAGCAAAGAGACAAGAATCAGAAAATCTTTATTTATAAAGTGACTATAATAAAATAAAGAAAAACAACTGACAGACTTAAGAACTCTAACCAATTGAGTGATCACTCAGGACTCTAGAAGTGTAATGACAAAATTTCCTCCAACTTCCTGATTGAGAAATGCCTGACCATAGATGTGGAATGAGAAATAGGACTGATACAACACAAAATGGACTGCCTTATTGCCAGAGAGTGTTTTTATTTACCACAGAGTTGGGGTAGGACAGAAGAGATTTGTAGAGGAGAGGGAAAAGAAGGGAATAAGTATTTATGAAAGGTCAACTACATGTCAGGCACTGTGAAGTTCTTTACAATGTCTTCTCATTTTATTTTTCTAACAAACGCTGCAACGTGAGGACAGTGGCCCAGACTGGCTAATTCTACATTTGAACCCAGGTCTTCCTACCTGCAGGCCCAGGACTCTAACCACTGCCTCAGGAGAAAGGGGGAAGAGTGATGGAAAAGAAAAAAAACCAAAGAACAATGAAACATTTTTTAGAAATACATAGAAGGCAGCTGTAAATTTCAAACAGATCTTTAAAAAAAATCAACAAGATTTTAAAGTATATACTATGTGATATATATAGCTATATATATATATTATATACCACTGTATCAACTCTTTAGGCATTTAAAAAAAGTCTCTGTTCTCAATGCACTACTTTCATCTGCAAAATTCTCTTATTAAACATTAAAATATTCATGCTTGCCAATGATTTTCTTCTTTATAAGAAAAATTTCAAATAAATTTAAGAGCTACATTAATGAATGTTATTATTATCATTACTACTATTATTACCACCTTTACAATAACAACCACCACCATCTCCACTGCTATTTATAAATATTACTACCATTACAACTATCATAACTCCTGTAGCTGCTAATTACTACAGATTTGTTGTTTTTAATCTAGAACATATTACCTCCAGAGGTAAAATAGGATAGCAGTATGTTTCTTCACTCAGGTTTTTCTATGCCTTTTCAAGTACGGTTTAGCTGTAGATAACTGTATACAGATATTCACAAAGTCCAAGCTTAAAATTCTTTTAAATATTTTACTTGGGACTATATATTTTACTTTGGACTATATTCAGGAGCACATCAATAAAAATTCTATTACACACACACACACACACACACACACACACACACACACCCATAAATTAGTGCTAAAATAAATCATGTAATACTGGGGTTTGAAATCTTAAGTAATGGTTACTTGGCTAAAAAAAAAATACTAAAAATGAAAATCTTTTCAGTGAAATCTCCAGAAGAAAATACATTCTCAAAGAATTCAAATTAGATACTTATCTAAGTTTTCAAATCTAGTAACTGGGCCTAGAAGAAGTTGGAAAATGTGTACAGAGGCAGTGTGTTATCTAGTACATTATTTAACATTAACATTTATTTTAACAGTAATTAAGAATTATTTTCCTTTACTAAAAATATTGACATATTTTTAACCTGTTACATATTGGTTAGAATATCTATGACCTTAAAAATTAAGCTTTAAAAATGATAATAATTAGAATAAATATAAAATGCATTAACATTTGCACAGGGCTTTGAAATTAACAAAGTATTTTGTACATATCTCATGTGATCTCACAAGGACCTTAGGAAAGGAAGTAGGTGCTCTTATTACCCTCATTTTACAGAAGAGGAAAACAAATCTGAGAGAAATGAAGCAATGTGTCCAGACTGATACAACCAACAAATATGTGAGGCAAGATTCATATTCAAGTCTATAGTTGGTTTAAAAAATGACCATTTACTATATTAGACAATGCATTGTGGTTCTAGTAATTTATCTGTGAAATTTTATATATGCTAACTATTTTACCTGAATGTTAAATACTGAGATGCTTACTTGTAAAGATGGACTGAGGCAGTCTCGTAGGATTTCCTGATGGTTTGGTTGATACATTATTTCAAAAGCTTGCTTTCTCTCTTCAGGAGGGCGAGCTGGAGACAATAAATGTACCAAGAGTCTCCCAAGTTGTATGCGAAAGGTTTCCTTACAAGACAACAGAATCTTATTCCACTGTTGTCTGGTAGTACTGGTTTTACTTGAGCCCTTCAATCAAAAGAAGGATGAATTTGCTAGTGAGTTACTTTATACAATAGCTTATTCCTACTACTAACATTAAAAAGGGGTCCAAGATTGGAATTTTCAGTTATAATTCTAACTACTTCAAAAGCAAAGAAAGAAAGGAGGAGTATGAGTATCATATTAATATTAGTGACCAGCTGATTTTCGTACTTTGCTGACACCACTCAACTACAATATAGGAAAATGATTACTTGGGTACAGATTTAGCTCAAATACTGTATAAATATTACTCTTTTAGAGGAGAATAAATGAAAATGAAAACTATCTAAGATATTTTATTACTTTTGTATCTAAGCAATCTCAGAATCAGAAGGCATAATGGAAGAGAATCCCAAAAGAAATAGGTTCTGCAAACATAATAAAGATAAAACCTTCATTCCTTAAGAATTAATGGAAATCTTCCACGTAATTACTTACAAGTGCTATTCTCATTCCTTCTACCATAGTCATTAACATCTCTTTCTGAAATGGTTTCAAATTGGAGAGGTGTTCATGTTGAATTTCCTCTTCAGAAATTCCAGTCTCAGAATTTGAAGTTGTGCCTTGAGTTGTTGTCCCTGGCGTACTCAGAATATCAATAAAATCTGGACTAAATTCTTTTAATAGAAAAAAATAAGCATAAAGAGAAAACAAAAATTAAGTCATTAATACCAAATTTATGTTAATGGAAATTGGTGCTGCCACTAAAACATTCTAGTAGGATTAGAAATTCATGTAACATAGTATTTCAATGATGTTAAATAATTGTAAACTAAAATTATATTAAGTAAAAATTTTATTTAAGACACAATTCTTATATAATTAAATTTATTCAAATATGCTAAATACTAAAATGGGTGAATTCATATGATTATAATATAAATCAAGCTCACACACTAGACAGAATACTTGTCAAGCTTCTCTACATGTATTTCCCTGGTTTACTTGTCATGTTATTTTAAAAAATAATATCAAACCAAACAATGCTGGGGGTGATAAAAGGTACACTCTTTAAACAAGTTAATTATCACAAAATTATATTATAAATCACAGTTTATAATAAAACCTCCACAAATTAAGATTTTCTAATGAATTATTGGTAAAAAAAACTGAAATCAAGATGCTGAAATATATAAAATTTTTCTTTCAGTTCAGAATTGATTCTGAAAAATATTGAGTAAGATGCATTAGTTTACAGCAAAGCTTATTAGAGAACAATTTTCTAAAATCTAACAAACTGGACAAATATCAGATATGATCTCTCATGTGAGTCTTTATCTCAAGTAATGCCTGCATACTATAATATTCTGTATATTGATTTTATATTCCTTACTTGATTGGACGTTACTTTTATATCTCTTTGAAACATTTTATATAGTGCCTTTCACATAATATATCCACTATTTTAGGGGTCATAAATACCAAAATACTCTATAGATTTTGTACAAGTCAGTTATTACCTTTGGACTTTTAAAAAAATTTTCCTATATAGAACCTTGTTTAAAAAAAAAGTCTATGCAGGGAAATTTCACCCCATAGACTATTTCACTGCAGGATTCCTTTAAGAGTTTGAACACTGGGGCAGCTAGGTGGTACAGTGGATAAAACACCAGACCTGGAGTCAGGAGGACTTGAGTTGAAATTTGGCCTCAGACATGTAATAATGACCTAGCTGTGTGACCATGGGCAAGTCACTTAACCCCACTGCCTTACAAAAATAATAAGTGTTTAGCCCAACCCTAGACAAACAGTAAAGGCTTAATAAGTGTTTGTTGATGGATTAAAGAACTCCTACAGCCTTAACATGATTCAAATTTATTATTTATATTTTATATATATATATATATATATATGTATATATATATATATTTACTATTTATAAATAGCTTCTTAGGAATTCATTTAGTATTCTCGTGTACAAATTCATTCTGCTGAACAAATATCAAAATAATAGGAACTTCAGTTACTTTTTGAACTTGTCCTAATCAATCAGAGAACAGATATTCATAGTGTTGATCTGAATTATGGCATACTTCCTATACTTGGTGTTTTTGAGGAATAGTGGGTAGGTTGTGAGTATATTTTCCAAATATATTAAACTCAGATTATGATGATGTATGGTTACAATTACAAAAACAGTACTGTGGAAGTGAGAGTGAGAAGGGATCTTGGAGATCAACTCCCTAATTTTGATGATGATGAAGCTGGGGCCCAGAGAAGTTAAGTAATTTGCCTGAGATCATAAAAATCCTAGGCAATGAATCAACTTACATGCTCTTTCCGTTACTCCGAGTAGCCTGTCTGTATTGTAAAGCAATGAATGTCCCTGAGGTATGAGATAGTCAAATACATTATGAAAAAATTCTCATGACTATGCATTTCCAGTTAATCTTGCTTTCATATTATAATCAATGTGGTAAGTTGTTTCTAATCAGAGAAAGTCTGGTAAATGTTTAATACCAGAAAAAATATGCAAGACAGATTTTTATGTTTCATCTGCATCATTAACATTTTCTCCATCATTTCTAGACAATCCACAAAACATAAATCTGATTTTAATGTTTATCAATTTCTGACATGTAAATATCTGCTCATGCTGAAAATTGAACAACCAGCTCTTCCAAGCTATTAGAGGCTGGTTCCAGCACATTACTGATTCTAACACGCTATCCACTATAACTCTGGGCAGAACTGAAGCTTTTCAGGAATAATTTAAATTGCATCTTGACAATCTAGTTTTACAGTCAATTGGTAAAGTCCTGAGAGTCATTCAGACTCTGCAGCTATTCTTATTCCTGATGAGTCTTTTTCTATTACTTTGGGGTTTATAGCTGTGTTCCAAATAGTTAAGGTACTGGAAGGCTAACCATTGGAGGGAATATTATACTTTGTGCTTCTGCTGTGTTACCTGAAACACTGAACTTTATTTTTAACTCAGAAACTTTAGTTATCATATATGTGCTAGAATTTGATCTCTAAGACTATGAACACTTGAGCTGAAGGCCTTAAATTGAAGTCTGACACAGAGGTTTAATGAATTAATTTAATAAATATCAGATGTTTAATACATTTTTGTTGTGTTTGCTATATCTTAAGTACACAAGAACTACCACATTTTTAACAATTTCATTACTCAGCTAAGGTAGTATCCTCCAAAATGGAATGCTTTCAGTTTCATTTTTGTCTTTGAATCCCTAGTGCCTAGCATAGAGTTTGGTAGATAGTTGATGCTTGTGGAAAATTTGAATTCTACCTGTGATGTAAGAACAAAAAGATCTACCTTAGATTCCGATGTTCCTTAGTAGTTTAGAAAACATCAACTAAAATCATTATATTCTTCATTTCTATATTGTATACCTACCTTGATAAATAAGCCTGTTAACTGCTAACACAGTAAGCCTCTGCAGTCTCTGTGTGAGCTCTGTTTCAGATGCCCGAATAGGATTTTCTTGGCTCATTCTCCTTTGCATCATCATATTGAGCTCATCACTTGCCACAGAACGCATTTTCATTAGAAGAGATTCAGATTGAATGAGAGAAGATTTTCGGGGACCTTCAAAAGAAAAAAGAGAAAATGCAAATGCCAATAAAGATGGAAACATTTAAAGCTCTCAGGGAGGCAACTCATTTTGCTACAACTTTTTAAGAACAGTAATGACAGAACCAAAAAAGTTTAATGTGTGGTTTTTTTAAAGACCATAAAGGAAAAAAATAAAGACTATAAAGAAAGTGATTAAGAGAAAGTAGTCCTTTCCCCATTTGAAAAAGTGTAACAGTACTTTCAATTTCAAAGTTCTATAAAAAAAACTTAAAAGTAGAAATGCAGTTTTACAATCTGCAGAGCTGAGAGAGGTTTGCAAGATCTGATTCTTTTGAAAAATGAGTTTACAAGTCAATATAACTAGAGCTGAATAGAGTAATAAAAATTTTTTACAATATTGTTTCACTTCCTCATATTCACCTTTATCAATAGATGTTCAACTATTCTGTGCTCCAGTCATACTACAACAATTACCAATAAAGGCATTTTCTTTCACCAATATTTAGTGACATAAAGTAGAAATCAGTGAGAAGAAAAGACCAGAAAAATGATTAAAATTCCAATTATCTGCAATCAAAAGTATTTTGAACACATGCATTACTTATTCAATATTATAAAAGAATTTCTTGAGAAATATTTTCTCAAATTGAATAGGTAGAAGTAAACACTATTACTGCACCTGCTTCTGTACGAAATGCACATGAAGTAAATCCAGTAGAAAACTGAGAAGATGATTCTTGATTTAACACATTCAAGGAAAGGGGCATCAAAAGTTGACCATAGGAACTAAAATGATGTCTTGGTAGATGAGGAATAATAGAACCTTTCATTGCAATTGAACTTTTTTCAATAGTTTTTAAAAAATATATATCAATTTTTATAAATATCTTTAACATCACATATATATATCTGGGTACTATAACTATCTATAACATATCACTTATATATCTGGGTACTTAGTGATGAAACATAAAGAAGAAAGAAATAAGCACTAGTACAGCTCCTACTATGGTTCAGTCACCATGCTAAGCATGTTACAATCATTTCACTTGATTGTCACAACAATGTAGTGATGCATGCACTATTATCATTCCCATTTTACAGCTGAAGAAACTGACACAAACAGAGGTTAAGGAACTTGTCCAAGGTCAAAGAGCTAATAAATGTCTGAGGCCATTTTTGAATTCAGGTCTTCCTGACTCCAGGCCCAGATCTCCATCAGCTGTGATATCTAGCTGTCAAGATCATAAAATATTTTCACAAATTAGAACGATTAGAACAATCCAATGAAAAACATAGATAATACCTTTCAACTGATTAAACTGAATTAAATTCAAGTGCTTAAAACTCTTTTGAGTTGTTTCCTTTGATAAAAAATAAAATTTTAAAAGCAAATATATAAGCTATGCAAGAAAAATTTCCAGAGTATGCCTTCAATTTGATACAAACTGATTAATTTTCTATAACTTCTGTTATAAACAATACTGTACCCATGATATCCTGAGTCATCAGGTAAAGATAAAATTATAATATACTATACTTACTAAGGCAGGAAAGTATATTCATATTTAAGATTCATAGTTAAGAAAGATTTGAAAGGCTTTCTTGATAAACCTAAATAATCAGAAAATTGATCATATGAATTTCCTGAATGTTTCATTTGCAAGGTTTAAGTGTACATAAATAATTTCAAGCATAAAATTTGACCAACATCTTTTAAACATATATCTGAGCCATGCTTTTAGGCAGAGATGTTTCTAATTAGTCAATCAATAAGCATTTATTAAGTCGCTGCTATCTGCCAGATGCTGTGTTAAGTGTGGTGGATACAAAGAAATGCAAAAACATCCCCTTATCCCTTAGAAATCAATGTATGAGAAATCTATCACTGCTGTAATCTGAGGGGACAGCCTGTTTGTCCCCTCAATCATTTTCAGCAAGGTTTTGAATTTTACACTTTTCCCCTCACCCTCCCTTTGCCCCACACCAAAGGCACTCTGATAATCTTTACATTGTTTCCATGCTATAGGCATTGATCAAAACCGAACCCGTTTGTTCTAAGAATCAAACACTACCTTTTAACTTAGCCCTAACCAGTCTGAATTTCTGGTTAATACAAGAGTTTTTTGGTTTTTTTTTTTTTTGTTTTTGCAGGGCAATGGGGTTAAGTAACTTGCCCAAGGTTACACAGCTAGGTAATTATTAAGTGTCTGGGGTTGAATTTGAACTCTGATCCTTCTGACTACTCTACTGTGCCACTTAGCTGTCTCCAATCCAAGAGTTCATAAGAGATCTATTATCAATTTCAGAATTTGGATGGGGGGGAAAATTATATCTTTATTTTTACTAACCTCTAATTGAAATTTGGATTGGCCTTCAAATGTGAATGTAGACAACAAAATTATTCTGAGAAGGGGTCCAAAGACTTTACCAGACTGCAAAAGGGATACAAAAAAGGTTAAGAATTCCTGACCAAGATCCTTTTGCTGAATGAATTAGTTTCCATTAAAGGGCCTCTCCTATCTTTCCATTAGAATGAAATACTTAACTTATGATTTTGAAATTATAAGATTAGATGTCTTAGTTATCAAATTATATAATGCATCATCTTCACCACAGTCCATTTTAACCATTCCCATTGGAATAGGGTTCTAATGTACCTCTCTAAAAAGTTAATACATAATCTTGCCTAAACTCATTCTGGATATATTGTTTTACAACAAATTTTCAATGTAAAAAAAAAAAGAATGAACTTCTTTAGCATATTAACATTATACACTATCTTGTATTGTATAATCAGCTTAAAAATTCCTTAGTTTCAGAAAAATCTAGGAAGACTTCTATGAACTAATGCAAAGTGAAGAGAGAAAAATCAGAAAAACATATACAATAATGTCAAAATTGTAATGATGATTAACTGTAGAAGACTTGGCTATTCTGATCAATACAATAAACTGTGATAATTCCAAAGGATTCATAAAAAAATACTAGTGATGGTCACAGAGAGAACTGGTATGCTTTGAGTACTGATGGGAGCATATTTTTTGGTCTATTTTTCTTCCTTCATTTTCAACATGGCTAAAATAGAAATTTTTGCATGATTTCACAAGTATAATGGTTTCTCAATGAGTGAGAGGCTTGAAAGAGTTAGAGAATTTGGAACTCAAAATTAAAAAAAGGAATGCTAAAAATAAGCAAATATAATTCTTTTAAAATTACTTAAGTGTCTACTTATATAAAACTAATACTTCCCTAAGAAATGATATACAGGGGCAGCTAGGTGGTGCAGTGGATAGACCACCAGCCCCGGAGTTAGGAGTACCTGAGTTCAAATCCAGCCCCAGACACTTAATAATTACCTAGCTGTGTGTCCTTGGGCAAGCCACTTAACCCCATTGCCTTGCAAAAACTAAAAAACAACCCCCCCCCAAACAAAGATATACAATGAGTTTACATAAAAGGAATATGTTTTAATAACTAAACAGTATTGTTTTGCTTTATCTAATAGTGGTTTTCAAAGTAGGGTGTGTACCCAAGGGGATGTACAATATGGTCCACTGGAATGTAAGAAGAAAATATTAGAATTTCTTTAAGCAATTATATTTAACTAAAAATTATCAATATTTAATATTCAGAGGGTCATGTCTCTGTCATGTCTCATGCTCATGTGTTTCTTAATGTGTGGGAAATATTATGAGGGAAAAATGGGAAATCTACAATATGGGTTCACAATCATGCCCTCTTTCATTCATTCACTTTCAGAATTTCATAATGATAACATAATGATCACTTTTGGATTAAGTGAATTTATGGATTACATCTAGTTTTAACTAAGTTGACCCTCACAAAATGGACAAGATATTTAGAAATTTTCTAGCAAACATATCAGGAATATGAATGTGAACAAAAAAGCAAACAAGAAAATGTCAGAGTTGACCCTTCTCCTACTTCTGGCATAAAGGTCTTCATCAAAGACATCATACAGTCAAGCAATGCTCATTTAATCAAATCTGTCAAGTATTTAACCTTAAAACAAATTAGCAAGAAGATAATTTGAAAAAAAGGCAATGAACCCCAATGCATCATGAAATGATTTTTAAAAGTAATCAATATATATTTATTAAATAGCTATTATGTCCCATACAGTATGCCAAATGATGAGTACACAAAGATAAGAGTGAAAAAGTCCTTGTTTTCAAGTTGCTTATATTTTATTAGAGAAGGAAAAAATGCATATAATTATATATATAGAAAAATACAAGGTAGTTGAGGGGAAGCAACAAACTAGCAGCTGGGAGGAATAGAAAAAGATTTCTGAAAAGTGTGGCACTTGAATGAGTTTTTAAGGAAACAAGGGAGTCTAACAAATGCAATAAGGAAGCCAAAAACATGGTTACCCACAGAATATATAAGGAACATCAGTAAGAGAGCCAGTTTGTTTGGACCAGAGTATAGAAAAAGGAATAATGTATAAGAAGACTGGAAAGGAAGGTGAGGATAAATTGTAAAAGGTTTTAAAAGCAAAAGAGAACTGTATAAGAAAAATCTATAAGAACATAAAGAACATTCTTATAGTTTACTGAAGCATGATCAAACTGCACATTAGGAAGAATCACTTTGATAACGTTCTACAATAAATATTTCCACTTATCTTCTCACTCTCTTCTAAACCTTCTGGGATTAGGCTTCTACCTTATCATTTAAATGAAACGCTTTCTCAAAAGTTACCAAGGATTTAATTACCAAATCTAATGGTCTTTTCTCAGTCCCCTCCATCTTGACTTGTGTACAGAATCTGATATTGTTAATGATATTTTCCTCTTGGATACTTTCTTCTCCCTGGGACTTGGTCATACCACTCTCTCTGGGTTCATCTCTCACCTGTCTGACCATACTTTGTTTGACCATACATCTCAATATCCTTTGCTGGATTCCCCTACATGTCACAGGTCTTAGTTGTGGATGAATGCCCAAGGCTCTCTCCTGGGCCCTCTTCTCTTTTTGCTTGTCCTGATTCATATCTAGTCACTGGACCCAGATGACTCTGGAGGAGAAAAGTAAGGCTGGTGATATAGCATAACAACTCTTCACTCAAATCTAATTTATGTGCTTGTCATGTTATCACCTCCCTGATGTCATGGTCTTCTTTAAGATCAAAGAACAAACATCATCTCATTTGGCAAGTTCATCAGCTTCCAGTGTCAATTATATTGATGCAAATAATTCTTAGACCTATATCTCCAGCCCTACTTTCTCTCTTTCTCTCAGCTACAAACATCCATCACTAACTGCCTCTTTTTCAACTCAAATCAAATATCCCATAGACACCTGAAAAAAAATTCCACAAATTTAAAACAAAATTCCTCTTTAGTCCCAAGACCATCCCTACCTAGCCTTGGCTTCTTTTACTGTCAAGAGCACTATCAGTCTTGAAATCCCCCAGGATCACCATCATGGTATTATCCTCACTCCCCCTTAATCCCCCATCTACAGTATATCACAAGACAAATTTCTATTGTTTTTATCTTCACAACCACTCTCAGCCTCCCTTTCTAGAGGCATACAGTTACAGCTTTAATTGTTAGTTAATTCTCATCACCTCTGCCCCATACAACTGTAATAGCCTTCCAACTAGCAGCCTAACAACTTCCTCCCCATTCAGCTACTAAGGTGATTTTTTTTTTAGGTTTTTGCAAGGCAAATGGGGTTAAGTGGCTTGCCCAAGGCCACACAGCTAGGTAATTATTAAGTGTCTGAGACAGGATTTGAACCCAGGTACTCCTGACTCCAGGGCTGGTGCTTTATCCACTGTGCCACCTAGCCGCCCCTAAGGTGATTTTTCTTAAGGGTAAGTCTGACCACTCAATCCCTCTTAGCCCTACTTAAAGAGCTCTGGTGGTTCTTTATGACCTCCAGGGTCTAATGAGCTCTTCAGGACCTGGCCATTTCCTATCTTCCTTCCTCCTTGCACTTTACTTCCTAGCATCTAGACTTTGTTCTGTCTCCCCTGGCCTACTAGCAGTTCCATCAACACAATCCTAGATCTACCATCTTTGTGCCTTTTCACAGTGTCTTTCATACCTGGAGAACTCTGGTTATTCATCTTCCACTTCTTGGTTACTTTAACTTCCTTCAAAACCCAAGTCCTACTTTTCCAAAAGTCCTTTCCCAGTATTCCCAATTATTAATCCAAAAAGAGGAGAAGGTAAAGGACAGACTCCTGGAAGACAACAACAATAGCTAGTGGATGCGACCTAGAGGAGTCTGAGGAGTGGTCAAAAATAAGTAGGAACAAGGGGCGGCTAGGTGGCGCAGTGGATAAAGCACCGACCCTGGAGTCAGGAGTACCTGGGTTCAAATCCTGTCTCAGACACGTAATAATTACCTAGCTATGTGGCCTTGGGCAAGCCACTTAACCCCATTGCCTAGCCAAAAAAAAAAAAAAAAAAAAAAAAGGCAGGAACAGATCCAAGACAGAAACATGTAAACAAAATACAGAGAGGAAAGATTATAAGGAAAAGGTAATCGGTAGGGCAGCTAGGTGGCGTAGTGAATGGCACAATGAATAGAGCACCAGCCTTGGAGTCAGGAGTACCTGGGTTCAAATCCGACCTCAGACAATTAATAATTACCTAGCCGTGTGGCCTTGGGCAAGCCATTTAACCCCACTGCCTTGAAAAATCTAAAAAAAAAAAAAGGTAATGGGCAACACCAAAGATTACAGATAGATCAAAAAAGATGAGGATTGAGCAATGTCTATTATATTTGGCAAGTAAGAAATCATTGGTAATTTTCAAAAAGAGTTTCATTTGAATGAGATTGGAAGTCAATTGCAGAGGTTTTAGAAGAGAAAAAACACTAAGAAATCTATTAAAAAAAGTCTTTCCCAAGTTTAATCACTCAGGTGAGCAGAAGAACAGAATAATGCTTTGTGGAGATGACTGTTCAAGAAAGGTTTTTTTAAAGATTAGGTGATTTTTAGGAATTAGGGAAGTATATAGTATGACAAGAGGAGATCACTATTAGTGACAGTGGAGATGATAAAAAGGGAGCAATGTTCATGAGGAAACTGGATGGAAAAAGATTAAAAGGTGCACTCAAATGGATTCTCTTGGCAAGGTAAAGGGCCCTTTTAGTGAAATGATGAAGAAAAAGACAGCAGATGAAGGAAATTAAATAAAATTTGATGAGGAGAAAGGATGAAAAGGGAGCTCTCAGTGATTGTCTTCCTTAAGTGAAATATGCAGCAAGAGAGGGTGGGTAAGAGGGTGCTGCAGGAGGCTTGAGGAGAAAAGAAAAAATCTGGAATAGTTTTGATTTTGTTAATGAAACAGTAAATAATTAAGGAGATATAAAAGGACTGCCTTGCTGCAGTGAGGGTTCAGTTGAGATTGTTTAACAAAAATTTGTAGTGAATGCAGTCAGCAGGATTTTTTTAGTTATTCTACCTCTGAATAGAAACGTGCAAATAGGAACCAAAGCAAGAGATGGTAGGAATAAACCAATGGACAATCAGAGGTCATTCCTTTGAAGTTTAACTTAAACTACATGGTTATGAATTAAATGCTAAGGCAGAAAAAATTTATTTTTCAAAAAATAAAGTTGTAAGTCCTTTCAAAGCTGTTTTTTAATTTCTTTCCACCACCCTTTCTTACTCTTCTGAAAAAAAATTCAATATCAGTTCTATGTAATCTTTCAGATCAGTAGGATACAAAAATAAAATAAATGATGTAACTAACTACAATTTTGTGGGAACAAAAAAATTTTCTGTAATTAAAGGGCTAGAAATGACCACAGACTGGAAGAGAAGGGTTAGGAATAGCTAAATGAGGAACCAAGTTAATGGAAAAGTAACTAAAATTTTAGGGACCAAAAGAAAATGGAAAGAAGACTAAAGAAAGAAGAAATGTACTATATAATGGCTATGAGGTATAAGAGAAAATTGAGGAAGATAGCAATTAGCTTATTTGGCTAGATTGAAGAGAACAAACCTAAATGTAACAGGAGGTAAGAACTGTTATATAAATTTGGGTTACTGATGAAAATAATCAAAATTCATGTTCAATTTTAATATGATTCAAAAAATATGGAGGGGCCCACTGTAGAGCTTAGACAATATGAATATGATCAAATTTAGATTTTTTTTTTTTTAGAAACTTAATTCTTGCTGCTATGTGTTGCAAAAGTACAGAGGAAAGAGTAAAGATGTCAAGGGCATTATTACCTTGGTAAACAAAAGCCTAGACAAAATATTTTGTTGTGTCAATAGAGAAGAACAAAATTGATTACTATATGGGAATGAAGAATCAGCAAGGTTTACTAAGTTAAACTAAGGTTTAACTAATTTACTAATTGCAAGAGTACTCATTTTCTTTTCACATAAGTAGAAAGGCAAATTCTACCAAAGCAGACCTCAGTTGGCAGGAAGACATATTAAAATGAAATTATGTAAAATCCACTGGTTTCTAAGACTGCAGGGAGATATGTTGTGCCTGGCTAGCTAAATCAATAGCATTCTACTGGAGGATAGTACTATAATTTGAGTGGGGAATTAGGAAGGAACACTCCACTAATGTTCTATTCTGATGTTTTATTGTGGATTGGAGAGAACCTTAGAATCATAATAGCTGTGACAACAAAATAAAGTCCAGATAGCTTTCAAGTTTTAACTCAGTAGATATGTCTGTCATTTCAGTCATTCTGGATAAATTTTGAATATCTTATCACCTGAAAGCTGATTACCAAGTAATTAATATTTATAGCAATTCAAGGAGGCATAAGCATTTTAGGGATCACAGAAGTTTTAAAATGTCATGGGATAGGATTTATTTTTTAGGTTTTTGCAAGGCAAATGGGGTTAAGTGGCTTGCCCAAGGCCACACAGCTAGGTAATTATTAAAGTGTCTGAGACCGGATTTGAACCCAGGTACTCCTGACTCCAAGGCTGGTGCTTTATCCACTAAGCCACCCAGCTACCCCTTGAGATAGGATTTAGATGTAGAAGTGGCTAAAATGTTTTGAGTGAGGGCCCAGAATATAAACATATATATTTTTTGATCTAAGAAAGTGATTTTCACATGGCTTCTGAGTTTTCCTTACTGACAAGGAAAGCATGTAATATATTGGGGGGGGGGGGAAGATTCAGATAAAACATGAACAAATTTCTACACTACAATGAAGGATTATGTTTCAATTAAACTTGTGGAGTCTTTGTGTTTGGAAATGTATTTTATAACTTTATTTTCATCCTGACTGAAGATAGGTCACAATGAGGCTCACATTCAACTTTAGAATTTTATGAAGAAAAATTTACTAATGTGTAGCATATTCAGAATTTACTTGGATTGTAACTATTATTTGATATTGAGATCTGCAATTTTTTTACAAAAGCAAAATAACTAACATTAGGAAAAAGAAGTATTTTTAAAATTTATAAAGTTTAAATTTCTAAAAAAATATTTTATTGATAATGTACCTCCTAAATCATCAAATCTGGAAAAAAATTTTAAATGGTACCCTTATAGGGAAAGTAAAGCTATCTTTTCTATTTATGATGTTTATAACATTTTTATTTCATTACTCACCAGCAATACTTTTTCGCTTTTGAAATATTGCGTGATGAGGAATAGAAGGAAACTGGAATGAATTTGTCAGATTTTGAGTATCCTGGTTTGCAGTCGTCCTTATAAATTCAATAGCTGCCTGAAGAACTCTGAATTGTAGTGCAATAGCCATATCTGAGAATAAAGAAAAAATACTAAATAAGAATTGTTCTTTCTATAAAATATGTAAGTTATAATTAATAACTTATTTTTACTGAAACAATTTTATTTCTAGGTAATACAAGAAAGTGCCACTCAGTTTTTAGCACAAACTTTAAAATTGAGATGTGAAATTTAGGTAAAAATATTTGGGGGGATTAGTAAAAAAGAATTTCTGTTGAAAGAAATTTTTAGGCTAATACCAAATTTCAAAAGTAAGTTATGATAAAATATTTATTCACTGCAAATAGGTAGTCTATAAAATAAATTGCTTTCTTTGTGTAAACATGTCACAGCAAAGGTCATTTTATAATTAAAAGAAATGATTTTAAATGATCAAATGATTGTCAAATTTTTATTTGCTCTGTTATTTGATGCTACAAGGGAACTAAATCTGTTGCCCTAACCCCTACCCCTATTCTCCTCTAAAAAAAGGATCTGAAGGAAAATGAAAGAGTATCAAATCTTCTGCAGTAAATCTAAGAATTTAAATTCGGATTTGTAAGGGAGGTTGGTAGTTTTATTCTCAATGATATGTTAGTATATCTCTCAGTTGTCACTGGAACCCTTATTTTTGCCTGATAAAAGCCCTATTACAAAACTAAGATAATTATAAAATTAACCTTATTAGTAAACATCTCCAAAAAGAAACTTAAAAGATTACATATTGAAATCTCATTGCCAACAATTATGCTGAATAACTCTTGTAAAATTTAAGTCTTACTTCGTGTCCGTTTGTTTTTGCTGCTTTGAACATATCCAAGCAATATAATAAGATCTTCAATGACCCTAAAGTATTGTGAACCTGAAGAACTGCAAGCATGAATTGTAACAGCTACAAGAAGTTGTTGTATCTCACAAACAAGTAATTTGTAGTCATTCAAAGAAATGCTAAAAGACAAACAAAAACCCCAATAGAAAGAAGGGTCAGAAAATTTTTTTTTACAGAACACCTATCATTAATGTTAACAATCTCATTTGTAAGACCAAGTCTCCACCCGCCTCCTCACTCCTAGTCAGAGGACACCCGATTGGCTTTAGTTCTACTACAACTCAGAATCCCTGAATTCAAGTGATCCACCAGCCTAAGCCTGAGCCTAGGTCAAGTCTTCTTCAGACAATCATTTTTCAAGTATAATATAATTTTTTTGTTGCTATTGTTCAGTTGTTTCAATTGTATTTGACTTTGTGATCCTATTTGGAGTTTTCCTGACAGATACTGCAGTAGTTTGCCATTTTCCTTCTTCAATTTATTTTCCAGGTAATGAAACTTAGGCAAACATGGGAATTTCATTTACTAAAATTTTTACATATGTGTGTGTGATCTGTGATTTTATAAGTTACCTGAGAAGATTTCCTTTCCCCAACATGCATTAGGACCTTCTCTGTAACTTAAAGGTCTTTGAGAGTTGCCTGGGGACACTGAGATTAATAGACTCACACAGGCTCACACAGCCAGAAATCAGAGGCAGAAATCAAACTCAAGTCTTCTTGTATGAGGCTAGAGCAGTGTCTAATCTGCCAATCTGCCTCTCACTAATATCTTATACTATTAAAGGAATTCTTACCGTAAAGGTGTTTTTGCATGCCTTAAAATATTGTACAAAATGTAGTTTGGGATTATGATAGAAGCCTCAAAAGTAAAACTAGATCCAAGTTTGAGAATGTTTTAAATTGAAAAACTCTTCCCAAAAAGATTCACTTCCTAAATTCTGGGCATCATCATCTAATTGGTAAATTAAGCACATAACTTTACCTCTGAGACGTCCTAGAAGATCTCTAAGGTCTGTCAACTTTGATCTTTTTCTTCATTTTCTTTTCCATTTTCCTACCTACCAAGGATCTTTTCACATGAACGAAACATATCTCATTTGGCTGTGATGGAGCAATGGGAGCACTGAATGCAGGTAGACAAGTCCTTGACCATGATCCCATTCTACCACCTGTAGGACACTTGACTAGAGACAATCCCTCACACACATATATATAATGATGAGGGTCAGACAGTGATCTCTACGGTCTCTTACAATTCTGAATCTGAAATTCATGGTCCCATGGGACAGCCAATCCCCTTTTGGCCAGTTCTTCACAATTTATTTCCTGTACTGAACTGAAATCCATCTTCTTGTACAGTCATTCATTGGTCCTAATTTTATTACCTAAGGCCAAGAACATGAGTTCAAATTCCAATTCCACAAAGACAAGGAGCATGGTTTCATGCAAAGAATGATGTACCTCAGGTCTGAAAACCTGGATTTTAATCCTTCAAGGCATGAGAATGTGTGGCTAGTCACAACACCATTTGAGCCTCAGATTCTTCAGCTAAAAGGTGAAGATAATTCTTGTATTACACAGAACTTCAAGGATGGTTGTAAGGAAAGGGGCCTATAAACTTCAAACTTTATAGAGATTTGAGTTGTGAATTACAATAGAATGCTAAAAAATTTTGAAGACAATAGTCATGCTCTTTATTAATTTTTTCTTATCTGGGCTTAAATGTCCTAGGTTCTTAGAAATATTCATATAATAGTTTTAAGCTCCTTCACCATCTTGTAGGTGAAAGGACGACCATCCTTTCAATGTATTATAATTTTTCAATATTTTGATTGGATCTATGATCTCAGCTCATATAGTAGCAATTAGTAATCCCATAATATAGAAGAAGTCATGCCTTCTAATGGTATTGATTACAATTATTCATGCCTTCTCATAATGTTCCCATAAATCCTACATAGAGGTTTGTCTAACAAGCTAGTAATCTACTTCTAGATTTCCTGCAGTATGGGCTGTCTACTGGTTATCCCTAGCACTTATATTCCTGAATTATTAACTGTTCCTGTCACACATTTTGATTTTTATCTTTTATGCCATTTTTCTTATACAAAGTATGCTATAGTCTACTCATACCTACTAGGCACCTCTCCAATGTTCTTTGTGTGATCTATAATCCTAATTTTTCAAAGACTGAGATTCTAAGATTTGCAACAGGGCATCATTTCAAGAATAATGATGTTAAAAAGATGGATCTTTGTTTTGGGAATAATTTCCTTCAGTTTCCCAAATGTTAACCAATACACTCATCTCTTTGCCTCATCTATAAAACAAATAGGTCCCCAACAGCTGCACATCATAATAGGCACTTTTCATTTACTTATTAGTTTTTCTCATATAGATTGTTAGTACAAAATATGAGGTGTGATTTAGGATAGTTTCTCCAATGTTCTAGCACATACTAAAAAAAAAATTCATCTACATACAGAAGTATCTGGAAGAATTAACCATCTATAGGAAATTCTTATTTCATTTGGATTTTGTATGGAGTCCCTTCCCTGACACTGGTAAGTAGCTTTGATGAATCCACATCACCTCCTCATGCCTTATCTTTCAATTTCAAGGAAGGTTGAAATTCATCCCTCTTCACTATTTCCATTAAAGTTATCATTGTCCTCCCCATCAGCCCATATTATCCTGAATCCAAAACCTCCACATGCCATACTTCCAATTCAGTCAACACTAAATTGTTCAGCCTGGTGGATTTCATCTTTTTAAAATCGCTTGTATCAATCCCTTGACTATACACATATGACCACCATACTATTTAAGGACTTTACCAACTCTCACTAGGATTACTTTAGTATCTTCCAAATTATTCTCCCTACCTTCAGTATCACCTCTTCAACTCCTCTTCCACATAGTCATCTAAAATGATCCTCCTAAGGAATAGGATTAACCATGCCACTTTCCTTCTCAATAAATTCTATTACTTCTAGGACCAAATACAAATTCACATTTTTCATTTACAATTTATTAAGATACAATGTAAAATATACCAATGTTATACGTACTTTGTTTCTAGTCCATTTAAGGCAGCAATGGTATTACATAATACATATAATAGGCCATTATCCAGCAACATATCTGCCACCTTAGAACAAGAATTTAAAATTTGAAGAAGAAGAAAAAGAGAGTTGTGTAAGAGTATGTTGTCACAAAGAGAGGTCTCTATTAGTCCCAGGACTGGAATGATACACCATTTCTGAAAAAGTTCCATGTTTTTCACTTCCTCAAGATCAAATCTATTTTAAAAAATACATAATGAAAAGAATTTAGTTAGGAATATTGCAAGAAAATTATCTCTAACACTCTTTATATTTCCTCTAATTTAATGACTATATTGTTTTAAAGAACCTACATCACCAGTACCAAAGACAACATTTTTATCTAATGTTAAACGAACACCATTTAGAGATATAACAATCATTATCAATATTTATATAGTGCTTACTTTGGGCCAGGCTAAACTCTGCTAAACTCTTTATAAATATCTCATTTGATCCTCATAAGAACCCTGACAGGCAGGTGCTATTACTTTGTTATTTAGTCATTTTTCAGTTGTCTCTAACTCTTCATGATCCCATTTGCTTTTTCTTAGCAAAGATACTGGAATGGCTGGCCATTTCCTTCTTCAGCTCGTTTTACAGATGAGGAACTCACGATTCCTCACTTACAAGATTAAATGATTTGCCCAGGATATGTCAGCCAGGAAATATCTGAGGCCTGATTTGAACTCAGGAAGAGGATTCTTTCTGATTCCAAGCCTGATGTTCTGTCCATTTGCCACCCAGTTATGCTATTTTATCCCCATTTTATGTTATTGCTGTCCTTTGTTCTCAAAAAGAACCAGGACATCAGGAATGTAAAACCAAGTGAACTGGATTTAAGTCAGGGAGGACTGTGCAAAGTCACCAGCCTCACACTCTCTCCTGGAGTCATCAGGGTCCAGTAGATGCAGTAGGATGCCCTCAATGCAGTAGGAAACCTTGAACTTTTTAAGTTAAGGTCTTTATCTGGTCTCAGTTTACCTGAGGCAACACCCATTAGTAAGACTAGGTAAGAAATGAGGCAAAGAATGGCCTCTTTTACCTAGTTTAAAAAAAATCAATCCAGGAGGAGAAGTCTCTCAGAGTTTCTAGCCAAAACATAAATAACTGATATCAGGGCCCAGAGGCTAAATGAGGCTTGGATTGGGATCTATTGTTGGTTAATCTAAGAGAGCAAGAGTGATTTGGGTAAGACATGATCCTTAAGAAAGAAATCTAGTAGCTGCCTATAAACCCCAAAATATCTAGCAAGTTTTCAGTAATCAAAATTTACATTTCTTTGGGCAGAGTAGGTTGCTCATGATCACATAGCTAGTAAGTGTCTAAGGCTGCATTTAAACTCAGTTCTTCTTGACCCAAGGCCCAGCATTTTCTCAACAGGACCTGGCATTTAGCATATACATAGTATATTGTTAATTAGTAGCTAAAACACATTTTAATAGTGAATAAAATGAACAGGAAATTATAATAGCAGTACATTAAAGAACATCAAAGCATTTATTTGGCAAGATGGTCTAGATCTGGAATTTCTTAGTGTAGAGAACTGGTGAAGGAATTGACTTTACCAACAAAGATCAGCAGATGCTCTGCACCTGATACTCTTCCAGCTCTCTAGTGATTTTACTATGCTACCTCAAAGCATATCATGCCCATAAAAATTAAGTTAACTTATCTGAAGATTGTCTTTTAACTTACCTACTAAATTCTCTAAGGTTAAATCTAAAGGCAAGAAATCATTAAGAAAAAAAAAGGACACTTACTCTTCATCAAGGATAATGGGATGGCCAAAGAACATTTCCATGAAGCATTCCAAAAGTTTCTGAGTTCCCTGATGAAGATATAACTGATTGGCTAGCAAGGCAAAGCCACGGTTCTTCAAGAATTTATCTTTCTGTTCCTTAGATGCTCTACTAAAATATGCAGCCAGGAGCTAAGCAAAAAATGATTATGACAAACTTAGTTGATGATGTTTGTATTAAAAATATACTTTCTGTTCATTCTATTTAACATCATTAGAGAAGGAAATTTACAAAAGAAAGTATTATTAATACAGTAAGAAATATAGTTAACAGAATTTTTAGAATTCAGAGTTAGTAACAAAGTATTTGTATAATATTGAATAGTCTCTATTCTTTATCTCAAAAGAAAACAGATAATTGCTTTAAACCATATGATAAAACTTTCAGGAAGTGAGTCATGAAATCCTAATTCTAAAAAGTTGAGAAAATATTAAAGTTTGAAACTGTGTTTCAAAGAATGAATGATGACATGTCAAGCACTTTTACAGTGGGAATTCCTTTTGTACATGGGGTGGAGACTAGAGATTTCCTGAGGTTCTTAACTTTATAAAATTTGTGATTCTGTAGAATGTAAATCATTTTGTTCTATGTCTAAAAAACACTTAAATAATGCCATTAAACTAAGCTACCATTAATATTTACTTCTAAATATAGATTTACATAGGACTCAGAAAAATCAGCACTTGCTATTCCTGGAGAAATAGCTTTTAGCCTCAGCATAATGTTAATCAAAGTTATAAAAAGAACATCCATTCTTTATCTCAGAAGAAAACAATCTGATAATTTCTCTAAATCACAGAATAAACTTTTTGAAAGTGAGTCACCAAATCCTTTTCCCAGAAGCTGAGAAATAGGAAAGTTTTGTTTGTTGTTTGTTTTTATACACTAAGCTTTAAAGAATGGATGATGACTTATCAGGAGTTTTTACAATGAAGATTCTTTTTGGATACAGGGAGGACCAGATGGTCTTTCAAATTCTTTCTAACTCCATAAAATCTGTGATTCTGTTTAAAGTAAATGAATATATTCATTTTATTATGCATTTAAGAAACACTCAAATGACAAAAATAATTTATCCCATGTGCAAAATTTCTATTTTCCCCAAACTACTGCAAATGATTTGAAAGTAACCAGATGTGTGAATCTGTTGTCAAAATATTGCACTGACCAGAATATTGAGAACTAAATGGAGCTTGGCAATTAAATGAAAAAGCAAAAACAGAAAACTATGATTTTGGTTAGTTCATTATTGCTACTGAGTTAATAATACTGAATATTTTATAATCATCTTTGAGATGTAATTTTATTTACATATATGTAAATAATTTCCTAAATTAAAAGTCACATGTTAATATTTGTTCCTACTTTAATAACTCCTTGCTGTATAGGAGGTGAAGGGTGATTGAGAAGAACTATAAGTGTGTCTGCTTGAATAAGTTTGTCCATCACATGTTCAAGCATGATATCAGGCAGGATCAGAAGAACTCCACGTAAGAGGTCATATAACCCACAACATATAAGGACCAGACAGTCCTCAGTTGAACTAAAAATGAGAAAGAGAAAGTATTATCTCAACAGTAGGAAAGATATTTACTATAGAATTCAATACTAGTAACAAAGTATTGCTCTATTGAATAGTCTCTAAATTTAATGAGTTTTCTGACCTAATATTTATTCACAAATTTACTCAATAATATCACTGAAATACATCGGTAGTAAGTAAACATTAGCTATCTTCAAAAGTTTTCTCTGATTAAACAATTTTCTCTCTAATAATCATGTGGTTAAATAGAATACAATACTATATATCATTAAAGAGAATCTTTTGTAATTGAAATGTATTTAATTATAAGGAGTAAAAGAATAGATATATTTAATTTCAAGAATTGTTAATGTTCAAAGAAAAATTCCGTATTTGCATACCTATCAGTACTTGAAGTTGGCTTATAAGTTTGTTCATAACCTGGAGTAAAGGTAAAGTTTTCCCAATCTTCAGGAACAATGTTCTTGTCAGCAAGACTTGGCCATCGTGCAACAGCTGAGGATCCATTCTGAGAAGGAAAAGCTAGCCCTAAACTTGCAATAGTACTTTGGCTTCTCTGAAACGAAGAGAGTCCCTTTAGGTTATCAGGGCGGCGTAAGGAGAATTCATCTCCAGGACTTTCACCATCCAATCTCAGATCTGCAATGGGATCTTTATTATCCAATACAAAGGAAGGGTACTCTTCTGACTCTGATTTTGGAACATCATTGACAAAAATTTGTGGAGAAGGTAATTCTTCTGATTCACACAAGGTTTTTGCTGATTCACAGCTGCTGATGAATATCTCTTCATGAACTTTTTTCAATATTTCTGCATTTCCCCCAGAATTAGCTTTCTCTGGTTGAGCAGAAATACCATCTGGAATATTTTGTAAACTGTTGACACTCCAGCCCAAATTTCCTGACAGCTTACGAGGCTGAGTTAATGGTGAAGAAGCAGGTGATGTTGGTACACTTCTAGAGCGTAGAATTTGAACTATATTCTGATGTGGAATAATGCTCGGAGAACTGCTTCCTGACAAGATCAAATAGGAAATAACTTTTTAGCTTATACCTAGAACATTTCATCTGTCCAGCTGCCTTCAGATAATAAAATGATACACCTAAGTATAAATAAATAAATAATTTTCTGGATAACTATTATTTACTACTTTTAAAGCACCACATTTTAAAAAAATCAACTTAATGGAATTCTTTATAAAATAAATTATGTTAAATATTATTATGAGCATTATTTTATTACTATAAGATCATAGGATTTAAGAACTCACAAGAACCTTAGGATCCATGTAAGTTCAATTTCTCATTTTAAAGATGTGGATATGAAGTCAGGTAATTAAGAGGCTTGCCACATAAAATATTCTAACCTAGGTCTTTTGACTTCAAATCCTGTGTTTTTCCCATTTCTTAAGCTATCCTTCCCTGGTAACTTTTTCTAGATTACTCAGGGTTAACAATATTAAAAAATTTACTGCACTCTAGTAAATTAATGTTGTTGAGTTAAAGGATGCTTTTAAGGCTACTGAAGTACTAGCAGGGATGCTGGCTTCTTTGCTAAAGGGATCCAGATTTTACTTGACTTAACTAAAGGGGAAATAAAGAGGGAAAGAATTTGCTAACTAGATAAAAGGGAAAAAAAGAAAAAAAGGAGTTAAGTTAATAGAATTAACAGAGAAAGGGGTGATTAATGGAAAGAGATTTGAGAGCAGGAAAGAAAACCTGTTAGAAGAATCTTAAAGTATATTAAGCAAAAATAAAAAGAGTCAAAATATTTTGTTTGCTGAGGATAAGGATCCTAATTCAGGAAAAAACAATACTAGAGACAAAAATAGAAGAAGATATAACTTTGACTCTGATAATATTAAACATGTACAGATTAAAAATTTTTGAAAGAAAAAAGAGTGAAAGTTTGGATGTTAGTAGGAATTATTCAAATTATATTACTAATACTAAATGATATACTTTTATACATCTCAGAGACTAAAAATGAGGTTTTTGAGGTAGGAAAAGAGAGAGTAGTATTGTAGTCAATGTTACCTTCAGACAGTGAAGCAGTAAAACCAGATGGACTTATAACTGTAAATCCAGGACTACTAATACTTTTTCCTCCACTGCTAGAATGCCTCAGGTACATGATTGATTGTACTTTTTCCTGAAATATTTTGCCATCTAGAATAAAACAAGAGGAACAATTTAACATTTAAGAACTTTTTTTCTTAACAGAAGACTTTAAAAAGCAAAATTTATTAAACTAAAGCTTTTAACTCAGTGAATTAAATTCAATTTTAATAAAGAACTAAAAATTTACAAAAAATATCAATATAATTTAGGGGGCACATGTAAATAGATTATTCTTGTTTACAGTTTTCTTTTTCTTTTTTTTTTTTTTAGATTTTTGCAAGGCAAATAGGGTTAAGTGGCTTGCCCAAGGCCACACAGCTAGGTAATTATTAAGTATCTGAGGCCGGATTTGAACCCAGGTACTCCTGACTCCAGGGCCCGTGCTCTATCCGCTGCACCACCTAGCTGCCCCTTTACACAGTTTTCTAATGTATTTAAAGTTTAATTTGATTAATACCTCTTTTCAAGATAAAGCCCTTGTTTATTCACCTTACTTAATTTACTTATTTAATAACTGCAAAGAATGGATAGGCATGGATAAACTGTAATCTGCATCAATGGATGAAACATTCCAAATGATATTTATAGATCCATTTCAGTGGGTACCTAACCATATGATCTTTGTTCTTAAGAAGCTTATTATATTATTATATTTTCTATTTCTCTTCTTCACAAAGGCCTATTACAATGGTGGATATGTGGCAGTGGCTCAATAAATTCCTATTTATAGACTATGGAGGAAATAATTAATAGAAAAGTAGGCAAAAGTATCAATGAGACCACTGCTCCAGTATCATATTTTAACATCACTTTCAAAACTTTCAACTTGTGCAATCCTCTCCATATCTTCAACAGGATGGAACATGATCCTTGATGCAACAGGGAGCCAGGGAATGTTATCAATTAGGAGAATGAAACCACCATAGTTGTACTTTTTGAAGATTATTCCGAGAAGTGAAAAGGACAGGCTGGAGAAGAGAATTAATGGAAGTAGGGAGACTAGGGAGTAGATAAGAGGTGATGGACTAGAGTTTATTTTTAAACTCTAGAGTTTAAATAAACTAAATAAACTAGAGTTTATATTTATTTTTTTAATAGGGAATTTTTTGGGAATTCCTAATTCTTTTTTAAAAAATTTTTCCCCCAATTATATATAAAGAAAGCTTTCAGCATTCTTTTTTTTTTGCAAGGTTTTGAGTTCTACATTTTTCTCCTTCCCTCCAAAGCAGCAAATAATTCGATATAGTTTATAAACATGTACAATTACATTAAATATTTCCATATTAATCAAGATATGAAAAAGGAATCAGAACAAAAGGAAAAAACCTTGAGGAAAAAAGTTTTTAAAAATAAAAATAGCATGCTTTGGTCTATTTTCAGACTCTATAGTTATTTCTCTGGTTGTGGATGGCATTTTCTGTAACAAGTCTTTTGGAATTGTCTTTGGTTATGTATGAGAGATGGTAGAACTGTCTCTCACAGTTGATATCACACAGTGGTTGTTATCTATTATTGTGTATAATTTTATTCTGATTCTTCTCACTTTACTGTGCATCAGTTCATATAAAATCTTCCAGTTTTTCCTGAAATCTGCTCATGATTTCTTACAGAGCATCATATTCATATACCACAATTTGTTTAGCCATTCCTCAATGAATGGGCATCATCTCAATTTCCAAATCTCTGCAACCATAAAAAGGGCTGCTGTAAATATTTTTGTGTATGTAGGTCCTTTTGTTTTATTTTTTTTGCAAGATTTTAAGTTCTACATTTTTCTCCTTCCTTCCCTAGAGAGTGGTCTTGCTGGATTGGAGGATATGCACAGTTTGATTGCCCTTTGGACATAGTTGTAAATTGTTCTCCAAAAGGGTTGAATCAGTTCACAACTCCACCAACAGTGCATCAGTGTGCCAGTTTTCCCATATCCTCTCCAACATTGATCATTTTCTTTTTCTATCATATTAGCCAGTCTGATAGATGTAAGATGTTACCTCAGACTGATTTTAATTTGTATTTCTCTAATCCATAATGATTTAGAGCATTTTTCATATGACTATAGATGCTTTAATTTCTTCATCCTCATAAAGCTTTTTAATATTCTTTCACCATTTATCAAATGGGGAATGATTTGGTATTCTTATAAATTTAACTCAGTTATCTATATATTTTTAAAATGAGGTCTTTTATCAGAAACATTGGCTATAAAAATTTATTTTCCAGCTTTTGGCTTTCCTCATAATCTTGGTTTTGTTTGTGCAAACCCTTTTTAATTTAAAGTATTCAAAATTATCCATTTTGCCTTTTATAATGTCCTCTATCTTGTTTAGTCAAAAAATCTTCTCTCCATAGATCTGACAAATAATCTATTCCTTGTTCTCTTAACTGGCTTATGATATTACCCTTTATGTCTAAATTGTGTACTCATTTGACCTTATCTTTTTTTCCTGTTCTTTATTAAAGATTTTATTTGAGTTTTACAATTTTTCCCCAATATTACTTCCCTCCCCACCCCACCCCCACCCCACAGAAAGAAATCTGTCAATCTTTACTTTGTTTCCATGTTGTACATTGTTCCAAATTGTGTGATGAGAGACAAATCATATCCTTAAGGAAGAAACAAAAAGCATAAGAGATAACAAGATCAGACAATAAGAGATCTGTTTTTTTCCCCTAAATTAAAGAGAATAGTCCTTGAACTTTGTTCAAACTCCACAGCTCTTTATCTGGATACAGATGGTATTCTCCATTGCAGACAGCCCATTTGACCTTATCTTGGTATAGGGTATGAGATATTGTTCTATGTCTAATTTCTGTCATACTATTTTCTAGTTTTCCCAGAAGTTTTTTTCAAATAGTGAGTTCTTATCCCAGAAGCTAGAGTCTTTCGGTTTATCAAACAGTGGTTTTATAAGTGGAGAGATTTGAATCCTTTTGAAAAAATGTGAAAGAAGAATCAACAGTGGTTGGCAACTGATGCCTTCACAAGTATTCTACACTTTCCATACAATATCCACCACTTCAATATCAATCCTAGATCACCTTCTGTACTTCACTTCCTAGAGTGGAGGAAACCCCAATGATGCAATATTACCATGGCTTTCATGATTACTTATCAAACATCTCTGTTACTATATATTCTTCTCTCTACCTCAAAATGTCTTGTACATTCTTCTTTTCTCCTAAGAGGATGAGATTTCCCCTTTTCTTTACCAGCACACTATCTTTAATTGTTCTTCCACTCTAGGAAGTGAAGTAATAGAAGGTGATCTAGGATTGGTATTGATGTGACTGATGGGTATTGTGGAAACTGCAGTATACTTGTGAAGGCATCAGTTGCCAATCACTGTTGATTCTTCTTCCACATTTTTTGAATTTATCCACTCATAAAACCACCACTCTAATAAAAAAAAGTAGTACATGACTATAATAATCTACTTCCTGCAGACCCATGAACCATTAATCATTTTCTATAATATCTTCAGCTCTCTCTAATGGGGGTTTTCTCCTCTAAGAATCTGATTAGTTCTCTTAATATTCTTCTCCTTACTAGAGATAACCACACTAACTGTACTTGATTACCTGTTTCCTGCAGACCTGTGTACCATTAATCATTTCCTGTAAAATCTTCAGCTCTGTCTTATGGGAGTTTCCTCCTCTAAAAACCTAATTAGTTCTCCAATATCCTAAAAACCATCACAAAAGAAAACTTCTCTTAACCCTACATCTTCTCAAACTAACACACTCTCTCCCCTTTCTTCATGGTTAAATTCTGAAAAAGGAGTCCACCTCCTATGGCAGTATTTCCTCATTACTCAATCACTGTTTAACCACTGACATTCCACTCCCCCATCACTATCACCAAAACAGCAACTTCATCAAATATTGATTAAGCACCTTCTATGTTTCATTCACTTAACATCAATTACCAACTTCATGGGGATGACTCCTAAATTCCTCCTTCTTCTTCAGAGTCCCAGACTTACTTTTCTGTCCACAAGTCATCTCTACCAGAATGTCCCATTAATGTTTTTAATTTAAGAGGGTAAAACTAAGTTTCATCTGTCCAGCTAAAAATACTTCTCTTTTTAAAAATGTCAATATGTGTGGAATAATCATTTGTTTTTATCTCTCATGTCTGCAAGGCTAGAAGTAACTCTGATGTTTCTATTTCTTTACCCTTCACAGCCAAGCAGTTATCTAGTACTATAAATTCTGTCTTTACATAATTTCTAACATTAATTCCTACTGCCACCATTCTTGGTATAGGTTCTCACTTCTACTTATCTGTTCTCTTGAAATTGTCTCCTTAGACAGTTTCACATGCTCATTCTCTTTTACTTTCAACCCATCCTTCATACCACTGCCAAAATAACCTTTTTAAATTTAAACATAGATCTATTCGTATCACTCTTCTGCCAAAATAAAAAAAAAAAAAGAAGCAGTGAACAAGTCTATTCTATCCAAGTGAGGTTTAAATCTTTGGTTTAATATTCAAGGGTCTCAAAAATCTGACACCTAGTCTTTTCTTATATTAATCCCTTTCACACATTCTATGCTCCAAGCTAAAATATTCTATTTGTCCTTGAATAGGTACTGAACTCTTGCAAATCCATGCTTAATCATCTGTTGTTCCTAGGAAATGTCCTTTCTTCTTTTCTAAACTCAGTTAAGTCTCTCTCCTTAAAAGCTTAACTTAAATGTCACCTTCTGAAGGAAATCTGCCTGATCCTGTGATCACCAACAACTTTCTTATCAGACTTCACACAGCACTTTGTTCTGTACTTTTCCAAAGCACTTAACATATATATTATTGAATATTATACATTATCTTTGCTGATATAATTATTTCCTTCACTACAATGAGCCCCTCAAGGAGGAATCATGTGTTATTTAGATTTTCTGTCTTCCCTAAAGTCTAGCACAGTGCTTTGCATACAATAAGAACTAATATGATTGTTCTTTTTTTTATTGTAAGGGTAAAGTCTCTAAAATCCTACTTCCATGTCCCATTATAGTACACAGGTTAAATCACATTTCCCCGGTCAAATCTAACCAACTTCAGAAGGCACTGGTTGCAAGCAAAGGGAGGGACTGGTGAAATAATACTAGAATAACTGTTGCCAAATTGTGGAGGACCTTAAATGCCTAAAAGTTTCTGACAGTTTTTGAACTGGAGAATGTCTTGCTCAGATAGTACCTTTCACAAAACATTTTAATGAACACCTAATGTTACCTTTCTAAAAAAATTTCTTTAGTTATTAAATATAATCAAACACATGAACATACCTACCTATATGCAAGGAAAAGTAGAAGTTGGTGGGATTATGGCAAACATAAGTATTAGTAGGAGGATGAACTGCCAAGAGGAAGTTGAAAATAAGTGTCAATAATTCCAGATCAGGGGGTGAACCAAGAACTTCTTCAATTATTTTCACAAAGGAGCTACAAACCTCCCGAGGCATGGATGTCAGGTGCCCTTCTTTGTGTATCTGAAAACAACAACATTATTTTAAAGAGAACCATCAAATAACAAGATTCTTCAATTCATAGTACATTTCCGAAAAAGGATAATATTTAACTCAGAGGGAGTATAATGTAAGAGATAGATGCTTGGAGTCAGGAAAAACTGAGTTCAAAACCTGTCCTGATAGTTACAGACCGTGAGAGCTCCAGTAAAAGGATTCCTAGGTGGAAAGAGGTCCTTAAGCTAACAAAAATCAAGGAATCTTTGCAAATAGGGCTTAAGGGTCAACTATATAGAACTGAATTATATTGAACAATTAGCATTATTAAAGATTATTATTGATGAATGTTATTAAATATTTTCTATTTATAGAATTCATTAAAGAGTAATGACAATGCAGGTATGTTGTAATGGAAGGAGCAATGAACAGGTAGTAAAGATACCTGGGTTCTATCCCTATTACCTAGATGTATAAGCAAATCAATTAACTGTGTTATGTGTCAGTTTTCTCATCTGCAAAATGAGTCAGTGGACTATATTATTTTTTCTTTCTAATTCTTACATTCTATGATGTAACCCTGAAACAGGCATAGATATGATTATATAGAGAACTGCTAAAGCTCTCTGCCAAAATTAAAGTAGTTAATAATTTCTTGACCTATTTTAAGAGTAATTTCATACAGGGAGCAGCTAGGTGGTGCAGTGGATAGAGCACCAACCCTGGAGTCAGGAGGGGATCTGAGTTCAAATGTGACCTCAGACAATAATTACCTGGTTGTGTGACAACCCCATTGGCTTGAAAAAAGCAAAAAACACAACAAAACGAAACAAAAAAAAGTAATTTCATCCTTGAAACAGTAAAGGAAGCAAAAAGGGCTTGATGATTATCATTCATGCTCAGTAATCTGAGGGCAAGATTGGGTGGGGAAGGAGTGACAAAGTTTAACCAAGAATGAGGACTAACAAGGGAAAATAGGCGAAAGTAAAAGGGGGAATGGCAGAAAGAGGAAGATGAGAAATTCTAGGGTACTAGAAAGTAATTACTGAAATGATTGACTATAAGGAAATGATGAGTATAACTAGAATGCATGAATTTTTTTGGAGAAAAGACCACTTTAGCAAAAAAATGATTTAGAAGTAGAAGAGAAGGACGACTAGGTAGCACAGTGGATAAAGCACCGGCCTTGGAGTCAGGAGTACCTGGGTTCAAATCTAGTCTCAGACACTTAATAATTACCTAGCTATGTGGCCCTGGGCAAGCCACTTAACCCCATTTGCCTTGCAAAAAAAAGTAGAAGAGAGGAGAGCAACGAGTATCCTAACCCTTCCTCTTAGTTCATTCAGTATGAAAATTACCTCCCTTGGAGACTTGGGGATGTGGTATACTTCAAATTTCTAAAAATATAAGAGGATATAAATATCTACATATTTAAATCATAGGATTAAATAAGATAACATGTGAAACACTTTTCAAACTTTAAAGTGAAATACAAATGTTAATCTATAATCTGATATGGAACCAGTTCCTGCCTGAGGTAATTCATTTTCCTTTTGGAGTTGTTATTTGGTTGTTTCTGTCATATCAGACTCTCTGTGACCCCATTTAGGATTTTCTTAACAAAGATAATTCTTTGCCATTTCCATCTCTAGCTCATTTTATAAATGGTGAAACTGAAGCAAACATAGTTAAGTGACTTACCCAGGATCACACAGCCAGAAAGTGTTTGAAAGCCTGATCTGAACTCAGAAAGATGAATCTTCCTGACACCAGGCCTGGTACCCTATCTACTGTGCCACTAGGCTGCCCTCATTCTCTTTAAGATTCTTTAATTCTTGGAAAATTTTCCTTACCCTGAGCCTAAATCTCCTAGTTCTGCCTTTGAGGGCCAAGCAGAACAAATTTAATTTCTCTACAAAAACATTTAATACTAAGCATTAAAGAAGTAAATAAAAAAAATATTTTTAAAGGGATATAAGAATTCAAATTTTGCAAAAATACCTGCAAAACCTGACAAGTTAGCAGAAAGTGATGAACCACTCGAGCTTTCAATAATTGCTTGATATTGAACATCTGCAGGGGGTGATTAGCTCTAATAAGAACTTCAAGTGCTGCCAAAAGAGTTTTCCAAACACCTTGCTGGAAAAATAAGCAACATCAATTAGCAAAGAACAAGCTAAAAATGGTAAATTGCTTTCTAAAAATATATTCTATATACCAGCTTAATCATCTTCTTAATGATAATGATCAAATTTATCTGACTTTTGGTTGTCAGTGTTAGTAATTTCCCATACCAAACTATCTGGTATTCATTTTGTATTTCTCTGTGCTTCTTGTCCACTTCCCCAAGAAAGACATAAATTCTTCAGGCACCCCCCCCAAAAAAAAGTTGTATTTGAATCTGTGTATCCTAAGCACCTTACAATTAAATCAGCACTTAATAAATAATTAATGAAATTAATTCAAAGTATCCTTATACTGAATCAGTACTTACTCAATCCTTAATGAATGGAATTTACAGTATCCACAAATGTGAAAATGTTAAGTGATTTGCCCACAGTCACACAAACTGTAAGTATAAGTAGTAGCACCAAGATTGGGTCTCAAGTCCTCTGACTTTTTCCACTCTGCTAGTATTTGATGCTTCAATAAATGACCATATTCTGGTAATAAATAGAGAGTGTGTGTGTGTGTGTGTGTGTGTGTGTGTGTGTGTGTGTGTGTGTCCTAAGAAGACTATTTCACCATAAAAAGTGAGCTATCCAATGTACAATTAATACAATTGGTGAACTTAAGGTAAAACAGCATTTAATAGTAAATACACATGCAAAATCCAATGTTTCCTACACATACTTTAAAAACAACATGTATTCAAATAATGCCTTCCAAAGTAGGATGTTACAATGTAGGCTGATAATAAATTCTATATTTGAAAATGCAGACTCAAAAGATTGTTTTTTGCCTGAATCTATTATTGCATTGGCATAGGGAACTCTTAGGGAGAAAATTATCTGAACAGAACAATTGTTTTGTAACTTAATTAAGTTTCCCTACCTCCATCTCACAGTAGCTCCTCTTCCTTTGAGACCCATGACTTTGGTATCTATCACTCAAACAAATTCTGGTATGCTGTTGACTATAGACTCCTATCTCAAAATTTTTCTCTTCTCCCTATCTCCTGCCCTTATATTTTTTGTTCAGTTGTGTCCAACTCTTTGTGATCCCAAGGACTACAGAACACCACAACTATCTATAGGGTTTTCTTGGCAAAGTCACTGCAGTGATTTGACATTTCCTTCTCCAATGGATTAAGGAAAACAGAATTTAAGTGACATGCCCAGGGTCTCACAGCTATTTAAGTATCTGAAGTCACATCTGAATTCAAGTCTTCCTGACTCCAGGTTCAGCACACTATCTGCTGAGTCATCTAACTGGCTAACCCTTATACTAGGGGACTTCATAATGCATTTTTGACCCTTCCTCAAACACCCAACCCTTAGGATTTTCAACCTACTCATATAAAATGAGCTTTTCTTCCTCCTCATCTCAGTCACATACAAATATGATCATAACTTTGATCTCACTATAATCCACCTGTGTGTTCAATACACAAATCCCCTTATCATACTATCATCTATTGGCTTTTCACCTCCCCCTCTGCCTTATCTTACAAGACCCTATTCTGAGTATACACTATGGCCTCCATTAATTACCCTTCAGCTCTTCCCTAGGTCACCTTCCCTGTATTAACCATTCTCTCTTCTTTCCTCCATAATGAACCAAATTAACTTTGTACTGTACTCTTATCTTGAATCCCAAATCCTCTTATCCAATTACAGATTATGCCTAGCCAAACCCCAGCCCTGGATTGCTCCAGAACTTAAGTCACTTTCTCCACTCATGTAGCTGAATGAACAGAGAAAACCACATCACTGTTCTGACTGGACTCACTACTAATTTATGTTAATATACCTCAGTCAGGCTCTTCTTACTTTTAGGCAATCCTATTATACCTCCCTTATCAATTCACTATCTTACTCTCCACAGTGGGTCTTTCAAACTTATTTTGAACAAGCCTTGATTTAAGCTACTAAATATATTCTGTTTTTTTTTTCATTTTTAACATTTTATGTATTTTCCAATTATATACAATAGTAGTATGTACCCAACATTTTTTGCAAGGCTCTGAATTCTACAATTCCCTCACCTTCCTGCACCCCTGCCAGAAGGCTGTCTGACAGTCTCTACATTGTTTCCATGCCATACATTAATGTAAATTGAATGTTATAAGAGTAAATATAAGAATAAACATACCCCCCCTACCAAGAAGATGGGAAACCTCAAGAATAGAGACAGAAAACAATGGACTTCAGTCTGTGTTCAGATTCCAATGCCTCTGTCTCTGGGGTGAGTTGCTTTCTTTATCATAAGTCCACCAGAGAAGCTGCTTCAATATTTTTCCCTCAGTTGCTATTACGAGCTGTACCTCCACTCTATTTCTCCCCACTCTCATTTATTCTATTCTCTCTCTCCTTTCATCCTGGCCCTGTCCAAAAGTGTCTTGCATCTGAGTACCCTCTCCCTCGATCTTCCCTCTCTTCTATCCCCCCTTCCCCCTCCATTTCCCCTCATCCCGTCCCTTTCTTCCCATCCTTCTCCAGGGCAAGACAGATTTCCTCACCCTATTAAGTGTGCATGTCAATTCCTCTCTGAGCCATTTCCAATGAGAATGAAGGCATATATTCTGTTTTTAAAGTGATTCCCTTATGCTAATATGCAGATGAAGCAACATAAAAAACACACAACACATTAATTTATCATTCTTTGTGTTTGGAATGTACCCCACTTGGGTGTTTTAAAATCCTTAAACTTTCATTAATATTCAAGCCAAATGACACCTCTTTCAGAGAAAAAAAAATATGTCATCCCCTCGTCAAAAAAAAAAAAAAAGAGATTCCCAAAAGTTATCACAGGATCTTTTAAATACCATTCTAATGTATTTAATTCTCTATTTTCTATGGATCATTTCCTCCATCAGAATATGGGCTGGGACTTAAAATGTGAATGTGCATCTTCTTCAGCAGTAGAATGTAGAATAGTCAGGAGAACTGATTTCAATCCCTACATCAATCAGCTCCTTACTACGAGCTGACTTTGGGTCATTCCCTTTTCCTCCCTAATCTATAAAAATGAAAATAACAATGCTTACACTACAGATTCATAACGAGATAGTCCATATACAAAATGTTCTGTAACCCTAAAATGTTGTGCAATGTCAGTTCTTAACATTTGCTGAATGAACTAATAATGTTGCCCATACTACCTTGGTTTATTCACTTTAAGTATACCTTTATCTACTTTGTTTCCTAATGATATTAATAGCTCCAGGTATTAATATTTAGATTGCCTTGAGTTATACATCCTATAATCTCAGAAAATAGTTGATTCTGATGGTGACTATATATTGGAACTTACAAGCTCTTCAGAACACAGTCATTTCAGTACTGATGCCTAGAAAATGTTGACTTAATATATTCCAAATATTGAGATACTGACCCTAGTTGTACAACCTGAATTCACCTCCCTATATGATTGAACCCTTGAATCTGGCTTAACATTGATCAGTATCTAAAGACAACTCTCCTACTTTTATTGTCCCATTTAAAACCTCTAACACTTCAACCTCATGTTAGATATCTTGACCACACCTTTCTTACATTAGGTTTGAGTTCTGAATACCAACTTTTCCCCTGCAGCATGGGCTTAACAAATTGTTCCATGTCTCCTGGTTTCATATATTGCTACAATCTACAGTTCTTCAGTATTTAGTAACTTCATGCCCTATTTTTTATTAATTAGTCCTTCCTTAGCTCCTACCATCATCCACCTCTAAATTGTTCACAGATGTAGTTATTGTGCATATTCATCCTGTTCTGTTCCCAGACCTGCTCCAGGACTTAGCAGTCCAAGGATTCACAACTAGAAATAAATTGCATATTTTGTTTTCATGAGAAAATATCACACTGAACCCCTTCTTATAAAAATGACAAATATTAAAAAGTACATGCCTCTGCTTTAGACCATATCTTCCAATCAAGTAGCAGTTCTTCTAATAACTTAACATCTTGAATTACTGCAGTAGATTCTATATCCAGTTTAAAATGCCCACTCTCATTTATGCTGAGAATTTCTTCACCACAACAACCTTCAAGAAGGGTCTATGGAAAAAGCAAAATAGAAGTTTATTAACTAATCTAAAAACTCAATCCAGAAGCATTTTGTAAAAAGCTTAACTCACAATATTTATTATTTGTTTTTTTTTAAAGGTTTGGTTCTTTTCTAAAGAAGTAGAAAAATGGTACTTTTAATATTAAATTCAAAATATTGGTGTCAATCTAACATTACACAAGTACTTGTAAACATATCTGGTGAATACTTTTTAAAAATCAAAGTTTTAAATATTTTTCCAGCTATAGTCAGGTTTTCATATGTTAAATAGACCAAAACAGAAGTCAAGCTTGTCTTAAATTTAATGAGTAGAGAATTGGTTCTGAATTTGGACTTTTACTCCATTCTACAGAATGATTTTACTCCATTCTACAGTCAAAAATAACAGCTTTAAACAATTTAATTAGATATGGAAAATAAAGACTTATGTTACATATAAATATCCATTTATGAAACCAGTCTTTCAAAGGTTAGATACCTTAACCCTATCTTTCTTTCAATAGCGTTGAGTTCTGAACACCAACTTTCAAAACATACAAAAATGCTGTTATAGCTGGAAAGATATTAATAAATATATCATAAAATTAAACAATTATAAAATCATGAATATTTTCTTATGGGTTCTTCAAATCTAAGTGCTCATATGTAATAATGAGTAGGTTTGGATAATTACTTCTACATAGAAGAAAAACATTTAAATTTTTTTCCCTTTTCTCTGCAAGAATACTTATGACAACACAAAACTGTGTTTTGTGATAAGAAGTTTTTGAAAAGCTTAATTTAACTAAACTCAAAAGTATGAAAACACAGTTTATAGTCTTATAGTCTCATACCTTCAAAATGTGAAAGCCAACAATACATTTTTGTTTGATCAACACCTGATGGATCATGGAAAGTCCATTACAATTCTCTATCTCTTGCATTCTTTGCTGGTTGTATTTTGTTAATGAAAGTATAACTTGTAGGGCTAAAGCTTGAGTTTCTTCACAGCTACTGATATCAACAACCTAAAATTAAAGTGGGTAAAAATGTTTCATTAAGAGTGTATTTTAACAAGGACAATTTCCTAACATTATATAACATCTATCCATTAACAATTTGAAAGTTTATTCTTATGTCTATATTTTTACCTACAGCTTTTTCTCTCTTCTGAGTAGCCACAAATCTTGAAGGAAGTTATGAACTTAACACCAAAAATCAATCAATCAATAAATAAACCAATAAACCAATAAATAAACTAATAAACAAATAAAAAAACTGATAAACAGATAAACAAATAAATATGTCTACATTCAAGTGCCAAAGTGACAGTCTTACAAATCTCAGAAGCATCTTATTAGTATCCTGAAAGTATCAGAATGATAATTCTATTTGTATTATTAAAAATTAAAGAAAGATTCCTGAATTTTAATTTTGACTTGAATTTCCTGTTTTTATGCTTAATTGCTAGCCTTTACTTTTACATCATCTTCATTTCTAAATGTATCCTTGCAATTTACAACCTTTTTTTTTAAGGTTTTTGCAAGGCAAATGGGGTTAAGTGGCTTGTCCAAGGCCACACAGCTAGGTAATTATTAAGTGCCTGAGATCGGATTTGAACCCAGGTACTCCTGACTCCAGGGCGGGTGCTTTATCCACTGTGCCACCTAGCTGCCCCGCAATTTGCAACTTTTGATAAGTTCTAATGTACATAAGAGAACGAATGACTTGTTCCAAAGCCTTAGTAAATGTGAAAGGAATTTGATACCAGGTGTTCCTTACTCTAAGTTCAATAATCTTTTTACAATACTAAACTACTTTTATTATTTTTTCTAATCTTATATTTTATTGAAAAAAGTTAAGAATTTATTACAATTTTATAAAAAAACACACAAGTTCTAAACATACTATTAAAATAATGTAATATAGCCAAGCACCTATTCATTTGCAATATCCTTTAAGTTTGCATATTTGTACATAATGAAATAACTATAATAGCATTTTGAAATTGAGCTCATTCTAAGAGTTAAGTTTCCCAAAACTTAGTCACATTGATTCTTACAGTTATGTTTTTAATTACTGACTGAGATGTATTTTTTCCTTTATAACAACTTAAAAAAGAAACCCCCCATTTTACATAAAAATGATACACATAGCAAAATGTGTAGTTTTGCTTGATAAATCAACCTACACCCACAACCAAAACATATTAAAATTGTCAGCTTTGAACACATGATTCAAAATACTATCTGTCAAGAAAAATAAATTAATATTTCCTGTTTAGATGGACTGCTATGGACAGAAAATAATGCCAAGTCTAAATAAATAATACATGCTTTTTTTATTATAGTGCCAAAAAGTTCTCACACTCTTGAACATTTTCAAAGTTTCACATGGTCTTTAAGGCTAATATTCTAATATAGACATCTGTGAGTAATAAAAAAGTTTAGATAATTTTTTGATTCCAGGTGATCATCTAACAGGTCAATACTTAAATTTGTGGTTTGACTATTTTTATCATTATGTTTTTTATTAAAATGTAAATTTAATATAAATTTTGTTCATAGAAAACAAAACTGGGTTTCAGATTTAATAACTGAGAGATGAATTAGTTTGCACATGAGTTTGTTATTCTAGAATGTCTAATTCTTACCCGAGCAAAGAGAAAGACAAATGCACCGGTCCCACCAATCTCATGCAGAATTCCCTGGAGAGATTTGTATTTAGTAGGCTGGAGACATTTTAATTGATGAGGTTCCAACAAGAAGCTCTGAGCCTCTTTTAAACTGAATGGTCTTTGAGACTGTACAGCTTTTACTTGTCCTTTAAGTCTAATAACTGGCTCATAGATTGTATACTGAGCAGGATAGCAAGTTGTATAAACTACAGCAAGACCTTCCTGAAAAACAAATTATTTTGTTTCAGTGAAATTTCTAATTAATCCTTATATTCTCTCTATAAGTGGAAGAAAATTATTACTAAAGTCACAACAATGTTCAAAATCCAAAAATTACAAAATCAACTAGATCTAGAAACACTAAAACCAAAACAATTATAAGACCATGTTGGTAAATTCGGAAAAAAATTACTTTGTTTTAGATTTGTTCAACCAATTTCTAAATTAAAAGTTTTTTCAAAGTTATTTCATTCTTTTTATTACAATGAAATGTTAAAAATTAGCAAAGCAAATTTAGTCAAATGGAGTTTTCATTTAGTTCTAAAATCATTTTAAAATTTAAAATATTAGAAAAATATACTAAAAACATGCAACAGAAGATAGCCTACTTAATAAATGTTCATTTCCTATTAGTTCTACAATATAATATTTGTAAGACAATTTATAAAACTACATACAAAATAGGGGCAGCTAGGTGGCATAGTGGATAGAGCACCAGCCCTGAAGTCAGGAGGACCTGGGTTCATATCTGGCTTCAGTCATTTAATAATTGCCTAGATGTATGACCTTGGGCAAGTCACTTAACCCCACTGCCTTGAAAAAACAAAAAACAAAACAAAAAATACATATAAATATACCCCCAAAGTTTTGAGCATTTAGAGTGCATATTGAAGCATATTTTCTTTCACTTTCTTTTTCCTTGCTTTTTATATCTGAAATATGATTAATGTGGAAAAATATTTTGGATGACTTCACAGGGATCATGGGTATAGTACTTCTTGTCTTCTCAATTGGAAGGGAAGGAATGGGAAGGTAAGAAAGAATTCAGAACTGACAATAAAATCAAAATAAAAAAACTGAACTTTGGGGACTTTCAGGACACAATACAATACAAACAAATCCAAATCATCACTTTCTCCAAAAATAAAACAAATGAGATCACAATATCTAATACCTAACTATATTAATAATAATAGTAGTAGTTAGGATTTTTATAAGTGCTTTAAGGCTTGCAAGGTACTTTATTTGCAAATATTATCTAGTCTGATCCTCACTACAACCCTGAGAGGCAGGTGCTATTATTTTACAGATGAGAAAACTGAGGCAGATAAAGGTTAAGTGATTTGACCAAGGTCACACAGCTAGTAAGTGTCTGAGCACTAAGCTCCTCTGATTTTAAGTCCCATACTCTAACCAAAGTACCAACCATTTGCCTTGCATTATTAATGTATAGTCAATATGTGAATAATATTCTTAAAAAGTTCTTTAAAATTTTGTCATTACTACTTCTAGAAACTATTTCAAATTCCATCTCATGATTCCCTTTCTCTGTTCCTCAGGTAATGTTAATTTTTCCGCTAATAACATCCATCATAGTAGGGAAGTAGTCCTGGGTTCCTAGGAGCACAGCAAAGAGCAGACTCTTGCAGGCTCTGCTGACTTCAAAAGGTTCTAAGTAAAGGAGAGGGGAAAGGTGTCTTCCTGAAGATCAAGAACTTCCACACAAGTGAAGAGGGCTGCTATACCTGTGGTGCTGGAGGCATGTGAAATAAATAGAACAGTTTTTTAAAAGAACAGCCTTATCAAAATTTGAAGGACTAAAATAATCAAAAACCATCAATAAGAAAGGTATCAAAATATTGATTTCTTTAAATCTTATGTATTAATTAATGAAGCAATATTAATCTTAAAGAAAGGCTTCATTAGTATGGTTTATGTACATCTACTTCAGAACACAAAAGAAATTTATTTACACAGGAAGGGCTATTTTAATAGCAAAATTTGGGAGGGCTGTGGTAGAATGACAAGCTGACAAACATTTATTAAGCACTTATTATGTAATGCTGCTTTTCCCTAGTAAGAATGCTTCATAAATGTAATAAATTACAATTTATTACCATTTTTCTCAGAAAATACCATATTTAAACAATGGAGAATCAAGGAAACAAAAGAGAAAAACTCCCAAGTTTATTTAAAACAAAGAATTCTGAGTTTAACAAAATAAACAAAGACAAACACAAATAATATTATGAAATGCTCCAATCACTTTACAAACTTACAATTAAGAGATCAATGTCCACATCTTTCTGGGTCATAAAGAGTTCTCTGATGTGTTCACACTGTAAAATTTCTTTATTAATGTATTTGGAGTGATCGTTCACTGGCTTGCCATATTTACATGGCATAAGGGAAGTGTAGTCCGGTCCACAAGCATAAAGATAAAAGGCCTCTTGTGGACCAATCTTGGCTCCTACATTAGAGGAAAACAAGTAGTTAGTTTTTCAAAATTTATCAATCACAATCATTCATAAAAAGATCAGGAATCTGAAAGTTACAGTATGCATTTGGATTGTTTTTCTTTTGGGGGTCAGAAGACTTCTGTCGCTGTGTCAAAAGACAACTAATTCTATCTATTTTCTTTGTATTTTGCAAATCCGTATTTACTTATTTGCTGTCTCCTCCATTAAAATGTTAACTCCTTGAGGGCAGGGACAATGTATTTGTTTTTCTTAAAAATCTGAGGTCTTTGAAGAGTTCCTGACACATTCTAAATGCTTAATAAAGCTTACTGACTGACATAAAGATAAATGGAATATTACTGTTCTATAAGAAGCAATAAACATAAAAAGATAGAGAAGCACAGACAGATTTATATGAACTAATACAAAGTGAAGGAGAACCAGGAAAATAATAATATATACAAGAACTAAAAACAAGGTAAATAAAAAAACAACAAAAAATTAAATGGAATGTTTCAATGTTATAACGACCAAATTTGATTCCACAGAAGAGTTTTGAGAAGACATCTCCCCTATATAATACTAAATATAATATCAGATTTTTTTTTGAAATGTTACTTGGGTTTCACTAAACTGTTTTCTATTTCTTCTTCCTCTTTTAAAAATTGTTTATAATAAGAGATGGCTCTCTGGGAGAAGTTAAATGTAGGTATACAGTGGGAAACATGATATAAACAAAAGATAGCAATAAAAATTTATTTTAAAAAGAATAATAACATCAATGTGACATGTCACATACAGAAGTGATAACATGGATGATTAATTTTTCTCTATTTTTTTTTTTAAATTAATGTTTCTGGGGGTGGAGCCAAGATTGCAAAGTGAAGGCAGTAAATCCCAAAGCTCTCCCACAGATCACTCCAAATACCTTTAAATGATGACTCTAACCAAATTCTAGAGTGGCAGAACCCTCAGAAAGAATGAAAGAAGCAATCCTCCAGTCCAAGACAACTTGGAAGATCCATAAGAAAGGTCTGTTACACTGGGGTTAGGAAGGGCCCCAGTGGGCCACATCAGCCATGCCAGAGGAAACTGGCTTCAGTCATCCAGGAACAGCCTGTGGGATACTGGGGTCCCTGAGGGTACCTGGGTCTGTGGAAGCAACAGCGGTCTCCAGATTACTCAGCCCAGAGATTGCCAAGGACAATTGAGAAGTTCATGGGAAAACTGCTGCACCAGAGTGAATGCAGAGCCCAGTTTAGCACAGGTCTCAGTGCAGACCTGACCCAGGAACCAGGAACAGGCCTGGGAATCACCCAGAAGCTGCTTCCAGAGCACTCAGTCCACAGACAGGAGGAGACTGCAGCGGTCTCTCTGCTATCTCTGAGGCAGGACTCTGTTGCTTTGCTCATAATCTCAGATCCAGGTTGCAGTCCCAGTCTCAGGAAAAGGAGCTTTCCTGCCATAGCAGAGCAGGGACCCTCCTCACAGCTCCTGGGTAGAGAGGAGTGCTTGTAGTCATCCACAGACCAGAGCACAGGTCAGGAGAGTAGTCAGAGACTCTCATAAGACCTTGAAGGAATTGAGGTCCCTGGGGGAGTATCCCTAAAAACAGCTGCAAAAACCCCACAAAAGCTTGGAACAGTGCATCCTCCATCCCGGAAGAAGAGTTCCCCCTTAACAACAAGCTAAAATCAAGTCAGAAGCTGGTGAAATGAGCAAACAACAAAAGAAAAAAAATCCTACCATAGACAATTATTTTGATTCTATAGAGGATCAAAATTCACACTCATAAAATAACAAGGTCAAAGCTTCTTCATCCAAAACCTCCAAGAAATATATGAATTGATCTCAGATTGTGGAAGAACTCAAAAAAATTTTTTTAAAATTAAGTTAGGGGGGGGCAGCTGGAGTCAGGAGTACCTGAGTTCAAATCCAGCCTCAGACACTTAATAATTACCTAGTTGCGTGGCCTTGGGCAAGCCACTTAACCCCAATGCCTAGCAAAAACTAAAAAAAAATTAAGTAAGGGATGTAGAGAAAAAATTAGTAACAGAAATGAGAGCAAAGCAGAAAATCAAGAAAACTTAAGCCAGCAGCTTGGTGAAGGAGATACAAAAAAAATACTGAAGAAAATAACATCCTAAAAACCAGTTTAGGTCAAATGGAAAAAGCAGTTCAAAAGGCCAATGAGGAGAAGAATGTTTTTAAAAGCTGAATTAGCCAGATGGAAAAGGAAATACAAAAAATCTCTGAAGAAAATAATTTCTTCAAATGTAGAATGGAGTGAAGGGAAGCTGATGACTTTGTGAGAAATTAAGAAATGATAAAATATAGCCAAAAAAGAATAAAAAGAATAAAAACTGGAAGAAGATGTAAAATATCTCATTGGAAAAACAGATGACCTGGAAAACAGATCCAGAAGAGATAATTTAAAAATTATTGGGCTCCCTTAAAGTCATGACCATGAAGAGATATTAGACTTCATTTTTTTCAAGATATAATTCAGGAAAAATTGCCCTGATATCCTAGAAGCAGAAGGAATCCACTGATCACCTCCTGAAAAAGATCCCAAAATGAAAAGTCCAGGAATATTTTAGACAAATTTCAAAACTCTCAAGTGAAGAAAGAAAATACTACATGCAGCCAGAAAGAAAACATTCAATCCCCGTGGTGCTACAGTCAGGATAACACAGGACTTAACAGTGTCTACATTAAGGACTCATAGGCTTGGAATATGATAGTCCATAAGGCAAAAGGGCTTAGAATGCAACGGAGAATCGATTAACCAACAAAACTGAATATCCTCTTTCAGGGAAAAAAATGAATTTTCAATGAAACAGTACATTCAAATTTCCTTGTTGAAATGACTAGAGCTGAACAGAGAGTTTGATCTTTAAGAACTCAGGTGAAGTACAGAGAGGATGGACAAGAATGATTAATGAAGAACTCAATGATGTCGAACTGTTTGTATTTCAGCAGGGGAAGATAATACTGATAACTCATATGTACCTTCTGATTTATAAGAGCAGTTGGAAGGAGTATATATAGACAATGCACAGGAGGGAGCATGAATATGAAGATAAAACATTATAAAGATGGAGTTAATGGGAAAGAAAGGAATGTACTGGGAGAAAGGGAAAGGAATGGGCTAAGATATCTCACATAAAAGAGGCAAGAAAAAAGCTTTTGCAGTGGAGTGGAAGGGGGGGAAGGTAAAGGGGAGAGAATGAACTTTCATTCTCATAGAAAATGGCTCAGAGGGGGAGGCTAGGTGGAGCAGTGGATAAAGCACCGGACCTGGAGTCAGGAGTACCTGGGTTCAAATCCAGTCTCCAACACTTAACAATTACCTAATTGTGTGGCCTTGGGCAAGCCACTTAAACCCATTTGCCTTGCACAAACCTTAAAAGAAAAAAAAAAGGCTCAGATGATGAGATGATATAACATGTACACTCAATTGCATTTAGAAATCTATCTTACCCTAGAGGAAAATAGGAATAGGAGAATGGGGGGAGGGGTGTAGGTGATAGAAGAGAGGGAATATCATGGGAGAGGGCAGTCAGAAACAACATACTTTTCAGGAGGGATAGGGTGAAATAAGAAAGAAAATAGAATAAATGGGAGTGGGGAGGAATAGAATGGAGAGAAATATGGCTAGCAACTGTGGGAAAAAAATATTGAAACAATTTCTTTGATGGACTTATGATAAAGAATGCTATCCACCCTAGAGACAGAGCTGATGGTATCTTTATTCAGACTTCTTTTTTTTCCTCTCACTTTATTTTTCTGTTGGTTTCTCTATGCTTACTGTTACAACATGACTATTGTAGTAATGTGAAAATAAAATTTAAAATATTTTTAAATTAATGTTTTCTTGACTAATATGGAAATATGCTAGACACAGCTGTACATGTATAACATATCAGATTACTTGCTATCACAGTGGGGGAAGGAGGATGGTAAAAAAATGTATAACTCAAAAGCTTGCAAAAGAATGAATGCTGAAGGGGCATCTAGGTGGCACAATGGTTAGAGAACTAACCCTGGAGTCAGGAGGACCTGAGTTTAAATCCAGACACTAAATAATTACCTAGCTGTGTGACCTTGGGTAAGCCACTTAACACCACTGTCTTGCAAAAACCAAAAAAAAAAAAAAAAAAAAGAATGAATGTTGAATACTATCTTTGTATGTAATTGGAAAAAATAAAATAAAAGCTTTGTTGAACAAAAATAAATTGATTTCTTCTTCTTCTTCATCATGAAATAGTTATTTATCTCTTATTACTTGCCAGACACTGTGCTAAGCACTAGATACAAAGACAGGCAAAAACACAGTCTCTGTCCTGAAGGATGTCACATTCTAAGACATAATAACAACATAAATAACTATATATATAAAAGATATAGTATCCAAAAAAAAAGAGGTAATATCAAAGAGAAGCTACTAACAGGCACACAAGTGAAGGTTTGGTGGGAGGACCAGGAAATGCCCCTTGCAGAAGAGAAAATTTGAAGTGACTTTCTAAGGAAGCTAGAGAAGCCAGGAAACAGGTGAAGGAGAAGAGCATGGAGGATAGTCTGGGAAAATATGGTCAGGAAATGGACCAGATTGTGTGAGGAATAGTAAGGAAGCCAGTGTCATGGAACTATACCATATGCAGGGAGACATAAAAATAAGAAAAGAAGACTAGAAAGGTAGGAAAAAGCCATGTTATGAAAAGCTTTAAAAACCAACAGAGCATAAACTGGGAAACAATCTTTACAACTAATGTTTCTGACAAAGGACTCATTTCTAAAATATACAGAGAACTGAGTCAAATTTAAAAAAAAACCAAACCATTCCCCAATTGACAGATGGTCAAAAGATATGCAAAGGCAATTTACAGCTGAGGAAATCAAAGCAATCTGTAGTCATATGAAAAATTGGTCTAAATCATTACTTATTAGAGGAATGCAAATCAAAGCTTCTCTGAGGTACCACCTCACACCTCTCAGACTGGCCAATTTGAACAGAAAGGACAATGATCATTGTTGGAAGGGTTGTGGGAAATCTGGGACACTGTTACATTGTTGACGAAGCTGTGAACTCATCCAACCTTTCTGGAGAGAAATTTGGAACTATGCCCAAAGGGCAACAAAAATGTGCATACCCTTTGATCCAACAATACCACTACTGGGTCTAAACCCTGAAGAGATCATGAAAAAGGGGTAAAAACATCACTTGTACAAAAATATTCATAGCAGCCCTGTTTGTGGTGGCAAACAATTGGAAATGAAGTAAATGTCCTTCAATTGGGGAATGGCTTAACAAACTGTGGTATATGCATGTCATGGAACACTATTATTTTATTAGAAACCAGGAGGGATGGGAATTCAGGGAAGCCTGGAGGGATTTGCATGAACTTATGTTGAGTGAGTTGAGCAGAACCAGAAAAACATGTATGCCCTAACAGGAACATGGGGGCGATGATCAACCTTGATGGACTTGCTTATTCCATCAGTGCAACAATCAGGGATAATTTGGGGCTGGTCTGCAATGGAGAATACCATCTGTATCCAGAAAAAGAACTGTGGAGTTTGAACAAAGACCAAGGACTATTACCTTTAATTTAGGAAAAAAACTGGTATCTTATTGTCTGATCTTGCTATCTCTTATACTTTATGTTTCTTCCTTAAGGATATGATTTCTCTCTCATCACACTCAATTTGTATCAATGTATACCATGGAAACAATGTAAAGACAGACAAACTGCCTTCTGTGGGGGGGGGGGGGAAGTGAAGTAAGATTAAGGGGGAAAATTGTAAAACTCAAAATAAATAAAATCTTAAGAAAAATCCCCAACAGAGCCCCTGAATTCTTTTGAATAGGGTTAGTGACAAGGTCAGACCTAGTTTTCAGTGGAGTAGAGGACAGACTGGTATGGAGAGAGACTTGAAATAGGGAAACGAGTGGGAAGATATTACAATAATCCAGGCATTAAGTGATAAGACCTGCATTAGATGAATGAGTAGAGAGAAAGCAACTTAAATGAAAGATGTTGGGGTAAGATTAAAAATGGCAAGACTCAGGGGCGGCTAGGTGGTGCAGTGGATAGAGCACTGGCCCAGGAGTCAGGAGTACCTGAGTTCAAATTTGACCTCAGACACTTAATAATTACCTAGCAAGCCACTGAACCCCATTTGCCTTGCAAAACCCTTTAAACAAAAGGCAACACTCAGCTAATTTAAAAAAAAAATTGTTCTTTTTTTTAATAAGACTAATAGACCCTAATCACCAAATTTTCTTGGAAATTCTTCAAAGAGTAAAAACATACCATTAAAAAGAAGTACATTTCCTAGATCCCATCTTCCAGTCAATCGTAAAAATTCTTCTTGGGATGATGAGCAATGGCCAATCATGCAAAATGTTTTATTACTGTCAGATGATAAACTCATTCTTCTGGGAAGTGTGTAATCCAAAGTGACATCAGTCTTCCTAAAGTTAAAATTAAAGTTAGTTAAATTAATCCACTAGTAACAGGGTATTAAGCATTAAGGCAATTAAGTATTTAGTAATGTGAAAAATCTAAACTGAAAAATTCTTCAAAATTGTCAAAATTCTGTCAAAAATGTCCATTTTTGTATATGTAAAATGTCAATACCCCTTTTGTCACAGATGATTTCTACCATCAAAACAGGATTTGGTCTAAAGCCATTGTGCCTAATACAGTGCTAAGCATAAAATAAGATCAATAAATACTTTTTTTCTGGTTGCTCTCAACAACAAAATTCTTACTTTTTCACCTTCATAATGTACTATTTAAAAATTACATAATGTGAATACTCTTAATCTTTATTTGTTGAATGCTTTTTTTCTATTGCTTGGTATATAGTTTATATCTTAATCTTTTACTGGAACACAATACACCCCCTAAGTCATAAGCAGGGAGCTGGAATCTGGCCTGGACCCTCTTGTCTTCTTACATTCTCTTTCCTAGTGCTCTTATCAGCTCACATGGGTTCAGTTATTTTTATGTAGATGACTCTTGAATCTAGATATTTGGCCCTTAAGTCTTCTGAGCTCCAGCAAAGGTATTATCCTGCTATAAACATCTTCATCAAGATGTTCCATTTCAAGTACATCATTTCTAAAACTAAGACATCATTATGAATTTCCCTCATTCTAATTTTCCCATTTCTTTAAAAAAAGACATCAAGATCCCTTCCTGTCACCTATATTCATAATTTCAAAAATCATCTGCAGTCTTTCACTTTCCCACCAACCACCTTCATTAGTCTTGTCAATTCTACTAACAAACTCACAATTGTCCCTTTCTATTCATTATCATCATCAGCAAATTAATTCCAGTTTTCATCACTTCCTAATTGGTTTTCCAGTCTCCACTCCCTCCCCTCAACAAACCATAATCCAAATATGCCGAAATAATTCTTCGTAAAACACAGATCTTACCATGTCGCCACTTAGTCAAGAAGTGCATTGTATTCTGAACTTAGAGACTGTCTATTTGCATCTCAGAAAGTAGGAATCCTAGTTACTATTTCCCTTATTTGAAATTCCATATCCTGGGGCGGCTAGGTAGCATAGTGGATAAAGCACTGGCCTTGGATTCAGGAGTACCTGGGTTCAAATCTGGTCTCAGACACTTAATAATAATTACCTAGCTGTGTGGCCTTGGGCAAGCCACTTAACCCCATTTGCCTTGCAAAAAAAAAACAAACCTAAAAAAAAGAAATTCCATATCCTGCCTCTAAGCCTAGAATACATTCTCTCACTTCTACCTCCTGGAATCCCTCACTTTCTTGAAGTTTATCTAAGTTTACCTCTCTGAGGTTTACCTTCCCTCAAAAATTACTTTGCATTTACTTCATTCCTATTTGGCTATAAACAGATTATATCCCCAGAGAAGAATGTAAATTCCTTGAGCGAAAAGACTGCTCTATTGGAGTCAATATATCCCCAGAATATAAATCATACCTTACATACAATATGGATAAATATTTTTAATGATGTGAATTGTTCTTTAGGGTGACATTTATATTGCCCTATGAAATGCATTATTTATAGAACATTAACCTATAACTATCATCGAGTAGCAACAATTTAAATTATTGTCAAAATAATTTGGAATAATCTGCTTGATGACTACCCTAGAGAGCGTTGTATAAAATTAAAAATCATCCATGGTGGAATGTAGAATGCTTCTTTTGAAGTAATTTAGAGACAGGAATATAGAAAAAGGGGGGAAAGTGGAATTTAAACCAAAGTGAACACTTAGAAACTTATGTATCAACATTTTTAGGCTTAATAACCAATGACAGTGAAGATAAATCCTTTACCTTCAAAGGAGAAACCACTGATAGCACCTGTATCTTCTTCCTTATGATCAAATAATAGAAGGTTCTAGTACCATTTCACTGATTAAACTTTGTATTAAAATGGAAACTTGGATATTATTCTTGACCCTTCACTCCAGATATTCAATGCTGCCAAATTTGTTAGGCCCATTTTTTTTTTAACAACTCTTATTTATATCCCTCTGTTTTCATTCACATTATAACAATAGTTCAGGCCCTCACTAGTGAATAGGGAAAATGGGTTCAGGATTTTTCTGTTCAATCAATCATGAGTCTTCTTTCTCTTCCCTTTAACCACCACACTTCTAAAAAATAGTTTACACCCAATATTTCCACTTCTTTATCATTCACTAGCTCCTCAATTTCTTATAATTTGCTTCTTTTTCCACCATGGTACTAAAACTTGAAAGAAGTTCTTTTTTTACTTTTAAACTGCTTTTTCTCAATTTAATTCAGTGGTTCCCATCCTCATTTCCAATCAATGTTAATGGTAAGATACTATCCTAGTTCTTTTATTTTTCATATCTACACCTCCAAGGTAACTATCATCTTTCTATACAGATAATATTTCCAAGTCTTTCCCAAATTGAAGATTCCCATGAATAGCCCATGGGGCACATCTACTAGGATGTTTGTTGCCTAAAATTGAGAAAATTATTCATTGCCTCCACTTTCTCTTCTCATATTTTCTTCTAAACCCTGTGCATTCTGGCTTCCAATCTTGTCATTCAACTGAAACTTCTCTCCAAAGTTACTAATAATTTTTTTAATCACATAATCTAATGGTCTTTCCTCAGTTCTGATCTTCTTAACCTCTCTTGTAGCACTGGACATTGGTGATCACCTTTTCCACCTACATACTTTCCCCTCTCTAAGTTTCCAGGATGCTTCTCTCCTCTGCCTCCTTGGCTGGTTCTTCATGAATATCACATTCACAATGTCTCCCAATGTCGGCCCTGGGTCCTCTCTTTTTTTTTTTGTTGAGCTATAATATCTTACCTGCTGATTTCATCAGCTACCATGAATTAAACCATGAATTAAACCAGTAGAGTCAAACTCTAATAGAAAAGGATTCCTATGAACAGCTTACTGACTTAGAAAACTCTAAATGAACATTATCTGTATTATATTTTTATTTATTTTGTTAAATATTTACATTTTACTATGGTTCCTCCTGCAGGCCCTAAGTTTGCTACTTCTTTATTATAAATAATTATTTCTATGCAGAAGAAAATTACATCTATTACCACAATCAGATCTTATCTCTATCCTGAGTTCCAATCTTAAAACTTCAATTGCCTGTGAGACATCTCAAACTGGATGTCCCATAGTCATCTCAAATTCAACATATAAAAAATACAATAACCCTTCAAATCCTTCTTTCCTACCAATTTTTCCATTATTGTCAAGGAATTCACCATTCTACTGGGCACTAGTGCTCAAAAACTCAGCATCATTCTTATATTCACCCAAATATTCAATCTATAACCAAATTTTATCACTTTTACCTTTCTTTTAATATATCTTATTTATGACCCCCTTACTGCATTCATATAGTCACAGCCTTAGCTCAGTTCCTCCTCCTCTCCTGTCTAAACTACCTCCACTGAACTACTACAATAATATTCTAATTTTTTTCTCCAGGCCTCAAGTTGATAACCACTCAGGATGATGGTAAACAACCGGCTCTCTGAAAAAAAAAAGTGCCTACAACACACTTAATTTTTTAATGTTGTAAAGTTGTTTTCAGTCATGTCAAACTCTTCATGACCCCATTTGGGGTTTCTTGGGAAAGAAACTGGAGTGCTTTGTCATTTCAATCTCCAGTTCACTTTACAGGTGAGAAAACTGAGGCAAACAAGGTTAAGTGATGTGTCCAAGGGTACAATGCTATTAAGCATGAGGTCATATCTGAACTCAAGAAGTTGAGTTTTTTTGACTCCAGTCCAGTACTCTAACACTATACCAGCTACCTGCTCACTTTCACATTTAACCTTTATTATTAACATTTTCCCAGCGTTTTCTTATATTTAGCCAATCAACTAACAATAAGTCAAACCTTTCTTTGTAGTAGTTATTGATTTCAACTATCATGAGAATAAAAATTCACAATAAAAATTTGACAATTGGCTGTCACAAGTTAATTTGAGTTGGCTCTAATATGCCCCTATACCACTTGCAATTTATTCTACACATAACTATCAAAGTGATTTTTTAAAAAGTATACCACTTTTAAAGTTGACCATGTCAACCCCCTCTTCAACCCCAGTAATCCATATTGTTTCCCTATTACTTCTGAGTACAAATGTAAATTCCTCTGCAATTCAAATCTTCATAATTTCACCCTTTTCTATCCTTTCACGTTTCCCTTTAACTCACACTATCATCTAACAATGCTGGTCTACTTGGCAGTTCCTTGAACAGAGTACTTCATCTCCTGTGCCTTTTGTACTGGACTTCTCCTATACCATCATGGTCTTGCTCCTCACTTTCAACTCTTAGTTTTCCTGGCTTCAAGTCTTGGCTAAAATCTCCCCTTATTAAAGAGGCCTTATCAGGTCCCTCCCCCAATTCCCATCCCCACTGTAATTATATTCCTCTTTGAGGTTATCTTTCATTTATACAGTCTGCATCTCATATGGATGATAACTTGCATGCTATAATCCTCCATGTGAACTCCTTGAGGACAGGGACTGTTTATGTCTTTCTTTGTTTCCACAGAGCTTGAAATATTAACAAGTTCTTTTTAAGGTTTTTGCAAGGCCAATGGGGTTAAGTGACTTGCCCAAGGCCACACAGCTAGGGCATTATTAAGTGTTTGAGGCCGGATTTGAACCCAGGTACTCCTGACTCCAGGACTGGTGCTCTATCCACTGTGCTACCTAGCCACCCCTAAATATAATAAGCTCTTAATGAATACTTGGTAACTGAATGACTGGATGGAGATTACTAAAAATGTCCAGAGGAATGCCTTACTGGGATGAAAGCAGTGTGCAGGGAGAAATGTGGTAAAGGCATGGAAACACTAAAAAGGAAGAAAGAGATTTGATAGAGCTCTGAGACTTTTGAAATGGAGTGACTGACAAGATCATGATGCTAATCCAAGAAAAGGATAGAAGCCTTTTGGCTAGGAGATAATTTCAGCTCTGAACATGTTAAACTTGAGACATCTGTGCAAATGGAAATGTCTAGTAGGAAACTGGTCTTTCTTAAACACTGAACTCACAGGGGTGGCTAGGTGGCATAGTGGATAGAGCACCAGCCTTGGAGTCAGGAGTACCTGGGTTCAAATCCAGTCTCAGACACTTAATAATTACTACCTAGCTGTGTGGCCTTGGGCAAGCCACTTAACCCCATTTGTTTTGCAAAAACATAAAAAAACAAAACAAAACAAAAGCCCCCCCCCAAAAAATACTGGACTCATGAATGGTCTCTTTTCTGGGCCACAAGAAAGACTACTCCTATATCATTTAAAATTTTCTGTGTATGTCAATCTCCATATCAGAATATGTCCTATAAGGACAGGGATAAATATTAACTTAAGTTGAAATCAAAATTGTTAGGTATATCCTATTAAAATCCATGGATATGTATTTCAGTATTGACTGAATGTATGTCAATCTATATATGTCCTTTCTAGCCCATATATATATATATATATATTGTCTATTGCTTCCCCACCCCACCCCCATGATGGTACAGCACTCTAAATATTCTTGTCCCTCAACTTTCCCAGCTCTTAGAACAGTCCCTATCTGTTGACAAACTCACCAAGACAGTCTATCATTTTTTCCTTCCTCCAGGCAATTACAGGAAGAACAAAGGAAGTGATTATATAATTTAGAATTCTCTTATAAATTTCATCTGAGTCAGGGAAACTAACTGCTATAAGGCCTCATCACTGAAATAATCCCTGGGAATATTTATCCAGACTCTTTATATTATAAATCTTTTCTTTACCTTCACAGTCTCTGCTTCTACATTTCAACTAATGCTCACAATCATGATGAATAAATTTTTAACTTGAACCTGTTTTTTTTTCCCCCAAAGAACCATAGGATTCAGAATTCAAAGTAATCTCAGAGATCACCTAGTCCAATTTCTCATTTTTAGAAAGAAAGGCAATATAGAGTATAATGAAAAGGCAAAATGAGAAATCAGAAGAGACATTCAAATTCTTCCTCTGACCCTTATAATTTGTATGCCTGGGGCAAATTGTTTAACTTCTCTGAGTTTCATTTTCCTCATGTATAAAATGAGTAGCAATACTTAACAGTATCTGCCACATAGGGTTTTTGTGAAGATCAAATAAGGTATATGAAGTATTATGTAAAAATTAAAAGTATCATGTAAACAAGAAGTACTATTATAGTTGTTGCCACTTGCCAGGTCATAGAGATGTAGCTATTATAAGACAATGAAATGTCAGCAACTATTTTTGTTGTTATTATATAGGAGTAAATGATGCCAATAGATGTTAGCAGTTTTCCCCATTTTATAACATCTTAAGGGGCAAGGATTGTGTCTCCCATTTCTTTTATATCAATTTCCAGTTTAAATTTTGAAGTGTTTCATATGTTTAGAAACAACTACAAATAATAATCCCCTTCAAAATAAAAAATATATAATAGTAATAGTGATATGATAATAGTGATATGGTAAATAGTAAAATGGGAGAGAGTAATAGTTTCCACAAATTGTTTTAAAGGTTCATTCTATAAGATGCTTTGTTTTCTAATATGAAAGGAATAGAAAAAAACATGCAAAAATAATAAAATTCCTAGCTTATTTTTAAAAAATTATAACTAAATTCATTTTAAAATATATTTTAGAAATATAAAAGACTAAATTTAAAATTATAATCAAATTTGATAAACCATTCTCTAAAACTTATCATACCTCTGACCAGAGACCCATATAGAGATTTTCCCATGAATATTCCTTTTTCCTTCAGGCTGTTGTATGTATGTTAATGCTAAATGTTGCCATTTTCCCAAAAGAAAAATATTCTCCTGTGATTCAACTTGTGCGAGCAATCCAGCTTTCAAATCATCATTTGGATCCATGCACATGCTCCAATAAAAAATAAGAAAAGCAAAAAATAACAGTCTGTAAAAAATTCTGTATTTAATGTTTTCAGTAAATATCTTAAAAGTAAGAAAAAATTAAATATTTTAAATTATATAATATTCTCAAATTATTTAATTATCTAAATGAGATAAGGCTATTCTCAAATTTCGTTCATCAATTTTGTTAAAACAAGCAAAATTAAATTATTAAATATCATCTATACACATTTTGCTATTTAGTTAATATTCATTACTTTTACAAATAAGCTATTTTTGTATGATATAGAAACATTTAATTTATACTAGTTACCCTTCACTTAACACTAACTGTAATTCCTAAAAATAGTAGGAATAATTTTTCTCTTCTGATGAAATATTTGATGTTTGTTTCCATATTTAAATAGGAAAACACCAATATTCTTTTGATAATCTGAATAGAAAAGTGTCCTAATGGTTGTCTGAAAAAGAATATTTCTAGCTTATAAAATAATACTTCAATCAATATTTGGTCTTAAAAAATAGAGCTAGAGTAACATCAAGATTATTTTTATGGAATGATAGTCATATTTAGAACTATTAGCCTAGATTTTTTCCCATGTTATTCTAATGAAATTTTATGGTAGATTTTAGTGTGAGATTTTAAAATAGAATTGTAAAATAAATTAACTAAATACATGTTAATACTGAAAAGAAAAAAAAATCAATACCGAAAGATGAAAGTTCCAGTACTCAAATCAGCCCACACTTGTATCATCAGTGCTTTAGAGCCTAATGAAATCAAATGAATGCAGCCTTCTTCTATAAGTTTTTCCCCAGAATTCACACTCGCCACACTTTCTGATTTGTTTCCTTCTAAGGCAATAAGAAGATATTAGAAAATTATTTAATTAAAATAATTGGGAAACCAAATTTTAAATATAAAGTATTTTAAATCTTATGTCCTTACCATTCACCCATTTTAATCACCAAGAAAAGTAGCTCTGAAATTCTTAAATATTTTTTCTAAGCTAAATATACATAGTAAATTCTTGTCTTTCAACCAAAAGAAGTAAATCTTTTTAAGTCATCTGCAAATTTTAAATCATCTGGCATTCAGAAATGGGGTACCACTATATGACCTGAAGATTTACAAATTTATGCCCTGAACTTGTGGAGAGACCTCTGAAGGATTGTAGATATAATTTAAGAAATGAGATAAAATCTCAAATATCAAGTCTGAATTATTAGTACTAGACGACTACTAATTCTTGTCTATGACAGATCGCAATATCATCAATAAGAAAAAGAATATAGAGGGATAAAATGATATATATAATAGAGCCTTAAGGCTACAATTAGTGGGAGTAACCTAAGTGACGAGGCCACAAAGAAGAACAGGAGGAAAGAATAAGAAGAGAGCAGTGTCATAAAAACCTAGAGAGAAGAGTATCATGGAGAAGAAGGTGATAAATGTTTCAAAGGAAATGTAGATATCAAGAATGAAGAATAAGAAAAGGTCATTAGATTAAACTTAAGAGATAACTGGTGGGGCAGCTAGGTGGCGCAGTGGTTAAAGCACCGGCCCTGGAGTCAGGAGTACCTGGGTTCAAATCCGGTCTCAAACACTTAATAATTACCTAGCTGTGTGGCCTTGGGCAAGCCACTTAACCCCATTTGCCTTGCAAAACAAAACAAAATAAAAACCTAATAATAATAAAGAGATAACTGGTAATTTGGGAGAGAGAAGTTTAAATGATAAGATTAGAAGTCAGACAGAATTTTGAAGAGAGTGAGAGAATTAGACATCAAATGTAGATGGCCGTTTCAAGTTTAGCCTCTAAAAAGAAGGAAAGATATAACAGTTACTAGTGGGGATGGATTAAGTAAGAGTTTTAAGTGGGAGTAAGAGGGTAATGATGACATGATTGTATCTATGGGCAAAAGGGAAGCAGTCAGCAAACAGGGAAAGTCTGAAGTGAGAGAGTGGGGATGATATAAAGTAATACCTGCTAGAAAAAATGGGACAGAATGGCAGTGGGGCATATTGAGGGAAGAGAAAGATCATCTCTTTGTGTGAGACAAGAGTAAAGGAAGACATAATGGAAGAAGATAAATGAGTGATGAGAAGGGTAGAAGAGAGAACATTCAGCAAATAGTCTTAAGAATGATGCAGGATTCTCCAGAAATGCTGAGATGTCTAAGGAAGAATGAAAACATCTGGAATAGTTGCTGAAGTAAGAGCTGCACTGAGCTGATAGTGAGGTGTAAGGAACTAGGGATGCTTATCCCAGAGAAAACTGTAGTGGGAAATAATGGCTAAATAGCTGAAAAGCTATTATGTGCAAAAGGAATGAACTTGTTTTGGTTAAGACCAAGAAAGCAAAACAAGAAGCTGCAGAGACAGACTTAGGCTTAACATGTTTTTTTTTTTTTAAAGTAAAAGCAAACAAAACCCCCTCTTCTAACAATTTAGACAATCTAGCAGGGGGACAGACTATCTGAGAAGGCTGTATATTCCTTATAATTAGAGATCTTCAACAGAGGCTGGATTGTCAAGAGATACTGTGGAGGGGATTTCTGTCCTAGAAATGATTTTTAACAAGGAAGCCACCTGATTCTATAGTTAAGACAAAATAAGAGCAAGTGTTTTCAAGGATTTATCCATCCTTTATCCCCATCTACTTTTTTTTCTTTTCCTGCACCATTCCCACAAAGATTATAATTAGATCAGTCATTCAGTCAGTCTTGGGACTAAGTAAAAAATGGGGCAATAGGGAAGGTTAAGGGCAGCAAAAGGACAAAAAGTGGGTGGGGGAGATGAATATGGGAATATCACGAAGTAGCTACAGGAAGGAAAAAATAATCCTTAAGGTTATTTAGCAAGATAATGCATTATTAATATGTGTATTATGTTAGAGATTGCTTGTATAAGAAAAAATATTATATTAAGGAACAAGTTAACAGCGAAGGCAGAATGTTACATATTACTTTTCTAAAATTTTCAAAAATTTCTTCAGTATATAAGCCATGTGGTATTCATCTTATAAAAGAAATAAGCACAAAGAATTTCATACCTGTGTCATCAAGACTGTCATCTTGTATAAATGAAGATTTTTTTCTTTTCTTTATCTTCTTTCCTTTTTCTAAGCTATGTTCTGCTTCATGAATACTTTCCATATTAAACCACAATGAAATACTGAAACCTTCTGACATATGTGGCCAACAATTTTGTCCAACTAAAGGCAAGTGGATTGGAGCTACATGCCAAGATGAAAGAAGCTGATGGGGGAAAATCTCACTTTCAGCTTCTTTCTTACTTTGGGAAAATTTTGCCCTTCTTAGCAACCCAACAGCCTTAATATTGAGAATACTACCATATTTTTGTAAAAAGGAGCTGCTACTAAAATTTGGTATATGAAGTAAAGGGAAGTTTAGATATTGTATTGGACTCATATTAATATCAGCCTCAATAATTTTCAGGATACCCATAAGAAGAATTTCCTAGAGAAAAAAGAAACGAGAATTTATAATCAAACTGATATTACCAAATGCATAAAAATTCCTTAGAAACAAAATTTAAAACTAAAGAAATAAAAGCAAGCATGTAAATCAGAATTCTTACTGATTGTCTATTCATTATGTAATTAAAATTTTTATTTCATATGATATATACAACACATGATTTTATTTTTCAGATATAATTATAATTAATTTTTAAAAGAGAAACTGATTATAAATGACATAATTCCAGAACTTTTTGATAGACCTTCTTAAGAATTCAAATGAAAATGTATAATACAAAGAAATATTTCTGGTAGAGAAATGTAGGTAAGTTCATACTGTATTAACATATTCTAATACACATACTTTTCAATTTATTTCACACCTTTTGAGTTTTCTAACCACATAGATTTTAATATATCTATGTTCATCATAAATGGGATCACTATATTCAGACCTGAGGCACTAGATTTGAACTCCCAAATGCAAGTTTCAATAACTGCATCTCAAGTGGAAGTTTTGAGCTTTCACTATAACATGTGAAATCTAACTTAATACAAAATAAATGCCATCTATAAAAGAGGGGAAAATTTTCTGACAAACATATGTACACTTATAAAAAAGCATTATTCAAAATTATTCAATATTGAACTCTTCACCTAAAGAGCTACATCCCCTTGAAGCCAACCTTACCTACACCTAAGTCAAATATAATGTAACTTTTGGTTAACACTATAAATAAATCTCTCCTTGGATGGGAATTCAGGGAAGCTTGGAGGGATTTGCATGAAAGGGTGCTGAGTGAGATGAGTACAACCAGAAAACATTGTACACTCTAACAGCAACAATGGGGGTGATGATCAACCTTTGATGGACTTGCTCATTCCACCAGTGCAACAATCAGGGACAATTTGAGACTGTCTGCAATGGAGAATACCATCTGTATTCAGAGAAACAACTGTGGAGTTTGAACAAAGATCAAGGACTATTACTTTTAATTTAGGAAAAACTCCTGCTATTTTATTGTCTGATCTTGCTATCTCTGATACTTTATGTTTCTTCCTTAAGGATATGATTTCTCTCTCATCACATTCAATTTAGATCAATGTATACCATGGAAACAATGTAAAGACTGGCAAACTGCCTTCTGTGGGGGTGGGGGGAGGGAAGTAAGATTAGGGAAAAAGTTGTAAAACTCAAATAAATAAAATCTTTATAAAAAAACAAAAAAAAATTAAAAAATTAAAAAAATAAATTCCTCCTTTAGGTAACATTAAATATATAGGTGATTTCTCCTGGGAAGGAGAAAATAAAATAAGGTAGAACCATATATAATAACGTACCAGAATTTGCACTGTAAGGCTCAAGCATGGCTATAGTAACTTTTTTATCTTTGAATTTCTAATGGCTAGCACAGTATGCTATCACTCTATAAATATTTATAGTTGATGATAATAAATGCACTGAGGAAAAGTGATAAGCACACTTAATGGATACATAGTCAATTCATGATTATGTATAAAGTAAAAAGAAGTAATGATCTAAATAATCTTAAACATGTCTAATTCAAAATTATATTTAGTTACAGAATTTACTATATTTTAAAACTCATTTAATAACTCAATAATCCAAATTTTTATTTGGGTTATGATCTTCTTTTGGCTGACATTAGTTTATAGTTCTTGAACATAAACTTGTGGTAGGTAGGAGGAAAATTATGTCTATAGTATGACTATGTAAGAGAAAAAGTTACAATGGTATGATGTAATCCAGACATGTTTATCAAAATTCAATGTACAATAACAACTGAATATAAAGGTATGGATGACTGATATTAAAAACATTCTGGTAAATGGCCATAAGTCATTTTATAATTATAGCATATTTACTGTAGAAGGCGATTTCTCCAGAAATATTCTCAATAGAAGGGTTAGCTCTTCTGAACATGTTCTTGAACTCATCAGAGACACCAAGAGATCCATCAGTACTACTTGGCATGCTAAGTTAGTTTTAAAAAAAAAGAGAAAAAGTCACCACTAAATTACAAGTTTCATACAAGTAATTTTATTAAAAGAGTTCAAGTATCCATCACTGTGATAATGTGCATAGATCATAATTTTCTAAATTCATAAATTTGTTAAAGAAATAAATAGGTATCTTAGAGAATTCAACTAGCACATTTTTAAGGAATATCAGCACCAAATAAATACCAAAGATATTTTTAAAAATACAAATGAATATGACATTTAATAAATGCAACTTAAAGTTAACAATAATTTTAATTGTATAAAATACTCTGCTCCCTTAGAACCTCACAAATATTTAGCTCATAACTATCATTTTTAAGAAAATATATTTTCAAATTAAATATTTTAAAAAACTATTGTCATTACTACTGAACAAAACTTATTTATGCTTTTAAAATATTATACTATAAATAGATGAAAATAAACACAAAATTACAATGCTCTGATGGGTATATAGATACACCTATGCATTTATACAAATGCATACAGAGAGAGAGAGAGAGAGAGAGAGAGAGAAAGAGAGAGAGAGAGAGAAAGAGAGAGAGAGAGATACCTCAATGTATTTATGTATTTGTATGTATGTATATATGTAGAGTCTCAGTGCTTACTTAGAGCACTGGACCTGAGGTTAGGAAAACTGGACAAGTCACTTAACCTCCATTTGAAAACTACTCCAGTATCTTTGCCAAGAAAATTTTATGGGCAGTATGTTCATGGGTCAGAAAGTTGGACATAACTGAACAACCACAATGTATGTATGTATGGTTTATACATACATAATTTTTAACACATGCATATACATATGCTATGCACATGTGTTTGTGTGTATGTGTGTCAGTTAAAGCTTAGGGGTATGCAGACATACAAGTTTATGTATATGTATATAAGTATAGGAGGATGTAAAAAGTGTTATTATGTAAAGAACATTAGATCAAGAGTCAGGAAACACGTATTCTAGTAGTATTTGTTACTACCTAACATTCATTTTCTCCTTTATAAAAAGGGGGAAGATCTCAAAGATAGTTTTCCAGATCTGCTCTCTTTGAACAAATACTGCTACACATAGCTCCACAAATTTAAGAGGAACTAGTCAATTTTTAACATCAAAACAATGAATATTTAAAATGTGCCTAATCTATGCAAAATACTGTGCTAATTTCTCAGAGGATTATAAAATAGTATATGACATGGTACATACCATAAAGGAGCTTACAATCTAATTAAGTAAAGAAAAAGCAAACCCAAGAAAATAAAGTAAGATTCAAGTAATAGATTATCATAATAAAAGAAACTGTGCAAGGCAATATATAATTAACTGACAAATAGTTACAACACTAAACATAATGAATGGTCTAGGAAATTAGAAAAGATACTTCATGCTGGTGTAGTCAAGGCAAGGATGATGACAAATATTTGCAATTTTAATTTTATTTATAAGGCTAGAAAAGCATTTGGCTAGAACAGGGACATTTTGAATACCAATGAGGGGAAGGTCATGATCATATAGAAGTAGGAGAGAATAAGAAGTATTCCATTAAATAAAAAACTGAGAGGATTTGTATATGTGTGTAATAGATGATAAATCTGGAAAGGTAGACTGGATCCAGAGTGTAATACACAGGTAAGAGTGTGTATTTTATTGTATAAGCCATCTGGATTCATTAAAGGCTGTTGGAACAGAGGGATGTTATGATCAAAGCAACGTCTGGAAGATTAATTAGAATGTGATATATAGATTTAAAAGATAAAAATTAGAATGATATAAGCTTTTAAACTTTAAAGTTTTTTTTTTGTAAGGCAAACGGGGTTAAATGGCTTGCCCAAGACCACACAACTAATTATTAAGTGTCTGAGACCAGATTTGAACCCAGGTACTCTCGACTCCAGGGCTGGTGCCTTATCCACTATGCCACCTAGCCGCCCCTAAACTTTATATTAGCCTTTTAAAAAGGCTAATATTATTATTAAAATCATCTGAGTGTGAAACAATAAGGGCATAAGTCCTAGTGGGGAAAATCTGGAAAAAGAAAGAATAGAAAGCAATGTGGCATACATAAGGACTATGTGACCCTAGACAAATCATTAGTCCCTCACAGACTCAGACAGCTAAGGTGAGAAGTTACATAAAAGGTGCTGCATTGGTCGAGGGAGTTTCAGTTATGGGAGTTTCTTACATCAATGAAATAACAGGTCTGGACCAAAAAAAAAAAAAAAAAAAAGGAATAGATCTGACATACTGGAAAAGAAGAATCACCAGGATTCATCAGGATTTTTATAACTTAATAAGTAAAGAGGTTAAAGTTAGAGGAAATTATCAAAATATCTGATCCTAGATGACAAAGTTTATAAGAAACCATAAAGTACAATTCATCATTAGAAGAGAAAAAATATTAGGAAAGAAAACAGTTCTATCAAATGAGATAAAGATTTCATTTTTAAAGGTATTTGTATTAGGTTTAATTTTTTTCAGGTAATATGTTTAGAATATAGAAACCCACCTTTGTTAGCAGAGGGTAAGGAAAACACAGAAGGAACTATTTTTCCCTCAGACACTGCCAATACATTCCAACACTTAACCTTTTTCAATGTGGAAAGAACAGTTACCTCTTGGTCCAATTTGGATGGTTAGAATGCATATATACAATTTAGGATAGATATTTAGATCTAGATAGAATGCGCATATATATATATATACACACACACACACATATATATATACATATACATTTAGGATCTAGATAGAATGCACATATACATATACATATACATATACATATACATATACATATACATATACATATACATATACATATACATATACATATACATTTAGGATAGATATTTAGATCTACCAGAGGGGACCTGCAGAAAACAAAACTATTTTCTTTGCTAGTATTATTCAACAGTACATACTGCTTTATACAAAGTAAAACAGAATCTGATTCTAAATTGATTAACTCTAAAGTAAAGTGTTTATCCCAATTAGTATACAAAATGTATGGAAAGCATACTGCATTTGATTTTGATGTGCTATCAAAATGATATATGAAAAATTCATGAACTACTATTATAGTAGTCAAAGGGTCTATTGCTTATTGAGTTTTTATATAATATAAATGCTGGGACAACAGTACATTTGCAAACAGAGAATTTAAGGAGAAGGATCATATTGTATATCATAGAGTGGGGAAGTTTACAGACTTCTGAAATTATGAGAATGTAAGGTCTCTGGGGATTGGAGCTAGTTCATTTTTATCTTTCTATTGATAGTACTTAGGACAATGTTCATTGCAGGTACTTAAGCAGTACATACTGCTTTATACAAAGTAAAACAGAATCTGATTCTAAATTGATTAACTCTAAAGTAAAGTGTTTATCCCAATTAGTATACAAAATGTATGGAAAGCATACTGCATTTGATTTTGATGTGCTATCAAAATGATATATGAAAAATTCATGAACTACTATTATAGTAGTCAAAGGGTCTATTGCTTATTGAGTTTTTATATAATATAAATGCTGGGACAACAGTACATTTGCAAACAGAATTTAAGGAGAAGGATCATATTGTATATCATAGAGTGGGGAAGTTTACAGACTTCTGAAATTATGAGAATGTAAGGTCTCTGGGGATTGGAGCTAGTTCATTTTTATCTTTCTATTGATAGTACTTAGGACAATGTTCATTGCAGGTACTTAACAAAAGTAACTGATTAAACAATATTATCTGAAAAGGTAATGTTGCTGTTCCAAAATTTATGCCTTCTACATCTTTATTTGAATGGAATAAAAAATTATGAAAATATAAAATTTTTCAAAAATTTTGTTAAGGCCTATTGAGGATATTTAAAAAACTGAAGGTGAATAAGATCTGAATTAACAAATTACTTGCAAGAGAATCTTAGAGATAGTAAAATACTATAATCTCATAGATCTGGATGTTCCCTCTAAAAACTCAGATCACCCTATGTAACTCCTGACCACAACCTCCTATAAATTCACCACAGGGATGTCACTCAACATGCTCAAGGCCTTCCTTGATTTCTCTTTATATTACAAGGAAAACTGAAGCAATCATACAAGCTGGTAACTATATTGGAATATCTTGGATAGACATCCTTAAACTCAGTCCCTGATGCAAGCCAGGGCCAGAAAGGGTTAAAGTTTGGGCAGGAAATAAGATGCTCAGTACAAAAGCAAGAAATGAGAAGTAAACATTATGGCTTAAATTAGTTCAAGAATGGGGATTTTATCAAGGACAATCCTAAGAGATCTGCTATGGACAATGCCATTCACATCTAGAGTAAAAACTATGTAGTCTGAATGTAGAGCATAGCATACTCTATTCATTTTCTTAAAAAAAATTCTTTTATATTTTTCCTTTCTCATGTTTTTCTTTTCCCTTAGTTCTAATTCCTCTTTCATAAAATGACTAAGATGAAAATATGCTGAGGATATTTGCCCTTCATCCTGAAAGAAGATCATGATATTGGGAGGGGTAGGGGGAATGGATGCATGGATAAATATACAAACTGGAATTGAGTGAGGGGGTGATATGCTAAGTCATTAGTTTCACTTTCTCCTCCGGAGTCATCTGAGTCCAGCAGCCAGATATGAATCAGGTCAACTGGAGATGACTCTGGATGTGAAGCAATCAGGGTTAAATGACTTGCCCAAGGTCACACAATTACTAAGTGTCAAATGTCTGAGGTCAGCTTCAAATTCCCATCCTGACTCCAAGGCCACCTAGATGGTAGAGTGGATAGAGAACTGGCCCTGAATATAGGAGGACAAGAGTTCAAATCTGGTCTGGTGACTCACTCAAATCCAGCTCATATGCTTGTCATGGAAATATGCTAAATATGATTGTACATGTACAACTTTTACTAGATTGTTTGCTACCATGGGAAAGGGGAAAGGAAAGAGAAGGGGGTAGAAAAATGTGAAACTCATAAATTTTCAAACAGATGAATGTTAAAAAAAACTACCTTTGCCTGTAATTAGAAAATTAATATAAAATTTCAATTAAAAAAGGAATATCTAGATAAGGGGGCGAACAATTTCTCATTTGCCATGGACAAAAGGAGAACAATAAATGTGAGGAACCTCACATTTGTGCTTTGAAAATATAAGGTACAGAGAGCAGATATGTGACAAGAATGGAAAAGTATACAGGCAGAAAAGTATCCATATTGTATAAGCAAGTAATTGTGGCATTTAGAGGTAGAGCTTGTTGTATTATAAACAATTTCTGAAGTTTCAACTATTGACCATTATTTTTTTTTCTTCAATTTTTGCAAGGCAAAGGGGTTAAGTGGCTTGCCCAAGGCCACACAGCTAGGCAATTATTAAGTGTCTGAGGCCGAATTTGAACTCAGGTCCTCCTGACTCCAGGACTGGTGCTTTATCTACTGCACCACCTATCTGCCCCATTCACCATTCTTAATCTAGAGGTGGACTAAGTCATTTCCAAGTGAGGAAGATTTCACCAGGGCAAGAATCTTAACCTGAAATAAACTATGTGACCAGGAGGTGACATCACTCACTACTGCCTTCATCTACCTCTGACTCAATGCCACACAAAGTAGGCTACTCACTCCACCCCGTGAATGATATCAATACCTTGAATACTGCTTGCCAGTGATGTCAAGATTTAAAAAAAAAATGAAAAATACAACTCCCTCCCTCAAGATTATCATGAAAACAGAATCATTTACAGAGAGATAGAAAATAAAATGGTCTTCAGTAAAACAGGATTCTACCTGCTTTACTCATAGAACTAAGAACAAAATCCAGATTTCCTAAATTTTAGTCTAAATGATTAGTCTAAATTGATCTAAAATGATTAATTCTGCCGCAAAAATACCTAGGAAAACAAAAAATGAAAAAAAGACAAAAAAAAAGAAAAGAAAAGACAAAAGCAAACTGTTAAATAAAAATTCCTTCAACTTTATGATTAAAAAAATCTATATGAAACTAATTCTTTTATTTTTATTAGGTTTACTATCATTTTCCCAGTAACCAAATTCTTGGGTTAATAGTTTACTCATCATTCCCTAATTCCCTTTAACTAGCTAGTTACAAAGTCCACTTAGAAGGATTTTTCCCTTTGAAATGCTTTGCAAATTTATTTCCTTCTCTACATTTCTAATGTCAAAACCCCTAATCCAGAGTCACCACGTCACACCATAAGAGTCTCCTAAGTTGGCTTCCCTGATTCCAGGCTCTTCTCACCCAAGGTATCTTATATAATCATTAAACACTATTCTCATCATAAAAGATCATTCTAAAACTTTGATAGTTTTTTTCCTTTCATATCAACCTTGAATCTTCCTATTATTTATCAAAATTGTTTATAATCTTGTCCCACCCTGTTTATACAATCTTATTTCTATTATTTAGTTTCATCCTTTAGTTATTCTTATCATACTAACTTCATGTTTTAGTTTATATTGTTCCACTCACCTGAAATGCCTTTCCTATTTCCTAATATAAATGTTACCATTTTTCAAAGATTATTTTTAGGTCATGAAGCACTACAAGCATTATTAGCTCTAACTGTTCTTCCTTTCATCAACCCATATAATATTTACATATGGAAGAAATCCCAGAAGTTATCTGATGAAGTATACTTTGAACTGCTTTTTATACTGTCTACAGTTTCTACCAAATAATTTAGTACTATATTATATACTATTTAAATTTTTCAATACTGTTCTTTGCATTAGTGCTGCATCACTAACTAAACTCTAAGAATTTTATGGAAAAGCCCTGTGTCTCCTACCAAAGTGCCCAGGTATAGTGCTGACCATGAAGCAGACAAATGACACTACTTGACTACCTCTGTTATCACATTAATCCAGTGCTATATTGTAGTTATTATATGTCAGGATAAGATGAACATTATTTATGAAAATGAAGATCAAACTTACCTTGTGTACTAGATCCATTCTGTGTAAAAATTTTTAGGAACCCTCCTATGAGATTTTTAACAATTTCCTGTGAATTAAAACATGAAAAATTTTTAAATGAAAAAAAACTGCTATCAATGCAGAGATTTATAAAAAAATACTAAACAATTATGATGCTTTACTGAGTTAACTGACATTTTGGTTACAAACAAATATGTAAATAGAATAATAATTGTATAGTAGTCTTTGTAATTTGTTTCCTACATAAACATGGTATTTAATATCACTTGACAAAAGTCAAGTTGACAAGTATATTTCAATCACCTCCTTATGTGCCAGGAACTGAGTTGAATGCTGGGGATAAAACAAATCAAAGGCAAAAACCAATCCTTGCTTTAAGGAAAGTCATAGTCTAATGGGATGACATGTAAAAACAAGACATAGACATGATAAATTAGAATTAATATCAAAGGAAAAGCATTAAATTTAAGGGAACTAAGAAAAGTGTTTTGCAGAAGGAGAAATTTTTACAAGGATTTAAAGTAATCCAGGGAAGTCAAGAGGTAGTGATGAAGAGGGAGAGAATTCCAAGCATGGGGGATATCTAAAAACAATGAACAGGCCTGTTTTGTTTGAATAGCAGCAGGAAGGCCAGCGTAACTAAATAACTGAGGAGGAGTAAGAGTTAAAAAGACTAGAAAAGTAGCAGGAGGTCAGGTAATGAAGTGCTTTGATGCAAAACAGAGAATTTTTATTATTTTACATGTAGACAAAAAGGGAAATGATAAAGAGCCATATGAGTTTATTCACTATGGAGAAACATGGTCAGATCTGCACTCTAGGGAAGTCTATCTGACAGCTGAATAAAGTGGAGAAAGAACTGAGGCAGGGAGACTAACCTGGTTAGGTGTGATTTGACAGTGTCAGAGAAGAGGAGGGAAGAATATGCAAGAGATGTTAATACAAAGAAACAACAGGACTTGTTAAATGATTGGATATTGGAGAGCATGTGTGTGTGTGTGAGAGAGAGTAAAGAGTCAAGGATGATATCAAGGCTACAAGCTTAGGTGGCTTCATTTGGAGGATGATGGTGCTCTTCAAAGTAAAAAAAAAACGAGGCAGCAAGAGAAGAACTTGGGGGAAAGATGAGTTCAGTTTTTGACATGTGGGGTTTTGTCTTTGGGACAATCATTCTGAGATTTCCAATAGGCAGCTGGAGACATGATTAAATTGTATATTTAAATTGAATATTTTAGAGTCAATCATAAAAAAAGTCAACATGATTGTCAGATTTACTAAGTAGCAGCAAAAATTGTTAATAACTTCCCTTGCTAAGTAGCAAGTAGAATAGCTAAAATCTGCATAGGGGAAAGCAATGAAGAATTCTGGTATTCAGACAAAATAATATTATTCCTCCAATTTCCTCTGAAAAAAAAAAACAAAACAACAGCAAATACAAGGACATTGGGTGCTACAATATTAAAAATTACAGGGGTAGCTAAGTGGTGCAGTGGATAGAGCACCAGCCCTGGAGTTAGGAAGACCTGAGTTCAAATCTGCCCTCAGACACTTAAGAAACTGCCTAGCTGTGTGACCTTAGGCAAGTCACTTGACCTACTGCCTTAAATAATTTTTTTTTAAAAAATTTACAACGAAGGTGCTAATCTGACACAATAGAGGGATTTTCTTCACTAGGCATTTCCTAAATCAATTAATTTTTTGGTCTATCAGGGAAATACAAATCCAGAAATTTTGATCTAAATTTGCCAAAATATTTAATTATTGGTTACTATTTTAAGTAGTGGTCACTATTTTAAGATTTATTTATAATAAATATGTATGCATGGTATAATAGGGAAAAAGTATAGTTCCTCAGTATAGACTCAGAGTTCTGACATTAATATTTACAAACTAAGGAACTCGAGTCAGGAGTATCTGGGTTCACATCCAACCTCAGACACTTAATAATTATCTAGCCGTGTGGCCTTGGGCAAGCCACTTAACCCCATTGCCTTGAAATATCTAAAAACAAAACAAAAACAAACTAAGGAACTCTGATTATGTCACCTTTAGAATGGTTTAATAACATTTGAATGATGATGATAATAATCATTTATATAGCACCTACTATGTGGCAGGCATTGCACATGGTGCTTTACAAATATTGTCTCATGAAAACCTCACAACTCTGGGATTTAAATACTATTATTATCTCCATTTTACAGTTGAGCAAATCAGAATCAAACAGAAGTTAAGTAATTTGCCACATAGAAAGTGACTGAGGCTGCATTTGAACTCAGGTTTTCTAACTCCAGGCCAAGTATTCTTTCTATTGTACAACCAAACAACCTCTCTCATTCCCTGCAAAATGATGACAATGTCAGTGCCACATAGGATCGTTGTGAAATGAGATAACATGTAAAACACTCTGCAAACTTTAAAGTGCTATTTAATATTAGCTATTATTATAATTAGACTATTAACAAAAAAGGGAAATGAAATTATTAATATGATTAATATTTATTTCATATTAACCATACTAAAATTTTACCTTTTGCATGAGTAAAGTTATATTTTTTTCCTTCTGATTGATGATTTTCAAAAAATTCTCAAAGACATGGCCAAGTACATCAAGTTTGACTTTACTGGCTGAAAGCAAATTTAACTCTAGTATACAAATCTCAGGATATATTAATTCTCCTCGTGCAAGGTTTTCAATCACATCACTTAAATAACTTGAAGGACTGATGTATCCTGTTTCAGTCTTTATGTCTTCTAAAATTAAAAAAAAACTGGTTAAGTTTCATGTATAACAAATATAATTCTAATATTGACTATCATTTTGAAATGACTAGTAACATTAATAACAGCACTTCTGGTGTTTACTAATTTTCCTTCTAGGTGATTGTTTGCTAAAATATGATAACTACACAATAAAGAAACGATATATTTATTTGTTGAGTTTTAAAAAAATATCTAATCAAATTGAAGGAATAAAAAGTATTCCAATCTTTGGACAATGACAGATGGTCCCACAAAACAAAATTCTTATAAATTCTTACGATTTGCTTAAAGTATCACTTATCTCTATGTAATAAGAAACACAGTAATTCTATTGACAAGTTCACAAAAGAAATCAAATAGTCTAAATTACAGAACCCCCCTTAGGCAGAAGATTTCAGCCCATCTCTGAAAGGCAATCACTTTATTATCTTTTTTTTTTTAAAAAAATAGAAATACTTTAAAGTAGACAATAAAGAAGAATTAACATTTGTAAAATTATTTCAATGGCTTATATTTTTTCAACCAATTAGCAATACCTCAAAAAAAGTTTATATTTGTAAGACAAATTACTTCAATGACTGTAAGATTTTTTTTCCAACCTTGACTATTAACAGTACCTCAAACAGCTTGTGAAAAGTCTAGTTTACCTACCCTTAACTGAAAGCCAGTGCAGGATAGTATAAAGGAAGGTGATTTTGTAATCAAGATCAGGGTTCATATTGGGTCTCAGACGTACAATGGATGTGACTCCTAGGCCTAATTCACTTAACCTCACAGTGCCTCTTGGTAACTTGCTGCTTTAGTAGAGGAAATGTCCTCACTTGGGAATTCCCAAACCAAAGGTGACACAAGTCAAGATAAAAATGTGTTTTTGGTTTTGTTTTTGGCCTATAACTCCTCTACCTCTTGACATCACTATTTCTGTCACTAGTTTAGGGACACTACCTTTCATACAGTATCCTATGTTTGAAATCTTGGGTATTTTTCACTTTCCTTACTCCTTAATTTTCGTTATTGAATTCCTAAAACTTATTCATCTGACTTTAGCAGAATCTTTTGTGGGTCTATCCTCTCTTTATTCTCACTGATATATATGAGCACCAAATATTTGTTAAATACTTATTGTGTTAAAAGAACTAGACAAGGTGCTGGGGAAGATAATTCAAGATCTCTGACTTCAAAAAGCTTACATTCGAGATTGAAGATGCACTTTTAATACAGATAACTATGAACACATAATATTATATTAAGCACATTAAAAAACAGTACTATGTGAAACCCAAGAGGCGAAGTCATTACCAGCCAAGGACATCAGGAAAGAGAATTTGAGTCCGACTGTAAAGGACAGAAATTCAAATGGCACAGAGAAGCATTCCTCTCTAGACTGTATTCCTGACTCCACTATACTTTCTTTACAGTACACTCAGAAAACAATTTTTTTTTCCCAAAGTTCACTCCACCTCTAGATTTCACACGTTGGAAATATCTTCTAACCCTCTGACATCTCCCGCTAATTGACTGGTTCCTCCCAGAATGTCCATTTTAAGGAGGATGCCCAGGACCATTTTCATTCTTCACTATGAAGTCCTTCTGAATTACCACAACATTCTTTCCAATAAAGAGGAGCACCTTATTGTCTTTCCTTCTCATCCCGTCCCCACTTTCCAGTTTCCTTTTTTGGGCTCCCCCCACCCCCTATCCATTAGAATGTAAACTCTTTGAGGGCAAGTCCTATCTTTCTGAAGGTATTCGGAGCACTCAGTAGACAATTGGTTGGTGTTTGTCCTTTGTTCTCAAAGAGGACTAAAATCATCACTATGTTCAAGTCAAGTTTTACAATGTGATTGTTCAGATCAATAGGAACTCAGTATGCTCTACCATAGGTTGGACACAAAATTCTAGGGCAGCTAGGTGGCACAGTGGATAGAGCACTGACCTTGAAGTCAGGAGGACAGGAGTTCAAACCTGATATCGGCCACTTGACTCTTTACTAGCTGTGTGATCTTAGACAAGTCACTTAACCCAAACTGCCTCATATCTAGGGCCATCTCCAGTCTCTTGATTCATATCTGGCCAGGGGACCCAGATGATTCCAGAGGAGAAAGTGGTGACTTAGCACAGCTCCCCTCACTCAAATCCAATACTTGTGCTTGTCATGGCAATACCTCCCAGATGTCCTGGTCTTCTTTGAAAATAAAGGACACATATGGAAAAATAGGCCATGTGAAGATTTGGAGTAGATTCACTAAATTTTCACCTACAATTATGCTTTATTCATGAGGCACAGTACCTTCTCTGGTGAGCTAGCATGCCATGCTGGGTGGTCCTGTGCCCGTGTCTCCCATGTCAGACAAGGTAGACAACAAATGCTTGTAGACAGAGGAAAGAACAACACAAAACAAACACGAACTCAAAGCAATGTGGGGAAAATAAAACTCAAAGTAAAATGTGGGGAAAAGGCAATATGCATTTTTAGAATCATAGAAAGTAGAGTGAAGCTAAGGAGACAAGGCTGGAAATGTAGAAGCCTGCCAGATCATCAAGGGAGGGCTCTGGATACCAGGAAGAAGAGCACGTACTTTACTCAGTAAGAAACTGAGAATTACTGAAGATTTCTGAGCAAAGGTCCACATGTAAGAAAGAGCAGCTGGGAAGTAATAGTAAGGAAAGATTAGAAGAGTTAAGCTGGGAAGCCATTATGAGTCTATTTCAATAGACTAGGTAAAGAGGCTTTTATGAAGGAGGTTTCAGAGAGATGGGAATAAATGCAAGCAATGCTTCAAAGAGGAGATTTATAGTATTTTGCCACATTAAATATTAAGAATCAAGGTAGAGGGGTGGCTAGGTGGTGCAGTGGATAAAGCACTGGCCTTGGAGTCAGGAGTACCTAAGTTCAAATCCAACCTCAGACACTTAATAATTACCTAGCTGTGTGGCCTTGGGCAAGCCGCTTAACCCCATTGCCTTGCAAAAACTTAAAAAAAAAAAAGAATCAAGGTAGAGGAAAAAGACAAAGCTCACAAAGACAACCCTGTTTTCAATATGTGGTTAGATATTCATGTGAAGATACTCTGTGGGCCATGGGGGACGTGCAACACATAAAGTCCTCTACCTCTACCTACTCCTGGGGAGTTCTGAGGACCCAACCCAGCTGAGTGTTAAGTCTCTACAAACTTAGCTCAATTAGCTCAGTATAATTACTGGCTGGCTCTATCACCAAACTATGCTCAGCTTTGTCTCTAAATCATCTCTTCAGCTGCCTGCTACAAAATAGGTTCTGAGGCCTCCTGCTCTGCAACTTTCACCTGTCCACAAAAGGCTCCCTTCTTTGTCAACACTACTCTCCTAAGTGTGCTGTCTTTTCCTATTAGAACTCCTTGAGAGAAGAGACTATTTTAAAAATATTTATATTTCTAGTGCTTAATAAAGGATCATGCACATAAATGAGCAAAATGCTTTTTCAATCATTCATTTGGGAGTCATCTGAATAGAGTACAGAAAGACGAAAGAGAAAGAAATCTGGGGAACATTCACATTAGATTTGAGAGGGTGAAGATCAACCAAAAGAATCAGAGAAGAACAAGGAGAATATTAGGTCTCTGAAAGGAAGATAAAAGAAAATGAGAAGTTAACTATGAGAAGGTAACAAAAGGTGTCAAAAGTGGAAGGGAGATTAAGAATAAGGTAATAATAAGATATGAATAAGGGGGCAGCTAGGTGGTGCAGTGGATAGAGCACCAACCCTGGAGTCAGGAGGACCTGAGTTCAAATCCAGCCTCAGACATTTGATAATTATCTAGCTGTGTGGCCTTGGGCAAGTCACTCAACCCCATTGCCTTGCAAAAAAAAAGATATGAATAAGGCACTGGTCGAGCAATAGCAGATTTCAAATTATAAAACTGTAATCCTCAGAAAAATTTGGTAGTTTAAAATAATCATATTGATCAGTGGAATACATTAAGGAAACAAGACTCCCTCCAATAGAGGAGAATGGCTGAACAAACTGGTATATGCATGTGACAGAACACTATTGTTCTATAAGAAATCATGAAGGATGGGATTTCAGAAATGCCTGGAAAGACTTGCATGAACTGATGCTGAGTGAAATGAGCAGAACCAGAAGAACACTGTAAACTGGGCATAGTAATAAAATGTTCAGTAAACTCAAGGATACTAACTCTTGGAATATGGACTCCTGATCTTATTTAAAAAAAAATCTTCTGGGAAAATTGGAAAGCAATCTGGCAGAAATAAGTTTTAAATTAATATCTTATTCCAAATGATACTAACTCCAAAGTACATAAAACTTAAATAGAAAAGGTGATATAAAAAATTAGAAATCAAAGGAAAAATCTTTTCAAACTATGGTTATACAGTGGATCCTATCCTAAAGAATTATCACAAACATATAAAAATGAGTCATTCTTTAATATAAAAGGTCAGAGAACATGAACAGACTTCTCAATGAAGAAATACGAGCTAAGATTAACAATAGAAAAAATCTTCAAAGTCACTAAAGAGAAATGCAAGTTAAAATAACTGAGTCTACATTTCATTCCCATCAAATTGGCAAAGATGACAAAAGAAAACAGTTAATTGCTAAAAGGGTTATGGGGGGATAGGCATGCTAGCATGCTGCTGGTGGAACTATGAATTAAATTAACCCATTCTCGGTGGAACTGAGTTAGATAAACCATTAGCTAGATGGCGCAGTGGATAGAGCACCAGCCCTGGAGTCAGGAGGACCTGCATTCAAATCCAGCCTCAGACACTTAATAATTACCTAGCTATGTGACCTTGGGCTAGTCACTCAACCCCACTGCCTTGTAAAAACCAAAAACAAAACAAGAATATACCTCTCATTAAAGTCAAAGAAAGAGGGTTTTAAAACACTGATATTACAAGATATGTATGACAGGTATAGCAGCACTTTTTACAGTAGCAAAGTACAGAAGATAAAATAGGTAACTATCAATTCAGGAATGACTGAACTTGTGGTTAAATGTGAACAATTACATATAAATATTTAATTTAATGTGCATAAGAAATAATGAAAGGGATGGACTCAGAGAAAATATGAAAAGACTGGTATGAACTAATGAGGATGAGATGTCAATCAATGGAAAGGCAACTCTCAAACAAAGAAATCAAAGTTTTTTATAATCACAAGAAAAACTGCTCTAAATCATTAAAGATGAGAGAAATGCAAATTAAAATATTATTATTTTAATTTAAAATATTTTAAAATATTAAATATTAAATAATAAAAATATTTTTAAATTTAAAATATTATTATTTTAATTTAAAAACATTATTATTTTAATTTAAAATATTATTATTTTAATATTATTATTTTAAACTACCACACCTATCAGAGTGGCCAATATGACAATAAAGGAAAATGATCAATATTGGAGGGGATGTGGGAAAACTAGAACGCTAATGTATTATTTGTGGAGCTGTGAACTAATTCAACCTTTCTGAAGAACAATTTGGAATTATGCCCAAAGGACAATAAAAGTGTACATATCCTCTGATGCAGCAATACCACTACTGGATTTATATCCTAAAGAGTTCATGAAAAAGACTAAAAATCACACATGTACAAAAATATTCATAGCAGCTCTTGTGGCAAAGAACTGGAAATAGAGAGGATGCCTACCAATTGGAGAATGGCTGAACAAACTGTGGTATATACATGTGATAGAACACTATTGTTGTATAAGAAATCACGTAGGATGGGATTTCAGAAATGCCTGGAAAGACTTGCATGAACTGATGTTGAGTGAAATGAGCAGAACCAGAAGAACACTGTAAACATTAACAGCAACAATGGGTGATGATCAACCATGAAGGACTTATTCATTTCAGCAGCACCATAATCAAAGACAATTTTAAGAGACTTGTGATGGAAAATATCATCCATATTCAGAGAAGGAATTGTGGTGTTTAAATGAAGGCTAAAGCTTACTACCTTCAATTTTTAGAAGTTATCTTAGAAGTTGTCTAATGTATTATGCCATTTTTTTTCTCTCCAATGTTTTCTTTCTTCCATTTGGATTTGATTCTTCTCTCACAATGTGATCAATATGGATCTATGTTTAACATGGTTATAAATGTAGAGCCTATATCAGATTGCTTTCTGTCAGGGGGCAGGGGGGAGGGAAATGAAGGAGGGAGAAAATTGTAAAACTTAAAATCTTGCCCAAAAAAGGATTGGTAAAAAGTACTGTTGCATGTGATTGGGAAAACAAATAAATAAAATATTTTAAAAAAGATTAGTTGATCCAGGACAACAATTTATATAACAATAACAAGAAATGGAACAATTCTGAATGATTTCAAATCATTGGATGAAAACAGCAGCCCATCATGACTTCAAAAGATGGGTGATAAAATGTGCTGTCCATTTGGCAGAAAGATGATGAACTAGTATTCCAGGCATGGGTAAGAGCCAATGAAAATCCTTGGAGTCAGAATATGAAGGGTCTTGAGTAATGAATGGCAAAAACTTACTGTTTTCTGGATCACAGATTCTATGAAGGGGAAATTTGATATAAGAAGACTAGAAGGATGAGGCAGAAGAGAGAAACACATTAAAAATATGTTTCAAAGATAAAATCAACAGGCCTTGGAAACAGATTAGATATAGAGGTGAGAGAGAGAATAGGGAATTAAAGATATCTAGGTTATGAGTTTAGGGTGATTGGGAACATGATGGTACCCACTATAGTAACAGGGAAGTTAGGAAGAATTTAGGAAGAAAGATAGTGAGCTCAGTTTTAGATATGTAGAGTTTAAGATGTGTCTTGGTTTACAATAGCCAATAGGCAATTGGAGATCTAAGACTAGGGATCAAAAGTAGGAGTTAAATAAGTAGATCTGAAAGACTCAAGGGCAGAAGGATAATAATGGAATCCATAGGAGCTGATGAAATCATCAAGTGAAGCAATATAGAGAAGAAAATAAAAAAGGACTGTGGGGTAAATTTTTTTTCAGTAAAGTATGAGGCAAGGTTCTAACAGAGAAGGTGGTAGGGAACCATGGAAGAAGGTGCATGGTGGGGTACTTTGAAGAGAGGTGCAGATCTAAGAGGTATGTATACTTGGCTTCTAGGCCCCAAAACCACTAATATCAGCAACTGTTGACTGCTTCTCGGCTCTTATGAGTTGCTGCTATATTCTCAAGTTCTCTCTGCTCTAGTTCCTACTGCTTCATGGGAACCTCCTTTTGTTCTATTGGAAGGTGGGGAGGGGGAAGGAGAAAGGGGCAAAAAAAAAAACCTGATCAGTCAGCAAGAAGCTAACATCTGCACTTTTAGGAAGCATTTTCTCCATTCCTTGGATTCTTTCCCTCCCATATGTCAGAGAGTGTAGAATATCCATCTCATCCAATTTCTATTCCCCTTTTGGTGAGGCTGTGAAACAATTTCCTGGGAAACACCATCCATCCAGAAGGCATAAAAGCCCATACCAGGAGACATAAGCGATATGTCCAAGAAATGTGGTCAAGATGATAGAGGGAGGACAGGAGCACAAGGTGACAGAGGCAGGGAAAGACTATCCATCTTTGTGACTATCTGAAATGGAACTCCAGTGATTTAACGGAACAGACCATAAAGGATCAGGTCGGAAATGACTGTCCACCCTCCAGTTCACCTGGGAAGGAGTACAAGGTAGCTGAAACAATGAAGACAGTAACAATCACAAGAAGGAGGAGGAAGACTAACAGAGGCAGGTGTCAGGGCAAACACAATGACCAGCTGTTCTGCTCTCCTCAGGTTTATTATCTTCTTTGGAAACTTAGATCTTTGGAGAAGGAGGTTATAAAACATATCTCACTTGTCAACTTTCCAGGAAGTATTTCCTTACTTCTCAGCTAGTAGTCAACTTTGATCTCTTTTAACTTTTTTTTTTTTAGGTTTTTGCAAGGCAAACGGGGTTAAGTGGCTTGCCCAAGACCACATGGCTAGGTAATTATTGTCTGAGACCGGATTTGAACCCAGGTACTCCTGACTCCAGGGCCGGTGCTTTATCCACTGCACCACCTAGCTGCCCTGATCTCTTTTAACTTTCAAGAGCACTGTTTATATTTTTCCTTTGCACCTATTAGATGTTATTGTGTTTTCCAATTATTTGGGTTTATGTTATATTCTTGTATTGAAACTATAAACTCCAAGGAGATAGTACTATGTTTTTAACTAAATTTTATATCTCCTCCAATGCACAGTTCAATATTAAGCATACACTTAAAAAATGTTTAATCCAATTTAAATGGATCAACTTTCAAATAATAGATTCTGACATAATATCTGCCTGACATAATAACTGCCTGAATTTTAAGAGACACACTGTTAGCAAGATTTTTACAATTATAATTTTTCTGGGAGACATAAAAATATGAGAATATTTCTACTGAAAAGTCATCACTGCACCTATGATAAACTACTTTTATAATTTTCTTCCAAAAAGAATCTCTTAGAAATCATATTTAGAAATCATAAAACCAAATGTTTTCTGCCATATAGATATAAAAGAAAACAAAGGTTTTGGAGCACAAAAGAAATTTAAAGAACATATTATGGGGCAGCTAGGTGGTGCAGTGGATAAAGCACCGGCCCTGGAGTCAGGAGTACCTGGGTTCAAATCCGGTCTCAGACACTTAATAATTACCTAGCCATGTGGCCTTGGGCAAGCCACTTAACCCCAATGCCTTGCAAAAACCTAAAAAGAACATATTATGAATTCTGACAATATTGTTACATATGTAAAATTTACATATTGTGACTTACAGCCTGTACTGAGACCTACTGACTCTATCCAATAAATATTTCCTGTTTAGACTACCCAGACTGTAAACTCTCACAAACCCAAACTTCTAGAAAGCTCACCTGAGATTGTGAGTATATATAAATAACTGGAGTCATCTTCAATTCTTCGTTCTTCATCCCCATATCTAATCAGTTGAAAAAAAAGCTTAACAAGACTATCTCCAAGTTAGATTCCCTATTTCCACTCCTGTGGTTACATTCTAGATCTGGCCCTCCACACCTCTCACCTAGAATAGTGCAAGAGTTTTTTTAACTGCTCTCCCTATCTCAAGGCCTTTCCTTCTTCAATTCATTCCTTAGATGACTGCCAACTTTTTTTTCCTAAAGCATAGGTCTGACCATGTAATTCACTGCTTGCTCAAAAAGTTGCAGAGACTCCCAATTATTTTTAGCATAAAATATAAACTTATTGTCCATTACTTGCCTTTCATGCCCACGATATTCTACCTTGTAGCCTGGCCTTCATCTTCTATTTTAGAATCCAAGCTTCTTCCAAAGCTCATCTCTAGAACCATTTCTAAAAAAAAGGACTGTCCTGATACTCCCAGCTACCTTGGATGTGCTCCCCACTCATTCAATATCCTGTACACCCAGTATACACATACACACACACACACACACACACACACACACACACACACATACACACATTGCATTTACTTGGGAGTGGGGTCTTTTAATTTTATCTTTGTATCTCTAGCCCCAGGTTACTATATGGCTGAGACACAGTACTTAAATGTTTTCTGAGTAATTGATATAAAAAAATGATTCTGAATTCTTTCAGTTACAAGTGGCAAAGCTATGACTAAAGAAAAATACTTTCCAATCTCAGTAAATATTAAAAAAAATTGCACTGATCCCATGATAAACAGTGAATAAAATTCACAAGAGAATTTGAAACTTAGTAGAAAGTGAAGTCATTGGGGGCAGCTAGGTGGTACAGTGGATAGAACACCGGCCTTCAGGAGTACCTGAGTTCACATTCCACCTTAGACACTTAATAACTATCTAGCTGTATGGCCTTGGGCAAGCCACTTAAACCCACTGCCTTGCAAAAAACTAAAAAAAACTAAAAAAAAAAGTCAAGCCATCAAGCATTAATAAGGACCTACTATGTGTCAGACACTGTGTTAAGCAATGAGGATGTAAACAGCTACATACAAACAAAATTTATACAGGATGATTTGAAAATAATCCCAAAGGCAGGCATTAATATTAAGTGAGACAGGGGATGGGTATTTGCTGAAGGTGAGATTTTAGCTGACACTAAAAGGAAACTAGGGAAGTCATAATTAGTAAGCAATGGGACATGGTAAGAAAAATACAAAGAGAATTGGGAACTTAAGTCTATTAATTCCCAGTTTCTCTAATTTTTATATGCAAAGAAAAAATACTGGAAATCTACATAAACTAACATCAATAGAAAATTTAAAAAAATAAATTCTAAAATACTGGTAAACTACTAAAGAAGTTAGGCAATAGAGTGAATAGCTTGGAATCAGAAAGACCTCAGTTCAAATCCAGTCCTGGACACTTACTAGTTGTGTGACCCTGAGCAAGTGAAAACCTCTGCTTGCCTCAAGTTCCTTAATTGAAAATTACAGATAATAATCGCATCTATCTTCCAAGGTTGTGGTGAGAATCAAATGAGATAATATTTGTAAGCACTAAGCATAGTGTTTGACACTTAATAGATGCTTGTTCTCTTTGTAATTTAAAAAAATACTGTTGTCAGGTTCCATGTCATGGCCAAAAGATAAAGGCATGAAATGTACCATGAGGCTGAATATAGGGTTAGTATGAATGAAAGACAGCAGGTTTGGGTGAAGAGAGTAGTATCTCAGATTCCTATTTCAAAGGTGGTACTCTTATTAATACAGGTTCATATAGATAAACACCTGCACAATTGCAAAAATTTAGCTGAATATTGATAAAGGTCTGTGTTAGTCAAAGTTTCTCATATATGAGAGGACAGACATCAAATTATCCTCTACAGCAATAGTTGTAGCAAAATTCAAATATATGTATCTAAATTATTTATTCTTGTATAATTTAGATAATTAATGTATCATATATGAACTTTCATAAGAGTTATAAAAATTGAATTTCAAATTCAATCCTACCCTACCTTCATCTCGGCTTTCGCTATCTTCGGTGTCACTTTCACTGTCTGCTTCATAGCCTTCTTCTTCTTCAGCAAAATGTTTAAAAGTATCATGGGTTTCCTCAGTTTCTTCTTCTTCTTGCTGTGACACTGACTCTGACTCAGTCTGATGAATCTGTAAGATGAATATGCTCAGTTACTAAACTTGTAGCACATAATTTGTTCATTATTGAAAAAAGTTTGCATTTAATTTATTGGAACAATGTTAATATCCTGATTTTGAAAAACCAAAAAACCCTTCAATATAGCATACTATGAAATTATATCACAGAAAATTTTTACATGTCTTCTGAAGAATATATACTACACAGAAAGAGTATGAAAACACCACTACAATAATAAACTTGCTAATTAAAAAAAGAACTATAAAACTAAGAAATTTTGGCAGAATAAGGCAATAAGACCTCATTTTCAAATAATAGGAGGCAACATATGTATGGAAAAGGAAACTGAACTTGGAATCCAATGACTTATTCAAATTTTCATTTTCTTGTTGAGTGGCAAGTCATTTTTCATTTTTAGGGACTCAATTTCATTATCATTAATTTAAGCTTAAATTAAACTAAATAATCTCTATGATTTCTTATAGCTCTAAAATTCTATGGTTCTTTAAAAGCACAAAATTATTGAAAGCACATGGTAGACTCTTCATCTGTCTTAATAAACTAGATATAATAATGCAAATTGAGTAAACTACCTGTGTCAGTACTTTTCCAAAATGGGTTTAACAGGTGATGAAGCACTGGCTATTCAAGATTTATTTATTTATTTATTAAAAATAATACATACACATAGAGTTTTATTCATCCTCAGCACATATGAAATAACTAAAAAAGGATATACACTAAAGTGTGAAAATACTTTTTATAATAATTATGCTTACATATGTGTACATATTTAAGTTAACTGATAGAAATCAAATTTCATGAAAAACTATCTACTATTATATAGAACGGAACCATAAATCCTTAAAGTATTATACTTTGTAAGTATTGTCTAAGTCAAAGAACACAGAAGTTAGCAATTCCATGGTCTTCTGTGTTATGAAATATGAAAAGATAATTTTATTTTTTTAAAAGACATCTGCCTTCACCTCACAAAATATCTTTTTTTTTTTAAGGGAACAATCCTTGACTTCTGGGGGCAGAGCAAGATGACAGTGTAAAGCTAGGAAGCTCCTAGAGCTTTTCCTGAAAAAACCTTAAATGAAGCCTCTATATACATCTTAATGCTACAGATCCACCAAAAAAAAGTGTGAAATAAATTCTCAACTCACGATATCACAGAGAATCTTCAGTAAGGGTCTGTATCTTCTGGGATAATGGGGAAGTATAGAGTGGGGAAGTCAATGGGAGGCTTTAGCCATAGATACTGGTTCAACAAGTCAGCAAGCTAGTAGGCCAGCAGGGGAGGTCCCAGCCCCAGACAGATTACAAGTCCTGAGAACACTGGGGTAACAACCAGGACTACGTTGGGAACAAAGCATCACATAGATTGTAATTTAAGCCTAGGCATAAAGGAGGAAACAAAACTTTGCATAGACCACACCTGGGCTACACAGGTAACAACTTTGACATTCAATAAGCCAGGGACCAGATTCTGTTCCCAGCATAAAAAGTTTGGGGCTATGCTTCCTATACCCTAGGAGCAGAGCTCAACCATCAAAATGAGCCCCCCAAAATGTGCTAGCCACAAAAAAGCTACTATTCAAAAAGGGATGATAAAAATGCCATCACAAAAGAAAGTAGTGACAAATTGACAAGGTGTCTATATGGGAAACCTCAAAGAAGTTTATGAATTGAACTTAAATCAAAAGCTCTTGGAAGAGCTCAGAAAGGACTTTAAAAATCAAAGAAGAGAGGAAGAAGAAAAATGGAAAAAAAGAAATGGAGAGCATGTAGGAAAATTATGAAAAATGGACTAAATAAATCAACTCCTTCAAAAGTAAAAAATGACCAAATGGAAAAGGAATGAAACTCATCAAAAAGCAAAATTAACCAAATGGAAAAGGAAAACAACTCATTTAAATGAGTAAAATTAACCAGTTGGTAAAGGAAACGCAAAAGTCAACTAAAGAAAATAAAATCCTGAAAATTAGAATTGGACAAATGGAAACATGACTCAGACATTAAGATTTCATCAAATAAAACCAAAAGGCTGAGAAAAATAGAAGAAAAGGTAAAAGTAACTTTCAAGAAAAACAAATGACCTGGAAAACAGATCCAGGAGAGATAATTTTTTAATTATTGATCAACCTGAATGCCTCAATTAAAAAAGAGCCTGGAAAATATCTTTCAAAAAAATTATCATAGAAAACTGCTCTAATATACTATAACAAAAAAAAGACAAAATAGTGCTTGAAAGAATCCATCAATCACCTCCAGAAAAAGACCTCAGAATAAAAACTCCAAGGAATATTGTAGCCAAATTTCAGAATTCTCAGCCAAAAGAGAAAATACTGTAAGCAGTCAAAAAAGAAGAAATTTACCAACGAACCACAACACTAAAGAATTAGAGGGTCTGAAATAAGATATTACCGAATACAAAGGTCCTTGTATTACAACTGAGAAACGACCCTGTAAAAATAAAGGGATAAATTCTGTCCTTGTACCATAGCATATTATATATCATATTATTTGTTCTTAATCATATTGCTTGCGTCTAGCCTTACTTCCACTCCAAATCGCTGCTCTGAACATATGAACAATTATACTTTACCTCACAGATGGTCTTCACCATGGTATCAACAAAATCTACTCATACCTTTTCAATTTTCTCTTCAGGAAAATTCAAATCTGTTGAATAGTTCCCCAAAGCTACTCGAAGAAGTGCATCCAATAAAGGCTTAGCTAAGTCAGTTTCAACCACCTTTGACTGGGAAAGATGGTCCTGTATTTCAAATAATATATTTTCCACAGTTAAGTTCTAAGAGGGGAAAAAAATAACAGCACAACAAGAGTAGTTATTTTTAATCATATTTAGTACAGAATAAAATATTTATACTAATACAGAACTAACTTTGTTCTATTTCTTAATCAACTAAGATGAAAACACCACAAATGGACAAATATCAATCTTCTGTTTTACATTGAACTTTTATAAATCTATCACTTTATTCATTATCTTTATTATGCTCCTACTTGGATCTTTATTTGATCTCCCTTGAAAAATTCTAATCTCTTCTTTCTTAAAGTCCCCCAAAATATTAAAAATTAATTTCTGTTCAAAAGTCAACCATTTTCCTTCATCCTTCTTAGAAATTTCATCGTTGTCCTGGGATATAACATGGACAGTCCATTGGTAACTTCTATAAAAATACAAGGGACTGAATGATCCCACTACTCTTATCATTTATCAATAGTATATTGTTTTGTACTGTACCCAATTTGGCATGTGTCAAGTCAACAAGTATCTATTAAGAGCCTACTATATGACAGGGACTAGGTGAAATGCTATAGACACAAAGGCAAAAAAAAAGAAAAAAGAAAAAAAGTCCCTGCTCTCCAGAGGCTCACATTCTAATGGAGAAGACAACATATGGCCAACTATGTTCCAACAAGCTACATAAATAAAATAACTTGGAAGGGATCTCATATCAGTAAAGGTCCTGTAAAATGTTGGATTTAGTTGAGACTCGAAGCAATCAAGGGAAGTCTGGAGGCAGAGAAAAGGAGGGCATAGGATTATATCCGGTGAAAATGCCTGGAATTGAGAAGTGGTATTTGTATGAAAAACTGCAAGGAGGTCCGTATCCCAGGATCACAGAATACAAGCAAGGGTATTAGGTATGAGAAGATTGGGGAGAAAGGGACTGTCTATAAAAGGCTTTAAAACCCAAAATGATAATTTCATATTTTATCCTAGAGGCCATAGAGAGTCTCTGTAATTTACTGAATAAGAGATGACATGATGAAATCTGTTCTGTGGTTAGATTAATTTGACAGCTCAGTGGAGGACAAACCGGACTGAGGCAGGAAATCAAATAAAAGGCTTGAGGAAAAAATAAGTCAGTTTTGGTGAATTTAAGATATTTATGAGGCATCCAGTTTGAAATGCCCAATAAGCACCTTGAGATTAAGAGAGATGTTAGGACTGCATGGATAGATTTCAGATTCATCTGCATAAATATGATAATTAAATATATATAGCTTCTATAACTATATTTAAAATTTTTTCAGGGCAAAGAACTATATATTATACTTTTTTTCAGGGTTTTTTTTTGCAAGGCAAACGGTTAAGTGGCTTGCCCAAGGCCACACAGCTAGGTAATTATTAAGTGTCTGAGACCAGATTTGAACCCAGGTACTCCTGATTCCAAGGCCGGTGCTTTATCCTCTACGCCACCTAGCCGCCCTCTATATTATACTTCTCACCATGTTCCAAGAGCCAAACATATTGCTATGTACAAAGTAGGCACTTGATAAATATTTATCAATTAATATCAGAGAAAAAGAATTTTCACAAGTGTTAAATCAATCAGTTTTCTATATTTCATAGCAAAATAAATGGAAAAAAATCTGCTATTACCTGAGTAGGGAACTCCACTTCCATCTTTTGTTGATTAGTCTTTATACTATGAAGACAAATGGACAGTAAAGCTTCTAGTAGTCTTATACTCTGAAGTGCACACTCATGTTCTTGACTTGAAGGTCCTTTAGGTTCCTCAAGAGCTGCTACAGAAGCTGAGATTTGTTTTACACTTAAAGGTTCAGAGGAAATTTCCTTCAAATCTAGCTGACCAAAATTTTCAGTATTCTCTTCTAAACTACCTGACATTAAAGGTCGTAAGTCACTGTTGACACTTATATGCAATGCATCCTCATTCACTGCCATTTCACATTGAAATTTTTCCTCTAAACCTTTGTTTTCATTTATATGTATAGAACCTTTTTCTGTTCTTTGCTTTTCTTTGCCCCTGGATAGTTTTTGAATTATCATAATTATTAACTTATAACACAGTTGGAAACCTCCAAGTCTGTGAAACTGTTTCTGAAAAACCGAATTCAACATGTAGATCCAGCGACACATGGTCCAAATGTCTGCTGCCCTGTGGATGTGTTCTGGAGAAGGTAAGATAAGTATCTCTGGAGATAAACATGGTAGCATTCGACTCAGAGGCTCACTAGCTGTACTATCATAGCCAGAAGTATCTTCTGAATCATTGGTGGAGTCCGGATCACACTCAGCTTCTTTACTCACACATAAAAATGCCACACAGAGAAACAGGTTTATCATGTTCATGTGAATATCTTGACCAATAGTATTCTGTTTCTTCGGGCAAATTTCTTTAAGGCCAGCATAAAATTTACTAAGACTCTGAGAAGAATCTGAGCCCACTTGCTGCTTAGGAGAAGAAGAAACTATAGATGAAGCTGTCTTTTCGGAGTCTATTACATCAATTTCTGGAACTGTTTCATCTTTCTGCTGTTCTCCAAGGCTGGCTATCAGAATCTCAAATGCTTTTAGGGAATGATTTCGAATACCATCTAAGTAATTTAATTCAATCATTTGATTTACTCCATTACAACTTAGAAATAAGTCTCTTATAACCCTATGAAGAGAAAGTACATACAAAAATGTTATCCATGTTTTCAAGTAGATATTAAATTATAAATGCATTTTCTTTAAGAAATTAAGGAATGATAACCATTAATTACACATTATTTCATTTTGAATAACCAATTACAAAATAGAGAAAAATAGAAGGGGAATTTTTAAAAAATTTCACCTTGTTATTGTTTATAGAATAAAAACGTTCTTAAAAGGAAAAACAATTAAAATACCAAGAAAGACCATTAGAGACTGAAGAAAAAGTAAGCAATTTAGATCTCAAATACCATTTCCTTTCAAGTGTTAGGTATATAGCTGTCCAAAACAGTGTGACATAATGGATAAAGAGCTGGTCTTCCTTACTTTAAACTCAGAGTCCCAAATCTGACACATACTGTTATCTGATTCTGGGGAAGTCTATTTTACCCTCAAAGATTATTTACACTCAAACTCAGGAGTAAGCAGTCTGAAAACTTGGTGTAATAATGTAGAAGAAAATTAAATCTTTATGTTCTTACTGAACTCTTATACTAAGGCTGTAAGTTGTAGAGAAAGTACCAATCTGGAATGGTCAAGGAACTTTTCTCATCTAAGAATTCTCTATACAAAGGAAATTTCTTTCCTTAGCAAACAGCAAACAAACCAAATTGATTTAATTGGTATATATTGTTTAAAAATGTTTACTCTAAAATGTAAAATGGTTTCTTCCTCAATTTTTAAAAGTAGATTTTACAAAAAGAACAGATTTCACAGCAATTAGCATAGATGCACACTGAAAAGATTAGCAATCAAAAAGTTTCTGCATATCTATGTTTATTCTAAAAGGAATGTCAATGTTCAGATCAATATAGTCTTAGTAAGCTGTTCCCGATTTTGAAATGTTTTCAAAGGTTCTCAAAGGTCTTCTTCAAGAAGCATTATAAAATTCTAAAAGCAAAAATTTAGGAAGTAAAGAGGTATCACCAATTCACAGAAACAATACTAGGGCATTAAGCAACCAAAAGTTGACAGCATTTATTAACCACATTAATTTTCCAAATTCTGCCTTTAATGCTTCTTCATAACATTATTGGTGACCTGCATCCCTGGATTCTTAAGATCTATGCTGCCTTAACTGCACATGTAGAGACTATATTAGACTGCTTTCTGTCAGGAGAGGGGGGAGGAAAAGGAGGGAAAAAATATAAAACACAAAACCTTGCAAAAAAAGATTGGTAAAAACTACTGTTGTATGTTGGAAAAACAAATAGATAAACATTTAATTTTTTTTTAAAAAAGAGAAGATAAAAAGCATTTATTAAGTGCCTACCCACCAAATTTCAGTTATTATGATAGATGCTGAGGATTAAAAAGAGAAAGGAAAAAAAAATCTATGCTGCCCACCCAAAGTCCAGAAAGATTTCAGATTTGAGCCCAATCATGAACTTATTCTCATCCAAGTACTAGTCTCTTTTCTCTGGAGAGGCTTACTACCAGCTTGGTCTTAGGGAATTTCAAAAACTATTAAGTTGTATCAAATATCATTAGGAGTACTCATTCTTATTTAAAGTATATATTTTTGAAGGACTAATATCTTAATAAAAGTTATCTGGAACTATCAATATATCTAATTATCCTAAATTAAGGAAGGTATGACATATGATATATGTGGGGTACATTTGTTATAGGGACCTTCCACTGACATAAACTGGAAACTCATTTCCAACTTTTGATCTTGCCTGTATCACTAAAAGGTTAAATGATTTGCTTATGTTAAACAAGCTGGTTATATAACAAGTGGATTGGAACCCAAGGTTAGCCTTCTGCAGCAATATATTTTGAAAAAAGGTTGATTCAATTAGAAATCAGAAGTAATTACCCTACTGCCTTCCCCTAAAATAATCAACCCCAAAATAGAAGGTATAACAGGAACCAAAACTTTATACAGATAGTATGAAAATGGCAATGATCTGAGTGGAAGAATAGTGCTTAAACCCGGTTGTTTGGAACTTTGACCACTTTTTTTTCCTCCATTGAAATGATTTTATATTAAGTGTTAAAATCCTTAGACCCACAAAAGTTAACTCATAATGAAATTAAACTATAGTATAAATAGCACTAATTGATCTCATGATCCTAGTTAACCATAAAATAAGAGGAAAAAGGAAGTCCCCCCCCCCCTTCATAGATGTCAGGTCTATGCTAAAAATCATTTTTTAAGTAGTTAACATTTGTTTTCAATACTTGCCATCTTCCTTTCCATCTTATTTTCTTTTGTCTTAATGCCCTTTTTTCCTTAGTGACCAGGCTTCTAATATTGTTCACTTCATTGTGGCATTCTATTAGGCCAATACTATACCCTCCACCAAGTTCTTCATACTCCTCAATTACTTACTCTATCTCCTATCCATATTTCCATTATCTTAGTAAAAGAATTAGCAGGTGAGGGGACAGCTAGGTGGTGAAGTGGATAGAGCACAGACCCTGGAGTCAAGAGGATTTGAGTTCAAATGTGGCCTTGGAGACTTAAAAATTGCCTAGCTGTGTGACCTTGGGCAAGTCACTCTTAACCACTCCCTTGCCTTAAATAAAATTTTAAAAAAAAGAATTATCAGTTGCATTCTAGGATGCCAATAAATTAATTCTCTTAGGTCACTTCTTTACAGTATCCCCATGGTGTCAGCTGTGGGATTTCTAGTACTAGGGAACAGAAAGGCAGAAATGAGTCACTTATACATGAGTCATTTAGGTTTTTATTATTCCAGAACTGATTTTATCTTTAATTGATGGAAACAAATTTCAAGCTTACCTCTTAAAAATAAATAAATATAAAAATAAAAAATTTTAAGGAGCCAAAAAAAAACTATAAACAAAATAGGACTTTGATTGAGAAACAGCTAAAGAAATTATAATACATGACTATAATAGAATATTGCTACACTATAAAAATGATGTCTTTAAAGAATCATGAGAAGATATGAACTGAAGCAAGCAGAATCAGGGAGAAAAAGCAAGAAAAAGAATCAGCAAATTCATTACATCATAATTACTGCAATCTGAGTAGAAAGAACAAAAAAATGAACTAAATACTATGTAATTTTAACAATCTAGCTTGTCAAGAATGAAGAATGGAGAAAATGTACCTTCCCCTCCATCCTCTGTAGAGATAGGAAGAAGATGGGTATGGAAATTTGAATTTAATATCCAACTTACTTAATGTTTTGGCTAATTTTGCTGAAGTGTGTTTCTTTTCTCCCTCCCTCCCTTTCTTTTTTATTCTTTGCTATGAGTGATGGACAAGAACTTGGGAGGGTGGATATTTTGAAATAAAAGTGATGTAAAACCCAAAGCTATCAGTAAAATGTTTTTTTTCTGAAAGAAGCAAAAAATGTTTAGGCTAAGGATCTATCAATAATCATGAGGGTTTTCATTTTTTGTTAGGTTCAGTAGTTTAAGTCAGTGAGCTAACCCACACCAGAATACCAAAATTATGCCAGTAAAAAAATGTATACACACCTGGATTTCAACAGTGTAGGCAGAGTCTGTAGATAAATCTGAAGCACTTCCAGAGGCAAACACTGGCTGTGACAGCTACATACATGAGTACATGATGAGGTAACACTTAGCTGTTGAAAATGATGTGCTAATTTAACTCCTCTTTGGAGCACAGGATTAAATATGTAATTATACAATTTCCATTGAACAACTGCATTGCCTTTTTGGATTAAATTGCAAACATGACTTGCAATATGCACACTGTGTAATCTGTCTTCTTCAAAAACAAGGCTCTGATAAGCCTCTAAAGCATCCCATTTCCATAAGAGATCTTCAGATCCACTATTAGGCAGTATTCCTTGATATCTATAAGATGGACTAGATAAAGCTGAAGCAGGAATAGCATCACATGAATGAACATACATCGTCTCTTCTAACTGCGCTAGCTGATCATGGTCAAAGGTACAAATGTTACAAGTTGCATATTTAGTCTTTTGAGATGTCTCTCCTCCTCCTCCTAATTGATCCAAAATAAGCTTGTTAAGGATGTTCAATATATGCTGCTGAAGATGTTTTAACTTTGGCAATTTAAAAGCATGAAGCAATGGAATGATTACAGATTTGGGATCCATACAACAGCATATTCCAACATTATTAACACCTGATAGAATCTGGATACAAGTAGTGTTCAATGAAACTTTTTTTAATAAACATAAGCACTGGTGAGCACATACTGCAATACAACAGCACCGTTCAGGATAATAAACTTCTCCATCTGCCATCTCTTCAAATGGATTTTTGGAAATTTGGTTTTTGAAAGCAGAAACCAGAAGGCCTGAAAGATCTCGATGATGATGCATAAAGTGAGAATATTCACATCGTCTATGCCTCTTTCTTGTACACACTGACTGATGAAGTTGCTCAGATTTCACTTTTTTGACAGTGCTAATTATTTTCATAACACTATTTATTAATGTTTTCAAATGTTCTGAAGCACCAATGGAAACTTCATCTCTTGAAACCAGCCATTCCATCTGAAGAATTGCTGTTTCAAATAATTTAAACCCATGATGCTGAATAAATTCTTGAACCAAGTCCATGGCTTGACTGAAATAAAAAGGATTTGAAGCTGCACTTTGAAGGCAACAAATCAAAATCTGCAGAACACCTTCTAGAAGTTCAGGCAAAAGAAGGGCTCTATGACGATACCTTGAAAATACAAAATCTTCCTGAACTTCCTGCAATGTTTTCTTTGGCCTTGGTGCAAAAGGTTCAGGTTGTTTTTCCAAACAAGCTCTTATTTTTAAAGCTGCTCTAAGTAAATCAATTAAATTTTTTCTAAGACTTTCTGGCATAGTCTCTGCAGTATTTATATCTACTGACATAAGATGTAAAACAGTTCTAAAGAGCATTCTTTGAACCAAAGCAATGGGTTCTTCTGTCCAACCTGCAGAGACTACTTCATTTTCCAAATTACCACTAAGACTACAACAGTCCCCAAAGCTTGCTAAGAATTCAGTTAATGTGGGCACTACACTTACTGCCAGAGCAGAATTGTGATTCAAGGTAAAATCGAACTTACATACTTTTTCTAACAGAGATAGCAAAACATGGCATAAGTCAAATGGAGAATTGTTCATGTTGTTAATAATAGAAAAGGCAGCTGATTCATTTAGTATTTCACTGTTTGTTTCATTTCTTGGAGTAACCTGTCTGGTATTCTCTAAAGTCATGGTTTCAGGTATCTGTGTCTCTGTAGCTAGAGGTTGGTTTTCTTTAGGTGAAGATGATAAAAAACACTGCAGTAGATTGGATCGCCTGTGCTTAATCATGGTAATGCATTTGTCATCAGAATTACCTTCTGAATCTGAGGTGGATAGTTGAGATTTTCTTTCATCTCTTATAGAGCGATTTGTGGTTTTGCGATGACGTCTACTTTTTCGAGATATACCTGCTGCATAAACCTGAACAGTTTGGGTATTTCCTTCTGAATGTATTTTTTCCTGAGTATATCTTAGTGAACTTGAATTTGTTTCTTTGGTCCAGATAATATCAGCTGAGAAAGGTAAATTAAAATCTAATGGAAGGAAAAAAATATAAAATGCCTTAAATTCAAATATTTGCTATTCAATGCTAGTCGCCTATAAAATTATTGCTTACTTAGCGAATTTCATTAAATCATAGAATTCTACAAATGATAGGAAACAAAAATTTATTCCCCATACAGATTTTATCTCAGGTTGGCTCCTTCTAGCCATATAACAAGTTTTTTAAATAAATTCTGTCCAAACACTAGCTAGGTTCAGGAAATAAGAATATTGAGATATTTGTCCAATTCTAAAATTATGTACTATATTCCAAAATCAAGTACACATGCTTTTTTGGTTGATTACTATTTAGTGTTTTTCAGTCATAGCACTGCTTTCTTCCATTTACTTTAGGCTTAATATGTTATATTTAGAAATATGTAATAAAATTTTACCTTTTGATATTTATATATCCTGTATAGTCACTTAACATTTAAAACACTAAATATTCTCAGTATAAAGCCTCAATGATTATTTATCATAAATTCAGCACCTTCATTCTTCTTTGCCCACACTAATGTGGCTATTAATAGATCATATATATATATATATATATAAGTTTTAAGGTTTGCCACTTAACATATGTAGCTAATATAAAAATCAAAGTTATCAGTCTTTCTTTTTCAAGTCACTTTAAAGAAAACTTTAAAAAAAACTTTTCCCCTGTAATACCAATTTTAATTAGGAAAGAAATACAAATCAGGAAATAAAAGATTGGATTTTTTTAAGTAAAGAAAGGTTGGAAAGCAACAAATTTGGAAACTGACAAGTCTAAGCCAAGTTAATTGAAGTATGATTAATTTGCAACTTGAATAGCAGTTAATAAATATAATACTTTAAAATAATACTCATTTAAGAATTCAAGCTAGTAATTTTTTATATACAGAATTCAAGTTAGTGTATCAATAAGTAATAGCTCTAGAACTCAAATTGTGAGTTAAAACATGACTAGCCTCAATCAACAATCATTTACTAACTTACTATGCACAAAATCAGCACATATAAAATATATTAGAACATGGTACTTAATTAATATACTAGAGCTTCTCATAAAGAGACTCATAGCTCACAAATTCCAGGATTTGCCCAGGAAGAAATTGGAAAACTGTTGTGAAACTTTTATATTTAATTTCTATTCAGTTATCACAGAACCTATATATTTAAAATTAAATTAAATTAATTAAATTAAATAAATTAATTAAATTAAAATTAAAAATTGCAAAGTAAAAACATCTCAGTCTCCAAGGTTTTTATTTACAGAACTGAAACAATATTAATGCAAATAAATCTTTTGGAAATAAGAGTAAATATATAGATTAACTAATTCAAGTAGGAGTTTTGAAAGATTCTAAGGTATCTCTGATTTTTTCTCTTCCAAAAATACTTTTATCACTGTACCATGTCATGTTGTCTGTACATGAGATGAATTTTTTCATATGATATATTGTTCACCATGTTTGCTAATTTACTTAAGTGTTCTGTAACATATACTGATTTTAAATAAATACTCAAGATTGTCCAAGAAGAAATCTACTTATATCAAAAGGAAAATTTATTCTCCATAGTATGTTAAACAAAAAAAAATTTTATAAATGAACCTACTTAGAATATCCTGTGAGGTTTTTTAAGTAACCACTCAAACAGAAATAATCATTTTAAGGGAATTTTGAATACAAATGATTTAGTAAAGAAAAAAAACATACCAAATGCTTTTTCTTCTTGAACAGGTATCTTCCATACTAGTGGAAGGAGGGATAAGAGCAGGGTAAGAAGTTCTTCTCTACATGTCAGTGCCTGTATAAGAGACAGAAGAATTCTTCAAGTTATGAAGTTTTATGAGAATATCCCTCAGATACATCACTCCTTAATTTCTTATGAGAATTATTCTTTCCAGTTGTAATTGAAAAGAAACAAACTCTCTCAAACCTTTAATTTAAATCCATAAAAGACTGCTATACTATTTGAAGACCATTCCAAGAAACCTTTCCAATATATAAACTACATCCAAAAGGCAAAAAACTTATTTAGCACATTCCTGCTAGTGTTTTCACAAACATTAGATATTGCCACCTCACAAGCTGAAAGAATTCCTCACCAATGGCAGAATTCACTAGGTGAAAATTAAAAGTTAACCAAACCCTGCTAAACCATGCAGACTAATAACACTATGTAATGAGAAAAAGTTCATTATATTCATACAACTAAAAAAAACCCCTCAAGAATGCAGTATTTTAAAATAAAAATGTCAAGCAAAAATTTCCACTTTGAATCTTTTTTGGGAAGATAAGGCATTTGTCACTAAGGATAATGACTACCAATTCAATTAAAACTGCTAAATTCTGAGAGCTCAAAAGATTAAAGCTACAAGTTTACTGTGTGCTAACATCATAGGAACATCTTCACAGAATCTCAAGATAAGGACCACCTCAAATACTTCATAGTTCAAACTATATCTTGTCTAAGAATCCTTCCTGCAACATCTCCAACAGTGGTTACTCAATCAATAATCCACTACTTTCCAATATGATAACTCTTGGCTTCTAGACAATTTTCCTCCAATTCAAAGTAAAACTCTTAAGAGTGCACTGGATATGTATAAATAATTTTAGTAACAAACAGAAACCTGCCAATAGAATTTTACATTCTGAACTCTGAACAAAAATTTTTGAAAGGGCCTCATAACTACTTTCAAATCACCAATGAAAAGGATATCATATTTTCATCAATGCCTCTTACACTTTGCCCAAAATGCCACTAAAAAACATACCTGAATCCTTAAAAAGCAAAAGCACCCCCCCCAAATCTATAACAATTCCTGATATGAAATTCTGTGAAATTCTACCTGATTTGAGGTCTGCTTAAAAGACTAAGGAGACTAAATAACTAGGGGACATGGTGGAATATAACACAGAACTTTCAGAAACCTCAAGTCCCTGTGAAGTCATAATGTAGGCAAGCTGTTCTCCAGCTTGCCAGTTAGATCTTATTTTACAGGAGGAAACTGGCAACTAATTCATCACAGGAATCCCATGAATGCCTGCACAAAAGCCAATCACTTGATGAAATGCTCTCTTCTCTCCCCTTCCCTAATTCCTTCCTTCTCACAGTGGGTTCTTTTGGTCTAGTTCAAGTCTGATCTCCTCTGTGAAACCTTTTCTGATTATAGGAATTCAATGATTTCTCCCTTGCCTGAACCACTAGAACACTTAGGTGACTTTTTGTATGAACCATATATACTCAATTAGATTATAATATCTGCGAGGACAAAAACTGTTGGTGATATTATTTTTATTATTTCTTCACAATGCATTACAATCATATAGATGACAATTTATCCCACATCCAGTCATGTGATGACTCATACTGGAAAGAAAACAGATGTAGACTGTTTGAATAGTTTAACATTTTGGAACATCATAAAATTTCTATTAATTTTATAGTCAGAGAAGATTGTGTGGATTAACAAGAAACAGTGACTCTTTTCTTCTCCTGGGGGCTTTACCTTGAGTTTCCTTATTGCAACCTAATGTTTGCTTTCATATATAAGCTACTCCTCAGACTGCTTAGTCTACATCACTGCCTATGCCACCATCCTAGAGTGCTATAGAAAAGCCAGAATATTAAAGCTAAAATAGGAGGAACTAAGGCTTCAATCTGGTAGCAAGAAAAAATATGAAGAAAAAAGCAAAGGAAACTTGTATTCACACACATCACATACACACACAAATTCTTCTAGAGGAGAAAAGTCATACCCCTTTTTTGTCAGCAGGAAAACCACATGATCAAAGAAAACTACTTATATGTATATTACAGAATCTCAGATTGGGAAGAAACTAAGTAGGCTATTCAATCAGTCCATAAATCACAAAGAATTCCCCCTGCAACTCATTCAAAAAGTAGTTATCCAGTCTGGGTTTGAAGATCTCCACAAGAGGGAACCCATCACCTCCCCAAGAGAGCCTAACAGTTAAACTTCTGAACAACTGTTACTAAGCTTTTCCTTGCATCAAATTTACATCTGTCCATCTGTGCCTTTCATTCATTGTTCCTAATTCTGTCCTATGGAGACATGCAGAACAAGTCTGCGTCTTTTTTTCTAAGTGAAAGCTCTGAAGACAGCTGGCATGTCCTTCCACATGTTTTCTTTTTTCAAGGCTGAACATTCCTCATTTCTTCAAATAATCCTCTTGTGGAATTGATTTGAGGACCCTTCATAACCTGGCTGCCTCCTCTGGATCCTCCCCAGTTTATCCAAATTCTTCCCATACAAAGTTGATAAGCATGATATCTCTCTCTTTAACCTTTACTATTAAGCTGTGCAGGGCAAAGCATAGAAACATTCAGTCAATTTCAAATCCAATTAATTGTATTACTTTATTTGGTCCATCTTTTCTATAAGAATCATACCAGAAATTTTACCAAATGCTTTGCTAAACCTAATTAAACTATCCATAGAACTTTCTCAATTTAATAGTTTTAGTACCTCTCTCTCTAAAAAGCAAATCAAGTTGTCTAAAATGACCAAATGAGATAAATCTTTGATGGCTCTTTGTAATTACTATTTCTTTTTCTATATGTCTTTCAGATACATTTGAAAGAAATATTCACAGTAGGAAGAAAATTATATATTTTTTCTTTATATTACCTATTCATTCCAGAATTAAACATGAGAAACAAAGGTATTGAGAACCTGTACCTGAGTGGTAGCTGTGTCAGAGGAGAGAAGGAAGTTGTATTTGAGGGAAGTTGTAAAAGTAAAGTAAATAGCTGAAAGAAACTGAGGACTCCCAGATCTCCTAGGTTGTGAGCCTGAAGGAATTGAAGGCATTCTAGAAGAGGGGGAAGGGTTTAAGTAGAAAAAAGAAAGAATTCTGTTTTGAACATAATGAGTTTAAAATGTTTACTAGACATCCAGATAGAGATGTAAAACAGGCAGCTGGATGTATGAGACTGAAGGCTGACACCAAGGGTGGAGCAGGAAAGATAGGTGAGACTCATCAGATGGTAATCAGATTCATGGAAGTTGTTAAAATTAGCAAACAGTATAGAGGGAGAATAGAAAAGAAGGCAAGACAGAACCCTGAGGGACATCTACAGTTGGAGGGCATGATGTGGAAGAGGATTCAGAAAAGGAGATAGAGGTGTGATTATCATAATTAAGATAATTAAAGCTTAAAAGTTTGCCAATTGCCTAAGTTAAGGTCCCTCATGTGAGGGAATGTTTTTGTTCAAATATATACCTCCCAACATACTGCCCTGTGAGTCAATCCTTTTAAGAAAAAATCATAAGTTAAAATTTCAATTAAAATAATAAAAATAAAAACAACAATAGCAATTAATCAAAACCAATCAAAACACTGATCATCTAAAAATGCAAGTAAAAGTCTGCCCCCTGTACCCCCACCCCTCTCCTTGTAATGAAGAGAGAAAGGTAAATTATTCCAAGACAGTTCACTGGGGCCAATAATCATATGGTGCTTAGTTCAATTTTTTTTATTCTCACCCTTTGAGTGGTAGTTACTGTGTATTGTCATGTAGTCTTTCCCTTGATTTTTTCAATTCCTTATGTTTATTTCACTCACACATAGAAACACATAAAATTCATATATATATATATATATATATATTCATTACATTTATACTACAATTTGCTTACCATTTACAATCAATGTATAACTGCTTGTTTTTTAATTCTTACTATCACAAAAATTAATGCTATAAATATTTTGTTATATTATGGAATCTTTTCTCTTTGACTCCCTTGGAGTACATGTCGGTCTAGGAATCTCTGAGTCAAAGAGCATGGACATTTTGGTTATTTTTTTTAACATAATTCCACAATAGGGGGGCAGCTGGGTGGCACAGTGGATAAAGCACCGACCCTTGACTCAGGAGTACCTGGGTTCAAATCCGGTCTCAGACACTTAATAATTACCTAGCTGTGTGGCTTGGGCAAGCCACTTAACCCCATTTGCCTTGTAAAAACCTAAAAAAAAACAAAAACAATTCCACAAGAGTTGGATCAATTCACAGTTCCATCAATAGTGTATTATTAATGTCTTCTCTTTTATAGCCCATCCATCACTGACTTCTCCCAAACTTTGTCATCTGCTAATAAGCTTGCTGTGAAGAGAAATACTAGAGTTTCTCCAATTTGCATTTCTGAAATTAGTACAATTTCTCTTCTGATCATTAACGGCTTTCCATTTTTTTCAGAAGTTTGTTCATATCTTTTGACTACATAGCCTTTGAGGAATGGCTCTGGATCTTATATGTGTTAATTTGATATATATTTTAGATATATGACTCTTTTCAAAGATATTTAAGACAAAAAATTTTATCCTAAGATGATTTTGTTTATACATTTTAAAAATTTTTGTGTAAATAAAAATTATCTATTTTGTCTTTCATGATCATATCCTTCATTTCAAAAAATCAACAAGCATTTATTATACCTCTATTAGATGTCAGGAACTGTGCTAGGTGCTGAAGATTCAAATACAATGAATATTCAATCCCTACTGGTAAGGATCTTGTATTCTAATGGGGGGAGTCATATCCATATACAATAAATATAGAGAGTAAATACAAATAAATTAAATACAATTTAGTTTGGGAAGGCAAGGAGTAGCAATTGGAGGGATTAGGAAAGATTTCATATAGAACAAGCTTGTTTAAGCTGTCTTGAAGGAAGAGAGGGATTCTATTTGTTAAAGATGGGCATGAAGTGTATTTCAGGGATGCAGAATGACCAATGCAAAGTCCCAGACATGGAATGTGAAAAATAAAGAAAAAGTTAATTTAATTGGAGTGGAGGAAAGCAGGAGGAGGGATTAATGCAAAATAAGTCTGACAGGTTGTGAAGGTCTTTAAAATATACATAGAAGTTTGCATTGATTTTTGAGACAAGAGAAGGTCACTGGCATATACTGAGCAAGGGAATTATAAAATCAGTTCTGTGTTTAAGGAAATCACTTTGGCAGAAGCATGGAAAATGGACTGGAGTAGGGAAAGCACTTGAGGAAGAGAGATAGATTAAGTTGTAAAAGATACCTAAACTTGAGCTATTAATTTTTTAGTGTGACCCATTATATTTAGATCATATATACATTTTGAGCTTACTAAATCATATGGTAAAATATATAGGCCTAATTTCCACAAGACTGCTTTTTAGTTTTCCTAGCATAGCGAAGTCTTCAAATAATTTATTTTTTCAGGTTAGTAATACTGGGTTGTATCTAATTATTTCTGATTCCTGCTCATCTGGCCTATTAAAATGATCCACTTTTTAAGCCCTCAACTGACACCAAACAGTTTTAAGGGATTATTGCTTTACAATATAAGTGAAAGTACTATTTCTCTTTTCAATGCTACATTTTTTTCATTATATCCTTGAGATTAAAGATCTTTTGCTTCTCCAAATAAATCCTATTACTTTGTCCAGCTCTATAAAAGTACTGCCTCCTCCTATAGTTTCATTACTGTAGCAATAATCTTTTAGGAATCAAACTTTTAAGGTAGCATAATTTTTTATTTATATTTAGGCATCATAAATTTTATTATATTGGTGTGGTCCAGACATAAAAAAATGAAATTACTCCAACTATTTAAATAATTTTATTTTTTGTTTTTTTAAGAAAGGTTTTATTTATTTTGAGTTTTACAATTTTCCCCATCTTGCTTCCCTACCCCCACTCCCCACAGAAAGCAGTTTGTTAGTCTTTATATCATTCCCATAGTATGCATTGATCTAAGCTGAATGTAATGAGAGAGAAATCATATCCTTAAGGAAGAAACATATAATATAATATTTAAATAATTTTTTAAATGTTGAATGTTTTGTAATTGTATTTGCCTAATTTTTAAGTGTGTCTTAATAGACTGACTCCCAAATACTCTAGGCATTTTGTACTCATATTGAATAGAATTTCCCTTTCTATGATTTCTTCTTGGATTTCACTATTGAAATAGGTAGAAATATTAATGTTTGTGAATTTATTTGTATCCTGCTACTTTAACTTAACCTATTATCTTAATTTCTCTATAGAGTCTAGGATTTTTCTCTAGGAAAACCATCACAGTGACTATAAATAAGGTTAATTCCATCTCCTTTTGGCCAAAGTTTATACATTTAATTTCTCTCATTGTATTATTAATATTAGCATTTCTAGAATTACGTTAAATAATAACATCCTTTCTTTATTCCATATTTATTAGGGAAGTTTTTAGCTGAAACTCTTATGTTTTGTCTTGTAAGTTTAATTGAAGTTGAACTATTGAAAGCAGAGATGTCTCACTTTTTCCAGTGAACTATTGAAAGCAGAGATGTCCTACTTTTTCCAATCTTATTGTCATTGTTTAGGATGATTACCACTTTAGCAATTAGTAAATGCTTTTATATTCATTCACTGCAAATAATGCTAGCTATTGGTTTTAGGAGTTATTTTTTCAAATAACATTAAAAAATGACCCTTCTTTATACTTTTAAGAGATTTTATTATAAATAAATGCTGTAAATATTCTTCTGTTTATATTGACTTAAATGTGATTCGAGGTATTGTTTTTAACAGATCAAGTTATTTGAAATTCATCTTATATTTTCAGCAAAAATTATAATTATTTGGTTACATAAAATCATGGCAAGGAAACAGTTTAAAAGTTTTTTCCCTTTCCTATGAATAACTTTCTTTAAAATAATTCATTTTAAAAAAGACTAAATTTAGATGTGACCTTAGACAAATTATTTCATCCCTCTGAACCTAAGATTCCTTATCTATAAAAAAAGGGAGGGGGTTTAATCATATGAATTTCAAGATCCTATCCAGGTCTAAAAACAATTCTATGCCCCTATAATAAATGATACCATAATTATACTGCACTTTAAGGAAGTCATGTACTGTCATATTTCACCTAACATCATTAACTTTCTGCAAAACATATAAAACATGAAGCTACAAAAGTCTTTGTTCCAATAGGAATGTTAAAAATAAGGAGTTGAGGAAATAATGCTATATACAAGATTTCAAAAGATTATGGCGAGGCTTTTAAAAATATATTAATTATATTGTTGTGAAACAAACATGGTTGGGAAAATCTACCAGGCATGACTATATATTTAAATCTGAATTGACACAAAATAAATGAAGTATTTTTTTATTTTATTTAAATAAAAAATTCTCTAGTGCTATTAATATTAATTAATAAGTTTATAAATTTAAAAAATACATCTGTGAATATAAAACAAGATTCATAACAAAAAAAATCGACTTTTTAATGTACATTACTAAGTACATCAATATCTATCACTATGCTATTTGAAGTAAAATAATATAGAATGTGAAAACTGCAAAAGACAAAGGTATTAAGAACATATCCCCTAAAACTTTATATGCAGATTTAGAAATATTTTTCAGTGGAGGGGAGGAATATCATCTTAAAGATACTCTGGATGTACACTATCCTTTAATTTACCACATATTGATGAAAATGTTCAGTTTGAAAACCATTACCTGATCGATGAGAATGTTTAGCTTTGTAAGCAAAATAAAGCCACGACCTTGGACGAGATATTGCCCAAGTGCTGCCATGTGAGTCTCCTCCTCTTCCTCCTCCTTGGACTCTGCCCGTTGGACCACTGCATTACAAAGTCGGTTAACATCAGTCAGGAACTCACGTGCCAGCGAGTTACTATCACTGCTCATGACTGAGCTATAAAAATTAAAAAAAAAAAATCACAAGTTAAATAACATTAGGAAAAATTTAAATTAAGAGTTGATGAAGTTTTTATAAAAGAATTAAGACATAACAGGGCTGGTGTAAGTATAAGGGAAACAACTGACACTCAAGAGAAAATGTAATAACAATAAAGGATAACTGAAAGCAAATCCTCAGCTTGGACAACATACAAAGAAGTATCTAATAGGAAGTTGATAGGAAAATAAACGGTGAAAGAATTTTTTAAGTTCGTATTTGTTCATAAAAATTTAAATATATCCTTCCTTTTCCTTAAAGAGAGAGAGAAATCCTTTATAATAAAGAAAAAATGCATGTTCTTATTGAATATCCTCCAGCTACAGCTAAGTAAATTACTTTTTTGTTAACTGCTGAAATGCCTACAAGTGTTACATTTATTACAAAACCTAACATTCTAAAAGAGTATGAGTTTGAGTCAGATCCACCCTAAAATACTCTCCATTTGCTATTCAATTGCAATTTTTTTAAGATGGCTATATTCCACATTCCAAAGGCAGACCAAAAACTCAAACTTTTGGAGGAAGGGAAAGGAAAAGAATAAGCATGTGTCATGTGTCAGGTGTCACTTTTACAAATATCACATTTGATTCCCACAGCCCAAGGCTAAGTGATCTGCCCAATATCATACAACTATTAAGTGTCTGAGCCAAATTTTAACTCAAATCTTTCTGACACTAGACCTTGAACTCTAATACTGCATCACCAGTGGACTCTTTGGGATTTAGATTTTTGTTTTCAGGGAAAGCTTGAAATTGTTAATGGGGTTTTGCAATTTCTGGAAGACAATGGCACCTACTTTCCCTGCTGTTCAATTTCAGGCTCAAATCGTCTGTACTTTCTGCTTCAGATAATATATGTACATGGATGGACAAGCTCTACAAAGTGACCATGTCGTTTAGGTCAAACTCATAAGCAGTTATGGATCTCTTCCAAAAGGTCCTGAAATGTTCTGGAGCTTAATGCAAATACCATATGCAAATTGGAGCAAATGAAAGACCTTAACACATGGGCTCTCTTCCATCTGTGGCTAACGCTTTCGGTAGATGAAGCTCAAAGATTCTTTATACTTGAGAAAATAAATATATATGTCATCAGCTGTTAATGTACTTTCAATCATCTTATTTCAATATAAATAAGATCTGAGATTTTTTTTCTATACCTTTGGCATCCTCACCTCCTTCAGAAACTTTGTAATCTCTTAATACTTTCACAATTGTGTCTCTGGGACACATTTCTACCATATACACTTATTTCAATCTAGCTGCCTTTCCCATCTTACTTTTTTAAACTAATTTCTACCTCCTCTAAAGTCTTGGCATGTAGCCTTTTTTAGTTAAATAATTTACCATCAGGGTCATGATGCCATTTTCATCTTACTGAAGATATCCATCAATGTTGCTGAAAACATAATGCAAAAAAATATGGGAGCAGGCACACAATCCTGCTTCATTACACTGGTGACTGGGGAAGCTCAAAAACACTGACCATTATCCAGAACTGGTGCAAAAATGCCATCATAAAACTGACATACAATACGAATAAGCTTCTGACATAGGACCACCCAGCATGGTAACTTACAGGAGCTCAAAAGGAACATGTGATGCTCAAATAAGGAGACTCCACTCCACATGTTCATGTGAACTATTTGGTAGAGCTGTCTGAGATCTAGTATGATCAGACTAGTATGTCTGATCAGCCATTGCACCTTGATTCTGACACAGTGAAGTCACCTTCAAGAATGAAGGACAAAACCAACCAACCAACCAATCAGCCTCCCCTAAAAGCACATTTGGGAATACAATATTCAGTTATAAATATGGTATCTCCACTGTCATTGATGTTGGAAAGTCTATTATAAAAACATCTTTTCCATTTTTCCTTCTCTGATGTTCTTTCATTTTCATCTTTAAATGTCCCAAGACTGATTTTCATTATGTTCTTTTGCTTCCCTCTATTTTATGAGATAATGTTGCTCATAAGCACTCTCCTATATGATATTTTACAAATATATTTACTACTTCTTCATCTACAGCCTAATGATTTTCTCACCCTGTCAGTGCCTCTATCCACCTGTCTTTCTACTATCAAGAATTGGTTTTGATGGTGAGTTCCTATAAAACCTCCATTTGAGAGAGTGCCCGCATCAGTGAAGCTTGCTTCTAACCCAGTTCTGGCTCTACCCCACAGATGACTTCCTCTCAAACCCTGTAGCCTTCTTGTTTAGGCATACTTTATCTCCTAAGAAGGCCTCCTCTTTTGAATATTGAGCTCTTCCCTGAAATTCCCAATGCCTATCTACCACACTCACTTCTAACTTAGCATATGCCCCTTCTCTCTCCCCACCTTAATTTTCTCTATTTGAAAATGAAAACCATTTTGTAACTGGCAAAGAAAGAAGTTATTCGTAAATTCAAAAGAAAAAGACATTTAAATCACAGAATAAGCTAACCACTTAAAAGTAAATGGGACTTCAAGAAAAAATCAAAGAGGTTTTTCAGTAATTAAAGTTGTACCGATTAGAAATGAGTCAAAATTAGAACACGAGCAGCAAAATTATCAGATTAGGGCAACTAACATGGTAAAGGGGAACAGAAAAAAGTAAATTAAAAAAGGGTCAAATTCAGAAATAAAATGAATCATTGAATAGGAACTGAAAAACAGGATTCCACAGGACACATCAAAAAAAAATTATAGATTGATTTATATGTGAAGGTACCTAGTGATTCCAAACACAAAACAGATGAAATTTACTAAAAGATGTACATAATCTCAATTATAATTCAAAAACTAAAGACAAGTATTAAATACGCATGAATTTCTCTAGAAATGGCCAAAGACAATTCAAGCAAACACTGTTCTACTCTCAGGTTGCCTACAATTTATATCTTTTCCCCACATTTGACTATTTTAAAAATCTGTGATTCATTATTTCTTCCACCTATTCCTACCTCAAAACTATGTGGAATCTGTGTATATAGTACACTTTAAATAGTTTTATAAAAATGTAAATTATAAATAGGTATTAATTTGAACTTGAAAGGCACAAACATGGTCATCTTCATATACAAAGAACATTAAAGTGCTATATTTGGAAACACAAATTTCATCATGTTCAGGTTTTTTAAAAAATGTACAATATTTAACATGTTACTTCCATGAGCTAGCTCACTGTCTGTGATTCTCTGTGAATTTCTCGTTCTGTTTTGTGCATTTTTAAAGGAATAATTTTAAAAGGAAATCTCTTCCCAATAAATATTACATCTTTAACACAACTAATATTTTTTTCACAGTATGGTAGTATTTCATAGTTTAACCTTCAAGTTCACTATACTACAAGAAAAAACACTATCTACTACTACCCTGCTCAAACATTTCCATGAGGGAAGAATTTTTAACAGGGGGCAAAAATAAGCTGTTGGCAATAAAAGAGTTCCAATTTGACGCATGAGAGTAAAGTTCCAATGATTAATAATGTAAATATACTCTACAAGTCCCAACTTTGCCCTTCTTATATCTTTAGTTAGTCTAATCCAGGTCTTTAGCTCTTAAGTATTTGACAAAAAAAAAAAAATCAAACAATAAATGGGAGGGGATCTTCTTATGCAGAGCGATTAACCCTTTGAATGCTTTAAGAGATCTCTTCCCTGTGTTTCAAGTATTATTGAAAGCTGAAGATGAAAATATCTACATGTGAAATTTTACTCATGGTATTGATACAAGGGAAACTATGAGCACAGAGAAATATTGTAATCTTATATACTGGAAACAAATTTTTGTAATTTTTTTCTGTACTGTTAAAAGTGTTTCTTTTTTGGCTCTTAATATGAATTATAAGCACTTTGAATGATCTTGGCCTCACTTTCCCCTGTGGGCTAGGCTAATTCTGCTGGAAATGTAAATGTCACTTTAAACCAGACAGAAGACCCTCCTATAGAAACCCTTCCAATACCAGATGTTGATCACACTCAAAACACTACCCCTCCTCCACCCATCTTGGAAGGGCATTTAAGAGAATCTAGGTCTTACTTTTCCAACTGACCTAATCAGAAAGCTGGTCTGCCTACCTTAATCTACTGCATAACTCCCATGTGTTTCTAAACAATTCTTGACTCTCTGTAAGATGCTTAACTCACTCCTTAGCTCTATCACTTTATCTATTTTGTGTTTGTGGTAACTTTTTTAATAAATGTTTTTTCTTTTTACACTCATACTCCAGCATCAGATGGTTTTAAGTTCTTCATTTATACAAATCAAAAACACAGCAACAGCATTGTTCCATTCCTCCCATTAAACCCCAGTGAGTGCATTAACATTCTATTCACCATTATAATATTATTATGGGAGATACTTACCGATATTTTCAACACTTCTGCAACATTTAGATTCTTTTTTTTTTAACTGGGCTCCTTAGTAAAGGAATATTCTTGGAATGAATCTTCACCTAAAATAAAAGAACAAATAAGTAAATTAATAATAATGATCACTGGTACAAGCATATTGATTGTACCATATCATGACTTTAAGAGTTTTGCTACCACAGTCAATATAGAAAAGTGGAATTTTAAAATATACTTTTATCAGCATATTTTTAAAAAAGCTTCCAAGAATAATATTTCCAATAAGTCACCACTTTAGTCACCTAATTTCTCCCAATTTCTAAAAGGAATCTTTTCTTTTAAAAAAATGATAAAATTAACTTGAAAACATCAACAATATAAATATTTCTATATGCAAAAAACAACAAAGGTTTACAGTGAAACCTCAAATCACATGCAGTATAGCTTGGTTTAAAAAAATTATATACTAGATTCGGCTCACTGACTCTAAAAGTTATTCTGTATGCTTGCATTTATCTCTGAACTGCTTTTGGTACATTTTTAAAAATACTCAAATCTTTTCTTTAAATAGAATTTTTTCAAAAGAAATCTATGTTGGGGTGGCTAGGTGGCGCAGTGGATAGAGCACCAGCCCTGGAGTTAGTAGTACCTGAGTTCAAAACCGGACTCAAACACTTAATAATTACCTAGCTGTGTGGCCTTGGGCAAGCCACTTTAACCCCATTTGCCTTGCAAAAACCTTAAAAAAAAATAAATCTACGTTGAAGGTTGAGCTATCTCTCCAATAATTTCCACATCTTTAACACAACCAAGGCTTTCTTTAAAGGTTCTTAAAAGATTCCACTTTTAAAGCTCTTACTTTGGGGACACTAGCAAACTACTTCTCTTCTATCAATACTTACCTAGTTGTCTCTCTACAGTTTTTCTTTCAATAAGCCATGGAAACCACTTCATGACTAAGGTTACTGAATTATCTAAAAGAAAATTTAATATCCAATGGAGGCAGCATGTCACAATAGAAGTAATGTTATAAAACTCAAATGAAATAATTTATGTAGAGAGTGCTATCTAAACTTTAAAACACTGTCATTCTTATTTAAAAGAAAGAGGAGGGGCAACTAGGTGGTGTAGTGGATAGAGTGATGACCTGGACTCAGGAGACCTGAGTTCAAATATGACCTCAGACACTTAATAACTGCCTAGCTGTGTAACCTTGGGCAAGTCACTTAACCCCATTGCCTTAAATAAATAAAATTTTAAAAAAAAGAACTAAGGGGAAAATCATGAGAAAGAAAGAAAGATAAAGTATTTTTTTTTTAATTTACTGACTGAGGACTCTAAGGCAGACAGAAGTTACCTGGCCAGGGTCACAGGACTAGCATCTGAGGCTGCAGTTTATCTACTGAGCCACTAAGTTGCCACCTGAAATCTTTTTTTTTTAAAGCTACCTTTATCATTTCTGCATTGTCTACTGCTACAACCTGAATTATATAATATTATAAATATTTACAAATGTATATAGAAATACACAGCTATTCTAAAACTGGGAAAGGACAATTCTGACAATCTGACAACAAGGATGAGTAATATGCAGAGAAAAGAACACTCAACTTGAAGTGAAAGACAGGTTCAACTCTGCCTCTGATATTCTCACTTTAACTCAAGTTATTTCTCTACCTAAAAATACAGAAAACAATATTTATTGTACCTATCTTGAAGGATCAAAAGTCAATATGGCACAACAAGAAGATCCTTTACTTTGGTTTACTCTTACCCAAGTGGGTTTGTAAGCACATCACTAACCCTCTCCAGGCTTCAGATCTTTTACCCATCTTCTATTTCTGAAAGAAATTTTTTAAACCAAATGTAAAGATTTTTTAACCCTATTAAATTTCATCTTATTTAATTCAGTCAGTAGGTCCTCAAGATTTTTGAATGCTATCTCTGTGTTAACTATCCCTTTCAGCTTCTTTGCCTTTATTCAAACCACTGATAAAAATGTTAAGAATGACAAGGCACAAACTCTAGAGAAACTTGAAGTTTCCAAGTTGACCCAGAACCACAAATGAGTATTCTTTGTGAATGGCTATTTATTAATATGGATATAAAGAGTCCTGTGGGCTGCAGATTGACCATTTTAAAATGTAATTCTACTTATGTTATTATTGCATTCTTATTTATTTTATTAAATATTTCCCAAATAACTTTAATCTGGTTGAGGTCACACTCATGAAGATAACTGACCTGTGTATTTTACATGTCTGATCTAGCCAGTATACCTCTTCAATAGGAATAGCATCAGATTTTCTGAGATAATTTGTTTAAATCAGGTAAACTCTATCTACATCATTACTATGATCTATTAGTCCATAACCCTATCTAAGTGTACTTCTTCCTTGAGGAAGACTATTTCCCTTCCTCAGTGACCTAACCTCACCTTAGTAGTATGCTTCATTTTGCATTGTGCCAAGTGGCTACCCCAAGAAACTCATCATTATGGCAAGTCTTTCCCTGTCCTCCCAAAAGGGAGCAGATTAATCCAACTGAGATATGTCACTAATTATAATCCTATTAACAAAGGAGAGAGGTCCAGCTAAAGCATAGTGAAAAAATTTGATAAGAAAGATATTCTATTCAATGAAGGGGCAAAAAACAAAGAAAAACTTTCACTGAGGAGACAGCAAATGAATAGGGTCCAACTTTAATAAACCGAGGCAGGGGAGGTGGGGAGGGAGAAGTAAGATGTACAGGATGCAGGGGAGGGGAGTGTGAACAATGTAAGGTAAATGAGAGTATAGAGCAAAAAAAGAAAGAATAAGTCTTTCCTGCAAACAGTCCAGTGTAGAAAGAATGTAGAACACATGAATTAGAAATATACAATCTGAGATAACAGACAATAGTCAGATTACAGAGGGCCAGGTATGTGATTATTTAATGAAGTAAATAAGTATTTATAAAGCATGGGCAGTTCAATGGATAGATTACTGAGCCTGAAATCAGCAAAACTCATCTCAATTCAAATCACTCACTACATTTGTGACACTGGGCAGTTACTTAACCCTGTTTGCCTCAGTTTCCTCATCTGTAAAATGATCTGGAGAAGGAAATGATGAACCATTCCAGTATCTTTGTCAAGAAAATCCCAAATGGGGTCATGAAGAGTTGGACATAACACAACAGCAGCAGCAGCATTTCCAGGAACTTTATCAGACACTGTGCAAAGCAGTACATTCTCTCAAGAACTTCACAATCTAATGGGGGAGGCAAGGGAGCAGAGAAGCAACCTACAAACAACTATGTACAAACCAGATATACACGGTATAACTTATACACAATATCAAGAGAAGGCACTAACATTAAGGAAAGCAAGAAGCTGAAACTTAAAGGAAGCCTGAGAAGCCAGGAGGCAGAGATGAAAAGTATTTTAGGTACAAGGTATAGCCACTAAAAACACAAACAGTTGGGACATGGAATATTGTACATGGGGAATAACAGAGAGAGCAGTGTCACTGTATCTTAAAATATATAGACAGGAGTAAAGTTAAGAAGACTAGATAAATAGGAATAGGTCAGGGTTACAAGCCCAATCAGACTATAGCAATATATCCAAAAAAATTATTCATTATGGTCAAGCTGAATTTATATTAGGGATGTATGGATGGTTCAACATTAATAAACTTTCAACATAATAAAATGAATAACAAAACATAAAACACACTATTAAATACAGAGGAAAAACCTTTGAAAAAGCACTCATTTACATTAAAAAATCTTCAAATTAAAGGCATGGGGGAATTCTTTTAAAAATAAAAAGTTAATAACCAAAAGTAAAAGACAACATCACATGCAATGGGAAAACACTAGAGAAAGTTTTCCAAAAACTATGAGTAAAATAAAGATGTCCACTCTCCCCAGTATTATTTGATATGGCTCTAGAACTATTAGCAGTAGAAATAAGACAAAAGAAACAATTTAAAGCATAATGATAGGTAAAGAGGAAATAAAATAATTCCTTGATCCCTATTTACTGATGACATTAGTTTTCTTAGAAAATATTACAGGGAGGCAGCTAGGTGGTGCAGTGGATAGAGCACCAGTCCTGCAGTCAGGAATACCTGAGTTCAAATCCGGCCTCAGACACTTAATAGTTACCTAGCTGTGTGGCCTTGGGCAAGCCACTTAACCCCATTTGCCTTGCAAACCTCCCCCCCGCCAAAAAATTAGAGAATCAGCAAAGATAGGTGACATATGGCAAAATTAATCCACAAAAAGAATTTCCTTAGAATAACAATAAAATCCAAAAGGCAATATTAGAAAGAGAAACACCATTCAAAATAACTGCCAAATGAATAAAATATTTGGGGATCAATGTGCAAGTAAGTTATGTACATTCAATTACAAAGTGTTCCTTAAAGAGACAAATAAATGGAGGTATATAGTATTCAATATTCTTGGTTAAGTGACATGGCAATATATAATAAAAATGATTATACTACCAAAGTTAATTTACAGTCAATGCTATACCAATCGTATTTCCAAAAGAATACATTATTGAACCTGCTAAAAATTCACTTTCAAAAATGAGATCTAGAATATCAAGGGGAAAAAATGAATCAAGGCAAAAAGGAAGGGAAATCATCAAAATTATTTGGTAAAGTAACATTCATCAAAATCATTCAGTATTGATTAAAAATAAATACATAGATCAAGAGGATAGGCTAGATAAAAAACAAAACTATAACCTAACATTCAATAAACCAGAAAATATAACTGAACGTATTTAATCAAAACTTCTGGAAAAAATGGGAATGCAATCTAGAAGAAATTAGGCTTGGATCAACACTTCTGTGTCAAAATACACAATAAATTTTAACTGGATACACAACCTCAATATTAAAGAGCATAACAAAAAATTTCAGAAAAGTACCAGATTTTTTTACTTATACCTTTCATAGGTATGAGTAGAAAATATATTCTTTTTTGTGTGTGTTTTTGCGAGGCAAATGTGATTAAGTGACTTGCCCAAGGCCACACAGCTAGGTAATTTATTAAGTGTCTGAGGCCGGATTTGAACCCAGGTACACCTGACTCCAGGGCCGGTGCTCTATCCACTAGGCCACCTAGCTGCCCCAGACGATATATTCTTAATCAATAGAGTGATAGGAAATTTACGAAAGACAAAAAAAAATAACTTTTATTAAATGAAAATGAAAAGCTTCAGCAAAAACTGGTACACTTAGAATAAGAGAAATAGTAATAAAGAAGAAAAAAATCTTAGCATCAAATACCTCTGATAAAGGTTCAGTAACTAAGATGTATAACAAATATGTGTTTAAGAATATACCTATATTGGGGTGGCTAGATGGCGTAGTGGATAGAGCACCGGCCCTGGAGTCAGGAGTACCTGGGTTCAAATCCGGCCTCAGACACTTGATAATTACCTAACTGTGTGGCCTTGGGCAAGCCACTTAACCCCATTTGCCTTACATAGATGATATAGCTATAGATGATATAGATATAGATATAGATATAGATATAGATATAGATAGCTAAATAAGACCACCCATCTCTAAGGTATGTGGTCAAAGGCTATTAATAAAAAGTTCACAAAAGAATTACCAACTATTAAAAACTATATGGAAGAATGTTCCAAATTACTAATAACAAGAGAAACGAAAACTTTAAAAAACTTTAAGGTTCTATCCCATGCCCTGCAAAGATGGCAGACATGCTAAAACATAGGATCAGTAGGTGAATCAATACACCCAATATGAAAAACAATTTGTGATATGACCCAAAGACTACTAGGCTTATACCCCAAGAAGGGTCATGATAAGAAGGTCCTCATAACACAAAAACATTTATTTGGAGCATTTTTTGGTAACAGAATTGGAAATAAAATTGATGACTATTTAGAGTATGCCTAAATCAACTATGGTATTTTAATGCAATAGGACAGTACAATTCTATAAGAAGCAGCTGGGTGACATAGCAGATAGGGTGCTGGACCTGAAGTCAGAGAGATTCATCTTCCTAAGTTCAAATCCAGTCTCAAATACTTAACTGTGTACCCCTGTGTCACTTAACTCGGTTTGCCTCATTGCTGAAGAAGGAAATGGCAAGCCACTCCAGTATCTCTGCCAAGAAAACACCAGATGGGTTACAAAGTGTCAGACATGACTGAAAAAAAATGACTGAACAGCACAGCATGCTATAAGAAACAACCAATATAATTAATACAGAGAATTGTGGAAAGGTTTACAAGATCTGTGGCAGAATAAGGCACTAACAAGAAAACAATATGACCACAATATAAATGGAAAGAGTGAGCACAAACCAATCAAAAATGAAACAGTACAACCCTAACAGCAACATGGGGGTGATAATCAATCTTTTAATGGACTTGCTCATACCATCAGCACAACAATCAGGCTCAACTTTGTGGTATCTGCAATGGAAAATGCCATCTGTATTCAGAGAAAGAATTATGGAGTTTGAACAAAGACCAAAGACAATTTAAAAAAAAGGTGAAATGGTACAAAATGATAAAGGGAAAGCTCCAAAGACGATAATAATACTAAATTAACATTTCTCTAGCGCTTACTATGTGCGGGTACTATGCTAAGGGCTTACAAGTATTCTCTCATTTGACCCTCCCAACTACCCTAGAGGCTATTATTATTTCTATTTTATCCAGGAGGAAACTGAAGCAAAGAGGGGTCACACAGCTAGTCTGAGGTTAGATTTGAACTTGGGTCTTCTTGAGTCCAAACCAGGCCATTTATTCTTCATGCCATTTGAGAGGATACCCACCATCCCTTTCCGGGGCAGAGGTTGGAGCTTCATGACTGTGGTATATATTGCACATATTTTTCAAATATTTCACATGTACTGACCAGTCACAAGGTTACAAAACTGAATTCATCATCCTTTCTACCTCTGTAACATCTATATAAGCTCCTTCTCTCCTCTGAAACTTGTTTGGGAGTGGCTTAAGGCTTAACCAAGTGTCTTAGCTCATTGCATTTAATAAATATTTCTTAACTTGACTAATACAACTCATTTGATATCACCAAAAAGAACATACACTATATTTCATTTACTAATGTTTGGATATAAGATATCTGTTTTAAGAAATAGTAAAACAAACAAACCAGAAACTATTCTAAAGTTTGATGTACTTATAGCTAAATAACATTTCAGCTTCCTGATACAAGAACGCCATCTGGTGGTAATAAAATGTGTAGTTACAGATTTTGTCTACAAAACATGTAAGAAAAGTTATTCATTTTCTTCATCTGATTAATCTACTTCAAGACAAAGTAACGTATTTATAATTTCCCAATATTCTTTACATATTTTCACTTTTTTTCTTGCCTCATGTTGGCCCCCAGAAGATGCAGCCTGAGTTGAAAGACTCTTTGACCTAGAAGGAAAGCTCCATTCTTCACATATCTATCTCCAACACAAACCATAGAGCCCAGGACACAGGAGACGGTCACTGTCTACTGACTGACTGATGTAGTCCTGCATCACCAACTGCCTTGCCAACATTTACAACTTAATGTGTCTTGCCAAGGTCAAATTCAACATGCTCAGAACAGATCTCTTGTAATCATAGAACTTCAGAGTTAGAAGGAATCTTAGAGGTGGCTAGGTGGCACAGTGGATAGAGCACCGGCCCTGGAGTCAGGAGTACCTGGGTTCAAATCCGGTCTCAGACCCTTAATAATTGCCTAGCTGTGTGGCCTTGGGCAAGCCACTTAATCCCATTTTCCTTGCAAAAAAATAAAAAAACTAAAAAAAAAAACCTAGAAGGAATCTTAGTCTGGCCCAAATCGAAAAAGGAATAATCACCACTCTCTAGGTGGTCATCTAGTTTCTGCTTAAAGTCAGTCGACAGGGGCGGCTAGGTGGTGTAGTGAATAGAGCACTGGCCTTGGAGTCAGGAGTACCTGGGTTCAAATTTGACCTCAGACACTTAATAATTACCTAGCTGTGTGGCCTTGGGCAAGCCACTTAACCCCATTGCCTTGAAAAATCTAAAAACAAAAACAAAAAGTCAGTAGACCAAGTCCACAAATCATCAATGAGGCCATGCCCAAGGAAAGGCAACAGGCAGGTCCAACTCTCAAGGAAATCATAATCTAATGGGGGCAGGAGGAGGAAGAAGATAATCAGAAAACATCTAAGAGGAAAGCACTAATACTGGGGCAGGCAAGGAAAGGTATCTTGCAGCCAATGGAATTTACATGAGCCTTGAAGGAAGCCAGGGAAGTCAAAAAAGCAGAGATGAGGGGGATAAGTATTCCAGGTAGGGAGTAAATCAGTGACAATGCATAGTCAGAGATGATGTGTGTTCTTCAAGGAACTGTCTAATGTGAGGAATAAATGGAAGGGGGACAGTGTCAGTATATTGCTGACCATATAGAGAAGGGAGTAAAGTGAAAGAAGAGTGGAAAGGCTTTGTTTCGTTTGGGGCGGCTAGGTGGTGCAGTGGATAGGGCACTGGCCCCGGAGATTCAGGTACTCCTGAATTCAAATCTGACCTCAGACACTTAATAATTACCTAGCTGTGTGGCTTTGGGCAAGCCACTTAACCTCACTTGCCTTGCAAAAACCTAAGGGGAAAAAAAAAAAAAGAGTGGAAAGGCAGGGCTGGACCAGGTTATGAAACACTTGACAAACCAAACAGAGCACTTTATATCTGATTCTATAGGTGATGGAGAGATAGAATAGACTGGGGAGGAACTGGAAGCCTCCAATGAAGAGTAGAACTACTACTTACATGAGGCAACCAGCCCATTAACTATATTTTTATAAATAATAAATATAAAGGAGAGAAACTGAGAAACTCAGAATCAGAATGTTAGACAAAAATAGGTCTTTAACACATCACCCTGTATAATTCTTTAATTTTTACTGAGGCAACTATGCCTCCTAGAAAGCAAGATATTTATCTAAAATTTCGGAGTTGTGGAAGACTTGTGACAAGAACTCAGATTTCTTGCTCTGAACAGCGTTTTTAAATTCATAGATAATTTAATTCAGAAAATTACAAGTCAGAATTTAAACAGAAAGTTTTTGTTATGTGTCTGTGTGTACACACACACACACAGGATTAAAGACAGTCTTTTATCCTATCAAACCATTAAAAATGAGAATGTTATATACATAGAAAGCTGTAGAAAGGTAGAAATAGATTTGGCAACTGATTGGATATGGAGAATTAGGAAAAATGAGCAGTTGAGGATAATGCCAAGGTTTATGAACTTGGAAGACTGGGAAAATGGTAGTAACTGTAACGGAAACTGGGAAGTTTGAAAGAGCAATGAATTGGGGGTGAATATTCTACTTTGGGCATGTTAAGTTAGAGATGTTCCTGAGACATTAAGGTTAAAATGAAAGTGTTCACTTGTGCTAAAAAAAAAAAACAAAAAAAAAAAACCCTGAGGTAGAAAAGTCATTTTTAACATTACAAAAAAAAAATTATCTAAAACTTGGAGGTGGCATTATTTACAATAAATGCTTTCCTAGTACATACAAAGATAAAGCAAGAATGACCCTTTTTGACATTATTTGAATACCAATTGAAGCATACCATTTTTCGCTTTAATTTTTTCTTTTGAGTATTCGTAGACAAAATGACTAAAATGGAAGTATTTTATATAATTGCACGATTATAACCTATATCTGATTGCTTACCATCTCAGGGAAAAGAGAGGAACAGAATTTGGAACTCAAAATAAAAATGTTAAAAAAAAAATAAGGAAGAAAGAAAAAAGAAAGCCCTTTTCCTCGTTGCTATTTGACATGCTCCTAGAAATGCTAGCCATGAGGCAAGAGAAAGAAATTAAAAGAACAAGCATCAGCAAAGTATTAACAAAACTCTTCCTAGGTGGAATCACATAAATTTACAGAGAGAACCACCAAAGAAACTGAGATGACTAAAATATTAAATAAATCAGGAAAGATAATAAGTCCATAACAATCAATACATTTCTAAACAGCAGTAACAAAAATTAAGAAAAATATTAGAATAAAAAACCATTAAAAATAATTTCAAAATATATAAAATTCTTAAGTCAATCTGCCAAGATACACTGAAGATTTATATAAATACAATTACAAAATACTGTCTACAGAAATAAAAGGAAAGGGTAAACAATTTTCCCCAAACCTCCCCCCTTCTTTTTTTTTTTTAAATTTTTGCTAGGCAATGGGGTTAAGTGGCTTGCCCAAGGCCACACAGCTAGGTAATTATTAAGTGTCTGAGGCCGGATTTGAACCCAGGTACTCCTGACTCCAAGGCCAGTGCTTTATCCACTATACCACCTAGCCACCTAGCCACCCCCCCTTCCTTTTTTAATGTGAGGGCAACACAATCCCTCAGGTCCACAACCTAGATGTCATCCTTGACTCTTCACAATCACCTCCCATTTTCAATCTATTGCCAACATCTGTCAACTTCACTTTTGCAACATGGCTCTAATAAGGCCCTTTTCTGCCCTCTATCATTACCACCACTCTGGTGTAGGCCCCCGTAACTTCCCAAGCCTGGACTATTAAAACAGGCTACCTCAAATCTCTTCTCACTCCTATCCATCCTTCAGTCAATTTCCAAATCTTTTCCCAAAAGCAAAGGTCTGACTATGTTTCCCCTCTCTCTCAATAAATTCCAGGAACTTCCAATCTCCACCAGAATCAAATGCAAAATTCTGTTTGGCGTTCAAAGTTCTTCATAATTCATCCCCCTCCTATCTTTCTCCTGTTCTTTCACCTTACTTGTTACCATGTATTTTTTGATCCAATGACACTGGCCTCCTGGCTGTCCCATGAACAAAACAATCCATATGTCTTGCCTCTAAATTTTCTCTGGCTATCTATATCTGGAATACTCTCTCTTCTCAGTTACTATTACTGGTTTCCTTTAAGTCTTTTCAGTTGCAAATTAAAATTCATTGAATATAAGACATCCAAAAATTTAATTTTTAAATTGGGGAATTCAGTAACTCCATAGCTTCAGAGATCATTTCTACAAAGATGGCTTATAAAAGTGCAAGTCTTCAAGCTTGCACATTAAGCCATCTAACAGATTCTCTATTTTTCCTACCTCAAGCATTTCTCATTACTTTATCCCTGATCTCCCCTCCTCCACACCAAAAAATAAAAAAGAATTTAAAAACCTGGTTTGCTCTTTCTACTGATTTTTCCATTTCTGTTTTATGGAATCACCACTTTGCCAGTCATCCAAACTAAAAACTTGAAGTCATCTTAATATCCTGGCAATAAATGAATCTAACCACTCATCTAATCAATTGACCAATTGACAACAGAATTTCTATTTCAAATATCTTATTCCTCATTTATTAACTATGATAATTGCTTCAAATCTTTGATTTCATCAATGAAGAGAACTTGAGGCATGGAAATTTCCTCTGCCCATAAGGATGGGGGAATTCACCTCTAAGTATCATAAAATTATCCAAAGCAGAGCAAAGATGAAAGAATAGAAGGTAGCAATGCAGTTGAGCTCCTGTCCACAACTCTTCCAAATAGATCTATAGAATGCATAAGACCAAATCTTGATGAAGAAATCCAGAAAAAGTCACAGTGAGTCCTTTGTCCAATCCAGGTCAACATCGGGAGAGGTCTGCAGGCACTGGGGCCAGGGTTGGGACAAGCACATTCAGGGGTTACCACCCATGGGGTGAATGCAACAGAGAAAGGTGTCAGCAGCTTTGTCACCCACCACCCAATCCTAGGTCATAGATTGAGAGCAAGTGACAACAGGCCCTGATTATGGAAATCAGCAGCAATAGGAGTGAAACTCCAATCATGGTCTCACTTCCAGAGTCTAAAACCCAGATCAAGGAGAAGCCTACAATTCTTGAACTAACAGAACTTTCCAGTAGACTGATAGAGGCAGCAAAACTCTACCCTTATGCAGACAGAATCACAAGTCTTAACTTGTAGAGCCCAGACCAGGGAGGACAACAATCAATTATTCCCCTGGATCAGACCCCCTTTGGGAACACTGAAAGTTTGCAAGTCCTCAGCTTGTCACTGGGATCTCGGAATAGTTAAGAAAATAAATAAAAATACTTATGAAAAGCATAGTGTTAATTTGTGATTTTCAAAATCAATATGTAGTGCAAGTTTAGTGGAAAGAGTGCTGGGCCTGGAGTCAGGAAGGCTTATTTTCCTGAGTTCAAATCTAGTTACCAGGTTCTTGACCCTACACAAGTCATTTAACCTTGCCTGCTTCAGTTTTCTCATCTGTAAAAGTGCTAGAGAAGGAAATGGCAAACCACCTCAGTATCTCTCCCAAGAAAACCAAGATGAGGTCACAAAGAGTCATCTGACCAAAAACGATGAAACAACAAGTCAGGGTATGACTGCAAGAATCCTTTTGGGTAATTCTGGTTTAATTATACTGAAGAAATTGTTAATAAATTTTGAAACAACAGAAGCATCCTAAAACTGAATAAAATCTTTGAGTGTAATACTCAGGTCTTCCTGACTCCAGCGCTCTAACCACTAAACCACCTACCTACCCCAAAATGCTACCTGTTAGCTAGCCTGATCAATATCAGGGGAGATCCACTGTGAACTCACCTCCCATTTCCTGGATCAGATGCTTGATCAAGGACTCCATCCTTTCAAAGGGAGAAGAGAAATGCAAAATATGAGATTTCTCATTTTTTCTGCTCTAGATTTGATCCCTTTGCTATCACATTCCTTCAGGGAGCCAATACATTGCTTGTTGTTTTTTATTTTTGTTTTCTTGTGCCTATCCTAAGCTCTTCCTCCCAAAGCTGATTATCCTAGGTTTCTCAAATTCTCGTAGTCAAACTTTATCCAATGAAAACCCGTTATTCAAGATCATTAGGAACAATGTCTGTTATGGTCCATGTCACTGAGGCAAGACTAGTTTTTCCCTAAGAAGGCAAAGAAATTGTCTAGAGGACCAAAGCTCAGGCTTGAATCATGGACATACCCAGCATAACACTGTGCCAAAGGTAGAGGCAGATAGGCTATATACCTAGATAAATCATTTCTAAAAGTTTGATGAATATGCTTTGCATGCTATTGCTATATCCACCTTTGTTAAATACCATTATTTCTATAAAACTCTTGCTTTGTTCCAATTCTGATAACCAACCAGAACTGGATAGAATCAGGCCTGGTCCCAAATAAAGGGATAGGATGGAATGTAAGGCTTTATGGGTAATGAGGGTGATATAAAAGCAAATTATATCAATGAAAAATTAAATATAGCTTTAGGTAACAATATATATCTAGAAGATAATTATTAAATTAACTTCCAGCAAGACTAGACTATTAATAATAATTATAGCACAAAGGATTATTTCATGTTATATAAAACTAAAGCCTATAACATAAGCTACTTTTGTAGTGCACACAAAAATTACTTTTTTCCTGTACAAAAGAGGACAAGTTGCACATATATTAGTTTGTCTATTTGTGAGTTTCCACAATTTTGAAGATCTCAATAAAATGTCAATTTATGCACTGAAGAAATGAAGTCTGGTTTATAGAATAAACACTTTTCCACAACTGGACTATTACAAAACCTTTCAAAGCAAAAAACATATAGAACACTGAGATTAAACTGATAGCCAAGGGCTGAATTAGATGCTCTGACAGAAAAGCTACAACAATAAAATACAAAAGTTCTATACACTAATTTAGATTTTGAAGAATGGGAGAAGAAAGGGTGAAAGGAGGAAAAAAAGAGAAGTAAATAATTAAGTAATATATCATAATTTACCTCATATTTTTTCTTATATCTACACCAAGCTATTCTCTAACACTAAACATAAATGGAATGAAAGACAGTCCACAAAGCTAGCTATTATAGTGCAGAAAGAACCTTTCTGACCAAGCCATGATTTCTTTTGGCTGTTGATTAAATGATCAAAACATACAAAAAGAAAACTGATGTCAATTAGCTCTCCAAGATGCATTTATTTAAAAAAAAGGAAAATATCGGGGTGGCTAGGTGGCGCAGTGGATAAAGCACCAGCCCTGGAAGTCAGGAGTACCCAGGTTAAAATCCAGTCTCAGACTTAATAATTACCTAGCTGTGTGGCCTTGGGCAAGCCACTTAACCCCCATTGCCTTGCAAAAACCTAAAAAAAAAAAAAAAAAAAAAAAAAAAAAAAAGGAAAATATCTACTGAAACTGTCTAAAATAAGAAGAAAATGCATAAGTATTCCCAACCAGTTTTGCCAGCGTGAGTTGCTGAATTGCTGAATTTGTTGAAGTCAAGACAAGAAGGGACAGGAATAAGGATAAGAAAAATACTTTAATGGTGTTGGCCACTTTAAAAATATACTATAAACAATGAAGTTAGGGAAAAGAGGAAAGATTAAAAGTCAAAAATCAAAATAAGTTATTGCCTTTAGAATAAAACAAAGAGAAATCTCCTATATTCTAGGACATATGTAAGTCACAAAAAGAAATGAAAATTATGCAAACAACCATTACTTTGCTAGAAAATAACTGCATAAGTACAAACAACATTTTAATTTGCAAAAGCACAATGGTGTCCGTGGAAAAAATTCAGTAAGAACGGGATTATTTTTTAATATAATTTAAGAAATATATTTGACTAGACTTGGTCAGAACAAATTTAAATAAGCAGATAATCACAGTATTAATCTGTCAAAGCAGTACAATAAGTTACAACAATAAAATCTCACTGAATTTCATACCTCATTGAATATATATATATATATATATATATATATATATATATATATACACCCTGAAGAAATTGATTGCCTATTCAAACAAGCAAAACTGCAGATAACAAAAAAAAAAATATTTTTACTACATTTTAATTTAGCACTCAATCAAATTTAGTGGAGCAATGCACTCTTAAAACAATTATTCTTTTGGAATCAACATCTTTATAAAGAAAAGTAATAATGAGCATTTAATATAAAAACTAAACATTGATCAGATTAATTCTAGAATTTAGGATGCTAGGAAGTTTCTTTAAAAGTTCAAAAATTAAAATTATTTTTATGTCAAAAGATAATGAATCAAAAAAAATTAACTGAAAACTCTGAGTACCTACCCTTCAAAAAAAACAGAAAGAACCATGAATTCAGGAGGTTGGGTTTTAGTCTCAGCTATGCCATTAAATAGCTGTGTGACCTTAAAACAAGTTAAACACACACACACACACACACACAAACACACCCTTTTCTGGGGCCCTAGTTTTCTCATCTGTAAAAATGGAAATAATGTCATGCAGATATTTAAATATAACCATTTCCTACATAATTATTTATAAACATATAAAGCATTATATAAAGAGTAAGTATTATTCCAGGAAGACATTTTGGCATAGTAGATAAAAAAGGCTTTAGAGATCAAGGAAGAACTGTTCTGAGTCCCACCTCTAACTGCCTTTATTCATGTGTGCACACATACATGTGGGCACGTATGCATGCATGCATGTATACATGGTGATTTCCATTGTTTTGTGCATAAGTGCCTTGGTGTGCATGTATATGTATGTGTAAGAGTGTATATGTAAGAATGCATACATGCATGTGTGTCTATTGTATATGCATATAAAAACAACTGTATGTATGCAAATATGAATGTGCATATGCTGATATGTGATTGGGAAACTTAACAGTTAGGCAATTGTCTAAATTATCAACTGTAGAGATAGCACCAATTTGCACTGGTAGCAGTAGCTTTCTCATCAGAGAGTTCCCTAATCTGATGAAGGTACAGGTCCAGTCCCTATCCCTATCCCTCTGTGTTATTACTGTTGATGTTTTGTCCTTTGTTCTTGAAGAAGACTATGATATCATGGAGGTAGTGCTATGACAAGCATATGAATTGGATTTGTGTGAAGAGGTGCTATGCTAAGTCACCAGTCTCACTTTCTCCTCCAGGGGTCATCTAGTCCAGTGGTCAGAGATGGATCAGGATGTTTGGAGATGACCCTAGATGTGTAGCAATTAGGGTTAATTGACTTGGTCAAGGTCACACAGCTAGTAAATGTCAGAGGCTGGGTTTGAACTCCCGTCCTCCTGACTCCAAGGCTGGTGCTATATGCACTAGGGCATCCTAGCTGTCACTATTACTGTTACCACTAATTATATCTATGAATAATTGTGGTGATATTAGCTAACATTTATATGGCATCTATTATGGACCAAGTATTATGCTAAACACTACAAAGATTCTATCATTAGATCCTCACAACAACATGGATACTATTATTATTCCCATTTTACAAATGAGGAAACCAAGGCAGACAAAAGTTAAAAGGCTTGTTCAGGGTTTTCCAATCACTAAATGACTCTTGCTGGCTCTAGATGTGGCACATTCTCCATCCACTGGGCCACCTCATAGTCCTCAAGTGTTAACAACAATACATGATTATGTGCTTGCACGTGTGTGTGTGCATGCGTACACACACACACACACACACACACACACAAACACACTTCAAATCTAGAAGCATTTATGAAGTACCTACTCTTATGCTAGCCCTTGGCTAAACACAAGAAAGACAGTGAAACAAACAAACAAAAACAAAGTCCTTACTGCCAAGGCACTCACAGGGTTTAATGGAGGAAAGATCATGCAAACTACTGTGTACAAATCAATACAGAGAGGGTAAATTAGAGATAATCTCAGCAGGATTTATGATTTATCAGGGAGCAAAAAAGGCTTCCTGCAGATGGTGGGACTTTTAGGAAGCCAGGAAGAAAAGACTAGGGAGATTTCTGGGAAAGGAGACAGTCACTTGAAAATGCAGTGTTCAGAAATGGATTATCTTGTTCAAGAAACACAAGAACAGGGTCACTGAATCACAAAGAATATGTAGGGAAGTAAGATGTAAGAAAACTGGAAAGGTAGGAAGGGGACAGGTTATGAAGGACTTTAAAATCCCAAAACAGGATTTATATTTGATTCTGGAAATAATAGGGAGCCACTGGATTTTACTGAGTAGAAGGGGTGATATGCTCAGAACTGGGCTTTAGGAAAATCAATTTGATGACTCCAGGATGGAATGGAGTTGAAAGAAAGGCCTGAGATAGGGAGACCAAACAAAAGGCCACTGAGGGGCGGCTAGGTGGAGCAATGGATAAAGCACTGGCCCTGGAGTCAGGAGTACCTGGGTTCAAATCCGGTCTCAGACACTTAATAATTACCTAGCAGTGTGGCCTTGGGCAAGCCACTTAAACCCGTTTGCCTTGCAAAAACAAAAAACAAAAAAAAAAAAGCCATTGAAATTATCCAAGATATGATGAGGGCTTGCAACAGGATGAAAGCAGTGTGAGAGAAAAGAAGAGTAAATATATGAGATGCTATGAAAGTAAAATCAACAAAACTCAGCAACTAACCAAATAGGTGGGTAGGGTGATAAAGTAAGAAGTAGAAAAGTTTGTGAGGGTAGGTAAATTGGAGGATGATAGTAGCTCAAATAATAATAATAAAGGAGTCAGGAAGAGGGGATTATCTGGGGGAGGAGGAAAATATGGGTCCATTTTCAGACATTATGAATTTGATGTCTATAGAACATTCAGTTTGAGACATCCAAGAGGCAGTTGGAGATGCAAGAATGGAAATCATGAGAGAAGTAATGATTAGATAAAAATAGATATGAGAATCATCTGCATAGAAAACCCATGAGAACTGATGAGACTATCAAATAAAATAGTATAGAGCCAGGACAGAGCCTTGGGAAACACCCATAAATAATATGATGAAGCTGGATGAAGAGCAAACAAAGACCAAGAAATGGTCAGAAATATGAAAGGAGAAGGGGAAGCTAGGTGGCATAGTGGATAAAGCACCGGCCTTGGTGTCAGGAGTACCTGGGTTCAAATCCGATCTCAGACAATAATGACCTAGCTGTGTGGCCTTGGGCAAGCCACTTAACCCCATTTGCCTTGCAAAAACCTAAAAAAAATATGAAAGGAGAACTTGGAAAATATTGTCATGAGAACAGGAGAATCAAGGAAAAAAAGCAATTAACAATGTCAAATGCTACAGAAAAGTCAAGAAGGCTGAAGATTTATAAAAGACCACAAAACATGCATATTACAAACATGGATACATAACTCCCACAAGAATCTTAAATCATATTTTTACAAACAACTGATGATTTTTTACCAGAAAATGCAAGGAAAAGAACAAAAGCTTTATATCAAAACAAAGGGTTTTTGTTAGAGTACATCACAGGACAGTGGTAAATATGAAAGGAGACAGGGAGGCAAGAGAATAGACCTCTTCAATAAAAAACTTAGCAAAACAAAGACAAAAAAGAGGAAGAATTCTCAGGGAAATGAGAAAAAAACCCATAAATCATAAAATTAAAAAGCTGAGAGGGAATAAATAATTTTATAACTAGGTTAGTACAACTTGTTATTAGTGAAACAAGGCGTATAGAAGATCACTACATGGCCTAATAATCTGTTCTAGAATTTTGCAGTGCTGTGATCTCAAGACTACAGGTCTGCAGTTTAGAGAATCTACCTTTTTTTCTTCTTTTAAAAAATTGGGCTATTTATCCATCTCTCTTCTTTGTCCTATCTTCCAAATTCCTTAAAGATTATCTGAAGCAATTCATTGTATTTGCAAGTACTTTCATAAAAAGCAATAGACCTGAAACCAGAAGTACTAGTTTTAAGTTCCACCTCACATTAGTAACAAGAGGTTTAGAAAGAGACTCTTATTTCCCCAACCATAAAATTAATATAATTCCTACCTATCTCACAGAGTTGTTGTAAGGAGTAAATGAGATGATTTACATAAAAGCTCTTTGCAGCCATAAGGGTCTTCATAAATGTGTTTATTAATCTGACAAGAGGGATCCAAACCCATAATTAGTGATCCATAGCATAGTGGATTCCCAGTAAGGAAATTCCCTCTATAAATGCAAATTAGCATTTTATAGTCTTATTAGCAACTTATAGTCTTAAAGAGTTGCTTAGGACATTGAGCTTTCAAGTGACTTTTCACCGTCAGGTTGCTTCAGAGGTAGACCTTGAACTAGGTCCATGCTACCTTGTATCAATTCAACCTTTTATCAAGCTTTAACAATATAAACTAATATTGTTACTATTATGAAGAACTATAATTAATCAATACATTTTTTAAAATTTTGGTTGCTATTTTTAAAAAAAATAACCTTTACTTTGAATATATTTCCTTCTTCCTCTCCTACTCTGTAAACCATCTCTTGCAACAAAGATTTTACAAAAAAAAAAGTTCAGCAAAAACAACACATCAATCATTTCTCACAGTATAGATAAAAATTCATACTCATAACTCCCTATCACTGCAAAGGTCAAGCCTTGTAGTTATATTTATTATAATTATAAGGGGTTCAGTTTTATGTTATTGTTCTTCTCATTTTCATTATTGTTATCATTGTGCTTACTTTTCCTAGCTTTGCTTAAAATTTATACTGTATCAGTTATATCTTCCCATCCTCTCTTATTCATTATATGCATCATTATTTTTATATTACATTCATATACCACAATTCACTTAGATATTCCTTAACCAATGAGTACCTACTTTGTTTTGCTACCACAAAAAGTACATAAGGGTCTTCATAAAACATCTTCTCATTAATGCAAGACTTTTCTGTCTCTGAGCTCCTTGGCATGTATCTGAACCAATGGGATCTCTGAATCAAAGAGTATAATCATGTTCTTAGAATAAATTCAAGTTGGACCAGAATGGTTCTATCAAAGTTCTACCAATGTGTTCGTGAGCCTATCTTCTTGCAATTCCTTCAATAATGATTATTCCTACCTTCTATCATCTTTACCAATCTGCTAGATGTAAGTTTAATGCTAAGAATTGATTTGATTTGCATTTCTCCCAATATTCATGATATGGAACAATCAGAATTTTGTTAAAAGCCTACAATTCTTCTAATAATTGTTTATTATCCTTTGGCCACTTAGCTATTACAGAATATGACAAGCAGGATGATTTCAGAAGATCCTGGAAAGATTTAAATGAAGTGATGCATAGTGAAGTGAACAGAACTATAACAATACTGAAAACCATAACAGCAATATTGATAAATGAAGAACTGCAAATGACTTGGCTATTGTCAGCAATATAATGTTAAAGGAATAATGATGAAGCATACCATAAAACTGATATTCATTGAATATAGACTGAAGCATGCTACTTTTCACTTTTTTAAAAAATTCAAGTCTTCTTGAACAAAATGATGTATGGAAATGCTTTACATGATTATATATATATATATATATATATATATATATATATATAGAGAGAGAGAGAGAGAGAGAGAGAGAGAGAGAGAGAGAGAATATCTGATTGCTTACCATTTCAGGGAGGAGGAAAGGCAAGGAGAGTAAAGGATTGAATTAGGAATTAAAAACTTTAAATAAAAATGTTTTTAAAAATTGGAGGAAATTTTCAAACATTGACCAAAATAAATAAATGTTTGTAGTGATTCTTACATATCATGGTTACCAAAGAAGCTGAGACTTTTAGGAGAGATTAAGTGCTCTCTTTTACTATCTTCTCATCTATTCTAGCAAAAACATTGCAAAATTAAAATGACTATTTTCTTAGGTAATGATTTGTATTCAATTTTCATTAATTAAAAAGATCTTATTTGAGAAACTAAAATTTCTACAAAAGAGAATTTTCCCTTGAATTCTTCTGGAATTAGTACTGAATGTTTTTTAATATTTCTGAATGCTCCTAGCATTATCTCACTATTTTAAAGCTATTTTCATTATCCAATGGTTTGGTGATCTCGATGTGTATAATCAAAACTGAACCTTACCAGTTAATTCTTTGCCATTCTTTTCTGTAATTCTTTGCCATTCTTCTCCCCAATATAATGTGCCTTCCAAAATTGACACTGCAAGGATACCCAAGAACATGTGAACTACCCATCAGTTAACCTAAACTCATTATGTGATCAACTTATCTTTACTTCCTTAGATATCCTTTATACTGCTACTTCAGGACAATTTCTCATTTGAAACCACTGTTTATACCCAGTATTTGTCTCTCCTCAATTTCAGTTCTTCAGAGTCTACATGGTATGCCATGACTCACAGTCATAGATCATCAGAAAAATGCTGGTGTTAAAAAGATGAGCCTTTGAGGGAGAAATCCAGGATCATAAAAACAATTTAGTTCACTCTATTCCTCCTGTTCAGTTTTGAGCCCAATTAAGTGTTGTTTACTATGTGCATCTCAAATATATATCCTGATGAGTGTCCATTCAGCTGTGTATCATAACTTCACTATCATTCATTCTTGTGGATAGCTGGATTAGATTTTGAATGATTACTGATTGCATTTAGAAGGATCTTCAATGTTCTAGGGATTGATAATAGTCAGAATCAAAAAAGTAGAGAACCTCCAAGCAGTTAGAAAAATATTTTTCCTCAAGTACTAAAGTCTGACCAAGTTACTATTCTGTTCAATCTCTAGTGCCTCCCTATTGCCTCTAGTATATAGAGGCAATTTGTTATTTAAAAACCTCTACAACCTTGATTCAATCTACTTTCCTGTCTTATTTATATATGTTATTCCCTTTCTCAAATTCTAAGATCCAACCAAACCGGCCTCTTTACCATTCCTCCCACTAGTACTGCATCTCTTCCTCTAGGTCTTTGGATTTGGCAACCAAATCTAAAGAATACTCAGAAAAGGGCATCAGGATGGTGAAGGGCAGTTCATATAATATGAAAACCAAGTGAAGAGGCTGAGGATTTTTAGTCCAGAGAAGTAAAAGATTCAGGGAGTCCATGATGGCTGTCTTCTCATACTTAAGGGTTACTAAGTATAAGATGGATTAGAGTCCCAGAGGGGCTTGATCTTAAATTATCCAAGGATAGAACCAGAAACAATGAATGGTAGTTACTAGATATCAGGGGGAAAAAAAACTACCTATCAATTAGAACTGTCCAAAAAGTAAAATACGTAGAGAGATTTCAAACTGAGACTGGATAATAAATGGAGGATTTTTTTCAAGTTAGATTAGATAGTACTGAGGTCCCTTCCAAACATGAAATTCTTAGTAGTCAACAAACAATAAGATTTATGAGATTTTGTGTTCTCTATTCCTTTCAGTCAATTGTATAATTATAAAGATGTGTTCTGAGGCAGAATATCATTTTAGAAAGAAAACCTGCCTACTTCTTTCTCAAACCTTCATTAGAGACCCTTAAGGTCTCTGTAAGAATTAGATCTTTTGAATAAAGTAGATTTGGGGATAACAAGAAGAATTAAGGTTTTTCCTTGCCTCTGTTATCATCTCCTTTCAGATTCATAGAGAATTTATATACCTTCAAAACTGTGTCATTTCCTCTGTGTATAATTAGTCTCGTTCACCTGTTCTTCCCATTCCTTTTCTTCTGTGCCATTTCTGTGCCATACAGGATATCTGGAGCAATAATATTAGAGTCCAAAGGCAATAATAATAGTTCTACTATCTTTGATAGTCAATTTACATATGCCAAGGTTTAGTGCTAAGCAATGAAAGTATAAATAACAAAAAAGACTATCCTTTCCTTCAAGGAGCTTACATTCCAGGAAGACAACAAATAAAGGGAAACCTGAAAAAGGAAAGCAGAGAAAATATATCTAGCTTGTAGAATGATGGAAAAATCCATAGGAGGGGGTAAGATGGAAAAGAAAGAGATGGCTGGCCTGGGCATCCTCTTTAAGTGGAGGTTCTGGGAGGAGCCCTCCTTTCTGACTTCAATCAGAGAGACCCCAGAGGCATAGGATATTGATGAGGTTTAAGTTATAGGGGTTGATGTGATTTTGAAGGATGAAGTTCTTAGGAGTGCAACCAAGTGGGAAATTAAGTTTGTAATAAAAAAAACCAACATTTTTTTTCATTTCTTACATATCTGTAGTCCTAAGATGCAGGGGCATTAACAGTATATAAGAATAAATGCCAGTATAAATCATAAGAGATTAATGATAAGAAAACAAGATCCCCCATAAAACAAATTATTTATAAGAGCAATTTTGTAGTAACAAATAATTGGAAACAATGTAGATGCCCATTGACTAGGAAATGACTGAATTTTAATTTTAGTACATAAATGTAACAGAACATTCCTAAGAAACTATTGAGTTTATTGAAGCATGGGAAGACATAAGATATAAGCAATGTGTAAGCAGATAGAAGAAATAAAACATTATGTGCAATGATTACAATGTAAATGGAAAGAACAGTAATTACAAATAATCAAAATCGAACACTGTGAAACTACTACTAAACCAGGATGAAAGAAAGAGATGAGAAGGAAAGTAATCTCTGGAGGGAACAAGGCAGAGCCAAGATGGTGGGGAAAAGGCAGGGACTTCACCTGAACTTCCCCACAAGTACCTCTAAATACCTTTTGAAAAAGAATTCTAAACAAAATTCTAGAGGCAGAACCCTCAAAAAGATGTAATGAAACAACTTTTCAGCCCAACTAAGACAATTTAGATAGTTGGCAGGAAAGGGCTGTCGCACCAGGGTAAGAAATGGTTCAGCACAGGCCTCACCAGCAAAGACCAGGCTCCAGCAAACCAAAGCAACTCTAAAAGTGGCAGCAGCGACTTCTGAAGAGCTCAGCACCCTGATGGTAAGGGTATCAGAAAATGGGTCAGGATAGAGGATGTCCCTTTGTTGGCACTACTGACAGGACTCTGTTGTGTTGCCTATACTTAGATCTAAATCACCGTCTTGCCTCTTACTCCTAGTGTGAATACTAGCGCATCAGAGCTTACAGGTTGCAGGGGAGCAGAGATCTGGTCATAGCTTCAGGATTAAAAAGAGTGTTTGTTTGTGGGTCACTCACAAACCAGAGCACAGGCCAGGAAAACATCTCTTCTTAGATAACTCCATCTTGGAAAAATTAAAAACTTATAGATCCCTAAAAGTATCTTTGTACTTTTGTACAAAACTTCTGAAGCTTGGGACAGGAAGCAGAGCCCTACCTGAACAGTTACAAGTGAAGCAATAGCTTGAAAAAATGAGCAAACAAGGGGGGGAAAAACTCTGACCATATAAAGTTACTATTGTGATAAGGAAGATCAAAATGCACACTCAAAAGAAGGTAACAAAGTCAAAGCTCCTACATTCAGTCTCCAAGAAAAACATGAATTGGTCTCAGGCCATTATAAGTGGCTCTTTTAATAGCAAAAAATTGGAAAATTTAGAGAATGTCCATTGTGGAATGGCTGAACAAGTTGTTGCATATGACTGTGATGGACTACTATTGTGCTTTAAAAAATGAAGAGGAGACTCTCAGCAATTCAGTGATCAAGGACAATCGTGAGAGACCTCTTATGGAAAATGCCATCCACACCAAGAGAAATAAACTATGGAGTCTGAATACAGAGCAACATACTATGTTCACTTTCTAAAACTTCTTTTGTTTCTTCTTTCTTTCTCATGATTTTTCCTCCACTTAGTTCTAATTCTTCTTTCATAACATGACTAATATGGAAATATGTCAAACATGATTATACATGTACAACCTTTATCAGATTGCTCAATGCCGTGGGGAGGAGGGTAGAAAAATGTGGAACTTACAAGCTTGCAAAAGGATGAATGCTGAAAACTCTCCTTGCATGTTAATTGGAAAAAAAAGGGGGGGGGGGCTAGGTGGCGTAGTGGATAAAGCACCGGCCTTGGAGTCAGGAGTACCTGGGTTCAAATCCGGTCTCAGACACTTAATAATGACCTAGCTGTGTGGCCTTGGGCAAGCCACTTAACCCCATTTGCCTTGCAAAAACTTTAAAAAAAAAGAGATGATGTACAGAATGCTCTCAGAAAAAACCTGGAAAGACTTATATGAATCAATGCAAAGCAAAATCAGTACATTGTACACAGTAACAGCAATACTGTATGAGAATCTACTATGAATATCTTAGTTATTCTCAGCATTACAATAATCCAAGAAAATTCTGTAGGATTTATTATGAAAGGTGTTGTCCATCACCAGATTAAGACCTGGTAGAGCCTGATGCAGATCAATGATACATTTTCTTTATTTTTCTTGAGGATTTTTTAGTCTGTTTTCTTTCACAGAATGCTTACATGGAAATGTGCTTTGAAAGACAACACAGGTGTAAATTATGTCAAAATGTGAAGGGGCAAGGAGAGAATTTAGAATACAAAATTTGAAAGAAAAGAGTGTTAAAATTGCTTTTATAAGTATTTGGGGGGAAAAATCAAAATATTAAATAAGAAAAAAAGAAATAAAAGATGAAGAGGGGCAGGAAACAGAGAACCAACACTGCATTATAACTGTCTTTTCAGATACTAATTATTTTTATTGAATTGATTTCTTTCTTTCTTTTATATTTCATGTAAAGGGACAGCTCCCTGGGAGGTGGTAACAGAAATTAGGTTGGAAAATATAAGTGATGTACAAATGAGAGCAATACAAATGCATCCCAAAAATACTATGCTCAATTTCAGATCAATTAATTATTAGTTCATAAGTTGAGATGTTAACATTTTAACAAAACATACTTTGGCTGATATTTCACTTGAAAATATTAACCTCTTTACTATTCTCTGCATTGTAAAGGGCAAACATAATTTTGAGCTGACTTTTACAGGTTAAATTCTTTGTTTCCAAACAGAATTACAACAAAAGTTTCTACAAATTTAAAAAAAATTTCACAAATTTCTTTCAAGCAACATTCCATGAAACAAAATGAATCATGCCTCATTAAAATTAACTAGAAATGAATATAAATAAGTCATTATTGTTAGAGTTCAATGAGAAATATAATTATATACTTATTAAATGGATATGTGAAGCCACATTGTAGTGACAAAAATATATGACTTCTGTGGCTATGCTAAAATAAATAATTTCAAAGAAAAAAACAAAAAAATGATAAATCCAGATATGATTTAGACAAAATTGAATGGAAGGTGCTAAAAAAATCCGTAATTTAGGTATGTATATAATGAATACAAAAGTATATATCATGATTTTTTTTATATCACAATTGACATTTTCAAAAACTTAAAGCTAGTTCAAGATCTTGTTTACATTAAGAGAGAGCATACAAAATTAAAACTGTAGTGAGGTTATCCAGTTTAGTCCAAAATGAAGTAACAGCAGAAACCCAGGGATAGAGAAGCTGAAGAAAACAAGCACATCTGGATTAAATGATGCACTTATACAACAGTTACAGAACTGGAAAGACCTATATTAATACTGTAAAATACTTGCAAGGTGGAGAGAAGCTAGCAGTCAAAAGAACATGCTCATAATTATACTACTACTACAAAAGTTAACACTAAAAAGCAGGTGAACTCAGATGAACGGCAATTCCAAACTTGGTCTCAAATAAACCCCAAAACAGTTCTCATCCCTAAAGGAGGGGGTCAAACGAGGCAAGAAAAGGAGTTGTACAGGAATTTTACTTATCCTGAGGGTGTTTATTTTTCTGAGGGTTATATGGGGGGAAAGACACTAATAAAACTTTTGAAAATACAAAGTTACGGCAGCTAAGTAGTGCAGTGGATAGAGCATCAGCCTTGGAGTCTGGAGGACCTGAGTTCAAATCGCTCCTCAGACACTTAATAATTACCTAGCTGGGTGGCCTTGCGCAAGCCACTTCTGCAGACCTTTTTGGCAAAGATTTTGAAGTGATCTGTCATTTCCTTCTCCAGCTCATTTGACAGATGAGGAATCTGAGGCAAAAGGCAAAAGTGACTTGCCCAGGGTTGCAGAACTAGTAAATGTCTGGGATCTCATTTGAATTCAGGACTTCCTGCCTTTCTGTTCTATTCACTGCACCACCTAGCTGGTCCTTAAATAATGATTAACCATCTTCAAAATTTTTTGCTGCTGCAGCGGCTGCTACTACCACCACTACTACCACTGCCACTAAAGAATTGGGGTGGCTGGGTGGCACAGTGGATAGAGCACTGGTCCTGGAGTCTGGAGGACCTGAGTTCAAATACCACCTCAGACAATAATTGTCTAGCTGTGTGGCCTTGGGCAAGTCACTTAACCCCATTGCCTTGCAAAAAAAAAAGAATTAAAAAAACAGTGAGCTCCAAGGGTGCTGTTTATTACCAGTCCTTAACACTATGTCTCATATGTATGTGCTTAACACATACCATTAGTTGACTGAAACTCTCCAAAACATCTTCCAGAAACAATCTCAGAAGGTGTTGCTAAATTAGTACATTACTAAAATAAAGGACAAGAGTCATCGGCTAAATTAGCAAGAAATATTCTAATCAATGAGGAAAATGAGGACCCGGGGTTGTAAGACATAAAGAACCCTGGACCAGAAGATAAGAGGTCTTCCGTTCTTAAACAAGAATATTAATAATGATAATAAACATATTTACCAAGTGCTTTTCTCACAACCATTCTATCAGGTACTTTAGTTTCCACCTCAATTGGACCTCTGTTTCTCCTTCATTTGCAAAAAAAAAAAAAAGAGGGGAAATTGGAAAAACGATAAAGATGTTTCAAACCCTGAAATTATCTGACTACAAGGAAACGCACTCAGTGGCGTGGCTGTCCCGTGAAGTAGGTGGCCAAGGCAGGCAGATCTTGCAAGTCCTTACAAATTTCCAATCTGCTTTAAAAAACTACAAAAGCCCCGGCTTCTAAGGCTCCTCTGTCGGGGAGCCCGGGGTGGCTCGGCGGTGCCGGCCGAGCCCGGGGCGCGCTGCCCCGCAGGTTTTTGCTCGACGCTCCGGTGCGGGCCCTGGGGCGGGGATGGCCGGGCCCGGACGGAGCATCCCGGCCTGCGGGGGGCCACGGGCCGGGGGCAGGGTCGGCGCTCCTGAACACCTGCAAACCCCCTCGTCCCTGGCCAACGGGGAGAGCAAGCCGAGGCCGAGGCCGGGGCCGGGGCCGGGGACGGGGAGGCGGCAGGGAGGAGCCCTTCCCACGGCGCCGGGCCCGGGCCCATCCCGGCCGTGCGCGCGGCTGCAGCCCCGGAGCGAGGGCGCCGCGCTGCCAGGGCCGGGGGCGCCGCGCTGCCAGGGCCGGGGGCGCCGCGCTGCCAGGGCCGGGGGCGCCGCGCTGCCAGGGCCGGGGGCGCCGCGCTGCCAGGGCCGGGGGCGCCGCGCTGCCAGGGCCGGGGGCGCCGCGCTGCCAGGGCCGGGGGCGCCGCGCTGCCAGGGCCGGGGCGCCGCACAGCGGCTTTTACCTGCGCCCGCCGCCGCCGCCGCCGCGCGCTCCCCCTCCCCCGGGCGGGGAGAATCCCGCCGCGTCGCGGTCGTCGTGGCCGCCGCCGGGGTCGCCGCCGCCGCTTCAGCCGCCGCCGCCGGACTCCCAACCCCTCCGCCCCCTCCAGTAACCCAGGAAACCGGGAACACCAGCGCCCCCTCCCCGCCGCCGTCTTCCCCAGCCCGCAGCCGCGCCGCCGCGCCTGCGCCACAGGCCCCGCCCCCCGGAGGAGGTCCGCGCTGCCGTCCGCGCCACGTGACGCCCGGCCGCGGGGGGGGGGGGGGGGGGGCGCCTCGGGGCGGCCCCGGGGGTCTGGCCGCCGCCGGGCCGGGGGAGGGGGCTCCCACTGAAGGAGCGCGAGCTCGGAAGCGGGGCTGGGGAGACGGCGGGGGATTCAGGCCCTTTCTGCCAGAACCCAAGGGCGCCCTCCCCTAACCAGCCTCCCGCAATGGCTCGCAGAGTATGATGAAATTCACTGCAGGAGAACCTTTGATTTCCTGAAAAAGTCTGTGGCGGGACCATTGATAAAAAGCAACTTAAAATGTGAAACAGTAGCTCATAACTCCCATTAAACTCCCTGGAGTGGGATACTTAGAATATCCAAACACGGAACGTTCATAGATTACTAACAATGGCATGGCTTGGGCTCATTCTGGTCGGTAGTTCATCAAAATGTAGTTCCATCAAAAAAACCAAAACTTAGCCTGCTCCTCCCAGTCACCCATAAATGAGGAGCCCAAGAACTGCCAAGCTCCAGAAGCTGGCACCCCGAAACAGCCCATCTCTCCCGGTTGCTGTGTGGTCACCAACTGCAGTCAGGGAAGGAGGATGTTTATTTTTTTTTTCCTGGAAGAGCATGACGTCAGGGAGGTGACGTCATGACGAGTGCATGAATTGGATTTGGGGGGGCCGTGCTGTCAGCAGACTCCCTTTCTTCGCCAGTGCCCTCTGGGTCCGGTGGCCTGGTGTGGATCAGGAGCCCTAGAGATGGCTCTGGATAGGAGGCAATCAGGATTAAGTGACTTGCCCAAGGTCATCCGGAGGCAGACTCCTGTCCTGACCGCAAGGCCAGCACTCTATCCACTGCACCACCTCGCTTCCCCTTGTCAGGGAAACAAACACAAAGCGCAATAGTCTCAGAACTGCCCTGTGAAAACAAGCTTTAACTAAATAAAAGGGGAAACATGAGGAGGAGGAATCTGCTCACTAGCATAGTGGATAGAGTGCCAGGCTTAGCTTCAGGAAGACCCCCCCCCCCAAGTTCAAATCTGGCCCTGGACATTTCCTCTCTGTGTGACCCTGGGCAAGTCACTTTACTTGTCTCAGTTTCTTCATCTATTTTTCCCATTTTTTTTTAAATTTTATTTTAAGGCAATGAGGTTAACATGACTTCCCCAAGGTCACACAGCTAGGTAATTATTAAATGTCTGAGGTCAAAATTTGAACTCAGGCCCTCCTGATAGAGCTGGTGCCCTATCCACTGCACCACCTAGCTGCCTTTGTTTCTTCATCTTGCAAATCAGAGAAGGAAATGGATAACCACACCAGTATCTCTGCCAAGAATAACCCAAATGGAATCATACAAGACTTGGATATGAACAAAAGTGACTGAACAACTTGATTGGAGAGTGCCAGAGTGTAGTCTTCCTTTAAAAACTATTTAAGGGGCAGCTAAGTGGCACAGTGGATAAAGCACCAGCCCTGGAGTCAGGAGGACCTGAGTCCAAATTTGATCTCCGACACTTAATAATTACCTAGCTGTAAGACCTTGGGCAAGTCACTTAACCCTATTGCCTTACAAAAAACAACAACAAAAAAGACTATTTAGTAGTTAACTCTTCTTGGCTCAGTGAATATTCTCTGATCCAGAGTCCCTTCCCCTGCTTGTAGCACAGGGAGCAACAGACTGCAACATCACACTTAAAAGTCCTTCAGTCTGGTCTGAACTACTCTAGCCAAGAAAAGTCAGCATACACACACACACACACACACACACACACACATATATATTATATATATATATGTATATATACTGAATACATTCAGTATATATACATATATATATAATATATATATGCTCCATGTAGTATAGGTCAGTTAAATCTCTATTATATGTAAAATGAAATTGATAATTTCCTTAAAGTGAGGAAAGTGTACAAAACTTAAATCACTATATACGTGTAATATTACTATAACTCTGTGCTTGGGGCCCAAAATGCTAGATGATACTGTGACAGACAGATTAGCATTGGAATATTGTATGTTTGCCAGAAAAATTATTTTATGGAGAACTTATACAGGGCAAGCACTCACAAGATGGAAGAAACAATACCAGGACCTCCTGAAGGTTTAGCTTAAGAACTTTAAAATTGATAGTACAGCATGAGAAACACTGTCACAGGACTGCCCGGCATTGTGTGCCCTCATCAGAGAGGGTGCTGTGCTTTATGAGCAAGATAGAATTAAAGCAGCTCAAAGGAAAAATGAGATGCTTAAACTTAGAATAAGCAACCCAGGTGTTCACATGGACTATTTGTGCCTGATTCACATGGACTATTTGTGAGCTCTGATTGGTCTGATCAGCTACAGTCAGACACTCTGTAATTTATCTCAAACTTAGTGATGTCATTTTGATCATCTTTGATAAAGAAGGACAAACCAACCATTATAACTATAACTCTTTGTGTTCGGGGCCTAAAATGCTAAATGATATTGTGACTAATTAACTCTGGAACATCCCTATCCTATCCTCTAATCCCTCGAGACTACCCAAAGTCCAATTGCCTACTCATAGTTGCTGTTGCCAGAGGAGGCAAGTCCTGGAGGGGGGTTATTAGAGAAAAGTCCCTAGAGTATAACAGTTCAGCAGCAGGCTAGGGATGAAATATCAATCAAGATCAACAACATATTACGTTTGGCAGAAATTCCAAGAGATGTTATTCTCTAGCTTGGGCAATAAATGTTAATACCAGCCTTGCTCATCTTGTGTCCTCTCCTGTACTGCTGAGTAATTTGGAATTGTTGTATAATCAGCCTTACCACTTCCACAAACTACTCCAATCCAATATGATACTAGAGCTATTGTAGATCATAGGTAATTGATATCTTCTTTTTTTTTATGTAAACATGGAAATTTTTCAAAAAGGACAAGAGGAAAAATTGCAAAAATGATAGAGAACCAGAAATAGTATTAGAGATAAGATGATACACCATAGGGGGTCTATGAATTGGGGAGACAATTTGAAATTAATTAGACAAGAAAATAATAGCATTCAAATTATATTTTAGCCTGTGAAACACTGTACATGTTATCTCATTTGCTCCTCACAACACCTCTGTGAAGTAGGAGTTATTATGATGCCCATCTACAGATGAGGAAACTGAGGTTAGACCACATTAGGTGATTTGCCAAGAATTATATAGCTGGTAAATGTCTGAGGCGTAATTTGAACTCTCATCTTCCTGACTCTAAATGTAGTGCTCTATCCATTACACTACCAGCAAGAAAAGTGATTAAACTGTTCATACCTTTAATACAACAGCTCCACTATTGACTATAGCCTCTAGGTTTAAAAAAAAGAATAGAGGTCCTACAAATAACCAAATTTTCATAGCAGCACTTTTTGTGAAAGCAAAGAGTTGGAAATGAATTGGTACCCATCAATTGAAGATTGGCCAAGGTAATGGAATTTGATTATGTAAAAAGAAATGATAAATATGAAGTCAGAGAAATATGAACTGATACCTAATAGGGGAAAAACAAGCAGAAGAATAATTCCTGAAGTGATGATACCAATAAATTAAAGGACCACTAAAAGGAGATAGTCTCTAAGTAACTGAAAGACTAGTAATTGTCCCAGAGAACAGAGAATGAAACATACCTCTCACACTCCTAGTCAGAGAAAGTGGGAAACTACAAAGGGAAAGTGTTTCCTACATTATCAGACACTCTCAGAGTATTGCTTGCTTTTTTTGCCTAATTTTTTTTTTCATAGTTATGAGGGGCACAGGAAAGAACTATATTCCTAAATTATGATAATGAAAAAATACTACTGATAAAAACTTTTAAAAAACTATAATTGAAAGAACTAGATTTTGGTCTCTGTTCAATCACAACCAAAAATTAAACATATAATAAATGACTACCATGTATAGAATACTGTGCTAAGCATTATTTAGCCAAGACACTATTCCTGCCCTCTTATAATTTGTTTTCTGGAGGTAATAATTATGTGTTCATTCTAACCTATTCTCACCTGTTCATATACTAGCATCACTCCTCCTGACATTAATATGCAACTTGTTTCAGTATCTCTCTCTCCTTACTCAGAGGGAAAAACTAGCATCTAACACTCAAACCTATTCTTCATCCTTGTCATATCTAGGCTCGACTAATTCAGTTATTCCCAGGTAATAACTAAAAGTAAAGGGGAGAAAGTGAAGCCAACTAACCCAGAATGCTGACCTTTACCAAAAAAGAGGAAAATATTGGTAGTGATTGTTACATTTGCGAGACAGAGTGTAATAGTTGAAAGCCAGTGACTCTGGAGTCAAACAATCGATTCAAAGTCTGGCTCTCCAAATTATCTGTGTGATCCAATTAAAGTCATCCTCTTTGAGTCATGGTCCTTTCATTGACTAATGAACATTTTGGGCTGTGTGATTTCTAATTTTCCTTTCAGGGTTCAATCTGTAATACAATATAAATTATAATTAGTAGAATGTTTAAACAGATTTATGAGGTTGGTGTTAAATCTTAGACATTAAATAAAAAAATCATATTTGTAGTATAATATGACTTTTAAAGTTCTATTCCCAAAATATTAGCCCTTTATTCCCCCCAAAAAGTTATTCTCTCTTCAAAGGTTTCTGGCCTTGGCCCTAAGAATAATTAAGGCTGGATATGAGAGGTTGAATTTCCTTATGTCTGTAAAGGATCAGACCACTAAAAAAAACAGCAGGGAAACAGCTTCCCACTGCTAGGATATCAGTCTTATGATCTTAGGCAGATCAGCTAAAACTTCCAAATTTCAACTTCTACATCTATGATACAATCGAGAAAGATATAGAGGCACTGCTTAACTTCATACTACCAAAGGCTGGCCCTGTACAGCCTTTTAATGCAATTTCTTCTCAACTATGTCATGAATACCTACCTTAGTTACAAATTGAGAAATTAAGTGGCAAAATGATTAGTCTCTGGATTTCTTTTAAATAAAAAGAAAAAAAATACTTTAAATTTTTATTAAAAATAAAGTACAAAAAAGATAGTACATAGTTTCTCTTCTCCAGTATCTTTACTGTTTACGATAACAATACAACTGGTATCATTCACAAATGTTTCTACTGGGGAGTTGTATGGGAAAGTGCTTTTACAATCTTTAATATGTAAATTGCTTATTTAGTTATTATTGTTGATTTCAATATCAAGACATATGACAGTGCTGATGCTATTCAGAAATCTAGGAATATTAATGACTTTTAAGAATATTGAAAAAATAAAGCTACACAATATGATGGGAAGAGTACTGGTTCTCAAATCAGTGAGCCTGGGTTAGAATCCCTCTGTGTGATCTTGAAGAGGAAAGGGAAATAGGAAGCAACCACTTATTAAGTACTGGGCTAAGAACTTTACAAATATTGTCTCACTTAATCCTCACAATAACCCTGAGAAGTAGTTACTATTATTTCCATTTATAACTGAGGACACTGAGGCAGGAGATACTGAGTAACTTAACCTAGACACAGAAAGTGTCTAAGATTGAATTTGAACTCAGGATTTCCTTAATCCAAAAGAAGTACTCTTTTATTTGTCATTTAGCTTCCTTGAGAGAGGGAGTCCCCACTTCCCTAGGCCCCAAGTTCCTCATCTTTAAAATAAGAAGAATGAACTAGATGAACCCTGAAGTCCTTTCTGGATCTAGGATCTTAAAAATGTTTCCAAAAGACCAGTTAATGAAAATATTTTACTTGAGAAAATTCCTCAGGAGGGAAGTGAAAAATTTATATATGAAGACTCAAAGTGCAGGCTTCTATCTAACACTGGAAAATATAAATGGAAAGTTACATAGTTTGACTCTAAAATTGGTTGTGAGTATAAATGTTCAAATATATTTGAAATATAGTGAAATTAACTGCTCTGGATGCATCTCTTCAATCTTAAACTTCAACTCTTTAAGTTCCCATAAAATTATATGATTCTAGTTCATTTTAAAAAGATTTATATAAGCACAAATGTAACTTTAATGGTTCCAAAGAACTTTAAACATAGTCCTATTGCATGAATATTTTAATATACGAATAGGCTCAAACACAGTTGATTAAAATTCAGTTATATATTTGAATATAGAATTAGTGATAAATTTGTGTTGGAATTTAGCAAACTTTAAAATGAATTTTAAAACCTCATAGACAATTCATAAATTTATAGTGGATATATGAAAAATAAACTAGACATGTCTTTAATAATCACTGCAATATCCTGAAGGTATTAGAAGTTAGTCTAGAAGATCATTTTCAAAGTAGTAAATTGGGGGAATGGGAAGATTTCTAAGATCTTTTAAAGTTTAAAATGGAGGACTTCCAGCCAAGATGGCAGAGAGAAGCCAGACACTGGCCTTAAGCTCTCTAGGCTTTTCCTCAGAACTAATATGAATCAAGCTTCTTAAAAGAATTTAGATCCACAAAACCCAGAGAAGAACATCTACCAACAAGGTCTGTCTCAGGGGAGCTTGGGGCAGACAGCAGAGAGCCTGTGGAAGGGCAGTGGGATGAGGCCCAGGGACTAACCTGAGAACAACCACAGAAGCTTTGGCTGCGTGAGCAGCAGGCAGGAGAGTTCCATCAAGGCTGGAGAGCTCCAGCACGAGGGGTAGACATTGATCAGGTCAGCTCCGCAGGCCTGGGAGTCCAAGGCCACGAACCCCCGTGTTTTGAGCAGAGTCCCCTTGTTTCCAGTTGAGTCCCCTCCCCCCCATCCTTATGGAAGAAAGTGACTCTTCCCAGAACAAACATAGTAACACCCCCCCCCATCCCCCAGGCTCAGGTGTGGGCAGCAGATCTCCCTCAGTGCTGTGTGAGGATAAAGGAAATTAACTATATAGCCCAAGTGCCCAACACACATTGTTGGAGGATAATCAGATCCTACTGTCTCCCCCCACCCCCCAGCCCTAGGGAGTGGGCCACAAATCAAGGTCATAGACACTCCAGAGAAAGTGTATAGCATCCCCTACTAGCTGGCCTACTTGGAGTTACTAAACCCAGTGAGCAAAGCCTCTAGGGGTTTCAACAACATAAGTCTGTAAACCAGCCCCTCCTCCAATACAAGATCATAGGAAAATGAAGAAAAGTCAGTAAAAAGGAGGTTCCATTGAAAACTACCTTGAAGAAAAAGATCCTACCTCAGAGAGATCTAGAACTTCTGAGGAGAATATGAATTGGTCTCAAGTACAGAAAAACTTCTTAGAAGAGATCAGGAAGGAGTTTAAAAATTAATTTGGGGGGCAGCTAGGTGGCACAGTAGATAGAACACTGGCCCTGGAGTCAGGAGGACCTGAGTTCAAATATGGTCTTAGACACAAAATAATTACCTAGCTTTGTGACCTTGGGCAAGTCACTTAACTGCACTGCCTTGTAAAAAAAACAAAAAAAATCAATTGGAAAAATTGAGAAAAGAAACACAAGAGAAAATTAACACTTTGCAACAGAAAATTATCATCTTGCAAGAAGAAAATAAATCCTTCAATAATACAATTAGAGAAGTACAAAAAGAAAATAATTCTCTCAAAACCACAATTAGGAAAATGGAAAATGGAAAATGGAAAATTGATCAACTGGAAAAGGAGTTGCAAAAGGTAAATGAAGAAAATTCTCCTCTATAAAAAAAGATTGGAATCTGTGGAAATTAATGACTTCATGAGATAACATGAATCTATCAAACAAAACCAAAAAAACCTAAGAAATAGAAGAAAATGTAAAATACCTCATCAGCCAAAAAAAAAAAAACCAACTTAGAGAATAGATACAGTAGAGACAACTTAGTTATCACTGGGAATCCTGAAAACATTAAGGATAAAAAAAAATTCTGGACTTGCTACTTCAGGATATAGTGAAAGAAAATTGCCCTGATATCATGGAATCAGAGGTCAAAATAGTTATTGAAAGAATACATTGATGTCTCTTGAAAGGGATCCCAAAATGAAAATATCATGGAATATGTGGTCAAATTCAAGAACTATAAGATAAAAGAGAAAATCCTGCAAGCAGACAGAAAAAACAATTTCGATACCAAGGAGCCACAGTAAGGATTACCCAGGACCTGGCTGCATCAACATAAAGGGAGAAAAGGTCTTAGAATAAGATATTCTGAAGAGCAAGGGAGCTTAGAATACAACCAAGAATTCACTATCTGGCAAAACTAAGCTTTCTCTTCCAGGGAAAAAGATGGACGTTTAATGAAATAGGAGGCTTCCAACTTTTCCTGATGAAAAGACCAGAGCTAAATAGAAAATTTGGACTTCAAACAGGAGACTCAAGAGATAAATGAAAAGGTAAATAAGGGAAAAGAAAAAACTTATCTAATAAAATAAAACTGGTAATATCCCTACCTGGGATAAAGATTCTCATAACTTGAAAATTATAACTCTATTGAAGGAATTAGAATTGGGAAGGAAGTAACAAAACTCTCACTCTTTGCAGATGACATGATAGTATAGCTAGAGAACCCTAAAAATATCATCTAAAAAACTACTAGAAACAATTAGCAACTTTAGCAAAGTCACAGGATATAAAATAAACCCACATAAATCCTCACCATTTTTATATATTACTGGCAAGATACAGTAGCAAGAGCTAGAAAGCGAAATCCCATTTAAAATAACCAGACAATATAAAATAGTTGGGAGTCTACCTTTCAAGGCAAACTCAGAAACACTATAAAACACTTTTCAAACAAATAAAATCAGATTTAAATAACTGGGCAAATATCAACTGCTCATGGATAGACTGAGTTAACATAATAAAAATGCCAATTCCAGCTAAATTAAACTATTTAGTGCCTTACCAATCAAACTTCCAAAAAATTACTTTAGTGAGCCAGAAAAAAAAAAGTAACTGAATTCATATAGAGAGACAAAAAAACAAAGAATATCAAAGGATTTAATTTTTTAAAAAGTACAAAAGAAGGTGGCTTAGCCTTACCCGATCTAAAATCATTATATAAAGCATCATTCATCAAAACTGTCTGTTATTGGCTAAGAAACAGAGTGGTGGATCAGTGGAATAGACTAGGTACAATAGCAGGAAATGATTATAATAATCTGCTGTTTAATAAACCCAAAGAATGCAGCTTCTGGCATAAGAACACTCTCTTTGATAAAAACTATTGGGAAAATTAGACATTAGTATGGCAGAAATCTGGAATAGACCAACATCTCAAACCCTATACCAAGATAAGATCATAATAGATGCAGGGTTTAGATATAAAAGACAATATTGTAAGCAAGCTAGGAGAACAAGGAATAGTTTACCTGTCTGATCTATGCAAAGGGAAGCAGTTTATGACCAAGGAAGAGATGGAGAACATCATTAAAAACGAATGATGTAAATTTGATTACATTAAATTAAAAAAAGCTTTGCACAAATATATACACTGTAACCAAGATCAAAAGAGATGGAGTAAATTGTGAAACAATTTTTATGACTAGTGTTTCTGAAAAAGGACTCATTTCTAAAATATATAGAGAACTGAGTCAATTTCATAAAAAAAAAGGCATTCCCCAGTTGACAAATGGTCAAAGGATATGCAAAGGCAATTTGCAGATGAAGAAATCGAAGCTATCTATGGAATCATATGAAAAATTGCTCTAAATTATTGCTGATTAGAGAAATGCAAATTAAAGCATCTCTGAGGTACCCCCTCACATCTCTCAATTGGCCAATATGACCATAAGGGACAATGACCAATGTTGGAAGGACTGTGGGAAATCTGGGACACTAATGTATTGTTGATGGAGCTGTGAATTTATCCAGACTTTCTGGAGAACAATTTGGAATTATGCCCAAAGGGCAACAAAAATGTGCATACCCTTTGATCCAGCAATACCACTACTTGGCCTATATCCTGGAAAAAATCATGATAAAGAATAAAAACATCATGTATACAAAAATATTCATAGCAGCTCTGTTTATGGTAGCAAAGAATTAGAAATCTAGGGACTATCCATCAATTGGGGAATGACTGAACAAATTGTGGTGTATGTATGTTATGGAACACTATTGTTCTTTTAGAAACCAGGAGGGATGGGATTTCAGAGAAGCCTGGAAAGACTTATATGAATTGATGCTGAGTGAGATGAGAAGAACCAGAAGAACATATATATGCCCTAACAGCAAAATGGGGGATGATGATCCATCTTAATGGACTTGCTCATTCCATCAGTGCAATAATCAAGTACAATTTTAGGGTATCTGCAACAGAGAATACTGACTGAATCCAGAGAAAGAATTGTAAAGTTTAAACAAAGAACAAAGACTATTACTTCAATTTTTTTTAAAAAAAGGTTGTCTTATGTTCTACATAATTTTGTTATCTCTAATATTTTATTTTTTACTCAGGGACATATTTTTTCCTCTCAACACATTCAATTTTGATTGATGCATAGAATAGAAACAATAGGGAAGGGAGTTTGGGGGAAAAAGTATAAAATTCAAAACCTCATCAAAAAATGATAGGTAGAAACTACTATTGTATATAATTGGAAAACAAAGACAACATTTATATAATTTTTAAAAAGTTTAAAATGGCTATAGAAAAGGTAATAAAGGAGCTTAACTCCCCACTCTTTTTTATTTTTTTTTAAAGATTTTGCAAGACAATGGGATTAAGTGGCTTGCCCAAGGCCACACAGCTAAGTAATTATCAAATGTCTGAGACTGGATTTCAACTCAGGTACTCCTGACTCCAGGGCCAGTGCTCTATCCACTGCACCACCTAGCTGCCCCATACCACCTATCCAGCACTTTTAAAAAAATAAAACTGGAAAACTAGTTGAGATGAAGTTATTTAAGATGAAAAAACCCAACCAGATCTGTTAGAACTATAAGACAAAGTAAACATAGAAAGAATTCATTGATTATAGCCTTTAAAAAAAACCAGTTGGAAACACTCAAGAATATCATCATCAAAATTCAGAACCTTCACTTAAAAAAATGTAGCAAGTAGTCAAAAAGAAAGGATTTGTAACCAAAAATCACATATGGCTTTGCTGTAATTATCATAAGGCATGGGGGAAAATCTTAAAATGCAAAATTCCAAAAGGAAAAAGGAAAAAAGTTACAATCAAGAATAATTATCCTGAAAAGCAGGGAACTCCAACAAAAGGGAAAAAGGAAACCCTCAATACAACCGTATAGAGAGCGTTCAAACATTCCTAATGAAAAGACCAGAACTAGGTATAATCTTTGCAATAACACAACATGAGGTAAGAGAAAACCCCAAAATTAATATATATAAGTAGATGGAAAATCCTAAATTATGATTAAGTATGTTCAAACAGGGAAGAAGAGAAAAAGTTCCCTTCAAAATCCCACTTTCTTCAAGGGTAACAGTAGGGGAAAAGAAAAAGCTAAGATAGGACTGCAGATGGTTTTGTTTAGAATTATTTACAGAAAGCAAAGAAAGGGGAAAGGAAAAGTTAACACCATAAGGAAGGTACTATATTTTTTTATAAAAAAGAAAAACATGCAACAAAGGGTAGAGGGTAGGAGAAATTGGCATCTCATGAATCTCATTCTTCTTTTAGCCAAAAAAAAAAATGAGGGCTGAGAGTAGACCAAGGACTTGGTATAGAAATACATTCAATTCACTGAGGAAATAGGTATGGAGAAGGGAGGTACAGATTTTTGAAGGAAAATAGTTTGGGTCATGTGAACGGAGTTGGAGCAGAGAACTAGTATCAGATCACTTTAATTATAGATCCCTAGTATTGATCATAGTTCTTCCCTTTCATGATCATATATACATATATATGCATATATGTGTGTGTGTATATATATATATATATATTTATAAAGAAAATAAAGAGAAAGTATAACAATGATGGAAGGAAAATTTTCATCAACAATCATAATTTTAAAAGTCAACAGGACAAAATCACCCATTAGATGGAGGAGAGAAGCAGAATGCATAGGAAGATGAATCCAACATGTTTAAAAGGATATTTGATTCATATGGATAAATAAAATGTCAAGAATTTCCAGGGATTCAATGGAAAAAAGTACAAAAGAAGGTGGTTTAGCCTTACCAGATCTAAAATTATATTATAAAGCATCAGTCATCAAAACTATGTGATAACTGGCTAAGAAACAGAGTGGTGGACCAGTGGAATAGATTAGGTGCAATAGCAGGAAACGATTATAGTAATCTGTTGTTTGATAAACCCAAAGAGTACAGCCATTGGGGTAAAAACTCATTCTTTGATAAAAAACTGTTGGGAAAATAGGAAGTTAGTATGGAAGAAACTAGGATTAAACCAACACCTCACATCCTATATCAAGATAATATAAAAATGGATACAGGATTTAGACATAAAAAACAATATTATAAGCAAACTAAATGATCAAGGAATAGTATATGTGTCAGATCTATGGAAAGGGAAGCAGTTTATGACCAAGGAAGAGATAGAGAACATCATTAAAAACAAACAAGATAATTTTGATTACCTTAAATTAAAAAGCTTTTGCACAGACAAAACCACTGTAACCAAGATCAAAAGAAATGTAGAAAATTGGGGAACAATTTTTGCAACTAGTATTTCTGACTATATATATTTCTGACAAAATATATAGAGAACTGAGTCAAATTTTCAAAAAAACAAGCCATTCCTCAATTGATAAATGGTCGAAAGATATGCAAAGGCAATTTACAGATGAGGAAATCAAAGTATCCATAGTCATATGAAAAAATGCTCTAAATCACTATTAGAGAAATGCAAATTGAAGCATTTCTGAGGTACCACCTCACACCTCTCAGACTCACTAATATGACAAGAAAGGACAATGATCAATGTTGGAAGGGATGTGGGAAAACTGGGACACTAATATATTGTTGGTGGAGCTGTGAACTCATCCAACCTTTCTGGAGGGCCATTTGGAATTATGCCCAAAGGGCAACAAAAATTTGCATACTCTTTCATCCAGGGATACCATTATAGGTCTACACCCTGAAAAGATGATGAACAAGGGTAAAAAAACACCACTTGTACAAAAATATTCAGAGCATCCTTGTTTGTGGTGGCAAAGAATTGGAAATTAAGTGAATGTCCTTCAGTTGGGGAATGGTTTAAGAAATTGTGATATATGTATGTCATGGAACACTATTGTTCTATTAGAAACCAGGAGGGATGGGAATTCAGGGAAGCATGGAAGGAGTTGCATGAACTGATGCTGAGCGAGATGAGCAGAACCAGAAAAACATTGTACACCCTAACAGCAACATGGGGATGATGATCAACTTTGATGGACTTGCTCATTCCATCAGTGCAACAATCAGGGACAATTTGGGGTTATCTGTGATGGAGAATACCATCTGTATCCAGAGAAAGAATTGTGGAGTTTGAACAAAGACCAAAGACTATTACCTTTAACTTAGGGGAAAAAACTTATCTTATGCAATTTTGCTGTTTCTTATACTTTATTTTTCTTCCTTAAGGATATGATTTTTCTCTCATCACATTCAACTTAGATCAATGTATATCATGGAAACAATGAAAAGATTAACAGACTGTCTTCTGTCGGGGGAGGGGGGAGGGAAGCAAGAATGGGGGAAAATTGTAAAACTCAAAATAAATAAAATCTTTCTTCAAAATAAATAAAGGGACATTTGAAACATAAAGATTTGCACAATTAAAATGAAGGGTTGGAATAGAAGTTATTATTCAAATTAGATAAAGTGATAGCTGTCATGATATAAAGAACAACAGTAAAAAAAGACATGTAAAAACTGTAATACTTAAAGACAACACAGATAATAAAATATCAACATTTAATATATATAGGCATCAAATGATATAACAACCAGATACTTGAAGAAAAAATAATTGAATTATAGGGAAAAATAAAAAATAAATCTGTAATAGTTGATGACCACAATGTACCTTTTCAAATCTGGACAAATTTAATAAAAAAAAAAAAAGATAAACAAGAATAAATTAGGACCTAAATAGGATTGTAGGAAAGTTAGATATGCTAAATTTCTGGAAATTATTGAACGAGAAAAGAAAGAAGAATGCATAATTCTTAATTGTGGTTTACACCTTTATAAAGACTTAACACATGCTAAAACAATAGGTTTTAAAGTTTTTGATCCTGGGACTTCTTTAAACTCTTCAAAATTATTGAAGAACCATCCCCCAAAAGGGGGGGGTGCTTATATAGGATATCATTGATATCTTTCCAATTAGAAATGGAAACATTTTAGTACTATTATGAAAATAGGTTTTATTTGTGGATCCCTTAAAAGGATCTTGGGAACTTGTAAAGTTCCCCAGATTACACTTTAAGAACTCCATGCTAAAGCATAAACAATTCATTAATGAAGAAAAAAATTAAACATATCCTTTCCTGACCACATACAATAAAAATCATAATCAATAAAGGGCACTTGACAAATGATTTCATATTTCACTACAGACTAAATAATCTAATTCTAAAATATATGTATCAAAAGCCAAATTATTGAAACAAAATAATTTCATCAAAGAAAATGTTAATGAAATAGCCTACCAAAACTTTTAGGATAGTCAGTTCTTAGGGAAAATTTTATATTTCTAAAAGCTTTCATAAGGAAAAGAAAGAAATGAAGTCAATTAATTAAGCTTACAGTTAAAAGAACACTAGAAAAGTAACAAAATTTCCTTCTGTTTTAAAAAATATGGGTAAAAATGCATTGATATTGACATTTAATCCTGAGTAACCAATGCCATGAGACTTTGCCTTGTGTATCTTTTGAATACTTGGTGTAGTTCCTGGTAGGGCAAGTACCTATTACAGAAAACTAGAAATTATAAAAATAAGTGAAATTTCTGAATCATTGAATATATAAATAAAACAAAATTTAAAATTTTGATCAAAAAGGAGGAAATCCAAACTGCTAAAATAAAAAATTGAAAAAAGATGAATTCATAACAAAGTAAGAATAAATGAAGGAAAATTTTAGAAACTATGTTATCAATTATATGTCAATAAAACTTAGATCTCTAAAGAAATAAAGACTTACACAAGACTTATATTAACTGGACAATAACTAGACAACTGAAATCATCCAGTCTCCTCATTCCAATTCCTTCAATTTCTTTCTTCTCTTATTGCTAAAGCTGACATTTCAAGTACAATATTGAATAATAAGTGGTGATAATGGACATCCTTTGAGAGGAAAGTTAAGGGCTGGTCCTATTGCTTTTTTCTTGGAGTATTTTGTGTTATTCCAGGATCTCAGGAAAAAGCTGGGGACCTATATGTTTTCAGTGCTTCCAAAGTGGTCTGATCTAGGTCAAATTCAGACTGTTGTCCCTCTAGTCTGAGTTCTGCAAATTAAGTAGATATTGCTAGACTCACCCCCATCAGCTAACTAGAAATTTCTGCTTGTTCAAAGTTATGGAATTTTAGGCTCAGACTCCCTTCTCACTCCAATTGAATAATAATGGGTGAAAAGTTTCCAGTTTGGGGCACCTGTCCCATTGTAGTACCCCATTACTAGTCTGACGGCACCCATCCTTTTGCCTCAGTACACAAAATCTCCTTGGGTTTTGAAGTGTTCTGGGCATAACATGCTCTTTATCCTACCCATCCTCAGTGACAACAGACCTCTCTACCTTCTCAGTGATGAGCTGGATTGGACAAATGGCTCACTAGGATTTTTTCTGGATTTTTCCATCAGGATTTGGTCTGGTACACTTTCTAGAGCTATTCATAGGAGTTTTGTAAAGGGGAGCTTGACTATACAACTTCCTACAACTCCATCGACTTCACTGCACCTCTCCCTTACTTCAAACTAAAATTGTCAACCCTTTGCCACAGGAATCCCACAGAAGATACTGGTTCTGAACTCTTCTAAAGTGCAGACACCTTGTTTTAAGTGTACTCTACAGCACAATAATTAATAAGCATTTCGAAACTCTAATAATAGGTTCTACTGACACTTCAGAGAGACCAAAATAGATAGTCTTCTATTTTAAAAAGGGATGAATATTAAAAGATGAAGACACACCTTTAGCTGGGGTGTTACTGCTTTCCATTGAGAAAACATTGCCCTACTAAAATTGTTTTGATGTCTAAATTAATATTTATGACACACCCATGTAGTACCAGGAAGTATACCAAGTATTCAAGAAATACACAAGGCAAGGCCTCATGGAATTGGTTATTCAAGATTAAATGACAATATCTGTGCATTTCTCATTTTCATATTTTTAAAAGAAAAATAATTTCCCCAAAGAATAACAACTATTTTTTTAGACAATATAAACAGATATTCACAAGATCCTTAGCAAAATATAAGACTATTTTATTTCTGACAAGACTTTGGGAGCAGGGCTGATTTTTTAATAAGCATTTTGGTATTATCCTGAGAATTTCTTATGCTATTTATATATCAATTTTCCCTGAAGAAAAACAGTTTATTATTTTCAACATTGTTAATAATTGATGATCCTATTTTATTCTTCTTCGTATCATTGGCTCTTTTTTAAAAAATGAGTAATGCAAAGGAAAAAACTTATTAAGGCAGAAATAATTAGACTTGAAGGGAGAATAAGAGAAATTGGTTTTAAGACCCAAAAAACTCTCAGGGTCAAAGGCAAGGAGATCACTAATTAATGAAAGAGAAAATAGCTCCATTGTCAAGTATGAACATTATTTGCCTGCATTTCTTCTTAGGGTTTTTTCTTTTTACAGCTTTTTCTGCATTTAGAGAAAGAACTGAAAAACAGAAGTATATATAGATAATTTTACATAAATACATATAAGTATATATACCTAGTTGTGTCTAATGGTAACCCTCTCTAGGGTAGAGGTGGGGGAAAAAGAAAAAAAATTACATGATAATTTTGTTGTATATTCTAAAGAAATGGCACATTTTATAAGGTAGATTTTCTATTTCATGTGTAATCATTTTTTTATTGTACTTATGTTGTAGAAATGCTTGTTTTAATCCATAAATTAAAATAAAATTTAACAATGAAAATAAATAGATAAAAAGAATTGCAATGTAATTGAATCCAACCTTTCATTCCATAACAGAATCTTCCTTGCAACTTTCTTGACAGAATTATCCACTCTGGTTGAATCCATCCACTCACTTGTCACTCTGTGGCATCAAATGGTGATAATTTTTATTATTACTGAAGTACACATGATAGTTTACTCCTACGCTAAGCAGTCCTGGACAGTTATGATTTTCTACTTAGTGATACTTTGGTCTCACATTCAGAACTACTACCACTTCTGCCTGCTATAATGATAACCAAGTGTGGAACTGAAAGTATCAGGAATTGTTAACTCAGCAACCTTAGTTTTTACTTGTCAAATATGGTCTGACCTGAGAATTATTTGGTTTGCTGAAGCTATTTTCCTTGCAACTCAGAGGTCTTTTTTATTTATTTCTTGGTTTACAGTTGAGTTCCAGATGATGTCACACTAGTTTATTAACTTCTGAACAAATGGAGAATACTGTATTTTGTTACTCTTTTATTCAATACTCTACATTTTGATGTGCCACTCTCCAGTATGTGCCTTTGGCTATGTGTCCCTTTTTCCTCCTTTTTTTTTCACAATTACATTTTTTGTTCAATAACAAATGAAATAATATATGTTAAGCACTGTCCAAACTTCAAAATTTCTATTCAAAGGTCAGTAGTTATTCTTACAGTCAGAAATTTATTTTTAGAGCCTCTTTTTTATCAAAAATTATTTTTCACTATGGTCTCATTTTCTCTGAAATTGAAAAAAATTATTCCTAAAATACAATATCAATTTCTGACTATGACAATTGTTCTCTTCTATTACTATTATGAACTCCAAGATGAACTAATCACTTTTCCTCCACACTTCCCTATCACCAACCAGTTCTTTGTTGGTCAAGATAATGACCAGAGTACCTCTCTGCTTTCATTGTTTCTTCCACCTTTTCAGGGATTAAATGTCAGAGAACAAGTCAAGAATTTTTCAAGTGCCCAACTATGTAGGAAAAAAAAGATTCTCAGTGGCTTTATGAATAGTTGAAAACCCTACCATTACTATGTTCTTTAAGTCCCAACTAAGTCTAACTTCTACAGGAAGTCTCCAACCCTTCTTAATTTTGCTGTCTCCTCTCTTTCAATTATTTCCTATTTATCCTGTATATAGTTTGAATTGCACACATTTGTGTGCAATTTTTTGAGGGTAGGGACTATTTTTTGTGAATTTTTGTATTCCCAGGACTTAACATAATGACTAGCATGTAAGTGCTTAATATATCTATATCTATATCTATATCTATATATAAATATATATATATATTTATTTATTGACTGACTACTGTTTTTACCTTCTGTGATAATTTTGTTATCTATATTAGGAACATATCATACATACATATCCTTTTCCTAACTTAGTAGATGATAGTATACTACCATACTTCTATTGTTCCTTTTTCTTAGTCTCATTCACCCTTTCTAGTTTGTGGATTTCGATTAAAGTATATATATCTTCCTGACACACAGAGCTTTACTGACACTCCCTTAGGTCTAAAAGACTCAGTGTGGTAAAGTGGAAATATAACTGGATTTATAATCAAAAACTTAATTTCAAATTCTAGTCTTGCCACTTGATGTATGTGACAAATCATCTTGAGCAAGTAATTTAACTTCTATATGCCAAAGTTTTCTCATCTGAAAATGAGAGATTTAAACTTGACTACCTTGGAGGTCCCTACCAGCTCTAAATCTGTGATCCTTTAAATTATCTCTTCTGAACAAAATAAATCATTCAGTTGTTGTATTCCTATCATGAATTCTGCATGATTTCAAATCAGATATTGTTTAACTATTGAAGGGAAAATTCAAGTTCACTTTTCTGTCCATACTTTCATATGTGGTACGTAAATAATTGAGGCTATATATAGATGGTATTCCTGGTTTTCTTTCTTGTTATTTCCACCTCATAATACTGAATCCTAATTTTATAATTTTATCTTGGCAACCCTCATCCTCACTTGTAGGAAAACTAGAGTTTTCCCTTGTATAATAGGCCACTATCACTTCTTTAAAAGGTCCTGTAAGCTTTGAGAGAACTTCTCACATGTTGCAAAACTTCTCTCCTTTCTTTTTCTTTTATGTATCATTTTGAATCCTATTCTGTAGAACCAATTTCGAGTTAAAGTATTAACTTACTAGTGTGTTACATTTTAGTCAAAAAGTGTTTTTGTTGTTCAGGAATTTTCCAGTTGTATCTGACTCTTTGGACCCCATCTGGGATTTCTGTGGCAAAGATACTTAAATGGTTTGTCATTTCCTTCTTCATATTATTTTATAGATGAGGAAATTGAGGGAAATAGTGACTTGCCCAGAGTCACAGAGCTAGTAAATATCTGAGACTAGATTTGAACTCAAAAAGAGAAGTCTTTCAAACTAGGTATAGCATGCTATTTATTGTGCTACCTAGGTACATCCCCTCCAAAAGTAATTATACTTTAATCAAATATGCTTATCTATTCTAAAACTCTAAGGTTTTACTGTCAAGCTTAAAACATTTCTTTCGGGGCGGCTAGGTGGTGCAGTGGATAAAGCACCGGCCCTGGAGTCAGGAGGACCTGAGTTCAAATCCGACCTCAGACACTTAATAATTACCTAGCTGTGTGGCCTTGGGCAAGCCACTTAACCCCATTTGCCTTGCAAAAACCTAAAACAAACAAACAAACAAAAAACATTTCTTTCACCATCACCCATGTTCAATGCTTTCTAGAGTTATATCTCCTATTATATAGAGAACTGAGTCAAATTTATAAGATTACAAATTATTCCTCAATTTATAAATGATCAAAGGATTGGAGCAGGCAGTTCTCAGATGAAGCAATTAAAGTTATATGTAGTCATATGAAAAAATGCTCAAAATCATTATTGATTAGAAAAATGCAAATTAGGACAACTCTGAAGTACCATGTCACACCTATCTGATTGATCAATTTAACAAAAAAGGAAAATGAGCAATGTTGGAAGGGATATGGGAAACCTGGGACGCTAATTCACTGTTGGAGTTGCGAACTGATTCAGCCATTCTGGAGAGCAATTTGTAACTGTCCAAAGGACAATAAAATTGTGCTCATCCTTTGATCCAGTAATATACTAGTAAGTCTGTTTCCCAAAGAGACCATAAGAAAGAGTAAAAAACCTACATGTACAAAAATATTTATGACAGTTCTTTTTGTAGTGGCAAAGAATTGGAAATTTATGTGATACCTATTAATTGGGGAATGAGTGAACAAATTGTGATATATGAATATGGAGTACTCTGTAAGAAATCACGAGAGGGTGGATTCCAGAAAAGCCAGGAAAGAGTTGCAAGAACTGATGCTGTGAAGTGAGCAGAACCAGAAGAACATTGTACACAATAGCAGTAACACTGTGTGATGATCAACTATGATGGACATGTTCTTCTCAGCATAATTCTAAAGGACACAAATACAATTCTAAAGGAATTATGATGGAAAATATCATTTACATCCAGAGAAGGAAATATGGAGTCTGAATGCAGACCAAAACATACTATTTTCTATTTTTAAAATTTGTTTTATGTTTTATGCTCCCCCCCACCATGGTTTTATTCCTTTTTATTCTGATTCTTCTTTCACAACTTGATTCATATGGAAATATGGTTAGCATAGTTATACATGTATGACCTATATTAGATTACTCTATGTTAAGGTGAGGGGGGAGGAAAATAAAACTGAAATGAAACTGAAAACCTTACCCCAAAAAATGATTATTGAAAAACCATCTTTATATGTAGTTGGAAAAATAAATAAATAGGGGCGGCTAGGTGGCGCAGTGGATGGAGCACCAGTCCCGGAGTCAGGAGTACCTGAGTTGAAATCTGGCCTCAGACACTTAATAAATACCTAGCTGTGTGGCCTTGGGCAAGCCACTTAACCCCATTGCCTTGCAAAAACTAAAAAACTAAAAATAAATAAATCAATGGATAGATAGACAAATAAATCAATGAAGGAATGAATAAATAAATAAATGACTTAAAAATTTTAGAATCTAGAGAACAGGAAGACTTCTTGTAAAGGATACTTCCAACAAAATAAACTTCATATTGGATTATAAATGGAAGGGACCTTAGAATTGCTCTAGTTCCACCTTCTCATGTTGTAGCTAAGGTAACTAAGGCTAATAGAGGATAAATGACTAGCCCAGTGTTACACAGCTAGTTTGAGGCAAGATTATATATTTGGAACTGTAAGGGACCCTAGAGACCATCTTGTTTTACTATCTCATTTGATAGATAAAGAACTGAGACCCAGAGAGGTTAAGTAATTTTCCCAAGGTTAAACAGTAAATAATAGAGCTAGAATTTGTATCCAGTTTCCTTAATATGAAATCTTGTACTTTCCAATAAAGCTTATTACCTCTGAGCAGAAAACAGTTCCAAACATGCTGTATGAATTCCACAGTCTTAGATCTACTAGACTGTCATTTAGGCACCTTAAAGAATAGTGATTTTGAGTTACAAAATGTACCAGTCTTTGTGAATCATTCTATTTTAGAGTCTAAGATTTATTAATAAGGGGAGTTTGTTTTATTTTATCTTGGAATGGTTGTTAGCTAGTTTCAGATGATTAAAAAAATGTAGTTACATTTATAAACATCTTAGATAGCAATTTGCTAGTTTAATTTGTTTTTTTTTCTTTTTTTCGTGACATCTAGGTCAGAAGCCAGCAGTGATTTCAGTGTAATGGAGAGTGATTTCATTCTAATTAAATGTCACAATAGCCCATTACCTCAGTTTCCCTTATTAGTAATCTAGAATTCAACTAAAAAACAAAATGGGGGAAGTTCCGGGTTTTTATTTACAACGCCGGCTTCTTTATGCTAGTCCGTCCTCTTACTCACCAGTCCAACACGTGATGAGTCTTCGGGGTACCTCCGGCCCCCACTCTTTGATGGGGGAAGAACCAGACAGAGCGCCTGAGGTGGGTAATGAGTCTTTATTCTTCTGTGATCACATTCCCACTCCCCCCCCACCTCTCAGCAGACCCTTTTATCCCCTCTGTCCTCCCTCCCATGAACTCTTACCCAATGAGGGGCCGAGTTCTGTAACATTCCCTTATAAGGTGATTATGTTTCCCCCTCTAAGCGACCGCCAAGCCTCTTCCCCCCGCCCCCAACATCTCCCCCTTTCTGTTTTACAAGGTTATCACTTGGTGTGACCTTAAGCGGTGCTGAGGTTAGCCTTAAGCGGTGTCATTTCTACTGGCCTCTGATAGCCGGGGGCGAGGAACCCTGTCTTAGGTCATCTCCTTCAACCCAGGACCTTGCCCGTCCTAGGCGCCCGACACCCTCAGGGCCTGTCTTAGGTGGCTGGGTGAGGAGAAGTTGCCCGTCTTGGGGTTTACCTCGTCTTACCCCTAGGTGTCACACGTCATGCATGGCGGCTAGCCAGACTTGGGGATCCGCCCCCGTCTCCATGGCCATGAAGGCTTTCTGAGTAAGAAGCATATAGCCCCTCTGTCGCCTAGCTAGGCGGCAGAAACAGACAACAAGTAGGGTGATTCCCAGAATCAGCGTCCTTGTTCACCCTCAAGGGGGGTATCCTCCCGCCATCTGGCAATCCCTCCATGGTATGGGATCCTCGATGTCTTCCCCTGTGGCCACACATGAGGGGCCCCACCGAGGCAGAAGGGAGCCCCATCGATGTATTGGTCACTAGCAGGCGAGGGTAGATCGGGGAGTTCCGTGCTACCGGAAGGGGAGAGGGAATAACTCGGAGTATTCCCCATGTCGGATTTCCTTCAGATGGAGCACCTCCAAGGATCCCTACGATGATCAGAAGGCCTGAAAAAGAAAGAAATTCCTCTCACCCCGTAGGGTTGGGCATTAATCAAGGTCTCTTATCTTGTAAACAGGGAGCCATCTTTCTGGCTCTTCTATCTTATCCTCGGGATGAAATGACAGGTGGCCCTGTCTTCTGTTCTTTACCGTTACAGGGCCATGCCAACCTCCCTCTTCATCTCTCCACATGACTTTAGAGCCTGGTAGGGCCTTGGTGGGAGAGGGCAGGAGCGTTGGTTCTTTCTTAGCATGTCCTTTTGGGGAGAAAAATCTCTGGGCGGCTGTAGTGCCGTCATCCCTGACTTGTAGGAAATTCATGGTAAATAGTACCTGAGACAGGTCTGAATGGGTCAGTGACCTGCCAACTCCCCCTTTCTGTTTAAAAAGATAGGATGTAGCAGAGTATCCATGTAAAGCTGGCACAGGGTGGGGCTATTGGCCATTCCCTGAGGTAGGACGGTGAACTGATAACGTTTACTGGGGGCTTGGAAATTGATCGCGGGGAGGGAAAAGGCAAATTTTTCTTTGTCCTCCGGGTGGAGGGGAATGCTATAGAAGCAGTCTTTAACATCAATCACTATAATAGTCCACCCTTGCGGGACTGCAGTGGGCATAGGGAGACCAGGTTGGAGGGTCCCCATGGGTACCATGTTGGCATTTACTGCCCGAAGATCAATCAACATTCTCCAACTCCCCCCCTTTCTTTTTTATGACAAAGACGGGGGAGTTATACGGGCTAAGGGACGGTTCCACTTTGTTCTCGTGCAGGAGGGTCATTACTATGTCTGTGAGGGCGATGAGCTTTTCTTTTGTCAGGGGCCACTGCTCAACCCAAATAGGTTTCTTATTAATCCATGTTATTCTGGGGGAAAAGCTCATCTCTAGAGTGGCCCCAATTAATTTCCCCGCAGGCTATCAGGGGTGGCAAGTGTCAGGTTAAGCTGGCTCAAGATATCTCTACCCCATAATGCATAAGGGAGGTCGGGTAGGCACAGTGGGGTGAAGAGTCCAGATTCTTCCAAAGCTGACCACCGTAAGGCGTGTGCTGCTTTCATGGCAGATCTATTGCCCCCCCACCCCCGTCACTGCTTGAGGGCTCTGTAGGAGTGGCCACTCGCGCCTCCACTGTCCCCTATTTATGACAGAGCAATCGGCTCCAGTGTCAATTATCCCTTCGAGCTTCTGATTTTCCACCGTGACGGTTAACAGTGGTCGCCCAGAGCTGACCGGGTGGACCCAGTTCACATGAGCGGGAGGGGTCCGCAAGGGCAGCGCCTTTCCTACCTCTTGGCCCTGTTTTACCAAGGTGGGAAAGGGGTGGGGGTTTGTGACCCTTACGGATGTGGGACTTCCGGGACCAAAAATGACCTGGGTATGGGTGACTAAGTCCACACATCTCTCAGCCCCTGTGATGAGCGCTGGGAAAATATTTAGCTCAATGGGAATCATCGAGGTTTCCCAAGGCCCGATCTCTCTCTGCTGTGTCCCTTCTCTATAGTCAACCCTCACGGGGATAGTCACAGTAATGGGGCCGCTGTCTTCGAGCACGGGGGGGGCCCCGCGGCCGGGCCCCTCCCTTTCCCTTTTCCCGACTTCCCTTTGGATCGGCAGAACCTGGCTATGTGACCTGGCTTTCCACAGGAATAACAGGTCGGAACTGAAGTGGAGGGGGGCCGCTGCCTGCACTGTGCTTTGAGGTGCCCTGGCTTTCCGCACCCAAAACAGGTGGGTCTCACCTGCATACCGTGAAGGGCGGTCAGGAGGCTATCCTCCCGGTTCTCCATGGCAGTCACTAAGGCTTGAATTGAATCCTCGCTGGGCATGTCCAGCAATTTGTCAACAATTTCTTCTAATGAAGCGTCGGGGGGAAGGCTGCTAATGGCTGCGATCCCTTTGGGGCGAAGACCCTCTTTAATCAATTGTCTCATAAGTAGATCAGATCCCGGGGTGTCTCCCATTATACGAGTCACTGTCTCTTTAACCTCGTTCACAAATGAGAGGGGTGTCTGATCTGCTCTCTGCTTCAGCCCAACCAACTTCTGTGTGGCTCTCCCCCCTTTCATGGCTCCAATCTTATCCCAAGCTGCAACATGTGTTTCTTTAACAGTCTCTAGCTCAAACTGGCCATACCGGGCCTGAACAGCAGGGTCAGTATAGGCTCCAGTTCCACACAGGAGGTCAATGGCTAAATCCAGGGGAGTATAACCCCGGGATTTTGCCAGCTTAGAGGCCTCTCTGCGGGCCTGAGCCTTAAAAGCTAAATATAAGGAGGTATCTAGGCACGCGGCTGCAATTTCGTCAAAGTCAGCAGGGGTCCAAGGGTGCGTAGCAAAGAGGTTTTGCATCAGTCTTTTTACATAAGGGGAGCTTGGGCCGTATTTAGTCACGGCCTCCTTAAGTTCCTTAAGCATCTTAAAAGGGACAGGGCGGTAGTCTCGGGCTCTGGTAAGGGGGTCCGTAAATATCGGGTAGAGGCCCCAGTCATCCCAGTCCACCTCCTCCCCTTTCTCTATTGCTATGGAGGCACTGGTGGCAAGTAGGCCGGATGGGCGGAGCCCTTGAGGGGATCTCTGAAGGGCGGACAAGGAACACGGGGGATTTTTTGCCTCTGTTTCCTGGCTGGGCCGCCAAGCCTGGGGCGCGGCAGCTGTCCAATCAGCGCGGACTTCTCCCTCCTCGTCAGCAGCCTCCCGGTCCCACCTACTCACACTCCTCTTCCTGCCACCCCTGAGGGCTGTTTGCACCCCTCCCTTCCCGCGGAAACTTCCGGCCCTGAATCTTCTCCCTGGGGGCCCCTTGTTCCCCCATTGTTTCTTCTAAGTTCCTCCCACGGATACAGGGGAGGGGGTGGCCTTCCCTCTTCCTCTGAGCTCTCTGAATCCGATCCCGCCAACGAGCTACCCACCTGAGTGCTGATTGGTCGTGCCAAAGTCACCCTCTGGGGATGCAGGGCTGCATCCACTATCTTATACACTGTAAAATCCTTGGGGGTCAGTTTTCCCGGGCAGGTGTCATCATAGGAGGCCATCTGCTGCCCTACCACCTTCCATTTATCTGGTTGGATCCCACTATGTTGCACCCAAGGGCAGATGTTCCAGATATTCTCAACAAAAGCACGGCACGTCTTGATAGGTAATTTACGGCCATGCTTAGCGCAGAGTTTATAAAGCTGCGCTGCAACGGCCTCTTTTTCCTCCGGCTCAAAGGCGGGAATACTATTCCGGCCCCCCATGCTGTCTACTAGCCGAGGCTGCAATCCTAACAGGTGGCAGAACTGGAAAGTTCCCGTTCGGCAAAAGAGAAGGAGGCAGCAGGGCACAATCAGACAGGCCAGCACGGCAAGGAGCGTGATTAGAGCAGAAGGAGAAAGGGAGGGGAAAGAAAGCATAGTCAACACAATAGGGATATGTCCCTCAGGCAATATCTGAGAGTAAACGCCCTCTCCTTCCTCCCGGTCAGAAACGACCGAGGCTGTCTGGAGAATCCGACCAGCGGATTCAGACGTTCCCTAGCAAAATCAGGTCCCTGTTCCGGGCGCCACTTGCCGGGTTTTTATTTACAACGCCGGCTTCTTTATGCTAGTCCGTCCTCTTACTCACCAGTCCAACACGTGATGAGTCTTCGGGGTACCTCCGGCCCCCACTCTTTGATGGGGGAAGAACCAGACAGAGCGCCTGAGGTGGGTAATGAGTCTTTATTCTTCTGTGATCACATTCCCGCTCCCCCCCACCTCTCAGCAGACCCTTTTATCCCTCCTGTCCTCCCTCCCATGAACTCTTACCCAATGAGGGGCCGAGTTCTGTAACATTCCCTTATAAGGTGATTATGTTTCCCCCTCTAAGCGACCGCCAAGCCTCTTCCCCCCGCCCCCAACAGGGAAGAAATATTCAAATTAGATGGATAAAATGTTGCCTCAGAGATTTTAATGTGAAATTACATTTTTTCATTCATCTTAAACTGGTAAGTAACCATTATAAAATATTATGTGCCAGTCTCTTTGTCTTGGTTGATAAAGGAACAGCAGATTTTTTCAATCCTTTCCAGGTTTGACAAAAGGTAAGAAAATTAGAAGAATGGTTGAAATAGCTTGTGATTTGGGGGCATTTCAATAAATTGTCTATGGAAGCCCAAGAGGAAATATGCTCAAATTTTATCTAAAATATATGGTTTAAAAAAAAGAATGTGTAGAGGTGGGTTGGGGTTGAATAAATTTAAATGAAACCAGAACTTGGTTTGATCTCACTGATATCTTTTAAATTTATTGGCCTTAATCTAAGATCTACTGCAAAGAGATAAAATAGAGATTCATAAGATACAAAAATATTTAAAAGATATCAGTGAGATCAAACCAAGTTCTGGTTTCATTTAAATTTATTCAACCCCAACCCACCTCTACACATTCTTTTTTTTAAACCATATATTTTAGATAAAATTTGAGCATATTTCCTCTTGGGCTTCCATAGACAATTTATTGAAATGCCCCCAAATCACAAGCTATTTCAACCATTCTTCTAATTTTCTTACCTTTTGTCAAACCTGGAAAGGATTGAAAAAATCTGCTGTTCCTTTATCAACCAAGACAAAGAGACTGGCACGGCACATAATATTTTAGAGAGATACAAAGTTTACATAAGACATAGCCTCTGACCTCATGGATGTTATCATCTAGTAGGGGGATAAATCACACACTAAAAGCATTATACTCTGCAATATTACATGATAAATGTATTTTAGGATTACAAAGTAAAGAGCTAAATAAGTATAAGGGTGAAAGCCATTATTGGTTATAGGGTTTATAAGTCTGAGGTGACCTTTAAAGGTCTGAGAACAAAATTAACAACTGAGGTGACCTTTAAAGGATTTTGAGCTTTCAAAAGTTAAAAGAGGAGGAGGGATGACATCAGAAACAAAGGGGAAGAATGTAAGAAAAATATGAGAAGGTGCAAGGTGTGAATGAATAAAAAAAATGAAAAAGCACTCATTATATGTCAACCTCTGTACTGTGTTGGAGAAACAAGTAGAAAAGTGAGATGGTCCTAGCTCTCATGTAACTCACATTCTAATAAGACAGAACAAGCTCAAATTTGAATAGCAAGGATCATTTGGGGTTAGAAGGTAGAATGTGTAGAGGAAAATATCAGGTAAAATTGATAGTGTTGTGCCATTCTATGGAGAATCTTGGAGGATAGAAAAGAATGTGTACTTTTCTTGGTGGACAATAGGAAAATAGTGAAGTTTTTTGAACAAAGTGATAGCTATATATAAAAATATTAACCTATATATAAAACAGCCTAATAATAGAAAAGGAAAGGAAGAGAGGAAGAGAGGTAGGAAGATCTGACTGTTGCAGTAGTCCTGAGGACTCATAAAAAGGAGTATAGCAGTGAGGATTGAAAGTTAGAGATGAGAGCAAGAGATGCTGTGAAGATGGATTTGACTGGACTTAATGAGTGACTGAATATGAAAGAGAAAAATCAAAGGTTGATTACTTGAGGTTTCCCTACTCATTCTATGGAGAAATAAATAAATAAATGTGTCACAAACAGAAAGTCAGTAGTATGTTTAAAAGTGCTAAATCTGGAATCAAAAGACGAAGATTCAGATTTGCATCTTTACTGATAAGAACATGGGTGGACAAATCACTTTATTTCTATGGTCTTAGATTTCTTCATCTATAAAAGAAAGATGACCCCTTTGATCTCTTTGCTCTTTATTCCTATGTTTCTATTGATTTTTTTTTGGAGAATGATAACTTTAGTTTCACATATGTGGAACTTGAGATACTTTGGGACAAACCATTTTGGATATATCTTATAGTGAGTTAAAGATGAAAGCCTGCAGCTCACAGGAAATGTCAAGGGTGGAGGCAGAAATTTAAGAATTATCTACATAGGAGTAATTACTGATGCCATCAGAGGGATTAAGATTGCAAAGGGAGCACAGAGAAAAGAAAAGGACCCTGGAGACATCCTAGGGGAATACTTGCCTTGAGGGTTATGAAGAAATTAAGGGATCAGGGAAAGAGAAAGTGAAGGAATAGTTAAAGAAGTAGCAGAAGAACCCAGAACGCATGGTATTTTTGAAGCCAAAAAAGGAGTGAATATGCATTGACATAAAATGGTAGACAATGTCAGTATCTGGAGAGGAAAAAGATAGACTGATCATCAGATTTGGCAATCAGAGGTTATTAATGACCACAGGGAGAGCAATTTCAGTAGAAAGGTGAGAATGGAATTATCAGTCAATGTGCATTTATTAAGAGCTATGTCCTCAGGCACTGTGCTAAAAGATAAAGCTTTGCCATAAAGTTGGTGTACTGCTTAAATAGATCCGAATCTAGATTACAAAACAGAGATTCATCATAATGTATTTTAGAAATATGGAGAATTAATTTGACATGTCCTCCTATGAGACTCAAAGGGTAGTAATGAAATTCTTTCAGGAACAAATCAAGTATGTTACCTGGTTCTTTGTATTTTGGTAGGACACTGGAGGTATATAAACAGCTGATATAGAAATTTCCCTTTCTTTTGATCTTGAAATACCATTTAAGGTCAAAGTGAGGGACTGTTCACTTACTACATATGATAATTGCCTTAAACTCTGGATTAAGGCAATTAACCAATTACTAATAGATAAATGATTGAAGAATATGAACAGATAGGTCTGTTCAATAGCCATAATAGAGCAATAGACACATGAAAAAATGTTCCAAATAACTTATGAGAGAAATGCACTTTATTTATTTATTTTTCTTTTTTATTTAGTACTTTATTTTTACCCAGTTACATGTAAAAACAATTTTAACATTCATTTTTTAAAACTGAGTCGGGGGCGGCTAGGTGGCGTAGTGTATAAAGCACCGGCCTTGGAGTCAGGAGTACCTGGGTTCAAATCTGGTCTCAGACACTTAATAATTACCTAGCTGTGTGGCCTTGGGCAAGCCAGTTAACCCCATTTGCCTTGCAAAAACCCTAAAAAACAAACAAACAAAAAAAAACCCCTGAGTCCCAAATTCTCTCCATAGCTCTTGCCCCACCCCAACATGAGAAAGCAACTTCCCCCAAATCTCAAGAAAAATAAAGTTAAAAAAAGTATGCTTCAATCTGTATTCAGACATCAACTCTTTCTATGGGGATAAAAAGCATTCTTCATCATAAGTCCTCCAGCATTGTCTTAGGCTACTGTATTGCTGAGAAAAGTTGTCATTCACAACTGATCATCCTGTGATACTGTTGTTATTTTGTACACAGTGCATTTCACTTGGTATCAGTTCATGCCAGTCTTTCCAGGATTTTCTGAGAGCATCCTGTTCACTATTTCTCATAACAGAAAATTATTCCATCATTATCACATATCACAGTTTGTTCAGTCATTTCCCCAACTGATGGGCATCCCATCAATTCCAATTTCTTGCTACCAGAAAGGAGCTGCTATAAATATTCTTTTATATATAACTCTTTTGTCTTTTTATTTTTCATCTCTTTGGGAATATAAACCAGCCCTGTTAGGCTTAGTTCCAAATTGCTCTAAAAAATTATTGAATCTGTTCACAACTCCACCAAAAGTGTATTAATGATTCATTTTCCTTATTTGTCATTTTCCTTTTCTGTCTTACTAGTCAATATAATTAGTCAGAATTATTTTAATTTGCAGAGAAATGCACTTTAAGATAATTCTGGTGTTCAACTTCAATACCTACTAGATAAAACAAATTTTGTTACAAATGTTGGGGGGGACAGTGAAAGGTACACTAATACCTGTTGGTAGAGTTGTAAGCTTGCTCAGCCATCCTGGAAAGCAAATTGAAACTATTCCCTATAAGTTCTTAAATTGTGCATATCTATTGACTGAGCAAAACTACTATTAGTCATACACTCCAAAAAGAACAAAGAAAGAAGAAAATGATACATGTGTATGAAATATTTATAGCAATACTTTTTCCTGTGGCAAAAAAAATGGTACCTGTCAATTAGGGAATGCCTGAATAAATGATGGTTAATGTATGTAATATTATTTTCATGTAAGAAATAATATATGGGAGACATATGTAGACTGATGCAGAATGAAATTAGCAGAACCAGAAGAACAATTTATGTAACAACATTGTAAAGTAAAATATCTTTTAAAGACTGAAGAATTCTTATCAGAAGAATGATTAGCCACCACTCCAGAGGACTTTTGAAAAAGCATGTTATCCACCAAGTACTGAGAAATGGCAACTTAGATTGGGTAGGTTGTAATATATATTTTCAGACATGACAAATATATAGTTTGTTTTACCTGACTTTATTTGTTGCAAAAAGAACTTTTTTTTAATGAGAGGAGAGGGATTAATGATAGGGAAAGAAAGAAAAAAAAGTTGTTTCAGAATTTTTTTTAAAAATCCATATAAATATGAAAGAAAATTCTGAAGACATATACAAGGAAGGATTTTGAAACCAAATCTATTGAAATTTTCATATTTTATTTTTTTAGGTTTTTGCAAGGTAAACGGGGTTAAGTGGCTTGCCCAAGGCCACACAGCTAGGTAATTATTAAATGTCTGAGACCATATTTGAACCCAGGTACTCCTGACTCCAAGGCCGGTGCTTTATCCACTACGCCACCTAGCCGCCCTATATTTTATTTTAATGTAGCTATGTATAATAGGGATTTGTAGTTTGAGTAAAATTCTTTCTTTGTGTCATTCTGTTTGAATGGAAATGGTCATGTTTAATGTTTGCTAAGGTCAGAACCTCCCCAAAATGTTTAAATAGAAAAAGTCCCCTCTTACACCTAAAATTCTCTCTCTCTCTGTCTTGGCTGGAAGTAAGCTAATTGATTCATTGACATTAGAATGAGGCAGAAATAGTGAGCTAGTTGGAAAATGTTTTGAAAATATGACAAAGTCTGCTTTTATTTTCCTGAATTTACTTTAGAGTCAATTTTCAAAATTCAGCTATTATTTCTTAAGGTAAAGTATTCCTACAAAATTATCCATTCACCAACCTGAGAATCTATCAATGAACAAGCACTTATTAATCACCTTCTATGAATTAGTACTGTGCTAGGTGTGCCAAGTATACAAGGATAAAAATAAAACAATTTCCAGGCTCGAGGAACTTGAGGGGGAGAGAGGGGGAGAGAGGGGGAGAGGAGGAGAGGGGGAGAGGAGCGGCAGGGAGAGGAGAGAGGGGGAGAGGGGGAGAGAGGGGGAGGAGAGAGGGGGAGAGAGGGGGAGAGAGGGGGGAGAGGGGGAGAGGGAGAGAGAGAGAGAGAGAGAGAGAGAGAGAGAGAGAGAGAGAGAGAGAGAGAGAGAGGAGAGAGAGAGAGAGAGAGAGGAGAGAGAGAGAGAGAGAGAGGAGAGAGAGAGAGAGAGAGAGAAAGAAGGTTTGGGATCAGGAAAGGCCCTGGGGGCAGCTGAGATGTGCTTGGAAGTAAACACATGATTCTCAGAGGCCCAGGTGAATAGGTAACACAAGTTTGTTTAGACAAAAACAAAACACCTGAACTAGGAGTCTTAATAAATTATTAGATCTTGAGGATGAGAGGCTCTTCATATTTTTAATAGGTAAATAAAACTATTTGAGACCATTAACTAAGGTTTTATTCCCCTCCCCCCCCCAAAAAACCCCTCTAAAACCTTACTTTTCTTTGGAGAGATGCAGTATAGTAAAGTGGAAAAGAATTTGTTGCATTTTGAGTTAAAGGACATCAGTTTAAATACTAATGACCTTGGGCACTTCACTTACCTGAACCTGTTTCCCCACATTTAAAATAAGGGGCGTGGACTAGATAATGCCTATATATCTGTCTACTTTAAATCTCTGATCCACTGATCCAATCTGTGAATTTAAAGAAAACATTTAATTTCCCAGGCCCTTGTTTCTTTATAAAATAAGGGAATTGTAGTAGATGATCTATAAGATGCCTTTCATCTCTAAGTAAGTGATGTTTAAGTTAGGTAGGATGTTCTGGTTACATCAGCCTTGAGACTGTTATGTATCATTTGGATATGGGGTTTTGAGGATAGTTAATAAAGGAACATGCTGGATCTATCTATTAATGGAGCAGAAACTAATACATTTTTGTCCTAGGGCAAAGCTGAATCTATGACCATTTTTTTTTTTATAGTGGAAATAGTGAAGATCCAGGTCTGAATCCCAACTCAAACCTTATTAATTATGTGACTATGGGCAAGTCACTAAACCTCTCTGAGCCTGTTTCTTTATCTGTAAAATGAGAATAATACCAGCAGCTGCCTGCTGCAAAGGATTTCTATGAGGAATGTATTTTGTAAATCTTAAGGAAAAATTATCAATGCAGTAAACTTTAAACTGAGGGACAGGAAGTTGTAGTGACTAGAAGGTTGATTTCCAGATCAGAAAATCAAGACCTGCCTCAGACATATACTAGTCACATGGCCTTGGGAAAGTCATTTCTGCCTCAGTGACCAAATCAACTTTCTAAAATCATGAGATGTAGAACAGTTAATGATCTACGTTGGTAGAACGAGTTCTCTGACCAAGAATTCTTTTTAATGATGAAATAACATAAGAAAAATCGTAAGAAAAACTTCATAAAACTACAAGTACTATAAATGTGAGGCTTCAATAATACATTTAGTAAGGATCTTTTCTGTAAGTTATTATACATATCATATTTTTTCTGGTATCCATCATAGTACTTTCTAGAGAAAAAAACACAACTACAATTGTAGTCCTCCATTGAAGTTCCCATTTAGTTAGTATCCCTATCCACTTTTTTTGACTCCAAGTATAGAAAATAGCTATTTGCTCTGTTTTCTGTATCCAGAATGGTATCCAAACTAAAAAGAAAGCCTCCTTTGATTTAAGTAGATCTATTAGATTTTCTTTGAAGCAAGGAGTTAAGCTGAGGGTGGTAATATTGAATCAATGACCTTGATACTTTAGGGTCATTAAATGAGGGAAAGAGGTGATATAATTGCACAGGAAAAACATCCTTCTTAGGCCTCTTACCACTGAGGATAACCTCTTTTAACCTGTTTTCTATTGAGCCTTTTGCTCCCTTTCTGGGACTCAGCTGCTGACTGATAATTAGACTTAATAGGAGAACAAGAGTTTCCTGAGGCAATCTAAGCAACATCCCATTTACTGGCAGCTGAGTCTCTGCTGATTGTCAGAAAGCATCCTTTTAACTCTAAATTTGCCAACTATAACAAAGGACTAAAATACATGTTTACACAATATTGATGGCATTTCATTTTATTTTGCAGGTATCTAAATTGGTTTATTAACACAACTGTAATGTAATCTTCTATTTGCAGTTGCCAACTTGTAATGAAGATAAACCATCAATCAATAAGCAAAGTTGTTTGGTGCTATTTGGGAGGAGAGGGAAACATCTCCTTTAACTGCTATTATGGACATATAAATATTGTTGTTCTATGCCTATTTTTGAGAGTTGGTCATTTCTCCCAGGATCTGAACTTCATCCTGACAATTATATTCTATTTACTCTTGCCTACTGCTACCATGTTAAGAATAGGAATGAGAGAGGAAATCCTCTGGTTTGGGGCATTACTGATAACATTCATATTTTACAAAAATTAATTTGCAAATTGGCAGGATTATCTTACCTCTCTAGCTAAAGGTTTCTTTTTTGATGTAATCAATAACTAAGATGGGTTATATGATAATTGGGAACCTGTGATTTAATTGGTATAGGGAACTTCTAGGTGAGGAAATTCTCTCTACAAATACAGGTTAGCATCTGCTTTGTAACTTAGGCTCTTAATAAGATTGTCTGAGACACTAAAAAGTAAAGCAATTTATCTAGGATCAATGACCAAAATGAAGCAGAAATTGAACCCAGGTCTTCTGGGGTTGATTCTCTATCCACTTTTATGATATCTAGTTCTATATGTTAAGAAACTATGCTTTGGATGTGAATTGATTCTTCTTCATTGTCACATATCACAACCTTTCTATTGTCAAAAAAATTTGTCTCTGAGGACTAAGTCTGGTGACAAGTCTCCTTAAATATAATTAGACTGGTCCTCATATAACAAAAAGATAATATATAATTGAACTCATATTCAAAATCTTTGAATATATAACAAAGTCTTTGAGAACCTAGGGTCACTGGAACACTACAAGTTAGCATGAGAGTAGGACTTACAGTGAAGGTATGATAGCTAATAATAAGCCAACAGGCTGATTCTCCCCAAGCAATCTATGTTGCTTTATTACTCAATAAAACATCACTATTTGACACCAGTGTCTTTGTATTCACTTTTAATCAACAGTGACTGTAAATATAACCTTTGCCACACCCAGTAAGTATAGCAAGCCAAAACCAAAGATTGAAAGTATGCTAGAGTATGCTATCATCCTGGTTTCACAAATGTACGTTGCCAGGGCCCTTAAAAAAAAACCCAACGCTTAAGAAGCCTCAGAGAGATTAAATGACTTTCTTAAGGTCACATAGGTAATACAGCCAGGATTCTCTGACATTAAGTCCCATGATCATTTATACCACTGCACATGTATTGTAAATGTACAGATATACTTAAAAATTCTATTTTATGGTGTTATATATATGTGTGTGTGTGTGTGTGTGTATACATATACACACACATATATAAATACACATGTACACACACACATATGTTCTGGTGTCATTTCACTTTTTAAAAGCTCCCAGATGACAGAGATTATCCTTCAGTTGAAACACATTTCCTATTGCATATGGAACACTAAAGGGTTTAGAAAGATTAGAAAGTTTAGATGAGTCTCAGACCCCACACTATATAAGAGGATAAGACAAAATTGCCAATACTATGATTCATAATATAAATGAATTAGAATTATAAAATAGAAATATTTTGTGGAGTCATAGGTGGAAGGTCACATTTACTACTTGACTTTATGTGATATCTAGCTTCAGCAAACATAGGGGTTGTATGTTGTGGACCCTTTATAAACTCCCATTAGTACCTAGTTTTGATGGTTGTAGAATTCCAAAAATATATCTCTTGATGATGATTAAGACTTTAAAGAGAACAGGCCTGGTTCATGAACAGCATGACTTTATAGAATATAATCTGTTAGATTAACTTTGCCATCTAGATCTGACAAAGAGATAAACCTGGCAATCCCAGATGGGACAATAAATTGAATGTGGCTGGTTTTTGTTTTTCCCTAACAAGGCAATTGATTTGGTAATACAGTATATGTATTAATAGTTTGGTAATTCATTATCTGGAATATTGAATTTAGAGAGTTCATGGGGAAGTACTAACTTAATACTACATAATAAGTATTATGATACAAGAGTCAGTTCTGTGCCCTGAACCTGCAACCAGAGTTATCTAGTATTTGGTTTGGTTTATTGTTTTTGTTTTATTAATTTTGGGATAGAAAAAGAGAAAGCAAATTGATAATTGTTCTATTAAACTTCTGTCTAATTATTGATGTAATTATACTTGGCATTGTATGTTTTTGCATTTATATCTCTCTGTTGGAAATATACATTCATGTTTCTATGTAATTATTTATGTTTATGGGTATATGAAATGAAGTTTTTTCCATACTTCATTGGAAGTGACCCTAGTATCTTGAAGGCTCTGTCAGATCACATATTCTATCAGATCTTACCAAACTGGAAAGGTTTCAAGTAAATGCTTATCAACAGACTCAAATTATGCAAAGACTAATTTAGCTAAATTGAGAGAGGCAACATAAAATGGTGAAAAATGTCCTAAGTAGCTGGGTGATGCAGAAAATGGAATATTGGAAAAAAGATCTGAATTCAAATCTTGCCTCAGGTACTTATTATCTGTGTGACTCTGGAGAAATCACTTAGCAGCTGCCTGGTTTACTTTTCTCATCTGTAAAATGGGACAATAATAGCACTACCATGTTGTGAAGATCAAACTTTGCACAACTTGAAGCAATATATAAGTAATGACCATATTATTATTATTATAGAGGGTTGTTGTTTAATCATTTCAGTTGTATTTGACTCTTCATGACCTCATTTGGGTGTTTTTTGACAAAGATGCTGGAATGGTTTTCCTTTTCCTTCTCCAGTTCATTTTTCAGATGTCAAAACTGAGGTAAATAGAGTTAAGTGACTTGCCTAGGGTCACACACAGTTAATATGTGTTTAGACCAGATTTGAACTCAGGAAGATGAGTCTTCCTAACTTTAGGCCCTGCACTCTATCTACTTTATCACCTACCTTGCCCAAAGTAGGTGCTTAAAGAATGTTTATTGATTGATCATCAAGCCTTGAATTAAGTATCTAAATATATTGTATTTAAGATGAATATTGGATACTTTATCCACTGCATCATCTGGGTGTCTCCAATATGGAGAGACTTGAAATCAATTTATATTTCTAACATTTACTAATTTATTAATTTAACAAACTATTTTTACAACTATTACTTAAAAATGTTTAATATAGAATGTCTTCCTTTTTAAATCACTTTTTCTAAATGATTTGACATTATAGTCACAAGAGTTTATTATGTTCACAAGACAATATCTTTAATTTTTCATCATGAAGTCATATTTCTAACATATTGGATAACAAATTGGATTTCATAAACTTTTTTCCAAGTCTAGCTTTAATTTTGATCCACCTGTTTTAGTAGAATTTAAGTCAGGTGAATTCTAAGCCATTGAAGCAAATTTATCTTCATCTCTTGGACAACTTTTATAACCTTTTGAATATCAGGCATGATGAAAGATTATATAGCATTATTTTCTCTCCAATTTCGGAATTTCTTTAATTCCAGAATAATTCTGTTTTCCAGTATATTGATATATTTATCAGAGTTCATCATTCCTTCAGTGGAAATTAGACTTCTAGGTCAACTCAAAGTAAAAAATCCCAAATATTTTGGGATGGAAGTTCTATAGTATAATAAAAGTGATAAAATCTTACAAGCTCACCTAGACTTCTGGCAATAGTCTTGTATAGCCTTGAATGAAAAAGTAAGTTTCTAAGAAAAAAATGGTATTTCCCAAATCTTCAGTAATAAATAATAACTGATACATATTGAGAACTTTAAGATTTGCTTATTACTTTACATCTTTTGTCTCCTTTGGTCCTTACAACAACTCTGGGGGGTACTATTATTACCCATTATTATCCATATTTTACAGATGAGGAAATTTTGGATGAGAGAGTTCAAGTGACTTTCCCAGAGTTACATAGTTGGTAAATATCCGAATCAGGATTCAAACTCGGGTATTTCTGATTGAAAGTACAACACATTACCTACTGCCATATCTAGATTCCTATCCAGTCTTTGTATTGTCTTGTCCATAACAAACTTTTTCTATAATAATTTTTTTAATGAGTTTCTATTGTTCTTTCAACTTCTCATAGTAAAGGAATTAACAATTGCATCTCCAGCTGCCAGGTCTATCCAAAAATCTTTATTTTCTAAGGATTAATTACGATATTTTACATCAGTAATTTTTCAGTTCTTTGCATATATTTCTTTCTTTTTTGTTTTTTTTTTTGTTTATGATTGTACTTTCCTTTGTGCTTCAGTATGACTGAATTTGTCTTTTGTGAGCTTGAATAATTTTTTAAATTCTTGACTTCCTTATTCCAACAGTTGTTTCACTATCTCTAACAGTTACTAAAAATGCTCTTGGAGAGCAGAACCAAGATGACAGTGTGAAGGCAGGAATTCCTGGAAACTTGTTTCCCCCCCCAAAACTCCAAAAGCCATCAAATTATGACTAGCCAAAATTTAGGGGGGCAGAACCCACAGAAAGACTGAATGATACAATTTTCCAGTCCAAGACAACTTAGAAGTTCCATGGGAAAGGTTTGTTTCACCAGGACCAGGGATGGAAAAAGCTGCTACACAGCGGCAGCTGCAGTGCAGTCAGGCCAGGTACCTAGATCCCTGGGGGCACCTGGGTCCATGAAGAGGATGTGGTTTCCAGACCTCCTGGCCCAAGGATCCCTGGAACTGCTTGAAGGTGTGGTGAGAGAACTTTGCCACACTAGAGTGAGTGTGAAGGGAGAGCCAGCCTCAGTGCAGCCCTGCAATGAGAACCTGCAGCAAGAACTGGGGAAGCCAGTCTACACCTCCAGAGTGCAATCCACAGAGGGTAAGGGGGTCAACTGGGAGGAGAAATGAGAGCAATGCAGATAAATCATGAAAAACCAAATCGGCAACTTGGTGAAAGAAAAACCAAAAAATACTGGAGAAAATAATATGTTAAAAACTAGTTTAGAGAGGCAGCTAGGTGGTGTAGTGGACAGAGCATCAGTTCACAAGTCAGAGGACCTGAGTTCAAAACCAACCTCAGACACTTAATAATTGCCTTGTTGTGTGACCTTGGACAAGTCACTTAACCCTATTCCTTTGAATAAATAAAATAAAAAAACACAGTTTAGGCCAAATGGAAAAAGCAACACAAAAGACAAATGAGGAGAATGCCTTAAAAAAGCAGAATTGGTCAGCTGGAAAAGGAGATAAAAAAGCTCTCTGAAAAACTGCAAATGCAGAATGTAACTAAAGAAAGCTGATGAGTTGTGAGAAATCAGGAAGAAATAAAACTCTTCCAAAAAAAGCAAAATTAGAAGAAAATGTGAAATATCTCATTGGAAAAAACAACTGACCTTGAAAACAGATCCAGAAGAGATAACTTAAAAATTATTGGGCCACCTGAAAGTCACGACCAGGAAAAAAGTCTACACTTCATTTTTCAAGAAATAATACAGAAAAATTTCCCTGAGATTCTAGAAGCATGAAATTGAGGGTATTCACCAATTCCCTCCTGAAAGAGATCCCAAAAGAAAAACTTCCAGGAATATTATAGCCAAATTCCCAAACTCCCAAGTCAAAGAGAAAATACTAAAAGCTGCCAGAAACAAACAATTCAACTACTGTGGCTCTATAGTCAGGATTAAACAGGACCTGTAGCATCTACATTAAGGACTTGTAGGACTTGGATATGATATTCCAAAAGGCAAAAGATCTTGGTTTACAACCAAGAATCAACTACCCAGCAAAACTGAACATCTTTTTTCAGAGGAAAAGATGGACTTTCAATAAAACAGGGGACTTTCAAACTTTCCTATTGAAACAACCAGAGCTGAACAGAAAGTTTGATCTCCAAGTACAGGACTCAGATGAACCATAGAGAGGGTGGATGGGAAGGATTAATTATGAGGAGCTTAATTGATGTTGAACTGTTTGTATTCCTTCATGGGAAGAAGAAACTGATAACTCATATGAACTTTCTCATTTATAAGAGCAGTTAGAAGGAGCATATATAGACAAGGCACAGGAAGGAGCTGAATATAATAGTACAATATAATTAAAAGATGAGTCAATGGGTGATAAAGGAAAGTACTGGGAGAAAGAGAAAGGAGAGGAAGATATTTTACATAAGAGTCAAGAAAAACGTTTTCAATGGAGTGGAACCAGGGAAGGTAAGGGGGAAGTGTGAACCTTCATTCTCATCAGAAATTCCTCAGAGAGGAAACAGCATACACACTTAATAAGGTATAGAAATCTATCTTATCCAAGAGAAAAATGAGAGGAAAGGAATGGGATAAGGGGGAATAGGGGGAGGGAAGGGGGGGTAGTAGGTGATAGAAGAAAGGGAAGATTGTGGGAGAGGGTACTCAGATACAATGCACTTTTGAACAGGGACAGTGAAAGGAGAGAGAACATAGAATAAATGAGAGTGGGAAGGAATAGAGTGGAGGGAAATACAGCTAGTAATAGCAATGTAGGAAAAATATTGAACCAACTTCTTTGGTGGACTTAGGTTAAAGAAGGCAACTCATCCCAGTGACAGAGACATAGGAATTGGAACAGAGACTGAAGTACATTTTTTTTCTCTCTCACTATTCTCGAGGTTTCTCATCTTTTTTTGGTGGGGAGGGTGATTTATGTTTACTCTCACAACAAGATTATTGTAATAATATAAAATAAATAACCCCCCCCAAAAGAAAGACATGCTGAAATAAAATAAATCTACATTCCTGATTTTTAAAAAATGCTCATTTAGAATAACATCTGTTTTCTTGGAGTAACATCCATTATATCTTTGAGAACACAACCACAGGAGCAATGAAACACATGAATATGGCACTAAACTCAGCATTTAAATAAAATTAACCATCTCCATCCTATTTTACCTCATCAAGGTCAAATAGACTTTCAGCCTAATGACACTAGAAGTACACACATTTCTTACCAATGCTGTCACAAAATGAAAACATATCAAAAGAATTTTGTCCCCCACCACAAATTCACAGGTCTCTGTACTAATTTTATAACTATGGTCAGGATACTTAGAATCATAGATTTGGAGCTTAAAGGGATCCTAGATCATCTAGCATAAGCCTTGCATCTCAGAGGTAAGAAAATAGAGGCACAACAAAGCTGTATCTACCTCTCTGTGTCTCAATTTGTTCATCTACAAAACAGGGATAACAATTCTGTAGTATGTATCTCATAAGAATTTTGTCAGGATAAGATGAGATAATTTTGTGGAGTACTATAAACATCACTAGCTGTTATTATTCATATCAACAGATTGATCACAGGAAAATAAATTTAGCAGCCATGGCAACTCTCAAGGACTCTCAAGGAACATCTATTAGGGTGTAGAAGGGTTATGATCTGAACTCATTATTAACACTGATGGAATAATAGAGCCTGAAAGTATTAAAATGTATATAAATAGTTTTAGTCAATTAAAATAGTGATGTAAAAATTGTTGTGGTTCAACATATACTCCAGCAAAGATCTCAAAAGGGTACCAGATCAAATAACCAGAATGAGAAATCCAAAGGAAATATTAGTAAGCTCCTTCTCGTTTGCTACCTTAGGACTATAAAAGACACCCAGAAGTCTGTTAGCACAGAAAAAAATCAGCTCAAGCACAGGCAAACAAACCAGAAGCCTGCCATCACTTGGACCAGACTTGAACGAAATCTGAACCCTGAGTCATTATTCCTAATGGGTTTAAAGTCTTTAGGACTCAAATGGAAAAATGACAATGGGGTTAGAAAAACCAAAGCACACTGACCTTAGAAACACTAGAAGCCCCTGAGGATTATACTATCATGAACTTGGATAATCCATAAAGACCAGAAGACATCTAGTTCTCTAAAGCATCTAGTGCTCAAAGACTAGGCACTTGGGAGGTATAAATCAGCAAAGGGACTCAAGAAACTACAAATCAACTTCAAAATGAACCTGACCACTCAATCCAAAAAAATACAGGAAGGGGTGGAACCTGGCTGTGGAACAAAGTATCAGATCAAATGTGGCCACAAATATGAACAAACAGAAGATATTAAACACTGTGAAGAAATATTTTGAGTCAAGAGATTCCTAAGAGGTAAAACCAAAGAAAAATAGTAACTATAACAACCACAAGCAGAACCTCAGAGGGGAAAAAATAGCTTGATTAAAAAGACTGTAAGTGAACCTGGAAGAAATTAAGCAATATAAAAAAAGATACTTTATAAATAAATCAAAGTCTTAGTTCGGGAGGAGGAAAAAATGGAAAGGGAATGAAGAGCTTAAAGAAGATGACAAAAACTTTATACAAGAATCAGATTTCCTGAAAATTAGAATGAATTAAACAGAAGTCAATGAGAATGAGAATAAAAAAGTTAGAATGAAATAAAAAAATTAAAATAAAAAAGAAAATGAAAAGTGTTTCCAATCAAAATAACAAATCAAGAAGAAATCATTTAAAACTTATCTTATTCCTTCATAACTCAAACAAAAAATGGATTCCATACTTCAAATGTCATAAAAGAAAATTGCTCACATCTAGTAGGATCATAATGCAAAGTGAAAATAGAAAGAATCCATCAGTCACATCCAGAAAAAAATGTTTTAAGTTTTCAACCCAAAGTTGAAGACATCCAGAAAAGTCTAACTGAAAACCCAGAGCCCATAGGTAAAGAAAATATTGCAAGTAGTCAAAGATAAAGAGTTCAATTGTTAAGGAACCATCATTAGAATCACATAAGACTGTGCTGCAACTACTAAAAGAGATAGCAAATCATGGAATATAACATTTTAAAAAGATAAAATAAAAAGGCTTTTAAAAGAATAACTTATGATGAAAATTTGTGTACCATCTTCTAGGGTAAAATTGAACTTCAGATACAATAAAATAGTTAACTATTTTTATATATTTTCTTTTAGATTTAATTTAAATTAAAAAAAATTTTTCTCTCCCTTCCCTTGGAAAAAACAAAAACAAAAACAAAACTCTTGTAACGAATAGGAATAGTCAAGCAAAATTAATTTCCATATTGTGTATGTCATACACACATACACAGACATATACACATATGTGTCATTCAGCACTCACTCACACACACACACACACGTGTGAGTATGTCATTCAGCACTCTGAGTCTATCATCTTTTTTTTTTAACAGGGAATGTCAGGCTTTATTAACTGTCCTCTGAAGTCATAGTTAGCCATTGCATTGTTCAGGGTTCTTAATTTTTTTCAAAATTGTTGAATTGTGGGGCGGCTAGGTGGCGTAGTAGATAAAGCACCGGCCTTGGAGTCAGGAGTGCCTGGGTTCAAATCCGGTCTCAGATACTTAATAATTACCTGGCTGTGTGGCCTTGGGCAAGCCACTTAACCCCATTTGCCTTGCAAAAAAAAAGACCTAAAAAAAAAATGTTGAATTGAAGCAATTAAAATGAGTTGCCAGAACAGAACTTATTATATTTTAGACAAATATAAAAAAGTAAGGTTAACAACTGGGACCTCAGATAAGCCAACAGCATGAAAAAACATGATTTAAAAAAAGATAAACGATAAGCAAGGGAAAATATCAGTACTTAATACATATGCACTAAATGTCCTATAAGTAGTTATAGGAAAAGTTTCTCAAATTATAGGAAAGAATAGGGATTAGTCCACTAAATGTACCCTTTTCACATCTAGTCGAATCTAACAGAGAAAAACAAGAAAGAAGTCATACATTTTAAGGGAATTATAAAAAATTAGATATGATAGATCTATGGCAAATATCAAAATGGAATAGAAATACACATCCATATTTCACAACTGTGAATGACTCTTTGACAAATATTGATCATGTGCTAGGGCATAAAAACCTCAAAAAAGAAATTCAGAAAAGAGAAAAAAATTAGACTCATTCCTTTTAGAACTCAATGCAATAGGCATATTTAATAGAGGTCCTTTGAAGAAAATATTTAAAGTAAAATTGAAACTAAATAATTTAAACCTAAAGAACTGGTGAGTCCCTCTCAGATTGGCCAATATGACCAGGAAGGATAATGATCATTGCTGGAAGGGTTGTGGGAAATCTGGGACACTATTATACTGTTGGTGGAGCTGTGAACTCATCCAACCTTTCTGGAGAACTATTTGGAACTCCACCCAAAGGGCAACAAAAATGTGCATACCCTTTGACCCAGCAATACCACTACTGGGTCTATACCCTGAAGAGATGATGAAAAAGGGTAAAAACATTACTTGTGCAAAAATATTTATAGCAGCCTTGTTTGTGGTTGCAAAGAATTGGAAATCAAGTAAATGTCCTTCAATTGGAGAATGGCTTAGCAAACTGTGGTATGTGTATGTCATGGAACACTATTATTCTATTAGAAACCAGGAAGGATGGGATTTCATGGAAGCCTGGAGGGATTTGCATGAACTGATGCTGAGTGAGATGAGCAGAACCAGAAAAACACTGTACACCCTAACAGCAACATGGGAGTGATGTTCAACCTTGAAGGACTCACTCATTCCATCAGTGCAACAATCGGGAACAATTTTGGGCTGTCTGCAAAGGAGAGTGCCATCTGTATCCAGATAAGGAGCTGTGGAGTTTGAACAAAGTTTAAGGACTATTCCCTTTAATTTAGAAAAAAAACAGATATCTTATTGTCTGATCTTGTTACCTCTTAGACTTCTTGTCTCTTCTTTAAGGATATGATTTCTCTCTCATCACACCCAATTTGGATCAAGGTACAACATGGAAACAAAGTAAAGACTGACAGATTGCTTTCCGTGGGGGGGGGTGGGGGGAGGGAAGTAAGATGGGGGGGAATTGTAAAACTCAAAGAATATCTTTAATAAAAATAAATTAAAAAAAGAACTGGTGAGTCAAAGAATAAATCATAGATATAATTTTCCCTAAAATTAATACTAATAAAAACAAGTCTAAACTTTACAGTTAAAATATTAAGGGAAAATTTATATCTCTAAAGTAGGGGATCTTAACCTGTAGTCCATGAACTTTAAAAATATTTTGGTAACTATTTCAATATAATTGCATTCCTTTATCATTCCATATATTTTATTTTATGTATTTTAAAATCTTATTGAGAAGTATTTCAGAGGCTTCACTAGACTATAAAAAGGGGGCCACAATATAGGTATGTGATGAAACACCATTGTTCTATTAGTAACCACAAGGGATGGGAATTCAGGGAATACTGGAAGGATTTGCATGAACTGATGTCAAGTGAGATGAGCAGAACCACCTTAATAGCAACATGGGATGATGATCAACCTTAATGGACTAGCTCATTCCATCAGTGCAACAATCAGGCACAACTTTGGGATATCAGTGATGGAGTGATCTGTATCCACAGAAAGAATTGTAGAGTTACCTTTAATTAAAAAAAAACACACACAACTGTTTTCTTATTATGTAATTTTGCTATCTCTTATACTTTATTTTTTTTCTAAAGGATATGATTTCTCTCTCATCACATTCAACTTAGATCAATGTATCCCATGGAAACAATGTAAAGACTAACAGACTGACTTCTGGGGGGGGGGGGAGGAAGAGGAGCAAGATTAGGGGGAAAATTGTAAAATTCAAATTAAATAAATAAAATTTAAAAATAAATTTTTAAAAAAGTGGACCACAAAGACTTTTAGAATCCCTGTTCTAAATATTTTCATCAACAAAAGAAAGAATAGATTGATGAATTAGGCATGACATTTATAAATTAGAGAGGCTGGGAAGGGGAAACCCCAGCGAAAAACAAAAATATAATTTCTGAAAATCAATGAAGATAATAATGAAATTGACAGCAAAAAATGACTTGATAAATAAAATTGGAAGCTGTTTTAAATAAATATATTAACATAGCAAACTTATTAGATAACCTGTTTTAAAAAGAGAAATAAAAATGAGGTTGTCAATATTTTTATTGTCATTTATTTTATTTTTTCAATTACATGCAAAGATAGCTTTCAATATTTTGTAAGCTTTTGAGTTTTGCATTTTCCCTTCCCTCCCCCATGGCAATGAGGGATCTGATACATTGTACAATCATATTTAACATAAATTAGTCATGTTGTGAAAAAAGAATCAGAATTTTTAAAAAACCTATGAGAAAAAGAAAAAACATACAACAAGTTTTAAAAAGTGAAAATAATATACTTTCGTCTGCATTCAGATTCTCTGAATATGGATGGCATTTTCCATCACAAGTCTTTTAGAATTGTCCTTGGTCACTGAACTGCTGAGAGGAGCTTAGTTCATCAAAGTTGATCATCACACAATGTTGCTGTTAATGTGTACATTGTTCTCTTGATTCTGCTCATGAATAAAAGATAATTTGAAACAAATGAATAGGAAATAAAGAAAATTACTTTAAAACATTTTGCTTAATTATCAACAAAACTTATAATTTTAATGGAATCAGTGGATAGATTTGAAAAATTGAAATATAATTTAAGAAACAGAGAAATTAAACAGAATAAGAAATGAGAAATTAAAAACCTAACATCAGAAATAGAAACTGGACAAAATATCAATGAACTCTCAAAGAAAAAAAAAACTCAACTTAGGACCATATAGATTTTTAAGTGAATTCTACCCAACATTCAAGGAAAAATTAATTTCAATATTGTACAAAGTTACAAAAATAGGAAAAGAAAGGACCATATAATTTTCTTCTGAAATCCTGAGAATCATTGGTTTTTGCTCTCAAATGCTATACCACATGGCCATAGTCAGTTTGAAACTATTCCTTCCTGCTCTGCAAAATGTTTTTTTCTCGGGTCAGTGGATAGAGCACTGGCCTTGAATTCAGGAGGACCTGAATTCAAATCCAACATCAGATACTTAAAAAAAGTTACCTAGTTGTGTGACCGTGGGCAAGTCATTGAACCCCACTGCCTTGCAAACTTCCCCCCCCCCAAATGCTCTTCTTTCACTCTTTCAGGTGACATAGTGGATAGAATGCTGTACTTGAAATGTGTGGGTTTAAATTCTGCCTAAAACTAACTAGCTATGTAGCCTGGGACAAGTCACTTAACCTCTCCCAGACTTCTCAGACTTAGTTTATTCATGTGTAAAATGGGGCTAATAAGAGTCCCTACCTGACAAGGTTATTAAGAAAATTACATATGATAACTTCTATAAAGTTCTTAATAAATCTTGTAGGACTATATAGGTATTAGATTTTATTACATGCTCCTTCTAGAATTTGAATTATCTAGCTTCATTTCACCAAAGAAATTAAGTTGTAGTTCCTTATGTGGACATGTATATTTGAGATATATGATTGATTTTGGAAAACAAAGATTGTATGTTCAGTGCGGATGATATTTAGGAGACACATTTAGGAGAATTTAGGAGTCATAGAGTACATCAATCATTACAGGGAACACAAGATGAACTTTGTATTTAATCTTAGAGTTTAAGAACCCTTCTTCTCTCCTTTCCTCCCATCTATCTATTAATATGTGACTCAGAAAACTAAATTTATTCATAATTTTCATAAATTTCATAATACTAACAGGATGGCTCAGTCTAAAAATATCTACCACAATTTTTATGATTCTTTCCTTTTATTTGTCTGAACCTTGGTTAGAATTATTGATTCAATTTAAAAATTGGATTTTTTGAAAGAATGATTTTCTGTAGATTGTGGGTCTTTTAAAAATGTTTAACCAAAATTTATTGGAACTTTTAAAACATTTTTGATGTTTTTTAAAGAGATATTTCTACTTTGATTTCATGGTACAAAAATCACAAATTTACTTACATGCGTTTATTGTCAAGAGAAAAACATTCTGTGATTTCATCAGCTTTGGGAGCTCTTTGGGCTAATACAGATCTCAACTATAGGACTTGGCTTCTGAGGCATAAAGACATAATAGTTATTTGACCATATCTTTAGAAATTGAATGGACCACAGAGGCAATCCGGTTGACTTTCCATAATTTACAGATGAGGAAACTGGGACCTTAGGAGGTTTGGTGATGTCCTGAAGGGCAGGATCTGAATCTAGGGTTTTCTAACTCCAAGCTCAGTTCTCTATGTACTATTAATTACTACTACTACTACTACTACTACTACTACTACTACTACTACTACTACTACTACTACTACTACTACTACTGCTACTACTACTACTGCTACTACTACTACTACTGGATATCCAGATGACAAATGTGTTGCAGAATTAAATAACTCAATCATACTGATACTTGGCTAACTAAACTATTTTCCTCCCAACTACTTTTTTAGGGTACTTTTTTTTTCCCTGTGGGATATAGGAAAACTGGTACTCCAATGCACTATTGGTGGAGTTGAGATCTGATTCAATCATTTTCAGGAGTAATTTGAAGCTATAAAGGGCTACAAAACTGTGTGTACCCTTTAATCCCATTACTAGGAATGTATTCCAAAGAGATCCTGGAAAAGGGAAAAATAACCACATGTGCAAAAATACTTATTGCAGCTCTTTTTATAGTGGCAAAGAATTGGAAATTGAGGGAATGCCCATCAATGGAGGAATGACTGAACAAATTGTGGTTTATGAATGTGATGGAATACAGTTATACTATGAGAAATCATGAGGAGATAGACCAGAAAAATCTGTAAAGATTTGCATGAACTGATGTTAAGTGAGTAGAACCAGGAGAACATTGTCACATTAATAGCAACCTTACATGATAATCACTATGATAGGCTTGGTTCTTCTCAGTTGTACAATGATTACAGTCAGTTCTAGAAGACTTATGATAGAAAAATGCCATCCACATTCAGAGAAAAAACTATGGAGTCTGAATACAGAAAACCAAAGCATCCTAATTTCATTTTTTAAAATTTGTTTTATGTTTTTCTTCTTTCTCTTGTTTTTTCCTTTTTGTTCTGATTCTTCTTTCATAGCATGACTAATATCTAAATATGTTTAACATGATTGTACATGTATAATCTATATCAGAATACTTGCTGTCAATGGGAAGGGGAGGGAAGGGATGGTGGTGGAATACTGTGGAACTCAAAATCTAACAAAAAATTTTTTTCTAGTAAATCGATTTTATTTTATTTTTTCCATTGCATGTTATAAAGGTTTTTCAACATTCAACCTCTTGCACAATTACGTTGCACATTTTTCTCCCACCCTTCTTTCCCACCACCCCTCCCCTGAGCAGTGACTTATAAAAAAATTGAATATTGAAATGCAATAAGAAAAAATAAAAGAAAAAAGAAATAATTAAACCTCAAATCATTCAGAAAAAATACCCTTGTTCTTCTTTGATCCAGTAATGTCAATGCTAGATCTATATCTTAAAGAGATTTTTTTTATAAAAGAAGGTGATGGGGAACTTATTTGTTCAAAAATATCCAAAGCAGCTCTTTTTTGGTGTGGCTAATGGCTGAAAATTGAGGGGATGTTCATCAATTGAGGATTGACTGAACACATTGTGATATAAGATTGTGATGAAATATTATTGTGCTGTAAGAAATGAAAAACACGAAGATTTTAGAAAAACCTGGAAAGACTTAATGAACTGATACAAAGTGAAATAAGCAGAATCAGGTGATCATTGTATATAGTAACAGCAATATTATATAAGAACTATGACTGACTTGACGTCACATCAGTGATGCAAGAAAATCCCAAAGGAATCATAAAGAAAAGTGCTATCCATCTCCAGAGAAAGAACTGGTATTGTCTGAATACAGTTTGAACCACACTATTTTTCTCTTTTTTTTGTTTCTTTTTATCCTTCCTTTTTTTTCTTCCTTTCTTTTTTGTTTGTCTTCTTGCATAAAATGACCTCTATGGAAACATTTTACATGATTCACACCTATTACCCATATTAGATTGCTTACAATCTGAGGGAGGGAGGAGGGAAGAGGGAAGGGAAGAAAGAATAGAATTTGGAACCTCAAAACCTTAAAAAAAAAAGAGGTGGCTAAGTGGAACAGTGGATAGAGCACTGGCTCTGGAGTTAGGAGTACCTGAGTTCAAATACTGCCTCAGACAACTAATAATTACCTAGCTGTGTGTGGCCTTGGGCAAGCCACTTAACCCCATTGCCTTGCAAAAACCTAAAAAAAAAAAACCTTAAAAAACCCAAATGCTAAACATTTTTTTATATAATTGAATGGAAAAAATATTATGTGAAAATATTTTTTTGTTCTTAGCAAATAGCATTGGAAGGACAATACAAAGGAATTTTCTTTACAATTTTTGTATTGGATATAGGACTAAAGGAAACCATACATTCTATAAGGTCTTATTAGATATTTAAGATAGAGATAGGGATTGTGTATATAATTTCACTGGAATAGAGAATCCCCAGGTGGGGAAACTCCTATCAATGTAGACCCATATGTTCTCTACAATTTATGTTATCTTAGACCATAGCACAATTAAGAGATTAAATGTCTTGTCCAGGCTTACAAAGCCATGAAGTTTCTGAGGCTACACTTGACCTCAGGGTTTCTTGACTTCAAGGTCAGCTTTCTTCTACACTATATCATTTTTCATCTCATCAGATTTTTATTGTGGATAATTGTTATAATTAGAGAAAGAAAATTTGTCCAATCAATAATTGGATTTTTAAAAAATGGATTTTTATAATTAAATAAGTTATAATAGGGTTTTGTGTGGATTAAGGTGGAGACTATCCCATTCTCTTTTTTAATAGCCTCTCACGTAATCATCTCAAACCAATCTGGGCTGTCTTTATTACCTCTCCTTGCTATTAAATATTGATATAATAAATTTCTAAGATCTTATAACTGAACTTGCCAAATAAACATTCTTGGATCACTTCTCAATAATTGTCCCTAATTTTTCCATCTCCCAGATGCCCTGATCTAAGGTGCCTCAAAATGGACAAATACTCTCCTGTACAAGGAAGCAAGCAAACTAGTTCCCTTGATGCCAAATTTGCCCGTGATTTCTTAAGCCAATCCACTTGAAGGGAAAAGAATGAATATACCCACGATATCTCAAGGCTAAAGTTGCTGAAACCATGAGGAAAAGTTTATATTGCCAAGGAATTCAACTAAGGTATGGCTGTAGCAAAGCAGTCAATTTAATAGCTTCCTGTTTAATCTTATCAGTCTCACTAAAAAATATGCTAATAACTAAAAATATGCTAAATATGCTAAAAGTGCAAGTGATGTCAGCAATCATCTAAATTTCAGTCTTCTGGGACAAATTTCCTATTGCCCCATTCTACGTGGTTATAGTTTTGTCTCCTCTGCCCTACCAATCCCACAAAGCTGTCAAAGTACCCTGCTGGCACTTGAGAAGAATTAGGACTTTTAAAAATGAAGCTTTAAAACTCTTCACTATACCTTCATTGTATTTTTTCTATTACCAGGAGAACCCTGAAAAAGCAGATGCTCATCTAACGAGCCAGGATTTCTCCCTTCTGATTGTCATATTGTATTATCTCCATTGCAGGACAGTTAGCAGAAACATTGCATTTTACCCAGCTAGCCTCAGTGAAAACTGCTGCCATCATGCTATTAAACAAAAAGAGCAGTTTGCTAGGAAACTTCTAGTGCCGGTTCAGTTGACTCAGGGTTATATTATTCTCCAACCATTTTAGAAGTATATACAGTTCAGTCAAACAACTTGAATTGTAGTGACAAATTTTGCAACACCCTTATGATGCAACTGAGTTAAGATGCAAGTTAAGATGGAAAACCAGAGGAAATAACTCATAGAATAAAAAACCCAAAATTTCCCCCTACCTTATACTGACATGGGGCAAAGTCAAGCCAGTGTTCTCTACAAATGTCTCATGAACACAAAAGAAAGCACCCTCAAAAACTGTGATGTGTTAACTGCCAATACCACCCAAGATAATTCAGCCTACTTGTATCAAAATCTAAGAATAAAAGGGGTGGGGAAGATTGTTGGAAATTTCATTTTATCATCCTTCAACAGATTCTTCATTTGGTGATATCAGGAAATGTCAGGTCACCAAGAAAGGAAAGTGATCATCTCAAAGATCGAAATCCTAATCACAAGGACAATTTGACAAATCTAGTCCAATGCCTTTACAGTAAAGCAGCACCATGGATTTCAAATAGAGGATTCTCATCACGACTCTTATTGGTGACTCATATTTTCCTGATTATTCTACAACAGAGGAGACATCTAAGATCATTCATGCACAGAAAATTATTCTCAATTAAAGAATGATGATAGCACAGTCCTGCATAAGGCATTAAAATTCTATTTCTTGAACCAGGTCACTGTGATTCAGTCATTTGGTTACATACTTTTAGCAACCTAATTTTATGCTTTCATTTTGCTTATCTCAACTTTCTCCCACTCCTTCTACCTTAAGTCGTTTTCTTCATTTGAAAAATAAAAACAAAAGCAACCATCCCCTCCTTTCTACCCACATGAATTACCCTGGCTTCTTCAAGTAAGGTTTTATATTAACTAAGTGCTCCCATGGAATAATAGAAGCTGGGGCAGCTAGGTGGCACAGAGGATAGAGCACCAGCCCTGGAGCCAGGAGGACCTGAATTCAAATCCAGCCTCAGATGCTTAATATTTACCTAGCTGTGTGACCTTGGGCAAGTCACTTAACCCCATTGTCTTAAATTTTAAAAAAATTAAAAAAAAGAATAATAGAAACTGAAAATTAAGTAAGACCTCAAAAGTTATTGAGTCTAATACTTCTCCAAATCATGAATCCTATCTATAAGATCCTTAATAAAGGATTACCTGACTTCTATTTAAAGACCTCTAATGGGGGCAGCTAGGTGGTACAGTAGATAGAGCACTGGCCCTGGAGTCAGGAGTACCTGAGTTCAAATCTGACCTCAGACACTTAATAATTACCTAGCTGTGTGACCTTGGGCAAGTCACTTAACCCCATTGCCTTGTAAAAAACCCCAGTAAATTTGTACCTTTTGCTCCACTAATATCTGTGATTGAAACTCACTGTCTCACAAAGTCCTCTAATGATGTGGTAGCCTCTCTTCTTTAAAAGAGACCCAATTTTTAATAGTTTTCAGTTTATACATATGCTTATGTTAACTCATTTTCCATTCAAGCAGGGTGTTTTTCCTGTCTATGGTGAAAGATGTGACTTTTGATTGGTGGAGAAAATGCTGTGTATGATGATGTGTGTTTAAGGAACTTGCTAAGTTGGTTCCAGAGATTTCTTTGGATATTCATGTAGACAAATGACCCTTTAAAGAAGCAGTATAGAAATAGAGACAGATACTGGAATGGCATATATGCATGGGAAACTGGCCCCCTCCATGTTCATGGTTTTACCTGAAATTCTAAAGACATTTAAAAATGGACCCCCTCTGGGTGAGATTGTTTTCTCTCTCTCAATCTAAGCTGAGGCTTTAACTATCTCCCAGAAAAAGAATTAATTTATGTTTGTGTTTTCTTTGATAAATTATAATCTATGTGATTTCTATTTCTGATTATTGTTTACTTGGATAAATGGTATCTTATGGCTTTCAGTTAATGTTCTCCTTAAAAATGATCAGAAAAGTGACTTTTCTTCTGAATTTTTCATTCTTTAGACTATTAATATTTGATAAGGGCAATAATTCTAGCATAATATCCCTTTCTGAAAGGCTAGAGAAAAGAACACCTAGTGTCACAGTTTGCTCCTAGGACCTGTCCTCTCCTCCCACCTCAAGCTAACATGCTGGCAATATAGGTGTTACCTTTGGCTCCCCTCTTTGCAGAGGCACTTCATACTTTAGACAGCTTATGTGGGGCTAAGCATTATACATTACTCCCTACTTTTTTGGTACTGGAGGAGAATGCATGTGTTCCTTACATAGTCCAGTGCTTCCATTTGATATAATAGTACTATGCATCAGAAGAAGCTGCAGATCACCATGCTTCCTGATGTAAATGTAAAGTTGAAAACTTGAGAGCATTATTACACATGGTACTACACAGTGCCATGCCTATAATTAATATTAGCCTCACACTCATTACATGTATCCTAAAGCACTTAGAACACTGCTGTTACATAATAATCCCCTAATAGTCCTCTTTATTTTTTTAGTCTTCCATAACCTGACCCCTTCCTATCTTTCCAGTCATTTTACATTTTAATTCCTTCACTTAGTCTCCCTCCTTCCCTCCCTCCCTCCCTCCCCCTTCTCTCCCTCCCTCCCTCTTCCTTCTCTCCCTTCCTTCCTCCTTTCCTCCTTCCCTTCCTCCCTTCCTTCTTTCCTCCCTTCATTCCTCCCCCTTCTCCCTCCTTCCCTCTCTCCCTCCTTCCCTCTCTTCCTGTCATTCTGTCTTCTTTCTTCTCTTCCTTTGTCCACATAGGGAATCATACCTTTACCTGGAGTACTCTGCCCAAATGAATATAAATTTTGATTGCTGAATCAAAATCTTAGAGTTTAAGGTTAGATTTATTTTCTATGGACCATGCCTTAAACCCAAATCACTCAGGCCTCTTTGGACAACAGTGGGTCCCAATCCAAGCCTCAGTTGGTCATTGTTTGGATTCTGATGGCTCAGAGTGAATGCAATAGTAATCATTTCTATTTTGGCCAGAAAACCTTGAGTGTCTTCCCCTCCCATATTGATTTTATTCTATTTTTTAACTAGTTGAAAGAGGTCATTCTTTGTCTTATTTCTTATCTAGCTTTAATCACTGAATGGGTGTTCCCTCAGACAGATTAGATCCCGGAATTGATTGGGCCATCTCAAGTCTGGATCTTTTTTTTTTTTTTTTTGCCTCTGGACTCAGATGACCCCAGGGAATAAAGCCTGAATGGTAATTTTGCACAGCCTTCCTTCACTTAAATCTAATTCCCTAGCAAGTCTTGACATCTCCTTCCTGATGCCCTTCTTCCTCTTTGTTCCTTTTGACATTCCATCTCCTGCTTCCAAGCATTTTTACTTGTCTCCCATGCCTGGAATGCTCTCCCTCCATATCTCCACTTCCTGCCTTTCTGGCTTCCTTCAAATCTCAGCCACAGTCCCTCTTGTATATATCTTGTTTTTTACAAAGTTATTTACATGTTGTCTACTACATTATTAGAGTCCTTCAGAGCAAGGGTTGTCTTTTATCTTTCTTTGTATCCCTGGTACTTAGCCTTGAAAAATTGCTTTGAAAAAATCTAAAAAAAAAAAAATGTTAAGTGGCTTGCCCAAGGCCACACGGCTAGGTAATTATTAAGTGTCTGAGGTCACATTTGAACCCAGGTACTCCTGACTCCAAGGCTGGTGCTCTATCCACTGCGCCACCTAGCTGCCCCCTATAGTAGTTTTTCAACATTCATCCATTTGCAAATTTATGTTACACATTTTTCTACCATTCACCCTCTCCCTTAGGGATAAATTGTCTGGTAAAAGTTGTTCATATACATTTCTGTTTATCATATTTGCATAGTCTTTTTGTGGAAGAGGAATTTGAGTGTCATCCTTCCACAGGGGCTATGCTAATCTTCTCTGTTTCCTTCAATTTTAGTATATGTGCTGCCAAAGTGAGCACAAATTAGGATTAAGGGGGGAAAAAGAAAAGCAGATTGGAAGGAAAAGTATAAGAGAATTTTTAAAAAAGTGAACATAATATACATTCAAATTATGTGGTTTTTTCCTTTCTGGATGTGGATGACATTGTCCTTAGGAGTCTCTCAGGGTTGTCCTAGCTCTCTGAATTGCTGAGAGGAGTTGCATCCATTAAAGTTTATCAACTCGCAATGTTGTCTCTTCCTCTCACCCACTGAGGAGGCAAGCAATTATACAGGTTAACTCATGCAAAACATTTCCATGTCAGCTGTTTTAAAAAAATCAAAGAAAATAAAATGAGAAAATTATATTTCAATCTGCATTCAGATCAGGCCTCTTTCTGAGGGTGCATAGCATTTTTCCAATATTGTTTGAAGTTATTGTGGCTCATTGTATTGATCTAAATAATCAAGTCTTTCACAGTTGATCATTTGATTACAACATTGCTGTTACTTTGTACAATGATCTTCTTTCCCACCTCACTTTATATCAGTTCATATTGGTCTTGGTATGTTTTTTTTTTTTAGATTTTTCAAGGCAATGGGGTTAAGTGGCTTGCCCAAGGCCACATGGCTAGGTAATTATTAAGTGTCTGAGGTCGGATTTGAACCCAGGTACTCCTGACTCCAAGGCCAATGCTATTCACTGCGCCACCTAGCTGCCCCCAGTCTTGCTATGTTTTTCTGAAACCACCTACTCAACATTTTTATAATAGCACAATAACATTCCATCATAATTATGTGCTTCAACTTGTTCAGCCATTCCTCAGTTGATGACTATCACCTCAATTTTCATTTTTTTACCACCAAAAAAAGAGCTGATATAAATTATTTGTATTTTTAGGTCTTTTTCCTTTCTTTGATCTTTTTGGGATACAGACCTACTAGTGGAATTGCTGAGTCAGAGTATAAATAATTTTATAACCCTTTGGGTCTGGTACCAAATTGTTTTCTAGATTGGTTGCACCAGTCCACTAGATCACCAACAGTTCATTAGTGTGCCTGTTTTTCTTTCCCTTATCCCTTCTTGAATTTATCATTTCTGATAGGTGTGAGGTGGTACCCCAGAATTGTTTTAATTTGTTTTTCTTTAAGCAAAAGAGATTTAGAAGATAACTTTGACTTTTTCTTCTGAAAACCACTTGTTTATATTTTTTGACCATTTATCAATTGGGGAATTACTTTTATTTTTATAAATTTGACTTTGTTTATACACTGTATAAATTTGAGAAATGAGCCTTTATTGGAGAAACTTGTAAAAATGTTTTGATGTATTTCATTGTCTATGGTACATTTTAGCAAAATAAAGTTTCCCTGATTTTCCTTTTTAATTGGATGAATTTTTGCTTTTACTTTATCTGACATCATAATTTTATCCCTACCCTTTTGCAGTTTAGCTAAAGCAAATTAGATTCTACTCCAGTCCTTTATTTTAACCCGTTATGTGTCTTCATCTTTCAAGCATGCCTTTTGAAAACAACATCTTGTTGAATTCTGGTTCTAATCCATTCTGCCACCTGCTTCAATTTTTTTGAATGTGCTCATCTCATTCACATTCACAAATATGATTTCTAACTGTTTATTCCTTCCATACCATTTTCTTCTTTTTCTTTCTCTCTGTTTATCCTGTCCCTCCTCAAAAAGTCTATTTTGTTTCTAACCACTGTATCTCTTAATCTATCCTCCATCTCAGTATCTTTATTCCTTTTTCTCTTATCCCCTCCTCCTCCCATTTCTCTATTGGGTAAGTTACTTTTGCATACACAGCTGAGGGTGTGTGTGTGTGTGTGTGTGTGTGTGTGTGTATAATATATATATATATATAATATGTAAATATATAATACATAGACACACAACATGCATATATATATATATATATATACACACATACATACAAATATGTGTTTGTGTTCTTCTTTCTTTAAACCAATTCTGGTAAGAGTGAGGTTCAAACATTGCCCACCACCTCCCAATTTCCTCCTCCACTATAAACACTCTTCTGATCAATAATCCCTGGTAGGAAAGGGGAGAGGGGAATACATTGGAATTGGAGCTCGAGTTGATAGTATTAAGAATCATTCTTGAGCCCTGATGTAATCTGAAACCCTAAAGGGGAAATGGAGACAGCTTTGCTAGGGGAAAGTAAGGTCAGATTCTTACCAGAAAAATGATCTATAATTTTCTTTTTTGTTAGCTTCATCCTCTCCAACTATCAGAAATAGTGATCATAACAAAACACTTCCATTTTAGATCTATCACTATCATTTCTCTGGGAACGTTTCAGTCTCTGTTGTCTTCTTCCAGTTGTAGTCCCACTAATTGTATTCAAACTAATAAATACCTCAGTCTAACACTATTTATGAAGGCAAAGTAAACATTTCAAACACATAACAGACTTTCCTTATGCCAAGAAAAAAAGACTTCAGGCTCCCATGAAAAAGTTTGACTGGTTCAGGAAACCTTGATTCTAGAATCAAAATAGAAAACCCAATGATTTGTAGCTAGAGTAGTTGCATTTGCTTTCATCTTCCAGATTCATATGGTTTCATGCAACTTCCCTTTCTCCAGCTCCATGAATCTTCTCTTCATCCTATGAAGAGCTGGGTTTGTCTTTGAATATGCCTCTTGGACTCAGTAACTTAAGTTTTCAAGGTCAACTGGAACATGGTTTATTATTTTCTAGACTATCATGTCGCTTCATTTATGATTTGCTCAAGGAACAAATTGATAACTCTTAAAGGTATGTATTATCTGGTATGGTCACATTTTTACAGTTCAGAAATCCACCTGCTTTTCTGTTATTCAGTCTGTGAAAAACCCATTCCCTTCTGCTCTCCCTGAAGTACACATATCTATGTGTTCATACTTACAAATGTATCTATGGCATACATATAGTTAACAATTACCACACACTTCAATGTACATGTGTAAACATTACATTTCCTGTAACATTATGATGGTCTTATCACAGGTAGAATAGACCCAGGTATCCTCTGATCTATCTACCTTTAATTAGTTAATGATAAGAGCCTCTTATAGTCTTCATTGGAACTCTAGCCCTGGATTCCTAAAATGAAATTTACACAGATTCTTGGCTCATAAATGGTGTTAATCTGCTCTATGGTTTGTAAATGTATTCTGAAAGTGTCTCTACAGCTGACATGCTAGATAGGAAAGCTGTTGCCTCTGGATTCCGTCCTTTTATTGTACTTCAAATGGCTATTGAGTTATCCCAAAACTTGCTCACTTTAAATTCAGTTTCTGAGTCTGCCTGGTAGGTAGTCTCTTTTGCTTAGAACTTTGAAAAAGTGAATGCCCATTTCATATGGAGCTATGGTCTTTAAGGGATTCCATATTTCCTCAGATTACCTGAGCACTTTGTGCTCAAACTCCTGTGGAAACAAGAGCTCAATAGAAAAAGTCTCCCAGTACTCCATTTCCAATGAGATTATATACCTACAGTACTGAATTCTTGTGCTGAAAAGAAGGAGAAAAGGGGCTGTTCGGGGTCTAAGTGGAGGAAATCCAAGTCCACAATGGTATCATCCAAAAACTCACAAGTGCTGAGATCCTTCAGAGCAATAAAAGAATCCAGTCAGGGTCAGACAGGTGGTGAGGACATGTAGATTGTTGCCACCCCTCTTATTTCCCAAGGGGAACTCACATACACCCTAACTAGTAACAGTGAACAAATGAAAATAGTCCATCACCTTAGAAATTCACATTATTCTATTACCTTAGATTTAGGAATGAAAGGGAGTTTAGTCTATCTAGTAATCTACTGGGTGTGTTATTATCTACTATCTTCTTTCTACCAGAATTTAATAATCTAATATACCCTCCTCTAACTTTATAAATGAGGAAAATAAAGCTTAAAGAGACTCAATAAATTTTCCAAGGTCACACAAGTAGTGACAGAACCTAGGTTTTTTAATCCTAAACTCAGCAAGTTCTCCACAAAATTAGAGATGAAAATATTTTTTCCATTCGATTCAGTTGTGCTTACACATGTAGAAGGGTTGCCCCTCAGCCCCCAGCATGAGACTATCATCATATAAGGGAGGCATCTTTAACCTCTTTGCCTCCTCTCCTACCTTTTTCCAAGGGAAACTTTAATTCCTACCAGGAGAGGTTAGAGTCGATGAGTCAACAGAAGCTTGGGCTCACATAATCTGAAGCTCAGAGTGAAGTGTTTAATCCAATGTCATACACATATTAAGTAGTAGTACTGGGATCTGAACCCAGATCCTATAAACTCAGCTATCTTTCAACTGTCACAGAATTCTTCTAGCTTTTGAATCCCTACCAAAAATCTGTCATTACTATATATTTACTAGGTCCTTTTAATGTAGGACTGCAATTTCCCTTTAAGGCATCAATCCTGACTCCATTTTTAGTTCTTGCTTGGAGAAAGAACAATAACAGCAGCAGCAGCAGCAATACCTACAACCAACAAATCTCGTGCATTGAACAGTTAGGTTTGCAATGCAAATACAAAGGACACAGTCAGTGATTTCTTGCTCTGTTCTCAGAAAAGTTTTATTTATGTTCCCAAAACCCAACCTATTTTCCTGATTTCCTATGATCCTAATGATGATCAGATACTTATTCATATGTTTGTTTAATTTTTTCTTCATTTTCCATTTGTGAGGATAAATATATATATATATATATATATATATATATATATATATAGTTATAGTTATAGTTATCCCTTCTACATTGTAGGAGTTATTGGTGCCCCAATCATAAAATCAGCATAAAATTTTTGACCTTCCCTTTTTACTAGAGATGAAATCTGAATTATTATGATATTAAAAGATAAAATGTTAATATTATATAATACTATACACATATGTTATGCATTTCTGAATGTCTAAACTTTTTCTGTATCATCTGATGGCCTTCATTTGTCATCTGAGGCTTCTGTAAAATGCCTCCAAAATTCTCCCTTTATTTCTTATACCCACCCTTGATATACTGAAACTGCAATGGGACAAGTTGAGATGTGGAAGGGATATTGTGTATGTATGTATGTATGTATATAGGCATTATAATATATATTGTATATAGATATGTGTATATATATATATATTTATATGTATAAATACATATATGAAAGTATATAACCAAAGCTGTTTTAAAAGAGGCCTAAAAGACCACCTTACCCACTGAGAGCAAAAAGGAAAGACTTGGAACAGAACCTGAAATAAAGCTGAGGGGAAAAAAAAGGAAGCTGAACCTAGGCAACACATGAGAAACTATCTGTTTTCCTTCTTCCTGTGAATATAGTAAGTAGTGGCACCGACTGTTTGGCTAGGCTAAAGTCTTTTGGGGGAAAAAAGGCCCATCTTTTGTTCTTTGTTATTGTTCTTTTGTAGGACTAGGGAAAAATAAGTAGACCCTCCCAGCTCTGAGGTTCCTGAACAATAATTGGGGTGAGTAAACCCTGACTTCCTAGGGAAATGATCTCTTAAATTATTCTCATGCAATGCAGCACTTAGTAAATCAATACCAAGAAATCACATGCAAAATATGTTTTAATTTCATGGATTTGAGTTACTGGAAAGAACCTCAGAGATATCTTGTTCAAACCTCTCGTTATATAGATAAGGAAACATAGCCCAGAGAATCTATAAACTTCTTGTCCAACATCACACAGATAGAGGGTGAGCCAGGACTAGAGCCAAAATACATTTCCGAAATCTAGTCATTTGGTCATTCTTTGAGAGAAGGAGGAGAGATGTTATAAGTGATATAGATTAAAGTGTTCTTTTCTTTTATATAACCCAGCTGTCCCTTTATAATAAGCATATATTATTGCAAGCACAGCAATATTGTGTGAGTATTAAAGTAAACATTTGACAAGACTTAGTTTTTTCATTCTAAGTGGATAGGGTGGAGGGTGGACATAGAAGAGCTCCCTTCCAAATGCTCCATTTAAAGACTCAGGATGAAAATTTTTATTTCTCATCTGTTGCACTTCTTCCATCATGCTCCAGTACTGGGCCCTCCCCCACCCCATTTTTGAGCTTCTTTTTATGTTTAGTCTTATCTTAGATTATGAGATCCTTGAGAACAGGGATTTTTTTTTACTTTGTGTCCCTATCTTAGCACTTAATAAATGTTTATTGACAGTTTTCTTGACTGAGTATTAAACTATTCCATGTTTGTGATATTGCTATAAAGTGATTTCTATTTCAAAATTTCTACTAGCATTTGATTTTTATACAATTCTATCCATTTATTAAATGAAATGAGTATGGGGGAGGGGGAGTTATTTGGAGGATAAGAGCAGGTATGTATTTATAAACTATATTAAATAATGGCATACTATGGCTAAGTACATAGAGAGCTGGCTTCATAATCAAGAAAATTGGGTTCAAGTCCTAACTTAAACATGTAATAACAATGTCAATTTACCTCATCTCATATTTTTCTTATGCCTTCTGCTAGTTAATATGTCCTGCATGTTTGTCTCACTTGAAGAAATGGCCTTACTCCTTACCAAGACTGTCCTTATTCTACATATACAAGAATTTCATTCCATCATGTCTCTTCCAACAGTTTATTTCTTCTGTTATCCTTACTCTAACACTTATTTTCATTCTCTCACTGTCTACTAGCTCTTTCCTACCTACAAATATGCTCACATCTCCCCTAGTCTCAAAAAACCCTAAATTGATCCTTCCAACTCCTCCAACTTGCAATATCTTCTGTCCTTTGTGGCTAAACTCTTTGAAAATAGGTTCCTCCTATATATAATATATAGGTTCTTCTACTTTCTCTCCTCGTACTCTCTTCTACTGAGGGGTGGGGTGGAGGAGGGTCCTGTCTATCTCAATCCAGTTACCAGAGTAATTTTCCTAAATTGCAGGTTGTATCATGTCACCTCCTCTCTCTCAGTAAATAGATCTTGTATGCAAAATCCTTCATAACCTAGCCCCTCCTACTTTTTCAATCTTCTTATGTCTTAGTCCCCACTCTATCCTTGGATCCAGTGACACTGACCTACTTGCTAAACCGCAAACGAGACACTCCATCTCTTGGCTGTGAGCATTTTCGCTGGACAGCTTCCCTGCCTTGAAAGCTATTGTCTTTCTGGCTTCCTTTAAGCTCTCACTAAAACACATCCCTTATTTTCTTATTTCATTTTTCAAATATTTTTTTCAGTGCCTTCATCATCACACCATTCCCCCCAACTATAACTTCTAGAAGCCTAGTGAAGCTACTTCATATTTTCCATTAGCTTCTGAAAAACAGGTAGGAGAGGGGAAGTATGTTCTCACCCATGCCTCCTACACTCGCAGTGTTCTTTCCCTATCTCTGCTAACTAAAACCTTACCTATATTTCAAGGCTTAAGTTAGAAATCTCTATGAAATCTTTTCTTATTCCCCAACCTGCAAATGGTCTCCTACAAACTCCACCAGGACACTGATTTACCAAGGGTGAAAGAAGAAGGGAACTGGCATTTAAATGTCTATGATGTTTTAGACACTTTGCTAAGCATTTAATAAATATTATCCCTCAAACAAAGTTTTATCTTGTATTATAATTGTTTAGGTAAATATCTTATTTTTTCTTTAAGTTCAGAGAATGTTTCACCTATCTTTATATCTCTCAGCATATAGTCCAGTGTTTGACACAAGGTTAGGTGTTTAAAGTGTTGAATTGAATAGGTTGGAATACATGCTCTTGAATGTTCCTTCCAGCTCTATCATTATTTGATTTTGTATTTAATCTAACTTCCAGCAGCTGAGTTGGGTATTTGTCATTCCAGACAGATGAATTCATATTCTCAGTTAAAAAAATTTCCAGAAAATGAAATTCTACAATGTTCCTTAGCAACTTATTTAAAGAAAAGCAGTAAAACTTACCAGGCTTCTAAATCTTCCCTAAACAGCCCATCTCTTACGATTTTTTATAGAGCAGAACAATGGTTGGGATGGAGGAAGCAAATACTGAACAGTTTTCCCTCTATAGATTCAGTCTGTACTATTCTGAGGAAAAAGAGACCTGACTTGACCCAGGTAGAAGATAAGAATGGAGAATTAAAATGGGTTTCTTGTGATAAGTCAAATGCCAGTTGAACTGAAAAAGCCAGAAGAGATTTTAGAGGAGGAAAGAGTTTTTAAAAAAACAGACATGACCTTAGCCTTGGCATGAACTATCCTTGGATGCAGGCTGGCTCAGAGGAAGTAGTTCATAACCACTGGCTGAAAGAAAATAACCTTCCTCTGTCAGTGTGAAGCTTCTTAATCACAGCAATCCCAGGGGATAACAGCTAAGTAGCAAATGGCACTAAAGACAGTACCTTATCTGGAAACTATAGCTGAAAACTAACTGGAACAGAGAGAGAAAACAGTCAGCAATTCAAGTGAAGGCATGACAACTGGAAGAGTGTAATGGAAAATGAAGTCCACTTGAGCACAAAAGACAGGATGTTAGTGGGTAGCTGATTCAGCAGAAGGCAGTGGAATGACATTACCAGATGCCAAAAGCACCTTTGTACCATATGACGTATGAATTACTTCTTCACAAATGTGCTCTGCCCACATATGTTCTTCGTGTATTTATGCCTCACATGTGACACCTAGACATGTCCATTCTTTCCCCTGAAGTGGGGAAAGTGATCTCTAGGCTTACTGAAAACATTCCATTGTGATTTTATTACAATGCCACTTTTTTAAATTAAATGTGTCATCTGTTTAACTAATAAAAGTAAGGAGAAGGGACTATGGTTCAGAAAAATATTCTTATCCACAAGATAACTAGAACCTATGGATAACTTTGTGGGAACATACAAGTAAAGGGACTCTGTATATTTATTCAATATAAGGGGTAATCCAGGATTTTTTATTTTGAATAGTTTTGCAGGAAACCATTAGAAAAAGTTTCCAATTTTGTGGTGGTTATTATTTTTTCAAGCTAGGGCTTTTGAATACCTATATATTTTACTTTTAAAATAATTGTTTTATTGTTGTATATTAACATGGCATTCTATGATGATTGAGTTTAAAAAGGGAAAAAGGAAAATATATTAAATCTCTGGACCACTGATATACAATAATACTTCTAGTAGTCCCACTATTTTAAGGAATATCTTATAAAATAAATGAAAAAAGACAAAGAAAGTACCTTACAAGATGGAGTAATTATTTTGAAGAGATTTGAAGTAAATAACAAAATGAGGAGACAAACCAAACCCTATTTAGTTTCTGTAAATGATCTGAGCCAAAAGACTATTCTAAAACTTATGGTGACATAATCAACAGAGGAGATTACCTGGAAATCAGTCACTAGTCCCCAGACTAAGAAAGAAAAAATAGACAGGAATACCAGAACTATCATCCTGAGGAAGGGGCTTTCTAAAGATTTTGTAAGGCGCATTTACAGGGGAAAATCACATCTGCAGATGGGGAGGAAGCCAGATTCAATTAAATTCAACAAAAATTCAGTTCCTACTGTGGGCTGCACATTATTCTAGGCACTGGAGAGATAAAGATGTGTGTGCATGGGTGTGGAGTGGTGGAGTGATCAAAATACTCCCATCATATCACATGATAAAATAACCAGGTGGGAACACACATTGATCAAATTTGAATTTGAAATCATAGATTTGAAAAATCAATCGAAAACTCATCACCACAATTTCTTTGGGCCATATTACTAGGCAATTTCTGCATGTCTTTGTTTAGATCTGTCAGCTTTAATTGGTAATAACTCAAGCCTCAGTAAAATCACAGGCAGCAAGCCTATATCAGTACCTGGATACTCTGATGATTCTTGCTTTCTGTGTGAACACTTAGAGGAAACTAGAAACCAGTGGCTACAGGAAGTTTTTAAGGGCCACTGAATTCTGCAAAACAAAAATTGAAATAGGGAGATTTGACTGGAGTTGACTCTGTCAGTATTAGACTAGGTGGGTGGAGAGCAGGAGGAATGCAGTAGCAGCAAGCACCACAGGACCACGGGCACAATTAAGTGAAGGTTAGGAATATCAAAGACAAACCTCACAATTTTGCCAATGCCTAGTTCAAATTAAAATGCAAAATAGTGCAAAATGCAAAATATAAAATGACTTTTTTTTTGCTACAATAGATACCATTTTCAAAATTCTAGTTGACTAAAATGCTTATCTGCAAACTGAGACAGGCTTATGATAGCAAAAGAGATCTACTGTCCAAGGGTTTCCTAGTTGTAGCAACATTATTCTTGGTTCTTGACATTCCACTCTTGTAGAATTTTGCAATTAGATTTCCACCTTTTTCCTTAAATAGATAGCAGGTCATTAGCAAATTCCCTAAAATACCCATCTTCTTTGCTTTTAAGACTCTTTTTAGATACCCTCCACAATTCACTCAAAACTTTTTTTTTTTTTGCACATCTGTACTTCTTAGGTTTATTAAACTAAATTGGAGGACTAAGAAGGATGACTGGTCAAAAAAAACATTATCAAATTTCATATTAGCTTTTTCTTATCATCCTAACTCTTTAGTTTATCATTTTGTCACATCCTTTATGACTTGAAGTAATTGGGACTGTGGCAATCTTTTTTGTTGTTGTTAAAAAGAGATTTTTATCAGAAGGTTTGTTGTAATAATACTTGACTGATGGGCTGTATGACTCTCTTCCCTTTTTTCTTTAAAATATAGCAAAACTGACACATTTAACTCATCTCACTGTTTACCATTGTCCCCTTTCTCTCCATGAAAAAAAAATATGGACATTTCTCTTTTATGGCTAATGTTAGAAATGATAATTATAGAGCTGTTCAATTTTATTTAATATCTCTTTATTTACATTGTCATTAAGCTTATTCCTTATATAATCATGTTTTCCTGCTTCACTTATATCACTAAATTTCAGTTAATATATCTCCCCATGACTCTCTGAATTTCTATTTGTTGTTTCTTATATCAAAATCATAATCTATTGCATTCTTATAACATAGTCTATCTATCCAATCAAATTTCCATTTTGTTTCTATTTCTTTGTCATTGAAAAAGAATGCTTTCAGGACAGCTAGGCAATGTAATGGATAGAGCTCTACCCCTGGAGTCAGGGTACCTGAGTTCAAATCTGATTTCAGACACTTAATACTTAATAGTTATGTGATCTTGGGCAAGTCACTTAAACCCATTGCCTCACCAAAAAAAAAAAAAAAAAGAAAAGAAAAGAAAAGAAAAGAAAAGAAAAGAAAAAAGTGCCTGCTAAAAATATTTTGGTAGATAGGAAAATTGTTGTTATTGGGTTTTTTTTTTAATCTTTGATCTATTTGGAATAAAATGCCCAGTAAATTTCTCTACCCTACTCCACTCCCAGCATATAATCCAAAATTGTTGTCCAGAATGAATGGTTGGACAGTTCACAATTCCACTGTCAATGCATTAGTTGCACCTATGTTCCAGCAGCCCCTCCAACACTGGCTACTTTTTTTTT